>NW_027437183.1:3497500-5897500 GCF_033239565.1 Halichoeres trimaculatus
CTCATCTCTTAAAGCGCTCTCTCTTCAGCTCCAGTTAGCAGCCCGAGCTAATCCGGCTAACGGCTAACGGCTAACAGTGGCGCTATGATGGCGGAGCTGGTGCAGGGACAGGCCTCGATGAACCAGCCGGGGCTGAAGTCAGACGGCCTGGCCGATGTTTTACAGAGGGCCCGGCAGGTAACAACTCCACTGGGGCTCAGCACACACCTGTTCAGGGCCGAACCGGGTCGTTTACATCGAGCCAAAGCACTTTTATTCGAATTCTCCGTGTTGTGCTGCTGCTATCCTAACTTATGCGCTCGTCAACACACACTCACACACACACACACTTACACACACACACTCTAGCATGCTAACTAGCACGGAAAGCAGTTCGGAGTTGCACTTGTGGCCGGTTTTGCACACTTTATCCGAGCTGACACGGTCCGAGAGTTAGTTTGTGGGGAGTTTGTGGAGCTGTCACCCGGAGGGGAGCGCAGTGGGAGCGGGGGGGAGCAGGACAGAAGTTTGGCCACACGTGTCACTGAGGCAGACAACCTGTTGCGAGACAGAAACACGGTCGAAATGCACACAACTCCACTCTTTTTACTTTGCTTTGTTGACCTACTAAGTGTCCAGGGGCAGAGCAGGGAAATGAGGGTGTTCGTACTGTGTTAAAGCCTCATCCGCTTTCCAACAGTTATTATGAGAGTTGGACCCCCTCCCCTCCCCTTATAGGCTGCTGTTTACTGTAAGTTGGTTAGAAACTAGGCTGGCGTTATGCAACAGCCTCAGAGCCATATACAGCCGAGTGGAGGTGTGTCAGCCTCCTATACAGACACACACAGGTAGTCACACACACTCACAGGGCATTTCTCCACCTCTGTGTGTGCTGCAGTGGGAACCAGCAGGCTGTTTGTGTGTTTGCAGGCTCTTTCTGATAACTCAGGTGAAGTTTGGTACATGCAGGTGTTGGAGTGTCTCTGTGACCTCAGAGGGAGTTAATCAAACACAAGTATTTCTGCAGCCTGTCTCTGATAGAGTAGCTGGTTAATCTGGAAAGGCAGCTCAGTAGGAATGGTTTGCAAACTTCAATTTCCAAACCTTTTGAGAAATACTTGGAGCAGGAATCAGTTTTGTGAACTCGGACATCTAAACTCTGCACACAGACCTGTACAAACCTGTAAAGTGAAAACCTGTCTCATTATTCTACTCTTCTTGATGTTAAACCAGAAATGCGGCTTTAAACGCCTCTCACAATGCATAGAAGTGACTGAAATGTGACACATATGTGATCTTTTCATGGTTGCTCAAATGTGGAGGCAGGATGTGGTTAGCTTAGCTTAGCATACAGAGTGAAAGCAGGGAGAATGGGCTAGCATGGCCCTGTCCAAAGTTCAAAAACATCTTTGAAGCGTTGCGAACTGTACGGGGGAAGTTACAAATACTCATCTCTGTTGATGCTTTGGTGGTTTTCAGGAGCAGCTGTGACACGTGAAACACTTCACAAATTAATCATTTAAACAGCAAACTATTCTAATTACAACTCAGATTTATACAGTTAGATTACATTTCTGTATGCAAACCTCATCACCCACTCTTAAACAGTTGTTTACACTCATCCACAGGCCAGACAAAGATGCTATATGTGATTTTTAATGTGTACGTGTGGTTGATAGCAGCCATATTGAATTTTGATCTAGGTTTCTTGAGTTTGTCAGTGTGTGTACAAGGCCTGAAACACTTTGTTTGCTTCTTTCCTCTGATTGGCCAGTTCTCTGGAGGTGGCGCTATGGTCAGACCTTGGTGTTTGAGGTCCCTCCACTGTGTCATGAACCAGGGTGTTAGAAAATCTGCACGTCATTACTTCATATCCTTCACTTTCAATCGATGTAGCTTTTTGTTGACTCTTGTGTTGTTTTTAGCTTCTGGGTAAGTTTCTAAGTGCTTTTGAGTGACAGTTTTAATGATCAAAGTCAGAGTTTAAGATCTTTAATGCCAGTATTTTGAGGGTTTAGTTTTGTTTAGGAACCCATATGATGACAATATTATATTAATATGCCAATTCAATGAGTTCGTAGATGGTTATGCCATCATCTTCACCTACATCAGCTGGGTTTCTTGATGAGGAAAAATTGAAGTCAAGAGTAAAATTATTTGATTTCCCCAAAAGTGTGAGGTTTTCAGAAGTTTACTGCTAATAGGAGACAGATGATTGAGCCATAAGATATATGGAGGATTTGGTAGCTCATCAGGGTGTGACTAGGGCCTGGTATTGCTAAAAACCTCGCAATTCGATTCGACTTCGATTTGACTTCGATTTGATTTGATTTGATTCAATTCTTTGGGTTTCGATTCGATTCAGTTTCGATTTGATTTGATTCTTTAGGTTTCAATTCGATTCGATATTGATTTAAATACTTTAAATATCGGTTTGCATGCCCCGTGTGAACATATGTGGTATGTCACCTCACCTTTTAGAGCGATAAAACAACCCAAACACCAGACTTTAAAGCTGAAGGATCTGGCTTTATGCTTCTGCTGCTGCTTTGGCGGCCATTTTTGTTGTTGTTTGGTCTCTTGTGGCCCTCGTCCACACAACGGGAATAACACGCACACTCCGCCTATTTGCCGGGAGATATTGGATTGAGTGAGACAATATTTCGATGCATCGATTCATCGATATTTTTTAACCACCCCTAGGTGTGACAGTACAAAAAATTTTAGTCTTGTACATTTTAGGCTCGGTGACAAAGAAAAACCTGTCTGGGTGGAGTTGTCTATAGACCAGGGGTCTTCAAATTGGGACTTGTCGGCCTAAACTTGTTGTTGCTTCAGCCTGAAAATTGGCAGGACTTTTGCTTTTGGTGATCCAGTTCACCACCTGTTCAAAACTAGTCTAAAATCTCGGTGGTCTCATCTTGATACTTATCGCCAAAACTTTGAATTTCCGTGGTCTTAAGACTTGGTTGTCTTATTTTTAGGCTTGATACTCAGTAAGACATGAGTTTCCATAGCCCTGCAGGATTATAGCTAGGGATGGGTACCGAGTTAGGTACTTTTCTAGGTACTGACCAAATTCTGTCAAAAGTACCAGGTACTGATTCATGTAGAATCAAAAGGTACCATGTTTAAGTACCTAAATGCATCCTTGTGACTGTGAGGGAGTGACAGAGTAGGAGATTTTCCATGCTGGACATAAACACAGCATTGCAAGTTTATATACTGAGGACTAATTTGTTAAGTTGAAAATTTTTTGTATTTTATTCTTAAACAAATTGATATTTTTTACCACATAAACACAAAAAAGTACAGAAAATTGTAACCGTTGAGTAGTGGTACCGGTTGCCAGGTACCGGGCATCGGTACCGTATCGTTTCAAATGTGAAAGGTACCCATCCCTAACTGTAGCTCATGTAAAACACTAGTGGCCTTTTTCAGGATTCGTTTTAGGACTTGGTGGTCTCAAATTGGGACTTGTCTGCATAAACTTTAAGTTTTGTGGTCTCAGCTTGGAGTTAGTCATTTTGAAAATTGTTATAACTTTAGTTTTTGGTGCTCAAGAAATTTTAAATCCTGATGACTTGTAGGGATGCACGATATATCAGTACCGGCCAATGTCGGTTAATTTTTTTAGTATACCGGTTAAAAAATAGACGGATACAGATTTTTGGGGGCCGATACCGATACTGATTATCTGTAGGCAAGGAGGCTGATAACCAATATTTGAAGCCGATATTAATTTGCAGTCAAAGTGAAAATATTGGCGTAAAAAGTTTTGAACAATACAAACTCCAACACTTAACTGCAAAGCATACGTTTATTAAACAGCTCAGTTTTATACATTTAAATTAAAACTTTGAAAAAAATAGCTAAAGTTTTCTACAGTTAATAAAGTTTTCAAAATGTAACTGCAATAAAACTGGACAGAATTGAGTTTGTACTGCCTTTTACTGGCATGTAATGCAGTTGAACTAATTTTCTATTTGGTTTTGCATGACTGATTTTAAAGGACCATCCAGGGTAGAGGTGTCCCAGTCCGATGTTGATATCGGATATCGGTCTGGGACGATATCGGCAAAAAAACAAGTATCAGAATCCATCTAAAATCTCCAATATAAGCGGTTTCTGTTACCCATTGATTAATAGTAAATGGGTCAATTTTTCCTCATACCTACTGTTGCTGACTACTGTTCTTTGTTTGAATAATATCATTTAATCAAGCCTTTTCTAACATGACTGACAAACTACAAAATAAGTAATCAAATTTTGCATGTTTAATGCTGATATCGTATCGGATTAATATCGGTATCGGCCAGTACTCAATGCTGCAGTATCGGTATCGTATCAGAAGTGAAAATGTAATATCGGGACATCCTTAATCCAGGGCTTTCATAGTGTAGATAATAATCAGCCTGGCCGATAATCGGTCTATCCCTAATATCGGGGCCAATATTTCCTCATTAGGTGCCGGCATTTTCAGAGCATCCTGAACGATCTTTCAAGACCCAAATAATTTTGTTTTCTCTGACTATGTAAACACCTAAACTACCTAAGAAGAGTGGACTATTTTCTTTTATGTCTCTCTTTCTGTTTTTGATCCAAAAAACAGACAAAATGTAATTTTTTTTGATCGCGTTCATCTCGGGTGCTCCATCCTTTGATCCTCTGCATGGTCGACTTTACTCACGATTGCATCGCTCTTTCTCTCTTAACTACCTCAACACATCATCTCAGATTATTATTATTATTTTTTTAACCAATATTGATATTGATAAATATTGGTTATCGGCCGTGACACCAATGTTAATATCGGTATTTGCCAAAATTTTCATATTGATGCATCCCTTATGACTTGTTTAGAATTTGTCTTTAAAGTTGGCGGTTCACCCTCAGACTTTTCTACCAAACATTTGACATTTTTATGTCAACTCACCACACATCAGCCTGAAAATAAAAAATGTTTTGTAGTTAAAAGCTGATGACTTGTTGAAGACGTGTCTTAAGACTTGGCTTCTTTTGAATTTTGGTTGTGGCTTGACTTCAGACTTCAGGCTTTAATCTTGACTTGTTTGATGATGAAGAAAAAACTGTTGGATTGATTTATGTTGAAACTTTCTTTGGGTTACAACTGTTTTTATTCAAGCTGAAGAGGTTCATACAAAATTTTAGGCAGAGAAATTATTTGATTTTTTGTTCTTGGGGTCTAAAAAGTTTTTTTTGTGCTTTGGATCTCACTCTTACTGCTGCATGGCCAGATCTTTGTCTTAAGTCCCTAATTTGCTTCTTACTAGCACAGCTGTTTAGTGTATTAATTTATACAAGTTTTAAGAAAATAACTGAAAATTATGTTGTTGAAAAATCAAAAAATCTGATTGGAGACGTGACTTATCAGTTTTTAACTTTAAAATGAGCTGAAAAAATAAAAAAAGATTGATATTTCCTAATTATTTTCTATTTGATGAGCTGATCCTTTCACGCACCGGATTCCATCTTTACCAACAGGAGCTGTGATGTTTGGTGAAATAATTTCAGACTTAAACTCTGGGAAACATATACATATGCAGGTGTTTTATGGTGCACCTGCGGCTCTTTGTGTCAGAGTCATGTGGTCAGAGCGAGGCTGCAGAGTAAACGGGTGTGAACACGAGGAGGGGTTCAGGTTGTTCTCCGTGTGTTTGTTTGGAGCAGCGGATTCCTCCACAGCTCTCTCTGCTGCTCATTAAAAAGTGAGGATGTTCAAGGCCGCCTCGCCGTGTGGTTGGGGACGTATCCGTCAGTGTGCGGTCGGCGGGCGGGGATTATTAAGTGCTGTGAACGAAATGTGGAGCTGTTGACTCTGCAGCAGGTAGAGGTGACGAAACAGCAGGGCAACGTGAGGCCTCAGAGTCATTATTCATTATTTCAAATATTACCTGCAATTTTTCTGCACGTTTAGAAGAACGATAACTGTATGAAATAGCAACAGGAGAAGAAATGAATGAGAAATACATTTGAGTGCAGTAAGACCTCACAGTACTGACACTGGCGTTATCTCAGCCATCAGTGATCCACTCAAACCTGCAGAGATCCACCTGATACTGACCAGCAGCGTCTGATCAGGACGCCTCCCGTGCTGATCGGTGTGAGAGTGAATTGTTAAACGTACCTGACAGAAGGGACATGAACACCATGTTCCTTCAGTACGACTCTGCAGAACAGCTGTGTGTGTGTGTGTGTGTGTGTGTGTGTGTGTGTGTGTGTGTGTGTGTGTGTGTGTGTGTGTGTGTGTGTGTGTGTGTGTGTGTGTGTGTGTGAGTGTGTGTGTGTGCAGACAAACAGTGAACCTTATTAGGAAGCTTCCTGATGCAGTCCACAGGAAGATAAACTCTCGCTGATTCAGGCTCGTTGTGAGCGCCGCTGCAGCGTCAACAACACAATCTGACATTCACCACATCAGATTTTAAACAAGCTCAGTTTGTGAGTGAGTTACAGGTTTAGAAGAGATCAGTTTTTCTGTTGAGTGCATCGATTATCTTTGGCACTACCTGGACTTAAAAACTAGGAGTGCACCGATCACAATTTTCTGGCCGATCACCAATCTTAAAAAACCTTGACCTGTCGATGCCGATTTGGGCCAATACTGATATTTATTTTTTTATTTTTTATAACTGACAACACAAACCTTTAATGTTCCAATCTTATTTCTTTGAAAATCATTGAACAATACCTGTGAAACAATAAAATCTTTATGTTTTCACTTAAACAACCAATAAACTGTCCTAAGTTTTAGGTCTCAGAGCAAAAAGCAACAATGGCTGTCAGACCTTCCTGGAGGTATATAAAATCATGAAATCTTCACCAATCGATAGGTGCTTGTCTCTAAAACACGACCAGGCAGCTTCAAAATGTTGCTTCAAACTCTCATAGCGGTATGTGAAGCCAACATGTTCAACAATGGTCTGTGTATGAGTAAAAACACTGAAATAATCAATTAAAAATTAAGTTACAGACAAAAAATTAATAAGTAGATAAATTAAAAAAACATTTATTAGCTTTGACCTAAGGCTATGTGACTCATTTTGTTGTGGTATTTAATCCTAAATGGTGGTGACTTGTTGAGGACCTGCCTAAAGACTTGGTGAACTTTCATTTGAGGGTCTTAATTTTGAATTCATCAGCCTGTAAAATGTTGTGGCTTTGACTTTTTATTCTCTGGTTAATGTAACATTGTGAGGACTTGTTTAGGACTTGCTGAAACTTTGGATTTGGTGGCCTCAGCTTTGAATGTGCCATCTCTACAATTGTTAAAGCTTTGGCTTTTAGTGCGTTAGTGGTAATGACTTGTTAAGGACTTGGTTTCCTCAGCTTGGGAAGTGTCTGTTGTGTGTCTGTTTTGGTCTCGGTGGTCTCTGCCCTGGCTTTAATTTTGGTGGTGTCTTTAAAGTTGGTAAGACTGAAACTTCAGTTTTTTCCAGTAAATCTAAGATGGTGATGACTTGTTTAGGACTTGCCATAAGACTTGGCGGTCCCGCCTTGGATCTGGTCTGATTGAACTTTGAATTTGTTGGTCTAACCTTGAAATTCCTCAGCCTGTAGTTTGATATGACTGTGGTCTCTGTTGCTTTAGTAAAATCAAAAGATGCTGACTTATTTGAGACTCCTCGTAAGACTTGGTAGTCTCATCTGAAGACTTGTCAGAAAAATTTCAATATGGTGGTCTCAGCTTGGAACTCATCAGTCTATAAATCGGTAAGACTTTAATTAAAACTTTTCCTATATATTAAAGGCTTGGCTTGTTCAAGACTCGTCCAAAGACTAGGCAGGGTCTTCAATCTGGACTTGTCTGCCTAAACTTTTTTTGTTGTTGCATTTACTCAAAATTCATCAGCCTGAAAACTTGTAGGACTTTTGTTTTTAGTGACCCAGTTTATGTAAGTGTTGATGACCCATTCAAGGCTATTAATTTCAATGATCTTAAGACTTGGTTGTCTTATTTTTAGACTCCATAATTAGTAGACATGAATTTCCGTAGCCCAACAGCACCAAAGCTCATGTAAAAAAAGTAGTGACTTTTCCAGATTTGTTTGAGGACATGGTGGTCACAGTTTGGGACTTGTCTACATAAACTTTGAGCTTTGGCTTGGACTATGACTTTAGTTTTGGTGATCCAGAAATTTTTTAAACATGATGACTTGTTCAGGACTTGTCTTAAGACATGGTGGTTCATGTTACATGTAGAGGTCGACCAATACGGGTTTTTTGGGGGCCGATGCCGATGCCGATGCTTTCCAAATTTGGGCAGCCGATGCCGATATGCATAGCTGATTTTTCCAATTTGATATTCAGGCCGATTGTTAAATATATATTTATCACATTCTTGTGAAACGCAGCAATTTCTGAGCAACTAAAAGAAATCTATTACAACAAGTCGTGTCCAGTCCTCTGAACATTTATTCAGCTTTCAAAACAATGAAATATTTTGTCTGAGTAAACACACAATGTAACAAGCAGTAGTAAACATTCACACTCTTCTTAAAATGTCAAAAAATAAATTTAAACTTATTAATATAATTTGAACAAAAGTATGTAATGTATCCAAGTGGTTCCACAAGTTTGAGGTGCTCATCTTTTTTGTGCCTGATCAAAAATTGCGTCATTTTATACAACGGATCAAAAATCGGCTTTTTAAAAGAAACTACGGCCGATGGATGGAGACAAATGTCCAAATATCGGCCCGATATATCGGCCGGCTGATATATCAGTCTACCTCTGGTTACATGTACAATGTACAGGTGCACTGATCACAATTTTCTGGCCGATCACCGATCTTTGAAAAGCCTGGCCTGCTGAGACTGATTTAGGCTGATACTAATTTTCACTTTTTATAACTGACAGCATAAACCTTCAATGTTCCAATCTTATTTATTGAAAATCATTGAACAATACCTGTGAAACAATAAAATCTTTATGTTTTAACTTAAACAACCAATAAAGTGTCCTGAGTTTTAGGTCTCAGAGCAAAAAGCATCAATGGCTGTCAGACCTTCCTGGAGGTTTATGAGATTAGTTTCATATTCAAGGATGGGCCGATCACTGATCTCTGATCACCCATCACTGATCACCCAAAGTTGAAGAAATCTGCACCGATCGATCAATGCGTGTCTAGTAGAATGGTTATCATTTGTTGAGGACTAGCACAAAGACCTGGGGTCTCATGTACAAAAAGTACATACGCACAAAAACGTGGCATACACGCTATTTTTACGGCAAATTCAGGCGTATCAAGAGCGAAATGACTGTGAGAATGTGCGGTACCCCACGCCAACTTCATGGCTGGCGTACGCACTTTTCTACAGCTGTTGATCCTTTGGCGACACTTAAAGATGATACAGGGAAACTTAATTCCTCACTGATTAGGATGTACAAAGACAAAGTGCTTGAATTCATACGAACAGATTCATACATCTGGGTATATTTGTGCGTACGACATTTTCTGAATTTGAGCGTACGCCAAGTTTCAGTTGGAAATCCACTCAAGACCCCTGATGATCTTAACTTAGGGACTTGTCAGCTTAAATTTGTGAGTTGGGTGTCCTCAACTTGGACTTCGTCAAGAAAACTGTTAAAACTTTTGTTTGGTGGTTAACTGCTGATGAATTGTTGAGGACTGGTCTTAAGACTAGACTACTTTTGTATGTTGGTCGTGTCTTGGCCTCAGACTGCTGGGCTTTAGTCTGGACTTGTTCAGTCTCAAGTTGAGACTTGTAACTGTTACTAAAGACTTGTCAAGTTGGTATTTTGCATAGACCTCTGCCTTGCATTTTGGACTTGTTGGTTGAGACTTGAAACTGTGGTTTTAGTTTGAACTTGCTTTCTTGATTGAGCGGTTTAGTTTCAGACTATTTGGTCTTGACTTGGGACTTGTTTGCACCACCTGAATTTCTACCTGTTGTTTCCATCCTAGATTTTCAACCAACCCCTCTAAAATTTGGAGTTTCCACCCAATTTTTAGCCATGACTTGTGATCTTTCTCAAGACTTTTTCGTCTTTCTTCCTGACCTGAGACTAAACTTTGGTTTAACTTAAGACTTTATCTTCTATGGCGTAGATTATGACTTGTGACTCGTTGGTGTCCACTTTGGGTTTGTTTTGTGATATTAAAGCCATAGTTTGAAACTTGAGAATGTCCTTTAAAGTTTGATGATTTCACTCATCCAGGACTTATCCTGTCCCCGTGTCCAGACCTTAAAGCGTGTGTGTTTCTCCCTCAGATGGTGGGAAAGATGGGCGGAGAAGCCATGTCCCACCTCAACAGCTCCTCAGGAAGTGTCGAGCCCTCGCTGTACTACCCCGGCCAGAAACGACCCGGAGAGGACGGAGGTGAGATGGAGGGGAAACAGGGTCCACATAAAAACCTTTAGACCTTTAAAGACCACCATCAGATCACTTATAGGGGAACAAAACATGCGCTCATGTCTAATCTCTGCCTCTTTCTCCCAGTAGGTAACCAGCTAGCAGCCATGGGGCATCAAAGGTACGAGCTGCAGCTGATATTGATCACACACACACTCTCTCACACACACTCAGATAATGACGCGTATTCAGCATCAGAGTTTGTTTGCAAATAGACATGAGTGTGTATGTGTGTGTGTGTGTGTCGGGGTGTACCAGCAGATAAGTGTTTATAGATCCGTCCTCCTACAGTCATAATCATAAACATAATAACTTATTGACATAAACACACACATTCACACACTCACTGTGGTGGTGGGCTCATTGTGTGACGCTAATGTGTTTTTATATCATGTGTGTTTTGCAGCAGGGTAATCACAGAGGATTACAAGGTCCCCGACAGAATGGTGGGCTTCAGTAAGTACGACCTTTAACCTTTCAGTCCCTCCTGCTGATTGGACGCTCCTTTGTCCAATCGAATCACTCAGATTTTCTGATTCTCGTCTCATCTCTTTCTTTCACTGTTTGTCCACACGTAAACAAAGTTTTAGGTCACTGAAAAACAGGAATCTTTGACAAACCTGCACAGAAAGTAGTTACTGTTATTATAGATGCATCCTCCTTAAACTCGCCAATTAACAGGGTCACTATTTAAGTCAAAACACCGGTTGATTTCTGCCGTCGTCGTGCTTTAACACGTAATATTTTGAGATTTTTGAAAAGGCTTTGTCAGAAGCCCTTGTTTCCTTTCAAGTGTTGACTCAACAGCTCTAGCTGTAGTTTACCCAAAGTGTGATCAAAGCTAGGGATGCTCCAATATGAAAATTTTGGCCAGTATCCAATATTGATTTTGCTGCAATCAAAGAAGTATGTTTTGTCTGTTTTTTTGATCAAAAAGAGGAAGAGAGACATAACAGAAGAAAGTCCACTCTGTTTAGGTAGTTTTGGTGTTTACATAGTCAGAGAAAACAAGATGATTTGGGTCTTGAAAGATTGTTCAAGATGCTCTGAAAATAGCCGGCAGCTAATGGGCAAATATCGGCCGATACCCATGTGCTAAAAAAATACTTGCTGCCCTCTACTGGTCTACTGGTGTAGTGTAGAGGTAGAACGATATATCGGGCCGATATTTGGACATTTGTCTCTATCGGCCATCGGCCGTATTTTCTTTTAAAAAGCCGATTTTTGATCCGTTGTATAAAATGACGCAATTTTTGATCAGGCACAAAAAAGATGAGCACCTCAAACTTGTAGAACCACTTGGATACATTACATACTTTTGTTAAAATTATATTAATAAGTTTAAATTTCTTTTTGACATTTTAAGAAGAGTGTGAATGTTTACTACTGATTGTTACATTGTGTGTTTACTCAGACAAAATATTTCATTGTTTTGAAAGCTGAATAAATGTTCAGAGGACTGGACACGACTTGTTGTAATAGATTTCTTTTAGTTGCTCAGAAATTGCTGCGTTTCACAAAATTGTGATAAATATATATTTATTTAACAATCGGCCTGAATAACAAATTGGAAAAATCGGCTATGCATATCGGCATCGGCTGCCCAAATTAGGAAAGCATCGGCATCGGCCTCGGCCCCCAAAAAACCCATATCGGTCGACCTCTAGTGTAGTGCAATTTCTTTTTTTTTCTCCATCTGTCAGTGTTCTGATTTACATCCTCCTCACAGGACTCCAGGTCTTGGTGGAAACACAGACAACAATTAAACCACAGAAACTATTTAGTTCCTGGAACTTCTGGTCAAAAAGTACCTAATATAAAACACAGTTCCACCAGACCTGGACTCTTTTACCTTTTGAGGAACTGTCAACCTGGTTCAGGTCATTTTGCTTTGAACAAGAATTTCTCAAAGAAAGTACAAGCAGATTTAACCCTTACATGCTCTGAATATTTAGAATCATTAATCCTTAAACAATGTTTTTATAGCGCTAGAGAAGTGTATTTTTTAAGACATAAAAACATAAACGCCATAGTGACCTAATTAAATATATTTAGTTTGAAAATAACTTAAACTTCTGGAACGGTTGGAGTTTATACTATAATGTTTAAAACTCTCCACATGTCAAAATATTTTATAGTCACAGAGCACTTTCTGTTTGACTGTTAACCTTCGATCAACTAGAATCCTAACTTATGGCCTAAAACCTGATAGAAAGACACATTTCAGACCAAGATACTATTCTCCATAGTATTTTTTGTTTGTATTTTAAAATGAGCTACAGGTAGAAAAAAACTGCTTTTATCACAGTGGTGTTTTTGATAGCTGCTGTCTCTTTAAGGCCTTTAAGACCTGCTCCACAAACCTCCTTCACTCTGATTGGCCAGCTCTCTGAAGGCCTGTCAGGGGTGAAGCTAGGGGCAGACCTTGGTGTTTGAGGCCCGCACCCGCCAATGTGTTGGGAACCAGTCAAGAGCAGTGTTGGGAGAAGCTGCATTAAATCTTATGGCGTTATTAATGCTGTTACTTTTTCCAGTAACGGGTAATCTAATTGATTGATATTTTAAACATTATAACGCTGTTACTGACAGTGAAATGAGTTGAGTTACTATGTTTCCGACCTGGCTCGCTCAGCCAGGAACAAAGAGAGGAGCTGCAAATAAAATGGGAACAATCATGTTGATACTTCTTAACAAAGAGCTGATGCTAAAGTCAACTTTTCAGCAACAAATATCACACAGCTACCTGTGAGCGTCTGTGTAACCTGCAGTCAGAGAGGATCTCATGCAACGTCTTTGGATTAAACCAACTCTAGAGAGAGGGGTGGATGCTTTACCAAGGTTTGAATGTAAGGCACAAGTAGCCAACTTGTTTTGATTTGAAAAAAAAATTTATCAGAGATGACAGGACCAGACTTAAAAATAAGGCGTTTATCTGGAGAAATTACAAGTCAGGAGTGGAGCGAGAGACGGGTTAAAAAGCGGGAGAATCCCTCCTAAATCAGGAGAGTTGGCAGGTCTATCTGACCTGGATTGCTCAGACAGACACGGGGCAGGAGCTGCAGATATATTATGCGCGAATGCTGAGTGGGTTAAAACTTGCTAAATTCTTTAGCAAAATTAAATTTTTTTCAAAAAGTAACGCAATAATTACTTTCCCTTGGTAACCAATTATATTTCAGGGATGAAATGTACTCTTTATTTTTGCACCGAGAATGAAAAAAATAAACAAAACTTAAATTAAATGGCTAAATAATAATACCATTGATATTTATATTAAGAAAGTGTTTCTTTTGTTTGAAATTGCACACAGCTCGTCTGATCTCTGTTTAAACTACACCTCCTCACTTCTCCTCTCTCCTCTTTTAGTTATTGGTAGAGGAGGCGAACAGATCACCAGGATCCAGTTGGAGTCTGGCTGCAAGATTCAGATCGCTGCTGGTGAGTCCGTCTCTGCTGTGATCAAACTCTTTCTTTAAAGTCTCTGAGTTCAGGTGTGTGCTGCCGTTTGTGGATAAGTTTTTAAGGTTTTGTGGCTCCTTAAGTTTCTGAACAATTGAGCTCAGAGAACCCAGATTTTTAAAGGTCTGATCGAGCAGCTGAGAGTCTTTCCTGAAAAAAAAACAACTCACAGCATCAACGCTCACGTTGACTAAGAAAAGAGAAACTTGAGGAACCTGTTTGCTGAGCTGAATCACACTCCTCACACTCCTCACACTCCTCACACTCCTCTGTGTTTGCAGACAGCGGAGGCCTGATGGAGCGGCCATGTTCCCTGACAGGAACCCCAGAGAGCATCGAGTGAGTTTCTGAACATCTGAGGAAGAAGCAGCCTCCTCCTCCTCCTCCTCACCTCCACCTCCTCCTCCTCCTCACTCGTTATATGTGTGTGTGCTTTCAGGCAGGCAAAGAGGCTGCTGGTCCAGATCGTGGACCGCTGCAGAAACGGCCCTGGTTTCCACGGCGACGGGGAAGGTGGAGCTTCAGTGCAGGAGATGCTGATCCCGGCCAGTAAGGTGGGGCTGGTGATCGGCCGAGGAGGAGACACCATCAAACAGCTGCAGGTGGAGCCACCGTCAGAGTCAAACACACGAAACGACACACACTGTTGATGTTTCTGCTCTGTAAATATCTGTGTGTGTGTGTGTGTGTGTGTGTGTGTGTGTGTGTGTGTGTGTGTGTGTGTGTGTGTGTGTGTGTGTGTGTGTGTGTGTCTGTGTCAGGAGCGGGCCGGCGTGAAGATGATGATGATCCAGGACGGTCCGATGCCGACTGGAGCAGATAAACCTCTTCGCATCTCTGGAGACCCGTACAAAGTCCAGGTACAAAGTCCTCAGACTGTTTCCTCCTCGAGCAGAGCAACATCTCTGAGCAAAACTCACATCAACAAAAACTTTTCAACTGTGTTCGTCACATGTTCGCACTAAAATATGTTTAAAAATAGTCAACATTAGTCTGTTTACTAATAATTTTAATAATTAATGAAACACAAGCAAAAACATCACTCTATAGTATAGTATAGGTATGAAAGATACCTTTCCTGTAGGTCAGGCCCACATGTTATGATGAAATAAGATGAATTGATATGGATAATATATTTTTATCTAACTATTACAGTCACAGCAGAATACTGACAGTTTGATTTAACTTCGAGTCTTGTCGACATGTGATATATTCATCCATCCATCTTCTTCCGCTTATCCGGGGTCGGGTCGCGGAGGCAGCAGCCTAAGCAGGGAAGCCCAGACTTCCCTCTCCCTAGCCACTTCATCCAGCTCTCCCGGGGGGATCCCGAGACGTTCCCAGGCCAGCCGAGAGATGTAGTCTCTCAAGTGTGTCCTGGGTCTGCCCCGGGGTCTCCTCCCGGTGGGACGTGCCCTGAACACCTCACCAGGGAGGCGTCCGGGAGGCATCCTCATCAAATGCCCGAGCCACCTCATCTGGCTCCTCTCAACGAAGAGGAGCAGCGGCTCTGCTCCAAGCTCCTCCCTGATAGCCGAGCTTCTCACCCTATCTCTAAGGGAGAGCCCGAGCCACCCTACGGAGGAAGCTCATTTCGGCTGCTTGTACCCACGATCTTGTTCTTTCGGTCACTACCCAAAGCTCATGACCATAGGTGAGGGTGGGAACGAAGATCGACGGAAAACAGAGAGCTTTGCCTTCCGGCTCAGCTCCCTCTTCACCACGACAGACCTGTGCAGAGTCCACAGATGCTGCACCAATCCGCCTGCCGATCTCTCGCTCCATCCTTCCCTCACTCGTGAACAAGACCCTGAGATACTTAAACTCCTCCACTTGGGGCAGGATCTCATCCCCGACCCGGAGAGGGCACTCTACCTTTTTCTGGCTGAGGACCATGGACTTGGATTTGGAGGTGCTGGATTCTCATCCCAGCCGCTCCACACTCAGCTGAGTGAGGTGGTGTATAAGGAAAAGAATAGGGGACCAAGCACTGAACCCTGGGGTACCCCCTGTTGATAAACCATATGAGTTAGGCACTTCTCCTCGCCATGACACTCTGAAGGATCTGCCTTAAACCATCGCAGCACGGCGCAGTCCTCTGTAGGCTTCCATACTTTGATCCCATATGTGTGTGTTCACACACGCGTCTCTTTAATCCCACTTTGTCTGATGTGATGGAGCAGAATCAGTTTGATACGTTCAGTCGACAACAACCGCAGAGGTCACCGAGCTGACCGTGACCTGTGAGGACGAACCCCCTCACAAACACATACTGACACACACGCACTGAGCCATAGGGTCACTTTGACTCCCTTCAGGATGCTGTGACCCCCCTGACGCCTCACACCTCATTACTGCAGGATGACTGATGCTCTCCCATGTGGCATTTATACACACACACACGTCTGACCTCCACAGCAAGCGATAGCGTAGCCTGATGAACCGATACAGAGAGAGTTGAAGGTCACGGCTTGATGAAGCCAACAGGACCACATCATCTGCAAAAAGCGGTGATCCAATCCTGAGGTCCCCAAACCGGACCCCCTCGACACCCTGGCTGCGCCTAGAAATTCTGTCCATAGAAGTTATGAACAGAATCGGTGACAAAGGGCAGCCCTGGCGGAGTCCAACCCTCACTGGAAACGAGTCCGACTTACTGCCAGCGATGCGGACCAAGCTCTGGCACCGGTCGTACAGGGAACGGACGGCTCGTAACAAGCAGCCCGACACCCCATACTCCTGGAGAACCCTCCACAGGACTCCCCGAGGGACACGGTCGAATGTCTTCTCCAAGTCCACAGAACACATGTGGACAGGTTGGGCAAACTCCCATGCACCCTTGAGGACCCTGCTGGGGGTATAGAGCTGGTCCACAGTTCCACGGCCAGGACTTGTATTATACATGTCATATAATCATCATTAATTACCTTAAATAAAATCAGAAAATAACAAAGTACTGCAGAACAACTGGCCTGGTATAAAAATAATGTGAAAAATATTTAGAATATGTAGAACTCAGTGAAACGTTTCTGACAACAGACCTCTAACTCGTCTGATGGATGGAGAAAATAGAAAGCAGAGGGAGGAGGAAATGTTGGTGAAAGGAAGTAAAGGTTTGGGCTATGACGTCTAAACGTTGGCCTCCTTTTTCCTCGCCTCCTACAGGCTGCGAGGGAGCTGGTGTTGGAGGTGATCCGGGAGAAGGACGGAGACTTCAGGTCAGGGCGTAACGACTTCAGCGCTCGCCTCGGAGGAACCAACCTGGATGTACGACCACAAACACACACCGTTAGCATTCAGCAGCTATCGCTAAACCGTGGAGATGAAGTCACCACGAGTCTGTCTCTCTGCAGGTTCCTGTTCCCCGCTTCGCCGTCGGCATCGTCATCGGCAGGAACGGAGAAATGATCAAGAAGATCCAGAATGATGCCGGGGTCCGGATCCAGTTTAAAGCAGGTCTCTGTGCCCCTCTTAATCCAGATTAACCCTCGTCTGTTCACACTCACAGAAACTACTTCCTCATTTTTTCATTGTTTGACCTTTGACCTCTCTGCGACCCACAGATGATGGTATCAGCCCTGAGCGTGTTGCTATGGTCATGGGTCAGCCTGACCGCTGTCAGCACGCTGTCCACCTCATCAATGAGCTCATCCAGACAGCACAGGTAACACACACACACACACACACACACACACACACACACACACACACACCTTCACAGAGAGAGTGAGAGCAGCACACACTCTTAACTCTGTGTGTGTTTGATTTGTAGGAGCGCGATGGTTTCGGCTCAGCTCTGAGAGGCGGGAGGGTCAGAGGTCGCGGTGACTGGACTATGGGGTCTCCTGGACCGCTACAGGAAGTGACCTACACCATCCCTGCCGACAAGTGTGGCCTGGTCATCGGCAAAGGTAGGAAGAAATTGAGTATGAGGCTGTTAGCATCTGGCTACCAAGAGGGGCACGGATGGCTGTGGAAACACAAACAGGATCAGGCTTTAACGATCCGACCCGTATCAAACTGTACTGCTTGGTGGAAACGAGGCAAATTTTGCAATTTCAGATCAGAAATCAGTGATACTTTATCAATCACAGGGGGAAATTTGGCTTTACCACTGCTCTTCACACAAAACAGCTGTTGGAAAATGAGATGTAAAAGGGTCATTAAATAAAATGAGAGTTAGATATACAATAGAATAAGCAATAAAGTATCAGTAAATACCAAAATAAGCAACAAGTACTAAATGCGATACAAACCATTTAGAGTAAGCTGTAAGACATTTAAGGTGTCACACTGGCCATCCAAACCGCAGCTAGAGAGCACAGCCAGTGGTCACACTACCCCAATATGAACCAGACTTCAGCTTGTATCACTCACACGTATGGCTCGCCAACATCATCATGAAGCGCCTGTTTACATGGAGCACGATCTCATCAGAGTCAGCACGATGAGACACAGACAGCACTGCTACAACTTAAGAGACTTTTTGACTTATGGTAAGTCGTTTTGGTCTGGCACAGCCCTCTACAGTTGAGGTCAAAATAATTTAAAACTTTATGTATGTAATAAACTTTATTTACATAGCACTTTTAAAAACATTTATTTACGAAGTGCTTTGACACCGACAGCAGCATAAAAAAAAAGAAGGGTAAATAAAATCAAAGAACAATAAAAGACATGAGACATAATAACCCCCCCCCCCTTATAAAATCTGACAAAACTTCTGTTTTCTCCATGGAAATGACCATTAAAACAAGTGTTTATAGCGGATCTGTTTCCAAAATAAAAAAGACATAATTTCCACTTTTTTTGATTTGGATATTTTATTGATGCACTGAGCTGAAACAAAATCAGCAAAAATGAAATGTCCAAAATTATTAGTCCCTGGCCATTAATTGTCAATAGTGTACCCCTTCTGAGCCACACTGGCTGAAACCTCTTAGAGTAGTTCTTTAATAGGTTGACACAGGTCTTCTGAGGGATTTTGGCCCATTCTTCCATTGAAAATTGTTCCAGCTGGTCCAAATTGCATGGTTTCCGAACGTGGACATCCACTTTGAGCACCTGCCATACATTTTCAATGGGATTGAGATCTGGATTCTGTGTGGCCCACTCCAGGACCTTGGTTTTAGTGTCCTTTAGGAGCTGTTTGACCAATGTTGTTGTCAGCTCTGGGTCATTGTCTTTCTGGAAGAGCCAGCAACGACCTACGCCTAGACTATGAGCAGATTTCTTCACATTATCCTGCAGAATCTCAACGTAATTTTCATGTACCTGAACAAGGCTCCAAGTACTTGAGGCTGTGAAACAGCCCCACAGCATGATGCTCCCACCACCATGCTTAACTGCGGGGATTGTGTTCTTAGGGTTGACGGCCTCTCCTTTTCTTCGCCAAACATACAAATGAGGCTAAAATTATTAGCCCCCCAGGAATTATGGCACTTTTTTCTAAAATGCTGCCCACTGTTTGCAGCATTGATAAAACTTGATATACTCAAACATTCACCTGCGCTATTTAGTAACTCGATGCTGATGAGACTAAACTGGAACTGTTTGGGCACAAGGATGGAGTTTATGTTTGCCTTCAACCCAAAATCTGTGGTTTAGAAGATATGAGCATCATGAGTTTGTCCAATCAGAGACACAGCTCAGATCACGTGACTGACAGGCGCCCTATAGCTGTTGGACAGGAAGCTCAAAGCCCGTGTCATTTCCAATATCGCCCCCACCAATGATCGGCTTCATTACTCTGCATCAGGAACAGACGGGTGACATAGCGGAGACTACATCCACATTTTATACAGTCTGTGGTTTAAATTTAGAAAAGGTTGATCTCTAACTCTGTCACCATGACATGGCTCTACCTAACTACTAATAAATAAATTAACTTTTCTTTGTTTCCTGAAAAAAATGATCTGGAACAAAGAAAAGTTAAGATGAGTCCTCATGTCGTCTTCATCACAGAAAAAACACTCCTGATTTCAGAAAGTCTCGGTTGCAGTAGGGTTGTCACGATACTAAAATTTTCAACTCGATGCCGATACTCAGGAAAATATTTGATACTCGATACTATTTTCGATACCACAAGGATGAAAAAGAAAGAACTAATATTTAAAAGAAACATTTTTATTAACAAAAAAATGCAAATTTAACCTCCATGTTGCAACATGTAACAATTAACAGTACCACACACACAACAAACAGTTGAAAGAAAGTTTCAGGCCTGAAGTAGTGCAAAAAATAAATAAAATAAAGACATTTTTACAAAATTTTGCCTGATTTATGCACTGTCCACTAAAAACAGCCCTGAGACCCACGTATGGGCCTCCAGCCACAGGTTGAGAACCACTGCACTAGTAGATTGTATTTGAAGCTTGATCCTTAAAAGATTGCTCACATCATGAACAATATGTGACCCAGGGAACCTCAGGATGAATTTATCATTTAGAAAACAGTGAGTGAGTGAAAACAGTATCGATACTTTTGAAAGTGAGTATTGTATCCGGATACAACATTTTAGTATCGATACTTTTTGAAGTATCGATACCTTTGACAACCCTAGGTTGCAGCATGTGGTGTATTTTATAAAAGCAGTTCCTTGAGCATCCATTTGAGGCTGAGTGCAAAATGCAAATACGCAGGAATCTCCATGACGCTCCGTGTTAAAATGCAAATGAAATGTTTTCAGCTTGTTCTGGAGAATGGTTTCATTCTTTGCAGCTCATTTCTTTATTTGCACACAATGTTCAGGGTCAAATGTTTTTCTGAGGCTCAGCTTTGAACACAGGTTTGCATATTTAAAGTTACAGCTGACAGGCAGGTTGGCGCGCTGTAGCTGTCAGTGTCAGTGAGCGGAGGTGACTCCAGGAGCAGAAACTGAACAGTTCAGTGAAAAACGATGTGAAGTAGATTTTCAGTGAAGTTTGCTGCAGAGAGCAGAGCTCAGTCAAGTGCGTTAAAAGGTCACGAGTGCTGAAACGAAAAGAGCAGAATGTGGAGGACGGCGAAGAGCGGCGTGGAAAGATGAGTGCTGCGTTCAAGAGCAGCGCTGTTCATAATGGAATAAATATAACGGACAGGAAATGTTTTTATAGCGCAGCATGTCAGCTCGTGGGGTAGTGATTAAGATTTCTGAAACTTGCTGGGATCAAACTTGAATGTTTGAAATTATCAGGTTATTCCTGCACAGTTGTGATATCGTCATGAATGCATATTACTTTAAAACAAACAAACAGGAGAGGAGGAAAATGTTCTGGTTCATTCTGAGTCTGAGACGTCAGCAGCCGGAGCTTTTAAAGAAACAAAACACAGATAAAGTGAACGATTCAAGACGAGGGCTCCATCAGAGCCATCCTTTGTCCATTAGAAACTCTTAAAAAACATCAACCATTCACCGTGTGTGTGTGTGTGTGTGTGTGTGTGTGTGTGTCTGTGTGTGTGGGTGGAGGTCAAGAGGGTCGAGCCGTAGCTTCCAAAATAAAAGCAGCAGAATAAAGAAATGTCAAGCACCCAATGTTTAGACACCATATGGTCTGTGTGTGTGTGTGTGTGTGTGTGTGTGTGTCTGGTGGTCCATTGTTTGTCAGGACTTTCTCTTGCTGATGAATGTCTCACCGTCTCCTCACACAAACACTAAAAGCTGCTGTTTCTCCACCGTGTCCTTAAATAAAACGTGTCACAGCTTCAAACTGAAAGTGGTTCAACTCACCTGAGTTTGCAAATATTTAGATTATTGCTAAAAATAAGAATAGACTTAAAAATGCACAGCTTCAAATTGTAAATGTAAAAAGCATAAAAAGGTTCGGTCGTTCTGGGGTTGGTTGTCAGACAGGATCACGATCACTCCAGATCAACCGGTGTTCTGGAGCAAAGAGTGACCGTGTCAACTGGAGACCTTCAGCTAATATGTCAATAGTTGTGTTTCCATTACAAGTTTTTGCGAAATTAAAGTGATGTTTCTGAATTTTTGCTAAAGAATTATTGCGCCTTGCCAGTGGACGCTGCACTCATGATTGGGGAGATCAGGTATCGGCACCAATCCAGCCCCTCAAAGCTGGATCAGGTATCGGTGGGAAAGGATCGGTCCAAACTTGACACTAAGGCTAAACTATGATTTAGTCTACAAGGTTTTAAATTTCACAATCAAATAGTCATTTCTGTAAATTCTAAAGCTTTTTTTCACCCAAACTGCTGTAAAACATTTAAACACTTAAAGTTTAGATAAATATTAACTTCAGTAATTTCACATGTACTCGTTTTTGTCTTGTACTCAAAACATTACCAGTCTTATCCCACAGAAGACCATGCAGCTTATTATCTAACACTGGTATCGGATCAGAATCGGTATCGTTTAATACCCAAAGCCCAGGTATTGGTATTGGTATCGGAAACAAACAGCAACCTTCAGTCTAGGAATATGAGACAATGCTAAAGTGCTAAAATCTGCTGTTTCTCGAGTGTCCACTTGAGGCTGGCTCAGGAAGTACAGGAAGTCACAAACACACCAAGCCAAAAAAGCTGTTTTCAAAGCAGAAATTAACCTTTTTACAGCCTGGTTCAAAAAACGTCTTCTGTCTGAGTTGCTACTTTTACTACCTGCTCCCACTGTACGGGGAGTGAATTTTTTCTAGCTCAGCTGTTTAGAGGATATTAAGATCACAAGCTCGCCCAATCAGAGGCACAGCTGAGGGTCATGTGACTGACTGATGCCCTTTAGCTGTAGGCAAAGCCTCGGCCACTACCAATATGGCTGCGAACGCCGATCTGCTTCAGTTTCCGTTTCAGAAACAGACGGGTGACGTCAGGGGGACTAGGTCCATGTTTTATACAGTCTGTGTGAGGGAGGTGCGTTGCTATGACAACGTGACGTGTTTCTGGGGAAAAAGGTGTTTCCATCACTCTTGCGAGAAACATCAATATTGAAACTTCTGAAAAACCACCTCATTAGAGCATAAAAACTTCTTTTCCAAATTTTGATGTTTCCATCACCATTTCTTCAGTGTGATTTAGGTTTTGCACAATTTGAAGTGTAATGGAAACACAGACATTGATTGTGGGCTGGCAGTCTCCAGTGACCAGGGTCACACTTTTCACTGAAACACCAGAGTTGTGTGTGTGTGTGTCTGTGTGTGCTTCAGTGTGTTTCTATCTCAGGTCTGAATGTAAATCAGGGGCCATTTACAAAACAAAGATTTTAGGGTGAAACGCAAAAGTTTTGTTGCACTTCAGCCTCATGTTTCAAACTTTTGAAAACGGCCTCCAGAGTTGGATTTTTGACTCCAGGTTTTTGTGAGTCGATGAAAAAGTTGGTTTAGAGCTGGGTTTAGGACTAAATGCGACTCTTAGGACTCAACATGGAAAGTAAACAATCAGAGAAAGTTTAAATGAAACAGATTTCATGTTCACAGACAAACTACAGCAAATTATCGAACTGTTAACTCTGATAATGATCAATCCTAAAACATTGAATCAGTATTACTCTGAGAGATCTGGAGCAGGTTTCTGTCTGGACGAGGTTTCTGGATCAGACTCAGCGGTCTGTGAGCTGGTCTTTGGCTCTGGAGGCTTCCCGCTACTTATTGACACAGATCATTTAATCATAACCATTGAGTGACCTGTGTGTTCAAACCCCTCTCTGGTCTGTTCGCTGGCTTTATCCACTAAAAACTGAAAATCTGTCCACTCACTGATTTCCTGTGAGGCTGGGAGTCGTTTACCATCCTTCAAAATGAGATTATTTAGGTTAAAAATGTGTTTTTTGGTGGATAACCACCTCACAGAGCTTGGCACGCCATTATACTCCACAATGTTTGTCATAGATAATAAAAAAAAAAAAAAAACAGTGAAGGGGTCTATAGGAAGGGGTCTGAGTTACACAAGGCAGGTTAACCTTTAGCTTGAGCCACTTTTATATATTTTATTTTGAAAATATAGAGCTGAAGAAAATAAAGCGTTAAACCTAAACCAGAGTGAGCTGTAGAGGATTTAAGTCTCAACAAAATGTAAATTTATTCCCTCCTTTTACCTCATGAAAGGTCCATTAATGGTTTCCTCATTTGGTTCACAAAGAGTTAATGACCTCGGGATATTCTGCTGACCTGCAGCAGCAGGAGGAGGAGGATGCTGAGCTCTTTTTCATCCATCAGTTTGTTTACACCATATTAAAAACTGAATTTATTGAGTTAGTCTGACTGATACTGGACTTTAAAAACACACATTAACAATTTAGTGTGATAACAAATCCATATTAAACTTAAATACTTGTCGCTTAGTGTGATTCATGGCATAAACTGTAGTTTCTCTGTTCATGTCCCGTCCAAAATCCTGAAAACAAAACAAAACAAAAACAAAAACGAAAGAAAAGACAGACAGACCTACCATTGTATAGGAAATGTGTTTACATTTGTTTGTTTGTTTACACAAACTGTATTGCTTTTACAGTATTTTTATCAATATAACTTTTAAACCCTAAGATTTAATAATATGTATTGACTCATGTCTTCACTACTACAGTGAACTGATCAAATCATTAGCTGCCGGCCATTTTCAGGGCATCTTGAACGATCTTCCAAGACCCAAATAATCTTGTTTTCTCTGACTATGTAAACACCAAAACTACCTAAGAAGAGTGGACTCTCCTCTTTTATGTCTCTCTTCCTGTTTTTGATCCAAAAAACAGACAAAAAGTACTTTTTTTGATTGCGTTCAGCTCGGGCGTCTCACTATGCCTCTCTCACATCTTCTCCTCATATCCATGCTGGGCTCTCGTCCAAAGAGCACATTGCTCTCACCCACAGTAGTTTATAAGCATGATTTTGATTTTGATTGAAAATGGTCAATGAATTCACGTCTGTGGTCGTTAATAGCAGCCAATGAGTTAAAAAAGTTGAATAAACCTTAAAATTGTTTTTTAAAACATTTGTATCTTTTTTCCCCCATATATTTCAAAATACATAAACTACAAAGCTGTATCCTACAAATTTGTCACTGTGAAACAGTTGCATAATATCATTTTAAACCACAGGAAATTTATTTGGAGTCTGTACACAACTTGCTTTTTGAAATAAAGTCAGCTTTATAACCTGTAAAAAACCAAAATCAAAAGTAAGGAACTTTTTGCTACATCTGCAAAGAGACAACATAAAAAAATACATATTTACAACAGTGCAATCAAATTTCTCATGAGTGCACATATTTTTGTTGCAAACCATGCTCGTTATTAAACCATGCATTTAAAAAAAAAAAAAAAAAAAATCACTTCTATTGAGTTGGAACTTCATAATTCACACCATGGTGACGTTTATTTCAGCACAGGAAGTGCTGCTGATAGCTGTGGTCTTTTTTATAAAGATTTTTGTTGCGTGCGCTTTATCATGTATTTTTACAAACCCATCACTGCAACGAAATAGCTCTCAGAGACATGGTGAATGTGTGAAATGTTCATGAAACTCCCAGGGATGGGTACCAAATTAGGTTCTTTTATAGGTACTGAGTACCAATTCACATTAGATCAAAAGGCACCATGTTTAGGTACCTAAATGCATCTTTGTGACTGTGAGGGAGTGGAAGAGTGGGTGAATTTCCATGTGGGACATGAACACAACATTGCAAGGTTATATACTGAAGACTAAATATGTTAAATTGAACCAAATATATATTTTATTATTAAACAAATTGATAGTTTTTACCACATAAACACAAAAAAGTACCCAAAATTGGTACTGTTTAGTACCGATACCAATTGCCAGGAACTGGGCATCAGTACCGTCTCGTTTAAATATGAAAGGTACCAACCCTTTGCAACTCCTCAGATTTTTTATGCAAAGATAATGATCGATCCATCTTTCCTGGTTTCAAATTTACCCCCAATCAAAAACTAATATGCAAATCAAAGGAGCTTTTTAAATTTCTTGGTAGCTCAAATTGTTGAGGAAGGAGATGCTGTAATCTGAATTTTGCTCACCGATGCGTGTTTAACATCAGAAAAATAACACCTGAAGGTAACTTTACCTCTCGTTGGCAGGTGGAGAAACCATTAAGAGTATTAACCAGCAGTCTGGAGCTCACGTGGAGCTGCAGAGAAACCCTCCCCCATCCACCGACCCCAACACCCGGGTCTTCACAATCAGAGGCACCGCCCAGCAGATGGACCTGGCCCGTCAGCTCATAGACGACAAGATCGGGGTGAGGGAACCAAAGACACCTCCAGAGAGACGTTACATTTATGTTATGATGTATTCTTGAAAAACTTTACAGAAATAACAGTTTATGTAATGTGATGTTTAAGTTTCTGTCTGTCGTCTCCTCTTCAGGGTTCAGGTATCATGAGTAACGGAGGATTTGGCTTCAGCCCCTTCACCCAGGGCCCGGCCACGCACCAGAAGTAAGACCCACTCAGAAATCTCCTGAAATCATCGTTTTAGAGTTTGATCACTCAGCGTTTCCTCCTGTTTGTTGTATTCTTTCCTTCTCTGTTGATACTTTATGACTCTCAGAAGCACAAACTTGAAGTTTTGTGACGTATTAAACAAAAACTGAGCGTTTGTTTGTGTTTAGCTGTGGCAGCGGTCAGACCTTCCTGACCGGCGTTTGGGGAAACACCTACCAGACCAGCTGGCAGAACCCCGGACAGCAAGACCCTGGTAACACACACACACAAACACACCACATTGTTTTATTCCAATTTAATTAAAACTTAATCAGTTATTTTTAAGTTTGTGTCAAAAACAAAAACTATGCTTAGAGAAAAGACCTCAGCGAGTCTAACTGTGCATGTTTGTGTCTGTGTAGGTCAGCAGAACCAGCCTCAGAGCTTGATGACAGACTACAGTAAGGCCTGGGAGGACTACTACAAGAAACAGAGTAATACACCTGTTGTTTGAGTAGTATAGGATCACCTGAATCATAACACACCACCTCGACTGCTCACCCTCATTTCCGCCTGTCGTGGGATCACACTTTGTGCTTGTGCAGCCGAGTGTGCACAGAAGCAGACGGTCCGGTCGTCACACCCTCACTGACTCTCAGTTCACTAAAACTTACTTAATCCTACCCCTAAAATGACAAAGATCCCTCAGGTGGGTCACGGCAGAACTGATCCTCTTGCTGGTTAGGAGTGGACACTCGTACCGGGGAAAGTCCAACGACTCTTGTGTTGGTTTTTTCCTCGTCTACTGACAGTTAAAGAACAAATCCTGATCAAACAGAACTTCCAGGTTCCTAACAGTGGTGCTGGATGTTGCTGGTCCCATCTGAGGTGGTGAAAAACTTCTCTCTGGTGTTTTGATCCAAGAACAACGACCTACATCTTTGAGGCACGCTTCAAGTTTAGTAAACCCTTCATCACTTCATCATTTTTTTCACCAGCCCAAATAGTTGAAGAGTTACGGTAATAATAGCTTGGATTCCTATGCAGTACCGTAATACCCCAGAAGGAGCAGTTTAAATTTTCTCGCTAGCCCAAATTGAGGAGTTACGGCAATTTAAAGAGCATCTCTACAATGGGAGCGCCAGCCCTCTGATGGGTTTTAAAGAGTTAACCAATCAGTGTCTTTTGGCATTGATAGATACAACTGAGTGTCATCAGCATAACAGGGTTCCTTCATTTACCCACAGAAAATCACTGAGTGGCCTGAATGACTCCTGTAAGCATTAACGTTTACTAACGACAGCTACTCTCTCACGATCATTGCATTTCTAAGTTGTCAGGATAAGATTTAGTGATGGTGTTGCCCAGAGGAAGATAGGAATGGGTACTGAATTAGGTACTTTTAAAAGTTCAAAGCACCAATTCACATAAAATCAAATGGTACCCCGTATAAAGGGATCATTTGTTTATCAACAACGCCGGATGCACGCGCAACATGGGTACAGAAGCACTGTGGAGTTTAATGGTTTGTCAACTGACGTGGAGGAGTTAACCACCAAAAAAACACATTTTTAAACTAAATATCATCACTTATACAGATGGTAAACGGCTCCCAGGTTTGTGAAACAGCAGTGAGTGGACAGAAGAGATCAGCAAGTGAACAGACGTTTTTAGAGGAGAAATCGTGGACACTTACCAGACTGTGACAGACCAGGACATAAACGTGTCAATAAATCAGAAACCCTTCCAGACCAAAAAGAGCACACAGATTGCTGAGTCTGAGACCCTGTTCTTAAAGACGGAACCAGAAAACTACGTCCAGAGTTAATTATCTACCAACAGGCGTCTCTGGTGTTTCAGTGTAAAGTGTGACCCTGTTAACTGGTGACTCTTGGCCGTTAATCACGGATACTGTCCGCTGAGAGTCACCAGTTAGCATGGTTGCTATTAACTCCATAACACTGGTTGCTCTGTAACGGTCAGAACTTGATAGACGTTTCCTCTGTTGTATAGTATCGTTTCTAAAAACTGACCATAGAACAACCGTACATTTTTATACTGAGAACAGGTTGAATTTAGTGTTTTAAAAAAGCTAACTCGTCTGAATGAATGGAGCGAAATGCTGCGTGCGCATCTTTATGACGACGTAGACTGATAATCCCTCATGCAACCTTGTGACTATGGAGAAGTGGAAGAGTTGGCAATTTTCCATGCTGGACATGAACACATCATTTCAAGTTTACATATTAAGAAATAAATATGTTAAATTGAAAAAAATGAGATTTGATTCTAGAACAAATTAATATTAATTGCCACATAATCACACAAAAGTGGCTAAAATTTGTACCGTTGAATACCGATACGGATTGCCAGATACTGTATCATTTCAAATGTTAGAAGTATCCATCTCTAGAGGAAGAATATATGAGGTGAAAAGAATTGGTCCAAGCACGGAGCCTTGTGGGACTCCATAATCCCTGTTACTTCCTGTCCTCCCTTGCTGTAAGGCAAAAAATCCCCAAAATGAAAAACGAAAACATAAACAAATACCAGAACTCTAAGATAATTAAGCGTCTGGGATCAGCTTTTGTGAGGAATGAGAGAAGGCGTCTTTGAGACTTCGAACAGTTTTGGCTTTACTTCTAGAGAGCTGGTATGCTGTCTATGTTTTACTCTCCAGTTTTCTTACCGTGTTATTGCAGTTTGAAGAGACAAACACTGATAAAAAAGTCACCAACAGTTCGTGGTTCCTGTTCCCCTGTGTGTCCCCAGGTCAGTCGTCTCAACAGAGTTCGGTGCCAGACTACACTGCAGTGTTAGCAGAATACTACAGACAGCAGCCCTACCTGTGGAATCCCGCCCAGATACAGGTAACACATGGGACGCTGACAGAAACCTGCAGTCAAAATGTTCCCTACACAGATTTTTAAACCTCATTAATCTGTTCCTGAACTGTGATTTCACTTCCTGTGCCTTTAGGATCACTAGAGGCTCCTCCCTCGCCGGTGAAGGCCTCGGATGGTCGTCGAAGGCAACCGAATCGGGGTTTCCTTGCAACGCTCTGCCGCTTCCTCCTTCCTTTTGTAGAGAAAACTAAGGATTAACTGAAAAATCACGAACTCTTTTCTTTCTGTTTTTTAACCTTACAAAGTCGATATTTTGTCAGGCAGATTTTTTTGGATTAGCCTCTGGTCTCCCCACAGTGTAGACCTGTTTTTGTTTTTTTTGTTTTTTTTTTTTGTTTGTTTTTTTTCGGTTTTGTTTTATTTTTTTTATCAAACTTGAACTTAAAGATGTATCAGTGTGGCTTTGAACAAAAAATCCAGTATAATCTTTATTTTGTCTAGTTTTATTTTCCAATAAGAAAACGGTATAAGGCTTAGCAGTCTTGAGTAAGAAAAATCAGATATTATTATTATTATTATTATTTTGTTTATGATAATGTTTTAAAGCATGCGTCAGATTGTGTGTGTTGACTCTCAGTTATTTTTTTTTATTTTGGCATAGAAATATTTTAATAGCGTCAGATGGAAATTTAATGTTTTACCGTCAGAGACAAAACTGTTTTTTGTACTAAATTTGTGCTCGCTGGGTCTGTTTGTTCTCTAATTTTACCTGTTAAGTCGCCATCTTGGAGGTGCAATGACGCGATTTTTGTTTTCTTTTTGGTTTGATGATAGATCTTATTCCTGTATCTCTATAGTGATTCTTTAGTTTTTATGATGTAATGATAAATAAATGCCGATTTATATTGCGTTGTCTAAAGCCAGATCTCTCTGTGGTCAAACACTCTGTGTCCTCCACAGGATTTAACCTCCAGCCGACACCACGTTTCCCCGCCTCGACTTTCATTACAAAAAGGGGGAAACTTGTTATTTTCTTACAGAGTGAAACTTTATTATTGTTGTTGTATCTTAGTTCTGCATTTCTACTTTGCCGATTTGTTTGTAAAAGAAGTGTTAGGAGCTGAACAATGAAGTTATCGATTCTATAAGCAATGTTTTAGCGTGTTGGCTAAATGCGCTAGTGAGCAAAAAGATGTGTGTTACCTCAACTGTGTGTTAGCCGAACGAATGTGTTTGAACTCTGCTAGCTGTCTTTTTATTAGCTGAATGTACAGGTTGTGGACTGTTTGTGTTGACGTTGGAATTTGGCTCTCGCTGAACACGCTTGTTGCTGTGTTTGTTAGCTGAATGAATGTGGTGGCTGATTATTATCCGATGTGTGTCGCTCTTTGCTTTGAATGCTTCGTAACTTTTCCCGTTCCACACTCACGACAAAGAGCGTAAATACTAAAAATGATGGCGTCAAAGTTGTGTGAATTATGTACAGTGTAGGTTTTCTCTAAATTGACAACGTAGCTAAAAAAGTTCCAAAGAACCTTCCGAAACTCGATCGCTAACGTCGCTAGCGCTGTGTGGCAAATTCCAATATTATATACAAATTGGGCTCCATGTTCTTTGTCTGCTAACAACACCGCTAGCAAGGGCAGCAACATCTCATAAGCTCATTGAAATCTAGTCCAAATCACGTTTTGTCTGCTAAACAGGGTATGCTACCAGTTTAAGCTAACTCTACGTCAGTTTTCAGGTCATATAAACATGTTCGTAATAGCTTGACATCGGCGTGTGCTGTTGGTTTAAGTCCTCCCTGATTGTACCACAACAGCTTGAAGCATTAGATGAGTTTTTTTCGCTAGATAGCACGTATCATGGGTGCGGTAGCATATGGTGCTAAATGTGTGTTAGCTTAACAATGCTCCAATCCGAAGCTATACTGCGGGTCGTACAAGATCAGTTTATCCCCAAATAAGTGTTTAAATTCCACTCACTTTTTTTATGATAGCTTGCAGCATTAGCCGAATTTGGTTAGCTTAACTTTTACGTGCGTTGGCAGGAAATGAGTTAGCTTACGACTGCATGTTTATACTGCAAAGCCCCTCAAGATTCTCCCGCAAAGTTTGGTCACTGAACTGTGCAATCAAAAGACAGATTAGCTTAGCTTTGTGTGAGGTGGCGGAAAATGCTAAATGTGCGTTAGCTTAACATTGAATAATCCAGTAAGCACTAGCTCGTTTTCTGTTACCGTTGGCACACAAGCTGTTTGAATCTTAACTTCTTGAACTGCGCGAGTGTCGTACTTGTGCGCTAGCTCAGTACCATTTTTCGTTAGCTATACTGTGGGTTACATAAACATGTTTATTTTAGCTTTCTGTGTGTGTGTGTATCTGTGTGTGTCTGCTGAGGCTGGGTTACGATGCTTTTGTGAGAGCTTGTGCGGCAGTTTTATACGAATTTGAACAAGAAAATATTTTTGCTTTTCTCGTCAAACCACCTTTCCAACCGGAGTGTAGATCTACAAATTAGCTTCTTGGGCGTGTGAATAGATTTGGATGACTTGTGAGTTCGAGAACCGTTAGCGTAAAAAGATCTTTGAGTGTTTTTGTAATTCCAGCTGAGCTACGTACTTGTTAGAACTGTGTGTGTTGTGTCTGGTGTGTATCTCCGTGTGTTAGCTGAACATTGTTGTGTGTGTCGGACCACAGAGAGGTTTGTCTTGTCGAGGGGGATCTGGCTGTTGTTGAGTTGAATTTTGAATCAGTGGTTCTGCTTCGTGTATGTGTGACGATGATGATGACGATAATAATAATTAATGACGACGATAATAATGAGTTCTCCTGTACAGGGGTCTATTTAAATCTGTTCATCCAGTTATGAATATTCAGTTTGTCGATAAGATAATATGGTTTGTGTAAATTTCCACTCTCTGGTGGGTGCTCTCCAGTTAAAAATGTACTTTGTTATCCTGTTCAAAATGAGATTGTTTAATTCACATGTTGTGTCTAACCGATTTGCAAAGAGATGTATGTGTTATATATAGTCTCAAGACTGCTAGGCTAACTGTCTCTATCTCTTCTCCTCGTCTTTCTGTCTCTGTCTGGGCAGCGTCACGTTAAAAAGTTGTTTGGATTTGAGTTTTTCTTTTCAACGCGTCTGCAGTCGGACCATGTGATCACAGCTGAGCGAGCGTCGCAGGCGTGTTGAACGGTCCTGCAGCTGGTTAGCGTGGCGGCTCCGAGGCGAGGAGAGCTGTAGTATGGGGGTTTTACTCCCCAAATAATTATTAAAAAACACCGGAGTGGACGGCGTCACGGTGTCCTGTCCCAGTTCCAGGTTTGCTGTGGACTTCTGGGTCTGAACCTGCCACAGCCGAGCCTCCCGACGTCCCAGATCCAGAACTGGACATGACGCCGCCCGTCCACTCCACTTTAGATCTTCCTAGTCCCAACCTCTCGTCCTGCAGGGGTGACGGGGAGCTTTTTGGTTTCATGGTTTCTGTTGTTTTTCTAATGGACAGACGTCCTAACTGTAACCTGCAGATTTTTCTATTAGATTCTATTGACCGATAGAGTTGTGTATGAACCCGAGCCACGAGACTGTCGGTGGCCGAGGGAGAGGCAGGTGGATGATTATGATGATTAACATGAGGGCTAATAAACAGGCTCATTCTTTCTGACTGGCTGTGTCTTTATCTGCGAAACACACCAACACTGAAACAACCAAACCGTCCTGGAAACTTCACATTTCCCTAAACTTTTCTGGGATTCAACCCAACCAAGGAGCTCGCCAACAAAAACACCGGATCTGATGGGTTTCAGCTGCGTCTCAGCTCCGCCAGTTGGGAGCCCTCTGGATCAGATACGAGCTTCTATTTCTGCTGGACCAGCGATGCATCAGTGCGCTCAGAGCAGATCAAGCAAGACAGGGAATCCTTCACCAAAACGAGGAGAGGATCATTTTGGTGCGGGAGGCACAGGAACTCCTCGACTTGTGATTTCAGCGGTCCAGGAGCAGACACAGAACGGACATGGATCTGGCGTGTCTTGTGGTGGTCTCCTCAGGCTTAACAAAGCCAGACTCTGAAGTCGAGCGCCGCATTCAAACTCTTTACTTTGAGCTGGAACACCTGGGACTTTTTGCTCATCTTAAACCAGATCCACTAGAGTCCGGCTCAACAAAACTTTTCATTACTTGGACCAGGACAATTCTTATTATTCCTCAAATGTTAAAAAAAAAAAGTGTTCAAACAACAGAGGAAGCAAGCCCTGTGATTGGTCACCAACACATTCTCTGTATCTACAACATTCCGGAATCATCATACATCAGCCGTTCATTCCATCCCCTCTGATGTCATCTGTTGGCATAGCAACAGCCTGATCATCAGCAACATGAGTCAGTTCCTGTTGAACACGACACGCCGTGAACAAGTCAAACAAGACGGAGAAAAATTTTGACGTGTAGTTCAGTGTTTCTCAAAGTGGGGTCCCAGGACCCCTCAGGGGTCCGCGAACCATAGCTAGGGGGTCCGTGTAAGAATTTAAAGAAGATTGTAAAAGTGTGCTTTATTTTTTTTTTGTACTCCGACCAATTTAGTTTGGTGCCAGATTAATTCTCATATAATCGTGACTTGATAATCACTTAATAATGCGCAACAATAGAAAAAAAAACAAAAACAAAAAATCTTCGGTGCAGTGGTGTGCATAGACATTTCAAAAGGCAGGAGCAAAAAAGAAAAAAAAGTCACGTATATCATGCGTTTTTGCCATCAAGAGAGCAGTTTATCATATTTAAACCAGCAAAAAGGGCAGTTAAGTGTGTTTTGTCAACCAAGACAGCACTTAGGCAGGTTTTGTCTCCTAAGAGGACACTTCAGCAGGTGTTTCTCAACAACTAGACCATGTAAAGTATTATTTTAACAAAATTCTAGCGTTGCAAAATACTACATCGTACTTTTTTATTTTTCCAAAACATGATAATAACCTAATCATTGTTACGACAACAAAGGGGTGCTTGGAAAAATGTCTAACCTGAAAAAAGGTCCATGGTCTACAAAAGTTTGAGAGCCCCTGATGTAGTTACACCAGGAGCTGTTTACAAACCTGAGGCTAACTTAAAGAGGGGGTATTAAGCATGGTTATAAAGTAACAATGCTGGGTGTTCAGACTTGACGTGAAATCTGTCTGTAAACTAATCAAAACACTCCTTTCTAAAAATAGCATCAGATCTTCTTCTTTGCAAGATCTGCCCCTGACTGGCCAATCAGAGGAAGTGGGGGCTTGTGGAGTGGGGTGCCTTAAAGAGACAGAAGCAGAGGCTGAACTAAGGGTTTTCTTTTCATGCTTTTGTATTTTTCTTTAGCATTTGATTAGCATTCATAATTTTTGAATTTAAAAAAAAAGCACAGCACCCCTCTTTAAGCCTTGCAGATAAAAAATAAAAAAAACATTAATGACTGATAAAATTAAAGTACACATATAAATTTAGTAACCTACTCATCTGTCTCCGTTTAATGGGAACTTGAATGCAGACTTAACGGACATTTGTGTGTGTGTGTGTGTGTGTGTGTGTGTGTGTGTGTGTGTGTGTGTGTGTGTGTGTGTGTGTGTGTGTGTGTGTGTGTGTGTGTGTGTGTGTGTGTGTGTGTGTGTGTGTGTGTGTGTGTGTGTGTGTGAGCTAGCGGGGGTCAGTGTGTGTGCGTCTGAGCTGCCGTCACAGCATCTCTTCATGTCCTGACATGAAAAGTGGGATTTATCATTTATTCATGTTCCCAGAGCGGAGACAGATGGTCTGACTGTTAGTGTGATGTCATCTGTCATTAAGACTTTACTGTAATCACACACACAAACACACACAAATACACACACACACACACACACACACACACACACACACACACACACCTCCTGACCTCCAGGGATGAATGAAGCAGCACCGAGGGAGGAGTTTCACATTTATTCCAATGATTAAAAAAAAAAAGTCTTTAATCAGATCGAAACTTTTTTTTTAAGTGAATCATGTTTCCTGTTCCACGTTTTCAGATTCTATTAACTTTCCAGCTTTGGTCGCTACAGACAGGTTCAAACTCATCAAAACATTGATAAATGAATTAAAAAATCATGATTTTATTGTCTTTCCTGCTGTAAAACTTTTATCTTTATTCAAGAGACTTTTATTTTGAAGGAGACAGCGGTTAAATGTCAGAGAGGCTCAGGATGAAGATGGAGATGATGGAGAGATGATTGATGGAGAAATCAGACAGGAAACAACAAGAACTAAAGAGTCCACGCTTACTGGCACTGTGTGTATATGTGTGTGTGTGTGTGTGTGTGTGAGAGAGAGAGAGAGAGTGTGTGTGTTGCGGTGTAGTGTGTCAGTGGTCATAAAGTACAGGAAAGAGCTCGGTAAGTACAGTTGAACTGTGTGTGTCAGACCTGATTAAACATTAAAATATGTAATGGTGATCTGGATCACGTCCAAATGTTTCCCATGATGCTCTGGGACCAACAGAAGCAATAAACCATGGGTCTGAGTCGACCGCACTGAGCGAGCAGGAGCATGTGGACAGCTGAGTCCACTGAAGACTGAGAAAGACTGTTAAAAAAGGGTTTTGATACAGAAATGTTCATTTATCTGCTCTCAGTGTTTTTGGTTTTTAGCTCCTTCTGCAGGAACTCCTGAGTCGATGCGTCAGGGAGGGCAGCACGGCAGCAGGTGTCTCTGGAGACATAGGCCCAGTATTTGTGCAATATGGATGTTCAGTAACTTCATGCTGTGAAATACAGGAAAGAAAAGAGTTTTCATTTTCAAAACTATTTGTATGATGCTATAGGCATGTTTGATGTCATGCACTGCAACATGAATGTCTAGTTTGGGCCTGCGACCCTCCACCCTGATTGGTTTTTAGCCCTTCACTGAAAGAGTTTGGCCACCCCTGGTCTAAGGGAAGGTCTCTTTTAGAGATGCACCCATACTGGTCCTGGTATCGGTGTGTTGATGCCAAACGGCAACCTCCGGTCTAAGAATATGAGACAATGCGGAAGAGCTAAAATCTGCTGTTTCCTGAGTGTTCGCTTGAGGCTGGCTCCGGAAGTACCGGAAGTCACGTCTCCTGTCTGAGTCGCCAAATTCACAACCCGCTCCCACTGTACGGGGGGTGAATTTTTTTCTAACTCATCAGTTCAGAGGATACTAAGATTGCGAGCTCCCCCAATAAGAGACACAGCTGAGGGTGATGTGACCGACAGGCGCCCTATAGCTGTAGGTGAAGCCCTTGCCACTACTAATATGGCCGCTATAGCTGATCTGCTTCATTTTCCGTTTCAGAAACAGACAAGTGATGTCGGCGAGACTACGTCCATGTTTTATACAGTCTATGGTTGATGCCCCTGAAAGCTGGATTGGTACCAGTGTGAAGCGGCTGATCCATGGTGCTGATCCAGGCAAACAGCTCTATGCCTTTGTTTTTTATAGGTACCCTTGGCTTCTTGATTTGAAATGTTACCTCTGATGCACTTTGTCTGTCTTTTTTTGCTGTATTACCAGTCTAAAGGGTATAAAAGTTTAGAATTGAATAGTACATTTAAGTACAACATTTAAATATTTTATAGTTTGAAAAAATATCCAATGCTCTAATCGTATGTACTCATTTTTTTTTAACTTGTACCAAAAACATTGCCAGTCTTATCTCACAGTATGGCATGCAAGTCATTATTGAACACTGGTATTGGTTCGGTATTGGTGGATACCCAAAACCCAGGTATCAGTTTTTGAAAAAGAAAAGTTTGATCGGTGCGGGATTTTCTCTGGGGTCCAGGTCTAAACCAAGAGGCAACATCGGGTTAGCAGAAATGAAGCCTATGTGGAAGTGCTAGAAGTTGCTGTTCATTGAGAATCCGCTTGAGGCTGGCTGCAGGAAGATGGGTGATGTCGTGGATGCTACGTCCTTGTTTTATACAGTCTATGGTCCAAGCAAAGTAACGTCACAGTCATTTAACCAGAGCACTGCTACAGCCTCAGCGACTTTCAGGCTCATGTTAAGTCAATTTGGTTCGACACAGCCCTCTAACATCCTGCTAATGTCTACAGTTGGCGAGAGGAGCGGTCGCAGCGATTATATGTCATGGGTTATACATCATGTTCTTGTTGCGTAGATGTGCTTGCGCTCGTGCATGAAGTGTACTGTGACAAAGCCAAGGAAGTGTACCAGAGCCGTCACAATGGCCAAAAGAATTGGACTTAATGGTTGGAGCGAGCTTGGGCATGGTACAAGTGACCACACTTTTCCAGGTTAGACTCTTATGGTGTGGTCTCTGGTTCAGGACTGGTGTGACTCATGGAATGAGACTGTTGTACTGAAATTTTTCAATCCATCTTTGCATGGCGACTCTTGATGCTCAGTCCACTCCTTGTGAAGTTCTTGAAAGAGTTTTCTTGAAAATCCTCTGTGGTTATTTCTGTAGCTTGTGCATCGTTTTCCTTCCACTCTTCTTTCTAGTACTCTGCTTGGATCCATCTCTCTGTGAACCGACAGTGAAGGGGACGAACCAGCATCATCAGGTCTGTCATTCATCAATAAGACGCTCAGGATTACATTTCTTTATCTTAACTGACTTTATCTCCTCCATCAGGTCATCTTTCCTCCCAGAACAGTGACACGGACAACACCCTACAGTGACAGTTTTAGGGACTCTCACACACCAAGCTGCTGGTTCCTGATCACAGAGAGGAGGTCTGTACAGGTATGGACCTAAAGTACACCAAGAAACCGTCACCTGGCTCTGTTTTTTCCCCTAATTCAATACCTTTAAAAGTAGATGTATATTGTTTTTCAGCTGAAGAAGAGAAACATTGAAAGGCTCTGACAAAGCAATACATGTGAATTTAAATGAATCAGAATTAGACCAGAAGTTTCAGGAACCAAATGGATCACGTGGCCAACTGTTGTCTGTGTTTCCAGTGAAGCCTGAAGTCCTGAAAAGATTAAATCAAAGTAAAAATAATTGTAGTACATCCCCAGACCAGCAGAGGGCAGAAAGACAATGATGGAAACCATACACAATAAGAGGAGACAGACAGGCCAGCATCCTTATTTACAACACCTCAGTTAGCCTGTTAGCATGGAGAATATCTAGCCCGTGCTGGTTCTGATTCTTGCTTCATTGTGCTTCAAAAAATCTTTAACGCTCGATTTAAATCATGACAAGAGTAGAGACTGATGTTTGGGTTTACTGGTATGTCTGTTGATCGAGGACTTTAAGTGAGATGCTTCCTTCTCAAACAGCTTCAGATCATCACAGAAACACTTTCCACCAATAAGAGATGTTCAGCTAAACATTGTTATAGAATATAAGCTTAAGGGTGATGTGAGGAGGATCTCGGGCTTAAGGTTGTGTTTTAGCGTCAAGCCTGTGTTTTGGCCTTTAGCGTCTGTTTAAGCCTTTACCTTGTGTTTTAGCCTGTAGCCAATAATGTAGCATGTAGCATGTGTTTTAGCTTTGAGCGTCTGTTGGAGTTTTTACCTCACATTTGAGTATTTTGCCCCAGTTTCAGTCTTCAGCTTGTGTTTACGCTTTAGCTTGTGTTTAAGATTTTAGCCTGTGTTTTAGCCTTTACCTGATGTTTAAGCTGTTAGCTCATGTTGACTCTCTAAGCTCGTGCTTCAATTTTTAGCCTGTATTTACCTCGTGTTTTAACATTTATCTCATTTTTAGCCTTTAGCTTGTGTTTGAGCCTTTAGGCTTTGATTTAGCCTTGAGCTCATTGTTAAACCTTTAGTTCGTGTCTAAGTTTTTAGCCTATGTTTTAACCCTCATCTCATGTTTTAGCCTTTGGGTCATGTTTAAGCTTTTAGCTTGTGTTTAAGATTTAAGCTTGTGTTTTAGCCTTTAGCTCGTGTTTTAGTCTTAAGCCTGTGGTTTTTACCTTTAGCTCATATTTACTATTTAAGCTGGTGTCTTAGCTATAAGCCTTTGTTTTAGCCTGTACCTTGTGCTTTAGCATTTAGCTCATATTTTAGCCCATGTTTACCATTTAAGCTTGTGTTTTAGCCTTTACCTCAAGTTTTAGCCTTTATCTCATGTTTAGCCTTTAGCTTGTGTTTAAGTGTTTAGGCTGTGTTAGCCTTCAGCTCATGCTCTATCTCTCTCCTGTTTATCTTTCTTCTGCTCTTCTGTCCTTTTTCTGTCTGACAGTTCGGCTCCAGTGTCCACCATCACTACAAAATTAATCACAGAAATCGTTTTCGGCAGAGAAAAAACACAGATCTCTCTTCTCTCTACTAAACTCCATCAACCAGCGTGGTGTTGTCATAGAGACTTAGACGTGCCATAAATCAACGTGGGTTGACCCGATCAGGAAGCCAAGAGGTAGCACTCAGGAATAACCTGTATTAGATCTGAAAATCTCAATTTAAAGTGTGGATTACAATCAGGAGAGATTTTTTCAAAATCACTCACAGGAACTTTAAAGATTATTCAAACAGACGGTTAGTCTGGTTCTGATGAGACCACTGAAGGCCTCAAATTGGGCCTAAATCTGTCCGGCATGTTTCCATCCTGTAGTTTATCTTCACTCGAACACACACGTATTAGTAAATTATGTGACGTTTCTGTGCTACTGATGCTTCCTCACAGGCTGTCATAAACATTTTTCTGTTAAAATTTAACATATCTGTGGATTTTATTCACTCATCTCTTTATTTCATCTGTGTTTCTTTAAGCGAGCGTCCCTGACACACACCTGCTCCTGAGCAGAGTCTCTAAATATGAACATATGTTTCAGAGCTCCAGCTTCATGTGGAGGCTTAAAGGAGCCTCTGATGAAGATGATGCCGGTGATGAAGAGCGGTGAGAAAACTGCTGAAAACCCTGCAGAACAAGAGGGAGCGTTTGATTTTGATCCCGGAGCAGCTGACAGCCTCTGATGATCATTAAAAGGCTTTTAAAGGAGGATTATTAGCGTCTGTCCGGCCCGCATGAATACTGATGAGGCTGCAGCGCGGCGCTAATCACGTTAGCGGAACAATATTACTGCGCCATTTGGGCCCATTCCCACCACCTCCTCCTCGAGTCTTTCTCTTCTCCCTTCACCTCCCTCCATCCCGGGCTCACCCGCAGGACTCCCTCTCCTCCTTTCTCTCTGTCTGCCTCCTCTTCTCTCCTCTTGTCCTCTTGTATTTACGCGTGCCAGTCACCTGCCGCTCCCTCCGCCTCCTGACTTCCCGTCGTCTTTTCGGGGCTAAAGTGGATTCTTATTGGCCGTATGCAGCGAGTATAAAGGCGGAGAGGACACCGGGACACACTCACTGAGGAGCTTTTTGTTGTAAAAAGCTCATTAAAGCGTGTCCTCCTTCAATAAAGACGCGCCTCTCCATTAATAAACTCCCGCTCGGCCCGCGTGCGTGGCGGCTGCAGCCAAACTCTCCTGCGCTCCTCCAAAAGAAAGAAAGAAAGAAAGAGTCCAAAAAAAAAAGAAAAGAAAAGAAAATCCAGCGTTCATTGAGTCAAATCAATTGAAAAACATTTGCAAATCTGCCATTATTCCGGGATTTTCTCTCCTTTTCTTCTCCTCTGTCTCTCGGGACAAAAGCGCGCAGCCTCCGTGTTTGGCACGGAGCCGTTACGCACGGAGCTCCGGGGAGCCCGGCGGGGGAGAGCCGGGGAGGAAGCCCGGGAGAGGAGAGCAGGAGGCCGGCTGGAGAGGACTCTGAGCTGGCTGAGACTTCTGAACCCTCGGAGGAGCGGTGGAAGCTCATGGGAAGGAAAAAACAAAACAAACCAGGACGCTTAAATTAATCAGAAATGTGTCAAAATTTTCTGTATGATTCTCAAATCAAATAGTTAATAAATAATAATAATAAATAATGATGAATCTGATTTTTTTCTTATTTTATTTTTTTGATGGGTAGAAAGATAAACTGACACAGAAGCGACTCAATAAAAACCTCCTGGAGCTGCAGGAAACCTGCTCTCAGAATAATCCAGCGTCTGAAAAAATGCTCCTAACAAAAACCTAAATGTGTCAGCTTGCAGAGCTTTGATTTAAAACATACAGAACTATAAAAACCCTGCACACACTGTGAGTAATTATAGCCAGGAGCTAATGTGTCATTATTAAAGCTGTTGTTATTATTCCTCTGAAAGCTGAAGAGAAAAGGAAGAAAAAAAAAGAAAGAAGCTTTCATTTTTAGTTTCGCAGCTGATTATATTTTCTCTACTTTTCTTCCATGTTTGTTTCTGCAAATTGGATCAGATTAAACCTACAGTACCCATCCTTATATCCACTAACAATCTGTCCAAATTAAAACTGTGTTAAATGTCAGAGAAATGCTGGAGATTAGTTTTTTAAAAAATCCTGTGTGAAGATTTTTTATGATCTGTCTTTGCACAAACACAAAATGTTGACATGAAAGCTCATTTTCAGACTAATATTGTCTCTAAAAGTCTAATCTGGAGGCCAAATTGGTCATTTTTCCATCTTTAATATTGTTTAACTCTTAGGTGTGACCTTCCTGAGCAGATTCAGAACTTAAACTGTGCTGAAAACTCCTTTAAAGATCAGCGTTTATCAGTGAAAAGCTTTCTGATGTTTCAACAGACTGACGGCTGTGTGTGTGTGAGAGAGTGTGTGTGAGAGTGTGTGTGAGAGTGTGAGTGTGTGTGTGTGTGTGTGTCGCACTCACGAGTGTGGACAATAAATGTTTAAAAGCTCATAAATACAGATCAGAGTGAAGGAGAGAATAATGATCGTGTGGAGAGACGACGGGAGGAGGAGGAGGAGGAGGCTGAAGGGAGGGATGAAGAAAGCAGCTGTTGTCTCGGTAATCTCTCCTCTAATCTGTTTTCCTGCTCTGTCACTCACACTGCTGCCCTCCTCCTCCTCCTCCTCCTCCTCCTCCTCCTCCTCCTCCTCCTGCTGCTGCTCCTCTCTCTTCACATTCCAGTGCTGCAGATTTTAATAAAAACAAACTCGTCTCCTGCTGCAGGAAAAGTTCAACATCACTTTTTAAAACATCCTGAAATTATGAAGCATCTTAACTGCTGCAGTGCGTCACAGTCCTTCACAGGATCAGATATCTCTGCTTCCTGATGATGCATCTTATTTGTTTAATTAGACTTAATCTGAGCCACATTCACCTGAGGGTCCAGAAAAAAAAAAGTTTTATTTCAAGATATTAAAAGAGAAAACTGACGCCTGAATTGTTGTAAAGAGTAACAAAAATCTCTGAATAGTTTGGATGTAAAGATTCTATCAACTCACAATTCTTCACGATTTCCGATATCAGGTTAACGATGCGATTTTCTTTCTTTTTTATAACTGACAAAATCTGACTGAAAAAGATTATTTTATTTATTGTAGCTGCAAAACACAAACTAGAAAATGAATGCATAATTTAAAACACACACTGAGATATTTTCTGAATTCTCTGAGGGAAGGTAAACTGTGCAAAACAAAGTTTGTCCTTTTCTGAAAAGTGCAAATTAAATTATATTCTATCTTAAATAACAAAAAAATAAAATAAAAAAGAGCTCTTTAAACAAATCTCACATCAAAACAACTAGATAAATGATTCAATAAATACAATTCTTCAAATCCTGTCCTTAGTTTAAGATTTACATGTTTTTGTTTTTGTTTTTTTTTAAGGACAAACAGCCCCCTGCTGTTAAAATAGGGCATCAAATTTGATTTTTTTTTTGTCCCAGCCGAACTGAATCGTCACACATTTGTACCGATTTTTAACTGTCTCACAATGCGTCATTACATCCCTTACAAATGAGGTAAGAAAAAGGGTTTCAATACAAGAAACTAAACAGAGAGAAACAGCAGGATTTTAACACCATTTTATTAATTATAATGAAAAAACTAGAGAACCAAGCATAGAGCCTTGGGGAACTCCAGAAAACGCTTTTCCATCCTTATATATCTGTTACACTGCAAAAACTGAAATCCCAGCAAGTGTTACTTTCTTAGTTCAGGTGAAAGTTATCTCTTAGACTTAATATGAACCAAATTCACTCAACAGGTCCAGAAAAGATTTTATTTTAAGATTTAAAAGACAAAAAATGTGCCTGAATTGATTACAAAAGGTAGGAAAAAAATCTCCTAATTAAATCCCTAATAAAGTTGAAAAAAGGTTTTAATACAAAAACTAAACAGAGAGTAACTGCGGGATTTTAACGGCACATTTTAAACCACTGAACCACTGAAATGAAAAAACAAGAGGACCAAACATAGAGCCTTGGGGAACTCCAGAAAATGCTTCTCCATCCTTACACACCCTCTTCACTGTAAAAACTGAAATCCCAGCGCGTGTTTATTTCCTAATTCAGGTGAAAATTATCTATTAGAAAAAATGCAAGCCACATTCACCTGAGGGGTCCAGAAAATATTTTATTTTAGGATTTTAAAAGACAAAATGATGCCTGAATTGATAACTATAGGTAGAAATAAATCTCCTGATTACATCCCTACCAAATAAGGTTGAAAAAAAGGTTTTAGTACAAAAAAAAAACAAACAAACAGAAAGAAACAGAAGGATTTTAACAGCACTTTATAAACCACTGATTCTTATAAATGAAAAAAACAAGAGGACCAAACATAGAGCCTTGGGGAACTCCAGAAACACACAGCAAAAACCTGTTTTGAATGTTAATCATCGTACAAGACGTAACATGAGCCCTATACACCTGACAGGTCCAGAAAATGTTTTATTTCAAGATATTAAAAGACATTTAGTGCCTGAATTAATTGCGGAAAAAAATCTACTGAGGTAAAAAGAAAAGTTTTAATACAAGAAACTCAACAACTGAGGGTAATACAGGGATTTTAACAGCGCTCTATAAACCATTGATTTATACAAATGAAAAACAAAAGGACCAAATATTGAGCCTTGGGGAACTCCATAAAATGCCTTTTGTTCGTTACGCATCAAATACACTGCAAAAACAGGGTGAAAACAATTTTGTTATGTTTCGTATGCAAAAACATGTTTTCTGATTTAAAGAGAGTTTTTATCCTGAGAAAAGTGAGAAAGAATTAGTTGATATCATCATTTATTGAACATTTATATCATTAATATCATCGAGAGAGTCAGAGAATCTGGGACAAAGACCAAATCCTGGATGGACCAAATCCAAAACAGACCTGACTTTTGTAAAAACTGTCCTGGAGTCTGAGGAATTTTGGAAATCCTGGATCATGAGTCCTCGGCTCTAAAGAGGAGAGGGGGCACTGGGTTTGTGCTCAGCTCACAGCTCAGAGTCAGGATCCCTGATGGTCTGGGGGATCAGAAGAGTAGACCACATTCTGCAGGATCACAACAGCATGGCTCTGTAGTAGGAGAGTCCAGGTGCTTCTAAATCCTTTAAAGGGCAATGCTGTGAATTTTTTATTAATCCTTATAAATTGATATTTTTTCAGGTTGAAACATTATTAGTTCAAAAACAAGAAACATTTTAGATTCACTGAGTTTTTACTTTTTGTGCAAACAGATTTTAACGCTCTGGAGCTTTCTTTTACAGGGTTGTACTTTGAGACTCCTCTGGGAAACACTTGAGGCTAAAATCCTCTCACAGTTTCTGTTTCTGGTCAGAGATTTTTGTTTCATTTTCTCACTTTCAGATATAATTTGACATTTAAAGACAAAAACCTGCAGAATCCTGAAGCAGCAGCAGTTATCTCAGAGACCTCATCAAGAGCCTGATGTTGTTGTTTTCTCATTAAGTCCTAATTGAGTGTCTCTACGGTGTCACGAGCCTGAGCTGCAAGCAGAGCCAACACACACACACACACACCCTCACACACACACACACACACACTGCTCCTCCTCTCTTTATAGAGATGTAGGAGGAGGTGATTACAGAGTCTATAAAGAGCCTCACACACTCTGCTGCTGCTTGATTTCTGCTGCTCACAACTTCTCTCAGCACTTTGTCCTTTTTTCAGCAACATTAAAACTTTATTTAAACATCCAGGAGAACAAACAGCCTGCAGCCGCGTTAAGCTCAGCTTGTTTTATTTTCTGCACAACCACAGGTGGAGCTTTGCTGTCTGGGATAGTTGGTGGAGTTTCTCGGTTTTTTAGGACTTCATTTCCCGCCTCTCCTCCTCCTCCTCCCCCGCCATGGGCTCCGTGCTGCCCGGCTCCTCTCTGGGCCTGAAGCCGGGCTTCAAGCCGCAGCAGCAGCAGCAGCAGCAGCCGCTCTCCCTCGCGGACATCATCACCTCGGACATCCTGCACAGCTTCCTGTACGGCCGCTGGAGGCACGTGCTGGGCGAGCAGCACCACCACCACGCGCCACACCAGCTTCACCTGCAGCAGCAGCAGGACGACCGCACGGCGCCGAGCGCGAGCCCCAAGACCGCGTTCACCGCCGAGGTGCTCGCGCAGTCCTTCTCCGGAGGTTAGTGTCAGCGCTCACCTGGAACTCACCTGAACTCAGACTTAAACTCAAATATTTAAACTCTTTATTTCTAATTATTATTCTTTTATTATTATCCTAAATAAAAAATATTTTAAAGGTCTGAAAAAAAATCATTTAAAGATTAATTTTGATGAAGCTCGCGGCAGTTTTTCTCTTAATTATAATATTTATTTTTATTTATACAGACATTAAAATAAAAAAAAAAACAGAATTAGAGTTAATTTCTGATTTTTATATAACTTCCAGGTGCATCTTGGTTTCAAATGAGTCGCAAAACATCCAAATTAACTGTTTGCTTTCAGTTATTTTTAATTCGTTTTTCTGATTTAAACGGCTAATTCACATATTTGAAAATAAAATTAAACCGGAAAAAATATTTTTTTCCATCATAAAAACATTTTAATATTATATTGTCACATTAATTCCTAAATGCGGAGTCTTTAATAATTATTAATCCAAGAGAAAAGTGAGTTTTTTTTGCAGTTTAATGATTTCTCATTAGTGGGTTTTTCAATTAATCTAAAAAAATATCTGATGTAACCCTTACATGGCGCTGAAACAAATGTCAAAAACGCATGAAATTATTCATAATAATCGAATTATTCATCCATTATTTAGAAAAAATCAGCCTCGTTCTTTAAATTTCTCGTTTTATTAAATATTTCATGATTTTTCAGCCGGGCCTCCTGTCCGAGCTTTGCGCCTTTTCATTTCTCCGTTTTTCTCCTCTGATTTCACTTTAAAATAAAATTCGTTTCTGTTTTGAGTAAAATTCGTTCGGGATAATTTCAGAGAGCTCCTCTCTTTTTCTTCCCTCCTCATTTTGATCGGATTATTCCTCCAGGAATGTAAATCCGGTTTTCTGCGCGCTGCTCCTCACGGCGTTTTATGAGTTTGTTCTTTTTCTTCTTCGCTGGTTTTTAATGCGGATCATCTCGCAGCGTTTTTAATCTCTGGACTCCTAAATGTCCGGAGCTGTTTCACGCTTCGAGCTGAGCGTGAAACTCCTCCTGACGTTTCATTTCAAACTTATTTTATCATCTTCTTCTCCAGGTTTGAGCCGTTTGGACTTTTCTTTTATTTACGCTCAAACTCTCTCAGTTTGAACTTTCTGTTCTGTCATAACAAGCTGAGATAAATAAAGATTTCTGCCCCAAAAAAAGAAGAAAAAAATAACCTTTAAACCTTAATTCTGTTTGTCAAGGCTGATTTCACCTCTCATGCTGCTTTCACGTTCTGTGGGAAAGTTGACGATTGTTGCACCCTGAACTTTCTTTTAGTGATCAAGGATGTTTTCTTTGGTTTAAATGTCTTCAATGTTTTCTAAATCTGTGTGTTTTTATGTGTTTAGAGGTGCAGAAGTTATCCAGTCTGGTTTTACCCAGCGAGGTGATCATCGCTCAGAGCTCAGTTCCAGGTAAACGCTCCAGATTTTAATCCCTGTTTGTCCTTTGTGCTCTGATTTATCCTGCTAAACTCTGCAGATTAAATAAATAAATCTCTGCTTCTGACCAAGGAACATGTTCTCCACTAGGGGGCAATATGTGGGGAACTTGTCAGGATGTGTTTATGGCAGGATCAGGATCTGGATTCTTTTTCATGTTCAATCATATTCGGATTTTGTCGACCTGCAAACAACATTTTTAGACCCAGATATTTCTTATACTGCGAGAGAAAAGCCAAAAATAAAATCATACTTAATTGAAAACTGGGAGGAGATTTTTTTTGAAGGAGAGCAGTAAAATGATCGGCTAATGAGGATGTGTTGCAGAGCTGTGGGGTGATGGGAGCCACGTATAGAGTCAGCATGAGCGTAATAAATAAAGTGAAATTAACTTTCATCCATGATTATTAGATATAAACAAAAAAAAGAGGTTAAATTGGAAATAAAAGTAAATATAATTTCTGCTTCTACTCTTCTTGGTTTTGGTCCCACGGTCTGCGGACCTGTCGACCCTCTGTCTAAGCTGACTGTGTTTTCTTCCTCTGTTGTCGTGCTGCAGGAGAAGGTTTGGGGATTTTCTCCAAAACGTGGATCAAAGCAGGAACAGAGATGGGACCGTTCACCGGACGCCTCATCTCCCCCGAGCACATCGACCTGTACAAGAACAACAACCTGATGTGGGAGGTGAGCAGAGTTCACTGAGGTTTATATTCAGCCCTGCAGACGCTGAGCTAACGGCCTCACACTGGACAAATTCGGTATCAAAGGCGGCTAAGGCTATGAAGCTAACCAGCTTCAGTGAGTTAATCTGACCACAAAGGTTAGCAAAGCCAGCTAGCTAAATTATGACTTTTCAAAGGTCAAAAGGTCACGAGACTTCAGACTGCTCCTGAAGTCACATGAGATTTCAGTGAGATCTACCTGAGATTTGCTCACGTCATGACATCACCAGTTGGTGAATCTTCTTTAAAGTTGAAGTCATCATTTTAAAAATGAGAAACACAGAAGTTGGGACTGTAACATCCTCTTCTTCCCGTCCTGGCCCTCAGGTCTTTAACGAGGACGGTACAGTCCGTTATTTCATCGATGCGAGTCAGGAGGACCAGAGGAGCTGGATGACATACATCAAGTGTGCGAGGAACGAGCAGGAGCAGAACCTGGAGGTCGTTCAGATCGGCAGCAGCATCTTTTACAAAGCCGTAGAGGTCAGTGAACGCATCGCTGTGCTATGAAATGTGAATATAAAACTCTCAGGTTTTCAAATTAAAGCCATAAAAAAGATATTTCTCAAAATGTGGTGCATACAAAGAACTTTAGATTTAAAAGTGAGACAAAAAAATAAAATATCACTTCAGAAAAATAAAATATAAGACTGAAAACGGATCAGATTACAAACTAGTCAAAGCTCTAAAGACCAAGAAAATTTATATATATATATATTAATAATAATTGAAAAGATTGGTCTTGTGATGATCCTTTAATGTCAAAAAGTTTCATAAAGTTATGATGAAACACTTCATCAGTGGAGCATGGAGAGAAATTAAGGTGTCTGTCGCCCTCTGCTGGTTGAAAAATGAAAGTTTTAATGAACCCTCCTCTCCTTTTCTAACCTGAACTACAAAACTTAAGTCAAACATTAACATCTCTAAAAAATAAATAAAGGTTGATTCATTTAAAAATAGATATTTTTTTCTGTAGATGGATGTTTCACCTCTGTGTTTCCTCCTCAGACGATTCCTCCGGACCAGGAACTGCTCGTCTGGTACGGAAACTCTCACAACACCTTCCTGGGGATCCCTGGGATTCCTGGAGGGGATGAAGAGCAGAGCAAGAAGACCAAAATAGGTAAAAAGTCATTTTTGTTCATTTATGTTAAATCTATTATACTTTTTTTTTAAGGTGGCAGTAGGTAAGACAAGATTTCAAACTCAGAGTCCAGCTCAAATAAAGGAGTTGTTTGAAAATCTGTTTATTTATTCAGAATATTTAAAACTTCAGTTAAACTGGGCCTCTTTATTTTAAACATAAAAAACCTAAGGGGATCACACTGAGTCATTATTTTCCTTTCGTATTAAGCTAATATTTCTGAAAAATGTGTACAGATTTCCTTTTTTTATTGTTGATTTCACTTTTAAGATCTCACAAATATGTTTGTTTGAAGTTAAACCTGTAAATTATAACTTTTCAATGCATAATAATAATAATAAAAATAATAATAACAACAATAATAATAATTATTATTATTATTGTTATTATTATTATTAATGTTAATAATAATAATAATAATAATACTTATTATTATTATTGTTATTATTATTATCATTCCAACTTTAAATTCCATAAATTCCTGAAAATAATATTAAATAAAAATAAATAAATAAATAAAAAATAATAAAAATCTGACTTTTATTTCTTTTCTCAGACTTCAATTTCAGAGCACTTAATTTCGGTGTTTGTCTCTTTAAGACAGACAACATTCTGGGAACAACAAACTTTCACAAATATGAGTTTCATTTCATCATCGGAAGAAAAAAATTGTCCTTGTTTTTCCTGGCCATTCCTTGCTAGAAAAGAAAAAAGTAAATAACAGTGGCCCTGATCTTTTTCTGTGGTTTAAGATCACTTTATATATATTTTTTTCTTTTTTGAGTATTAATAAGAATGTCAGCTGGCGTGCCTTCAGGAAAAAAAAGGATGATGCTGACATCTCACAATGTTACTTTAGATCTGATTTTATTTCCAGAAATCTGCCCTAATTTGCCAAATAGATAAATAAATAAACTTTTATTACATATTTGACTTTTAAGACCTTGATTGGATTCCAGCTACAATCCTGATTTCTGTTGGGTTTTATACAAATTTGCAGCAAAAAGAGATAAGGTCAGGATAAAAAGAAAACGAAAGACCAGACAAGAAGTATTTTCCCTTGATTTTTTCTTTTTTTTTTTTTTTTAAAGTTTTTTTTTATATGTATTTGATAATGGATTTTTTTTTTAATGTATTTTTAATAAATTGAATGTTGGATTCCTTTTAAAAATGAAAATTCTGGATTAAAAAAAAGGTGAAACATTTCATAAAAATGTTAAAACTCCAAAATTAAACTTTGATTTTAGAAAAAATCTCAAAGTTTCCTCATCTTTAGATCATCAGTCTGACCTCTTCTTCCTCCTCTTCCTCCTCTTCCTCCTCTTCCTCCTGTCAGATGAGTTCCACACCTGTGAGGGCGTCTCCTCTGTCCCCTCCTCTTCCTCTTCCTCCTCCTCTTCCTCCTCCAGCGTTGGCCGCATGCGTTGCGTAATCTGCCACCGCGGCTTCAACTCCCGCAGCAACCTGCGCTCCCACATGCGCATCCACACGCTGGACAAACCGTTCGTCTGCCGCTTCTGCAACCGCCGCTTCAGCCAGTCGTCCACGCTGCGGAACCACGTGAGGCTGCACACCGGGGAGCGCCCCTACAAGTGCCACGTGTGCCAGTCCGCGTACTCACAGCTGGCCGGGCTGAGGGCGCACCAGAAGAGCGCGCGCCACAGACCGAGCGTGGAGGGAGGGGCTGCGGGGGGCGTGGTGGTTCACTCCGCACACTCACCTCCTCCTCACCCGCCGCAGCTGAGCGCCATGCCGCACCCTGCGTCACTGGTCCACCACATCCCCACCATGGTGCTGTGAGACCGGGACTCATGAGGACGGACACTCTCACCTTTCACTGAAGGATGGGCTCATACAGAGCGTTAGCGTTAGCCTCCTCTGCTAACCAAGATACACACTCAGCTTACCCAGCTCCCATCTGTTAGCATGGAGGAGGCCGGCGTTACCACCTTTACTGCACCTGCACAGTAGGGGGAGCTCTAGATATTTCGACCACCATTATTTTCCTCCTGTCATCCACAGTTTATCGGAGGAACACGTTAAACTGTGGCTGTAAATTTCACGCATGCAAACAAACGTTGACAAAACACACCGTGTAAATTCATAGAACAGTTGCATGATGGGACAGTGTTAGCATGTGTCTCTGATTTATCACGCCGTAAAAAAATCGCTTTGAGACGATGATGTTGTGTGTTGGTTTGCATGCAGACGGGTCTTTGTAGATGGTTGTAATGTGTGTGTCAAACACAGGGGGCGCTACAGCCTTAAAATAATCCCCTAAGATGATATCTTTCATGCTAACAAGTTAGCATACATAATAGTAGCTTAGCTTGCACTTTGGTTTTGGATTTAAAGCATGTTAATACATCTTTACCATGCTAATACATTAGCATTAGCATCTCCTCCTGTATGCATATAATTTGCATTCAACCATTGACTGAAACAATAATCCTGTTGAGAGCTAGCAGCATGCTAACTTCTTAGCAAAGGTGATCAAATTTACACATATTTCCTTCTATAAGTAAAAAAAGGCATATTTCATTAAAGAAGCTTGTTAGTTGAGACCAAGATTGGGTTTCACACACATTAAAGCTCCTGTTAGGAGATTCGTGCCGCATTGGGCGCCCCCCTGTGGACAAAAGTGTTCCTGTTTTCTCTACTTATTTTATCCTGTTTGTGTTTACACATATTTATTGTGTCTGTTTTTACAAAACAAGGTTTCATTTTTACAGAAGCTATGCTGTTTCGGCAGGGGCCTGTATCGGTAGCTTCGTACGTCTCAAATGATGATATATATAAAAATGTGAATCTTGTCGCTAGTTTTCTGATTTTCTTTCTCTGGCTACAAAAAAACAGCAGAATAAGTTTTGTAATCATTTAAAGTTCTTTAAAGGAGCTTTAAGTTGACACTTTTCATGATGATCAACATTTTACGCGTTGTAAAATAATTTTAAATAAAGAGTTTCACGGAAAGAGTCCCTTTAGCCGACGGTGGTTTGTCGGCCTTTGTTGTAAATAATCTCCAGACTGTCAAAGAATGTGAATAGAAACAGAAATTATGCTTTATGCCCAGAATATAATTCAACCGTCACTTTATCTCTGTATATGTATAAGCTCATGTATGACACATGTATCGGTATATGAAGTATGATATGTTGACTACTACAAAGGACATTGTATTTGAGCGTATGTTCTCTTAATAAAGTATTACTTCACCTCTGACCTCTGCTACTCTTTGTCCTTACCTGTCACTGAAACAGTTTTGCTACACCTTCTACGGTGTCATTTTTGCTGAAAAGCCTTCGTTGTTGGTTCTTTCTGCCCTCTACTGGTCTGCTGGTGTTTTGCATAATAGGCTCTATGCATAGATGCATTTCCGGTTACCAAAAGAAGCTGTAGAAAGTGACAGTAGACAGTGTTTGCTGGAGTTGCCTAAAGTTTCATTTCCAGGTATCTAGAACAACACCATGTAGCAAGTCGTATAAAGGCTTTAAAATTTACGTGTTTTTATTTGTTTGGAGCGTTGAAGATAATTTGCTAACAGTAGCTAGCCCAAGCTTGAAGACTTACTAAGTTGAGACCTTCAGGTCAATCATACTTAAAAGTAAGTTTAATCACGTGTTAATACCTCACTTCATGTGTTTGTACTTTTTTTTTTTGAAGCATAAGGTAAAAACGGGGCTACAGAAATCTCCCTGTGAGCAACTGGTTCATAACTCTCTGACAAGATATATGCTAGCGGTTAGAAAACATTAATAAAACTTCGTTTTTCCAGCAAAATATCAACTTTTATCACTGATCACACAAACAAGTGTAATGGTCTCGCACAAGAGAGCCATTTTTAATCCATTCAACATGTTATATAGCTTTGAATCTACCAAATTACTATAGAGCACTTGGCGCTAGCTCGATGCTAACGTACATCAGGAATTCCATTAATACGCTAGCAGTTAGAATACATTGATAAAACTTTTCCAGCAGAATATTCACAATTAAAAACATGAACGTAACTTGTAATATTAAACATACAGCAATGCCGATAATGCTCGGTTTTTGATGATTCAATGACAGACATTTAATATTATCATTCGGCAGCATGGCGCTCTACGGTGACAGGAAGCCTATTTACCCAGGTCTTCAGCCCTGTGGCCCAAACATAGAAAAACTATGGGCCAAAGGAAAAAAGTAGTTCCAAGGAATGTTTATTGGTCTCTGGTCCAAATGCAGCTGGTGTTACCTTTGAAAGCTTTCATTTCAGCTACTGTCTCTTTAAGATGCCCCAGTGTTCTAGAACCCTCCGTTACTTCCCCTTGGAATGACTAATTGCTGTTGGGAGGAGATTCCTCAACTGGTGATGTCACAACTTGGAAAATGTCAGTCTACTCTCACTTAATTCTTATTTGTCTGTGTGTTTGCCGGCGTTTGGTCTTGATATTCAACATTTTACCTTAATTTTTGTTTTAAATTTGAAAAACAAAAATATTACTTTGATCACTCTAATTGTCACGTGTCATTTTTGGTATTATTCATGCTGAGCAAGTGGCAGTGACGTGCACGGACTTCTTGAAAGGCAGGGCGAAAAAAAAAGAAGGCACATAACAGCATGTGTTTCTGCTTTTCAAGAGGTGGCACACGATTGTACGGTGGTCAGAGGGCGTCAAACTATGTGCAAAAAGCCACAATGTGAAAAATTAAAAGAGGTTAGTTATCCTTACAGACACAGAAAAGTTGTGAAGTAACTAAATGATTTTCTTTTCTAACTTCATCTGATAAATACAGCACCGTAGAGGTCTGATCTTGCGATATCCTTCATAGTGCTTATATTTTTTATTTACTGGAAAAATACGTCATCTGATATTTAGCTTTATGAATCAGTTATGTCATAACGTTAGCATAAAAGCTATATTTATCATAGCTGAAGTTAGAAAAGAAAACAATCATTTACTTACTTTTACAACTTTTCTGTGTCTTTTAGGAAAACTGTTCTCTTAACTTCTGCTGTTTTTTAGCTTTTGCATTCCTGTTGTTGCGTTTGTAGGTCGGCTGACACCTACCGGCCACCGTACAATTAGGCTCCCAAGACGGTACCATAGACTTTAAAAAAATGGACGTCATCTTGCTGGGCTCAAAGTGAGGTTGCCACAAAAACTGCTCCCCCTGGTGGCTGGCTGCAGTGTAGGTCAAAAAGATCCATCTCCCCAGTCATTCCAGATGGGCTGTGGTCAAACTTAAAAAAAAATATTAGTACACCTGGTAGGAATGTTTCTTACATCAGATTGTCGTGGTGATTTGAAGATATCATTTGGCTGCCTTGTTTCCAAGTCCTGTTTTTTCTGAAGAGTTTCATTTTCATTAGTTATAAGAGGTTAAAATTGAGGTTCAACCGTGATTAACAGCTGACTTTCTTGTGTATTTTTTTCAGGGGCCATAAAATATGTCGGGAGGAAGAGTCAAGTGATTAGACTCTCAAAAGAAAAAAATAGCTCAGATATCACACTGCCAACTAGTGTATAGGAGGAGTATTGTAGAAGATACTCAGAGGTATATACTTCTGGTAATTATTGGCATTCTATACGTCAGTATATCTGTGTTGTTGTTCTGCAATACTCTTCCACAACACAAGAGGGCACTGTGGTTTGTATGATATTCACAATTTTTGTTTCTGGGTCAACTACTTTTTCTATTTGGCTTTTCACCACAGTTTAAGTGTTTTATTGTAAAATGAAGCTGATTCATATTTACGTATATCATTCCACAACTTTATATACAAGATGTGAGTGCTACAACCTCCATTTGACGTAGAAATATGAACGAACCTTCTTATCAACCACAGACAAATCAAATAATTTAAGAGAGATTTGGCAAGTATTTATTTTTCCTAAATTGATGTTGGTGGAGATGGGTTTTATGTGCACTGCTGTTGTCAGCCAGTAGGGGGAGCTCTAAGTGTTTTAGATTCAATTCAAAGTTGGGATTTGGTTCATGTTTATGTGCAGTCTGTGAGGCTCATGAGCTCACAGACTGGCTCAGTTTTCATGCTATAAAGTCTGATTTGATGACTCTTAAATCTGTCTCGAAGCGCCCCCCGCAGGACAAACAAAAGATCAGTGAGTCGCTGGCAGGTCTCCACAGTTGACAAACGTCTGAATCAACTTCATGTTTCTCTGCAGAATGCACAGGAATACCGTGACACACCACATATGAGCTCTGTGAAGAGCGACACGCTGATAAGAGGAGACACCAGAGTCCACTCTGTTGGGTAAGATCTGAAAGCACAGGCTGAGTAAACTCACCTTTGGGACACAAAACAAACACACACACACACACACTCATGGAGGAATTTCCCGCTCGTCCTTGTTGACCAAAGACTCACAGTTATTTGCCAATAGTCAAGTTGATCTGCAGCAAAATTAAATCTGCCTCATCGTCCCTCCTCACACTCTTCAGGGTCTTCAGAGCTCATGTGTGTTTTCTCTTCACAGGCAGGATGAAGGTGTGTGTCATCCTCGCGTGCGTGTTCTGTCTCTGGTGGAGGACTGAGGCGGACTCCAGATCGTAAGTCGACTCTTTTATTTGCACTAACGCTGCCTGACTGATGAAGACATGAGGATGATCCTCTTTAAAGGGACAGACAGATTTATGTTTGACACTTTGAGGTTAAAACAGCTGCTGTCTGAGAGTCTGAGGGTGAGGAATTCTTAATCAACAAAGCTGAGACGACAAAATGATTCACGAAGATGGATAAAACCCTCTCACAGATTTTATCACTAAATATTAAAGAGGGAGTATTGTGCTTTTTTTTGTCTTTATTCATTCCCCTTGGTGCCGTTGTTGTATCTGTACATGATTTACAGGCTGAAAAAAACCCACTTATTTTTCTTTTACTGCTGTTTTAGAAAACCCCTCTTTAAGGCTTCCTGCTCCACAAACCCCCCTTCCCTTTGATTGGGCAGCCCTGTTGAGGGCGGAGCTACACAGAGACCATAGCTGTGTCCCAAATCAGGGTCTGCAGCCTTCATAGGAGCTAGCCTTTGTAGGCTGTGTAGACCGCAAAGGCCATACTGGAGGAAGACGGTGTGGTCTACAGATCACTTCCTGTTTGTCACTCTCGACGTCACGCAGCACCACCCTCATCTGTCAGCCTCACATTACTTTTCAAACAAAAATTTTACATTTAAAGGGGCTGTGTACGGAAGCGTATTGCATTCACTTGTAACATAACATTTCTAAGTACCATAAAATACCAAACAAACGCCGGGTGTATGGTAAGTTATTTGGCGCAGCCTACGAGCCGCAGTCAATTTCTTTTATTTTTTTTTTATTCCACGGTTGTAGTTACAGAACACACATGCAAATGCTGAGCTCACAACTGCCAGTTGACTCTTTAAAACTGATTTTTGTAAAAGAAACATAATCAGACTGCACCTTATCAGTAGTGGTGCAACGGATCATGATTGATCTGTGATCCGTTAGGATCGACGTAATCGGTTCGACACACACATGACCCTACAGCTGTGTTTTTGTGCAGCAGAAGCCCAGAGCGCTCGCACCAAACACCCCCTCCCTGTTCGTCTGCTCGTCTGCCATATTTTACTTGACCCAAAACACAAATAAACGTACTCCCACCGAAAAAATCTGATATGGGTCTGCATTCACGCTTTATTTAGTGAATTTTCAGCGCGTTACTTTCACACAAAAACACCGCTAAATAAGGCTCTAGTTCTCGTCGTGTCGTAAAACGGTGCTACCTCCGCTGCAGAGCCACAGCTGGCTACGAGGCGCTCGCCGCTTAGTGTATCAGTCCACGCACGGCGTGCCAGATATAAACAAACGCAGGTAGTCTGTCAGGACGAATTATGCAATTACAACGTAAAGATGAGGAGGCTTTGAAGAGTCAAAGAAGAAGACGTTACCACTTCCGCTGAATGTTATTTTCTGGGAAAGAAATAAACGCCTGTTCCAAATAAATGCCTGGTCCCAAATAAACGCCTGGCCTGTTCAGTGATTGAAACAAATAAACACCCCGGCTACTATTTGGTATTTTACGGTATCTCAATACTTCAGGAAAAAATTACTCTGAAAAACAGGAAAAAAGTAAACTGAAAACAGAAAAAAAAATTCTCATAAAAACAGAAATAATTATAACAAAAACAAACCAATATAATAATTGTAACAAAAAACAAACCAATGAAAAATATTAATCAGAAAAACAAAATTAATTACCACACACAAAAAAAGAAGAAGAATAAATTACTCTGAAAAACCTGAGTTGTGTTTTTTTTCTTCAAGTGAAAGCAATACGCTTCCGTAGCTGTGAGGGGTTTTAAAGTGATCTTGAAAAAGTCTCCCTTCTAGATATATGTCTGATCCTAATCTACACTTTAAAATGAGATTATTAGCATCAATATTCCTTCTTACAGGTTATTTAAGTTGCTACTTCTTAGCTTCCGGTTTGGGTTGTCCAGAACTGGATTGATTTACGGCACGTCTAAGTCTCTATGACAGCACCACAGTGATGGTGGACACTGGAGCTTAACTGTCGGACAGAAAAAGGACAGAAGAGCAGAAGAAAAATGAACAGGAGAGAGATAGAGCACGAGCTAAAGGCTAAAAGGCTAAAAGGCTAAATTGTTTGTGCTAATGTTGGCTCCAACCCACAGTCAGCAGTTATTCTGCAGTGGTCTGTTCAAACTTGAGAGTCTATCAATAAAATGAAGAGTGAGGTTACGTTAGCTCTGATTGGTAGATGACTGGCAGGACATAACCAGGATTCACCAACGTTACACATTACAGACACGTCTTAGAGCACCAGGCTGTCAGCTGAGCTAAACATAAACAGCAACTAAACTACAAACAAACTGACAGTGTTTACTTGTTGTCATGTTAGCCTACAGATACGTTCAAGCACCGGGCTGCCGATAGCACTACATGAAGGTGGCTACTACAACGTTAGCTTGATGTCACGTTTCAAACCGTAGCTCTACATAACTATACTGATAAATACCTTACCTCACCGGTTGTATACAGTAAAAAGTTGTCTTGAACAAAGAGCGTGTGTTTTGATCTGATCTCCATTTAATTCCAAAACAAACACGCCCCTCACTAAAAGGGCCACAAGGTGGCGAGGGAGTGCAATCAAAACAGATACTCCTCTTAGCATCTTTAAAAAAGGATGTATTTTACTAAAAATGTTTCACATTTCACTTTTTATTAGTGTTATTTTCTCAAGTGATAGAGTCTGAAACCACAATTTACATGTAAGAGTTAAGCAACAATGCACATTTTCAACATTTGAACATGCGCTGGGGGGATGCTAGATTAAAAAAAAAAGTATAAAATGCAAGCTGTTTTAGTTTTTTTTTTTTTTTTGGTGTACTGAATTGATTGAATTGAATCTATCATTTGAATTCCCTGTAAAAATGATTTTTAAAAAATCAAGTAGGTTTTTTACCTCCAGATAATTTAAATTTATGAACATAGAATTTTTCTATAATGAGAAGATTTACAAAGAAGATTTAGTATATAACTTAAAAAAAGCTCAAAACATAATTTTACACAGTAAAACGATTTTTTCTTCAGTGTTTTAGAAATACAATCACACACAGCTCGTCTTCTTTTTAAGAGGTCATGAACAACTAGGAAGTCGTCATGTGATGACCTCATCATTTCAGCAAGTTTCGTGAAGATCTTGTGAAGATTTTGTCGAGATATTAGGACAGAGTCAGGTAGTTTCCCCATACTGTGCAGTAGTCAGTAGCTTTTCTTGCCCACCAGGGGGGGCTGCTCCACATCTGTGTGACAGCTACAGAAAAATGTGAATCAATGGACAAAGTTTTTGAGACCAGGGCTGGAAGGAAACAGTCCTGAAATTTTGTCCACAAAATGTTTTGGAAATTTTCAGCTTAGTTCATGTACGAAGAGAGCTGTGTGACCACCGAGGTCAACGTCAGACTCCTGTAAACCTGAACGGGATAAGGGTTCAGAGGGTGGATGTATGGATGGCTGCTCCTTATTTTGTAAAATGTCCTGTGTCTCCTCCGTCCTCAGGTACCTGATCACAGCTCCTCTCTCCCTGCGCCTGGACGCTCATGAAACTGTGTTAGTGCAGCTGTTTGGTTTCACTGATGAGGTTCAAGCCTATATCTTCTTAAAGACCTCCATGGCTCCGGATCATGTGGTTCTAGCCCGAGAGGTCGTGACCCTAAACGCCCAGAACAACCACCAGGCCTCGGCTGAAATCCGGGTCAGACATTGAGCACGCAACGGAAAATGATCTCAGAGGAGAGAGGAGACTAAATGTTTGTTTCTGTCTGCAGCTGCTCCCCAATCAGCTGGACAAGTCTGTGAGTCAGGTGGTCCTCCACGTCCTGTCAGGAGAGATCAACAAGCACCAGATCATCCCCGTTAGCCGCTTCAACGGGTACCTCTACGTCCAGACGGACAAACCACTTTACACCCCGCAACAGAGCGGTGAGAAACACACACACACACACACACACACAGCTGTGAGATGCTCTGATAGTCTTAAAGTCCACGCTCTTCATGTTGTGTGTGTGTTTGTTTCATCTCAGTCAAAGTGAGAACGTTCTCCATGAACCAGGAGCTGAGGCCGGCCAATCGCAGCGTCTTCCTGACTTTCAAGGTGAGTGTAAAACACCTGCAGGACTAGCAGGGAGCAGCAGAGCGTTTACACACTGTTAATTTTTTATTCACCTTTTTTTAACCTTTATTTAACCAGGAACTCCCATTGAGATTAAAAAAAAATTCTTTTACAAAAGAAACCTGGCCAAAAATAGCAGCCGTACAGAGTCACAGTTACACAACCTAATTATAAAGAAAACAGAGATGGGTGGGAGATTTTGTGTGGTTATGAAGCGAGGAGATGCTCTACACTGAATCAAGGGACGCATGTATATAGAGGATATCACCACAATCAATCACAGACAAAAATGTAGCCTCCACAAGTTTTTTCTTGGTGTTAAAAGTAAAACAGGATTTATTTCTAAAATAAAAGCCCATTTCCACTTTAAGCTTTTTTACTAGGTTTGTGATATGTACATTAAAGGAGAGTTTGCTGTCTATCCAAATACCCAAGTACTTGAAGGAGGTCACATTTTTATTGTTTCCTTCAGAAGTAAAAACATTAGAATTATTAGCCTGTTGCAATTTACCTCTTGAGAAAACCATGAACTTTGTTTTTTGAGAATTCAAATCTAACTTTAGATTTCGTAGCTTCATTTGTAAGGACTGAAACGCTGTCCGAAGCTCTTGCACCGCTTTTGTAATAGAGTTTACATGGGTATAGATGACAGTGTCATCAGCATATAGATGTATTTTGGCCTCTAAGTCCTTTCCCAGGTCATTTATAAAAATAGAAAACAGAATGTGTCCCAGAATAGATCCCTGGGGGACACCTTTAGTGATTGGAAGACATTCAGATTAATGGCCCTCTGCATAGACACAGAGTTCGACTAGGAAGATAATTTTTAAACCAGTTAACAGTCTTGGAACTCAGCAGCTCTAAGTTTAGTCAATAACAGTTCATGGTTTACTGAATCAAAAGCCTTGGGCAGATCAATAAATAAGGCAGCAGAATATTGTTTTCTGTTCAAGGCACAAATAAGGTCATTTACAACAACAAAAGCAGCAGTAAATGGTACTGTAACCAGATCTAAAACCCAACTGAAAGTCACTTAAAATATTCTTTTCTTGTAAAAACTGCTTTAATTGTAAATTCACCTGGCTCTTAAACACCTTAGTTGGGACTGGGAAGGTCCCCATTTTTAAATAAGGGGAGAGCATGTGCAGTCTTCCAAATTCTTGGTGTTGTATTGGATAAAAGACTTAAATTAAATATATGAGTAATGGGTGCTGCAGTAATATCAGCAAAAAGCTTTAAAAGATACGGATCAAGGTTGTCTGGGACTTTTTGCTGATGATCTGTTTCCCTCCTCAGGATCCAGATCAGGTCACGGTGGACATCGTGGAGACATTTGACATTAATAATGGGATCCCGTCTATGCAGAACCCATTTAAGATCCCCATCAAACCAAAGTACGTCCCAAAAAATAAAACACGATGTATCAACAGGCTGAAACAACCATGAGAGCGTTTTAATCTGTCTGATGTGACTCCAGGTTGGGGATTTGGACCATCGAAGCCACTTACTCTGATGATTTCAACACAAAAGCCACAACAGACTTTGAAGTGAAAGAATACGGTACCTGTCTCTGATTTATTCAACATAATGAGCTCAAACTGTTCAGAGTAAGATGTAACTCGTTTACCATTCATTTAAGTCCTTCCAAGTTTCTCCATCAACGTGGAACCAGAGGTGAACTTCATCAGCTACGGACAATTCAACCGCTTTAACTTCAAGCTGTCTGCCAGGTGAACGAACGTCCTCAGACATCCGGACTGTTCCAACACGTTCTTATCCAGCTTTTAGTGAAGCAACATGTGTGAATTCTCAGGTATCTACACGGAGCTCCAGTGGCAGGAGGGGAGGCGTTCCTGCGCTTCGGCTACGTCACCGGGAAGGATCCACCGGTTATCATCCCCAGCTTTGTTTCCAGAGAAAGAGTAAGACGATCACAGTGAACACAAACATCGCAACACCGAGCTAATCCACACCAAACTGAAGCTGAGGAAAAATAATAACTTTAATAAACACCACTTTCAGAACAAGAAAGAGCAGTTCCTTAAGTGACCACTAGAGGCTGGCCCTAAAAGTCCATAAGTGTCATTAACACCCACTTTAAATTTCCCATCATCAAAGCAGAATTAAAAATATTAAACAATTACTTAGATCAAAGTTATAATATTACAAGGTTAATGCTGTAATGGTTCAAGTGTTAACAGTATGGAAATAAAGTTGTAATGTTAAAACAATAAAATTTAATATTTACAAGACCAAAATCATAAAAGTAAAAGAGCAAACACATGGAGTTTTAATGCTACAAAATAAAGGTTACAATGAGATTTAAGTTTACAGTCCATACGTTACGAGAGTTTACCTCTGTGGATCGATTTGTAACGTGACGAGAAAAAAAGCTGTAATTTTATGAGATTCCAAGATGTACCAAAGCTGTAAATTTGTGATTCTACAAAATTAAGTTTTAATGTTACAAGATTTGAGTGAAATGTTTACAAATAAAGTCGTAATGATACAAGATCAAAGTTGTACAAACTGAAGAAAAACACATTGTTACTAAAATAAAGTTGTGTTCATATAAAAAAGTTTCAAGGTTAAAGATCAAAGTTGTAGTGTAACATGGATGAAGTCGTTAAGGTACATGATTATCGTCATGATAGTGCAAGATTAAAGAAAATGTGTAACATGTGTTAAGTTGTTACTTTAAAAGAAAAAAATGTGAATGCAAAAGATACAAGTCTTGATTTTTCGTGATTTTGGAGATTTATGTCATAATGTTTTAGGGTCGAAAGGACGTAATTGTATGAAAATAAAAGTGAAAAAAGTCTAAATAGTATGAGATCAAAGTCGATATGTAACATGAATTAAGTTGTTATGTTCCAGGAATGAATTCATAAATGCACAAAGGCTGTAATGTTACAAGATTTTAGTCAAAATATAAGTTTGTAACAGTATGAGACAAAAATCTTATTGGTAGGTGAATAAAGTTTTTTTTTAATTTTTTTTAATTCTTTTATTTTATTTACAAGAGTTAAGTTTCAAGGTTTAAAAGTCAAAGCCAATATGTGACGTGACCTAAGTTATGGAACAAGTATGAAAGCTGTAAATGTACAAGAGTCACAATGTGCTGAGATAACAGCACCAAGCTCACTAGATTAAAGTTATAGTGTAACAGGATTTAAGTCTTAATGAATAGAATAGAATAGAATAGAATAGAATAGAATAGAATAGAATAGAATAGAACTTTATTGTCATTGTAACAAGTACAATGGAATTTAAGTCACAGCAGCAATCAAGAAAACAAAAGTAAGAAAGTGTATAGAAAGTGTAAAAAGCTCCATAAGAAAATAGATGCTGACAGCTTGTCCATCATTGTCCAGTCAGCCAGCCTCCACCTCCACAGGGTCCAGGACTGAGCTTCTTCAGCGGTCTGTTCAGTCTCTGTCTCCTGGATCCTGTCTGCTCACAGCAGGTGAAGCTCTTCCAATGTGGCGTTGGTATCTGGTGTTAGCTCTGTTAGCCATGTCTGTGAATAGCATGATGCTACTCTGCCTTCTGGTATTCCCTCTGTTGCTGGGTTGGCACAGCTAGCTCGTCCATCTTATTGGAGATAGATCTTACGTTCCCAATAACGATGGATGGAAGGACAGGTCCATGTTGTCACTTCTTAGTTCCCTTCACCTCCTTCTCTTCATCTTGTGGGGAAACATCCGGCCTTGCACAAGTTAGCATTGACATGCTACAGGCTGCTAACAGCTGATTACACATGTAAACAATGCAGCCATGGTAACATGTAGGATCTCCAGACAAACACAGGAGAAAAAGTAGTAAAAATATCACTGAAGACAAAACCAGTTTGGTGTCCATGACCAACAAATGAGCCATACAAAGTAATGATCCACTCCAAATGCAAAGATTACGAAAAAGAGACGAAAAAAATTACAAGAAATGGACAAAGAAGAGAGAGCTGCTGCAAAAGGCAGCCATAGCCAACAGGGTGGCACCTAGCTCGTACACCTACAAAAGTGAACAGATGTAAATTACTTAGCTTGTTATGAAAAGTGAAAAACTTTGTTTTGTTACGAGAAAAAAAGTTTCACAATTAAATGATCCAAGTTGTAATTTAACGAGGAAAAAATATTTTAAACACACAAAATATCAGATTTAAAGTAAAGTGTTTTAACAGCCAGGGTTACAAGACCAAAGACAGGAAGTTACTAGAATAAAGTTACAAGATTAAGACAATAAAGTCATAATGGTTCGATGAGAATAAAGTAGCAAAGTTAGCAGATCAAAGTCATCACGGCACTGGGATAAAGTTATAATAGCATGAGATCAAAGTCATCATGTCTCGCTAGTTTAAGAGAAAGTTTGGTTTTGAGACAAATTCAGTATCGACAGTTTAAAGTGACCCCCTGACTGTGAATGGAGATGGACGACACTTTACCCTGTGCCTCTCTGTCCCTCAGCTGTCTCAGACAGGTGAGGTGGACGTGACCGTGAACATGGAGAAGGTCCTGTCCAAACACGACGGGCTGAAGGACTTGGACAGTTTAGTGGGGAAGTACCTGTACATCACCGTCCTGCTGCACGAGGCTACAGGTATGCTGACCAGAAACCAGGTCCTTCAGAAGCCTGAAGACCCACCTCTCACCTCTGTCCTCGTCCCTCAGGTGGCATCAGCCAGGAGGCGGAGTTTGCTGCGGTGAAGTTTGTTAAATCCCCTTACAGGCTGACTCTGGTGTCAACGCCCCCCTTCATCAAACCTGGACTTCCCTACAACATCCAGGTGAGTGTCTCCTGGTCCAAAAGCAGCAGCACATATCAAAGCTCAGGGTCGTGATGTCTGATTCCTCTGCAGGTGTTCCTGAAAGACCACCTGAACAAGCCGGTGGGCCGCGTTGTGGTTCGCCTGGTGGAGCATCAGCTGACCACGCAGGGGGGAGGGAACCAGGACTTCCCCTGTGAGCCCAACAGAGTGGAAACCCAATCAGACGGGCTCGCTGTCTTCATCTGCAACACGCCGAGTAATGGAGCCAGAGCCACGCTGAAGGTGAGGAAGAGGAGGAGGAAGATGTTTAAAATCCTCAGTTTACAGTCTGGACGTTGAAGAAATTTTATTCCTTTCAATTCTCGTTCTGAAACTTGGTTTTGTGGTTTGGTGACACAGTTTGAGACAGCAGACCCCACCCTCCCTGCAGCCAGTCAGGCCAGTCTGCCCCTGGAGCCGATGGCCTATCGTTCCCCGAACCAGCGCTACCTCTACATCGACCCGCCACTGCCAGGGCGCGGTCTGGAGGTGGGACAATACACAAACATCAAGGTGTACTCGGCCACACCCCCCTACGTGCGGCTACAAGCCCTCAGCTACCTGGTGAGACACTGAGACGATGACGATTGTCTTCAGAGTTGGTCCAGTTTTTATTCTCATAGATTCTCCTGCGTTCCTTCAGGTAATCTCCAGAGGTAAAGTGTTGCAGTTCAACACTCAGAAAGTCGTCTCCAGCATTGATAACCGCCAGGTCCTGAGCTTCAGGGTGACCCCTGACATGGCCCCGTCCGTCAGGCTGCTGGTCTACTACATCCTGTTTGGAGAGGGGACGTCTGAGCTGGTGGCTGACTCCGTTTGGCTGGATGTTAAAGCGCCATGTGTCAACGGCCTTCAGGTACAAAGAATGGTACCAGACAGTGAAAAGACTTGGTCTGAATTCAGTTTGCTTTAACATGTAGAGTTAGCCAATCAGCAAGTGACCACAACACCCTTACCCCCAACTTTAGACTGTTAGAAAGAGGGAGATGTTCATGGGTACAGAGTTCAAATGCTCATTCATTCATATACACTCAGCGACCACTTTATCAGGTAGACCTTGCTAGTACCGGGTTGGTCCCCTTTTGCCTTCAGAACTGCCTTAATCCTTGGTGGCACAGATTCAACAAGGTCCTGGTAACATTCCTCAGAGAGTTTGGTCCATATTGACATGATAGCATCACACAGTTGCTGCAGATTTGTCGTCTGAACATCCATGATGAGAATCTCCCGTTCCACCACATCCCAAAGGAGCTCTATTGGATTGAGATCTGGGGACTGTGGAGGACATTTGAGTACAGGGAACTCATTGTCATGTTGAAGAAAGCAGTCTGAGATGATTCCAGCTTTATGACATGGAGCGTTGATACAAGGCAGGATGGATCCATGCTTTCATGTTGTTGAGGCCAAATTCTGAGCCTACCATCTGAATGTGGAGCAGAAATCCAGACTCATCAGACCAGGCAACGTTTTTCCAATCTTCTATTGTCCAGTTTTGGTGTTGCTGTGTGAATTGTAGCCTCAGTTTCCTGTTCTTAGCTGACAGGAGGGTCACCCGGTGTGGTCTTCTGCTGCTGTAGTCCATCTGCCTCAAGGTTGGACGTGTTGTGTGTTCAGAGATGCTCTTCTGCAGACCTCGGTTGTAACCAGTGGTTATTTGAGTTACTGTTTCCTTTCTATCAGCTCCAACCAGTCTGTCCATTCTCCTCTGACCTCTGGCATCAACAAGGCATTTTGTCCCACAGAACTGCTGCTCACTGGATATTTTCTCTTTTTGGGACCATTCTCTGTAAACCCTAGAGATGGTTGTGGGTTAAAATCCCAGTAGATCAGCAGTTTCTGAAATACTCAGACCAACAACCATGCCACGTTCAAAGTCCCTTAAATCACCTTTCTTCTCCATTCTGATGCTCGCTTTGAACTGCAGCAGATTGTCTTCACCATGTCTACATGCTGCCATGTGATTGGCTGATTAGAAATTTGCGTCAATGAGCAGTTGGACAAGTTCAGGAATTCCAACAAAGTTTTCAGTCTTTCCTCTCTTCACATCCTCAACCTTGGTGTGATTTTTGCAGAAACTGTTCTATTGAACCTCTAAATAAGCAAGCTAATGGCCATCAGTCTGAGAGCCATTTATCCTTATTAAAAGATACAAACTGTGTGTGTTGTGTTTTTCAGACCGATCTGTCGTTTCGTGGACAGAGTCATAAACCGAAGGCTAACCTTCAGCTGGACATCCAGTTCAATCGGGACGGTCTGGTCGCTCTGTCTGCTGTAGACTCTGGCCTCTTCGCGCTTCGACCAAACTTCAGGGACCCACTCAGCACAGTGAGTTTAAAGACAACACGCTTTAAAGAGGGGGTACTCTGTTTTCCCATGTTACAGACATGACATGAGCATGAGATCCTCATGAGTTCTTAATGATGATGTCATCACATAAGTATTTTCTAACTGGATCATGACACGTTAGAGGAGAAAAGCTTCCAGAGGGCTGGCCAATCAGAGGGAAGGGGGTTTGTGTAGGAGAAGCCTTAAAGAGACAGCTGCTAAATCAAAGTGTTTCAGATGTTTTTTTTAAAACACCAGTGTGGGACTTTTTGTTAGTCATGTAAAGCCACTAGGGGGCACCAGAGAGACAGAGTAAAGACTAAAAACAGGCATGACACCCCAACTTTAAGATTATCACAGTTTCTCTACAAGTCAGTAACAGAAAGTATGGTGGCCTGTAGGTTTTGCGTCACATAGAGGATAGCGACCCGGGCTGTGGAGGAGGCGGAGGCATCGACAGCTCAGACGTCTTCCGATTGGCCGGCCTCACCTTCATGACCAACGCTAACGCAAGAGCGACATCCAGCGGTGGGTCAATCAGCTGAGTGGGTAACCACGACAACCTGTGAGGTTTGTTGTTGCTGAACGCTGGCATCTGTGTGTGTGTGTGTGTGTGCAGACGCAGTGTGTACTGCAGCCGTGCGTCCAAAGCGAGCTCTGACTGAAGAACAGAAGAGGAACAAAGGTAGGACTCCACCTGTCAGGTGAAGGTTTTACTTCCTGTCTGCTTGTGAAGTCAGATCTGTATAATCTGAGTAAAAACCATGACCCAGTAAACTCTCTGCTCAGCTCAGAGTTACGGTCACCTGAAGTCGTGCTGTGAGCTGGGGATGAAGTACATCCCAAAGAGTCTGACCTGCCTGGAGTTTGCCAAACAGAAGATCCGGAAACATCTGCCCTGCAGAGAGGCGTTTAAATCCTGCTGCGAGTACATCCAGCTGCACCTGGACCAGGACCAGAACCTCATCCTGGGACGCTTTGGTGAGTCCGGATTCATCCCTTTAAAACCCACTCAGATACACACAAACTGTTTGGTTGATTAGATCCAGTTTTCCATCATTGATGTCGCTTCATTGTGACTCTGTGCATGAGTTGACCCTTAAACTTTAATCTCATAACAAAACTGAATTCTGTCCAATTCCAAAAGTATTCCTGTGAAATAACTTTTCCAGCAGAATGATAACATTTCTTACAGGTACATAACAGATGTATGATCCATTCTCACTGAGTTTGAACATTTGTTGACAGAAATGGGAGCAAACTTCGACCTGGCTCCTTCTCTGGTGCGGAGCTACTTCCCTGAGAGCTGGCTGTGGGAGGTGCAGCGCATCAGGTGACTCAAAGCAAACACACGAGAGAAAAACTAACTACAGCTGTACTAACATCTCCCTCATTGAAATTTAATGGATTTTATCTCTTGTGGCTCTTCAGTCCAGGCGGGCTGTCCATCAAGAGGTCTCTTCCAGACACACTCACCACCTGGGAGATTAAAGCCATCAGCATGTCCTCGACGGGTCGGTTTCTTTACTTTCTGTCTCGTGATATTCATGACCAGGGGCCATTTTGCTTCAGATGACCTGGATTAAAGTTGATCTACTTTTTTTTTTTTTCTTTTTTTTTCTTCTTTTTTTTATTTTACATATTTAAAATTATTATTAGTTTTATTTTTATTATTATTATTATTATTATTATTATTATTATTATTATTGTTGTTGTTGTTGTTGTTTTATTATTTTTTTAATAAAAATAAGACTTTAATTTCACAGTAAAGACTATAAAGTTTATAAAATTCTGAACATAGTTAAAATCTGGTGAATACTTATCTTAACTATAGGGTTAAATATTAAATTTATGAAATTGTTCCTCTGATGTCTTAGTTTTTTATATATATTTAATTTATTATTTATATTTGCATAAATGTAAAAAAAAAAAAGAAAAGAAATTTAAAAAATTTGCATAGATTTCAAAAGTTTTTGAAACCTCAAAAAGTTTTTTAAACTTAGAAAAAAATTGCAAAAATTCCAAAAAGAATTTTAAATTTAAAACATTCAGAAAATTTTACGAATAAAAATTGTATGAATTAAAAAAGAAGAAAATTCAAGAATTTGAAAAAATTTTAAAAGAACAAAAATTTCCAAAAATTAAATAATTTTGCAAAAATTTAAAGTTTTTGAAATTTAAAAAAGTGTTAAAATAAAAAAAAAAAAATTCAAAGAATTTGTAAAAAAAAAAATAATAAAATAAAATTAACAAAAATATTTAATTTGATTATGTGATATGGACAAACAGCTTAATTCATTATTTTGTTATTTTACCATGGGTGTAAAACTTGTGGCTAGCCAGATCTCAATGAGGCCCCAGAGTTGCAGGTTGTAGATCTTTCGGTCATGACGGGTGCGTTGACGTCCTGTTGAACATATGGCGTGTTTCCTGCAGGTATTTGTGTTGCAAAGCCAGTTCAGGTACCCGTGACACTGCCGCTCAGCGTGGACATCCCGCTGCCCTATCAGGTGGTCAGAGGAGAGCAGGTGGAGCTGAGAGGCTCAGTGTACAACCAGGAGAGCGACACCATCCAGGTCCTGGCTACACCAACTACACTTCCCATAATCCTCTCCTTACTGCTAGCTTTAACTCAGATGGTTGTGTTTTTTTTTATCTCCAGTACTGTGTGACCCTGACGGCCGGTCCGGCGCTCTGCCTGCTGCAGTCCCAGCCAGGAAGAGGTGGGCAGCACTCCACCGCCTGCACCTACAGCCGCCTGGCTGCAGGGGGCGTGGGGGCCGTGACCTTCACTGTGCTGGGCCTGGAGGCTGGAGAGCACACTCTGACCTTCACCCTGAAAACACAGACAGGAGGAAGAGACGTCGTAGAGAAGAAGCTTCGAGTGGTGGTGCGTACGAGAGCAGGTCTCACTGATATGAAACAACATACGTTTAAAAAAAAAAAAAAAAAGTGATCACTCAAGGAACTGCAATTTTCACTTAGTTTCATATTTCAAGACTGGAGGTTAAGCTTGCAAACACCCCCATTTTTACCAAATTAAAAATCCCCGTTCATGTTTTTCAGCCTGAAGGTGTGAGGAAGGAGACCTTTTCTGGAGGGAGACTGGATCCACAGGGAATCTACGGTACACCACAGACCTGGTTGATGGATCTATAGATCTTTGTTTGTGAGGCCGCTCTGCTCTGACAGATCTCTCTGTCTCTTTGCTTTGTGTGTTACTGTTGTAGGTTCAGAGATACTGGAAGTGGCGCTGAAGAACACCGTACCTGAAAACATCGTCCCCAACACAGCTGTGGAGAGGATGGTGACCATCAACGGTAAGATGTGCTGTGGGGCTGAGCTACCCAGCTACAGCTAAAGACTGATACTGATCCTTCAGGTCGACTGTATAGAGTGGTGGTACGAGTCAAACACTGTAGCTCTGTGACTGAAAGGCCAAGGCTTCCAGTCACAGAGGTACAGACACCAGCATTGGATCAGTTTGGCCATGGAGACCAGCAGGCCCAGAGGATGGTTAGCCAGGATGGGGGTTAACCATGTCAAGGTGAAGAAGTAATCACAATAGTCTAGTTATAAGAACTTTGTACCAACCAGTGGTTTCCAAAGAGGTTTCATTTGATATAAACACTGGGAGCTCCTTGCCCTTCAACAAGTCTATGTAGAATGCCAAAGTCTGAGGCAGGGAGAGCATCAGCAAAGACCACAGAGCAGCTCGAGCATTGGTCACAATACATATGACCCTGATAAAATCAGGCACAGCATAAGAGAAGAAACTAGTACATTAGCAGTAGCAGTTGTCTTAATACACACCCAACAAACGCTCTCTGCTGGCAGAATCTTATGTTACGGCCACACCAAACGCGAACATGCGAATTTACTCGCGCGAATGGCCTGTCACGCGCCACTGAACGCCCAAGTCTCGCCGCTGGACTTTTTTGCTGAGGGGCGAACGCGCGTTTGCGCGGTACTGCGCATGCGGAGTAGAGAGCTCGTTCATTTAAAGACCGAAAGTCCAAAAAGGCATCAGAAAAACAATAAGCTGTGGTTTCCAAAGCATGACAGGAGAGTGTGTGAAAGCTTTGGAGATCACAATCAATGCCTGATGCCTCTCCCTGCTAATCCACCAGCCCTGCCTGGCTGTTCCCTGTGATCTCATCCCCGATCCCCCGAACCTCCGACCCCCCGTACCCCCGACCACCCGAACCCCCGACCCGTGTTCCCGGAGGTCTCCCTGGGGATAATGAAGGGGTGGAGGAAAGAGAGGAGCACAGAGAACTTCCATCTTTTCCCTGGCTCTGCCCCTGCCCCGCTCCTTCCTCCTCTCTATCAGGCTCAAAACTCCGCTGGGGAAAACACAGTCGGACTCAGTGATGACCCGTGCAGGCAAATCCAGCTGGAAACAAATATTTACAGAACTTACCTTCAAAACCTGTCTCCTCAGAGACTTTCACCCAAGCCTGCTCCTGTTTTTCCAGTCTCTGTAGAGTACACACGTCGTATCGTATAACTCTGGATGATGACACACCGCACATATTGTTTTCTCCTCCATCCTCCGGCGGAGTTGGAGCCGGAGCAGGCGGCAGTTGCCCCCCAACGTCGTCAAAACAATGATGTCGTGGGGGAATATTTTGAACTCGAGCGAATTCGCGTCTACCGCCCAAACGCGTGAACGCTCCAAACGTGCCGCTCCAAACGCGCCGCGCCAAACGCGCGAAACGCGCCGCCTGAGGCGAATCGGCGGCTAAACACGTCTTTGCATTGACTTTGTATGTAATCGCGCCGCAAATTCGCGTTTGGTGTGGCCGCACCATTAGACAACCCTCTATCTGGTCCAAGCAGACACACAGTTGATAACAAAATACTCTCCTCGTGTTTGGACCAGGCGAGGTCCTCGGTGACTTCCTGTCAGTGGCAACCAACCCCGAGGGCCTCCAACAGCTCATCAACCTGCCACGAGGCTCAGCAGAGGCGGAGCTGGGAGGACTCCTCCCTCTGATTCAGGTGTATCACTACCTGGAGACGACAGGGCGCTGGGACGCCCTGGAAGGAGACATCATGGATAACGCTGCCAGGCTGAGACAGAGGATCAAAAACGGTGAGAGGACACACAGGAAACATGAGAGACGATCGACTGAAGGGGTTAATTCATGTATTCTGACTCTGTGTGTGTGTGTGTGTGTGTGTGTGTGTAGGTATGGTCAGTGTCAGTTCATTCAGAAGTGGAGACCACAGTTACAGCATGTGGACTAAGAGGGAATCCAGCACCTGGTGAGAACTTAAATAAGAATTTCTGTACCTTCATGAGATCTGAGTGTTGTTACAGAGCCAGAAAACTACGTAAAGACTGTGAACAGCACCAGAACACACCACCATATTTTGTGTTATTAGGTTTGCTCGCTAGCATAGTAAGATTAGCTTGTTGAAAGTGAACAAGAAATCAGATTCTGTTCGCCGCAACTAAAATGATCAACTCTTATGTGGTCATAACTTCGGCCCAAAATGGTTCAGGATTATGGCAGTCAATTTCTTTTTCTCCTCTAAATTTATTCATTTATTATTATTATTACTATTATTTAACCCACTTCCATTTATTCCCATTATTACTTTTTCTTCAATTCAGTGATTTTTTTTATTTTTTATAATTTTTTTATTGCATTTTTTTACTTGTGCTGATAGGAGGTCTAAACCTCACCCTAATAATTAATAAAATATTTAATTACATAAAAAGGTAGTAGCAGTTAGTAACACATACTTAAAATAAGCTGTATGCGCTTCTTGAAAATGCTTTAGTTAGTCATTAAAGTAAGAGTATTCTGCTTTTCCATTTTTAAATCCTGACACATTGAAGGGTCAGGGCCTCAAACACCAAGGTCTGCCTATAGCCCTGCCCCCAACGAGGGAGAGACTTGAGAGCCGTACACCTGACTTGCCATGTTAGCGCAAGCAATCCACGGGCAATCCTTAAAATTCACCCTTGTTTAAGAAAATTTTCTTTATCTGTCTGGCTATCGTGGCTGCTCTGAATATCTCCTTTCACTCGCCACCATTAACACGCAGAATAAGTCAATGCAGTATTCTACTGTAATATTTACAGTAACTCACCTAAAAAGGTCTTTTTTGGGATATTAAGATACTGTAACCACTTTTATTTAGAACAGAATAGAATAGAGTAGAAAATACTTTATTCATCACCGAGAGGAAATTCAGGAGGAGTCACAGCAGCAATCAAGAAAACAAAAGTAAGAAAACAAAAGTAAGAAAGTGTATAGAAAGTGCAAAAACGTCCATAAGAAAATAGATGCTGACAGCTTGTCCATCATACTCCAGTCAGCCACCCAGCTCTGTTAGCCATGTCTGTGAATAGCATGATGCTACTCTGCCCTCTGGTATTCCCTCTGTTGCTGGGTTAGCACAGCTAGCTCGTCCATCTTATTGGAGATAGATCTTGCGTTCCCTATAACGATGGATGGAAGGACAAGTCCATGTCGTCACTTCTTAGCTCACACCTGAGAACCAGCACGTCGTCCTCACCTCCTTCTCCTCACCTTGTGGGGAAACATCCGGCCTTGCACCAGTTAGCACTGACATGCTACAGGCTGCTGACAGCTGATTTTACATGTACACAATGCAGCCATGGTTACATGTAGGGTCTCCAGACAAACACAGGAGAAAAAATAGTAAAAAATATCACTGAAGACAAAAACAGTTTAGTGTCCATGACCAGCAAATGGGGCAATATTAACCTGACGAAAAAGAGACAGAAAAATGACCAGAAACAGCCACAACCAACAGAGCACTGCCTAGCAACATAGCATATTTATGGTCCATGTTTTGTCATAAAGCTGCTGTAACATCAACAATCACTGACATGTACAACTGAGAGTCACCAGTTAGCTAGGTCACAATTTGCACTGAAACACCGGTTGCTTTTCAACAGCTGTCTTGACACAGGACTCTGTAGAACTTCAGTTAAGGTGTGAAGCAGTCTGTGAGTTTTGTAATCTGGCGCCATGTAGTTCTCTTGTAATTCATAAAGCCGTGTCGGACAGCCGCACCTTGGTACCTGCCTCCTACTTCACCTGTCTTTCTCTCAGGCTGACCGCCCTGGTGGTGAAAACCATGTCAGTGATGGACTCAGTGGTCCCAGTTGATCACCAGTCTCTGTCAGATTCAGTGAACTGGTTGACCCGCAAAAAGCAGCAGGCGGACGGATCCTTCACCGACTCGTCCACCTACAGACCCAACAAAATCATGGTCTGGAATCCTCCTCCTCTTCCTCTTCTTCTAAATCTCCATCGCTAATTTGATAACGTTTTAAATAACATCAGAAATGTCCTGTGCTCTGATTGGCTGCAGGCAGAAGGGGCAGATGCTGTCGACAAATCAGTGTATCTGACATCTTTCGTGTTGATTGCGTTACACAAAGCGACGAGGATAAAGGACCCGATCCTGCAGCTCCATGTGAGACTTCTCTCCACCTTCCTCTTCTTCCTTCATACCTCCTCTGATCTTTAACCTCCTCCTGTCCTCTTCTCTCCTACTGTAGTCCCATGACCTCAGCATGGCCTCTGCTGTCGACTACATCTCCAGGAAGGCCCTGAGTGTGAAGAGTGTGTATGTACGCGCGGTGGCGACCTACGCTCTGGCTCTGCGTGGCCCTGACAGCGCGGAGGTGTTCTCACTCATCAGCAGCCTGGAGAACCTGGCGCGACAGAAAGGTGCGCTCGGTTTCTCCACAGATTCCTGGAGTCTTTGCAGCAGCCCTGACTTGTTCCAACAGGGGGCAGCAGAGAGCACGGTTTATTTAACTCATGAGAGGTCCAGAAAAATATTCCTAATGAAGTCATCTCTGACAGGTAACCCTGTTGAGTACAGGTACTGGCAGGAGTCCGGTGTGACGACTGGTTGGCTGAAACCTGATGAATCCAGCAGTCTGACGGTGGAGACCACGGCGTACGTCCTGCTGACCATGCTGCTCAAGGTTCATCTCTTTCCATTCTCAAAGTTTTTACTCGAAACAATCTTGAGTCCATGTCGTTAGCTTCTGTGAGTGTTTGAAGTAAGTTTTCAAGACTTGTGTTTGTTAAAAGGTTGAAAAAGTGACACTGGAATACCCAACCCTGTCAAATGAGATCTGTTTTGTTTTAAAGGGGAGACTCCAATACGCGAATCCCATCGTAGCCTGGCTGACCAAGGATCAGCATTATGGGGGAGCTGCCTTTTCATCACAGGTACGGTTCATACCCACATACAAAACTGAATTCACGAAGCTGCAAACCGTATCTTTCCATGTACAAAGTCTGTTCCTCTTTCTTTGCTTAAATGGACTCTCTGGCCATCTGACTTCTTCTCTTCTCTTCAGTCGCTCTCTTGCAATTCAACTTTTTTCTGGCTTGTCAACAACTTTCTGGTTTGGTTGATTGACTTGATTGATCACTACTCTTTCTCTCCTTGCTGATCCACTCTTCTCCCATTTCTCTGCTTGTCTACTCTTCTCTGGCAATCTAACTCTTCATCTGCTCATCACTGACTCTCTGGCCATCTGACACTCGTAACGTGTTTGTTAATCTCAGGCTCTCAGCTCTTTCACCGCTTGTCAATGGCGACAGTAACTGTGAAAAAGTAATCCGATTACTGATTATTCCTTTAAAAAGAAACTTAGTTACTTTTCTGACTACTTGATTTAAAAAAAAACTAGGTTAGATTACAAGTTCCTTTCTTAGTTTCTTTCAGCAGCTGCCAACAATAATTGTTAATAAATTGTTTTAAAATAAGATGCAGAAACTGGTAGTTGTAAAATGTTTTCCTTTAAATTAAAAACAAAAATACTCATTTTATACATTTTGGATTTTAAAATACAACTAAAGAAAGCTTTTACAGACCTACTTTTGGTGCACTACAGCACTGTTCAGTTCAATTTCAGATTTAAATTATTTTCTTTCTAAACGCTTTGTTTTAGACTATTTTGGTTTTTATCAGTTTCTTTTTCTGTTAAACCTGTAGTCTGTTGATCCTGTATTTGTAAAAAAAATAATCAAAAATAAATGTTGCTGGAGTGTCCAGTGTCACATGATCCTCAGTACCCTGCTCAGGGCACCCCAGTCCAAAAAGTCTGGGCACGCCCCTGCTTGTCACCTCGTTGTAGCCTACGTTATGTTGCTCTGCTTCTTAACGGATGGATTTATGCTAAACAGAGGGAGTTACAGTGAAAGACAGGACTTGCCTTTCCCCAGATAAAAGTCAAACAACTTCTCCAGCGTTTCTGTCCGCAGCGCGCTGATCTCTCTCTGATTGATTCCTCAATGTTTCAGTTAAAGGATCTTAAGCAGACTGTCAGCACAGAGTAAATAATGAACCTTAATACTGTCATCTTGTCCGTCACTTTTTGGCTAGCACGCCCCTTGGTCTGATCGCTTGTCTCTTCTTTCAGGAACTAGCTGTAACTATAGAGGCAGTCTCTGAGTACAACAGACTGATCCCTCGGGCCGTCCTCAATCAACACATCGTCATCCGCTTCCCCAGGACTGGAGAACGGAGAGAGGTTAGGTTAACCCAGGATCACCCTGTGGCCACGCCCATCCAGGTGAGAGTGAGACAGGTGCATGACAGTCAGACATCAAGACTGTCGCAAAACAAGGGAACATACCTGGAGGATCCATGCTGTGTCTGGAATAATATCTGTTTTACCCTCCAGGTGACAAAGAACGATGTCATTACTGTGTCAACAGGCTATGGAAAGGGCGTGTCCAATGTGAAGGTAGGTGGGGCTCTCAGGCATCTGACTCTTTTTTTATTTGTCTATTACTCTCTGGCCATATAACTCTGTTTTTAATCGATCTATCACTCTCTGGCCATCTGACATTTTTATTTGTCTTTCACTCTCTGGCCATCTGACATTTTTTATTTGTCTATCACTCTCTGGCCACCTGACATTTTCTATTTGTCTATCACTCTCTGGCCACCTGACCCTTTTTAGTTGTCTATCACTCTCTGGCCACCTGACTATTTTATTTGTCTATCACTCTCTGGCCACCTGACTCTTTTTAATTTGTCTAACGATCTCTGGCCACCTGACTCTTTTTATTCATCTTTCACTCTTTGGCCACCTGACTTTTTTTATTTGTCTGTTGCTCCCTGGCCACCTGACTCTGATTTTCTCTGTCACTCCCTGGCCATCTGACTTTTTTTGGTCTATCACTCTCTGGCCATCTGACTCTTTCTTCAATTGTCTTTTTCTCTCTGGCCACCGAACACTTTTTTTTTTTTTTCTTACTCTTTGGCCGCCTGGCTCTTACTTTTGTCACTCTGGCCATCTGACTTTTTTGGATTATCACTCTCTGGCCCTTGGACTCTTTTCATTTGTCCGTTATTCCCTGGCCATCTAACTCTTTTTTTTATTGTCTTTCACTCTCTGGCCATCTAACTCTCTTTTATTCGTCTGTTACCCTGGCCATCTGACTTTTTTGGTCTCTGGCCTCCTGATTTTTACTTTCCTCTATCACTCTCTGGCCATCTGACTCTTTTCATTTGTCCGTCACTCTCTGGCCATCTGACCCTGTTTTTATTTGTCTTTTACTCTCTGGCCACCCCACTCTTTAAGTTTGTTTATCACTCTCTGGCCTCCTGTATCTTACTTTCCTCTATCACTCTCTGGCCACCTGACTCTTTTCATTTGTTTGTCACTCTCTGGCTATCTGACACTTTTTTGCCTGTTCCTCTGGCCATGTGACTTATTTATTTGTCGGTCACTGTCTGGCCACCTGACTCATATTTTTGTCTATCACTCTCTGGCCACCTGACTCATAGTTTTGTCTATCAGTCTCTGGCCATCTGACTTCTTGTCTGTCACTCTCTGGCTATCTGACTGTGTCTTGCCTCTTTCTTATTCTCTGGCACTCCATCTTGTCTCTACCTGCCTTGGACTCTCTGGCCACCTGACTCCTTGTCCACCTGTCTTTGACTCTCTGGCCTTCAGACTCTTGACCTTATTATCTGTCACCCTCTGGCCATCTGATTTTGTTGCTTGTGTATGACTTTCTGGTCATCAGACTCGTCCTATACTTGTCTGTGACTCTCTGGCCACCTGTCTCCTTCTGGTTTGGTACTTTCCCCTGTCTTTGACTCTCAGGCCACCTGACTTGTTTTCCTGTATTCTCTGGCCATTGGACTGTTTCTCTTCTTATCTATCACTCTCTGGCCACATTTAATCTTGGCTGTGTTCCCAGATGAAGACAGTTTACTACGAGACCTCTTCGGCCTCAGAGGGATGTAACTTTGACCTCACGATAGAGCTGGTGAGGCCTGGATCATCCAGCAGTGAGTAGATTTAACTCCATTGCCTTATATGTGTCTCTTTTGACTCTCTCTATCTAACTGTGCGTCTACCTCTTCTCCTCCTCAGGTCCCAGAACAAATTCCCCTCACCTGGTCGCCTGTGCAAAGTAAGAAAAATTACATTTATGTTTTTTAAAGGCTCTTTTTTAAACAAAGCTTCACTGTCACTGTTTTTTCTTTTAGATGATTGTATTAATGAACAATTTGTTTGTGTGTGTTTCACAGGTACAGACCTCCTCCCAACGAGGTGATCACAGAGTCGACTCTCACAGTGATGAGGATACAGCTGCCCACGGGTATAGATGCTTACCTGGAGGATCTGAGACAGGTAAACAAGGCGGTTCCTCTGGGTTTTCTGGGAGCACGAAAGACAAACTCAGGGTTATATTTTACTTTTTGAGAGGTCATTATTAGGTTATTTAGAGGTTATGTTTAACTAACATTTGAAGAGTATTTGGACAGATCAATCCACTCGTGGTTATTTAACTCTTGTTTCTGCAGTTCAGGGATGGGGATGAGCCGATGATATCGCACTATGAACTCCAAGGAAACACAGTGGTTATTCAGCTGGATTCGGTGAGTACGAAACAAAACGTTACCTCTTCCATCTCGGTTAATCGTATGTAATTCCTGCCTTGTGCTTTGGCGTCGTTGGTGGCACAGAGTGATAACTTCCTGTCTGATTTCTCTCTGTAGGTTCCCTCAGACATCTTCATGTGCGTCGGATTCCGGATCAGGATCGGATTCAACGTGAGGGGCGTGACGGACTCAGTGTTCACTGTCAATGAGCCTCAAGACAGAGGTAAGAGTCAGGAACTGGAATGCATCCTGGGATTTGTATTTTTTGGTGCTTTTCAACCGCAAGTTCTTTAATCAGATAGAGGACGACAGTGGATAGAGTAGTAATCTGGGCAACACTGGAGAGTGGCATGTGGGAAAGAGGCCACGGACTGGATTCAAACCCGGGCCATCCACACAGGGGTGAACTTCATGGACCACTAGGTCTTCTGTGTTTCGCTTTGGGAACTATTCGGTTCTGGAACTTGGAGATCACAATCAAGGCCTGCTGCCTCTCCCTGGTAATCCACCTCCACTGGCCCTGCCTGGCTGTTCCCTGCGACCTCATCCTCCACCCCCCGACTCATGTTCCCGGAGGTCTCCCTGGGGATAATGAAGGGGTTGAGGAAAGAGAGGACTGCAGAGAACTTCCATCTTCTCCCTGGCTCTGCCGCCGCCACGCTCCCTTTTTCCTGCTCCTTCCTCCTCTCTATCAGGAAGGTGTCCCTGAGGCTCTTCCATCTTTTACGACAAACCTCCACTGAGGAAAACACAGTCGGACTCAGTGATGACTTGTGCAGGCAAATCCAGCTGGAAACAAATATTTACAGAACTTACCTTCAAAACCTGTCTCCTCAGCAACTTTCACCCAAGCCTGCTCCTTTTTTCCGGTCTCTGTAGGGTACACACGTCGTATCGTAGCGGGGTTGAAGTCAGAGCAAGTGGCGGTTCCCCCCCAACATCATCAAATTATTGATGTCTGGGGGGGAATGTCATCGCTGATTGGCTGCTGCGGCACAGCCTCACGCAAATTGGCGTCTAAAGTTCAACATTTTCAACTCAAGTGTAGAGGCGTCTGTCGCCCCAAACTCGCTATGCAAACGCGTCTAACATGCTGTCCAAGGCAAATCGGCCTCTAAACACGTCTTTGCATTGACTTTGTATGTAATCTTGACACAAGTTGTGTCCGGTGTGGCCGTACCATGAAGAAGACAAACTGTCATGTTTCTTTTCTCTGCAGGCAGTATGTGCGTCAAATCTTTCTCCTACCAGGAGCAGAAGCTGCAGCAGCTGTGTTTGGACGGCCAGTGTCAGTGTATGACAGGTAACGTCAGCCTCTAGATCACCACACACCAGCTCTTTAGAGAGTAATCTGATGAGATTACAGATGTTCAGCCTTTACTTCCAGATTTTTCTTTTTAATGCCCAGGCCCATGATGTTCATATGATTTCTTCTTTGTGTGTTTGTTTGTTGTCCAGCTGCGTGTTCTTCCTACAGAGCGTTTGATAACACGCTGACGTTAGACAAACGTATCACTGAGACCTGCCAGCCTCACATCAAATACGGTGAGAATGAGGCATCATTTACACCGTAGCTCAACTTTAAGATGAGAAACTTAAAGAGGGGGTATTTTTCTGTAAGCTGATCAAAACGCTATGCTAGCACAAGACGTCACGAGACGATGATGAAGTCATCATATAAAGATCTCCTAATTGGGCTTTAACATATTGTAGAGATAAGCCTCAAACATCAAGGTCTGCTCATGGCCCTGCCCCCGGCCAATCAGAGGGATGAGGGTTTGTGGAGCAGGGAGCCTTAAAGAGACAGTAGCTAAAGCGAAGTTGAAATAGATGATTTCCGAAACACCAGTGTAGGGATTATTTCTGAGCTGTAAATCATATGAAGATACTACGGGGGCACCTGAGGGACAGAATAAATCCCAATTAAGCACAATACCCCCTCTTTAAGGTGCTAAAACCCAATCAGAAATAGTCTATCTGATATTTGTCAATCCATAAAGCAAAGTTCTGCTTTCATTAATCTGTGCTTGTCTTTCTGCAGCTTTCAGAGTTACGATAAAGTCTTCAGTCGCAGACGGAGACTTTACGACTTACACAGCGACCGTGAATGAGGTCCTGAAGAACACAGATAAAGGTGAACAGATTATTTTTAGGGAATTACAGAATTACTTGAAATTATTTAGAGGGTTAAATTTAACATATTTTGGGGTGTAAAAAAGCTTGGAATTGCTCTTACAAGTGCCTTAACTTGGTAACAATTGTTGCGTAACTTTTGTTTAACAAAAAGGCAGACAGATTCCCTCAGACAAGCCTGTTCTAGAGACATTAGATCTACGTTCTGTCCGTCACACCACCCTCCTTTCTGCCCTCTGCTGTAGATTTCGAAGCAGTGACGGTGAATTCAGAGGTGGATCTGATTAAAAAGGTCACCTGTAATTCTGTCGACATCCAGAACAACAAACAGTACCTCGTGATGGGAGCCAGGGGGTCAGAGGTCAAGCTCAACAACGCCTACAAGTCAGTGTCACCCCTCAGCCGTAGTTTTCCCCTCCCCCTCATGTGTGACATCATTCTGACTTTTGTCGTGTCTTGTCCTGCAGGTACCGCCTCGCTCTGGACTCAGAGGCGCTGGTGGAGCTCTGGCCGACGGTCTGTAAACCTGGGGAGTGCAACCTGGACGACTTGGCCATGGAGCTGCAGTTATTCAGCTGTCCTAGCTCATAACGAGGGGAGGGGTTTAAGTTTGATTCAAAGTGTTATCAGCTCAGAAAATGTTTGTTGGAAGTAAATTCATGTCTTTTCTGTTTTTATCCAAACTGTGCCTTCACATCTTGTTCTGCCAGTTAAATAAATGTAGTGTGTGGTCTCATGTGAGCTGCTTTATTTCTTCACTTCATTTATCCGTCTTTAGGAAATGTGATGGTCAAAGTTTGACACTTAAAAATGTGACACTTCGTATAAGTGACCCATTCTACTTCCACCCTAAATCACTGCTAAACACTGGTATGTCAGTGCATTTTATCTAAATTTTAAAGGTCCCATATCCTGCTCCTTTTCTGCAGTTTAATATGGATCATTGATGTCTTCATGAAATGGTAGTAACATGTTTTGGTCCAAAAAGCCAATAAATCAAGCACAGCAGCATTGTTTCCAGGCTCTCATAGCCCCTCTGTTCAGAACGCTCTGATTTAGTGGGCGTGGCCTTCATATGTAAATGAGCCAGCGCTGATACCGCCCCGCTCTTCAGCGTCCCTGAGAGCGGCACCACGAGCTCCGAGTGCACAATGTTTAGAAAACAGCGAAGCTCGTTTACCGTAACATTACAGGCTAAAACAACAGGCTAACTGCAGCTAAAGTTAGCATCCTGAAGCTAAAACAGAGACAGGGGGGACACTGAGGAAAAGCTCTTCCATCTGCTCCACAGCACACAGCATTTAAAATACTCACATTTCCAGGGTCCCAGGTTTGTTGGAGGATGGTTGGTAATGCGCCTGGATTCAGGACCAGTCTATTGGCTAGCCCTCTGTTGGACTGTCCAAAGTTGGAAAAGCAGTCGGCCGTGAGGTGACTAGCACACACATGCACAGTTTTACTGAGTGTCGCTGGAACATTTCCTTGATAAATGAGCTTTTCACCAAGATCTTTTATTGATGATACAAACATTTTGTCCATGGGTTTACACATACACACACATGAAGTCACATGGCACACACACTACCTTGGACTCAACGCCTTCTTTGGCTCTGTTACAGTTCAGCTACAGAGGGTTGATGCGCACGTGCCCGAGTAAGGCTGCGTGCGCGCCCCTCCGTGGCTGAGTAGTGACATTTGTGCAAGTCTTTGAGTTTTCGTTTGTTGCCAACATGTGTTTATTTGCTGAGGTGTCTTATTCTTGAGCTCAAACTACGCCCCCTGTTGAGGAGTAGTCTGGACTTTTTTTCCCTCTCCTTTCCTAATGTTTTTTCATATCTATTGCAAAGGGACGCTGGGTAGCTGGCAGCTCCTAAGTTTATCCCTTTTCTGTTTTTCCCCACGTTTGTTTTCTTATATGTTTCGAAAGGGATGTAACCGTAATGAAATTTCCCCTCAGGATCAAGAAAGTATTCTGATTCTGATTTCTTTGAGTTCTACACGTGTTTTTGCCCTGTGTAAGGCTGCCATGTACCAGCCCCACAAATGAATTTGCATCAATTTTGCATTGCTAGATGTTGGGAAAACAGTTTTTGGATGGTATGTAAATTTCTGAAATAAATGTGTATCTTAAACTGATGATCGATCTGTTGTGTGGAGAGCGACGCGTCATGATGAACTTCTGGGCCTGTTCAACTCTTTTGAGTGAGTCAATCTATGATTTTTTTTGTCAAAGTGATTATTTTATTTTGTTTAAAACTAGATAGTTGAGTATTTCCTTTGAGTGTGAGTCTTAAGCTAAGCAAAATTTTTTCATTATAACTGGCATTATTTTACTGACTTCAATATACACACAGTGGGGAAAAAATGTATTGAACGTGTCAACTTTTCTCTCATCACATTGATTTCCAAAGATGCAATTCAAACAAAATTTCTACCAGACATTGGTATTAACTCAAATAATCCACACATGAAAAGAAATCACAGCGTCCAGGTCCATAAATAATGATTATGGTGAATTAAGTACGATAACACAGGAAAAAAGTATTGAACACGCTAACTGAGACTCATCTAATACTTAGTGGAGAAGCCTTTGTTTGCAATGACAACTTCCAGAAGCTTCTTGTATGTTTGAACTAATGGCCCACACTGCTCAGGTGTGATTTTGGCCCATTCCTCTGCACAGATTGTCTTTAAATCTGGAATATTCTTTGGTGCCCTCTGGTGAACCCTTTTCTTTAGTTCTTTCCACAAATGTTCAGTTGGATTGAAGTCAGGTGATTGACTAGGCCATTCTAACAGATTGATTTTCTTTTTTTGAAACCATTTGAGAGTCAACTTTGCCGTGTGCTTTGGATGGTTGTCCTGCTGGAAGGTCCAGCCACGTCTCATCTTCATCATCCTGGTGGATGGCAGCAGATTCATATCAAGAATTTCCCCATACATGGCTCCATTCATTGCTCCGTCAATTATATGAAGTTTGCCAACACCATGAGATGAGAAACAACCCCATGCCATGATGCCTCCACCTCCAAACTTCACTGTTGGTGTAGTGTTTTTTTGGCTGATGTGCAGAGCCATTTCTCCTCCAAACATGGTCTGTAGTATGACAGCCCAAAAGTTCAGTTTTGGTCTCATCTGACCAGACAACATTCTCCCAGTATTCTACAGGCTTGTCAAGATGCTGTTTAGCAAACTTTAAACCAGCTTCAACATGCCTTTTCTTGAGGAATGGAGTCTTGCGGGCTGAACGTTCCTAGAGGCCATGGCGGTGGAGTGTATTGCCTATTGTTTTCTCTGTAACAATTGTACCTGCTGCCTCCAAGTCTTTCTGGAGCACTTTCAGGGTGGTCCTTGGCTCGTTGAGTACTCTTCTGACTATCTTTCTGACTCCCTGGTCAGAAATCTTCAAGGAGCTCCTGTGCGTGGCCTGTTGATGGTAAGGTGGTGCTTCTTCCACTTGTGAATAATGGCCCCAACGGTGCTGACTGGAATATTCAGGTGCTTTGATATAAGTCTGTAACCAGTTCCATTCTGATGCTGAGCAACAATCAGGTTGTGAATGTCTTCAGAGAGCTCTTTGCCTTTACCCATCATGAGGTGTGTGGTATTTAACGGCTTGGTGAAAAAACAACCTTTTTTATAGGACCATCAATTTGCTCTAGCCCAGCTGATGTTGGTTTGCACTAATTGGAAGTTCAAGTAATAATTACTGACAGATTTCAGGTGGTATGGTGCATTTCCTTGCCAAAGTATTCAGCCTTTCCATGGTGCTTCAATACTTTTTTCCTGTGTTATCGTACTTAATTCCACATAATCATTATTTATGGACCTTATGTAGTTTTGCAGGGGTCCAGTAAACCCTATTCATTCAAAAGGAATGTTTAACGCTCATAAGCCCATGTCAGAGACAGCAGTGTTCAGCTATTTCAAGTCATTTTTTTCTGAATTCAGTAGTTCCTATGGGAGAACTGCACCCTCACAAAGTCTTTGTATGCCACTGTTATGGAAGTTAAAGTTGCTTTGATAGCAGCCTTCAGCTAGTCTAGTTACTTGGTCTGGTGTCTCTCATCTTCACAGTCATTTAACCAGCTTTTGGCTCTTTCGGTGCTATAGGCAGGAGCCAGGTGCTGCTGGAAACGGCATCTTGGAAATATTTGTTCCCTACAAAACCATGTTCTAATAATACGTGTGTGTGTTACCACCACTGATGGTATAAGTATGTCTATCCTTTGTCCCCGTTCTTCAGGCCTCCTCCTCACCCTTGGTTGCTGTGATTTCTCTCCTGGTATGGATTAAATCATAGATGTCACATTCTGTCTTCAGGTGTACAAACTGAAGTTTTGTGTCACTGTTGCTCATATGCTGCCTGTGTTGTTCTGTGAAGGTCCTTGTGGTAATTACACCAACATAACTGATCCTTGGCGCAACTATGGATTCACCTCAGTCTCTTTTCCTGGCTATCCAAAAGATGACGCACACCTTGTTGGGAAATGGTGGCGTTTCACTGGAGTTGGTGGAAACAGAGTACATTACCTTTGCAGAACAGGTCCTACTGCTGGTGGCATGTACATGATTCACAGTCATGGTGTTCATCCAGGATCCTATAACACTGTAGGACTACTTCAGATGTATCGTTATGTTACCAGATGTTATCAAGATGGCTTTAAAATTCAGGTTGTCCGCTGTCCTCTCCCTGATTCTGGCTACTTCTATATTTACAAACCACAGAGTCATCCATTTGTCAATACAACTTATGCTACATGTAAGTACAAAAATGTTACTGTCATGTATTTTTCCAAACTTGACTTTTGACATGTTAAGGAGCTCCTTTAACATCTTTATTATTTAATATGTGGAATATTTCTGTTTAGATCATTACGCTTCTAAGTCCGACTTCTGTGGACCACTAACTACGTGTGTGACAGGAGGCTGTAAATGTATTACTGGGTACGAGATCCCACACGGAGTCCTTCCCACCGGAGATACATTTGGATGTGCTGGTAAGCAGCAAAATGTAATCCAGTATAATTACAAAATGTAATCAGTAACTTACTCCAAGTATCATAGCAATAAAGTAATGTAACTGATTACTTTGCTCTTCCAATGTGGCGCTGGTGTCTGGCGTTAGCTCAGTTAGCTATGTCTGTGAATAGCATGATGCTACTCTGCCTTCTGGTATTCTCTCTGTTGCTGGGTTAGCACAGCTAGCTCGTCCATCTTATTGGAGATAGATCTTACGTTCCCAATAACGGTGGATGGAAGGACAGGTCCATGTCGTCACTTCTCAACTCACACCTGAGAACCAGCACATCATCCTCATCTCCTCTAACCTTGTGGGGAAACATCCGGCCCAGCACCAGTTAGAAGTGACATGCTACAGACTGCTAACAGCTGATTTCACATGGAAACAATGCAGCCATGGTTACATGTAGGATCTCCAGACAAACACAGGAGCAAAAATAGTAAAAATATCACTGAAGACAAAACCAGTTTGGTGTCCATGACCAACAAATGAGCCATACAAAGTAATGACCCACTCCAAATACAAAGATGACAAAAAATAGATGAAAAAAATTACAAGGAACAGATAAAGAATAGAGAACTGCTGTAACAGGCGGCGCCTAGCAACAAAATATATGCATATAAACTTGCATTTATTTCTAAATTCGGGTCTTGAACAAGAAACGTTTGGGAACACCTGGTGTAAAATAACCTTTCATGGTGGTCAGCAACGAAATAAAGAAAAGGGGAGGTAAAAAGAAGATCTGACAGTAGGTAATGGTGCTCATGGGAAGTGCAGTCTTTAACCCAAGAAAACACTACCAACCTTGACCACGGGTATCACTTCGCTATTATGTAGCTGACGCGGCCATCAGCATCTGGCTTTCACGCCGTCTACCACTAAGAGCCTAACCTTGCAGAGCAGGTAGACCTGCCTGACTCAGTTTCTGAAATCCTGCAGATCCATCTTGCCAGGCTCCATTGACCAACGATTTCACTCGGAGTCATCCTTCCTTGAAATATTTCTAAGGTGGATATGAATATGAAACTGTCCGTCTAGCTTGTCAGGTTACAAAGAGCCCGGTTGGCTGCGGAAACACAAACAGGATCAGGATTTACCGATCCTGCTGGTGGAAACGGGGCTTTAGATGCCCGTACTCAGTAAAGTTTAATTTAGGGGGAGGCTGTAGCTGTATTACCACGTTTCAGTTGTGCATTTGCTTTGTGACATCTCTTTGCAGACATTGATGAGTGTCAGACGACTGATTGCGGTCCTCATTCAGAATGTGAAAACACCCCTGGATCTTACCTCTGCGTTTGTTTGGATGGATTCGAAGCCACATCTTCATCATATCCAGTCAGTTTGTCCAACCTTTGCAAAGGTATAATTTGGAGTTTCAACTGTCAACTGATGTTTAAGTGTTTGGATGCATACACTGACTGCAGTTTCCGGTCTTTTATCCATAGATATCAATGAATGCAGCGACGAAGACATCTGTGGTGAGAACGGGGAGTGTGAGAACACAGTTGGAAGTTATTTTTGTGAATGCGATAAAGGATACGACAATAAACCCAACCTGACTTCTGAGTGCAAAGGTTTGTGTGCTGAAAGTCACATGTTAAAATCAAGAGAAGTGTCTTTGTTCTCTTTTTGTTTTGCAAACATTAACATCAGCTTCACAATTGCTCAACAGATATCGACGAATGTCTAAACTCCACCATCTGCGGCCCTCACGCTTTGTGCACCAACAAACCTGGAGCTTTTACCTGTGCATGTCTCCCGGGATTCGAACCAACCAATGACGATAAGAAACCCAGCTTGAAGAACATCTGTATCGGTATCAGAAATGAGCATTACAAGGCGGAAATCAGTATTTTTCATTCCAGATGCACAGGGACTGTTCGACTGCTAACTGTGATGTGCTGTCATGTGTTTGGCAGACATTGATGAGTGTGTCAGCGATGCTACCATCTGTGGTCCCAAAGCAGACTGCACAAACACAATTGGGTCTTACAACTGCACCTGTGACACAGGTTACCGGGCGAGCAATACAAGCGAAAAAAGTAGCGCTGACAACCCGTGCACAGGTTTGTGACTACCTTTACGACAAGTGGACGGTAATGTCATGTCTCCTACTATAAAAAAAGTCTGACGTTTATGTTGTTTGCAGATATTGACGAGTGCAGTGAGACACCAGGTATCTGTGGGAGAGATACAATTTGTACCAATGTCGAGGGGACGTTTTATTGTTCCTGCCCTGATGGGTTTTACCCTTCCACTGGCGTCTTGTGGACAGTGGGGGTCTCATTTTGTGAAAGTGAGCTTGGGATTACACATATTTGAGTTCATCTCTAGTTGATGTGCTGATTGACCATGAGATGTTCTTTTTTTCCGTTTCTCTTGCACTGAACAGACCTCCAGGATGTTCTGGATAAGATGAAACCCAGAGAGGTAAAAATTTTATTTTAAAAGTCCCATATTCTGCCCCTTTCCTGCAGTTTGATATGGATCATTGATGTCTTCATGAAATGGTAGTAACATGTTTTGGTCCAAAAAGTCAATAAATCAAGCACAGCAGCATTGTTTCCAGGCTCTCATAGCCCCTCTGTTCAGAACGCTCTGATTTAGTGGGCGTGGCCTTCATATGTAAATGAGCCACTGCTGATACCGCCCCGCTCTTCCACGTCACTGAGAGCGGCGCCACGAGCTCCAAGTGCACAATGTTTAGAAAACAGCGAAGCTAGTTTACCGTAACATTACAGGCTAAAACAACAGGCTAACTGCAGCTAAAGTTAGCATCCTGAAGCTAACACAGAGACAGGGGGGACACTGAGGAACAGCTCTTCCATCTGCTCCACAGCACACAGCATTTAAAATACTCACATTTCCAGGGTCCCAGGTTTGTTGGAGGACGGTTGGTAATGCGCCTGGATTCAGGACCAGTCTATTGGCTAGCCCTCTGTTGGACTGTCCAAAGTTGGAAAAGCAGTTGGCAGTGAAGTGACTAGCACACACATGCACAGTTTTACTGAATGTAGCTGGAACATTTCCTTGATTCCTTGAACATTTTTTCCCCACTGTACGTGTACATTTCAGACAAGCATCCAGAATGTTCCGTTCATAGGTTTGCCCTTTTTTGCAGGGTCAGACAAAAAATAGAGCTTTTCTGGACTACATGGACAATCAACTGCACGACAATGAAGGCATGTTTTTACCTGACCAGGTGAGGTGAAACCTTCAGAACAGGATAAATCTACAATTTGCCTCTGCTGTCTATTGTCTCAAACAAAATAACAATCATTCAGTAGACAAGAAAGCTAATAAAGAGACCAGTTTATTAACACTCTTGACCTTTCATCATTTCTTGTGCTTTCTCTACAGACTGTGATGAACTGCTTCTCAGCAGTCATGGTACCCAGTGTTTCTGAAATTACCTTTCTGTCCGCTCAGGATGACATATCCCTTTGAGTTTGCATCATTATGCTTTTATTTACAGGAAGTTTCAGGGGTTGGACCACGTGTCAAGTCAAGTAATGTCAGCAGTGAAGGAGAAGGAGAGACCGGCAGTGCCATCCTGAAAATCTCAGAGCGTTTAGTTTCTGCAACTGCGGACCAAAGCAAGAACAACACGGAAGTAACTCTGCAGAGTCCGACAGTAGGTAAGACGGGTTCTCCCTGCTTCACTCTACTAACCTATAATGTTTGCAGTGTGTCTGAAATAATCCAGTTTTATATTTTAGAGTTAAGTCTCAGAACTGTTGGGCCTGGAAGAAGGAATTCAGAGACTGCTCCTCTCTCAGCCAACGGAAACGAGATGGAGATAGACCTGATTAATCTGGCTGAAAACAACAACGGTGAGAAGTAGTGCAACAGATTTGTATCAAAGAGAGGGTGTTGTGCTTTTTTTCTTTATTCTGTCCCTCTGGTGCCCCTGTAGTATCTTTACGTGATTTACAGCGCCACAAAATACCCATTTTCTCTCTCTGCATTGTTTAGTTTTAGTTTTTGCTGAACTCATCCCAGCTTCTTCCAAGTGAGTGATGAAGAAATATTTAACCAGTGCTGTACATGAACAAGTCAGAATGCGCGCGCTCATTGAACACACTCATAATTTTATGAACGGTGAACTGAACCGCTCAGTTTTTAACTCATGAACGGGAACGTGAACGAACGTCACTCCTGGGGCAGTAAACAGTCTCTCGCAACCCGAGGAGCAGCCAAAGATGCCGAGAGATTAGGGGAGTTACTGGTTACTGAGAGTTGACAGGAGGTGCAGAGAGATGCAGAGTGATTTACGGCAACAGAACTTAGATATACTACAACAGCACTCTCAGCGTGGCCCATCCTGCAGACTAGGATGGGTACCAAATTAGGTACTTTTATAGGTACTGGCCGAATTTTGTCAAAAGTACTAGGTACCGATTCACGTAAAATCAAAATTTCCACCAAGCAGTCCGGTTCGATTCGTCTTGGTACGGCACATTTTGAGGCGAAGTTGCAGTTGTTGTTTAAAATGGAGGCTCTATTCCTGTTATGTCTTGTCTTGTTTTGGGGACATTGTCTGACCAGTCAGTAGCCGGCGGTCCGTGAGGTCATCTGTTCGTATCGATTTAGGATTTGGCTCGCTTGGAACCAGAACGAAGTGGGTACAAAAACTAGCCTGTTCTAGGAGGTAGAAGTAGAGTAGGGCCAAGGCGTGCTAGTAGAGAAGGGCGCAAGTGTTTGCTGTCAAGTGTTTGTCATTTTCCAGAGCTTCCTCGTCTTTTGCATTCTGTGTAAGTTTTCTAGAGTGTTTTCGATTTTGAATCCGGTTTGGTTTTTGAGTTCAGTTAGAATAAAAACTTTTTTGTTAATCTGTAGCCCTTCAGTTCCCTGTTTTTCTGGGGTCCCTGACAGTTAAATGGACAAAACTCACGAGTTGAAAGACTTTGTAAATAACAAGTCATGGAAAGAGCACTGAGACCCGAACCAACTTTTGAACCCAGGCTACAAACGTGTTTATTTCAGCTGTAAGCATCAAACTTTTTGAATGGGTGTGTGTGGATTCCGGTGTCCCTGCAGACAGCCTCTAGTGGACATCTGATGAATTGTATTTCTTTATTTTTTTTCTGTAGTTATTGTCAGGTATTTTGGGGGATTCTTTTTTATAGTATGAGAGGAGCAGGAATCATGTTGAGAGAAATAAGTGACATGCAGGCCACAGGCTGCATTTGAACCCAGACCATCCTCTGAAAGGCTTGTCTCATGGGCCACGCAACCCAGACTGCTAGGCTATACTGGCACCCCAGATGACCTGCAATTTTTAAGCATTTGGCTAAAGGCCCTTTTCACAGCTAATGGTAGACCTTGGTGTTTGAGGCCCGCCCCTCCAGCGTGTCATGAACCGGTTAGGAAATCCTTATGTGATGACCTCATCATTTCAGAAAGTCTGGTGAAGATCTTGGTTTTTAGAAAAGAGTGTTTTACTCAGTTTACAGAATATGCAGAGGTTTGAAGATCAGAGAAACATCCTCACTGACGGTTTCATCTTCAGGTTCTGCTGCGGCCGCCTTCATGGTTCTGAACGGGATGGAGAGCCTCCTCAGTCATACGTACTTTAAAACAGAGAACGTGACAGAGATGTTCTCTGACGTCATCTCAGCCATCTTACCCTCAGTGAACAACACCAACCTCACAGAGCCCGTCAACTTCACCATCCAGCACAAGAAGGTGCTGCTCAGTTTCTGCTTCTTCAGAGACAAACAGCTGGTTCTCATGCTTTGTCTCTAAGAGTCTTAGTTTCTGTCCTTTTTAACAGCCGCTACCAGCCTCTGGTTTGGTGACCTGTGTGTACTGGGAGGGACAGGCAGAGAGCTCAGGAGGAGAAGGAAGTAAAGTAAAAGACGAGACGAGGCGTTGGTCCAACCATGGCTGCTGGGTTTCAAACACCAGTGAGAACCACACGGTGTGCAGCTGCTCTCATCTCTCTACGTTTGCCCTCATCATGCAGATCGGGGAGGTACCAGAGATCTATGCCCAGGTATTTCAGCTCCACACTGAAAGTCTGAATGCTAACCTACTTTCCCTCTCTGTGTCGTCTTTTTTTTTAGGCTCCACCAGTGTTTCCTTTCCTTGAGTGGCTGAACCGAATATGTGTGATGGTTGGACTTTTCTTCTTCGGTCTGGCCATCGTCAGCTTCCTCCTGTGCAGCTGGAACCCAAAGATCAACAACACGGCCCGTCTCCACCTCTGCCTCAGCCTCGGCCTGTCTCATCTGCTGCTGCTGTGGAACGACAGATACACTGATCACGATGTGCGTGGGGACTGTGGTGTGACCCCCTCTGGGATCTCTCAATAACATCTTCTAACTTTAAAAGCTCTTTCTGTTTCTCCTCAGCTGGCGTGCACCGTCATGGCCGGCCTCCTCCACTTCTTAGTCGTTGCGAGCTTCGTGTGGATGCTCCTGGAAGCGCTGCAGCTTTACCTTTTGGTCCAGAAGCTGTCCAAGGTGAAGGTCATCCAGAGAGACGGCCTTCCCAGACCTCTTCTCTACTTCATCGGATACGGCGTTCCTTTTGTGGTGGTTGGTGTTTCTGCGCTGGTTTATTCTGACGGATACGGGGCCACTGAGGCAGATGTGTGAGTATGACAAACAGTATCATATGACCTCTTTTAGGGGTGGGCGGTATACCGGTTTCATCACCGTCACCGGTGTCATACGTTGCCACAAAACAAATTTTGCTTTACCGTAATTACCACGGTAAAGCATCGTTACACATAATTCAGTCCTTGTAGTGGTTAATCTTTGATGGAGGTTTATTTTTTCTGACGTGAGAAGACACTTTTCTGCTACAGCCAATCTGAAAATACACTTTTAAGGCCAGTAGCACCGAGTAAGTGACGTGACGAAGTAAACATTTACAGCTGGTGTGGGTGATGATGGCTACCCTGTTTTAGACACAGGCCGTACATCGCTATAGGTAAGTGTCTATGGTCAAACCTCAAAACCTAAAATGTGATACAACCATTTTTAACAAAAATAGTGGCATCAAAATAAACATTTTTGAAGCAAACTGAAACCGTAGTTTGCGGACTACAAGCCGCTACATTTTTTCACATGCTTTGAACCCGCGGCTCAAAAAATAGTGCGGCTAAATTAGGGATTTTTACAGTCTAACGAGCTTCGTAGCCTCATAACATTAAAACCAATACTTTTCTTGATTATTTTCGTAAAATACAATAAAATATGTGTCAACGAAAAATATGAGTTTTGCCAAGTTTTGACGGAGTTTAGGCATAAATATCCAGCCTGCTCCGGTCCATCTGGCTGGATTGACTGCTATCATGTCAGCAGGTGTTTCTGATGATGGGAAAGGTACAAGCGTTGTGCTAGTTTGCTTTAAGTTTGTTTTCACTTTTTTTGACCAATAAACATGTAACTACAAAATGCCTTTGACAGACTCTTGTTCTGAGGATGAAGCCTGAGCGCTGTCCAGCGCCACATCACATTGTTCTGCTGGGACGGGTTATTGTTTTTACTCCTTGTGAGTGATGACGATAAATATCTTAAAACAGCATTAAATGATTCAGGAATCCTACCTTGGATTGATAAAGCTTTAGACTGAGAAAATGCCTCTAAAGTTTTTGTTTTTCTGGTCGTGGTTCAGGCTCTGAGTCTAAACTGTCGCCCTCTATTCTTCAGTCAAAATCACTGATCTGTCAGTATCTCTGTGTTTGTCTGTTTGTTGTCCGAAAAAACATGATAGCGGTGGAAAAATCACATAAGTGAAACATTATGTCTCATGTCACAGCCGTCTGTATTACAGCAGCAGTGTTTAGAGGAATAAAAGCTCAGAAATCTTTAACGCTTCATTAGTCAACCTTACAGGCTTCAGAAAACAGTCAGAACATAAATTTAGGAAAACTCATGGAACAAAAAACTGGTAATGTTAATTTTTACAAATTTATTGGCATCCAAAATGCTATAAGTTGATTGCTCACCCATTTAAATAAAATGCAAAAAGTTATTTTTTTTCTGTAAGTATTCTTCATTCCTTTGACTCAGTATACTCACCAATATCGTGCACCTCAAGCTTGAAATGGGATAACCTTCTCTTTGTAAAGCACATTGTGGACAAAGGCCTTTTTCTATCACAGTATCAGACATTTTCTACCTGCTAGGTAGGATGTTTACACTTATAACACAGAACAGAGTCAGATATCCTCCTGTTTGTGTGTCTAGAGTCTTGGTTTAAAGATTTTCTAATTTCTTTGATTCTGTTTCAGGTGCTGGCTGTCGAGACAGCGCGGCTTCAACTGGGCTTTAACAGGACCTGTGATCACCATCATTGGGGTGAGCGTTTCTCTGACTGTAACTTGTCTGGATTTGTCTGAAGTGAAAGAAGATGTCAAACTCTTAAAAAACAAATCACTTCCATGTGATCTAGGATTAGGTCAATTTGGCTTTCAAACATTGTCACAGCAGACAGTGCTGAACTACTGGGACAAAGACGGGATTAAAAACAATTAATGCAAAGGAGGATGAATTTGCCTTCAGACTGCACGATCCTTTCCCAAACACCTGCTGACGGGTGCGGCTTTCTCTGGAAAGGTGAAGTCTGATTTTGTTTGTGATTTGCCTCGAAGAATTAAACAATTGAAGGATCACGTCTTTGCTGGAAACACCCGTAGTTACATTTTTTTTTCCTACCTGTGAAACGTCTCAATTGAATTGTATCAGCTTATATCAAACATCATAAGTATTGGAATAAATTCAAGGTCTTTTACAATTACTGGAAAAACTTTATAACAAAAAGTCCACACATTTTTATCCAGGATCCAGTGATATTGTGTTATAAGATATTATCTAACAGTAAAATTAAATTCTTTCAGCTGAACTGGATGTTGTTCTGTGCCACCCTGTGGAGCCTGAGACCCACTCTGGCAAACATGAAAAGTGACGTTTCTCAGTCCAAAGACACTAGGTATGAATCACAAGATGGTGTTTGCAAAAAAGCGATGACTTTATAATTACATCTCAGTCTTGACGTAATGTTCCTTATTTTTCTCAGGTTGATTGTCTTTAAGATCTTGGCTCAGTTTGTCATCCTGGGCTGCACCTGGATCCTGGGCCTGTACCAGAATAACCTTTTCTTCCAGCTTCTCTTCATAATCATGAACTCCCAACAAGGCACTTTCCTCTTCATCGTGCACTGTTTGCTCAACAAGGAGGTACACGTTTTACGCAGAGGACTCTGAACCACTACCAGCTGATATGAACACAGCTCTTGTGTTTAAACAAAGATGTTTTTTTTCTGTTTTTCTAGGTCAGAGAGGAGTACATCAAGTGGCTGACCTGCTCCTTCAATAAGGACGCAGATGGACAGATGGTAAGCTTCCAAAATGACACAACACAAGGCGTAATGTGAAGGTATTATAGTAATTTTTTAAATAAAATATGGATTTTAAAAGTGCCTTTCAACAACAGTAAGTGGTGTCTGAATTTAGTCACAGGGTAACTGATCTACCCTTGAAACAACCCCACATTTCTCTTTGTGGAGAGAAAGATATAATCGTCACATCTTTCTACATCTCATATTTAAATCCTGTCCTTTCCTATTTCTGTTTTATATTATAATGGTACTTTTTTTTACATGACTTACCGTAAATGTTGTTTTTCTGCAGAAAGAAGCAACATCTGTCTCTGAGGACCTAGATCGGCCGAAGGAAAAGATAAAATGAAGGATGAATGAGTGACTTAAGTTAGAGTGAATTATAGATTTAGTACAGAGAAGACAGAATAGAAAGACAAATACTTCTTTTCTGATTCACCATTTATTTCACAATATTTTATTTCTCCATATGTCCACATTTAACCATCTATCTGTAACAGCTAGTCATTTTAGATATAATCACAATAAAAGTTTGTCTTTAAACATGTGCATTAAACGATTTTGAGTGTTTAGTTGTGTGTCTGGTGTTTTCTACTGAAGCACAGCAAAAAAAATTAATAAAGAATGAAAAAATATTTTTGTTTGTTTGTTTTTTTTTTTTCATTTCAGACTTTAAAGTCAAAATCCATAAAATTCAGACTTCTTGACTTGGGTCAAGAATCAGCTTTTATTTCTTTATATGGTTATTGACTGGTTATTGGTTATTTGTGTATTCAATTCAAATAAGAGTGCACAGACACTTTACAAATGTTAAAAACTTTCGAAAAGAAAATCTAAGGAAAATAATATAACAGGAATACACAGCATACCAGGTTTGGGGAAAGCATGTATAGAAAGGATGTGATGTAATTCACAACCAGAAATTAAACTCAAAAATCAAACAAAGGTATATTACTTGAAGCATAATTTTGAGAGGCTTTTTTTGGGAGTGACAACGTGATGTAATCAATTGGAGCTTGGCCATGTTGGAGGCACTCTCACAACAGAACAGAATTGAGCTTATGGGTATATACAATTATTGTCACACAAAATAGTAAATCAATGCTGCGTTTTTTACTGCACTCATTGGTCCGACCAAAATTTTAAAAAATCATACGCTTTTGATTAATAATGATAGCAGATGAGGGTTAGGGGTGTCAACAACTGCCTGAAGAAGGGAGGACATTGTGGCTAGCTAAGCTCCACCAGGATTTCCAAGTCAATAATCTGTCATTAATCTCAATATTTGAGACTGTTCACAGCTTTTCATGTCAGGTAGGTCATGTTCTCTGTCTATAGCATCTGAAAATCACATTCCAGTAAAAGTAAATATAACGTGATTGAGCATAACTTTGATTGAGGGGTCATTCATGGCAATAAATAGTACATAAGTAAAACTCTGTGTCTTTTAGAGGCTTTTTCAAAGTTAGCCTCTCCTAAAGAGCATCATTTATTCTGTGGACCTCCACTCCCATGAAAAATATAGTAGCCTAGCAACATTTGTGTTTTCATACCTTGGGGTAAATGGAGATGCTAACTCCTTGTGGGTCTCTCCCTCTTATGAGGCGTAATTTTTCAAAATATTTTTTGATATTTTCTTGCTGGTTGAGTCCTTCACTGTAGGTTTCAGTGTGCTCGGTGCGTTTTCCTACATTCGTTGGCGGATAAGAAATATAAAATTATATTTTACCGCGCATTTCTAGCTCGCTCCATTCACTATTAACGTTCATGTACCGCCAGTGAGGCCGCACATCCGGGTAACGCCCAAAATCGTGACGTCAGCGCAAACACTAGAACTCTCTTTTGTAAAGGAGAGGTCATTCATGAGTATAGACGTTTGCTCATGATACAGTGAGGTTACATAGATGAAATTCTTATTCGTGTCCTCTTTCAATTTTTTGTAAAAACGACGGCTTTTATTTTGAAAGCACAGATTCGTGTGTGTTGCCCAGACATGTCCGTCACGTATTGGGTAACAGTACGCTATGACCCAGGTGTGACATCCTGCAGCCGGAGCCGTTACTCTGGAGGTGATGAAGATCAACAGAAACCGTTTATGACCGAGGAATACTTCGGAGCAACAGGTGATATGACACAGCAACACCCGTTTAACCGAGCACCGTAACGTTAATTACACTTAATGACAAGGTTTGCACCGTTAGATTAATTAACCAGTAAGTAGCGTTTGCCAATTTGGCTAACGTTAACCGATCAAGATGGCGTTAGAGACGTTAGATTAACTAGCCAATCAAGCTAGCATTAAAGACTTTACATTCACTCAAGCTAACATTTGCATTGTGATATTAATTAGCCAAATCAACAAGCTGAGATCTATTAGCTAATAAAGCTGCTGTTAAAGTTGTCAGACTAATTAGTCAAACAATCTAACATTAGAGAAGTTAAATTAAATAGCAAGTCATTCTTTCATTGGAGTCTTATTTATTAGCCTGTAAAGCTAACACCAGAGATATAAGAGTAAAAAATTAGCTAATTAGCTATCTTGTTTTTATGGGTAATTTTCAAAAGCACAATACCTGACCTGAAATGGTCTGTTTTGGCTAACCTTTAATGTTCATAGTAACATGTATTTAAGGATAATTAACAGGATAAAGAGTAAAATGTTAGTGAACAGAGAAATAACTGAGATCCAGTTTTTTGGAAAATAAATACACCAGAGAAAAAGCTAAATCATTTTGTAGATATACCAAAAAGCTTTTTCTGCAATTAATAGCTTTGTATTTTTTCACAGTGTAATTTAAAAATGCTCCAAGGACTCATCTGCTGATTGTAATTATCAGGGTGTCCGCAGGGTCTTAAAAAGTATTAAAAGTTGATAAATCAGTTTTGGGAAAATTAAGGGCCTTAAAAAGTATTAAAAAGTCTTAATTGTGGTTTTATGAGGTATTAAGTTTCATAGGTATTCAAGCTTTGACCCAAAAAATATCCATGAATATCTATTTTCCTCCTTGCAACTGTGCCCTTATTGGGACGTTAAACATTCAGCCTATAAAGTTCTAAAATAGAATAGAATAGAAAAGAATAGAGTTACTTTATTGATCCCAAACTGGAAAATTGTTTTGTTAACAGCAGAAATCGATGGAGTCAGTAGAAAAATACAAAAAAAAAACACATTAAGACTCTAGTTACAATAAAATACAACAATAAGGATTGTGAGCGGTATAAACACCAGCTATAAATTAACGCCATTTCTAATTTCATAGAGAGAAATTAAATACAACATTAAAGCAAATCACACAATCTCCGGCACATGTCTTAAATTTTAAAAATGATTAAATTATTTCTCATTTTCTTCAGCAAGTTGGCCTCAAATAACTGCTGTTTCTTGTTGTGGGAGTGTCGATAAACCTGCCTTTAGTTTCATTTGTTCTTTCAAGCTTTATTCCTTTTTAGCTTACATCATTTCTGTAAAAAATGTCAACTACAACTCTTAAAAAGTGGTTGCCAACAACAACTGAAAGTTGTGATAAAGTGTTAAAACTTTTTCAAAGGTTTTTGAAAAAGTCTTAAAAAGGTATTGAAATCAACCTCAGGATTTTTGCATATACCCTGATTATACTTTATAACAGGAGAATTTACCCAGACTCACGTCCTGTTTTTTATTGTCATTTTTTATGCTTCCTAACTTTGCCACCAAAAGATGAAAACATTAACAATTTTTTGTTTTCTCTATGTAGTGTTTGTGTCCACACAGCTAAGTCACTGGGACCTCTGAATCCTGGAGCAGCACAGAGATGAAGCTGCTAATCCAACAGGACAAATGGACCCACAGAATGAAGAGGCAACAAAGACACAGCCAGAGAAGAGGAGGAACAAAAACTTCCTGCATGTGAGTATGACACTGTGATGAGCACATAATGCTACAGACTCATGAGGTAAGGTCTCTCATCAGTCAGATTTCGGGGATTAGATCAAATCAGCTCTGTCTTTTTACCCAAAACTGCTGATGCACAGCTTTCCTTCCTTTCACAAACTGTCGGTGCAGCCTTTCTGTGACTTCAGGAAGTTGAAAAGATTACTTGGAGAATGCGGGCATCGATCCCGCTACCTCTCGCATGCTAAGCGAGCGCTCTACCATTTGAGCTAATTCCCCCTCCTCCAACTCCTCTAGTGCTGCAGAAGTTTCTCGTGCAACCTCCCCCCTCCTCCGCTCATGACCCCTTGCATTTATCTTTGTGTCCACGTCAGAGCTCACTTCCCTCCCCTTCACTACTCCCCCGTCTCTCCTCCTCCTTCTGTGTTTGTGGCAGGGAGGAAACCCCGACATGCACTCAAGCGGTCATATGTTCCTGTGTACGTTCAAGTTCTCTGACAGCCTGTGTTGCATACTTTTATAAAGTGTTTGCACACTAATGCAGAGAACATAGGAACACAGGAGACAAGATGGTTGTGGGAGCTGAAGGAGTGAGCTTCTAATCCAATGTGCTCCACTAATCCATTGTTTTCTGAGCTCATTACAGCCAAGCTAACTACAGGGCAGCGTGCTGGAGTTTTATCTAAACTCCCAAAGCTCTGACTGGAATCAAACTCTCATAAAGACACTGAATATTCATTGTGTGATGTGAAAAGCTTTAACATTCAGAGTGACTGCAGGACCAACAGTAACAACAGGTTGTTGTCTGTTTAAGAGCATTTGGTCCCTCCCCCCTGGGGAACCCCTCTCTAGAGGGCGGGTCTTCACAGCTTTCCCTCATTCCCATTGGCTGGGACATAAGCTGTCTGTCTGCAGCCTCCTCTGAGATTGGCTGTGAGACAGATTTCCTGTGTTGATTCAAAGGAAGAGGGAGAGAGGGGAGGAAGGAGGGGAAGTTTGTAACGGAGAGGAAGAAGATGAGAGGAAAACAGAAAGATGTAGAAGGAATTTAGAGTGGAAAGGAAAGGTGAAATTTAAGGTATGGAGTGATGTGAGCGAAAGAAGAGGACATGATGGTTGTAACCCTGCAGCTCTGTGCGGTGTGTGAGGAAGAGGACGGTTAGACTGAAGTGACTGCTGTGAGTACTTAAAAACAATCTGACTAATCAACACTGACTCTCAGTCTGAGGCGTGACCCCTCTGAAAACTAACAGAAATCAAAGTTTGGATTTGAATTACATGTTTTTGGTATAGGCTGGATCTGGACATGTCGTCCCACAATGCAAATGAAATGGAGGAGCATCTCAGTAATTAAACTTTATCATGTAGATTTCAACACAGACTCTTTACATCTGGTCATTTGTGGGTCAAAGTGGAAGAAAATTCTTGCCAAACTAACAACTTCAGTCTTGGTTAAAGTAGTCATTGACTGCTAATAAGCAAACTTCAGCATCCTAAAAGGAGGACAAATTACGCACAATGGCTTCATTTATACACTTAATTTGATGACATTAAGTGTGTCAAGTTTGTCACTTAAACTACTGTGACATTAGACTAATGTTGCAAAAAAAAAAAGATTGGTTCAGAGACGTGGTCAGTTGGTGAAACTGATAAATGTCACTTGGTGTAACCAACGTTACTCATAAAAAAAACTCATATTACACAAAACATGACTATGATTATTATTTTAGCAGTCTAATACACTGTAAAATTTGAATTTTAAATGATTTTAAACTAACTGACCCAAGAATGGAGAGAGAACACTGATTTTAGTTGATGATTTGAGATTATATTTATTGTACGGTTTATGAGCAACATACAGCTGAGTAGCTCTTCGGCGCCATCTACTGCAGTGGAAGTCTGGAAGATGTATTGTACTTCCAACTCACCTAAAATATGAATTTTTATTTGAACCAAATTTTGTTAAGAGTTCAAATATCGATATTCTATCACAGGTCAAAGTGTTGGGATATATTTTGCCGTATCAGTATTTTCCCACACCTCCAGCAAATGCCCAAAATATGCAAATTTATAACAACATGCAGCACTTCATAACAAGTTTAACAAACTGAATGCACTGGAAATTGAATCAGATTGTTTTAATAAGACGAAAAAAACGCAGTAATTGCAAATGCACATAGTGCAGGTTTAAAACACTTTTACAAATTAACCTTTTTGGTGTGTTTTTCAATATATTTTTTTCTTTTGTAGTATATTTCTTGCAGATGTTATATTTATAAGGACATTACACTGAGATTGTCTAGGGAAAAAAAACTTAACTTCTCCTGACAAAATTCATAAAAAAAATTTAAAGGAGAAACTCATCAAGATATTGCCAAGAGGCACAGGGCTTGTCAGGACAAAAAGGAGAAACTTGATGGGAAACTGCCTTGAGAGAAGAAATTTGTCAAGACAATATTCTTCAGAGAGACCTTGGACAGGACATTTTCTAAAAAGTAGAATCTTGTCAGGGCATAAACTTGAAAGAAGATACATGTCAGGACAAACTCAGTTGAGACAAATGTCATTTTTGTCACGTCATTTTTTGGAGAGGACATATTTGACAGGCCAAAAAACATGAGGGAGAAACTTTTCAGGGGAATAATTTAAAGGAAAAAACTTAGCATAACTTAGCAGGATATTACCCAGGGAAGAGAAATGTGTCACGACATCCCCTAGAGGAGACACACTTGAGAGGAATTTATAGTGAGGAGTCATAAGTTGTTATCTTAAGCTGTCTGACTTCAAAAAGCTAGTGACCACATGGTAGCATGAGCAAACAGCACAGTGAGAAAGAAGAATCAGTGCACAAACACTCAGAGGTTTGTGTGTCTGCTCCAGGAATAGACACAGGGGGAGAAAGGGAGGGGGGTAAGAGGACAGGAGGGGTCGTGGACTTTGGAAGAACGAGTTTCACAGGCTGTAAGGAGGCATGAAGGAGGGGAATTAGCTCAAATGGTAGAGCGCTCGCTTAGCATGCGAGAGGTAGCGGGATCGATGCCCGCATTCTCCAGGAGACTTTTGACCCTTTCTCTACCTCAAGTCAAAAAGTGAAGAGCAGAGATTGATAGCATAGCTCGATCTGTCAGGAAACCCAGGTTAGCTTAACCCAGGATAGCATCAGAAACAGATGATTCACAGACTGCATCCATGTTTTAAAACTCTTCCTCTGACTGGCTGACTCTCTCAGGCTCATGGATCCTCCAGGTTGTCTAGTTTGATCCGGCTGTTGTTGACAATGAGCGGGCAGCAGAGCGACCTGGAGGGTCGCCTGGACGCCATGTTGTCCCGGATCGCTCTGGAGACACAGGAAATCAAAGACCTGGAGCAACAGCTGACAGATGGTGAGGTGACCACTGACTTATCATGAAAGTGGTCTTAAAGTCTTTGAAAGGTTCATCGTTAGTTAAACCTGAACTCTTTCCTCCTGCTGCAGGTCAGATTTTGGCCAATGAAGCTCTGCAAAGGGATCTGGAGGGGATCATCTCTGGGCTTCAGGGGTACCTGAGGGGACTGAGGGAGCAGGTATTTATCCACTCAACATACCTCCATTACTGTTTAAGTGATTCAATTCTTCGGCTGTCTAGGTTTGGGCACCAAGGACTGGTTCCAAATTTCTAAGCTTTGTGGATTTGTTAAGGCTTGTGAAATGTGGTTCTGCTTATCAATTTCTAACAGCCTCACATTTGTCATTCTTAAACCTCAATGATAATTCTTTTGTCCACATAAATATTGCTTTCTATCAAGCCAGGATAAAAGAGTTAATACCCAGAATTGGTCAAATCTCAAGCACCCGTTTACCATCATTTAACCCTAATTTTGAAAAAGAGAGAAACACTGAGAAAACGATTGAAACAGAGGGATAACAGTCAAAAATGCACTTTTCATGGCAACTGGTGTTGTTCACAAGCTTTCTAATTAAAGCTACTGATGGAAAATTACAGTTTGTTTTGGTTTTGGCTAAAGCCCAGCTAAAGACTAAAATCCAGGCTTATAAAGGCTAATTCACAAGCTAAATGCCAAAACAAAGGCTAAAGACTAAAACTCAGGCTTAAGGCTAAATCAAAGGCTAAAACACAGGCTAAAGACTAAACCACAGTCAAACAGACTCAAACAGGGGCTAAGGGCTATAACCAGGTTAAAGGCTAAAACACAGGCGAAAGGCTAAACCACAGGCTAAAGACTAAACTGCGGGCTAAGGATTAAAACTCAGGCTAAAGGCTAAAACTCAGGCTAGGGGCTAAAAAAACTCAGACTAAAGGCTTAAACACGAGCTAAAGACTAAAATTCGAGCTCAAGGCTAAACCACAGTCTAAAGGCTAAAACACAGGCTAAACTGTTTGTGCTAATGTTGATTCCAACCCACAGTCAGCAGTTATTCTGCAGTGGTCTGTTCAAACTTGAGAGTCTATCAATAAAATGAAGAGTGAGGTTACGTTAGCTCTGATTGGTAGATGACTGGCAGGACATAACCAGGATTCACTAACGTTACACATAACAGACATGTCTCAGAGCACTAGGCTGCTAGCTGCGCTAAATATAGACAGCTACTAAACTACGGTACAAACTGACAAAGTTTGCTTGTTGTCACGTTTCAAAGTGTAGCTCCAACTAACTGTTTAACAGCATAAATATCTTACCTTGTGACGTATCCAGTAAGAAGTTGTCTTGAACAAAGAAGAGTAGAGTTAAAAAGAAGACCTGATCTCTATTCATTTTTAAAAACAAAGACACGCCTTGATATCTTCATGACAGTGTGCTTGAGACTCCAGGCCAGAAGGTGTCACTGCAGTCTACTTCAAGTAGATTGTCCTCACTGGACGGTCCAGTTGGACTGTCCAGTGAGGACAATCTGCTTGCTATGCTGATTTATTAAACATTAAACTATCCATGGTCACATTTTGCTGTGTTTCCTTAATTTATCTGCCTCCTCTTATAATGTCGATATCCTGGTATAGCCACCTCGGGAGTCTTCAAGTTTAACCTTAATTTCTGTTTATATTTTATAATAATGGATGAAACTTGAAATGCTAAAAAGCTTTTGGAAGACATAACCTGAAATATGATAGAAAGCGTAAGTTTTGTTGAGTTCAACTTTCTGTAAAACATTCAGAAATAAAAACAAAGCTACAGAGACCTTGACTGGTTACGTATAGAGCTGTGAATAAATGAAACTGATGCTAAAGTGTTGTGAACAGGCTCACAGTGCTCAGCAGCAGGTCCAAAGTCTGCAGGCTGAAAACAAGAGTCTGCAGCTCCACCTGGAGGTCACTCAGAGACGCTGCAGTCAGCTGGAGGACGCCGCCAGAGCTCACCGACAGGTGTGTGCGTGCAGGTGACAAGAAGCAGCATGTGATAGATTTCTGTGGTGGATTCTTATGTCTGTCTCTGTCTATCTCCGTCTTTATTCTTTAGGACATGTGCATCCAGCACCAGGAGCTGTGTCTGCTGCGGGTGGAGGCCCAGGCTCTGAGAGACAGACAGGTGGAGAGCAGCAGACAGCAGGTGGGGCTGGAGGCTGAGCTGCAGCAGCTGAGGAAGGAGCTGAGCCGTCAGATCACACAGGGGGAGGTGACACTGAATCCAACAGCGTTTCATTAATCGTCATGTTTGTCATTTTTGGAGCATCTGTGAATTTAACATCTCTGCTTCTTTGTAGATGCAGCGTGATGCTCTGCAGGCGGCTGCTGACAAGGAGAAACAGACCACAGAGATCAGAGAGTCTGAGCTGCAGTCATCCATCGCCAGCCTGCAGGTCAGTTCAACAATAGGAGCAGAAAACTCACCTCTGATCAAAACCTGACACATTAAGCACCCAAAAACTGTTCGTCTGCCTTCAGGATGAGAAATTATTCCTGCACCGTGTAATTGAGAGACTTCAGACCCAACTGGACCAGACCGGAGCCCGCCACAGAGAGGGCACAATCCACCAAGACCTGACCAGAGTTCCCCTGGACTACATCACAGATTTTGTGACACATCAGGAGGTCTATAGCAAACCCAGTGAGCCAGACGGAGACAAATACAGGTAACAAAAAAAAAATTAAGAAGTCAAATAGTCATACTTTATGTCTCCACATGGGGGAGCTATTGGGCCACTGAAAAGCACCAAAAAGGCTTTCAGAGCAGTGGATCGTGATCCAGAAGGTTTTTGGGATCAGCTGCTCTAAACGAAGGTGGTAGCCCTTTGTTAGCACTGTCAGCTAACGGGAATAATCCTGTTTTACTGAAATTAATCCATAAACATCACAGGTTTCCGTTGTTTTTGCAGAGAAGTATTGGTGTAGAAAAGATGCAGATCTTCTCTGAGGGGTCAAAAAGGAAAACCCTTCATATATCTCAGAATGAAACAGATATTATCACTAAATCTACATCATATCTTTCTATTTGAGACTGACCTACAATCAGATTATTTCTATCCTTCAGGAAGTTGAAACTAAGCTAATTTGTGCACAATCTTAGATAAACAAAGCCAACAAAGTAACAAATGTACGACTGCTATTTTGGCCAGGTCTCTCTTGTAAAAGAGATTTTTTAATATCAATGGGACTTCCTGGTTAGATAAAGGTTATATAAAGAATAAAAAAAACTCAGTCAGAGGGTGTGAGCTACCCACGTGACCAGAAATAACCCTGACAAAGCTGAGGGAGCGGTCTGATTTGCATATTTCACTGAAGATCATGAAGAAAACAAAGAAAGCATCAAGAGGTGAGAGTCAAACTTGTCTGACAGATGAGTCACGCCTGCTTCAAACCAGTTCAGCTGCTCATGTTTCACACACGTTAATGCAAACTGTCCTCTGAGAAACCGAGAAACCGTCACTCTCTGTGGACAGTTCATGAGGACATTTAAGACAAAGCTGGATTCAGTTTAAGACTCAGTATCAAAAAATCGTGTTCCAGTTCCTCTCCTCGGTTCCTGACAGCGACTAACATTTTTCAGGATTAAACTCCAGAGAATTCTTATCTGCCATGACCTGTGGTGTTGCATTAAATTACATCACGTGACACAACATGAACTAAATTATGAGAAAATGGTCATCGTGGATCGTTCTGAAGTTTGGTTCAAGTTGGTTTAAAAAGATTCTGACACTACAAGAGAGGAAGCATGTCCAGTGTGACACTAACTTCAACACACTGTGAGGTTGAGAGAACACTGTGGCTAAACCGCCTACTACACTGGCAGTGCCTACTATTTTGGCTGAAGTAGTCAGTGTGCGAAAAACTTGCAAAATCTGCAGTGTACCAAAAATCTCTATGTCGTACTGATCCGGGAAAATTTCTCAGTATGCAACAGACCACTCTACCTGGCATACTGTTTCCCACAATGCACGGTGCTAACGCTGTTTGTCAATGCAGGTGGCAGGTTTTGGTGATTTACTGCCATCTACTGGAATGAGTCGATATAACAACTACAATACAACAACACTAAAGTGAAAAGTGATGCAAAGAAACACCAGTAAATCTCATCACTACCAGTCGTAAAAGAGGTGTTCACTTCTGCAAATTCATTAGCCTGTATAAATCACTAATTCACTTTTTAAAGCATAAGTGGATCATATAGAAGTAGTTTTTCCATCAGCTGTAAAAAATAAAAATCCCTTTCAAATTTATTTTCAGTAAATGATTTAACTTTTGGTGTAAGATTAGAAATTAAGTATGAAGATTCTGCTGTGATATGATTAACAAAGTAACTAAAAGACTGAGATCTGCCCATAGACTGTTTTCTACATTTATAATAAAGGCAAAAAAAAAAAAAAAAAAAAACATATCACCACAGCTGTAAAAACGTCTAAAACACGCATGGCTCACATTTATATTAAGGCAGAGGAATATTTCTCTTTTATCTCTGTTGGATACAAGTTCAGAGAGCTCCCTTCCAGACCTGGGACCTGCGAGGAGTCCATATGAAGCAGAAACATTATTTGATTTAAAGATAACGAGGAGAAAGAGGGGGAAACTCACCAGATTCTGAGTTCGCTATGTGTTTTTATCGTAGTCTTCTGTCTACGGTGGCCCTGAGAGCTCAGAGCGCTGCAAACACCACAACACAACACATTAGAATAACGTGCTGCAAATACACCACAACACTACAGAAGTGTTTCTAAAGGACACTAAAAAGTGATGCACATGTCCCGGGACACTTATTGACGTGGATTTTCAGTCACAGCGACGCTCAGCCTCTGTCTGTAACCGCATTACATCAAAAAAGGGGACTGGTTATTGGAAACATGTTAGTCTTTAGCTGCGTTTCCACCAAGCAGTACGGGTCGGTTCAGTACGGTTCAGTACGGTTTGGGACAGTTAAGTCTGATCCCGTTTGCGTTTCCACAGCAAACTGTGCCCTCTCGTGGTGGGCGGCGTGTAAGCGGCATGCCGGAAGCCGCAGCTGGTAAACAATAGCGCGACGCCGTAGCAGCTTACCCCGCGATTAAATCCAACAAAGAAGAAAACGCGACACAGTAAACAAAGAGCACGGATGGAAGACATGCAGCATTTCGTCCTCTCTGTGATTTTCATGTAACTCTCTGTTACAAAGTGCAATCAAGCTTCGTTTCAGAGAAGTCTGTGTGCCGCCAGGAGAAATGCAGCCGCTGTCGGGGTGAGTGACGATTCTTTTGACCAATCAACGGTCTGCAGTGTGTTGCTCCACCTCCCGAGAGCGGATCGGTTCAGTCTGGCACCCATACGAAAGGGTCCCAAAAAAGTGGGACGGCTCGTCTCGGTTTTTAGGGATCCGTCCCGGGATGAGTGTGTGGAAACGCCGCTAAAAGCGCACCGTACCGAGACGAACCGACCCGGACTGCTTGGTGGAAACGCGGCTTTTGTGATCCCTCAGATTAGACTTTTAGTAACCTGAAAATAACTGTTCCAACCATAAATTGTTATAATCAAAAAAAAGCTCTCTTTCAAGGACGTTCTCTTTAATGTCAGAGACAGCAGACGTCTCAATAAGGAAATTAAAAAAAATAACACAAAATAGTTCAAAACTGAGACTTTATGAACTGGAAATTACCCCTTAAAAACCCTCTAACGAAAACCACAATTTCCCCAAACACTGTCCGTGTTAAAGAGTCTACTTTTTTTTAAACAAAAGAGAAGTCCTTCCTTGCCTTCGCACATTTCCTGCCCTGAAGCTTGGGCTCAAAAATCCTCAAAACAAAGGAAAAATAGCCCCAAAAAAAGAATGATCTATCAAAAATGTTAGTCCAAGGCTTCTGCGCTATTTCCTACATCATTTTCTCAGTTACTCAGTTCCCTTTTTATTGTTTACTTTTCATTTCTCCTCATTATTAGCAAGGTGACAAGGCTAATATCTGAATCATGCGATTACAGTGTTACATAAATCAAAAACAGACTTTAACCTCATTTTTCAACACAAGTGACAGAGAGGAAACCATAGTAGAGCTGTGACTGATGTGTCGAGTTGTTTTTGTGTCAAATTGATGAAGATTTTTTTTTAATTTGCTTGTGTTTTGTCTTTTTGTGTGTGTGTTTTCTTGAGCTGCATCACTGTGAGCTCGCACGGCCACCGTATATTTCGATCTTTCACAAATTGAAATCAGGAATCTGTAAAATTGAAACGGTAAATTCATGATTTGTGGGTTATCATGAAATCAACAGCTTCATGATTTCCTCCTGCTACTGTTGTGGTTTACAGTCTGCGCACACCTCAACTTTTGTTTATGTAAACACTCAGAGGTGCTGCTGAGCAATGCCCGTTCAAAAACAAGCTTCCCGACGAGGATGGGATTCGAACCCACGCGTGCAGAGCACAATGGATTAGCAGTCCATCGCCTTAACCACTCGGCCACCTCGTCGTGCTCCTGTGGGTGTGAAATTCATGTTTAGTGTCAGGATTCCCGCAGACGTTCAAAGGTTGACACGGCAGGCTTTGTAGAAACTGTCAGGCAGAGAGAAAAGAGGACATAAAGGGCTGGAAACAGGCGCGGCGTCCTCGGGGGATCCTGTTTGTGCAGCAGGAAGCTGAGTGCAGAGAGATAAGGTTTGATCTTTAAAGCAGAGCGGCACAGTCACATGACTCGGACGGCTGCTGGCTGTGAGAGCGGAGGTCACAGCAGGTTTCTGAAAGGCAACACCAGAGTTACACGATCCGGCTCACTTTCAGGTCCAAACCAGAGTTTCCAGAAAACCCTCGAGATTCCTCTTCTGCTCTCACAGCTGGAGACACAGAGGGGAAAACTTTGGAGAATGCGGGCATCGATCCCGCTACCTCTCGCATGCTAAGCGAGCGCTCTACCATTTGAGCTAATTCCCCTGTATGTTAAAGGAGCAGTCTGCAATTTTAAAAACTTTAAAGTCTAAAGCATTGTTTGTTGTTGTGATTTATAAAATGTGGCTTCACTGTGTGGAAAACTGACCACAGTATACTTTCACATCCATAGCCAGGAGCAGAAAGCCCAGCCGGTCTGTGGGGAGGAGCAGGACCAGGAGTCCGAGTGGAGGCTGAGAGAGGAGCTGGAGGATCAGAGAGTCAAACTGCAGAGCTCTCAGAGCAGAAACAGAGACATTCAACACAAACTGGTGAGAGAAACTGAGTCTGAGCAGACGCATCGTCTTGAGGAGGAAGATTTTCTGAAAGTGTTTGTTTTCATCGTGCAGGAGGCGGAGCTGCAGCAGAGCCGCGTGCAGCTTCAGGAGGTGCTGAAGGAGAGAGACGAGCTTCTGGAGCAGGTCAGAGGAGGATATGTTCACCTGAGTCTGTTTTATTACTGTCAACTAGGGCTACAGGTTATTTTAGTAATCGATTACTCTGACGATTATATTTAGAATTAATCAATGAATCGGGGAAAAAAAGGATGAGAATGCATTACAGTAGATGACAGATGACATGAATGTATTGTCACTTAAAGAATCAACAGTTTGGGAAAAATAACAGAAAATATATTTTTATGTCATCAGATTAAGAACTTTGTGGACCAAAAAGGCAAATAAATAAAGATTACAGGGGGGAAAATAAGTATTGAACGCGTCAACTTTTTTCTCATTACATTTGTTTCCAAAGATGCAATTCAAACCAAATTTCTACCAGACATTGGTATTAACTCAAATAATCCACACATGAAAAGAAATCACAACGTTCAGGTCCATTAATAATGATTATGGTGAATTAAGTACGATAACACAGGAAAAAAGTATTGAACACACCATGGAAAGGCTGTATACTTTGGCAAGGAAATGCACCATACCACCTGAAATCTGTCAGTAATTATTACTCGAACTTCCAATTAGTGCAAACCAACATCAGCTGAGCTAGAGCAAATTGATGGTCCTATAAAAAAGGTTGTTTTTTCACCAAGTCGTTAAATACCACACACCTCATTGAAGATTTCTGACCAGAGAGTCAGAAAGATAGTCAGAAGAGGACTCAATGAGCCAAGGAGCACCCTGAAAGTGCTCCAGAAAGACTTGGAGGCAGCAGGTACAATTGTTACAGAGAAAACAATAGGCAATGCACTCCACCACCATGGCCTCTATGGACACTCAGCCCGCAAGACTCCATTCCTCAAGAAAAGGCATGTTGAAGCTGGTTTAAAGTTTGCTAAACAGCATCTTGACAAGCCTGTAGAATACTGGGAGAATGTTGTCTGGTCAGATGAGACCAAAACTGAACTTTTGGGCAGTCATACTACAGACCATGTTTGGAGGAGAAATGGCACTGCACATCAGCCAAAAAACACTACACCAACAGTGAAGTTTGGAGGTGGAAGCATCATGGCATGGGGTTGTTTCTCATCTCATGGTGTTGGCAAACTTCATATAACTGACGGAGCAATGAATGGAGCCATGTATGGGGAAATTCTTGATCTGAATCTGCTGCCATCCACCAGGATGATGAAGATGAGACGTGGCTGGACCTTCCAGCAGGACAACCATCCAAAGCACACGGCAAAGTTGACTCTCAAATGGTTTCAGAAAAAGAAAATCAATCTGTTAGAACGGCCTATTCAATCACCTGACTTCAATCCAACTGAACATTTGTGGAAAGAAGTAAAGAAAAGGGTTCACCAGAGGGCACCAAAGAATATTCCAGATTTAAAGACAATCTGTGCAGAGGAATGGGCCAAAATCACACCTGAGCAGTTAATTCCACATAATCATTATTTATGGACCTGAACGTTGTGATTTCTTTTCATGTGTGGATTATTTGAGTTAATACCAATGTCTGGGAGAAATTTTGTTTGAATTGCATCTTTGGAAATAAATGTGATGAGAAAAAAGGGTGACGCATTCAATACTTATTTTCCCGACTGTGTGTCCTCAATCTTTTTACCCGTAGGTCAAACAGTTCACCCCCTCTGCCCTTCCACTATCTGTAGCAGCTAACGCTAATGCTAACGTTGGTTTAATGAACTCCTCGTGTTTTCAAACGGGGTGACGGTTTGATAATAAGACTAAAAGAGTCCAAAAAGACAAACCATGCATTTCACAACATATAAAGGAGTGTATCTGGGATTTTGTAGCTCCTCACCTTGCTGTGAGCTCCCAGCTTGTCATCGATGAGCTCAACATGTTTGCAGTTTAAGTGCTGGATCATTGCAGTCGTACTGCATCCATTGTGGAAAAACGTCAACACTTTTACTGATTAATTTTTATTAATTTTATCAATTCATTGTTGCAGCCCTACTGTCTAAGAGCAGCAGTGAACAGCAGTGCATGCTGGGACTGATGTAGTGTGGTGTTTTAGCTGCGTTCACAGAGCAGCATGAACCAGAGGAGCTTCCACGAGCTGAACGAGAAGCTACGGCAGCTCAGCAGGTCCATGTGTGACTGCGATCAGCTGACTGTGGATGAGCTGAAGTCGACCGTGGAGCAGCTGAGACGTCTGAACCACACGGTGGAGCTGCTGCACACCAACTCTGACCAGGTACTTCACTTCCTGTAAACACACAGAAAACGGTTTGACCCAGAATAAAAAAAACTCTGTGTCTGTCAGAACTCTGAAGACGAGCTCGACAGCAGCGGGGACTCACACACGCTGCAGAGCGAGCACACACACACCGTGGAGGAGCTGAAGGCAGAGCTGGCCAAAGCTCAGAGACGCACACAGAGACTGAGACTGAAGCTGGAGAAGACCAGGACCAGGACCAGGACTGGAGACGGGGGACTGTGGTGCTTCATACCCCCTGGACACAGCGTGAGACTTTCCCCTCTTCTTTTTGAAAACGTAGACTGAGTCTGAGTCTGGTCTTCCTCTCTAAACCCTCTCCGTCTCTTAGGCTCACAGTCTGGGCTCTCAGGGCACTCAGGACTCTGGTTTGGGTCTGCACAACCTCAGTTCTCCTGAAAGGGGGCGACACCAGGACAAACCCCCAACAGGAGGAGGGTACTGGGTCTACATCCCCCCAGCACACCCTGACACAGGTACAGGTCTAACTGAATCCATTTGATGTGAGTGTGGACGAGTCCTGAGCTGTGATCCGTCTCCAGGAGCCGAGTGGAGGGACAGCGGAGGAGGCAGTGACGCTGAGAGGAGCCCCAGACGACCAACAACTCCTCCTGCTCCTCCTCCTGCTTCTACTGGACTCTCTGAGAGCCAGACCCCCCTCACCGGACCCTCCTGGCTGCTCCCACCTGCAGCTGTAGTCTACAGTCGTCCAGCAGGAGGCGCTGTGCTGCACTGTAACGTCCCAGAGCACAAAGACAAAGTGAGAATTCATCATATTTCCCCTGTGAGACATCGTTAAGTGTTTACCTTAACACACTGTTTACATGTGTGTATGTGTGTGTGTGTGTGTGTGTGTGAGTCAGGAGGTTAAAAGATGTGTGTGTGAGTGTGTGTGCAAAGGAGCAGAGCCGCTGGAGGAGAAGAAGAACAAACTACGAACGGAGACCAGAAAACTACGACACACACTGCGACGAAACAGGTAACGGTTTGTCCTGATCGCATGTTTGAGGAATTTTATCAGTCTTTATTTATATAGTGCCGTGTGTGTGTTTGTGTGCGTGTGTGTGTGTGTGTGTGCAGGAGTGTTACTCAGGTGTGTGATGAGGTGGAGTGTGTGGAGAAAACTCTGCTGAAGCGACGAGCCGAGCTCCGACAGGCTGACAGACTGCTGCTGGAGGCTCAGAGCTGCATACACAGCTCCAGAGACAAGGTACACACACACACACACACACACACACACACACACACACACACACACACACTCAAAGCTGCAGTCTTGGATCATCTGTTGGGCTCTGTTTTCCCTCCAGGCCAGCTCAGCTCAACAGGAGGCTGACCTCCTGCTGCAAACAGCTCAGGACAGCGCCACCTGTCTGCTGGAGGCCACGCTGCAAATCAGGTAACACACACACACACACTCACACACACACAGGCTGACCTCTGACCTCCTGACTCAGACCAAAATGTCTGACTCTTTGTCGTCATTCTCTGACGGTCTCCAGAGAGCTGCAGGAAGAGGTGGAGGAGCTGGAGAGGAGGAGGAAGGAGGAGGAGCACAGTCTGAGGGAGGTGAAGGAGGAGCTGAGGAGCAGGAGAGAGGAGTTCAAACAGCTGGACACAGAGATCCACTCAGCTACAGACAGGTACTCAGCAAGGAGAGGCTTCAGCTTAGCTCTCTGTGAACCAGGAGTCCAACACTGTGTGTGTGTGTGTGTGTGTGTGTGTGTGTGTGTGTGTGTACACTCTCAGGTTCTCCTCGCTGCTGTCAGATCTTCAGGAGTCTGAGAAGAGTCTGCTCTCCGTCAGCAGCCAGGTAAAAACTGTTTTGACCTTTTTTATTGACCAGATGTTGTTAAAAACATGGCCCAAGTGTAAACTTTTCCATCAGTTTATCGCTGCATTTCCCTCTTTCTTTCTTTCTTTTCTTCGTTCCGTTTTTTTTGTCTGTCTTTTTCTTCTGATGAAGCTTTTTAACACTTTCCTTCTCTCTGTCATTTTCACATTCATTCCCTCTTTCTTCCGTCTCTTTGTTCTCATTCGTTATTCTTTTTTTCCTTCTTTCTTTGCATCTCACTTTCTTTCCCTCTTTTACTCTTTTTTTTTACCCTTTTTTCTCTTCTTATACTTCTTTTCTGTGTCTTTCTTTCCATTATTTTTCCTTCTTTCTCTCTTGTTCGTGTTAAATGCTTTCTTTTTGTTTCTTTCCTCTTCTCTTTGTCTTTCTTAGTTTTTCTTCTTTCTTTATTTTCTTGTTCCAATCCTTATTGCTTACATCCTTTAAATCTTTCCTCATTTCCTTCCTTCTTTCTTTTTCTATCTTTTAATATTTCTGTCCTTTTTCCTGACATATTTCTCCTTTTCTATTTTGCTTTCCTTCCTTTTTGTCTTCTTCCTGTCAGTCCTTTTTTCTGTTTAGTCTCTTCTTTTATAAAAACGTGCCTTCCTTTTTCCCTAACTTTTCACTTTCTTTTCTCCTTTTCTGTTATTCTCTTCTTTTTCTTTTTGTCTTATTCTCTCATTTTTGCTTTTTTTTCTATTTTTGTCTATTTGTGTACAGCACTTTGCTTCATCTGTGGTTGTTTTTGGGGTGCTTTATAAATAAAGATGAGTTGATGAGTTGAGTTATTTTTCTCTCATTTGTATTTTCATTAAGTCTTTCCTTCTTTCTTGTTTTTTTTTTCTTTTGTCTTATCTGCACACGTTATGCTTTGTTATAATTTGAAATTATTTTGTCTTCACCATAGACTGTATAAAGCATAGACGTAGTCTCACCGATGTCACTCGTCTGTTTCTGAAACGGAGAACGAAGCAGATCGGCTATAGCGGCCATATTGGTAGTGGCATGGTCTTCACATACAGCTATAGGGCGCCTGTCGGTCACATGACCCTGAGCTGTGCCTCTGATTGGGCAAGCTCACGATCTTAATATCCTCTGAACGGCCGAGTTAGTAAAAAATTCACCCCCCGTACAGTGTGAGCTGATATTGAAATCAGCGACTCAAACAGGAGATGTTTTTTGAACCAGGCTGTAAATAGGTTAATTTCTGCTTTGAAAACAGCTTTTTTTTTGGCTTGGTGTGTTTGTCACTTCTGCTACTTCTGGAGCCAGCCTCAGCTCAAGTGAAGACTCGTGAAACAGCAGATTTTAGCATTTCAGCATTGTCTCATATTCTTAGACTGGAGGTTGAAGTCCAGAAGTTTGATAAGTTAGAGAACGATGCTGTAAGCACCTGTGTCGTCCTGCAGGTGGAGCAGCAGGAGCAGAGTCTGCTCCAGAGGAGGGAGGAGGTGAGGAGACTGGAGGAGGTCAGAGAGGAGAAGAAACGCCTGCAGGACTCAGTCCAGGTGAGCAGAGGAGAGAGCTGAGAGTTGATTTTTCTTTACGGCAGGATTATAAACTCTACACTCTGTGTGTGCAGGAGCTGTTTGAGCAGCAGGAGGCGCTGCTGAGTAAAAGGAGGTGCACACTCTCTGCTCTGAGAGAAGAGGAGCAGCGACTGATCACTGTGCAGTCTGAACTGGACTCTCACAGAGCAGGTAACCACACAAACACCTGACGCTCTGTGTGTGAAACAGGAAGTTTGTGGATCTTTAAAATAATTTCATGTGTCTGTGAGTCCAGACCTGAAGCGGCTCCTCCAGGAGATCCTTGCAGAGCAGCAGGCGCTGGAGGAGGTGAAAACCAAACGCACCCAGCGTCTGCAGCGGCTCCAGAAGAAGCAGGATCAGCTGGACGGGGTGAGCGCTGAGGTGGACCGGACTCAGGAGGAGCTGGACAGGAAGAAGGCCGACGTGGACCGGCTGAGAGGAGAGCTGGTGGAGCTAAAGGAGGAAGTGGGACAGAAACAAGAGGAGCTGGAGAAGACGAGAGAGGAGGTGCTCAGGAAGAAGGAGGAATGTGACCAGATGACGGAGGATGTGATGAAGAGGAGAGAAGAGCTGACGGAGGCAGAGACACGTCTGAGAGAGACGAAGCTACAGCAGACAGAGCTGCAGGTTCATGAAAACATGGATTTACAGACAGGAAAACAAAGATTTCTGTGATCTGATGTTTTATTTTTTATTCAGGAGCTGCAGGAGGAGCTGAGCAGGAGGAGAGAGGAGAGGAGGAGCTTAGAGGAGCAGTGTAAACACCTGGAGGCCAGACGGAGACACGCCGACAGGTACGAACACACGTTAAAAATACTTCACACTAAGTTTTTAAAACATGTACTGATGATTTAAGTTTGTGTGTGTGTGTGTGTGTGTGTGTGTGTGTGTGTGTGTGTGTGTGTGTGTGTGTGTGTGTGTGGTAGGAGTCTGTCAGCTGTGGACGTGGAGCTGGTCAAACAGAAAGAGGAGCTCAGTCGTCTCAAACAGGAAGTGGACAAAGAATCAGCAGCTGTTCAGGAGCAGCTCAACGGTAAAACATCAAACCTAAAAAAATACAAAATACATTTTTTTCTCTGAGGTAAAAAAAAAAAGTGCCAGTGAAATGATATTTTATCTTGAATAAATGAAAATGTGTGTGTGTATATATATATATATATATATATATATATATATATATATATATATATTCCATTTTTTAAACAAATCTCACACCGAAATAATCAAATGAATAACACAAATAAACAAAATCTCTTCAAACAAACAACCTCGGGTTTGCATGTGTTCCTAGTTTAGGATTTACATATTGTTAAGGAAAAACTGCCCTCTGCTATGGAAGCCCATTTGCGCCAGGGAAAAAAAGACAAAAAAAAGTTCAAATTATGAGATAAAAAGTCATAATCTGGATCTGGATCAGCTCTAAAATTGAATCTTTTCTTGCTTATCCCATTTTGAACATTTCCTGAAAATTTCATTAAGATCTGTTTGTTATTTCTGAGTTATGTTGTTCACAGACAAACTCTCACAATAACATTACCTCCTTGGAGGAAGTAATAAGGCTACTGCTTCTGCTGTCTCATCATTTTGACTTTTCATTTCACAATTTAGGGGCTGCAACTAACGATTATTTTTAAAGTCAATTAGTCTATTGGTTATTTTTTCAATTAATCTCGATTATTTTGTGTTTCAACCTAATTTGACCTTTAAAATTCAGCCTGTGTTGCATTTTTAATGTATTTACCCAGAGTTAGTTTGTCTTTATTTCATTCATGATGACAGAAAAATATAAGTACTATACAAAAAAACAAAAAAAACAAACAAACTACATCTCAAAATGAATGAAGCAGGTAACAGGGAAATGAAGTGTTGGACAGACCGCTTATTAGTGACTTTGGGCTTATTTTCTAATGTTTTTTTGCTTATTGGGGCTTGTTTTGCTCTCTGTATGATCCCGCCTGACTCTCTCCCAGGTCTCCATGACAACACGCTTAGTTTTGTTTCTCTACATGCGCTTTTTCACTCATGCGCACTCCACCCCTCCTTCCCCCTGCTGAGTGTTACCGGTGCAGTGAGAGCTCGAGAGTGAGAGCTCCTTCAGATAAATGTCCTCTCTTTTCAAAAGTTTGGGGAGTTTTGACTCTACTTTGTGACTCAGATCCTGAAAAACTGTCTGTAACAGAGAGTGAAGGAGACTCTCTAAATCACGTTATCAGACGCTAAACTCCGGGAGCTGTCAGGCTGTCCAAGCCGGAGATGCAGAGCCTCCGTCAGCGCACAGCGCTCTCTGGGAGTGGAGAATTTTACTCATCAGTATTCCTCACGTTTGAACTTAGTGATCTTTTCCCATTAAAGTATCTGTTAACGTGGAGCCTCATGCAGTGAACTGAAGTTACGAGTAAGCATTAACCACCTGGTGTTTGATTTCCAGGCCATATGACAAAAACAATAAAAACAATAATATGACGCATCAACTATTAAAAAGTACATCGATTAATTTTTTATAGTCAATGATGTCGACTAATCGTTGCAGCCCAATTACAATTATGACTTCTTTATCTCCTGATTTTACCTTTTTTTGTCTTTTTTATTCTTGGCAGAAATGGGCTTCCATACTCTGCTCTTCAGATCAGGCATCACGTTTTTTTAAAATCTGAGCTGATTTGAATCCTCACACATTTGTGTCAATTTTTAACTGTGATGTGATGCATCTTTACAGCCCTGATAGTTATCCAATCCAAACACTTGTTATGTTTCTGTGATTGATAATCCACCAAGGTGTGAAAGCTCTCTGAGCGACATGATGTACTTAATGATGAAATATAATTGCTGTTGTTGTTGTTCTCCATGAATTCTCAAATGTATCGTTTTATAAAAACAGCAGAAAAACAGTTAAAAGCACATTTTTACTTTCTTATTGACAAATGACAGTTTTTAACTTTGTGTTTCAGTCGTTGTCTTCTGTTCTTGATTCTTGATAAATTTCTTTCTTCTCAGATAATTCTGCAGGAACTTTTAGGCTAAAATTTGACCACAAAAACAAAAACTCAGTTTGAAACTCCTCACTCCTGTTTAAAATGATGGAGGGAAGAACATTTCTGAACAAAGAGTCAGAAAAGCAGCTTTTCATGGGGCTGAATGTTTTTTTCATTTGAGGAACAGATGGGTTGATAAATTTAAAAAGCTCAAAATAAAGTTACAAATACACACGTGTACACTTACAGGTACCTACTGCATACTTATGTAAGTTTATAAATAGGAGAAACAAGTATAGACATACATACATAAAGCCGTACATTAGTCATAAAGTAAAATACCCAGTAAAACACTCTGATTTATAACTCTTCTTCCTGTTTGTGCGTCAGAGAGCTCAGAGCTGCTGTCTCTGCTCAGTGAACGCGTGGAGGAGAGGAAGAAGGAGCTGCAGAGCCTGGAGCAGGTGAACAAACACCCTGTGTGTGTGTCTTTGTGTGTGTATATAAATATAAACACACACACACACTGTAGTGTTTTCACGCAGAAAGTCTCTGTGCTCTACAGGAAGTGAACGTGTCCAGCGAGCGTCAGCAGCAGAGAGAAGAAGAAGAGAAGGAGCTGGAGAGACGGCTCCAACACAAACAGGTGAAATAAACCAGTCACATCTTTAAATTAAAGGGAGGTTACACCTATTCAGTCTTCTGGTTAAAAAAAAAAAAAACTAAATTTTTTAAAAAATAGTAATAACAGGAGCAAATATCCATCTTTGTTCTTCCAAAATCATGAAAAAATATTAAAATATGGCGTCATATTTCTCTCTCAGAGGCTGTGCAGTGACTTGGAGGATATTCAAACTGCAGTTACTCAGCTGGAGGACAGGGGGCGACGTCTCGCTGAACAGCAGCAGCAACTCACCCAGCTCGGTCAGCGAACACTCGAACAATATTTACCCTCAATTCATTGTTTTATTCATGTTTATGTGATTATAAATTCTGTGACTTGTCGTGGCTGATAGAGGACGAGCTCTGCGAGAAGGAGAAGTGCCTCTGCATGAAGGGGGAGGAGCTAAAACAGAAGGAAGAGGGGCTAAAGCAGAAGGAGGAGGAGCTTGTGAGGAAAGAGGAAAAGCTTCATGTGAAGGAAGAACTTTTCAAGAAAGATGAGGTGAAGAAATAAATCACAAATAATCCACAAATCATAAAAAAACTTTGCCAAATCTTATGTTTTTGTTTTTGTCTGTAAGGATTTCAACAAAGAGGAGGAGGGGGAGGAGTTTTACCTGTCGACAGGTGGACTCAGATCAGACTTCAGCGCTGAGGTGAGTTCAGGAAGCAGACTGTTCAGCAATCTAAGACGCTGATCTCTGCTCATTACACACTGACAGAGTTCAGGTCAGTAGATAAGAAAACAATCTCATTGGTTTAACTTTTTGTGTTTCAGGAGGAGAGGTGGGAGGTGGAGCTGCAGCGAGAGAAACTGAGACAACGAGAGGATCGTCTGAAAGTAAATATTTTATTATCACCTTCAAAAACCAACGATCAGTTCAGTCCATGAGTCAGTTTGAGCTCAAAGATCTTAAGATGAGGTTTAAAGATGAAATCTGACTCTCTGTCGCCCCCTTGTGGAGGCTCGTCTGCGCTGCAGGTTTTGGACTCAGCAGGAGAACCTGAATGTGAGACGTCTGGAGACCGAGGGGAGTTTACTGGGACTGAAACACAAACTGGACCAGCTGGACTCTCTGCTCACACACACTCCGTGACACACACTGTGCAGGGGGAGCTTAAAGAGCATTTATTAGTCTTTATTTTTGTCCCTCTGGTGCCCCTGTAGCTTTATTCTCTTTAAAGCTCTGTTTCCACCAAACAGTCCGGTTTAGCCAACCATGCCCCCTTGTGGTAGGCTGCGTGTAAGCTGGATGCAGACAGCCGCATCAGTAACATAATAGCGTGACACTGTAGCAGCGTGACACAGTTTACCCCGCTAATAAATCCAACGAAGAAGAAAAACACGACACAGTGAACAAAGAGCAACGATGGAAAGGCTCTTTGATACAAACAACAATCAAGCTTTGTTTCAGAGAAGTCTGTGTGCCTCCAGGAGAAATGCAGCTGCTGTCACACAGGAAGTGACGATTCTTTCAACCAATCAACGGTCTGCAGTGTTGTAGCTCCACCTTCTGGGATCGGATCGGTTCAGTCTGGCCCTCCAACAGTAGGATACCAAAAAGTGGGGCGTCTCGTCTCGGTTATTTGGGGATCTATCCCAGGATTAGTCAGTAGAAACTAGGGCTGGGTATCACCACTGATTTCCTGAATTGATCAATTCTGATCCACAAGGTCCAGATTCGATTCGTTTCAATTCGATATGGATATATTTAGTAATAATGAAGTTTCAATACTTATTCTACTTTTGCCAGGGCCAAAATGAAAGAAAAACAGTGCCTGAAATCTGTCTTTTTTTTTCATTAACTATATAAAATTTACATTTTGCTTGGTTATTTTTCTCCCTGCCACCAGGGTTGTTTTTTTTCACTTCTTCTTCTAAGAAAACCGGTATCATCTTTAAAACTAGGAGTAATAGGAGAAATATTAGGATTTATATTATATTTATTCTATTACAACAAAGTGCATAATTCAGTTCCCTCCTTTGTAAAAACAACATCCATCCACAGTAGCTATTTCACAAACAGGGCAGACTGGGAGGACAAATCAAACACACCCTTCCTTACCCCGTGTGTGTTAATGAAGCAGCTGACAGCTCTCAGGGGATCTCTACTGTTAAACCTACTGACTTAATGTGAACACCTTGTATCACGATGGAGCTTATCATTTAGCTGGCGCACATTAGCTGTAGCTTGCGCGAGCGTCGGCTGATGAGGAGGATGATTGACAGTGTTGTCTCCAACTCCGACACAGACGTCATGTTGAAGCGGGACAAAAACACTGAAACAGATGGTTTGACGCTGCTTTTATGTAGTTCTCATCAAACGTCGGTAACGTTAGATAAAGTTTGTTACGCTAACGCTAAGACGGCTGTATGCTTAAGTTACGATCTCCTGATGAACTAAAGTCTGCCGTGCCCCGACGTAACAGGGGAGAACGTAAGGAGACGCCGCACATAGGGCTGATCTCTACTTGATATAACCTTAAAAAAACTCAATGAGTTATACAGATTCATACAGAAAGGGAATGTTTTTTTTTAAATTAAAAGATCGATCCTTGGACTTTATGAATCAATATTAAATTTTGAAAAAGAAAATCAATTTTTTTCTAAAGAATTGATTCTTTTAACCCAGCCCTAGTGTAAACGGCGTAAAATGCGCGCCATGCCAAGACGAACTGAACTGAACCGCTTGGTGGAAACAGAGCTTCAGAAAACCTTTCTTTCAGCCTTTGTCTGAAACAAAACTTCCTTTAAGCTGCTGTCTCTTTAAGAAATTCCCTTCCCTCTGATTGGCTGGTCCTTTAGAGGCCTGTTGGGGATGGAGCTAGGGAAGACCTTGGTGTTTGAGGCCCCCAAAAAAGACGAGATTCACCTAAAGTCTGCCAATGTGGTAGAAAAATGAATTTATTTAGTATTTTGTATTGAGACACGTTCTCGATTCAAAGAGGCGTCATTTTCCTTTTTTTAACAGATTTTTCTGGACTTGTCAGGTGAATGTGGCTCGTATTAAGTCTAACTGGGTAATCATCTATAAAAATAAGACAAACACCTGCTGACTTTTCAGTTTTTGCAGTGCATATGATTTGTAAGAATGAAAAAGCAGTTTCTGGAGTTCCCCAAGGCTCTATGCTTGGTCCTTTATTTAATTTTTTTTTTTTTTTTAATTGTCAGGTGAATGTGGCTCATTTTAAATCTAATTGGAAAAATTAACTAATATTAAGCCATAATCACTTGCTGAGATTTCAGACTTTCAGTCTCAACATTCAGGTATTTGTTCTTCTCCTTCAGCATCACTCTGAACTGTCATTGACTCTGTGACGTGACACTGGAGACAATCATTCCTGAGGTCTGTGAACGCACCGTCTGAGGTCAACATGAAGCACTTCAGCATCTGCAGCTGTGTTAGTGACACTGAACACCTGCTATGCAAATAAAAAATGATATTTATATTTGAATTAAACTGTTTTTAAAAGCACTTCAGCGTCTCTGGTTTCTTCAGTCTGTCAGAAAACACCTGCCCCATCACCTGTCGGTCGTCATAGTTATCGTCTGGAGGCAGGTGACAACATCTGAGCTGCAGCAGCTGCTGTCGACCTGCAGGAGGAGAGGCTGGAAGAGACAAAGACGGCGTGAGTGTTGGTTAAGACGTAGAAACTGAGCTCCAGCAGCTTGTCGTGCAGAGAAAAGGTGACACACCTGCAGCCGTCCTTTGGAGACGTCGTCCAGCTGTTTGATGCAGAGAGTCGTTTGATTCATCAGCTCCTGACGCACCGGGTCACTGAGCTGAGAGTCTGAGGAAACATCCAGCAGCAGCTTCAACAGGCAACGCAGCAGCACAGCAACTCGACATTCAACCCTGAGAGAGACAGAGATGAGCTGCAGTTTGTGTGTTTGGCCACAAGAGGGCAGAGCAACGCGTCAACAAAGGTCCTCGGAGGGTTCCTGCTACAGTCAGATGGTTTCCTGTCTGATTTCTTTTTTTGTCTGGCATCACTTTCTGGGATGGTTTGATGCAAAGAATGGATACCAAGTAAAGGCTGATTCTGGGTCAGCTGACTTTTAGTGATCAGTGTGAGATCACGCTGTTATTGACTGATTCAGCAAGAGTTTCACCTCTGTCCCTCTAGTGCAAGCGTCTTCAACCTGCGGCTCTGGACACTGATACTAAAAAAGTTATGTTTTAACATTTTGTTGAACTAAATCTTTTCATCCCATCTGTCCATAAAGCCTGCCACCACTCTACTTCACCTCCTACAACATCAACAGCCCACCAACTTTCCATGCAGCTGTGGCTAACCTCAAGTTTGTAAATTTTTGAACTTACAAAATTAATAGAATTTTTTTGCAATTCTTTCAGGATTTCATTGTTTTAAAGTTTTTGCAATTTTTTAAAACGTTTGCAAAATTCTTAGAATTTTGCCATATTTTTCAATATTTCAGATATTTTGAAATTTCTGAAATTACTATTTTTTTTAAAGTTTTGCCCAACAACTGAAATTTCGGAATTTGTGCATTTTTTTGATATTTCATTAATTTTATTTTATTTTTTTAAATGTTTGCAAACTTGTTAGTTCAGAATTTTAGCATATTTTAAAATACTTCAAAATATTATGAAATTTAAAAGAAATCACTGTATTTTTTAAAGTGTTACCCAATTGTGACATTGTAGGATTTGTGTATTTTTTTAATTTTTTTTTTTTTTTTTTTTTACTTTTGCAAAATTGTTAGTTCAGAATTTGGGCATATTTTTTAATGTTTCAGAATATTTTGAAATTTTTGCTATCACAGTATTTTTTTTAAACTGTTGCCTTATAGTTGACATTGCAGAATTGGTGCTTTTTTTAAGTTTTTCAATATTTATTTATTTATTTTTTTTAACTTTTGCAAAATTGTCAGTTCAGAATTTGGGCATATTTATTTCATTTTAAAATATTTTGAAATTTTTAAAAATCACAGTGATTTTTGTAAACTTTTGCCTAGTTATTGAAATTTCACAATTGGTGCATTTCTTTTAAGATTTCACTTTTTAAACATTTTTTTTTGCAAAATAATGAAATTAATTTTTTTTAAACTTCTGCAAAATTGTTCCTACTATTCCAGAATTTGTGCAAATTTGCTAAGATTTTAATCTTTTTTTCATTTATTTTTGAATTGAATTGAATTTTTGAAAACCCAGTTTTTAAGGGAAACTTTTGCATAGTTTTTTAAATCTCAGAAATTGTGTAAATTTTTTAAGATTTTAACTAAAAAAAATGCATTAAAAAAAATTTTTTTTTTTACTATTTTTTAAATTATTAGAACATTTTTTGCATACGTTTTTAAAATACAAAAGTAAGCCATAACGTGTGTAATTTCATAAATTTGAAAAAAAAAAATTGTCCTTAGTTAATCCTTTACTAGATTTCAAGTATGCATAGAGTCTTATACACTTTATAGTCTTTATAGGAGATAAAGCTGATTTTGTGGCTCTGTAATAACTGTTATCCAGGTCAGCTGAGGAAACACGAAGTAATCTCAAAAAGAACCGGGAGAAAATAAAACCGAACAATCTATTGCCTAAAAACTAAAAGAAGTGAAGTGTGAAAAAAAGTCTGAATTTTTTTTTTAGTCTTAAAACGTCTGAGATCTGATTTTAAAGCGAGTGTAGGACTGCTGCTCATGAACCTGTTTGGTTTGTGTGTGTGTTCAGACCTGGGCCATGCTGCTCTGATGGTTTTCTGCAGCGCCTCCAGGATCTTCAGCCGGCTCGTCTCCTCAGGAGGATCTCTGACCTCCAGGTACCCCAGCACCACCCGCTCCAGCCGCCTCAGGTGTCTGCACACGGCCACGCCCATCCTGACCCAACGTGGCGAAACAAACGCACCCTGAGACCTCGCCCCAACAAACCAAGCTGGACGCGCAAACAGTGGGTGTGTGAATAAATCACTCTTCCTCACCGGTCGACGTAGAGCGGCAGAGCAGAGGAGTAAACATGCCTCAGAGCCACTTTATGCTCCGCCTCCATGTGCGTCAGGACGAGGCGCAAGACGTCGTCATGGCGGCAGGGTTTCCTCGGGGTGGAGGAGGGGGCGAGGGCAGAAGGAGGTTTCTCTAAAACCAACAGCAGGTCCAGGAGACAGGACAAGACCGGCTGCATACACACACACACACACACACACACACACACACACACACACACACACACACACACACACACACACACACACACACACACACACACACACACACAGGCACAAGTGTCGATGTGTGGAAAAGGAAACAAGAACTTCTCCTGAATTTCCCCTCAGGGATAAAACAAAGTATTTTCTATTCTATTCTTAATTCCACACTTTGCACCTCTAATACTCTGAATGTCACCAGGCTCATTTCTCAAAACTTAAAAAAAGTGGAAAATCATTTAAAATTAGGTTTTGTCAAGAGAACAAACTTTTAGCTCCTGTTTGGGCTCCTCCACTTTTGGGGGTGGACTTTTTAAGGGCTGTCTTTTCATTGGTTGATGGGTTTTTGATTGACAGCTCAGTGCTCCACATGTAACTGTAACCCTGACCTGCAGCTCCACTGTTCAGATATTATTAAATTTTCCTGAAATGTTTGTTTTCTCTGTAGTTATTATTCGATACTGATAAAGTTGTGTTTGAATTACAAAAAAATGAATAGTGTTTGATTCATAAAAACACAAATATTATTGGAAAATCCTGTCTATAAAAAATATAAACAAATATAACCAACATGTGAGAGCTCCACAGTAACTCACTAAACGCTTGAAGGAGGAGAAAAAAACGCTGCAATAAAGAGTCCAAAGCGACCGTCTCTGAACGCCTGTAGCTCCTCCCACAGAGCAGCTGGTTGGAGTGTGTGTGTGTGTTTGTGTGTAACTCACCTGTATGACAGCAGCCTCTGTTGTGTAGAGATGTTTGAACAAAGCCTGGTAGATAACTTCTGCTGTGTTGAACTGACAGAGATCTGCAGCTGGCTGAAACACACACACACAGAGTTTAGAGTCCTGCGCATGTTCGGTCGAGCTTTTCTCTGGAGAAACTCAGACGTATGTCGTTCCTTTTTCAGTTTTCAGACTCATCCTAAAAACAAAGAGACACTTTTTGGAAAACGTGAGGAGAACAATGTCACAAACATGAAAACGGCTCCAAAATCCAGTCGTACCGTGAGTAAATGACTCAGACACTACAACAGGTTTGGTGCTAGGACTGTCGGCTCATTCTCCACAGCTAATCTGAGTAACACTGCTGGCCAAATGCAGCTCATAAAAAAACACTAAAATTATTGATGGATGTGAGGTATCGGGCCGATACCAGCCTTATTTCAAAGTATCAGTACTCATGAAAGCTGCTGACACCAAGGCAAAAGATTTTAAATTGAGTTAAAGGACCCATATTGTGCAAAAATCACTTTATTAAGTCTTTTAGTTAAATTTGTGGGTCTTTGTCTTTCCTCCCAGACCACAAAATGTGATATTTAATGACCAAACCTGTACTTAGTAGAGCTTTTGAATGTAAAATCCTGACCTAAAACGAGCTGTTTGGAATTTCCGGGATTTGCCGACGTCGGCGATTCCCTTTTTTGACCAATCAGGAGCAAGTCTGACCTGATTGGTCCACCAGAGCAGATACCCCCAAACCCCCTCCCCGCTGGAGAGGAGAATGCCAAAGTTGAAGAGCCATCACTGCTCTGTTTTTGGCTATTAACAGCCACATAGTTCCATGCTCAAGCTTCCCATCTCAGAAGAAGACAGACTAAGTGTCTAGAGTTCATTTATCAGGAAATGTTCCAGCTACACTCAGTAAAACTGTGCATGTGTGTGCTAGTCACTTCACGGCCGGCTGCTTTTCCAACTTTGGACAGTACAACAGAGGGCTAGCCAATAGACTGGTCCTGAATCCAGGCGCATTACCAACCATCCTCCAACAAACCTGGGACCCTGGAAATGTGAGTATTTTAAATGCTGTGTGCTGTGGAGCAGATGGAAGAGCTTTTCCTCAGTGTCCCCCCTGTCTCTGTGTTAGCTTCAGGATGCTAACTTTAGCTGTGGTTAGCCTGTTGTTTTAGCCTGTAATGTTACGGTAAACGAGCTTCTCTGTTTTCTAAACATTGTGCACTTGGAGCTCGTGGCGCCGCTCTCAGTGACGTGGAAGAGCGGGGCGGTATCAGCGGTGGCTCATTTACATATGAAGGCCACGCCCACTAAATCAGAGCGTTCTGAACAGAGGGGCTATGAGAGCCTGGAAACAATGCTGCTGTGCTTGATTTATTGGCTTTTTGGACCAAAACATGTTACAACCATTTCATGAAGACATCAATGATCCAGATTAAACTGCAGAAAAGGAGCAGAATATGGGACCTTTAAAAATCACTAAAACTCTGACAGTTGTTGGTTTCATTTTACACTTTTTTTAATATATTTAAGAAAAATCATAAAATCAGAAAGAGTTGTCTTTGTTTTATGAATCAACTTCAGTGTAGTGGTATCGGTGAGTACTCAAAAAGGAGTGCTCGTCCCGATATTGGTCTGAAAAAAGTAGTCTTGAACATCCCCATGAAATTATTGCAACAATTTCCAACAGAAACCGAGAGGATCGATGTCTAATATTGAAAATATGGAACTAATGACTTACAAAATAAATCTAAGAGCAGAAAAGTTTTTGAATCACAGGAAAAACAGACTGTGAACCACGGCTGTATGAACTGCCTGTTATTTACGTTATAACAGAAGAATGAAAAGATGAGCTGTTTATATTCTCCCTGAGCTGCTTTGTCTTTTTATTCTTCTTTTAAAAACAATTATAATAATAAATTAAGAATATGAACTCATAGCAGCATTTAATAAAATCAAAAAAATGTAAAAAAAAAATATATATATATAGAAATGAAAATAAAGTTAACTACTCGCTGCTTAACCGCAAAGAAAGTCTGAAACCACCGACACAAAAACTAAACTGTGTGGAGGAGTTTGTCCGTGTGTGTGTGTCTCCTCACCGTGTTGAGCACGATGTGGTGCAGACAGCGAACTCCCAGGATGCAGTTCTCCTGTCTGAAGTGGTCGTTGAAGAGCAGAGAGGGCGGGAGGAGGCGGGGCAGGTGAGGGGACAGAGACGGACGAGTCACCTGCTCAAATCACACACACACACAAATACACAAATACACACCCAACAGAAAATAAAAAAACTAACTTTAATAACAGAACCAAGATAAAAGCGTCAAGTTTTTTTGTTGTTGTTGTTGTCAGGTGAAGATTTTCTCTAAATGAATAAAAAAATGTCATCGTGTCAAACTGACCTGCAGGAGAGTCCAAGAAAACACCAACTTCACTGCCTCACAACGGTGCCAATTCTCCCTGTGTACACACACACACACACACACACACACACACACACACACACACACACACACACACACACACACACACACACACACACACACAGATAAAAGTGCTTGTTTAAGGAGGATTTAACACCCTGGACTTCAAACTTCATGTCTTCTTGTCTTACTTTGTGAGCTGAGGCTGCAGGACGTCCAGGATTCCCCCGACAATCCCTCCTCTCTTCTCCTCCCCCATCAGGAGGTGTGGGGAGTCCCTCCAGCCGCCTGCCGTCACCAGCGCCTCCTGCAGGCTGTGAGCTGCAGAACGTGAGGAGGAGCTGGTCCAAGCCTGATCCTGAACACAGAGCGACAGACTGAAGCGATAACGTCAGAATTTTTGTCTTGTTTCCAGTAAAGGAGAAATGTTTTTTTTTTACCTGGAAATGTGTGACGGCGAACACACAGATGGGCGGAGCTACAGCCAGCAGGAGACCACTGTAACAGACTCCCTTACCCAGAGTTCTCAGCAGCGCAGTGAGGGCAGAGCAAACCGGTTGAGCTCTGCTCGGCACGCTCTGATAGGCCGAGGCCGGCAAAGAGCTGCAGTCGTCCTCACAGAGCGGCAGAGCTGCAGAGCCAATCAGAGCGCAGACCAGTCCACTATACGCTGCCTGAAGCTCCGCCTCCCCAGCATCCTGACTGAAGAGCCAATCAGGGTCAGCTCTCTGGAAGACATGCTCGATTTGGCCAATCAGGGAGCTCTTCTCAGAGTCTGATGATGCACCAATCAGCTTCTTCCGTAGCTGAGACAGGAGCTCTGTGATTGGAGGAAGCGAGGAAGAGGGGAGGGGCTTGTCTGAAGAGGAGAGCTGAAGTTCATGAAGGAGGGTTGAGAGCTCCATACTGAAGAGGAGGAGGGACAAGAGGAGAGAGGGAGGGTCAATTAACCTGATCAAACCAAGATATATTTTTTTTCTTACTCTAAAAATCTTATATTTTCATCCAAAACATCAACATAAATGCTTCAATAGAATAAATGTCTTGAAAACTTCCAAAAAAAACAAAAAAAAACATATTGCCATTAAAGAGCAGAAATTTAAATAATTTTCCAAGAAAAAACAAACAAACATGTTGACAGTATATAATTTTTTTTCCTATGATGTTTTTTTAATAATCCCTGGAGTTATTGTAATAGTTTAAGACACCAGACTTTCTTTGGTTTATCAACTGGGAGCGATGATGAAAAAAAAAAAAAGCTAAAATGTGACAAGAAGATAAAAAAAAAAAATCACTTTAGGCTTAATTTTTTTTTTAGTTTTTTTTTAATGCATCCGTTTTTCACCGTTCCTGACAAAACCTATTTCCAATATAGATAAAAAAATAACAGACGTCAGATGAAACGGACGTTTGGATTAAAAAAAAATACAGGGGTGTAGAGGTTTAAATAACAAATAGAGATGATTTCAAGCCATCTATTCGAACTAAAGCTCTTTTCCTTGGGTGGGTGGTGAAAATATGAATCATTATCTTGTTGTTCGAGTTTCATTTAATGATATTTAATTAACACAGTCTGGTGTCTTCGTCCTTTTAGCTCCTTCGTTCATTAATCGTAACAAACTGACCTTAATCCAGCCTCTTCACTCGCGTCGATAGGATAATATCCTTTTTCATCTGATATTCAGGTTTATTTTCCACGATTTTAACCCACGCATGTACACAAAGTTTACGGAAGTTTTACGGGGACGGACCGTTCTTCCGAAAATGTCCCCCGGTCGAATACGAATACCGCGAGAACAGTTCCTACCTCGGAAATTCTATCTGCTGACGCAACTGCTGTACGTTACATGAACATGTTGATTATTTTTGGTAAATACCACATCCACAACATGACTTGGGTTATTTTATTTAATTTTTTTCAATTTGTGTTTTGTTTTTGTTCCTTTTCTTTTTTTATGTTACTCATTTTTTGTATACATGATAGATATCGAAATGAAATGTCTGTTTTTCTTGTAAATATATCGCATGTATATCTGTACAGTTCACCAATAATAATAATAAAAAAAACAGTAACATTTTAAATGTAAAGTAAGTCAAGAAAATTTAAATAAATCTGAAAATATAAATTACTGAACTTAAATACATATTGGCAAAAGGGTTTTAAAAATCAACAAAATGTATTAACTTTTTTTTAGCAGTTATGTCGCCATTAATTTGTGTGATTTTCCTCCTTTCTTTGAGGTATCACTTAATCAGGTGTGCTGTGACTCAACTTTTTGGACTCCAGGTTAAAGACTCATCATTTTAAGATCGCTTGTTATTATATAATTTTAACAAAATATTGTAAAATCTCTTTTATTCAAACCCTGCAGTGTATGCTTGAAATCTTAAATCTTTTAAATAGATATTTCTGTCTTTTTATGCTTTTTTATTTATATATTTATTTTGCCTTTACCTTGATGTTTTCTTTAAAATGTTTTGAGAAGAATCTGTTTTAACTGGGCTCCCTCGCCCCCTTGTGGCCTGGAGTCTCATGAACACTGTCATAAATTACTTTTAACAAGGTGTGTCTTTGTTTTTTGAATTAAATAAAGATCAAATCCTAGCAAAATATCTTTGTTGAAGACAACCTTTTACCAGTTACAACACGAAGAGGTGCTGTTGTCTGAAATGTGATGATTCTTATTTTTGTTTGTTTTTTTCTCTTTTTTATTTTTTTGCCCGTGTGAAGCACGTTGAATTGCCTTTTTGCTGAGATTGATTATTTTTCCCTTGTTCGAATATTCATGTAAGATGTTTTAAAGCAACAGTTGCACTTAAAAAGTATTTAAAATACAGTTTTATAATTAACAGTAATAATCTTAATCAGGTATGACATCACCAAAGTGGTTGAAAGCTTTTAAATTCTGCATTAATTAAAATGTGTACTTCTGCCGGGCTCCAGTGTGAATTTGCATATGAGCAAAGTATTTAGGTTTGCCAAGCAACATTTAACATTTAGATTAAAAAAGTTTTTACTTTCAATATTTATAATATTTCAATTTTAGATTCAATATTTGTACTTGAGATTGCCAAAAGACCAGAATAAAATGTTTTCTACCTCTTTTCATGAAGCGATTGTGAAAATGTAATTTATTCTTTAAAGATTAAGTGTCTCAAAATTGTATTGATAGATCTTTTCCAAACACACAGTGAAGTTAAACCACAATAACCTTTGCAAATTACAGTTATCTGATAAGGAAAGGCAGAAAATATGTTATTGGCCCAACTTTTTTGGCAATTTTAAGATTTAACGTTTATCCATAAGATGTAACATAATGTGAACTTTTGTGAAATCAAAGAGACTAAACATGATCATCAGACACAGGTTAGCGGTGACTGTGGGGAGATTAAAAATAATCCTCTCATCATATCAGAGATTTTTTAACCTCCTGTTTAACTTTAATCAGCATCAGGAATCAAAGTTAAAGACTGAAACGTTTCCGACCTGTTTACACAGACAGGACCACATCAGAGGAGCTACACAAAGGGGGTTAAACACCTTTGATGACTACACACACACACACACACACACACACACACACACACACACACACACACAGAGAGATTTGTGTTTATTCATATTTCAAAGCAAGGGGAACTGTTTTGAAGCTGCTTGTGTGCGGGGGTTAAAGCTGTGATCTACTGTCAAAGGATGTAATTAACACTGATTTATATTAAACACACACACACACACACACACACACACACACACACACACACACACACACACACACACACACACACACGATGTAAGGAGATGTTTCCCCAGAGGCAGTAAAATTAAGCATTTTTTTACACTGGATTTTTACCTTAACTTTTATCTGTTCATTTCTTGCAAGCTAACGTAAGCATCAAACCCTTAGCTTGTTGCTACATGCTAGCTCCTCTTTTAAAAGCATCTCTGGATGTTTTCTGAGTTCCAGATATGAATTTTCATTCACACATTTAGAAACAATCATCCATAAACAGCTTTAAACTGTTTTTGTGTGAATCAAAATACTGCTTGTTAATAACAGGGTTTAGCTAGGCTACTGTAATATTGGGGTTTAGGCTAGCATGGCTGTTTTCTATCAATATAGCTAATACCCATGTCTTCATATTAAAAGCCCAGTTTGTTTTGATGCCAGCTTTCGCTTTGATGCTGTGAAAGTTGTAGAGGTTTTATTTTAGCTTTGGGTAAAATAATCATTCAGGTTAACAGGGATATTGTTAGCTTCATGCTAACCTCAGCCGTCTACCTCAGCATTAATTTTGATCAGAATTTTATCTTTTTGTGCATTTTTGTAATATTTAGATGAATACATTTTGCTGATTTGATGATTCCTGCTAACTCACAAGATTAACTTAATTCTAAAAAACAAAAAATTCATAATTCCACTTTAGCATGGGATTTGCATTGATAATTAATGTTTTTTTTTTTTTAAATGCCCGGCTTAAAACAGGCTGGTGAGACTGCAAACAAGAATGGTCATTAGGAGCATAAACGTGATCAAATAAACTATTGGTCATGGTATTTCTTTATGCTCTAGAAAAGCAAGCAGAAGCTAACTGTTCTTAAACGGTCGGAGACAATAAAATCCTTCAACTAGTTAGCTAGTGTCATCGGCGAATCAATACAATCTGGTACAGGCGGTCCTCGAGCTACGAACAAGTTCCGTTCCTATGACTTGTCGTAGCCCGAAATTCCCATAAGTCAGTTTTTTTACCATAAATACCCGCTAAATCTCTAAATAACTATCCAAATACTTGTATTATACTTCACAGACAATCGACACTATGACGCAACTCGAGACAAACTGGACGATGCTGATGACAGCGTAGCTCCGCATAGCTGTGTATTCATACGCACTCCACGTCAGAAACTAGTACACATCATAGGAGCTTCTTAACAGAGCGGCATAACTTCTAAACCTTCTTTATTTTCTAACATACATTTATTGGCAGTGTAAAGGCGAAACAAGAACCACGTAAGTCTAGGACCTCATGTATTTAGGATAAAAACAGGACTTTGATCAGCCACAGCTAGCTAAAGGTTCAGGTTCACCTGCTGACTTGCACATTAGGTAAAAGTATATATCTGCTTGAGATTAGCTTTGGAAATACTTTAACAAATAGTTTAGTAATCAGCTTTCATGACCATCTATCCACTGTCCTGTCCTCTTTCATTAAAGGCATGAAAATACAAAGCCTGTGCCGGAAACTGCAGTTCATCAAGTGTCCACAAGAGGCTGGCTGCAGAAACACCAGAAACCACACACACACAGCAAGCCCCAAAAGCTGATTTGTACAGCAGAAGAAAACATATTTGCAGCTTGGGTTAAAGGTTGGCTTGGGTCAGCACATACTTTTCAGGAAAGGCTTTTTTCATCATTTTCTATTTTTATACTTGGGAGTTTTTTGCATTTGGAGTAGATTGTTACATTTCTATGGTTCATTTGTTGGTCATGGACACCAAACTGGGTTTTTTGTCAGTGATATTTTTACTATTTTGCTCCTGTGTTTTTGCATTGTTGACATGTGAAATAAGCTGTTGGTAGCCTGTAGCATCTCAGCGCTAACTGGTGCAAGGCCTGATGTTTCCCCACATCCATCGTTATTGGGAACGTAAGATCTATCTCCAATAAGATGGACGAGCTAGCTGTGCTAACCCAGCAACAGAGGGAATACCAGAAGGCTGAGTAGCATCATGCTATTCACAGACATGGCTAACAGAGCTAACAGCAGACACCAACGCCACATTGGAAGAGCTTCACCTGCTGTGAGCAGACAGGATCCAGGAGACAGAGACAGAACAGACTGCTGAAGAAGCTCAGTCCTGGACCCTGTGGAGGTGGAGGCTGGCTGACTGGCTGAATGATGGACAAGCTGTCATCATCTATTTTCTTATGGAGCTTTTTACACTTTCTCTACACTTTCTCACTTTTGTTTTCTTGATTGCTGCTGTGACTCCTCCAATAAATTTCCCCTCGGGGATATTTATTACGTATTTACTTCAAACTAGCTCAGTTTAAGTTAGTCAGTTTAAGTCAGCATTTCCATTTTCCCTGCGTAGACCATCAGAAAAACTCTGTATTGGAAACAAATGAGTGACATCATGAAACTACATCCATCTATCATACAGCCTATTGGAGTTGACTCATAACCTGTGGAGGGGTTTTATTTCTCTTCTGGCCATGAAACACCTCTGAATCTCAGAGGATTTTAAGATCGTTGTTTTCCAACCTGTTGACCCCAGAGGAGCAGGGGAAAATGTTAATGGAGGTTTCACATAATGACAGGGATTTTAAAAGCTCACAGGAAGGTGAAGTCTTTCTGAAATAGTCAGCTGATGATGGGCTAATACAGTCAGCATCCTGTGAGTCAGACCATAAAACACATAAATTATTTCGTCTTCTCCTGCTCAGAAAATTTCAGATGTGACGTAACAGCGTTTCTATTCTCTCCTTACAGGATCAGAGCTAATGCTCCTCATGTTGTGTGTGTTTGTGGTTTCTCTTTTATGAAAACGTCCCTGCGAGCCGTTCATCCACTTCCTGTTTACTCTTCTACCTGATGAAGCTTCTCCCCGTCCCGGCGTCATTTTCTCTGACGAAAGCCGCCGGGACAGGAAATTAAAGAGGAGATAAGAAGCATGTGGACAGCCACATAAAAACACACACGGCAGCTGATTTCCATCCGGATGCTTCCGCCAGACTCACAGTCGGTTTATCATGAGAGGACTGAGTCCAGGTGGTGACAGAGGACGTAAACAGGCAGGTGAACAGCAGGGTTTAATGGTGACAGAGGGCAGAGGTCAGATACAGACAGAGGTACACATGTTAAGAAATGAAAGAAATGAAAACACCTTGATTTACTTTATCAAAACACAAACGTCCATTGAACGTATATCCAATCGTCACAACGTCTTTTAAATCCAAAAGTGCAGAAGTTGAAGCGACCTATGAGGATTGTTGAGCGGGAAATGAAAAAACAATGTTTACATTAAACGCGTCAGGTTGCGCCGTCACTTTAAGAGAGTCTGATCTGCTCTGACTGCGACGAGACGACCGATGATGAAGGTAAACATGTTTGGAGACAACATCACAACAAAACACATTCAGCTGAGAGTGTGTGTGAGTGTGTGTGAGTGTGTGTGAGTGTGTGTGCGTCACTCTTCCGTCTCTTCTTCTTCACTGTAGTCGCTCAGAGGAAACTCACGACTCTCCTTCTGAGTGTTGTAGCTTTTCCTGTGCATCACACACTCCTGATCGATGATGGCCTGCAAAACACACACACACACACACACACACACACACACACACACACACACACACAGAGTAGATCAATAAAGCAGCCTGTGTGTCGGTGTAATCTGTGTGTAATTGGGACTTTATTAGGAGGAAATGTTTCCTCTGCAGCTTTGAAGCAGCAGCCTCTGATCTGTGATCAGTCTAATCGCTGTGTAATGACTTCACACAAACACTTTGGCTGCAACATCACACAAACACACACACACACACACTTCCTGCTGATCTGTCGGGACCTGTAGAAACACTCGGTGTGTGTGAACAGGTTTTAATAACCAGTGTATGGTCGGCTGTGTGAACACAGAGGGTTTTGGGGGATCCGTTCAGGATGCAGGAACATCAAACCTCAAGACTTTAACGAAATCATGGAGCGTTCAAAGTTTGGGAGGAAATCCAGGTGACCTCATGTGTTTTCTGCTTAATATCAACTTTGTTCCTCAAAAGCACCAACATTAAGTTAGTTTTGATCGTTTCCTCAACAACTTTTGGGTTCTGAGATTTTCTTTTGGCTTGGATGAGACAGCTGGACAGAAACAGGAAGTGACCAAACGATGGTTCACACCAATCAGGATGTTTCTGAGTTTACCATTTTCTCCTCTCTGACAGCAGGGTTACGTAGCAGGAAGCAGAGCGGCGCATACAGGATGTTGATCACTCCGATGAACACCATGAGACACGGAAAACCCACCGCCTGCACCAGAGCTCCCCCTGTGGACGGTCCTGGAACAGCACATACAGATACAGCTCATGAAATCAGAGAAAACACAACCAGGAAGTGGACGATTCAAACATTTTTGAAAGTTTCAGGAGTTCTGTGCGTGTGTGTGTGTGTTACCGATAGCAAACCCCATACACAGAGCCACATCAGCGATGGCGTAGACGCTGCCATAGACGGAGGCATGACGGATATCGACCAGGTAACCCATGATGGCCATCATGGAGGAGTCCACCATACCTGGAGGAAGAAAACACAGCTGGTGCATTCAAACTTTGACGTCAAACGGTTGCGGTTTCTGTTAAAAAGTCAGATTTTTTTACTTTAAAGAGGGGGTATTGTGCTTTTCTGAGTCTTTATTCTGACCCTCTGGTCTACCCATAGTAGCCCTACATGATTTGCAGCACAAAAAATCTCTGATTTTCTCTCATTGATGTTTTAAAAATCTTTTATTTCAGCTTTCTTTTCTTAAAACCATTTATTTCCATTGTCATTTTAATTTACAAAAAAGGATAATAATAATAATAATAATAATAATAATAAAAATTATAATAAAAAACAAATAAATGAGTAAATAAATGACAAAAAATAAATAAATAAAAATAAAAAATAAAAAATAGAAATTAAAAAAACAAAAAAATAAAAAATAAAATAAAATAAAAAGAAGAAGAAGAAGAATCTTCTTCTTCTATTTCAGCTTTCAATTTGTCTGCTGTCACTTTAAGGTTCCCTGCTCTACAACCCCCTTCTCTCTGATTGGCTAGCACTCTGGAGGAGGAGCTCTGAGCAGATCTTGGAGTTTGAGGCTTGACCCTCTGACTTCAGATGTAGAGGTTTGAATATTTGCACACATGTCGTCGTAAAACCTAGCCCTACTTTATTCTATATCCATGTTTACGATTTGGAAAAAGTAGAATACCCCCTCTTTAAGATGAATACCCCTCTTTAAAGTTAGAATTCCGTGAAAAAAATCAGAGTTTCACTGGAATATCTGAGCTACAGTGGTGTCATGTGTTGATATTTACCAATGGCAAAGCCCAGACCTCCGTTTGGTCCAATCAGACCGTAGATGCTGGTGGCAAAGGGAACCTGACACGAACAAGACAACAGGACGAGGATTTGTTTAAACAAATAAACGAAACAGTTTGTGATGGAGGTCAGAAAGTTTGGTTAGGGGGAGGTTAGTTTGATGGAGTAGTTAGAGATGTGGTTGGATGGTTTAAGGAAAAGGTTTGTTGATGTTTGGATGGATGGATGTTGTACTTACACACAGCAGACTGACACCAACGATGAACATCCCCAACATGGAGCAAAGCCACCTGAAGAAAACAGGAAACAAACATCAGCCCTCCACCTGTCTGACTGTCTGTCTGTCTGTCTGTCTGACTGTCTGTCTGTCTGTCTGTCTGTCTGTCTGTCTGTCTCACTCCTGCAGGTTTACCAGAACCCTCCAGGATCAGGTCTGAACAGGACTCAGACTTTCAACAAAAGTTAATCTGTTAATCTGACGATTTAACTTCTTCCTCTCTGGCGAACATACACCAAACACACACACACACACAGATGACGCTATGCATACACACCCATCCACCCACCCACCCACACACACACTGACCGTCCCATCTTGTTGGCCAGAACACCAAACAGGTTGGTTCCTATCAGGTAGGAGATGCTGGCGGGGAGGAAGGCCATACCTGAAACACAGCACAGGTTTCAGGTCCAGTTTGAGGAGAATCTCCAAAAGAGGCAAAAATATCTACACACCTGGCAGTTTGGTATTTCATACAAGTTTTACACACACACACACACAATGTTTGTATTACATTTTCTGCACCAATGAAAAATTAGGAAATCTTAAAGAAAGGGGGCAGAAACAGAAAACAGGGACTAGGTAGGTGTAGATTTACCATCAATAAGATGCAAACATGATGATAAGGCTGCATAATGGTGGTTATAAGTGTTTTCATGACCTACCAAGTTGCCATTTTGGGGAGCACATGGTCTGCATCATCCAGATGGGCAGAGTCGGCTCCAGGATGGCGACGCCCATGTTGGCGAAACACAAAGAGCCTGCAGAGATGGACACATGACACCTCAGATAAGACTGGACTAAACAAGTACTGTTGAAAAAGAAGAACTTCACTCAAGCTGAGGTCTTTGAAACCCTCATTTTAGCTACTGTCTCTCTAAGAAGCATCAGAGCACTCTGAAACCTGGCATTCCGGAACCCTCCCTGAGTGAAGGAGGGTTCCGGAATGCCAGGAGGAGATTCACCAACTTGTGATGTCAAAGTTTGAGCAAATCTCACACAAGTCTCTCTGAAATCTCAAGCCATTTAGGGCATAGACTGAAAAAAAAAAATTGACGTCATTTTGCTCGGCTTGGAGTGAAGTTGCCACAAAAACTGCCCCTCTTGGCTGCAGTATAGGTGAAAAATATCTGTCTCCCCAGTCATTCCAGATGGGCTGTGGTCAAACTGAAAAAAATTAGACCTGGTAGAAATGTTTCTCACATCTGTTTGTTGTGTTGATTTGAGGATATCATTGGGCTGTGTTGTGTTCAAGTCCTCTTTTTTTGTGAAACAACTTTGTATATCGTCTGTGGTTCAGAGTCTCATCCTAAAACTACTTTGAAACACCTTTACTCAGGATTATGAAAGAAAACATGATACCGCCTTTTTAAAGTGAAAGCCACCTCTATGACGGATGTTAAACCCCAGCTCTGCAGAGATCCTGACATCTTCCTACCTGCACTGATGAGGATGTATGGATCTTTCAACAGCGTCAGTAACGGAGTCCCCTCCACACTCTGCAACACAGAAACCCAAAGCCAGTCATCCTGGCAGGCACCTGATCATAACCTACACCACATTGAGGTGGCTCAGGTGAGACGGGACCCAGATTGGATCGGATCAGAAGTCGTTTTAAAGAGAACTCACCCCAGGAGAGATCTTTGAGGGCTGCAGGATGAAGAGCTGTAACACTGAAACACAGAGACACGAGAGTAAACTCACTGCATCACAGAAACCTAGATTAATCAGCTAAGGCAAAAAAAACTACAGCTCCCATGAGTCTCAGTGGGATCTGGGGAGCTGTTACTACACTAAATACTCTGATTATTTTCCAATTAATCATAAACTTTAGCCAGTATAAATGCAGTTCATGTCTTACAAATGCACATTTTGTTCCAGAAGGGGGAAGCAACATGGGGTAGATAATCTTGTTTTTTCAAAGGAATTTAAAAACTTTGTTTAACTGTTAATTAAGCTATTACTGATTTTTGTGACTTTTTTGGGTTACCTTTCACTTTTTTCATACATTTAATCATTTAATTACTTTATTTATTTATCTATCTATTTATTTAAGTATTTGTTATTGATTGGTTAACTTTTTTTCACTTAGTTTTTTTATTTAAATATTTACAAACTTATTGACCTACTTTTTCATACATGTAATAATTTATTTATTCACTTTTTTACTTATTAATTTATTTACCTGTTGATTGATTGGTTCGTTTTTTTACTTATTTATTTAAATATTTAATAACTTATTTAAGTACTTTTTTCAATTATTAAGTTACATTTTAGCTTATTTATTTATTTCCTTATTCATTTACTCATTTGCGTGTTTTTCATTATTGCTTAGTTGTGTGTTTACATATTTATTGAATTCATTTATTTATCAACTTACCAACTTATTTACTGAGAAACTTTTTATACTCACTTAATTTTTTACTTTTTCATTTATTAAGTTTGTTCAGTTTTATTATTTGCTTTGTTTTTTGTTTATGTATTTAATTTGTACTCATTTGTTTTTCATTTACTTCTTTGTTTTTTATTTTTATAATTCTTTTTTATTTTTTTTATTTTTATGGGTCCAAGTAGGTTGCTTAAGGAAGTTAGAATTCAGTCTCATCAATGTGTATCATTATTTCCTGTTTTTTTGTTTGTTTGTTTGTTTGTTTGTTTTATTTACCTCCATCAAACACAGCCAGGAAGGCCAGGATCAGGAAGGGGGCGCTCTTCCCAACAAACTCGTACATCACGCTGCCGAATGGTGCTCCAACTGAAACACGACATGAATAAACATTATGAGGACATCAAGTTTGTGTCTTTTAGACAGATCTGAACAGATTTTTGCACGACTCAGGACGAGGTTTGGAGTCAGTGTAAGGGGTAGTGAAAAACATCAGTTCTTCTGTTAAACACCTAAAAAATGAGCTCATGTGGAGTAAATAAACTTAGTTTCTCTTCTGTTGCTGTGATACAAAAAAAATGTCTCTGTAAAAATCACTAAAGATAAATGACATGTCCCCATTTGTTCCAAAAAGTTTAATAGTCCCCTGTTGGCTCTGTAGACAAGTATGTGTGTGTGTTTGCATTTAATCTAAAGTCCCCTGTAGATCATAAAAGAAGGTACGTGTGTGAAAGTGTGAAAGTTTGTGTCTCACTCAGGACTCCCATGGCCAGTCCTCCGAGTGCGATGCCCATGGCGATTCCTCTCTCCTCATCATCAGTGTACACACTGGCCAGCATACCCAGACCTACACACACACACACACACACACACACACATGGACGGATAAGGATATGAGGACCTGTTTTTTTCCTTCATGGTTAGTGTTTGTATGAAAGTTGAGGTGTCGACCTGCCACAGAGGAGAACGATGAACCGATCCCCTGCAGAGAGCGGGCGAAGAACAGCAGAGCGTAGGTCCCTGAGAATGCAAACACTGACACACACACAAACAAACACACACACACTATTCAACAATTTCTCATCCTGATGTAAACACCTTCATCAACAGGTGTAACTGTTTGTGTGTTACTCACTGATGGTCGATGCAAACATGATGATGAAACCAGCGAACATGGGGATGTGATATCCGATCCTGCATCAAACATCGGTCAGTGAACTCGTTTTTCACTCCAACATGTTTACAACACACCTTAAACTCAACACACCTGTTGGTGAGCGGACCGACGAAAGGATTGACGAGCAGCTGGACCAGAGCTTTGGAGGCGAACAACAAACCAACTCGAACGTTCTCCTCCTCCAGAAACGTGCTGTCCTGAAGACAAGAGGACTCCTGCAGGAGAGGAGACGGATGATCACATGACCTCACCTTTAACCACACCTGTAAACTCTGAATCATCTCAGGTGAGCGTCCACGTACTGTAGCATTAGCCTCAGTCTCATTGCTCTGCAGCTCTGAGGTCTGGTTCGACAGCTCGGGGTCCAGGCTCGGTTCGGTCTGGATCTCCTGCAGACTGAAGGTCGTGTTGTCAAACAGAGACACCAGAGGAGGGAAGGTGGGAGGAGACGAGCGGGGGACCTCTGCAGACGGTTGACCCAGGAGCAGTGCGCTGAGGCTGGGCTGCTGGAGCTGGGAGGACTGGGAGATCCAGCTGGAAGACCTGAGAGGGAGCAGGGACGGCTGGGCAGTCTGAGGCTCCGGGCTGGGATGCTCCATGGCGTACAGGAAGGTCGGGATGATCGGGACTGGAAGAGAAAGTTTGAGCTTGGAAATGATGATATACAGGCTTGTTTTACCATCACAACATTAGCAAACACATATGTTTCACACCCTAAGGTTGATATTTCTTCATTTAATGGTACAAAAACAGAGTAAACCCTGAAAAACTGCTCCTGCGAAGCCTCAAACAGAAACAAAGAGCAGAGGAGGAGGAGGAAACGTTCAACCTGAGAAGAAACTAAAAGAGACAACCGTGAACCCGGACCACAGACTTTAAAGTTCAAGGTCAGGAGGTCACACGTGTGCATGTGTGTGCGTGTGACCTCTGACCTCTACCCTCAGCTCTGACTCTCACCGCTGACGACAGATGCGACCTGCAGGCTTTTAGATGCGTCACTGATCTGTTTCCAGCAGCTGAGGCTTCGTCAGGGAGGAACCTGTGAGGGGGGATCTGTTTCTGAGGCGCGTCACAGGAAACCACACAGGCGAGCTTTCAAAATCCGAGGCACCAGTGATAGTACGCTCCTGCGTCTCAATTAACTCAAGAAATAAGACAACAGAAAGGCTACAGCTAATCACAGTTTGGGGAGACTAATCGGATCTCAGCAGGAGCCAATCGGTGCGTTCCATTTGATCTCACAAGTTAGAGGTTTTTTTTTCCTTTTTCTTTGATCAAATATTTTATTTATTGTCATAGTGAGGTTAAGATCCTCAACCTCCCTCCACCCAGCACATTCACTGGACATTTAGACCCACATGTACATGGAATGGAAATAAAAACTATACTGAATATATGAATAGTTAATGAGTATAAATGGAAGGGAAAAAGATATATATATATATATATATATATATATATATATATATATATATATATATATATATATATATATATATATATAATTTAATTTTAAAAAATAGTTTGAAATATAGACTAAAAAAAATGGACGTCCGCTTGCTCAGCTCGAAGTAGGGTCTCCACAAAAACTGCTCCCCCTGGTGGCTGGCTGCGTTATAGGTTAAAAAATCAATCTCTCAGTCATTCCAGATGGGCTGTGGTCAAACTTTAAAAATTAATACACCTGGTAGAAATGTTTCTCACGTCTGATTGTTGTGGTGATTTGAAGATATTTGGCTGTCTTGTATTCAAGTCCTCTTTTTGTCTGAAAAGTTCAGTTTTCATTAGTTATAAGAGGTTAAAAACGAGGCCTTACATAACATTTAACGATGATTGACAGCTGCTGTTCTCATGTTTTTTTTTCGGGGATTGTAAAATATGTTGGGAGGTAGAGTCAAGAAGTGATTAGACTCAAAAAAAATAATAATATTATTTTTGTCACCCAGCTCCACTCAGATTCTCCCAGAATCCCTCACAGTCTCTACTGCACAGACTCTGGCTGCCAATGGCGGCGCCTGTATCAGGGGTATTTTAGCTTCAAAAAACGTACAATGATAAATGGCAGAGCCACGCTGTCCACTCTATACACAGTCTATGGTTTGAAATTTCAGCATGCCTCTTGGGTCTATCCAAAAAAATCAAAAGCATTCTAGAACGCATCATTCCAGAACACAGCACTATTGAATTCGGCATTCCGGAACCCTCTATCACTATTAGGCACAAATGAGGGTTCCGGAATGCCAGGTTCCACTTTTAGGTGATTCACCAACTAGTGATGTCACACTTTGAAGAAAATTTGTGTTAATTTTCTTGAAATCTCACATGACTTTCTCAACAAGCCATTCACATTAGCCTAAAGTCCCTGTTCTTTGACAAACCTCAACCTCTGAATCTGTAAATTTCTGTATCCTCCGTACACCAGTGTTTAAACTTAAAACCTCTTTGTAATTTAGTGGGAGCAATTTTAGCAACCCTGAAATCCTAGATGCTATTTTATATTTAGACTAGTTGGAATTTAGATTTTGGTTCAAACGTCTCAAAAGTTAGTTGACTCAGAACATCCTGAGTCCTAGCAGAACTTAGTCCACATCCTCACATCCTGCTCGTGCTCGTCCATATGGATTTTTACTTTCTATCCAGTACACAGAACTTTTATTTATAACGTTTATGTTGATGGAAGGTTGGTCAGCAAACTGAATCATGAGAGAAATGTGTTGTTCACTGAGTCACTGGAGACATCATGTCACTCTGGTTGCCCTGTGGGAAGTCTTGTTTCTTGGTGAGTGTTTGTGTTTACTCACCAACCACAGTGAGCAGCATGTTGTCCAGCAGCAGAGCGACACAAACCACCACCAGGACGAGCCTGGGAGAACCTCGACTCTGATGGAGCCACGCCATGTCTGCACAGAGAGCATGAAGTCAGAGAAAGTTTCCACCTGGGATAAAAGTTCCAATTAACTGAATATCAAGCTGTGAAGAAAAAATTTCATCCACCTGTTAAAAAAAAAGAAAGAAAAGAAAACCAGCATCTCAGCTTGCCTGTGATTGGCTGCCTGAGAGGAGAGGGGGCAGACCAGTAAAGATGTAATGCAGAGGCGGAAAAACACCAAAACTGCTAATATAGCGAGAGCACCAGGAGAACTCACATCAGCACCACGCCAAATGGTCTTTGTAATAAACCGTAATTATTCTCATTAAGGGGCGACGCTTTCCAATGACGCGTTTGGTGATGCTGAGTCATAAACTGGTCACCCAGCTTTGGCACAAAAACAAATCAACAGCTGTTGACAGGGGACCTCTGTTTTTATTGGTGCTGGGACAGAATAAAGATACTTGAGTTGTTTTTGTTAGAGAATGGCTGTGACCTTTGACATCCTGATTCTGGAGAAGTGAATGCGTGCACACCTTTCAAATCGGGTCTGTGTTTACGTCATCACGGGACCCAATTAAGTCACCTCGTTTGGGGGCTAAAGTAACAATGCACAGGCTCCTTAGCTGCACATTCCCCTGGTTGCCAGGCTGGAGAATGATGAAACTACACATTGGTAAAAGAAACCTGTGGAAACTGGTCTTTCAAAGGCTCAAGGTCTGAATCAGAGATTGTGAAAGTGTGTGTCTGCTTTTATTGTTCAGCGTCGTAATATTTCCGTGTTGGGATGAAGAGTCGGAGTGACGTGCGGCTGAGAGCTTCTTCATATCACGTCTGATCTTTAATAAAAGTAAAGGAGCCTCTGCTGTTATCACAGATATGAGTCTGCTCCAACACGAGCTCTGCTGTCTGATCTGAGGTCTGCTTAAAGACTGTTTACGTTTCACACAGAGCTAGGCTAGCTGTTTACAGTAAGCTCAGCTAACGTTACATTACAGCTTTATTCTCCTAACATAACAAGTTCACTCTTATAGAATCACAACTTCTTTCTTGATCCACTTCGTCTTTAATCTTATGAGATAATGTTTTTCTGATAGCATGTTCAGCTTTAATCTCATATCATTCCAAATTAACCCCTTGATGCCTGTTGTTGCAAATTTGCGACATCCCCATCAGGTTTGAAAGCGGCTGGGATGACCTTTGTATCACACTAATGCCTGTTGATTCATTGTTTACACATACCAAGAAAAGTATCAAATTCACTATGAATTATTATTATTATATAAATATATATATATATATATATATATACAAATTTATATATATATATATATATATATATATATATATATATATATATATATATATATATATACATATATATATATATATGTGTGTGTGTGTGTGTGTGTGTATATATATATATATATATATTCAAATTGACATTCTCCACTCAATTAATTTCGTAAGAATGCAAAAACAACTGTAAAATATTTCAGGCAGTAAGGGATTAATTTGATAAGATTAAAATTCTATTCCCCCAACAATACAGTTTCAAAATTGTACCATGAAAACTTTTATTCCAAAACATTACGACTTAAATCTCATAACATCAGGTCTAAAATCTTTTTGTATAACAACTAAAATCAAGTATCATTACAACTTTAATTTTGTAACATTATGACTTTAGTCTTGTTATATAACAGCTAATATCTTGTATCATTACAACATTAATTTGATCTCACCACTTTACAACTTTAATCACTTTTAATAACGACTTTAACTTCGTAACACAACAACTTCAATGTCATAACTTCCCAACTTTAATTTTTAAAATTATGACTAAAATCCTGACTCAATACAACTTAAATTTGTAACATTATAACTTTCATCTTGAAGCATTACAACTTTAATCTCATGGCATCAGGTCTTAAATCTTGATATATAACAACTAAAATCAAGTATCATAACAACTTGAATTCTGTAACATGACTTTAATCTCGTTATATAACAGCTGAAATCCTGTATCATTACATTAATTTCTCAACATTATAACCTTGATCTCATTACTTTACAACTTTAATCACTTTTAATTACGGCTTTAACTTGGTTACACTTCGACTTAAATATCATAACTTTCTGACTTTAATTTTTAAAATTATGTCTAAAATCCCGACTTAATACGACTTTCATTTGTACCATTATAAATTTTATCTTGTTGTATAGCAACTGAAATCCTGTATCATTAAGACATTGATTTCACAACATTAAACCTTGATCAAATTACTTTACAACTTTAATCACTTACAATTACAACTTTAACTTTGTAACATTACAACTTCAGTCGACTTTAATTTCTAAAATTACGACTAAAACCCTGACTCAATACGACTTTCATGTGTAACATCAGGACTTGTATCTCGAAACATCACAACTTAAATATTGTAGAGTTAAGTTTTCTAACATTACAACTTTATTCTCATAACATTTCAATTTAGAAGTCATAGCAATATAACTGTTACCCTGAAACATGACCAATTTAATCTCATATCATTATTGTTTACATTTTAGAAGAATTTCCTTTTAATATAAGGGTTATGTTTTTAAAATCTAGCTTTTTTTAAAAATAAATATTTATCATTTTTCACTGTAGCCCTGTTTCTCTGTTCTGACCGTCTGTTATCGTTGCTCTCCATTAATGAAAAAACAGCGACATGCTCTCTGTCACATTTTTAACTCCTGTAAATATTTTGATTTTCAGGTTTGGATTGAAAATGAAGTGAGAGGAAATCCAGGGGAAAACTTTTGAAGAGTCTTTGTCACTTTGTTTTTTTCAATTTTACAGTGAACATGAGCGTTGATGCTGCTCTGCTCTGACTGCTGATTGTTTTAGAGGCTCTTTCCCCCTCACTAACACAGTTATATCACACACACACACACACACACACACACACACACACACACACACACACACCTCCTTGCGCTCCTTATCTCTGTTCATCTCACCCCCCTTCTCCCTCCCTCTCTCTCGTTTGATGGAAAATTATCTGAAATGTAATTTTCTCTTTGAATCTTGAAGCAGAGAAACTGAAACCTGCAGCACATCATGAACGTCAGTAGACATCAGAAATATTCAAAATAAAATCTACTGTCTTAATTTTTTCTATATTTAAATTTAACAAATAAAACTAGAGATAAATACAGATAAAAACAAGCTGCTTCTCCCGGAGCAACAGGTGAAGATAGACGATAAGTACACACAGCTGCAAACCCAGATTTCACCTGGGTTTAAATTAAAGTGAATGATTAAGATCATTTTCATAAAATATCCATAAATAGTAAAATAAAGAAAAATGTAAATGAAAAAATATATATATTTTTGTCATGTTGATATTGAGTAGTATAAAAAAATTAAATTAAATAAATTTACAAAATAAGCAAAAAAAATGTTTTAAATTAATAAACAAATACAAGAAAATAAAAAAAACAAAACAAATAAATACAAGATAAATCTCAGATTAATTCAAAAGTAATATTTAAAAAAATACAAGACTCTTAAATGGAAGTACATAAAATTAAAAAGTGTTTTTATCATATTTTTGGTAATTTAATCTGAAGTATTTGTAAAATTAACCTCTCTATTCTTATTTAACTATGCTATACAAGCCCAGATTTAACCACACTTTAACTTAAAATTACAAAAAGACATCAAATGAGAAACTATTAAATCAAAAAAATAATAATAATGTTGAAATCTTGGGAAGAGTTCATTTTTTTTCTAATAATGAGACGTAAAGAAAAGTAAGGGATGAACATGCAGACAAAGACAGACAGACAGGTGGTCTTACCTGGACGAGAGGGGCTCCTGTTCTGGTCTCACAGCTGCTGCTGGACCGACGTCTTTTGACCTGAGGGGAGGAGGAAGACGAGGACAGAGGAGATAAGGTGACAAGGACACAAGGAGAGGAAGGAGGAGTGAAGGGTGGAGGAAGTTTCCTCTCTTTTATTCTGATAAAAACAGACAATAGGGACACACACACACATCTACACACCAGAAACACAAATACAAACCTTCTGACCTGTGTGTGTGTGTGTGTGTGTGTGTGTGTGTGTGTGTGTGTGTGTGTGTGTGTGTGTGTGTGTAGATGTATGTGTGTGATAAGGTCTCCAGCCTGCAGGTTGTTCCAGGGCTTCAATAAAAGGACAACAGATGCTCACAATTACTGACACACACACACACACACACACACACACACACACACACACACACACACACACACACCAGGTCTGTGTACACTCATGTTTTCTCTGTGTGACGTGTTTCATACATAAAACGTTTCTCCTTTACATGTAGTCAAACATACATCGGCCATGTCTGTTTTCACTAATGCGGTGATCTCCACTCCAGAGCCACGTCTGTTTTTAATGCGGTGCTGCTCGAGGGATGGAGACCTCCAGTCTTAGTTTTTGGTCTTTGTCCCTTTTGTTCAGACATTTCTCCAGATTCTCTGGTCTTTAATGATATCAGGTTCTGTAGACAATGATTTTAACTTATTCTTTCTCATTTTATGTCTTTGTTCGTCTTATATCTAGTAGAAAATATTTTTTTAGACTTAGTATGAGCCACATTCACCTGACCAGTCCAGAAAAATGTTTTGTTCAAGTTATTTAAAGGTCCCATATTCTGCTCCATTTCTGCAGTTTAATCTGGATCATTGATGTCTTCATGAAATGGTAGTAACATGTTTTGGTCCAAAAAGCCAATAAATCAAGCACAGCAGCATTGTTTCCAGGCTCTCATAGCCCCTCTGTTCAGAACGCTCTGATTTAGTGGGCGTGGCCTTCATGTGTAAATGAGCCACCGCTGATACCGCCCCGCTCTTCCACGTCACTGAGAGCGGCGCCACGAGCTCCGAGTGCACAATGTTTAGAAAACAGAGAAGCTCGTTTACCCGTAACACTACAGGCTAAAACAACAGGCTAACTGCAGCTAAAGTTAGCATCCTGAAGCTAACACAGAGACAGGGGGAACACTGAGGAAAAGCTCTTACATCTGCTCCACAGCACACAGCATTTAAAATACTCACATTTCCAGGGTCCCAGGTTTGTTGGTGGATGGTTGGTAATGCGCCTGGATTCAGGACCAGTCTATTGGCTAGCCCTCTGTTGGACTGTCCAAAGTTCGAAAAGCAGTCGGCCATGAAGTGACTAGCACACACATGCTCAGTTTTACTGAGTGTAGCTGGAACATTTCCTTGATAAATGAACTCTAGACACTTTGTCTTCTTCTGAGATGGGAAGCTTGTGCATGGAACTATGTGGCTGTTTATAGCCAAAAACAGAGCAATGATGGATCTTCAACTTTGGCATTCTCCTCTCCAGCAGGGAGGGGGTTCGGGGGTATCTGCTCCGGTGGACCAATCAGGTCAGACTTGCTCCTGATTGGTCAAAAAAGGGAATTGCTGACGTCAGCAAATCCCCCAAATCCAAACAGCTCGTTTTAGGTCAGGATTTTACATTCACAAGCACTATTAAGTACAGGTTTGGTCATTAAATATCACATTTTGTGGTCTGGGAGGAAAGCCAAAGACCCACAAATTGCATCAAAAGGCTGAATTAAGTGATTTTTGCATAATATGGGACCTTTAAAGACAAAAAAGAGGTCTGAGTTGCTTGTATTAAGTTAAAAACATCTGCCAACGGAACAAGAGAAAATTTACTTGTATGAGGACAAAAAATCTAGTTTCAAGCAATTCAGACCTCATTTTTATCTTTGAACATCTCGAAACGAGACTTTTTCTGGACTGATAAGTTGAATGTGGCTCATATCAAGTCTAATAAGACAATTTTTTTTCTTAAAATAAGACAAAAAACACTTGATAAGTTTTCAGTTTTCTGCAGCGTTCCAACAGACTGTCTTTCCCCTACAGTAAAACATGGCGGTGGATCAGTGATGATCTGGGGTTGGTTCAGTCTGGGTGGAACGGGACAAACAGTCTCTTGAAAAAAGTCTAGCTTGTTGTAACGCTGTTTTAGAAAGAGCTTCAGAGTATTATTTGAGACCTTAAACTAAAAATAAAAACTAAAAAAAAGTACTTTTTTGCAGCCAGACGAGTCGCCCCCTGCTGGCCATTGAAAGAATGCAGGTTTTAGGCACTTTAATTACTTGTTCTTTTAATACTTTTTTTTTTTTTTACTCATACTGAACTTTGGTAAACTCCTCGAAACTTTGACTTGAAATTTTCTCCTCAGGTTTGTTTTTACCACCTCATCCAGCCACACACCGCGCTGTGACTGGCTGGGCCACCTGCCAATCAAATAAGTCCACCTGTAAGTATTCCTAACGTCTCTTTAATGTGCTGGATTTGTGTGTTTGGAGACACTGATCAGAGCTTACACTTCACCTGTTTAATGTCGTCATGCAGCGGATTCACTTGTGTCTGTTAATCAGCGTTAATCACCTGTAAACACTCACACATCCGCCGGGCCCGGCTCTGCTCTAATGAGGCTTTATGGTAACATTTCATACCACATAAAGTAAAACCACACACACAGATTGACACACACACACACACAGACGGCTCCTCTACCTGTCTCGTGTCTCCAGGTGTGTTTAATCTCTGTGGTCTCTGCGGTGTCAGGTATCAAACAGCCCGCCTCACCTGAGGCCTTCCAGGAAGGAAGCGAGGGAAGGAGGCGCTGTCTCGCCGACTGATGGTCGAGCTTCAAACGCTCCTCCAAGACTTCTGAGGGACGGGGAGCTGACAGAGGACGGATCAGAGCGGAGGGAGGGTATAAAAAACAAACGCACCTGAAGGCAGCAGACAGAGAGAGTTAGAGCAGATACTGACCGGTGAGATTTCTCCCAAAACTCAGATTTTACTCTCTCTAACATCTTTAAAGAAGGGGAAATTATCTGTCAACATAAATCAGAAAGAATCAAACTCTAGGATTTGAAAGCTGCTTGTAAGAAAAATCAAAAAGTTTAAAATAGAAACTTTAATCAGCAGGAGACAAAAAGAGGATCCAGCGCCTGATTAAATCTTCGGAAAGTGATTGATTACCTGATCGATTGGAGGATGTGGATGTGGCGCGGCTTCCTGTGTGTGTCTCTGGTCTGTGGTCTGGCTCTGGACTCCAACACCATCCGGTCGTCCAAAGAGTCGACGCAGCAGAGCTCAGAGCTGACGGTCAGTAAACCATAACTTCAGTGTTTTATTTTTCACTTCCAGTACAGCACACTTTAAACTTTTTGTTCTCAAAATCTTGACAGCTTAAAGTATATTCTTACCTGAGTAAAATACTTTAAATGTTTTGTTTGTGCTGCTCTTGAAAAATGTCCGTAATTGACGCAAAAACTGGCAAAACAAAGAAAAAAGATGGAGATTCATTACTGTAAATTATTTAAATGATAAAAGATTGTGAGCCACTTAAAAATTTGTGAATTAATAAAAAATGTGCATTATATTTTTCAATAATTTGACCTGAGGGAGCATTTAAACACAGAACAGTAGAGGACCTGGAATTGACCCCTGAGGGATGCCTCGGCCGAAGTAAACTACAGATAAAGTGGAACTTAATGATTTCATTTATTAATATCTCACCAAATGTTATAGGAAATAAAAAAAAAATATTAAACAGAAACTCTGTTTTAAAAACTTGCTAAATTAAAGAGAATAAAAGATTGTCCTCAGAAGTTTCTAATGAACTTTTTTTCTTGTAATTCATTAAAAACTTCTCGGGAAACCATTCGCATCCACCTCTGGCACCTTAACCTGTGTCACTGTGAGTTCAAAGCAGATTTGTACTTCATGTTTGTGTCTTATCCTCTGCGGTCACAGTAAATTCAAAGCTTGGTGTGTTTATGTGATTATACGGTGAATTAATTATACTCTACTGTGTGAAACATCCATGGGAACTAAACGGGTTTGATTTATTCGTGTACACACACAGGCCTGTAATTACTGTAACACTATCCTCACAGAAACACTATTTATTTATTTATTGACTGTTTCATGCCAGGATACTTTGATCATGCTTTTCTCTAAACTCCATTAAAGTATAACTGTATTAAAAAGCTGCTTGGTAAATTAGCATTACAGTGCTCCTTTATCATAAAGTACGTCTTAATTGTGTTTTAAGGTGTAGCATCAGTGGTTTTAGCACAACAGTTGAAGTAGCAGCAGTGGGATAACATTGGCAGAAATGCTAGCATTAAAGATTAGCTTCATTTTGGATCTTTTGTTGTGGAAATGACAAAAAAGTGAGTATCATACATGTACTCGTGACAGAGAGACATTAAGAATTTAGCAGCTTAAGAAGCAGTTGTAAAGGCTATTAGTCAGCTAATAGCCTGGTGCTAGCCGTTAGCTTAAAAAAGCTGATGAAGTGCTGTTAGCTGTTTCTTCTACAGTATTAGCAGTTGCTTTAGTTGTCAGTTCTTTTTGATTCTCCAAAGTTTGGGTCAGTTAACGCCTGTTAGCATGCTACATCTAGAGCTTTACATTTAAAGCTACAGTGCGTTTGGTTGTTTCCTTTGTTTTTACCATTTATTTTGATAGAAGCTGTCATATTTTAGCAGGTTACTATCCTTGGAGAGTGTTTTCATCATTTCTTCAATGTTAGGTTATTCTTAGACATGCTAGCCCTTAGCTTGGTAAAAGCTGCTAGACTTCTGGTAGCCATTAGCTGTTTTTCCAACCTAAAGTTTATTTTATCATTGTTCTTTGTGTATTTGGATTCCAAATATAGAAGCTTTCAAGTATTTAATGTGTACCAGCTTCTGTAACTTTTTTATGTTCTGTTCTAAATAAAGAAATTAGTTTATTGTTAGCTTTGAACCTGCTAAATCTATGACTTCCTGAAACACCCAGTATTAGTTTCATCTTCTTTTTCTCCATCCATTTTGATAGAAACTGTCTGGTTTTACCAAATCTCCATCATCCAAGAGTGTTTTCATAATTTCATGAATGTGTGTTTAATTAAGGCAGTGACTTTGGAGTGAGGCCTACTAGCTGTTAGCCTGATAAGCTGTTAGCCTACCATTTCTATTTTTTAATCTTCCTTTTCTCCATGTATTTAAATAACCCCCTTTTTTTAAATCTCTCTACAACTCTTTTTTTTGTCATTTCTTTGAAATTCTGCCACACTTTTAGCCTGCTAAAAGTTGTTAGCCTGATAACTTTGTTAGTCTGTTCTTAACTATAAGCTGCTTTGGTCTTAGTAAAATAAATTCTCTCGTATTAAATAGCTATGCCGCACTTCATAAGTTGTCCAAAAGATTGTTTTATATAAAGATAGTTTTTGTTTTAATAAAGAAAAGAAGCTTTATGCTAGCTGCTAGCCCTTAGCATGCTAAACAGAGAAGAACAGTAAAGCCACGTTTTTGACTTTTGAAATGCAATTTGAATCATTGAATTCTGACACGTTGTAGTCTGGAAACCATCTTGAAATCCTTCTGACCTGTCGTTCAGGAAGCCTCCAATAGTGACCAGGTGGACCGTCCTGTAAGGCGCCGGACAGACATGATGTCCAACTCCAACCGATCAACACCTCCATGTTCTACGCCAGACTGTGACGCTCCTCGGGTCAGTGACTGAGTTCAAACACCTGGTCGAACGAACACATGGGCCAGACGTGTACACATAAACATCACAATTTAGATTCCCAAATTCTTAAACTAATGACTTTCATGTCTTCCATTCTACCTGTGTATCAGAGAGGGCAGTGCAGCAACCGAGCTCAGAGGAGACCGTCCTCCCAGAACAGACAGGTGGACCGACAAGTGAACAGACATGGAGACACAGAGACAGACATACAGAGCAACGACGGCTTCAACAGGACAAAGGGTAAGTGATCAGACGTTAAAAACCTAAAGGCTTAAAACGATTAGTGGGTGAGGTATGTTAAAATGAACCCAGAGAAGCAACAGAGATAAAAAGAAAATGGTTAAAAACACGTTTAATTTAAAGTGGGCATTTCAATTGGGGTCAAATGGGGATCGACACACTTTGAGGCCAGCCTCTGGTGGTTGCTGATGGGACTGCAGGTGTTTCTTCCCCCTTTTTTGCTTTTTTTTGTTTGTTTTTTTTGCCTCGACATGGTCTAAATTTTCAACCTGTGCCTTCCAGCTCCAGAGATGTCGAGCTGTGTGCGGTCCGGGGACTGTGCGGACGGTCTGTGCTGCGTCCGCTACCTGACTGGTAAACGGTGTCAGAGGATCCCAGTGGAGGGCGAGGCCTGCCTGCTGCGAGGGTCCAGCAAACTGAGGAGGAAGCTGGGACGCTGCGACTGTGACACGGGGCTGACCTGCACCGCCGTCAACCGGGCGGAGTCGGGGAAAGCGAAGGGTCAGGGCGTGTGTCTGCCCAGTCAGAGCCAGAGGAACATGAGGAATTCTGGGAAGAAGAGGAGGACGGCGGAGTCGAGCTGCTGACAGATTAACTGAAAAACTATGTAGCTCTGGAACATATTTAATTTAACTTCAGTTTGTAGAAAATATTGTTGGTTTTTGAAACTAGTGAGCCCTGTTTTAGTACTGGTTCAGGTTCTGTTATCGCCACTGGCGCCATATTGGATCTGACCTTGCTTTGCATGCCGTCATGAAAATCTTTTGAGATAAATATTCAGATGGAGGACAGTGAGTGAAAAACTGTTTGAAAAATCAAGGTTTCTAGCCGTAAGATCTCAAAAACAGGTCATCTGTACAGCAGCTTATCACCACCTTTAACAACATCAGTAGATGGGCAGCGGCCTCTAGTGGATGTAACAGGAATAAAGTGGAAGTAAGGTCACTTAGACAAAATATTTCCACCAGTAGAGCAAAGTTTTGAGCTCTGTTTACAGCTGTATTTGGATAACTTAATGTAACTTAATCAAACATATTGTGATGTAACCCGAAATGTAACATTTATAAAGAACTGTACAGAACACGACCCTTTATTTTATTTAACCAATTTACTAGTGTACTTAATTTTAGCTCATCTTTATGTACGTGGCACCTTTCATTTAAACTGCCTAAAAGGCTTCACAAACAAACAGACAATAACAGAAATGCGGAAAATAATAAAGACTAAAATTAGAAAGAAGATGGTAATCATAAAACAAATTAAAAACTTAAAAATAAAAGAGAGTAAAATTGATGAAGATAAGTTTGGGTAGAAAGAAACATCATAAATCAGATCAAGTAAAGAAAATATGACAGGCCTAAATGAAATATTGAAAACAAACAAAAAAAAAAAACGATTAAAAATTTAGAAGGAAAGAGTTCCAGAATTCTGATGTCCAGAGTCAGAGAGCTCCGGAATTTTGGGTTGTCAAGGAAACAAATACTTCAGTGAGAAACATTCTAGAACCTCCTTGAGCCGACCAGAACGCACTCAAAGATCTTTGATGTATTGAGAATTAAACAGGAGGTCTGAATTTTTTCATGTTTCTGAGAAAATAAAATCAAGTTCTTAAAATGAGCATTAAAATCTAGATCTGCGTCTGAAACAAACAACGGCAACCTCCACTTTTGAAATGTGAAGTTAAAGCAGAAGTGCCCAAAACCTGCAGTTCTTCAAGTGTCCACTTGAGGCCGGCTGGAGAAACACACGAAGCGAACAAAGATGAATCCTACAGCATTAATTAACATGTTTACAGCCTGGTGAAAACAAAAAAGAAAAGGTTTTAGTCTGAATTATAATTTTTCTCTACCAGCTCACACTGTTTTGGGATTCATATCTTGAAAATTCATTTTCTGAGTTGTCAAACTTACGAGTTTTGCCCATATAAAGGCATGGCTACTTGGCTGACAGGCAGGGGCGGAGCCAGGGTTTCAATTTTGGGTGATCCTTAAGATACAAAAGTTTGTAAATAAGTATTACTATATAGATATAGTTTGTTTTGAAGCAGACTGGGTTGTTTTGATCCTTTAATATTTGATAACGTTTTAGTGCACCAGACGGCCATGGCTCTCTATGGTATTGGCCAAGGAGTAGCGCTCTAACGCACAACTGGGCTGCACTGCTTTAACTTTCCTTGTATTATAGACTGTAAGAGCAGAAACATTAAATAAATAAATATATGACAAAATTTAAAGACTTTCCCAAAATCATTCTGTAGTCCTACCTGTACAACTTTTTTATCAACAGGCTAAAAATGGCCAAACTTGGCTCATTTTATAAAGACTGCGCATCTAACAATAACAAACAGAGCATAAAGTGACAAAATTGAAAAATATTCCTGTAAAATAATTATAAAAAAATCCTATAATAACAATAACGAAAAAATATTTTTCAAAGAAAAGTTTGAGGCGGATCTGCCAGTAACTGGGTGGGCCTGGGACTGCTAGGCCCACCCATGATGCCGCCCGCCTGCTGACAGGGGACTTAAGACCCACCTTTTAGACATGAACTAACTCAAGCTTGATTTCTGTTGTGTCAGCATTTCCAATGTGAACTCAGCTGATGATGTGCTTTAAAACTTTGTATCAGAAACAGAATGATGAGGTCATACAGACAGTCTGTGGTCTCAAAGTACTCTGGGGTTATGTGGGCTTATGAAGTAGCTCTCACTCATTTTTTTTAAACTACAATCACAATAATTACTTGACCTGACCAAATTTAGATGAAAAATAACACTAACTTTTTCATTTAACCCAACGAAGGATTTAATTAATCAAATGCAAGAATTCTATGTTTTATAGGAAACTCCTGACGCCATGTGACTACTCGGGAACGTTCAATTTGACTCTCGCAGACTTGTTGAAACGTCTCTATATTTATTTATAACCATTTAAGCTGGTTTAAAAAGCCCTAATTCATTTTTACTTGAAACAGAAAATAATTAAGATATGACTGCAAGCTTACCTGACCTCCATCTAAAAAGCACAGTTGTTCATGGCCTCATATCTCAATCTAAAACATACAGACATACACATTGAGGATCATAAAGGAGTCTGTGGGTCGTTTGGTGTGGCTCAGATGTTTTCTTGATAACTGTCTTTATAGCACTTTTTATATAAAAGTAAAGCTTGAGTATGATCCGACTGCCGGTCTCTTTTTTCACTTTAACAATTGTATTATATGTATTTCTCTTCTTCACTCAGGCTGAAACTCGCCTGCTGTATCCACAACAGCTACAGTTTGAGACACAACTCAATTGTGCAACCATCAGTTTGGTCCTCTTAAGAGTCGTTCAGTCCCAACTTGTCCAATTTCCTTATTTTTTTGCCCCATGGAATTGTGGGAAATTAAAACAAAGTTTGATTAACTCAAGTTGAGTCAGTTTAACAGTGAGCAGATCACATCTTCAGAGCTCCCTCTGCTGGAGAATTTGACACATTACATGCTGCCCTTTATTTCAGATGCTAAACTTTTCTACAGCTTCAAGAGATTTTAAAAGAAATTTTTACAAAGTGACTTAAAAAGTTTGTCTTGTAGAGATGGCTTACGTTCTTTGCCAGAGCTAAATGAAACATTCAAGGGATTTTTAATTTCTTTTTTGAAAACAAAAGTTCACCTTAAATGATAAATGTACCAAACAGACTTTGATTAGAGTCTCAAGTTTCTCCTAAACCCATTTCTGGATGAGCAGGATTTCAGCCAAAGCACCTGAACACTGCCGAATGTTTCCAACTGTAACCGTCACAGAACAAACAGTTTTCAAAGGAGGAAAAAAAAAAAAAAAAGCACAAAGTTTCAATTGTCAAGGCAACTTTTTATTTTCTCTCATTTCATTTTTTGACTTAACAAAAAACCGTTGGGGCTTTTGTGGAAAAAACGTTAATGCAAAAGAAACTTAAAGGCAAAGTCACAAATGCAACAACATGGTTTCAACAACAGAATATAAAAGGGGGGACAGGGAGGGAGGGAGGGGGGGAAATCAGCTGAATCTCCATCATTAGGAATGTTGAACTGGATGGGGGGGCGGGGCTGGAGCCTACAGGGGTTGCGGCTACAGGACGAGCAGAAAAGGTTAAGTGCTGGAGCTCAGAGCTGCCCGCAGTCGGCGATGACGAGCTTGGACGCGGTTTTGCCGCTCTGGCTTCCTTTGGCCTCCATCGCCCTAACAGTGTCCATGCCCTCAATCACATTTCCGAACACCACGTGCTTTCCGTCGAGCCTGCAGAGGGACACCATGTTTAGCCGTGCGCACCACCAGCAGTGTGTAAACATCAAACATACAAACACGACAACTGTTCACTAACACTAGCTCACTAACTCTTACCAGGTTGTCTGGGCTGTGCAGATGAAGAACTGGGATCCATTGGTGTTTGGTCCAGCGTTGGCCATGGACAGGACGCCGGGACCAGTGTGCTTCAGGGTGAAGTTCTCATCAGCGAACTTGTTGCCGTAGATGGACTTTCCACCGGTTCCGTTGTGGTTGGTGAAGTCACCGCCCTGCACGACCAGAACAAGAATTTACCACCATCCTCTACACAGCAGCTTCTTAAGATGACAGGGCGTGGAAGAATACTGACAAACAACAAACGTTTAAAGGAATCATGACATTAAAACTAGACTTTTGTCTGTTTTTCAGGTGGTTGATGAAATGTTTTCCTTGAAAATGTGACTTCTAGGAAAGGTAACCTTAAATGACTTCTGTTGTGATGTAGGGATTTGTGTAGAAAATAAAGTCAGATGGCGGTCTAGGGGTTTGATAAATCAAGAAATTAACCTGAAGACTTTCTTGGAAGCATTTAAAACTGAAAAAATGCATCAGAAATTGAATGTGTAACTGTTAAAGTCCCAACAGCAGCCATTCCCAGCTTCCCTGGTACAGTTAAGTTCAGTTTCCAGTAGGGATGGGTACCAAATTAGGTACTTTGATAGGTACCGACCGTAATCTGTCAAAAGTACCGGGTACCGATTCACAGAAAATCAAAAGGTACCATATTTAGGAAACTAAATGCAAGTAGGTGATTTTCCATGTTGGACATGAACACAGCATTACAAGGTTATATATTAAAGACTAAATATGTCTAATTGAAAATTAAAAAAAATATTATTCAACAAACTTATATTTTTTTACCAAATAAGCACAAAAAAGTACCAAAAATTGGTACCGCTGAGTACCGGTGCCAATTGCCAGGTACCGGGCATTGGTTCCGTATCGTTTCATATGTGAAAGGTACCCATCCCTAGTTTTAAGAGGTGAATTCAACATCTCAATTACCTGGCACATGAAACTGGGGATGACACGGTGGAAAGTGGAGCCCTTGTAGCCAAAGCCCTTCTCACCGGTGCACAGAGCACGGAAGTTCTCGGCGGTCTTGGGGACCACGTCGGCATGGAGCTGCAGAAACAAAGCATTACATCACGTCATGAAGCGTTCATCATTGATTCCAGGGACTGGCAGATTTCACAACTCAGCTTACATCTGGCTCAATGCCACCTGGGCAAATTCAGAGAGGGTTTTATCAGACATGGTGCACTTTGCTCCTCTCGATGAAGAGTTACACAATTACTTGGTACACAGTTCATTCAGTAATCTGATGGCAGGTAAAAGACAAATGAATCAAAGTTGCACTGAAATCTCAAAACTGTAGAGGCATGCCCTCTAAAAACATCACCCTGAAAACTAATCCTACTCTACATTACTGAACAGCAGGTGCACCGTTAAAAGCTGGATTAATATCAGAAACGTGCCACAGCCCTCAGGCAGAAGACGAGGCAATTACGTGGTTAGTCTGTGGCAATTGTGTTATAGCAAGGTGAGACAGGAATGCAGCATTGCACCACACTGGAGTATCTGCATGCCCTGCACACCAGTGACGTTACCATGCAAGTATGTTCGGAGGGAGGGGGCGCAGAGGGGGCTGCAGCAGACACTGGTGTGCAGCGAGTACTGCAGCTGGTCTCACAACACCTGCTCAGCAGCAACAGCCCAGATATAAATAATTAAAGAGCTGGCTACTTGAGAAATGCAACACCTTAGCAATAAACTGCATAGGGCTACGTGCACTGTGCTGGGAGAGCCTCATTATGCTTCTTTAACGCCCCAAAGTCACACTGAATACTAGTGTGTGTCTGCAGTGCTGCAGCCACAGCACAACTCAGGTGTCACGTCTCAAGACATTAATGGTTTGTGTTGAGGTTGGGTTACGGAGAGTCAAGCGCTGGGTGCTCTTCTCATGAATAAACTTAGAGGTGGAAATGCAGACATGAATTCACAGCATTCAGGTCTGCTCTTACTGAGGCCAAATATTAATACCATGAAATGTGTTGGCTACTTGGGTGATACAAGCTTTCTAGCAGCCAGAGAGGACACTGTAACACCTCAAAGGCCATGTTATTATAAAATTAGGCTGGCTCTAGTGCTGGGGTATGAGTTTGCATCTGTGCATTATTTCAACAGAGGTCTTTGGGTACATTTTTAGCTCTGAGCTGGTGCCACATATCGGTAACGCCCATAATGGGGCACAGCTACGTCTGTGTACACAAAATGGCTGGATGTAGCTTATATGCTAGCGGCTTATGGCTGCATGAAGCAGGTATAAAGGGCCTTCGGTACAATGGGGCCATTGTGGCCCTTACTATCTGTTATGTAAGGTTATGCTTATTCATCGTGGACACAAAGGGCAGAAGGTATCGGCCATCTCCCTACATCCGCATTTTTTAGTCATGCAGGGAGCCCTCCCCTCCCCCTCCGACCGCGCCATCACAGTGGAACTTTCCAGAACTGCTCCGCCGTTCATTTATACAGGAAACAGGAAAGTTAGCTTTAGCAAAACACCCCAACTTGACGCAAACAGGCGGTGGAAACGCGTTTGTAACACAAAACTCAACAGTATTTATCACTAAGTGTAAAATATCCGTTAAAATTCAACCGCTGGTTACAGAAGCAGATTTCCCGGGCTAGCAGCGGCCGTTGGTCGCTGCAACAAAGAGCAGCGCGAGCTCCAAGCTGCGCACGAGATCTTCTTTATGTGCGCAGCTCCGTGATGAGCGCGAGGGCTGGTGTTCGGTTAGCAGGAGCAACAGCAGATCACCACACTACGACCACTTTGAGGGCCGCGGGCCTTTCAGGGGCCCCGGTATAGGACAAGCAGCTTCAGTTAGTGACATAAATGTAACTAAAATCTATGTAACGGATTTCATGCAACAGCCAGCAACTTAGGTTCACTATGTTGAGCAGAGATAGCAGTAGCGTAATGAAAATAATTCCGAAACATCTCTTGAGAGTAACTTGTTTTAATGTGGGGTGTAGTTTCTCGGAATAAAGTGTATAAATAGCTTTAAACGCCGTTATCCGGTCCCGTTAGCTCTCACTGACTGGCGCTGGCACCCAGCCACAAACACGTGCACATGGTCTCCAAGACAATCATGTTCGTGACAGCTCGGCTAATGTTAGCTCCTCGAAGCTACATGCTGCATGACCGGCAGCAGGTGGATTTAGGCTAAACCCTACACTAAGACTTTATACCCAAAACGACAGAAAGCAGAAGTTGTTGGCTCGGAACCAGCAGTGTCTAACACTACCCGCAGGCTACGTTAACCAGCACGTCTGCACTGATCACTGCCGGCACAATGAATTAAAGAGGCCAGTTTACCTCCATTACGATGCGGCCCATGGGGTTACCATCACTGGTGACGTCGAAGAACACTCTTGGCTTGGCCATTTCAGCAGACTGAAGTGGAGTGGATGGACTTAACGGTTTTCCGGCGAGAGGTTACGGGTGGCCACAAGGATCCGAAAAAGATGGAGTGGTGTGGATTAATTTTATATAAGACGCCGGTGGGCGGTAAAAACTCACATCGAGCCTATAGGTGACGAATGGTGAATTGACTGACGTGTGTTTCAGCGAATCAGCAGCCGGGACAGCTGAATTGCCTTTTCCTGGCCTCTAAATGGACAGACACATGTCACGGTGCGTTTGGTTAGTGCTTCACAGTGCGGCGTCGGAGGGGTTTGGCGTTATGAGTCTAGGAGGCACGATGTAACACCGCCCCTCTCCACTGACCAGGTATTAAACTGAAACAAAGGTCTTTCAGAGAAGCGCGCGCAATACATCACTGACAGCTATGGCGTCCAATACGTGCAGCGCACGCGGTTGCTGAACATGAAGTCCTGCAGTCACTGCGCGTTCTCGCTGACGAGGGAAATGTGGGTGCGCGGTCACGCGGTTTGGGCGCGGTCTGTCCCGTTATCCGCATTTAGAGAAGAAAGTTACGGTCCAAAGTTTCCATTCAGAGACTGACAACACATTAAACTCATGTTACAGTGAGTCTCAGAGCGGAGTTGAACACATTGAGATGAGCCAAACTGAAGTTTTAAAGTTTGACTTCACAAAGGTTATCCTAGAACAAAATGTTTTCACAGGTTGTCCTGCAGTGTTATAGGATTTTGTTGATAATTTTCTGAAACTGCTATTACAACACAAAAAGCAAGGGATGCTCTGATTGATAAAATGACAGGGCTGAAGCTCAGCATCAGCAGCTGTAAACATACAACATGTAGACTTCTGTAGAGGGACTGTGCTAAACTGGATATGAATGAAATCTGTCTAAACTGTCAACAAAATAAAAAATCATAGTACAGAAGAGCTGTGTTTCATTATGCAGTTTGCTCTGAAACTCTGAGGCATAAAGTTTGAGAGCTGAATGTACTTACCATTCATTAGTCATGGGATTTGAGTTCTGTTTACAAATCTGGGGGCAAGGATTATAATTCCAAGAGAAACTCAGACTTTTTTCTGTTTGTCAACTACAAACTAACTTAACTTGTTGAGCTTTTAGCTTTAATGAAATTTCAAAGCTGCTCTATGGAGATTTCTTAAATCAAGGCCTTACTTTTCATCTTCCTTATGTATTCACCAAACTTTTGAGGAGCTGTCAGAAAGTTTCGTAATAGTGATGATAATGGTGAGAAATAGATAATTTATTTAATAATGTGGCAACAGTCAATAATATGTCTTAATTCTTATAGCTTTGCAGCTTCCAGCATACGCAAAGCACCTTTCATTTAACAATATTCTGTGTAAAAATTCCAGGATACTAATATTCCTATTCAAAGTCAGGCTGAAAAATTCCAGATTACTTGTATCTAAATGCAAATTTTACAGCATACTTATTTTTGATAAGTAAAATAATTATAGAGAAACTCAGGAATGCTTCTCTGTATCCACAAAGCCATCCTGGATAAATTCCAGAATACTCCTCATTATCCACAAAGACATACTGGATAAAATTCCAGAATAACTATCTTTGAAAGCAAAGTATTTTGAGTAAAATTCTGGTTAACTTTTAGTTGTATCCAAAGTCAGGCTGAGTTAAATTCTGGAAAACTTCAGTACCTTAATCTTCACACCCATTATAGATTAATTCTGGAATGTCCACAGTACCTTTAATGGAAAAAAATTCTAGGTAAAAATTCCAGAATATTTTTATTTATTTTTAGAGTCAGGCTGAGTAAAATTCCTGATTACTTGTGTCAAGTTTCAAAATTCCTCAAGCCTTTTTGGATAAAATTCTAAAATACGTCTCTTTATCCACAAAGAAATGCTGGAGAAAATTCCAGAATACTTCTCTTTATCCACAAAGCCATCCTAGATAAAATTCCGGAATAACTATCTTTGATGGCTAAGTATTTTGGGTAACATTCTTGAACACTTTTAGTCATAATCACAGTCAGGCTGAGTTAAATTCTGGAAAACTTCAGTATCCTAATCTGGATAAGAGATGTTCTGGGTGAAATTTGGAATGTCCACAGTACCTTAAATGTAAAAAAATATTCTGGGTAAAAATTCCAGAATACTTTTATTTATTTTTAGAGTCAGGCTAAGTAAAATTCCTGATTTCTTGTATTTTATTTAAAAATTTCTCAAGCCATTTCGGAAAAAAATTCTAGAATCACTGTCTTTATCTACAAAGCCATTGTTGTTTAAATTCCAGAATCTTTATTTGGCGCCTTTTGTTCGGAACAATCTTGAGTCTGATTTCAAACTGCAGAACATTGTCTGAATGTTTTACTCATTACTCAGAGTCTGAATACACACTTTTTTCATGTTACATCAATCAAATTGTGTTGCTACCATACTTTGCCACATCCCTTTGGAAAGAAGAATAAAGGTTCTACAAAAAACAAAAACAAACTATTATTAATCTCACAAGTGTCATGTAAAAAAACACTCAGAATTTCCAGAAATGAGCAAAAAGCAGACTTCCAAAGCAGCACTCCTCCTCTGTGTGTCTTTCCAGTGTGTGTTTATTAAATTACAAAGGTTATTATTATTATTATTATTATTACTGATGTTGTTATTAGCATCATAACTGAATCATACAGTGTGATCATGTACAGTTTTATTTGTTCCAGAAGCCGGCAGACTCACTGGGACACGGAGACACCACGACTGTCTGGACTCGAGTCACTTTACAACATACAGAAGAATGAGGAGGAGGAGGATGAAGATGATCCATCAGTTATCATAACATGTACAAACTGCTCGTTAGAGCTCTGTGATCTCAGGGCAACAGTTTGAGGCAATGAAGGCAACTTTCCCACAAACTGGCGTGTCTGTAGTTTCTTTCCTCGTAGCTGGGAGCAAAAAAGTTTCTGTGAAAGAATTCCTCAGAGTTGTCTGCAGGAGTGAGGACGCCAACGACAGCTTTCACGCTAAGAGGAGTCACCCTTTGGCCCCGTTACACTTTACAAACCAAGCATTATGGATTTACACTCAGCCACAGATGAGAAGGAAAACAACAACATGCACAGTGTGGGCAAACTTTGGGCAAAACTTTTAAACTTAATAAAAACTTCACAACTTCCTGTGAAGTGTGTGCTGATAGAAAAACAGGATTTTTTTTAACCAGGCTGTCAACATGATTATTTCTGCTGTTAAAAAAGGCGTATTTTGAATGGGTATGTATTTGGTTTCTGGTGTTTCTGCAGCAAACCCCTAGTGGTCACTCAAAGAACTGCAGTTTTTCGCACTTCTGCAACCTGAAACAGACTCTTAAATCTTTTAATTCTCTAAACTAGATGCTGCAGACTTTGTCCACAAGGGGGTGCCAAAAACACCAACTAAAGAGTCTAGACTTACTCTTTTTTTTGTCCAACATATTGGGTAAACTATTGTTAGGAATTGGTGTTTTACAGATAAAATTCAAGGGAAAGTCTGAAGTAGCTGTGTTATGATAAAGTTTGTTTCAACACGCTTTAAATCTGTATTATTGTTTGTCTAATCTGGACTAGGATTAGGAAGATCCTGTTTGTTTAGATCTAAATTATCCTGATGTGTTATGGAAGTATTGAGCAAAAAAAATATTCATATTAAAAATCTTTTGTTTTCTTTTGAAAAACCCAACCTCAACCCACAAAGTACTCGATTTACACAACATGATTTGACTTTCATTTTTAGTTCGGGATTCGAACTCTTTATTTCAGCGGATTTTTATCCATCCTAATTTCATCCTTGTGCTCCTTTTGATTTAGACAAAAATGGGAGTTTTGCACAACTTTTAGGACCAGTCAGATTAAAAAATCACTCATTATCTGAGAGTTAGTCATTATTCTGTGCAGATTAACAGACCAGTTTATACGTTAGTCGCACACAAAGTTAAACACTGATCCGTTCACACACACACACTCACTGCATGTGATGGATTTCTCTGCATCCTCCTGGCTCATTCAACATCACGACATGATCTCACACACAAACAAACAAACACGAGACAGATGATTTTCTGTTAAAGCTGGGTGCTGTGGCTGAGTGTAAATAACTCGACAGCTTTTCTTTTTCTCACATCATCACTTTCGCTCCTTTAAAGCTCACCCTCGACACTTTATACCAACACGTTTAAAACTCACACAGCAGAAATGCTCTGCTGTTAGGAGACCACGCCGCTCTTTAAATACAAGCACAGTCACTGCTGAGCCTCCAAACACACACACACACATTCACACACACATGGACTCATCTGTCTGAACATCGGGGATAATCCAGGTAAAAACTGTCGGATGAATCGGAGGCTCAGCGGTGACTGTGTGTTTCTGTGTGTGTGCAGTTAAAGCAGCGGCGCGGTGGTCACTTTAAATATTTAGTGGACAGGGAATGAAAGATGAAGCATCAAAATACAGTTTCAGAGGATAAAAAACAAAATAAAGTTACCATCGAGTTCATAGTCACATCAACGAGTTTGAAAAGCTTCCTTCTGGTCGTCTGCTCCGTCCTGTGCAGACGGCGGCCGAAGAGAGAAGAGTTCATATTTTACAGTCAAGTCTCTTTCTGTAGGTATGTGTGTGTGTGTGTGTGTGTGTGTGTGTGTGTGTGTGTGTTCAGTTGTTCTCAAACAGCGATAGCAGGTCATCGTTGTTGTTGTTCGGGAGGTCTGGAGGTCCCAGGTAGGACAGCAGCTCGTCGGGGTTGGTCAGCTCAGGAAGCAGCTGCAGGAGAAACAGACAGTTTGAGGTTCACAGCGCGCTCTGCGTCCTCCTGCAGCCTCCACCTCCACGCATAGAGTCTATACAGAAAGTCTAAACACAGAGTCTAAACTCGGCTTTCTACGATCTGTTCATCCTTCTCTCATACTCACGTCCAGAGAAGCTTCTGGAACGTCGGAAGAACCGCCAAGACCGAAGGAGCTGTCGCCTTGGAGACGGGGATTCTGGTTGCTACGCTGCATCATCTGGTTGCCAGCCCCCATTTGGGAGTTGCCGTGGAGACCCTGTGACTGCTGCTGTGAGAGAGGAGCACCATGGGAAGTGGAGTCAAGACGGCCCGAGACCGGCATCTGAAAGACAGCGAGGAAGAGTAGAGATTAAAGTGAGGAGGGAGGAAGAAAAGGAACCAAGGAACAGGAAAAGGGCATAAAGAAAGGAAAGAGGAGAAATTAAGAGGAAAGAAGGAACAAGAAGAGTAGAGAGGGAAGGACAAGAATGGGAAAAACAGGAAAGAGAAAAAAGTATGAGAAGAGAGGAGGGGAAGAGGAATAAAACAAGGAAGGAAAAAAGGAGCTGAAGTGGAAGGAAACAGGGATGAAGAAAAAAAGGAAAAGAAAGGAGGAAAAACAGAAAAGGAGCAAGGTAAGTAGATAGTGGAAAAAACATGAAAGAAGCAACAAAAAGAGAAAAGAGGAGGAGCAAGAGGAGTATAAAGGAAATAAGCAAGGATGGAAGGACAGAGGGAAAGGAAGGAAGCAAGGTAGGAGGGAATATGGAAAGAAAATAGGGTAGAAAGAGGACAGAGAGAGGAAAACAAGTAGAGAAAGGAGGAAAGAAGAAAGGATGGAGGTAGTAAAACGATAGGAGAAGTGAAAAAAAGGAGACAAGAGAGGAAAGAAGCAAGGAGTAAGGAAAGAAAAAGAAGATGGAGGCAAGGATGGGAGGAATGATGGGAAAGGAAGGAAAGGAGGTGAGGTGGTTCACACACAGTCATGTCGTCACTGTACCTGTCCAGCCAGCGGGTGAGGAGGGGGTTTGTCGGGGGTGAGGAGGGCACTGGAGAGCTCAGACTGGTAGGAGAGAGGGGGAGGACCAGGGGAGGAGAAGTCCCCCCCGACCCCTGGAGTCCCAGGACCGCTGAAGTCTGAGAAACCAGCAGACTGACTGGGGTAGGACGGAGCTGAGGAGGAAACACACAAACACACAGACAGGTCAGTAACCGATACAAAGGCTTCATATCTGAAATCTACAGTTCTGGTCAGACTCTGGAGGGACTCTGTTTACATCCAGAGATGGTCTCCTCCTCATTAATTGTCCGACATCCTGTACGATCTCACATTAACGCACCGCAGACTTTCCATCTACATAAAAAATGCAGCAGCTCCATTCGGGGCGCCGCCATCATTATTTCATGTCATCGATTATGGGATGTATCCTGAACTAATCCCATCAAGGCCAGGAGCTCAGGATGTTGTTGTTTTCATCCTCTCTTTAACAAACATCATAAATCAGATCCTTGTACCTGGTCCGGGGTAGTCTGGTGTGTTACTGCTGTTGTTGCTGCCCCCTGCAGGCATGGAGGGGTAGGGCATCGGGGAGGAGGAGGAGGCAGCAGAGTTGGGGTTGAGGGAGGAGGACGAAGGGCCGAGGGACGCGATCATCTCCATGACGCTGGGCAGGACCATGTGACTCGGGCTGAGTGTCCGGCAGCGCTTCAACACGGGGCCGTCGGACTCCTCCTTCACGTGGATGTCCGGTTTGACAGGGACCGGCTTCCAGCTGCACACCGGGTCGATGGTGATCTCCTCATACTCCGAGCTGAGGAGAGGAGAGAGGAGGAGAAGAGGAGGAAACTGTTAAAGTCTGATTCACAAATTCACATAGAACAGAGGATTTGAGTTTTCTCACTTCTGGACGTAGATGAGGATCCCCAGCATGTACTGATCCACCTCCAGACCCTCCAACAGAGCCGTTTTACTACACACACAAGAGAGAGACACACAGAGAAACACACACACAGGTTAGAGAGGAGTAAGAATGTGTGTGGATATTTGTGTAGGAACTGTGAGTGCATATGTGTGTGTGTGTGTGTGTGTGTGTGTGTGTGTGTGTGTGTGTGTGTGTGTGTGTGTGTGTGTGTGTGTGTGTGTGTGTGTGTTACATACTTGCACACAGGACATCTCCACGTTCCTCTCTCACAGTTCAGCTGAAGATACGACTCCAGATCAAAACACTACAGACAAAAACAGAAACAGAAACATGGAGTTAGAGCAGGGAAAAGAAAGAGAGAAAGAAAGAAAGAAAGAAAGAAAGAAAGAAAGAAAGAAAGAAAAGAAAGGAAGATGAATGGTAGAACAGACGGACAGACAGACAAAAAGACAAAGAGAGAAAGAAAAAAATGAAAGACTCACAGATAGACAGAAAAAAAGAAAGACAGAAAAAAAACGAAAAAAGAAAGAAAGAAGAAAGAAAGACAAGCAGAAAAGATAAAAATTAAAAAAAGAAAGAAACATAAAGGAAAAAGAAAGAAAAAAGAAAAAAATAAAAGAAAAAAGAAAGGAAGATGGAAAAAATAAAAGAATGAAAAAAGTAAGAAAAAGGAAAGAAGTAAGGAAGAAAGAAGAAAAAAGAAAGAAAGAAAAAAAGAAAGACAAATGGTAGGAGGGACAATCAGAAAGACAGGCAGTCAGAAGACAAAAGAAAAATGAAAAAAGACAGACAGAAAGATAGGCAACAAAAGGGAAAAAATATGGGATGGAAAAAAGAAAGCAAAGAAAAAAATTCAAGTGAAAGGAGGAAAGGTTTGACAAAAAAGCACGTGGTGAAAAAAAAACAAAGGCAGAAAGAAAGAGGGAAGACACGTGGAAAAGGGGTACGGAGAAAGAAAACGGAGGAAAAAGATGAAAAAAAGATTGAAAGAAAGAAAGGAGAAATAAAGTAAGAAAAAAGGGATGAATGAAAGAAAAAAGAAAGACAGTAAAAATAGAAGAGGAAAGAAAGAAAAGAAAAGGAGAACAGACAGAAGAAAAGAGAAAGAACAGAGAAAGAGGAAGGAGTGACAGAAGGATCCAGACTCTGTGTGATCAAACTAATGCAGACGGAGAACCAACTTCCTGTGGCTCTGACCTGTATGTGTCTGCAGTCGTGACCTCTGGCGGGCAGCTGGATGCGGCGGAACGTGATGGGACACTTTAAGGAGACTCTGATGGCGGTCTGCTCTACGCCGTCCTCTCCGTTTAACCCTGGGGTCCCGGGGATGGAGCCGCTGCTGAAGTTCCTCTTTACTGAAACACACATGAAGTCGGGTTCAGTTTGGATCAGTGACCTCTGGAGGAGCGAAGCCTGAGGGGGGCGCTCATGAGGGGCTTACTCTTAGTGACGCAGTGCTCTGCAGGCAGCAGCCTCTTCTTCATCAGGCCCTGCAGCACGGAGCGCACCGACGGGCGGTGGACCAGCTGCAGCACGAACAGGTGAGACTGCAGACAGACAGACAGACAGACAGACAGGGAGACAGGTGAGGAGAGCAGCAGAACAACACGCTTAGCCTCACGTGTGAGAAACACGCAGAGTTCTTACACAGCAGCACGCCGTCACGGTGATCTGGATGGTGTTCCTGCCCGGCTGGCACACTTGCTTCAGGTACAAAGGCTTGTGGGAAGTTTTGTTGTCACCTCGTTCGATGGTGAGAGGAGTGGCGTTCACGCTCACCTGAAGGAAGAGGAGGAGGAGGAGGAAGATGAATAAAACTATTCGTAGAGAGAAAACGGAGAAAGAAGCTGGATGGAGGACGGACCTGAACGGAGGCCGGCCAGTTGGTGTTCATCTGCCGATCCTCGTGGTGGTAACACTTGAACTGGAGCTCCAGGTCCGGTCTGAAACACGAGTTTCAACATTTATTCAACCTCACCTGAGACTCACAGTGTGTGTGTGTGTGTGTGTGTGTGCAAGAATGTGTGAGTGTGTGTGGTACCTCAGGATGAGCGTCTTGTAGACCGACTCTCTCAGCTGGAAGACGTGGTTGCTGACGGCGAGGTTGTGCTCTAGTCTGAACGGCTCCAAAACGACGCCGTCACGCACCGGGAAGGTCAGCCGCAGGTCGTCGCTGGGGTTACCTGTGGACAGGAAGTCAGACACTGTCACACTTCCTATGACATCACAGCTTTTTTCAGATTTTGCCACAATAAACCTGAAGTTCCCCTGAAGACAATACATTTTTTTTTAAATCATCAAACATTTATCTCGATCTTAATCCAATAATATTCTGATGTTTTTATCTAAACTACTGTTCAAAAATCTGATTATTTAACAAAATAATCCACAGAAAATAATTATTACAATCTGGATATTTTATGAAAATTAACAGGAATCTTTCACTGATAAAAACAAAATTATCACAGTTTCAATAGAGTGAAATATCTCAGATTAACAAAAACGCACTAAAAGAATCAATTTTAATCATAACTGTAATATTTCCAGGACAATAATCTCATTTTATCATCCTTCTTCATTAGCAGAGAGATTACCGCCCTGATAATCTGAACTAATCTGAACCAAAGGTGCGAGTATGAACCTGTGGGAGGAGGCGGCGGCAGACCGGCCATGTTGGGTTTGATGTCAGGCAGGAAGGAAGCAGGCGAAGGCTTCACGTCGCCGCTGCCTGGCGACATGTAGGGCGGGGCCATGGAGCTGCTGGGGGTGATGGGAGGAGTAGGGTTACCTGGAACGGGGGAGGAGGGGTAACCTGGCAACCCTCGACCCGGCTGAGGGAGAGGAAGAGAGAATATGAAACGTGAAAGCAGAGCAGAGACGGAAAAACTCTCTGTAAAAACAAAGATATCTGTGTTTGACACACACAAACACACACAGAACAAAACTTACCCCAGAGGGTTGGTTGAAGGAGTTATAAACACCACCAGCGCCCCCTGCTGTCAGAGCGTTCAAACCTCCACCCTGACCGTTGAACTGGTCCTGCAGAAAAAAACACAATTTCAGATCAGTGCAGTGTTCATTTTAGAGTTTTAGTAAAAACTGCTTTACCAGACTTAAAATGAGCCATGTTCACCAGACATGACCAGAAAAACGTCTCATTTCAACATTTTAAAAGATAAAAATGATCCCTGTTAGGGCTGGGTGGTAACGGCAAAAATCAATCACTGTTAATTAAACCTTCTGCTTTGATTTCAGTTCATGGACGATTTTCACACTCTGAGCTCAGTGTAGGTCTGACGATGCTGTTTACATGAATCTTAATACAGGGTTCCTACAGCTCAAGGCAAGTTAAGACTTTTTAAGACTTTTTTTTAATGACGTTAGAAATCAAATTTAAAAACAAGCCGACAACCAACCACAATTGAAACAAACAAAACTAACAAACGAAAACACCACATGAATTACCTGGATTAGAAGCAATTGTACCCAATGTTTATTTTACATAAAACATCACTTTTTACATTTTTTAACCCCATTTTTACAAATGTATGCCTATTTTGCCCCCATTCTTCTTTTTTGGCCACTGTCACAACCATTTTTAGAATATTTACGTGGTTTTTGAAATTTAATTCTCAATTTTGCTGCGATAATCATTTTTCCTAAGCCAATTTTTGCCAATTTTTCCTCATTTTTTTCTCTCTCCAGGCACCCTAGGTAGAACCAAGACATGCGTCTGCTTTAAAAGTTCCTGGTGCAACCACATCACTGTTTTGTTAGTTCTGCTATTGTGATTACAGGATGTTGCCATGAGAGAAAATCAGGAAATTATTTAGAATTTTTTTTTTACTTCAAGCTAACATAAATCTTACCAATGTTTTCAAATCTTTAAGACTGAAATTTGGATTGAAGACTTTTTAATGCCAATTCAGGCCTTATTTTTTAGAATTATGAATTCACTGCCTTTTAAGACTTTTCAAGGATCCGCGGGAACCCTGTAATAGTCTGATCTCGTGTCACATGCATACTTCTTCTTCTGCTGGTTTTCTAGCAGCTTCCATGCTTGCGACATGACCAGTGGTGTGTTTTAGGGAGATGGTGTATTCGCAGAGAGCGACTTACAAGGGAGAAAGAAATTGAAGAAATAGACACGGCAGTTTAACGTCAGAAAGAATAGAGAAAGAAGAAAAAACTTGTCGCTCTTTGAACACTTGTGCTTGTGTGATACAGTAGCTGAAGAGCTGTGGTGCACTTTTACTACAGTCCCTGAATGTATCAGCAGTGACAGTCAGTACATGTCTTTATCTATGATGATCAGGAGTTCATCAAAACTCTGAAGTGTCTTACTTAACATGTCCAACAGATCTACAAAGACTAAATCTGATATTTATGATGTTTACATAGCAAAAACAACAACAACCAAACGCTGAATTCATATCAGTCACAGCAGCTTTGTCACAGACTTCTAACCAAGGTTATAATAGTTTTGGATTTGTCATTACAGTTAAGTTTTGTTAGTTTTTTTTATTAACCAGGTGCAGGATTCAAAAAGGTCAGAGTAAATATTTTGTAACACTGTTTATTTTCCAGTCCAACATAGTGCTCACTGCTCAGTCAATGCTGATACTGAACTGTTGGCTGCTGCCTTAAACACAAGAAAATAGTATAAACTTAATATAAAAAATATAAACATAAATTAAATAAAAATTACATAAACATAAATTATATAAAACAACATAATATGAGCTTAAATAATTAGAAACTTGGACTCTGTAACAATAAAAGCAGACTCACATGTAATTAAACAATTACAGTCGCAGCACAGCGCACAGCCAGTCAGTGCAGTTAACAATTAGTCCCAGTACGTCGTTATGGTGGTGCTGTACGGCGCTGACAACTGCCGAAAACTGTCGTAAAATTGTTTGGGAGAATGTGTCGAATTAATTTAAATTCTAAAGGCTGTTAATATTGTCAGAAACTCTAACTAAGGACATTTTGTCTCTAATTTTGGTTAGTTTCAGTTAGTTTTGTGAACACAAGATACAGTTTTAGTTTACTTATCGTTTTTGTTTTCTTTTCTAGTTTATATTAGTTTGGCTTAACTGCAATGTATTTTAAATTTTAGTTTTTGTTTTTAGTTTTGTTTTAGTTAACTATTATAACCTTGCTTCTCACTGAGAAGCACTCAACACAAAAGAGAAAGAAGCTGCAGGTGAGTGACCGAGCCAACTCTGCCTCCCTGAACTAAACGTCAAGTTAATGAAAACAAAAAAGATGTTTGTTTTATTATTTGTTTGCGATGTTTTGGATCTTAGTTTTTGGGTCTTAGTAGAAAAAAAGGTTGTTGACTTTAATTGACTGTTATAATTTAGCTTTTGAAATGATTCAGTGTCCTCTATCTGTCTCAGCGCTTGGTCGTCATTGGTCACTTCACTGCCTCTTTATTTAAATGAGTTTAGAAAACAAACGCTGCTCTGAGGCAACGGGTGTCCTCCCTTTAACGCTCCTCACCTTGTAGTACTGTGAGTTAGGGGGTCCAGACGGGGGGTACTGCTGTAGAGGCATCTTATGACTCTGGTAGGAGGGGGAGGAGCCAGAGCGCTGAGGGGCGGAGCCAGGACCACCAGGACCTGCAGACAGAAAAGAGCTTAAGACACCACCAAGAGAAAAACATCCATCCTGAATTAGGAAGTGATCCTGTTCAGTAATCTCACCTGGATGGTACTGCATGCCTGGTCCTGGATATGGACCGGGTCCGCCGTGACCACCTCCACCTGAGCCTGGCATTGAACCACCAGCACCACCAGAACCAGGCATCACGTTCACATTAGAGCCAACAGGGACCCCGTACTGCTGAGACATCTGAGAGAAAGACTGAAGATGGAGGAGAGAGAAGGAGGAAAGGAGTTTTAAATTTCATCTTTATCAAAATCAGACCTAAAATGTTCGTTATTCAGTCAGATCTCCTAAAAAAGAAAAAAAATACAAAAACAAAGTCGGATTGATCATGAATGTTTCATGAATTAATGCAGTCATCTCACCTCAGAGCTGTAGGGACGTTTGATCCCCTGTGGGGGCCTCAGGTGGCTCTGCTGTGGTCCAGGGCCATAGTTTGGATGCTGGGCGACCCTCTGGGGGCCACCTCCAGGTCCGTACATAGGGCCCATTGAAGGAGGGCCTCTGTTAGGTCCCGGACCTGGCCCCATTGCTCCAGGAGCCATGCCAGGGGGCCCTCGGGGGCCCGAGTGAGCCATGAACTGGTTGTTATAGGCTGGACCTCCCATCTGTCACACACACACACAAGAACAGTGTAAATCTCCTGATGCAACACCTGGAGTCTCCAGTAGAGGGAGCACCAACCAACCAATCCCAGCACCTCTCCCCTCACCTGTCCGTAGTTCATTTCCTGGTTCTGTTTCTCCTGGATGGCGGCGACAGTTGCTGTGGCGGTGGCCGTTGCAGTGGCGGCAGCAGCAGCGACGGCGGCGGCGGCAGCAGCCTGAGTGAAATCAGCTGATCCTCTGGATCCTCCAGGGTTTGATGGGTAACTGAGGACAGAGGAAAGTTTGTTTTAAAAACATCTGTTTGATTAATCGCTCATATTTATATCCCTTTAAACTCCATTTTATTATTCAACAAAGCATGTTTAATTATGAATCTGATTAATCTGCCTTTAAATATTTAATATTCTCACTGAGATACAGAATCTCTTGTTCTAGGATGTTTCACCAAAAGGCAGCGGTAAAAGTGACGTCAATGAATTAATTCTCAGAGTTTGTCGGAAAACATGAACACACACTGATCAGATGATTCTTAATACTAGGTTTAAGCCCTCCTAACAAATAGAATAATTAATAAAAAGTTGTCCATGAGGCCGGAAGTTGCAGAAATATAATCAATATACAGCTAATAAATTAACAAGTAGCATAAGAACTCCGATTCTACTGTCAAGGTCATGTTTGATCACAACAACCAACTTAGTTTGATTTATTCATTTTGCAAAATTGAAAAAAAAAACCATACAGAAAAAAAAATATAACAAGAGACAAATAATATGCAGAGTAGAAAGAGGCGAAAACCCAAAGGGCTTATCTAAATAAATACAAAAAAAAAAAAGAAAAAAAATATAATACTAAAAAAATATATAACAACAAAAACAAATACTCAAAAAATAATATTAAAAAAATGACACTACAAAAATAAATAATAATAAAAACAAATACTAAAAAGCAACCAAAAAGGTCATAATAGTTAAAAAATAAATAATAAAGATATATAGTAAAAAAACAATACTACTAAAATAATGATACTAAAAACAATACAAAAAATAATGATACTAAAAAACAATACAAAAAAATAATGATACTAATAAATAATAAAAATAAATAGTGAAAAATAAAACTACAAAAATAATAATACTAAAAAATAAATTATTATCAAAATAAATTCTTAAAAAAATTAAAAAGATAATAATGGCTGGAAAAAAAAAAAACAATAAAAATTAAGACTAAAAAATACATTTTTTTTAAATATTAAAAATCAAAATACAAACTTCCGTTCAAAATTCAGTAAAATTAGTAAACAATGATAAATTATTTAAACTAAATGATTTGGGACATTTTTTTAAACAGATTTCTTTCTATTTCTCCATCATCAAGTTATTGTGACATTTCAGCCACTCAGCATTAAACTAAATAACTTGTGAGCTAATTCAGGTGCTCCACTCTTTTATATAACAATTAATGGACATTTTCAGTCACTCATTCTTCCTCTTGACATTTAACTGAAGTTTTCACATTTTAAGAGTTAAGGATATTCTGAAAAATTGGACTTAAGGAGGTATCTTTAAAATTTAGACTCCTTTAAGTCCACTTCCTTTAAGTTTCCTTAATTTTTAAAGCACAACATCTTTTTTTATATATGATGGTCTGGTTCTTGTCCATTCCTTGAGTTTTTTTCTGAGATCAGATGAGCATTTTATCTCAGACTTTGATGAAGATGTTTGATTCTTCTTAAATGTTTTTATATCCTAGAAAAATAATCATTAAAGGCCTCAGAAAAAGGGAAACTGATAAGGGTGATAACACAACGCTGCCTTCTGGAGAAGACCACTAGGGGGAGCAGTGGAAGGAGAAGTCACACCTGAAGCAGCTTTTCTCAATTTCACTTAGAAGAAAAGGTTTCTAACAAAATCGGGACACCTTTTCAAAAAAACATCCTGAAATTTTGACTTCTTATGTGCTTAGGACACTTGTTGCTCTCTGAGCTGAAAGGCCAACAAATATTATCAGAGTATCTGAAGGTTTCAGCAAGTCAAGCAGCAGACTTTTATAATGCTGCCTTGAATTAAATTTAAGAGCAGGAGGAAAAACTGTGAAGAACACGATGTCTCTTAACTCTTTCTGTTCGTTCCAAACCCCTCTGACTCACCTCCCCGTGTAGCCCCCTGGTCCTCCGGCGTAGCCCCCACTCGGCCGGCCATACATGCCCTGGTTCATGTAGCCTTTGCTGGGCTCTCCGTAGCCCTGCTGGCCCATGTAGCCTCCGGGCCCTCCAGCCATGCCTGGACCTCCTGGGCCCTGCATCATGGGTCCGCCTCCTGGGTTGGCACCTGGTCCCATCACACCTCCACCCAGACCCTAACACACACACACACACACACACACACGCGCACACATATTAATACCACACATTTCCTTCATGATCAGCTCTGCTTCCTGTTTGGTGATGTCATACCTGGCTGGCCGAGGGATTGGTCACTCCCCAGACGGTGGTTACCACAGAGAGGGATCCTGTGGGCTGATTGGTCTGCTGCTGCCAGCTGGAGGGATCGTAGGGGTAGGAACCATCACTGCGGACACACACACACACACATACATGAATCAGAATCAGTGTGTGAAGCCCCTGTTGTCACATTATTAAAATAAAACTGATTCACTGTCGTTATTTAAGCTCTGAGAGATCTCAACCAATCAGCTTCAATCAGTGTGAGGTGTTGTTACCTGTGCGGGTTGTTGGCCAGTCCAGCCTTCATCTGGTTCAGAGGGTTCATGATGGGAGGGTCCAATCAGACAGACAAACTCCTGAGGAGACACAGACACAGACAGGGCGGTGTTGCTTATCAAACAAACTTCTTTGATCGTTCCTCGTCATTTTTTCAACTCTTTTTCGTCATTTTTGCATTTGGTGTGGATCATTACTTTGTATGGCTCATTTGTTGGTCGTGAACACTAAACTAGTTTTGTCTTCAGCGATATTTTTACTACTTTTCTCCTGTGTTTGTCTGGAGATCCTACATGTAACAATGGCTGCATTGTTTACATGTGAAATCAGCTGTTAGCAGCCTGTAGCATGTCAGTGCTAACTGGTGCAAGGCCAGATGTTTCCCCACAAGGTGAGGAGAAGGAGGTGAGGATGATGTGCTGGTTCTCAGGTGTGAGCTAAGAAGTGACGACATGGACCTGTCCTTCCATCCATCGTTATTGGAAACATAAGATCTATCTCCAATAAGATGGACGAGCTAACCGTGCTAACCCAGCAACAGAGGGAATACCAGAGGGCAGAGTAGCATCATGCTATTCACAGACATGGCTAATAGAGCTAACACCAGACACCAAGGCCACATTGGAAGAGCTTCACCTGCTGTGAGCAGACAGGATCCAGGAGACAGAGACTGAACAGACTGCTGAAGAAGCTCAGTCCTGGACCCTGTGGAGGTGGAGGCTGGCTGACTGGACAATGATGGACAAAATCTACTTTATCTACACATCAAGACAAAAAGTGTATAATCAGGTGAATAATTAAGTTTTTGTGTTTATAAATTTGTACATGTGATTTCTTAGTTTTTTATTTTGAATAAATTTGCAAATTTAAGAAAAAAAAGAAATTTGTAATGTCATAGATTTTATACATTTGCAAAATTTATGAAATTTCAATAAGTTGGAAATTTTAAAAAAATTGCAAAAATAAAAAAAATGAAATTTACAAAAATGTGCAAAATTTCAAAATTGCTGAAATGTCATAAATTTGCAAAAAAAAAACCTAAATAATGCAGTTTCAAAAATTTTGCTTAATTTCCAAAATTCCTTAATTTGCAAAAATGTCAAACAATTGAAATAAAAAAGTCCCAAAAAATAAAAATAAAAAACCTGCAGAAAAATTACAAAAAAATTAAAAGCTTTATTAAAAAGGGTGATGCATTTTTAGTCAAAATTTTTTATTATGATTTTACTTAGTGTCTGTGTCGTTATCATTAATACCCTGTGTAAGAAAAATATTAAAAGCCCTTTGTTTTTATAATATTTTTAAAGCTACCAGGAGCCACTGCAAAGGAGTCAAAGAGCCGCATGAGGCTCCAGAGCCACAGGTTGAAGACCCCTGCTCTAATACATTATTGCTTTTGCTGAGGTCTATGTTATTTATTTGGTTTTGTTACATGTTAAAATTTAATGAAATATTGTTTTAAAAATAATAGCCGCTAATAAAGACACACACATTGTATCAGAAAACAGAATAAAGGATGTCGTCTGGGTCATGTGTGTTCTGTAGAAGCTCAGGAGTTCAGATTCAGTCAAAATGCTTCTCTAACTCACTCCACTTTAGAAAACACTGCCTCTATCAGGTCCCTGCGTGAACTAGCCACTGTCCTGAGCTGACCCACGTGTTCAGAACAACAACAACAAAGCGTGGTTGGCAGTTTCATGTTGAGATTGATAAGCAGAGGAAGCCTGGGAATCTCAGAGCAGATAAGTGTGAGGGCGAGGAAGTATCGCCATCGCAGCTGTCTGACTCCTGCTGGTCCCGTCAGCGCAGAAATGTGACGAGTGTTACATCAAAGTCTCAGACCTGGTTCTTCATCAGGTCGGGTTTATCTCAGATAAAATGATCCAAAACAAAGTCAGCTACCCTGATTTAACCTCATGTGAACCTCTGAAAAACTGGTTAGAGTCTGTTTGTATTATTAGGTCACACACACAGCATCACATGCGCTCACACACACATCTCTTTGATCAGACGTCGTTACGCTTCAGCGACACATGAAACGGACGCGGGTCTTTGACTTTGATAACAAATCCGTCAAACAAACGGCATCAGGCTGCGACCACATGTTTGTGACTTTCTGTTTCTCACCTGAACAAACAGCTGCTTCATCCAAAACGCCACCAAACGGTGACTCATGACGCTCAGATTCTGGGAAGACTTTGATAAACCGTCCAGAGAAAACACACAGGGAGGAGAGTTTTACACACTCACATTAATGAAGTGTGAAACAGCTCCTGCACATCGGCACGGCGGCTGCAGGTCAGCTGACTGGCGAACAGAAGAAGCAGTCAGAAACAGAGGTCAGCTTCTGAGCGGACACGCTGATAAAACTAATCTGAGGAAATCAATCCAACTACAGGTCAGTGAAGCCCTCATGACACATTCAAATCCATCTGTTGAAGCTTATTCAGTTTCTACAGAGACAACGGGTGACGTTATAAACAAATCACCTCCGAGATGTGAAGCCTTCAAACAAAGAGATGTTCTCATTGTTACATCAGATCTTCTTTTCTTTGTTCAAGACAACTTCTTACCAGATACAACTCCACGAGGTGAGGTATTTATGCACAGTTAGGTAGAGCGACAGTTTGTAAATGTAAGCTAACTTTGTCAGTTTGTAACACAGTTTAGTAGCCGACTATATTTAGCTCTGCTCACAGCCCGGTGCTCTGAGATGTGTCGTGTAATGAGTAACGTTAGTAAATCCTGGTTCTGTTCTGCTAACGTAACCTCACTCTTCATTTTACTGATAGACTCTCAAGTTTGAACAGACCCCTGTAGAATAACTGCTGACTGTGGGTTGGAGTCAACATTAGCACAAACAGTTTAACCCATGTTTTAGCCTTTAGCTCATGCTCTACCTCTCTCCTGTTCATCTTTCTCCTGCTTTTCTGTCCTTTTTCTGTCTGACAGTTAGACTCCAGTGTCCACCATCACTACAAAATTAATCACAGAAATCGTTTTCAGCAGAGAAAAAACACAGATTTCTCTTCTCTCTGCCAAACTTCATCAGCTGGCGTGGTGTTGCCATAACAACTTAGACATGCTGTGAATTAACCCCGTCCTGCTCGACTGAAACTTGAAGCTGAGAAGTAGCAATTAGGAATATTGGCGCTGATGATCTCATTTTAAAGTATGGATTATGATCAGGTGACTTCTATCTTTTTTTTTCGCCTATCACATTAAGTTTTTGAACTACAGGATCCCAATTTCTAAAAAAATATGAAAAATACTTCACTCAAGAGATAGCATGCATGACTGCAATTTAAGTTTTAATCAGCATAAAAATCTAACCCAACAAAGTTTTGTTTTTTCAAACTGTTCCCCAGTGTAGCTTTAATATTTCCAAGACATGCCTCATTCTTGTGAGAATAGAGCTGGAAACAGGGTGAAAGTGAGGTTTTCTACCCATCAAATGAAAATAACACAAAGGTTTGAGAATAAATAAATAAACAAATAAAAGTGAACTGATAGTTGAAGTAGAAAGGAGATAATTCCTGAAACAATCCTCTGACAAATTAACTGAAATAACCTGGTACCTAAATAAATGTGAGATTTTCTCATTATTCTGATAACAGCAGCTGAGTCCATGACTCACTCTGTTGAATCATTTCACTTTCCTGGATGCAACTGTGTCCCTGAATGCATCATCAGCATCATCGCCCTGATATTTGGATTTCCTCTGAATGAAACCTGAGTCACAAACAAAACAGTTTAAAGGCAGCGTTCAGTCTGAACTTTCGGAGAAACTCTCAGACTTTAATGTCAGTGACATGTGCTCATCTGAAGGAAAACTCCCCGCTCTGTTGATACAGATGTGGTCGATTGAAAACAAATCAGAGCGATGCCTCTGCCTTTGATAAACCATCTTTGTGTGTAAACAAAGCAGACAGCAGCTGACACCTGAGCTCCTCTCTGTATTAATGATCTACAGCTGATAAACTGAGCCTGAACTTTTAACCAGAAACATGTTGTGATGTTGAGACGTCAGAAGAACGACAAGCATGGATTCACTTTCTCACTTTCTCTGGGAGTGTAGCTCCGACGATAAAGGTCGACTTTAACCGGCGGATCTGTGAACGGACTTTGTTTCATGAGACAGGAACGACTGAGAGGAAACACCCTCTGTTCAATCTTGGTGCTCTGATTAGAGGAGAGCGTCAAAGTGACACATTCTGGGTTGAAATATGTTTACAGGCAGTCGTCAGGAAACGGTGCAAAGATGACCCTCCCACTCAAAAACTGGCTGAACTTTATTGAGGAGATCTATGACACGCTTAGACTCCCACAAGTTCTGATGAGTCAATATGTGGAATTTACAAAGAGGTGGAATAAATCAACCGCCTACAAGACCTCTGAAAGAGACATCACTGATAATCACAGTGCAGGAGAAGTGGACTGGTTGCTCTCTCAAAATTCAAATATGTATATTCAATTTGCATTCTTGTAATATTCTGGTAGTTTGGTTAAGCAATGTGACATAAATAAACATCTACTCACCCAGCTTTTCTGACACTACTTGAGTATTCACCTTAGCTTTTGCCATAAGCCCTGATGTTTTGTATTTAGTTGTATCTAAAATGCTCTTTTTCAACACAGAATAAGCACATCATGTCTGTTTTGTCACTAAATATAGTGCTTAAATGTGTGTTTTTTGTTTGATATGAAAAATACAATTATTTTAATTCATACCAACTCAATGCTGATTCTTGTTTAACGTTCATACTTTCCAAATTTGTTCTTTTAGTCAGGGCCACTAAGTTCAGCCAGATGAGTTTGTAGGATGAAGACGGAGACTTGTAAAACTATACATTTTTGGAAACCTTATAGTGCAACAAATCAGAAAACCAACGTTGCCATTTTTTGCGAGTTCGTTATAGCAGCCATCTTGGAGCTTTAAATATGGCTTCTTTCAAAAAAAGAGTTTCTTTATATCTTACCTCCTAGATGACCCAAATTCATGATTTCAATGGTTGAATCTACAAGGAATCCAATGGAGCTGACTACACTGGAGGGTAACAGTAACAGCTTCCTGGTTTCGGTCTTCTCTGGCTCTATGACGCTTCAGTAGCTGTGCAGCTAGCTGACGTGAGAGGGGTAGTGGGGAAGGACGAGGTGGGACCATGGGAATTATGGTGCTAAGTGAAGGAGACAGGGGATTGGATGGACTCACGGACCAGTTCGGATTGGTCAACTAGAATGCAGCTTTGCAGCAAATATACTGAATGGATTTTTTTCGTTCTTTTTGGTCTTTATATTGTGTAGATTGGACCATAGGACCATAACAGCCCTATAAACAGTGTTATCAAGATGTAAAAAGCTCCCAAATTGTAGACCATAGCTTTAAGGGACCCTCAAAGTTGATGAATGGGCAGGTTGTCTTTTAAGAGTTGTCTTTTGTAAGATGTGACAAAGAGTGTTAGTGAAATATTACATTGTTTGGATGACATACATATCCAAATGACCATAAAATACCCTTTTATCATGTAAAGATGCAAAATACACAAAAATACACGCCTCAACTAGAAGGAAGGTCAACTCCATTGGATTCCTTGCCCTGAATTTAGGCCAAATAGGAGACAAGATGAGAAATTTGTTTTTGAAAGAGGCCATATTTAAAGATCCAAGATTGCTGCCATAACAATCTCAGAAAAAAATGGCAACATTGGTTTTCTGATTTGTTACGTTATAAGGTTTCCAAAAATTTATAGTTTTACAAATCTCCGTCTTCATCCTACATATTGACCTAAGCAACCTGACTTTTTTCTGTTGTTTCTGATGCATGCCTCACATTTCAACCACTCACTTCCTGCTTGTCTTGTATTTTAAGTCTGGCAAAGTAGCTTTTTTTAAAATGTAGTTCCCAATAATGTTAAGTTGCAGGATGCTATTGCATTCTACAAGTTGTTTTTCAGTAGTATATTTTAATATCTGGTCAAGGACTATAGATGAAAACGAGCTTTCTGGCTAACACATGTATATTTACATAGATTTTGATTAAATGGCACTGTCCCTTTTAACTGGATAAATATATAAAATAATTTTAAAAAGTCACAAAGAAGTGGATTGATGACCCATAATCCTGAGCAACAACTTTTAATGTACGTTTCTAAAACTGTTGTTTACAATAAAATAAGGGTATCACTTTCCAGCCTACCTGTAATAAGTAAACATTTATAATTGATGACAAACTAGGTTTTTAAAGGTTTAAGAGGGTGTATGAAGTATGGGTGTATCTCTTGTTTTACTCTCTAACCATAAAACTAGGAACCCATACTTGCTACAGCCGCGTGCACGTTACGCACACGCGCGTCAAATATTAATGTTTTGTTTACTTTTTCAAAGTTTTGACCCAAACTGACCGAAAAACGTCCCTCTGCCCCGTCCTCACAATAAAAAATCAAAATGACAGAGTCCGAGGAGACATTTTGAGATTCCTTGTAGTGTTGCAATCAGGGTGAAGCTAAAGCTAACAGGCTAGCAGACAGCTCCCCAATGCTTCTCCTGGGTTTAGCATTAGCGTGCTAACGAGACGACAACAGACTGCTTTATTTAACCGCTTTAAATCATCCAATAAACGCTACAACTCTATAAACAACTTAATTGTGTATAAAACTGCAAATTTTGTGTTACATTTACCGACTTTGTTGAATGAGTTTGCCCACCAACGGCTGTCACAACCGTAGCCTGTTAGCCTAGCTCCCACAACTGGCTGTGACAATGGAATGCTACACGGCTAAGAGTTAGCCATAAGCTAACACCTTCTTTCCACACAAAAACAATCACATAATGTGAGCTCAAATTTAAAGCCACCTCTGAACCATGTATATACCTAAAGTATCGATACACCCAAGGCTAATTGAGCCTTCAAAACGATAGATTTTTCTCGAACACGGAGGGCACAACCGCTGTTTCTCCCATACCCAACCTACCTCCTCTACTTCCCCGGTGTCCGAACCCTGCTCCGGGGCTCTGCAGTCTCAGCTTCTCCGGGCCTCCGTTGCATCAAGGATCGAGCAACCTAAATAAAGCCAGTAACGTTCACCAAAACAGCCGGTGGAACCTGCCTCAAATGCGTTCAAGGTATCCCAACAAATGTCCAGATAAAATCCAGCACGGAGGCCGAGATTCACTCCAACTCCAGCCAGCTAGCCCTCCCCGCCGCCGGCCTCTGCGTCTGACTATCCGGCTTCAGGAGGCGACACCATCCCCCCGCAGCTCCAGGGTTAATAAAACAGAGATAGATGAAGTCTGATGTAGAGGACTGCCGCCCGGTATCACTGAGAGGTCAACGTTAGAGCCGCTTCAGTGTGTTTTCTCCGCATCTCTGCTGCCTCTGGTGAAACCAGCAGGTTGAACAGGAGAGCAGAGAGTGAGAGAGAGACACCCACAGAGAGAGGGAGAGGGAGACAGGCACAAACCGGATTACTGAGAAAAAAATCGGGTCAAGGCAGGGAATCAGTCTGTCTGTTTTATATAAACTACTACTGACACAGTGACTTGATTATAAAAGCAGGTCTAGACCACTCTCTGCTATTTGTTCTTTAAAAAAAAACCAACATACATATCTTAAAACAAGCTTTATGTATCAGCGACAAGAGAAATGTTCCTATAAAAACACGCAGAAACCTTAGTGTACAGTTATATGTCCCTGGAGTCGCTGCAGTTCCCAAAGTATCCACCAGCAACTGGTGTCAAAATAGCCAGAAGTCACATACAAACACATGCAAAACAGCTGATCTCTAGGGCAAAAAAAGTTTCTTATCCAGATCAAAATATGATTTTTTTGTGGATAGCTCCTTTTTTCCATTAGCACACACTACACAAGGGTAGTCATTTTTTTTTACATGTTAGAACTTGGTTGCTTAAAGCAGTGGTTTTCAAAGTCGGGGCCTCAGAAAATTGTAGAAAAGGGAAAAAATAGAATCTACTTATTTATTTTTCATTACATTAAGGTTTTCTTTCTTTTTTTATTTGTAACCATTTGTCCTGAACTTAAGCCCTGTTTCCACCTGTGGTTCAGTTCAGTTTGTCTCGGCATGGCGTGCATTTTATGGCGTTTCCACCATAGACTGTATATAGAGTGGATAGCGTGGCTCCACCATTGTAGCAGTTTGGAGCCAGAGTCTGCGCAGCAGAGACGATGAGGGATTCTGGGAGAATCTGAGTGGAGCTGGGTGATAAAAATAATACTAATTTTTTTATTTTATTTTTTTTTGAGAGTCTAATCTCTTCTTGACTCTACCTCCCGACATATTTTACAATCCCTGAAAAAAATACACAAGAACTGCAGCTGTCAATCATCATTAAACGTGATGTAAAGCCTCGTTTTTAACCTCGTATAACTACTGAAAATGAAACTTTTCAGAAAAAACAGGACTTGGATACAAGGCAGCCAAATGATATCTTCAAATCACCACAACAATTGGACGTGAGAAACGTTTCTGCAAGGTGTATTAATTTTGTAAAATTTGACCACAGCCCATCTGGAATGACTGGAAAGCCGGATTTTTTAACCTATACTGCAGCCAGCCACCAGGGGGAGCAGATTTTGTGGAGACCTCACTTTGAGCCGAGAAAGATGACGTCCATTTTTTTTACAGTCTATGGTTTCCACTGACTAAACCAATCAGATCTTGGAAGGTGGAGCTACAACACTGCAGACCATTGATTGGTCGAAAGAATTATCACTTCCTGTGCGACAGCTGCTGCATTTCTCCTGGCGGCACACAGACTTCTCTGAAACAAAGTTTGATTGCACTTTGTAACAAAGAGCAACATGGAAATCACAAAGAAGACAAAATGCTGGATGTCTTCCACCGTTGCTCTTTTATTTTAACAGATACAGCTTTCAGCATCCAGCTTACACTAACCCTAATCCACCACTAGGGGCACGGTTTGCTGTGGAAACGCAAACAGGACCAGGCTTAACCTACCTGTGTGAGTCTGTTTTTTGTTTGTTAATAATTTTATGTTCTAAACAAATGTTATTGTTATAATTATTAAAAAGTGAAAAAAGATAGAAAATACATTCTTTAAGTTGACATTTCTTCACATTTTCTGAAGCAGTCTGCTGGTCTTCAAAGGGGGTCCCCTGCCAGAAGCAAACGATGTTTGGGGGCCTTGGCACCCCTGGCTTAGAGGATCCTAAGAGTCAAACATTACCTTAAAGAATAATTGACATGCTTTTTACAATTTATACTCTCTCAGTTTTACGTTATTTACAGCTAAAACAGTCTCTATTTTCTCCAACCAGCAAAGTGAGAAATGAAGACAATGCACAAAAGCTAAAAACTGAGTCATTTTTCAATCAGACAACCTCACGCCTTAGAGTGAGACATTTTTAGCCTGATGACATCACTATGACATCATCAGCTTTTTATTCTTGCCCACGGCAGCACACACACGCTGTTCTGTCTGCGTGTTTCAGTGCGTAGACAGTCGGTCTGCTCGCCTGAAGAGATGCTGCTGTGATCTGCAGCCTCTGTTACTATGGAAACTGACACTTTATCCCATACACACACACATAAACACACACACACTCTGTCTCTCTCATACACACCTGTGATAGTGATTACATTAGACGCCTAGCAGACCTCGTGAGTGTGTGAGATCAAAGAAAAGACAAAGGGAAGATGACAGAAAGAGGAGAGGGAGGAGGAGAGGAGACAAAGAGAAGGAGGAAGGAAGGAAAGAAGGGAGGAAAGGAGACATCAAGGTGAGAACAAAGGAATTCAGTAGCGAGTGAGAGATGAGAAGAGCAGGAAACCAAGGGATTTGTAAAAGAAGAAATGGAGGAGATAACCGTGTGAAGACATTTCTGAACATTTATGACGACCCTTTCATTTTATGATTATGTTATTAAGTCCATGAAGACTCCTCAGCCAGTTCAAAACGTCCTGACTGGGACTGGGAGGAGCAAGCATGCCCACAAAATCTAGGCTAAAAATCTTTCATCTGATGCACAGAGCTCTTTATCATAACACAACATCCAGTCTTGTAGATCTCTGTCTTCTTTGTCCGTTTCTTGTCATTTTTTTCATCATCTTTGTATTTGGAGTCGATCATTACTTTGTATGGCTCATTTGTTGGTCATGGACACTAAACTTTTTGTGTCTTCAGTGATATTTTTACTATTTTTGCTCCTGTGTTTGTCTGGAGATCCTACATGTAACCATGTCTGCATTGTTTACATGTAAGATCAGCTGTTAGTAGCCTGTAGCATGTCAATGCTAACTGGTGCTAGGCCTGATGTTTCCCCACAAGGTGAGGAGAAGGAGGTGAGGACGACGTGCTGGTTCTCAGGTGTGAGCTAAGAAGCGACGACATGGACCTGTCCCTCCATCCATCGTTATTGGGAACATAAGATCTATCTCCAATAAGATGGAGGAGCTAGCCGTGCTAACCCAGCAACAGAGGGAATACCAGAAGGCAGAGTAGCATCATGGTATTCACAGACATGGCTAACAGAGCTAACACCAGACACCAGCGCCACATTGGAAGAGCTTCACCTGCTGTGAGCAGACAGGATCCAGGAGACAGAGACTGAACAGACTGCTGAAGAAGCTCAGTCCTGGACCCTGTGGAGGTGGAGGCTGGCTGACTGGACAATGATGGACAAGCTGTATCCTTATGTCTCATTAAAGTTATTAACCATAGATCTCTCTGGGAGTCCCCAGCTCTCACAACACTCCCATAAAACTGCAGCTGGCTACGCTGAAAAATTTCATTTTTGTGGTTAATATCTCTACATCTTAAGTAGTTCTTCTGTTTTTCACAAAATAGTAATCAAAACTCAATTTATCTGTAAAATAACACCCTGGATGATTTTTTAAGTATTGTGCCAATAATGACATTCTGTGTTTATTTCTCAGTTTTTAACGGAAAAATTCTGTTTTTTTCTTTTCTGCTCTCTTAAATCACAGTCAAATTGATGTTAAATGTCAATAATTATCAAAATAATCACCACACTTGTAGCTTGTTTTATAAGGGTTTATGTCCATACTAACAATCTGATGCTTTTAACTGGAATTTGCATGCAAGTCTTATCAGTTTTATGAACTACATGCAGCTGCACCCTGTTTCCTCCTCACCCATGGTTGCAATAATGGATACACTCTAACAATAAACTGTTCTTTATTTAGTGACAGATTTTTAAAAACAAATAACCTCCAAACAGAACAAACTGCTCCTCTCCTGGAAACACTTTCCTTTTATGCATCACTGGTCACTTTGTCTGCCATCAGTTTTCCAATAATTTCACAGCAAAGTAATTTGTGTTGTGACAGTGCTTGTAACCGTGAGTGAGGAGGGGATGCTGTAGATATGAGACCCTGCTGTGCATTGAAATGGTGCGCAGTGGTCAAAGCCTGTCTGTGCTCCATGGCATGGACCGGCTGTCTGTGCTTCACAGCACAGACCATGCATCCAGTGATTTTTACAGAGTGTTTGGTTTTAATAAACAAGATGTGTTGATGGGCTTTGTCACGTTGGTCAATTATAAAACGTAGTATAATACAGATTATACAGCAGGTCCACGCAGTGTTGCACAGACAGCCTGTCAGCAGGGTCTTATATCCACTGTGTTCCCTCCTCACTCACGGTTACAAAACACTGTCACAGCATAAATTACTTTGCTGTAAAATAACAGTATTTTTCTGTAGAACACTACATTTAAGGTGTTTGATTATAATAATTTAGGAAAAATGTGTTAAATAAGGATATTTTTCAGCAGAACTCACTTGCACTTCATTTGAAATTGGATGTTTCACTTCTAAGGTTTTTGTTTGGCAGTTGTAGCTGCCAGTCATTTTTTTTTTCCTTACAGTGAATGTGGGGCCTCCTCCATGACTGATGGCCCTGGTCAGTGTGGTAATGACTGGGTTTTTCAACAGGACAACACACGCCTGACAAAGCAATTCTCCCAGAACCTCCATCCTGCGTGTTCCTCCTGATCTAAATCTCATTGAGAACATTTGGGAACAGATGGAGAGAGGAGTTTACAAAATGAAAAACACAGACGCAGAGTCTCTTCAGTACATACAGGATTCTTTATTGAATGAAGCAAAATAATGAAGAGAATTTCAATCCCCTTTTATGAAAATAAATAAATCATTTTCTTTGTCTCACAGAAGCCCAGAACACCACCTGCAGCTGATTTCATCTTCTGTTGTCGTTTACGATTTCTGTTTTCCAAACCAGGAGATTTTAGTTTCCTGCCGACAGAGTTCATTCAGCTGCGAGTGAAAGAATAAAAACATGAGACGCTCCGATCCATTTTGGCACGGGAATAAATGCTCCAGAGAGAAGAAGAAGAAGAGAGACAGAAGCCGAGGGGTTAAATTAGAATCAGCAGTGCATTTGGTTCATGTAGGGACGCCTGATGTTGATGTTTTACTCCCAAAAAATCCCTTCAGATTACAGAAAAAAAAGAAATCTCAGAGTGCTAGTTAAGCGATGCTGTGATGACTAATTACAGACTTTATTTACCTCATGAAAAACTCACACACGAACCCTCCACCTGCTGCACTGAATCTGAAAAGTATCACGCTTCCTCAGCTAGCTCGCCTCCCATCTGCTTTCAACAGGGAGCGCTAACGATGCTAACGAGCCGTTTCATAAAAACTAAAAGTGTCCTGCAACATTTCAGGTGACGATTACTGAGAAATGATCCTGTGTGTGTGTGTGTGTGTGTGTGTGATGGATGCTGACTGCCGTTACAGTTTACAGTTTACAGTGTCTGTGTGTGTGTGTGTGAGGACGGAGGAATGTGTGTGTTTTCAGCTTCTAGTTTCAGGCTCCACACCAGCACAGGATCCAAACTATGCTGGAGCAACTCTTAACGTTACAGCTGCAGCACAACAAGAGTTCTTGTTCTGCTTTAGATGTTTTCCAACCTTTCTGATCATTTCACACCTCAGCAATCCGATGCATTTTATGTTCCGACACGAACAACGCACAAATCTCTGCTGCAAGTTCGGACACTGAAACCTGCAGGATTGCAACACCTTGCATGTTAGATTCGATGTTTTTCTACGTAACCTTCCTTTATTTCGTCCACATACTTGCTCTAAATTGCAGAACAGAAGCCCGTTGAGGCAACTTGTTGCTCAGAAAGTTGCTGTGATGAAGTGGAGCCCGATGCTGTTGCTGCGCTACAACAAAAAACAGATTTCTGATTCACTGCAGAGTGATTCTGATGCTAGTTAGTGCAAACAAATTAGCATGCATGCTAGTTGAAGTGTTCTTTGCACTATTTTGTTCGTCGTAAACGTGTCGAGTAACGGAAATAAAGAAGTTGGGATTTGTTCCTGCAGAAAAATATGAACATTTTCTTTTAAATTCGAACAAAACAACATCTGAGCAACATTTTTCACACTTAACATCGCCACTTTCTTCCATTCTGTTAAAAAAAGGAAATCCTGCTTATGTTGTCTAAGCTGTAGTGCAGCCACCTACCACCAGATGGAGCCGTTAGCAGCTGCTGTTTTAACTCCTCCACCTTGTTTACTTGCAGACTGTGATCCTGTGCTCAGTTTTGCCTCTTCATGGAGTGTTTCTTACCCTTAGACTTGTGTAGGGTTGGTTGAAATTTGTGAGTAGCCTCGTATTTGCTCATGCTGCATCATGAATGAGCTTCAATCATCAGTAAAAAGAATAACTGACCTAAACGGTTTGTTTCAGGACTTATCTTTGTCAGGAATAAAAGATGACAGAGCTTAAAACATGAACACGTTTATTCTTCTGTTGCTTTAACGTCTAAAACCTGCTGAAGAACTCAGAGACCACGCTGCAGTGTCAGAAACCTGCGCTGTTTGTCTGCAGCACAGCAGCGTGCTTCAAACTCCAGAACGAGTGTTAAAGTGTGTGTTTGTGTGAGTGTGTGTGTGTGTGAATCCAGAAGGGTTGAAGGGGGTTCAAAGGTCAGATAGGTGAGGGTTTGATCCAGATGTTGCAGGTCAGAGGGGGTCAGAGGTCAGCTGATGGCTCTACTGCTGATCCTTGAACGCGTCCAGGTCGAAAGCGGTGTCCAGGAAGCGCCGCAGCTCCATCAGGTGTGCTTTTTTGTTTCCTGTGGCTGGAGCGGCCGCCGGCTCCCTCCCAGCGTACCTGACACACACACACACACACACACACAGAGGTCAAAGGTCACACTCTCCTCATGAACTCCCTGATTGGGCCGTACAGTCATGTGACTCAGCTCTTACCACACAGGTTTGGCTCTCTGGATGGTGGTCCTGATGCGGGGCTTCACGTAGTCATAGTAACCCTGGTTCTTGTGCTCCTCCTGACACCAGACCAGGTCGGCGTTGGGGAAACGGTCGGACTCTGCTTTGACCTGGTCGAACGGGAACGGAGAGAGCTGGGGACGAGGAGAGAGAGGAGAGCAGAGGCAAATCAGGCGTCATTTTTCTCTCCTCATATCTTGAAATGAGACATTTTTTCTGGACTCGTCAGCTGAACATGGGTCAGTCTTCACAGCTGTCTGCATTTGTGTGTGTGTGTGTGTGTGTGTGTGTTTACCTGCTCCATGCGTGCGATGGCCACAGTGTCCTCCATCCCTCTGTTCTTCCTCTCTTTGGTCAGCTCGTAGTAAACCTTCCCCGTGCAGAACACGAGTCTCTTCACTCCTTCAGGATTCGCCCCGGCAGCGCCTCTGTCTGGGATCAGCCTCTGGAAGTGAGTTCCTGCAGAGGACGAGGAAGAGGAGGATGAAGAAGAGCTTCTCCTACATTAGCTCTTCTGCTAACAGGAAGAGGTCAACCAGAGGTCGTACCTGGGAGCATATCGTCGAAGCTGTCTCTGGCCTCAGGGTGACGCAGCAGAGATTTGGGAGTGAAGACGATCAGCTAGAGGCGTGAAGGTAGTGAGGAAGTGAAGGTAAGATGGTTAAAACTCACAAAACAGACGACACATCAACACTTCAGCTGCTTTATGTTCCCAAAGATCCCGGACAGACAGCGTCAAACAGAAAACCTACAACAGTGTATCTCAGTGTGTGTGTGTGTGTGTGTCTCACAGGCTTCCTGAACGGCAGGAGGATCTGTCGTCTGAGGACGTGGAAGTAGTTTGCAGGTGAAGAACAGTTCACCACGATCCAGTTACAGTCGTAGAGCTGACGCACGTCAAAGTCCTCGGTGATGGTCTGAGACAGAGAGGGAGAGTGGATCAGGTCACAGTGTCTGCTTCATGTTTAAACAGGAGACAGGTTTGGAGTGTGTGTGTGTGTGTGTATCTTTGAGAATGTGTGTTACCGGCATCACGTCAGGGTCATCGTTGCACATCTGGAGGAATCTCTCTGGACGAGCTGAAGAATGTTCTGGACCCTGCAGACGTTAAAACAGCCGGTTAAAGCCTCATTCATTCACAGGTATACTGTGAGGTGTGTGTGTGTGTGTGTGTGTGTGTGTGTGTGTGTGTGTACTCCTCACCATGCCCTCCATGCCGTGCGGCAGCAGCAGCACGATGCCGTTCTGTCGGACCCACTTGGCCTGACCAGGGCAGATGAACTGGTCGATGATGCACTGAGCCGTGTTGTGGAAGTCTCCGAACTGAGCCTCCCACAGGATCAGAGCGTTGGGACTCGCCATGGCAAAACCCAGCTCGAATCCTGAACACACACACACACACACACACACACACACACACACACACACACACACACACACACACACACACACACACACAGATCAAAGTTTGACTTTTAGTTTACCATCAGAGATGTTTTCAAAGCTGAAGCTAAAAATGAGCAGCAGGGTTTTTGGACTGACCCAGGACTCCGTACTCGGACAGGGAGCTGTTGCAGACGGTGTACGGCGCCTGGTCTGGAGAGATGTGGTTCATGGGGATACAGATCCGCTTGTCCACGTTCTGGTCGTGGAGGACATGATGACGGTGGCTGAAAGAGGACAAACAGAGTCAGTACCACAGAACACCACATTCTATAACCTAAGGAGTCTACCGTACTCTGTAACTTGTGAGAATAACTCAACAAACTCTGACAAATATCAGACTCCTGGAATACTGGGGGGGGGGGGGGGGGGGGGGGGGGGTTCTAGAATTGCAGGGGAAAAGGAGAGTTCATTTTTGAAAAAAATTCTAGAATTACTAAATAAAAAAAAAGGAGTATGAATTCAAGAATTCTGATGCTGAGTCAAAATTCTAGAATGAAAGAAGAAAAAGAAAAAAAATGAATTCTAGAATTCAGCAACAACAATCAGAAATCAGAATCCAGGGGGATCAAAAGTCATGGAGTATAAGTCAGAGTTCTTGATTAAAAAGTCAAAAATTTTTAAATTAAAAAGTCAGACTTCTAGAATTTAACAAAAATGAAAGTTTTTTTTAACATAAACTACCAAAAAAATATTAGAATTCTGAGGTAAAAACAAGTCTGAATTTTAAAATTCCTTTATAAAAATCATAATCACCAAATTTTAAAGAATGTAAAAAAAGGAAAATAAAAAAAATTCAGACTTCTGGATTTATGAGGGGAGAAAGACAAATTCTAAAATTGTGAAAGAAAGAAAAAAAGAAAAAAGAAAAGAAAGAAAAAAAAAATAAGAAAGAAAGAAAGAAAAAACAAGAAAAGAAAGAAAAAAGAAATAAGAAAGAAAGAGAGAAAAGAAAGAAAAGAAAAATTAGAAAGAAAGAAAAGAAAGAAAGAAAGAGAGAAAAGAAAGAAAAGAAAGAAAAGAAAAATTAGAAAGAAAGAAAAGAAAGAAAAAAAGAAAGAAAGAAAAATAAAAAAACATTAGAATAAGAATAGAGTTACCCCCCCACCCAAAAAAAAGAAATCTAGAATTCTGGGAGAAAACAGTCAGAGCTCTAGAGTTCTTGAAAAGTTGGTAAAGGTTAGAGGTTAAAGGTGAAAGGTTAGAGGTAATCTCTATCATCCCTGAGGGGTAATTTTGTTTACAGCCAGCAGCAAACACACACTGAACATCATGACAAACACTTTACAAAAATACCAAATGGACCAAAAGAAACACTGAGAGCGCTGATTTCTGGATAAATACACTTCCTGTCTACAAACACGCTCACAGACGTCCTCTGTGTCTGCAGCCAAAAACAGAGGACACCAAAGCAAACACACAGGTGTGTGTGAGAGTGATTTACCTGAACGTTCCTCTCTCCACATCCTGTCCTGACAGCCTGATGTGGATTCCTTCTTTCAGCAGAGATCCAAAGGCCATGTACTCTCCCAGAGCCCAGTCCACGGTGCGGTTACGGACCATCTCAGCGCGGCCCTTCAGGATACGACTCAGACCTGAAATCAAAAACCACAATCATCACACGGAGTCTCCTGACAGCTGGATTGGTGTGTGTGAGCAGCTCTGTGCTGAATAAAGAGCATCAGTGGGTAAGTGTCAGACCTCCGTGGATGGTGAAGTCCTCCACAGGTACGGAGGAGGCCACCTGTCCGATCTCGCCCAGGTTCTCCTCAGTCAGACCAGTGGAGGGGCAGCTCATGGACTTTGGCTGACCGTCCAGGGTGAAAAAACCTGAAGATACAACAACAACACAAACTTGTCAGCCACAAAAAATGACCAAGATGCAGTGGAAGTTTGCCTTCATTCTCTGGGCTGTTTGTTCAGAGGGCGACTGACTGAAGCATCTTCACATGTGAGCTCTGAGAGAGGAAACAACTCAGATCATATTTGCTCAGACAGATTCTGATAAGGTCTGTAAATATCAACACTGTCTGATTCTCATCACTCTCTGCTCACTCACTCACTCACCGGGCCATGGGGAGTCCAGCCAGTGCTTGATGTGCAGGATCTTCTCGTCTTTGGAGCGAGCGTACGCCTCCTCACAGATCTTATCGTACTTGGCGATTTCCTCCTACAGATAGAAACCAGACGAGAGATTCAGACTCCACAACAGGAACTCATTTCTCATCATTTCTCATGTCGTATGGCAGAGGATGAGGGCCACCAAAATACTTTTTGGTTTCTCGCTTTGTTTACTGTGAGCCAGAGTTTTGATTTTTTTTTAATCTGAGTTGTAAAACATTAACATCACAGTCAGAATTCTGAGGAAAAATAAGTTTAAGTTCTGTGATTCTGGAATAAAAGGGCAAAATTCAAAGTTAACAAAGTTCTAAGGGGGGGGGGGGGGGGGTTAGGAATTTTAAAAAGAAACTCAGAATTCTAGAATTCTGTGTGTGGGACAGGGAGAGTCGGAATTCTAGAAGGGAATAGACTGAATTAGGTGTTCTAGAAAAAAAATGGGGCCAATTTAAAAAAAAATTCTGAGGGGGGAAAAGTGCAGAATTCTAGAATTGTGTACAAATACAAACTATACAAACTTCTCTCTAGAATCCTAGGGGTGGGTGGGGTGCGTGTGTAAGTGTCATGACTCTAGAATTCTCCCAAAACACAACTGGTTTCTCGAATTCTTTTAAAGGACAGTAAGAGTTTTAGAGGAGGAAAATTTAATTTGGGAGTTGGGTAAAAGCAGATAAAGGACAGAATTCTGAAATTCTGAAAACTAACATCAACAAAAACGGGAAAACAAAAACACAACCGACTCTAGAATTTCAGGAAAAGTAAGTCAGAACTCTGGAATTGGGAGGGGGAACAGCTAATTCTCGTAGTCTTGAAAAACAAAAAACAAAAACAAATAAAAAAGACAGATGGACAGACACAAAGAGAGAGAATTCTAGAATAAAATATAAGAATTCTAGAATTCTGGAATAAAGGATCAGAGTTCTAGAATTGTTAAAGTGAGGGTAGTCAAAATGCTATATCTGGAACAAAAAATGCATTTGAGAGTGCCAAGGGAAAGAAAAAGAAAGCCAGAAATCTGGAACTTCTTGAACTTTTTGTGGGTGTATTTGAGAATATGTGTCTGTGTGGGTGGGTTAAATCCGAGAATTTTAGGGGAAAAAGGACATAATTCTATAATTCTGTAAAAGAAAAAAGTAAACAAAACAAAATTCTTCTTTTCTGACTTAACATCAAAATTTAAAAAAGTCTGTTTTTTTACTGCCCATAACCCCTTCAACTTTTTTTTCAGTGACCCTTATCTCTTTCCTTACGTTGAAAAAGTCCTGTCTGACACGGAACAAAAAACAAAAACAAAAAACAAAAAGGCACAAAAACAACATTTCTAAACTAGAGGAAACTTGTGAATACGATGGTTGAAAATAAATGTGAGGTGTTGAACACATGTAAGGAGTTAAATGCATGTGAAGCAGTTTCCTGTTACGAGTGATCTCTTTAACATCACGGAGCGGGACATGTCGCCCTCTAGAGGACAAGCCTGTCACAGCACTGAGGTCATGTCTTCATGTTTTTACCTCGTACTCCTGCCTGCTCACGGCTCCCTCTGCGATCAGCTTCTCTGCGTATTTCAGCAGAACCGGCTTCTGCTTCTTGATCTGTTTGTACATCAGCGGCTGCGTGAACATCGGCTCGTCCATCTCGTTGTGTCCCATACGACGGTAACACACCTACACACACACAAACACACACCTTATGGTCAAAACACATCCAGCAGTTCTCCAACAGGAGCAGTTACAGTCGAGAGTTTTTAAAGAGATGTCAGAGGTGAGGCAGACTGACCAGGTCGACCACCACGTCTTTGTGGAACGTGGCTCTCCACTCGGCGGCCACCTTGCACACATAAATGACGGCTTCAGGGTCATCAGCATTGACGTGGAAAATGGGAGCGTTGACGACTCGAGCCACGTCAGTCGGGTACGGAGATGAGCGAGCCATACGGGGGTCTGTGGTGAATCCGATCTGGGGGTACAACAGAAGTTCTGGGTTAGAGGAAACATGTGACTGTCCACTTCCCAGACCTCCGGGTTTCCACGTCCACTAGAAAAACCAAACCACGCATGTTGGTGTGCGTTACCTGGTTGTTGACCACGACGTGCACGGTGCCGTGTGTGGTGTAAGACGGCAAGTCAGCGAGATGGAAGGTCTCGTAGACGACGCCCTGTCCTGCAAACGCTGCGTCTCCGTGGAGCAGGATGGACATCACCTGAACGCAGAAACACGCCACGTTCGGTAAAAACAATCAAGACGGGGAGAAGACAGAAGTATTCCTCCACGTTAAAAGAACAACAGATCCTGTCTCTACGTCTCACCCGGTTTCCGTCGTTGTCCCCGCAGTAGAACTGCTCGGCCTTGGTCTTCCCCTGCACCACGGGGTCCACGGCCTCCAGGTGAGATGGGTTGGCCACCAAAGACAGAGTGATGTTCCTGTCAGTCACACGGTTGATGCGACGATGGTACATCCCCAGATGGTACTTCACATCCCCGGAGCCCTGAAGAGGAAGAGGAGGACACGCAGAGGTCAGAGCTTGGGGGACATGCATCATGATTTCATCTCGTTAACCCTCTCCTGTCCGGACAGATCTAACGACGTCAGTCAGCTGATTGGATACCTCGTCAGCAGCTTCCAGCTTGGAGTCAAACTGACAGAAGATCTGCTCCAGCTCTTTACGGATCACGTTGGCCAAAACATTCAGACGACCCCTGAAACAGAGACGGAGGTTAACATCAAGATGAACACATGAGTCATGATATTGGTATCGGCTGATGTTGGTCATTTTTTTGACATATCGGTATCCGCCGATATTTACTCATTAGCTGCCGGCCATTTTCAGCGCATCTTAAACGATCTTTCAAGACCCAAATAATGTTTTCTCTGACTATGTAAACATCAAAACTACCTAAGAAGAGTGGACTCTCTTCTTTTATGTCTCTTTTCCTGTTTTTGATCCAAAAAAAACGACAAAGTGCACTGCATATTTCATCACGTTCATCCCGGGCGCTCCATCCTTTGATCCTCTCCATGATCTCCATCATCTTTTCTTACAATTCCGCCACTTTTTTTTCTCTGAACTACCGCGACACATCATCTGTGTCGAGATTATTTTTTTATATATATATTTTTTTTACCCAGATCAATTTTGGTAAATATTGGTTATCGGCTATAACAGCAAAATTAATTTTCATATCGGAATTGGCCAAAATTTTCATATCGGTGCATCCCTATTCATAAAATTTCAATAAACAGTAACAGATCATTATGATCAAAGTCACTCTGATGTTAAGTCCAGACTAAAACACAAACAACTCTCTCAGTTTATGATTAAATAAATAAATAAATAAATTTGAAAAATAAAACAAACAACTGTCAGGGTTTAAGTACTTTTTAAAAATAAACTGAAGTGGTCCTTGGTTCATTCATGTGGTCTGAACAGGACCTGACTAAGCGGCAACCTCTGGTCTAAGACCATGAGACAATGCTGAAGTGCTAAAATCTGCTGTTTCTGAAGTGTCTCCTTGAGGCTGGCTCTGGAAGAACAGGAAGTCACCAACACACCAAGCCAAAAAAAGCTGTACTTAAAGCAGAAATTAACCTATTTACAGCCTGGTTCAAAAAATGTCTCCTGTCTGAGTCGCTAATTTTACTAGCGGCACCCACTGTATGGGGGCAATTTTTTTTCTAACTTGGCCGTTCAGAGGATATTAAGATCCCAAGCTCGCCCCAAAAAAAGACACAAGCTCAGGTCACATGACCGAGTGGCGCCCTATAGCTGTACGCGAAGCCCTTGCCACTTCCAGAATGGCTGCTATAGCCAATCTGCTTCACTTTCCATTTCAGGAGCAGACAGGTGAAGGCGGGGAGACTACGTCCATGTTTTAAACAGTCTATGGACCTGACGAACATTCTCCGTGGTGTCAATTGGGCAATGTAGCGCCAACTACTGGCAAGGAGGACATACTCAACGTTTTGACATGACTCAGATTCAGGATTTTTTTTTGTCTTGAGTATCTGCCGCTGGTATTGGCAGTCTTCAGGAGTACCGATACCTTGAAAAAAGGCTGGTATTGGCCCGATACCTGATACCGGTACCTACCCATCCCTAGTTGTGACATATCATATAGTATTTTGTAGTAATGTATTGTATTGTTTCATGTCATATTGTATCAAATCGTATAGTGTTGTGTTGTATTTTATGGGGTTGTTTCATTTTGCATTGTATCCTTGTCCAGACTTTCCAACCCTGCTGTGTACACTGTAAGAAAATAAGCATGTTTTTAGAAACTAAGGCTGCAACAGTTCTGATTTTACCTCCATTTAAAAAACAACTTTTAATCAAACTTCATCTGTTCTTATATTTATTTTCCCCTATATTTCTCTCGAACTAAATAGGTATCTTATTTTTCTTTACAAATCTATTAATTAAATGACTTTTCTTTGTTATGTCAGATTAACGCTAAACGCTCTTGAACCAGAAGTTTCCGTCTGTCTCTCTGTTACCTGTGAGGCATGCCCATGATGACGTTCTCCACGCCGTTCGCAGACGAAACATCAATGACAGTTTTCAAAGCCGGGATCAGAGACTCGCAGCCCTCCAGACCAAAACGCTTCTCAGCAGACCACTTCTTCTGCAGAAACTCCTCAAACCTTCACACACACGATAAACCGTGTCAGAACAACCAGAGACTCATCACGCTTTGGGAACAGGTGAACAGGTGGGTGGAGGAGTGCCGTCACCTGGTGGAGCGGACCATGCGGGCCAGCAGGGTCCTCTTCTCCTCCAGGGTGAACTGCATCACTCCTGGAGTCTCAAACTTCTGCCTGATCCACTGACACTGCTCCAGGTCGTTGATGAACATGAACTCCACACCGATGTGCTGGCAGTACGCCATCTGACGGAGGACACAGGTGAGGTCAGGTAAAGCAGGAAGCAGAACAGGAAGTTGTGTAAGCTGCATGTCTGTGTGTGTGTTTACCTCCAACCGGCGTATGATCTCTTTCAGCGGCAGGGCGCTCTCCGAGCCACCGATGAAGGTGGTGGTGGGCAGCCGGAACACCTTGTCCAGGTCGGACTCATCCAGACCGTAGAAGCCTACATGTCCCATGATGCACCACAGCGCAGGAGAGCAGAGGAGGGAGGAAGGGGGAGAGGAGGAAAAGAGGGAAGGAGGTGAGAAAAGGTTGCAGGACAGAGAGAGTTGGCGACAGAGAGACGGACACAAACAGGCGGAGGACAAATGAAAACATGCATACACAGGTTAGTGATGGATGCATGAACACATGAATAACATTAACACAGCATGACGGACATTTAACCACAGACAGGTCACAGACGGGTGACAGAAACATGCAGACAGATGAGGAAAGAGAGGAGAGACAGCAGCGAGAAGCAGAGATTTAGTTCATCGAGGAAGAAGAGTGAGCAGCGGCAGGACGGAGTGAGGAAGAGATCGGGGTTCAGTCGAGTGAAAGAAAATAAAAGTACAAAGAGACATCGTTAGTTTCATCAGCATGAGCCCATCAGCAGCTTCACACATCAAAACACAGAAACAACAAAGCTCAGTCTGCTGATATCTCTCACTAACACACAGCAGCACATGTAGATGTTCCTCCGCTGCAGAAAATAGTCCCTCAACAGGTGGTTTATTAAATCAAAAACTCTCTTCGATGAGGAGTGGAGCTGGAAAATGTTGAAGATGATCAGAAACAGACAGAATAACAGCAGACTGAGCCTTTTACAGATGACATTACTCTCAATGTCAAAGTTTGAGTTTCCACCCAAGATGGAAAACAGGAAGCAGTTTGTGCCGCTTGTTACGTCGTCATTACGATAAGAGTTTCTCAAAGGGACGGGGTCAGAGGACCTCTCTAGAAACATATCTGTAGAAATGACTGGTTTACCTCAACATATGTGAACGTGAGCTCAGCTGTGTTTACCAAATTAAGAAAATCTTTACGTGGACTGAAGAGTCCTCATTTAGACACTTGTGTCAATGTTGGTATCAGATCCAAGAAAGTCTGGTTTCAAAATAAAAACTGTTCCCCAAACCAAAGCCTATTTATAACATAGGGATGCACCTAGGGCTGGGCAAAAATACAAAATCCAGACTGACTGAACCTTCTACCTTGATTTCAGATAATTCATGATTATCCCGCTCTCAGCTCAGTTTATTTATTGTAAATATCTGCTTTATGCTGGCACTCTGTTTTCAGGCTCCACTTTTTGGTCAAAGCCATCCTGATTGTAGCCAAAGCATGTCCAATCAAATTTCTGACTCCTCAGTAAAGACAGTCACTATTGGCTGTAAATCACTAAATGACGCCATTGCCTTATTTGCATAATAAGCCATTTGCATGTAACTGTCATAGATGTTGTAGAAGAGAGGAATAACATTGTAGGAGAGACAGAAAGTGTGCTACAAATGAACTTTGTTCTGTTAAATTTTGTATTTTTTAATCTTACACTAAATATAATATGTTTAAATTAGTGCTGTCAGGCGGTTAAAAAAAATAATCTAATTAATTACAGGATTTGTAATTAATTAATCTAATTAATCACATTTTAATCTCATATCTGCTTAAGGTCCCAAAATAAAGAATTTGAATTCCAGGACAATAAAATTACATTAAAAGACATTAAAAAACATTTGAAAATAAGGTGGGAATATATACAACACATTTTTAGGTACCCTGAGGCATAAGGAACACATGAAAAAAGTTCTATGGTTCTATCTTTACAAAATCTACACAGTCCTGCACCTAAGATAAGCTGATTTGATTTTTAGGACGTTTTTTTGCTTCTGTCACATTTTTACTCGATGTTGACTCGATTTTCACTGCAATATGAACTTCTATACTTCTATGAGGTCAGGAGAACCAGGGCTAAAGGCTAAAAACTGTGAGGAACTATGTACAAAACACTTAATTCAAGTCTTGGATCAAAGAAAAGTGAAGTATTCTCAGTTTAACATGCTCTGAACACACAAACTGTTGCTCATTGGTGCAGAGCAGCCCCAAGCTGAAACATGACACCAGGAAGATGGAAGGAAATTTTCTAAGAATTCTTTGAATTTAAATACAAGACATTTTTTGATCATTCAGGGCTTGTTTAATGCAGTAAAGAGTTTAAAATTACCTGTTTTTTACAGAATTGAGCAAACGGTTGATTTTCTGTACATTTTCAAAAAGGACGTGTGAATAAACGCGATGTGGACGGCAGTCCCCTTAACAGCGCTCTCTCTTCCCCCGGGTTCAAAGCATGTTGCTCGGTGTGATACATTCAGGGACCATCGGAAATTTGAAAATCTGACGAGAACACCACTTTTTCCATGTAGGACAAACGGTTTGTAAATGCTAGACATTTGGAAATAAGTACGTCTTGGAACGCCTCGCGGGTTTGGGATCCAGATTAATCTGCGTTAATTTTTATGACGGGTTAATTTGCGTTGTAATTAATTAATCTAATTAACGCGTTAAAATGACAGCCCTAGTTTAAATCAATTAAAATATTGAATTCAAATATAATATATTTTACTTTCTATATATCCATTTTATTTTTATCATTAATATTACTGATATAATTTTTCATTTTATTTTGTTAACTTATCACAAATTTTTATATTGATTTATATTGAATTTGTTTGTTTATGAGTGCAATTTTATTTCATCCATGTATGTACACGAGGTCCTCGACTCACAAGGTTCTCGACTTACGTCATTGCAACTTTACGGTGCCAATAAATATATGTATGTAAGAAAATAGAGAAGGTTTCGAAGTTGTGCTGCTCTGTTCGCAAGCTTCTACAACGCATACTAGTTTTTGACGCATACGAATACACAGCTACGCGGTCATCAGCATCATCTACTTTGTCTCGAGTCGCGTCATAGTGTAGATTGTGTTTGTGCTCCGTAATTTTAGAATAGAGAAGAGTAGAGAAGGATCTGTTTTCCCATGAATATGAAGTATAATACGTGTATTTGGATAGTTATTAGGAGATTTAGGGGGTATTTAGGGTTACGACACGTCGTAGAAACAGAACTCGTTCTCGAGGACCACCTGTATATGTGTAACTCTAGCGCCGGGGGGAATAGAAAGAGCGTGGGAGAGCAAAAGTGACCCCAAAGAGACAAGCATATGTGTGATTAATTTACAAGCAGTGGCCTGTTCTGGCTGCAGCTGGGAGGGGCAGCTTCGTGATTTGTCCGTCTGTGAGTGTTTTGGATAGAGGGGCTCAGCAATCAAGCCTCACTGAGAAGAGTATGATCAATGCGTGCTTTCACATCAGAGTCTCCAAACTTCAGAAAAGTTGCTTTATCTGTTGCCTTTTTTCGACAAACAGCGTTAGCGCCGTGCATTGTGGGAAACAGTATGCCAGGTAGACTGGTCCGTTGCATACTGAGAAATTTTCCTGGATCAGTAGGACATCTGGGGATTTTTGGCATACTGCAGATTTTGCGAGTTTTGCAAATTTAGCAAAAATAGTAGGCACTGCTAGTGTTGTATGTGGTTTGGAAAACAGCCAGTGTCATGTGGCTACTTTTTCTTCTTCTTCTGCTTGTTTTCTGGCAGCCTTCACACTTTGAGACAGTAACCAGTAGTGTATTTTAAGGGGATGGCGTGTTAGTAGAGACAGGTTAACGAGGGGGTACGACCAAAATAACTAACATGGCAGTTTAAGTCAGTTAGAAGCTCAAAATGACAGTTTTGATTATTTTTCAATTAACTGCCCAGCCCTGGATGCACTAATCCATCTTTTTATGACCTGATACCAACACTGATACCTTGGGTTTGTTACCGTGCGATACAAGAACCGTGCTGCTTAATAAGACGTTATCTGTCTGTGCTTGTTTACATCCAGGTAGTGGGCTTTGTTGTTACTGATCTGATACCAGTGTTAATTTAACGTTCTCTATTCCTCGCAACAAGGTGAATACCAACTAACATCACTGAGATTTAAGACCTCCTGTGTAACATTTCTCAGTCAAAGCTTCTTTCATGCACTGATTCTTTATCCGACATCATCCGCAGTCTACAAATATGTCCCCCGACCTCTGCTGACACCTGAGCATCAGCAGGCGTCTCCTGGAAGACAACACAGAGGGTAAAATGTCCAAAACCTGAGGGGAGAAGTGACATCAGGTCTCCAGGTTGGTTATTGACAATCAAAGCCGGGGGTTCACTGCGATGTGAGCAGCAATGTGTTAATGAGAGCCGTGATGAGAGCATGAAAAGTGACATGTCGGGGGAGGATTATGAGGATTAATCGATTATTCTGCGAATTCAAACCGATTATGGCACGGTAAGGGGAACGTGTGTTATGAAACAGAGAGAGAAGAAGACAGAAGTGTGTGTGCGTGTGTGAAGAAAATAGTCCCTCACTTTAATCAGCCAATCAGAGGGCTTCACAGGCACCAGCATCAGCCAATCAGAGCACTAACGTAGGTTATAAATCTCTGATGATCTGAGCAAGTAGGAGACCAAACAGCCACAAACCAAACAACCTCTGACAGCCAAGCCGACCAATCAGGACACAGAGCCTCTCTAAAGACAGCAGGCGGACAAATGACTGCTCAGCATCTTCATCACCCTCCTCCTCCCCCTCCTCAGAGCAGGGAGAGGAAGGAGAGGAAACACAAAACGAGACGACACTCCTCTCCTCGGCCCACAGACGGCAGCCAGGACGTTTTTAAAAAAGATCCACAGAGACAAAACGGACAAGTTTCAGATCTTTACCGGTCTGTGGGGTGTCCACACTAAACTGTGAGTGGACGTCTGACTCTGAAACACAAAACCTGAGAGTTCAGATGGAGAAAGGAGAAAACACAGGCGTGTTTCAACGACAAAGAGAGGAAACTGTTTATTAGCTTTGTGGAGACATTTGACAGCTGCTTTACGAGGGTTTGAAAAGTGTTTGAGAGTTTATCAAGTGTTCAGACCAGGAGTGAAGAGAATTTCCTGTAATTTAAAAAGAGATTTAAAGCGACAATGCTGGATTTTCACACTAAAGGTGGGTGAGGTTTTAAAGTGCTTTAAATCATCGCGAGACTTGCTGAAATAAGGGGATATCATTCAAGGATCTCCTTACTGGGCCTCAAACACCAAGATCTGCCTATAGCTCCGCCCCCAACAGACCTCAAGAAGGCTGGCCAATCAGAGTGAAGGGGGTTTGTGACATCAGAGACATTAGCAAAAACAAAGTATCACAGACAGAGGCTGGAATAAGGGTTTTCTAAAACACCAGAGAGGGAAAATATTTTTTTCGTGGGCTGTAAATCATGTGACGCTACTACTGAAAAAAATACACCACCCCCTCTTAAAACCCATAACGTCGTTATTAGTAGGGGTGAAATTATTCTTCCGAGTTTCAATAAAGGTTGATTGATTAGCTTTCAAGAATTTTCATAATCCTCTTCTGGTCTGAACACTTTGTAACATCCATTTTAGGATCAGCTAGCGCTCCTGATATCTTCTTGTTCTTCAGTTTTTAGAAACTTGCTGCTGTAGAAGAGGACACTAAAACCGCAGAGAAGCCCCAAAACATCGGAGCAAAGCAGCAAACAGAGAGGAGCTGAAAGAAGGTTAAAGAGGGACAAGAATGAACGTACTGTAACTCAGCTGCTGCAGAAGCTAACACTGCTAGCTAAAACAGTTTCTATCTGTGATGAATCTTATTCCTGGTTTCTTAACCCAAAAAATAAAAAATTTAGACCCCAAATATCTGGGTCAAATTCCAAATCTGGTGAAAAAAAAATCATTGATTTCAAGAAAATAATCTGAAATCACCACAGACAGAAAAACTGTAAAGTTACAACATGACATGAGGAGATTATTTTCAACACCTGGCCCCAGAGTGAGTGACTTTTCTTTAAAATTCAGGGAAGATGCACAAAGAGGGTCTCTTTATTTCATTTCCATCACTATCATCCTCTTTATTTTGATCACTGTGAATATTATCTTAAACATTTGAGCTTTCTCTCTCTGGCCTGATTGATGGTCGTCTATTCTGTCATCTTCTTTTCCGTCAAAGCACTCATTCTATTCAAATTTAAGCTACATAAGTGAAGTCAATATATAGATACAGGGATAAAATATATTCTTAACTTTGCATTGGAAATGGAAAAACTAAAAACTAAAAATTAAAAACATAAAAAATAAAAATAAAAACATAAAATTGAATAAAACAAATAAAATTAAAAATATATATAAAATTAAATAAATAAATAAATAAAATTGAATTTAAAAAATAATAATTTTAAAATAAATAAATAAATGAAATTAAATATATAAAAAATAATTAATTAAAAAAAATAATTAAATTTAATTAAAACTATGAATAAAATTAAAAATAAAATAAAATGAAATAAAAAGGAAGAATAATAATATTTACTCTTTTCTCAAGAAAGGGTTTTAGTTCGTTCTGATTTTCTTTTGTTGATATTATTTTGCACTTTAGTTGGTGGTTGTTTTGTTACCTTTATTCTGCAAAAAAAATGAGTAATGCAAAGCTAAAGCCATGCTAGCCGACAGTATTTTTGGTTTTGCCTGATCAAGGCCTAATGCATAACCAGCCATTAGTGGAGGAAAACAGACCGTTTGTTAACAGCCCAAATTAGGCATTTAGTTTAATGGCGGTGGACCCCACCATTACAGGCGCCAAAGGCAGAATTACAGCGCCTGTTTGGCTGTTTATCGTTTTAGACAAAATACGCAAAGACAGTGGACAATCCTTTGGAAAGGTGGCGATGTGTAGCCATACAGCAACTTTAGATTTAGGAGACATATATTTCAGTGAAGAGATGAGATAAGGGAGACAATCAAAGTCTCAAACCTGCGAAACTCACTGCTGTCAGTTTTACAAGTTTGATTCGCTCTTTGCTTTTATACGTCTGGTTCCTTCCAAGATGTGTGTGGTGAAATGTTGGCGTTCATAAACTGCTTTAAAAGTTATTCATCAAGGTACAGGGGCATTGCAAAGCAGGTTTCATATCACTGATTTTATTCATGAGGTTTTCTACTGTGAGCTCAGAAACACCACACATCTACTTTGTTCAAGATCTTTAGCCAAATTTTCTCTTTCTCTTTGTTTACCTGATTGACTCAGCTGTTTGTGTATTCTTGTAATGAAATCTCCATTTCTTCTTTTAAAAAACATTCTTCTTGATCTTCTCTCAGTCACACGTTACCGCTCTGTTTTAACTTCACACGACTATCGAGGCAGGATGCTAATAAATACCAAAATATTGCTTCAGTTAACACATCTGAGTTGTTATGTTTCTTTGCACAAGCTGAATCATTCTTGCATGAAGAGATTAAAAAACTGTTTTTTATGACGTTAAATCTTGTAAAGAAATGTATGAACTCCTTGTGTGGTATAATTTGTGGCCACAGTTTAATAATAATCTCCTGTTGTCACGTTGCAGAGTTAATTCTGTTAACTTGACCTCTGAGGTTTTTACAAACTGCTCCATTGTTAACTAGACAGAGCAGGGCGCTAGCAGCAGCTACAAGCTATCACAGCTAAAAAAGCTAACTACAACAGACAGGGGGCGCTGAGGCAGCACTGTTTGAACATTTCCTTGCATTGAAAGCTTTGTTCAGGATGTTTTTACTGGAATCAAGGGAAATTCACTCTGGTTCAATGTTTGAAATTAGGAAATACACAAAACTTCTACAGACGTGTGGTTGAGAGCGGGAAAGTATAAAGTATAAAGTTTAGTTCTCTGAATACATGTCAAAATATCTTCATCAGATACGTATTTACTGACGAGCTAAGGCTGTTTAAGAAGGATGCATCCGTAGTGTAAGTGCCATCTTTGCTGAATGACCTTCTTTGGTGTTTTACTGCCCTCTACTGGTCGAACAGCGTAGTGCAATTACTTTTTTTTTTTACGAGAAGATCCTGGTATGTCACCAAAAAGCATGTCTTGTGTACGTTTTTGCTGACTTTGCCACATGTGAATTAGGCCAGTGACATAAAGAGGAGCAATGTGAGTAAATGCACTACATCAATCGACCAGTAGGGGGCCCTGAGACAGGGATGAAGGTCATTGAGCAAAGGTGGCGCCATAGAAAGCACTGATTTTTTTAAGATACAGATTAACTAGCCCTGAACTAGTTTTAAGCAACAACTTTGTTCAGTGAAGAAAATACTCTTCCTGTTGTTTTTGGGACCCTGAAGTTGCGATTATTGGAGACAAAACTTTAAGACAGTGAACCAGAGTGAAAAACCTCTTTAACTCTACCCTGTCCACGACTGCAGAAACTCTGCAGCAGCTGAGGACGTCAGATAAAAATAAATCTGTCTGCTGAACCGTGTCAGCGGCCGGCAGACAGCAGGATCTCTTTCTGACGTCCTCCAACAGGAAACTGAGGTGACTAAACTAGCTTACAGCACTCCGTGGGGACACACCAAGGTTTTTGTTTCTCATACCTCCTACCGTTAGGACTTTCAGCCTCTCCTTGAACACAGCCACGTCTGGAGGGTCGTCAGCAGGGGGCAGCAGAGGAAGAGACACCCAGAGACCGTTAGTGACCTACGACCCGCTGCAACCCGACGTCATAACCTTCTACACCTAACACAGCACAACACCAGGCCCTGCATCTCAGCCTCTCCACCACCTTTGATTTGGGTGAAAACTCCACAGGAGGTCTGGAGGGAGGTGGTGGAGAAAGGCGGATGCAGTGAACACCATGCCGAGGATCAACAGTCCTGAAGCCACACATCATCCAACCCACCAAACAGAAGCCATTCGGCACAGGTCACCTTCAAAAGCAGGAAGCTACTAATCCCCGAGCTGCACGGACACTGAACTCAACACTGATCACTCCTCTGTTTGGACAACAAACTCCAGACTTTATGATCCGGATCTGACCCGGACACGCTCTGGGACCTGATCCAGACTCTTACTGCAGGGAGAGCAGACGGTAAGGCGGTGCTAAAGCCAAAAGCTGTTAGTGGCAAGAAAGCCAAGAGACAGTGGAGACAGGTGAGGTCCTGATTTATGAAATAACTAAAGATACAGCTAGTTAACATGTTTGATATCAGTTATCCACTACAACACAAACACCTCTATAAATTAAGACTTCCTTTGACATCCTGCTGTCAAAAAATCTGCAACTTAAGACAAAAAAACAAATCAAAACTTTACCTCATCGTTCCCGTTAAGATTTCCAAAAAATCATCAGGATGTTCAACTAACCTAAAGGAATCCCTGAATCTGTTTGTTAACTGGTTAAACTTTCCAAAAAACTAGCACCAGATCTTCACAAGACGGGCTGAAAAACACAGAGGTCTGCCAAAAGCTCCGCCCACATGAGGCCTACAGAGAGCTGGCCAATCAGATGGAAGGGGGTTTGTGGAATGGGGATCCTTAAAGAGACAGCAGCTAAAATTGACATTAAAAGTTGAAATATTTTTTTTTCTAAAACACCAGTAAGAGAGAAACTTGGTTTATTTTGAGCTGTAAATCATGTAACGGGGGCACCTGAGGGACTTTTAAAGACTTCAAAAAAGGCACGATACCCCCTCTTTAAACTTTAATCAGCCAAAGCTACAAACCAAAGCCCACAAGGCCACAGCTGAGAGCTGACATGTCAGAGCAGAAGCCAAACATCACAGAGCACCAAAACGTCTCAAAGCAGCCGTTCGTCTCGGCCCAAAACCAAAACGATGCAATCAACAACATGGAAAGATGGACGGCATGGCAGCTCCATTAAAAGTGAGGCCAAAACTTTTAAGTCTTTAAACCAGGCTGGGTGTGTATGTATGTCAGCAGGTTACTCTCCGAGCTGATTCCTACAGCAAAGACTCCAGAAGAAGATAACAGCGTCTGTTCAAAGGTTTGGTTTCACTTTTAAACAACAGGAGGAAGTGAAGACATGCCGTCCATCTTTGAATATAACTGTACGTCTAAACACCGACTGATCTTGATCATCAGTCGGTATTATCGGTCTTAGATTTAGTTTTCTGCTAAGAGATGTGTACAGATATTTTTCAAACACAAACACATCTGAGTTTTAAAACAATTTCAGTTTCTAACGTTGGTTTTCAGTGACCTTAAAACCATATTTAAAAGACATTCACATCAGTGAACGAGCCTCAAATCGAAATGCATGAAGTCTGTTCTGGAGAAGATTTGGTGAATTTGTCAAACTTAGTTAAGAAAGGATAAAGGGCTCAGAGAGACTAAAGAAATGAACATCGGCTAATGAAGCTCAAAAAGTTGTTAACAGATCTCCAAAAGACAAAAATGTTTTTAATTTTAAGATAAAGAGTTGTTTCTCTCAGAATTCATAAAAGGAATCAAGTTCAGATCCTGGTTTTGGGTCTCAAACTCAAATGTTAAAGCAAGGTAACTCATTTAAAATTTTAACACCAAGACGTTAGTTTGATAGGAGGTGGTTTTAAGGCCCAGTTGTTCAAACACATCCAGATTTAAACTCACTGGGATTCAGTCAAGGCTCCTGACTGACCGTAAAGGAGCTGAGTGATGCGATGCCCAGATGATTCGAAATGGCATTATTAGACTTGATATGAGCCACATTCATGATAAGTCAAGAAAGAAGCTTTACTTTAAGATATTAACAGACAAAAATGATGCCTGAATTGCCTTTGAAGAATAAGAACATCTGCCAGCTGGGTTAAAAAAAAAGTTAAGTTTAAAGTTTTTTTAAATAAAAAAATGACCTAATATGAGAAACTAAACTAGTAGGATTTTTTTTTACTCTTCACAAGTAGTTCAGGCATCAGTCTGTGTCTGTTACTGCAGGATCTTGCTGCAGGTTTCCCCTCAGTTTGCCTGTGGAGGGGGGCTGGGAGGTTTTTTCTGTGTCTTGTGATGTTTTCCGGGCTCTCTGTCCGCTATACTGAGAGTGCTTATCTGTGTGTTCATGTTATGGTTCGTCTGTGCGTCTGAGTGAAACTCAGGAGAATTGTGAACGCACGATGTAGAGACAGAAATGACCTCCTGTCATGTAAATAAGATAGATAACATCAGGCTGTTTAATTTGTTCAGTGAAAGATCATTAAGAGAAGTGAACTTAAATGACTTTTTCTGTGATCTGGTGATGTTTCATGGAGCTAAATCAAGTCCAAAAAGTTTTGTAAATTTGAAAATAAATAAATAAATAAATTAATAAATAAATAAATAAATAAAAATTAAAAACTGGAAAAAACAAATGAAAACTAAAAATTTAAAGCTTCATCCTGAATAAAAAAAAATAAAAAAATAAAAAAGTAACCCAAAAAAATTAAAAATAGGCAATTATTTTTCAATCCCAAAATATTTTTTTTTATCAGCTTTTCATTTTTTTTAACAAATCATTTATTTTTAGCTTTAAATATAAAATATATTTTAAGAGTTAAGGCATTAATTTTTTCCTTTTTATTTTAGATTCCATTTTTTTCTCATTCGCATCTTCTTTATTGGTTTCAGTTTTTTTCACTTTCAGATCAATTTTTTTCTCTTTTTTTTTCCAAAAATATTTTTTTTCAAATTTACAAAACTTTTGGCCGTGATTCAGCTCCATATTATACAGAAATTAAAATCAACTTGATTTCTTGGGGGGGGGGGGGGGTTGTAAATTTGAAACAAACAAAAAAATCATTTAAAAAAAAATTAAAACTGAAAATTTAAAGCTTCATCATGCATTTTTTTTTTCAAAACTTAACAAAAAAAAATAAATAAAATTCATTAAAAAAAATATTTTAAAATTTAAGCGTTAAATTTTTCCTTTTTTCTAAGATTCAATTTTTTTTGTCATTCAAATCTTCTTTTTTGTTTTCACTTTCAGATCAATTTTTTTTGTTCAATTTTTTTTTTCAAATATATATATTTTTTAATGTCCAGAACTTTTGGCCTTGATTTATCACCATATATAGAAACTAAAACCAACTTGATTTCTTTCTCTCTCTTTTTTTTTTTTTTTTTTTTTTTGGGGGGGGGGGGCCTGTACAATGATAGAGGAAAAATTGTAATGCGTTTTTTGCATTTTATGGATTAAAAGAACACAATTTAAAAAGCTATAAATCAGGTAAAACATTGAGGTGAAAACCTTTGATCTTATAAATTGTTGATTTCCTCTGGCTACAGAAGAAGAGAGTTAGACACTAAAGTAATAATTTCCCTAAACAGAAAACAGTTCACTGTCAGGATCCTGTCACGGTGTTTTATCAAATTTCCAAAAACCACAACATACCACCTGTTCTCTAATTACCAGCGAAAAAATGATATGGGTCGACAAATTTAAAGCTCTGGTACTCCAAGTTTTATAAACTTAAAGAGTCTGTACATGAATCAGATTCATTCAATCATTTTTTTTTCTTTGGGCAGGGATTAGCTGGATAAAAGAAAGAGGGATATACAGAACCAGATCATCCTGATCCAGATTTAACCTTTTGAACAACTGGGGTCAGAAGATAAAGAGAGAAAAGGACGCAGAGCCCAGTTATACATCATGATGTTAGGCTACGTGAATATTTAGCATGTTTGTTAAGAGTATCCGAGTGATCGAGGGGACTCTCAGGCTCAGTTTCTGGAACATTCACTGCACACGAGAGCGCTCAGAAACATTCGTTGCTCGAGAATCTTTTCCCCGATACAAGAAGGTTTCAGTTTCAAACACGTCACAGAAACATTCCCATAAACGACCTTCCTGTCGGGGGATGGGGGGACAGGGGGACAGAGAAAGACCTTCTGTTGGATCTCTAAGGGGTTCGCTCCTCACCCAGCTTGTCCGAGGACGTGATAATGTCAGTGGGGACACACGAGTCCAGATCAGCGTCCATGATGCCGAGGGGGTCCAACTGGGCCACATGGTGCCCGCGGATCTACAGGGAGTGACAACAGCACAGAGCCCACCCGGGACAGGAGGAGGAAGAGGAGGAGGAAGAGGTGAAGAGGAGAAGAACGAAGGAGGAGACGCAACAAAAATGGGCGAAAAGGAAGGCGAGTGGATGAGAAGCAGGGTGGAGTGAAGGAGGAGAGGAGCAGAGGGTCCGAACCCGAACAGGAGTTCACACAAAAACAAAGAGGACAGAACGACAGCAGGGGAAAGGTTTAGACCAGAGAGAAAGAGAGAAAAAGAGAAAGAGAGAGAAAGAGAGGGAGGGTGGGAGGGAGGGAGAAGCAACATTAACACCACAGACTGAAGCACTTTGCTTTTTGAGCTCAGGTGTCTCACCGACGTCCTGGAAGCCGGTATTGACCGGAGCATCATCAAAATTCACACAGCTGATTCCCAGAGGATCCAACTGAGCATTGTGATGCCCCATCACCTAAACACACACACATACACACACATACACACACACGTGGTTATCTCAGCACAAACTGCACAGACAGGTACGACAGGTTGTTGGAGGTCTGCACAGATCACAGCTGACAGCAGGAGGATGGCTCAGAGTTTCTGCTTGTTCTCCTCTCTTATTTAGACCCTCATCTGATTTTTATTCAACCAGTTACACTTTTATCAAATTTTGTCAAATCAAAGAGGTGGTTATATTCAAAGTCTAAATTCTTAGAGCTGGAGTAGCTAGCTGATGTACTTCACATTTCTCTTAAAAACTCCAAATCTGCTGTTCTTTAATGAGCTGGCTCTTCCAGGACGGTCTTTACTCTGAGCTTGAGGATAAACAACACATAGATTTCAGAGATTGTAACAGGAGCAGCAAAGATTTTGCCTAGGATGCACTTTGAGATCGCTTTGATGAAAAGTGCTCTACAAATAAAATTTATTATTATTATTATTAAATATGAAAATTTTGGTCAATACCGATATCTAATATTAAAATTGCTGTTTAAGCCGATAACCGATATTTACCAATACCACTCTTCTTAGGTAGTTTTGGTGTTTACATGGTCATAGAAAACAATGTTTTTTGGGTCTTAAAAGACTGTTTAAAAAAAGCTAATAAGTAAATATTGGCCCACTTTTATGCATCAGCCGATCAAGGTTATAATATTGAACTAAAACAAAACTAAAAACGAAAACTAAAATTTAAAACACATTGCAGTTAACTCAAACTGATAAAAACTAGAAAAGAAAACAAAAATGATAAGTAAACTAAAACTGTATCTTGTGTTCACAAAACTAAATGAAACTAACTAAAATTAAAGACAAAATGTCCTTAGTTAGAGTTTCTGACAATATTAACAGCCTTTAGGATTTAAATTAATCCGACACAATTTCCCAATCAATTTTACGACAGTTTTCAGCAGTTGTCAGCTCCGTACAGCACCATCATAGCAACATACTGGGACGTGCTTGTTGACTGCACTGACTGGCTGTGCGCTGTGCTGCGACCAAACGTAGTGGAGCAACGAATCAGAGCATCTGTAATAGTTTAACTACATGGGAGTCTGACTTTAATGTTACAGAGTCCAAGTTTCTAATTATCTAAGCTGATATTATATTGTTTTATATTATTCATGTTAACATTATTTTTATATACTTTATGTTTATGTTTTTTATATTAAGTTTATATTATTTTCTTGTGTTTAAGGCAGCAGCCAACAGTTCAGTATCAGCATTGACTGAGCAGTGAGCACTATGTTGGACTTGAAAATAAACAATATTACAAAGTATGTACTCTGATCTTTTTGAATCCTGCACCTGGTTAATAAGGTATGAAAAAACTAAAACTGAACTGAAACTAAGCCTTGTAGCAAAAATCAAAACTAAATAAAAAACTAATTTAAACTAAACTGTAATGGAAAAAAATGTCAAAACTAACTAAAACTAAACTTTAATGACAAATCTAAAACTATTATAACCTTGCGGCTGATACCGATACTGATACCGATATATCATGTGCCCCTTATTTTGCCGTTTAGTTTACAGCCTCTGTTTTGCGTATTCTGCAGCGAAGATGGTATTAACAAATTTGTCTCACTCCTCAGTAACTCTAGAAAACAATATTAACTCTGTGCACAAAGCAGAAAAGTTGTAATGACATCAGAAATAATTCATCACTTTCTTATTTGGTAACTTTTTTATTTGCGATCTAGAACGATCTAATCATTTTATTGCATGAACTTGATTTTTTCTTTGAAAATTTTCTTTGAATGCATATGTTTATGGTTTGTTAAAGGGGGAAACAAAAAGAAAAATGAGACTATTGCATAATTTATGATGAAAAAAAACATTTTTTTTTAAATTGTCTAATCTCTGGATCTGTGAATACCTCCAACAACCACGTCTGTTTGAAGGATCTCTCAGCCTGTCTGGAAAACTGAAGAGCCGTCAGGACTCTTGGGAAACACTTTTTAAGCTGCGTTTTAATCTAAGCTGTCAGAACAAAGCTGTACATTTATTCCAGCAATAATATATTTATGCTAAAAATCTGTCTGAAAACACTTCTTCTTCTCCTAAGGTCGAGAAAACCTGAACTACACCGTCTGAAATTAAACACTGAAATAACATCATGTATATTTTTAATACATCAAGGGAAAATTTTCTACAACTTCTAAATTATGTCATCATAATCTAATGATTGTTTAAGGGTCTTGACTAAATGGAAATAAAATCTCATGAAAAGAAAAAACAAGACTTTACGACAGAGTTACATCAATGACACACGTCTTTCTGTCTGTGCTGAGCTTCATGTTACAAAAGTCTCTGGAGGAAAAAAGACACGTTAAATAAAATCACAACAAACATCAAACATCAAACAATAATTTCTACCAGTATGAGAAAAAGTGAACTTGGCCTTTGTGAAAACTAAATCTAACGTACGTCATGATGTGAAATAGTGAGTCAGTGTTATCAGACAGTCAGTCAACACTTTGAGACCAAAGGTGAAAATCGTGCTGAAAAAGCTGAAATTTTGTGACTGTCATTATTTGGAGATAAGTTAGAAGATGGTGGTTAAGAGGTAGGAGATTTAAAAAAAAAGCCAAAAATCTGAAATAAGTCGCCGGAAGATTGAGATTGAAAGTGACGAGGTGGTTATTTAGATAAAAATATGTAATAAAAGGTCAAAATTATTACTTTAACTCTTTATTGTTCAATAGCAGTTATAATATGTGAGATAAAAAGCTGCAGTTATGAACCAAAAAGGCAAAACTAGCAGTTGTGTAACATGACGAAAAAGTGATAATAAGTGTAGGGCTGCAACGATGAATCGATAACATTGCTAAAAATCGATCAGTAAAAGCGTCAACAGCGTTTTTCCACAATCGATGCGCTGTGCTGCGTCATCACTGTATTAGTTTGTCCTCAGTTTATTTGTTTTCTCCCTTTTTGTTGGATTAATTAGCGGCTGTCAACCAGATGAAGGTGCATTGCTGCCACCTACTGGACTGGAGTGTCACCCTGTTTGAAAACCACGAGGAGTTCATTAAACCCATGTTAGCATTAGCGTTAGCTGCTACAGATAGTGGCAGGGCAGAGGGGGTGAACTGTTTGACCTGCAGGTGAAAAGATTGAAGACACATTTTATTTATTTGTTTTTTTGGCCCACTAAGTTCTCAATCTGATGATATAACAATATATTTTCTATTATTTTACCCAAACTGTTGTTTCTTTAAGTCACAATAGATTCATATCACTTTTTTTATACTTTAAATAAAGGTAGCATCTGGTCAGCTTAAACTATGTTCAAATATGTTGTTTCTTTGTATATGTCTCTAAGCAAACAATGGTAATCAACTAAAACAACAACACGTTTGGTTTTGTGAATTCTACTATTATGCATTCTCATCCTTTTTTTCCGATTCATCGATAAATTGTAAATATAATCGTTGAGTAATCGATTCCTAAAATGTTCGTTAGTTGCAGTCCTAAAGAAGTCAAAAGCATAAGAGAGAAAGTCAAAATTTTTTTTAAAAAGTAGAAAAAAATAGTTAATGATAAAAAAGATGCACCTTTTAGAAAGACGTCAAAATTATTGACAATTTGAGGAAAGTGAGTCTTTTCTTTAAGGTAAAAAGTCCAAATTATGAGACAGTAATTCAACAATATGAGATAAAAAAAAATGAGACAGGAAGTAACAAGTCTGAGATATTAAGTCAAACTTTTGTCTCATAAATTTGACTTGTCTTGTAATAATTAAGAGGCTAATGAGCAGTGGTGTGCACAGACTTTCTGAAGGGCTGAAAGAACACAAAAGGCACATAGGGCGTGCTTTTTTGCCACTAGGAAGAGCATATTATCATATTTCAACTAGCCAAGGGGGCAGTTTTGTGCATTTCTTCTACCCAAGAAGCAGGTTACTGTGTTTTGCCAACCAGGAGGGTACTTCAACATAGGGATGGGAATTGATCAGATTTTGTCAATATTGATGCCCTTATCGATTCTGCTTCTCAATCTGATTCTTTATCGATTCCTTTGTCAATTCCTGTTGTGAATTTTCTTGGTACAAAAAGTAGCTATACAGGTTTTCTGTGTCAACAACATTAAATTGAGTTTATACTGTAGGTGAATAAAATGTAACTGGTTCCTGAGTCTGGATATTTCTGGGCATAATTAAACAGAAACTGGTAAAAATTGCCACAATGTGACGTTGATGTACTGTGTTGTAATATATTAATAATTCAAGTAGGCCATCTAGTGTCTCAAAGTGGTTATAGCAATGGTTTAAGTTGTTTGGAACCTTTCCATAGTTATGAAGTCAGCTATGAGCCTTTCATTAGCCTGTTAGCTTTTCACATTTGAAATTATCAGTATTTTTTAACAAAGAGTTGATGTGAAATGTTTCTGTGATGAAAGATGAAATTCTATTCTGAAGCTGAAGCTATACTGATGTATGCTAACTGCTAGCAGATCAATGCAGTTTCCCATATACGTTAGCTTCAAGCTTGCACTATTTTGTTCTTTTGGTGAATAAGGTGATTTATACCATTTTGAATGTACTGAATATGAATCTCCTGAGAGAGAGTGATGTACATTTCTTTATGAAGTCAGTTCTTCAGTAAAACTTCAAGCTGAAAATCCTGAATCAGAGTTTTCTTAGGAAACGTTATCTAACTGCTAAGCTAAGATAGTTGAAGCAGACGAGTTGCCGGAAGGCCCGGCGGCTCCGGGAAAGAATTGTAAAGAATTGATAAGGGAATCGTGAAGCACAAAGGGCCAACGATATTGATGGATTGAAACATTTCTCATCGATTCTCAACAGAAACTGGTTTTCGATTTCCATCCCTACATCAGCGTGTGTTTCAACATGAGTTGGGCCATGAGTGTGGGGTAACTGCCCCTGCCCACCCCACTGAGCACACCACTGCTTATGAGACTAATTCAAGTTTCTCTCATAGTTGAAGGTTTTTATTTTATCATTATGACCCAACATTTGGGACTCTATTCTTCAAAACATGCCACATTTTTTTAGTTTTTTTTAACCTTGTGTATGTCAGGACCAATAAGCATGAAGGAGAAAACTTATCATGAGGAAATTTATCTCATAACTCAGAAAAGTTATTCTTAGGGAAAAAAACACTTCAGGTTTCAGAAGCTTAGACAAATTTAAACCAGACAACACATCAGTGTAGGAGTGTGTGTGGATATGTGTGTGTGGATGTGTGTGTGTGTGTGTGTGTGTGTGTGTGTGTGCGGTCTACCTGGTAGGCCCTGATGAGAGACTGCACAGCCAGGTGATCCTCCACCAGCTTCTCCACGTTGGGCTGAGCTCCGACCAGAGAGGAGAGCTGAGGAGCTGCAGACAGGCCCAGAGGAGACTGGTAGGCTGCACCGGGAGGAGCGCCGGCGTTAGCATTCCTGAAAAATACATCCCACGACTGGACCATGGGAGGAGGAGGAGAAAAACATGTAAGAAAACAGCTCCTAATACATAGATATCAAGCTGCTGAATCAAAGTTATTAATGAGAATTTTCATGTATAAACACTGAACTTGATTTCAACATCAAGACACAACTCTGGTTCTACGGTGGTATAGTAGAGTGAAGCATCTTGGTTTAGGACTGGTGGTGGGACTTGATTAAAAAAATTAATCGAATTAATTATGCCATTTGAAATTAATTAATCGTAATTAATCTCATTTTAATCACATCAATATTCAACATCAGAAGCAACAATTTTCAGTTCAAACAGATTTGGGTAGAAGACTAAATCATTGAATATTCTCATAGCAAGTTTAAACAACTAAATCCTGTTTATTTTGTTCAGAAGATTTTTTTTTTGGACAATCAGCCGTTATGTGGTAAATAGTGCTGTCAGGAGATTTTAAAAAAATAATCGAATTAATTACAGGATTTGTAATTAATTGATCTAATTAATCACATTTTAATCTTATATCTGCTTAAGGTCCTCACATAAAGAATTTGAATTCTATGGCATTACAAAAGTATAGTGCATGACTAATCGTATGAATACACGAAAGAGAAGATTTGTAAATCCTTTTTTTTTTTCACCTGGATAATATTAATTAAAATGTCCGTGTTCCCTGCCATTGACATTCAATTACTTTTTACTGCGTCTATAGAAGTCAATTATATTTTCCAGCAGGGGGAGGCGGGGTTTGGTGGAGCTTGTCAATCAAAATCCTGCTCGTAAACTTCTGTGGGTGAGAGCGGTGAGCTCTTTGGATGAGAGCTCAGCGTGGATATGAGGAGAAGATGTGAGGTGAAAGAGACACAGAGAGATGCTGCAAGTCAGAAAAGTTCAGGCAGCTCACGCTCCAACTGAGGTGTTTACATAGTCAGAGAAAACGTTATTATTTGGGTATTGAATGATCGTTCAAGATGCTCTGAAAATGGCTGGCAGCCAATGAGTTAATCTTGCGTTGTTTTTTATAACGCGTTCAAGTCACAGCCCTATTTAAGACACAATCTTTCTTTGGATTGTGCTTTCTTTTAACTCCTTTATTTTGTCCCCCTGGTGCTCCTGTAGTAGATTTACAACTCAAAAAAACAATCGTAATTTTCCTTTACTAGTGTTTGAGACAATCCTGCATTCACCCTTCGTTACAGTCGCTGTGTCTTTAAGCTTCCTGCTCCTCAAACCCCGTTCTCTCTGATTGGCCAGCTCTCAGGAGGCCTGTCGAGGGTGGACCTTGGTGTTTGAGGCCCCTGTCCATCATGTCCTGAACCAGTTAAGAGATCCTCATGTGAGCAAGTCTTTGAAGATCTTTTTTTTAGAACAGACTGTTTTGAGCGGCTCAGGGATTTATCTGATTAAAGAGCTGTTTCCTTCTTGTTTTTTAATCCATTAGCTCTTCTTTTGATTAGAAAGCAGAGAGGATAATAGGAGCTCGCTGCTGGAACCGCCTCCAGAAACAACCTCCTCCTCAGAGAAATCTCCTCGGCCTGTTCTTTCTGCTGCAGCATCAGGTTTCCACTCAGTGACTCACGCGTCCAGAATGAGCTGAAAAAACCACAGACGAACAAACATCTCAACCCCGGGATGAGCTCAGAGCTTTCACAACACAAAGACGTCCCCCAAACCAAACACAGACACTCAGTTTACTCTGTATGTTATATAACACAAGGTTTTCTCTCTGTTACTGTGAGCCAACATTTATCAAAGACAAACCTCACACCCTGAGTTCATATAGCAGCTCTGTGGTACAAGAGGAAGCCAAGGAGGGTGTGGTTACAACAAAACACTTCACGTAACCATCTGTACCCTCCGCCTGTAGCTCTGCTCCCTCTTCAGGACTCATTCATCGTTTTATTTTGAAGGATTTCTCCTGGTTACTGCAGGTAAAAAACACCTGTTGTCGCAAGATGTGGGAATGTTTCAGTATCGAAGCTTGGATCCATGTTTTCTAAAAGCCTGAACTATCCCTGTAACAGCAGCTGCTCCTCTCCACAACCCCCCAGTCAGAGGACTCAGCTGCTGCTGCAACAGACGAGTCAGCACAAAGCAGGAGAGGAGTCACAGACCACACTCATCCTCAGAGGAAGAGGGGGAGGAATCAGTGCTGAGGTCTTCATCTTCACCAAAAGGTGTTAGAAACCCCCCCCCCCTGGGTTTTAAACCTCACCTATCCTGCTCTCATGAAGGCTCCTGAGCCCGTTCGTTGTGTTTCAGACTTGCTGCTAAATTGTTGGAATAACAGCATCTGAAATGCTTCATTAATACGGGAGGTCTCTTCAAAAATCAGACAGCTCCCAGAGTGTGGTTCTTCAGCCTCACTCTCATCACAAACTGGAGCCTCTGCGTCAAACTTACTCTGTAATAAATCTGAACTGGAACCTTGAAGAGAATAATCTCATCAGGATGACCTCGGCTGTCACATCACACCTGAATCATCTCCTCTCAGCCACATGAAAACCCTGACCTCAAGGTGCTGAATGTGAGGACAGTGTCATAAATCCTTCATCCACACACGCCTCAGACACTCCTGATGGGACGATGACAACAAACAGGTGTCAGGACTATGGCTCAAGGATGGCTCAACTTTAAAGTGATACTCGGGGATGGAACAAGTTGGGTCCTATCACAAGGTTTAGGGCAGAAATTACCCCTACAGCAGTGTTTTTGTGCAGCAGAAGCCCAGAGCGCTCGCACCAAACACCCCCTCCCTGCTCCTCTGCCGGTTTCCTCTGCACTCAGACGGGGCCATATTTTACTTGACCAAAAACACAAATAAACGGACTCCCACCAAAAAAATCTGATATGGGTCTGCATTTACGCTTTATTTAGAGAGTTTCCAGTGCGTTACTTTCACACAAAAACACAGCTAAATAAGGCTCTAGTTCTCATCGTGTCTCTTTGTCCTGGCAGACTACCTGCATTTGTTTATATCTGGCACGCTGCACGCGCGGACTGATACACTAAGCGGCGAGCGCCGTTTTATGCCACAATGAGAACTAGAGCCTTATAAGTCACTCCACCTCTTCATGAAAACAATTAGAGGGAAATACACTTTTTCCTCTTGCATCGTAATGATCTGAAAATTTGAAAAGCAAAATCTTTGATAATTAACTTTTTTTTTTTAAGCAGATGAAACACTAAGGTGACTTAGGTAAAGAAACCCCCAAAAAAACCCTGAAATATTAAATTTTACAGCATGTAAAGTGACTTAAGTCCTGTTTCCACTAAGTGGTCCGGTATGGATCAGTCCAATTTGGCGCGATACTCAACGGTACCAATTGTTGGTTGCTTTTTGTGTTTATGTGGTAAAAAAATATCAATTTTTTTAATAATAAAATATATATTTTTTTCACAATTTAACAAATATATCCTTTAATATATAACCTTGCAATGCTGTGTTCATGTCCAGTATAGAAAACCGCCTACTCTTCCACTCCCTCACAGTCACAAGGATGCGTTAAGGTATCTAAATATGATACCTTTTGGCTCTACAGGAATCTATACCCAGCACTTTTGACATGAATGTCGATGGCCGCGACAGTTGTGTAATAGCGCGACACAGCGTACCCCGCTCATAAATCCAACGAAGAAAAAAAACGTGGAACAGTAAACAAAGAGCGACGATGGAAGACATCCAGCAGTTCATCTTCTTCTTTGTGATTAGCATGTAGCTCTTTGTTCAGGCTTTGTTACAGAGGCTGTGTGCTGCTGTCGCACAGGAAGTGACAATTCTACCCACCTTCTGGGATCAGATCAGCATGTCTGGCGCCCCAACAGAAGAGTACCAAAAAGTGGGACAGTACGGGTCGACCACAAAATGTGTACCGTACCAAGATGAACTGGATCTATTCTCATGTTGTGAATGCAGCCTTCACTCTAACAGATTATTTTTACATGACTGAACTTTTGACTGTGTTTAATCAAATATTTCATCATTTGAAAGACTAACAGCTCTCTGTTTGAGCGGCTGATTTCCTTACTTCATTTAAAATGTGACGAGTACCTCTTTCAGCGCTGGGAATATTGTGTTTTAAAGTCAGCTCTGACACCGGCATTCCTGCACTCTGCTCTGGTTTAAATTCTGAATAAAACAGCTTGTCGAGTTGGACTGGTTCAGCACAGATCCTTACAAACTGAAGCAGAAAGACAACATGCCAACGCACTGTGAGAAAACTCCTCCAGAGTCAAAACATGAGCACTGGGTCTCAGACTAAAACATGTATGTTAGATCATAAAAATCTCTCATACAGACCGGGGTAATGTAATGAAAAGAAACTTGTAATTTTGGAGAGGTTGACGCTTTGTGTGCCTTCTGTCCAAATCCTCTCACTAACATCTGGAGCTGAGGAGCGACACATTAACACCTCTGCCTCAGATCCTCCTGTTGGATTTTCCACATCTGGACATTTTAATACATTGATGTAGACTAGATTTTCTTTGGGTTTGCTGTATGTTTCGCCAGAGGGTCATCAGTTCAAGTAGTCTTAGTCTTTTTGTAGATGTAGTTATTTTCCCAGGGCTGTAAAACTTGAGGTTAGCCACAGGTGCATGGAAAGTTGGTGGGCTGTTGATGTTGTAGGAGGTGAAGTAGAGCGGTGGCAGGCTTTATTGACAGATGGGATGAAGATTTAGTTCAACTAAATGTTAACGCATGACTTTATTTAGTATCAGTGTCTCTAAGCATCAATACCCTCTGTGAGACAAATAAAAACTATTTATTTCAATAATATTTTTTCAAAGCTAAAAGGAGCCACTGCAGAAGACTCAAAGAGCCACACGAGGCTCCAGAGCTTTTGCTACGGGCAGCTACATGTAATCTGTCGGGGATGCGGATGAGACAATCCTGGGTTGAGTTACCGTGTTGATAACTTGCGTCGTGCTATCGATTATCCTGATTGCCATTGTTACGGTTACTCAATCCTGGATAGGTGTGTAGGAGTCACCGCGGATAAGTTGACCGCGCTTCCTGCTATAGGCCTCAGGTCTACATCATATTTAGCTGTACAACAACAACAAACCAACATACTGAGCAGAGCCAGGGCCAGAGTCCACAGGTTTTAAGTTTTTAGAGACCATAAAGGACAACATGTCTAAAAAGAGAGTCATCATTGGGGGAGGAGGCGCAGGGGCTCCTCGGTCTGGAGGTCTTGGTCTCAGGCAATGGCAGCCCTCCTGCTCTGACGTTTGCACATGTGTTTATATAAGCTTATGTTTTTATAACAGGACCAACACTAGAGTGGAAAAACTGAGTTCCCTCACAAGAATAAGCTAAAAAATCATTTTTTTGTGACATATGACAGATTTGTTTTTCAGTCTAATAATCTGACATGGCAACACTATATTCTCCCTGTTTTCACGGTATGACTCACCGAGGGAACTACGGTAAATTTAGATCCTACATCCATCCTGTGGCGTCACGACCACCATGATGCTAACATGGAAACAGCTGTGGAGGCTGTACAGAAACCTGGACGCTGTGTAAAAGGTCATGTTTAAGAGACATGAGCTGATTCAAGCTTTATTCTTAAAAATCTTCCAATTATCTTTATAATCCTGTCGCCAACGCTGTGGATTGTGATCATGAGGGTGAGTGTGCAGCGTGCAGCCAGTTTGCTCAGCTGATAGCATCAAGGTCACACCGTGTGAACTTTACGTAACGAGTGTGACATGTAACACGACACACATGAACAACACAGGGTGTTCTGTGTGTGTTCTCGACGCACTTATAGTAACAAGAGTATCTGAAGTCACACAGTGTGCATGCATGTATAGTTATTAAGTATCTACAGATTTACTGTGGTAAGTTTTACAAAATCAAACATTGATGAAGGAAGCTTCTTCCTCCTCACACCTCTAAGACTCTCTAAACATCCCAGCATCCACCTGCTTTAAAGGTCAGGGGTTGACTTCTGCCTGCCTCAGGCCAGCCTCTGTCCTTTGGACGCTAAAACTGCTCCGTCATGTGACCGAGCTTCAAGCAGCTATTATTAGCCCGGCTGTCCTTTACCCCTCAGTTAAAATGTGTTATTAGTGTCCCTGTAGACAGGTCACTGAGACAGACTCTAAAGGGGGGCGTTGCCTCCCACCAGCTGTGCAGCGAGTCACCTTCAGACAGGAACTGTTTTTAAATAAGACCCGGTGAATGTTCCAGACCCTGAGTTAGCAGCAGGTGAGCTGAGATGACACACCTGTCTCTTTAAAAGGTGGTTGTTACATCCATTGTATTCTTATAGAACAGCTATAAGGTTGATATTAAGGATTACAGTAAACTCTTTAAAAAGACTTGTTACAGCTTTTTAAACACTTTTGTTTACAGCATGTTTACAATTTGTGTCATAAAAATGTATTATCAGTATTTTTTCATATTTTGACAAAAAATTTAAATGTTAAAAAGGTTAAATGTCATATATCAAACAGCCTGTGATCAAAGCTTTAAATAGCAATACTTTCGGCTGCTCTAAACAGCTTCTTCAAAAAGTCACAAGAGAATCAGGCGAGATCAGCACGAGATTTGCTCAACTCATGACATCACAAATTGGTGGGTCTCCTTAAAAGGACAAATTTGTTTTTTGTTTTTTTTTAAACAGAAATACAACTATGATGAATCGCTATGGTGATGGGGCTTCCAGAATGTTTGGCTCCGGAATGCTGGGTGCCTTCATGTTTCTTAAAGAGACAGTAGCTAAAATGAAGTGTTTTACACAAAAGCTAAAATCAGGGTTTTAACAACATCAGTCTGAGAAAAGGAGATTTTTCTATAGCTGTGAATCAGGTAAAGCTACTTCAAAGCCTCGGAGAGACAAAAAAAGCCTGAAGAATGAGCAGAATACCCCCTCTTTAAACTGGATGCTAACAGGTTGTAATACATACTTCATTAATTTGTTGTACTCTAAAGGGTTATTTTACAAAAAAGTAGTGTAAAAAGAAATGTTGTGCAAACTCTAGCTGCTGGAAATCCTGGGAATGCAGACTTACTCAAAACAGACTGACCAATCAGAAGTTAGCGTCAGTGATGCTGCCCTCTAAAGGCCACTCTAAAAAATGAAGCTCTGATCTTAAGTTTTCAACTCTTTGGCTGTATTCAGACCAGCGTGGCTAAACAGAAGACAGAGGATCAGGTATGAACCAAAGACAGTTAGGTTACGGTGGCTTTATAGGCCCAAAAGGTGCATGTATCCTGTAGTTAGTTCGGATGGACCTTGGTTTGTATTCAGACCTGCACCGGAGAACCACGAACCGCACCAGAGCTTGTTTGGAAGCGGACCGAGACCACCTCAAAAGGTGGGTCTCGGTCCAGTTGTTTGGTCCGCACCAGGGTTCGTTTGTGTCTATTCACACCTGCATGAAAAGTCTGCACCAGCGTGGGAAACGAACCCTGGTCCATTTAAAGTGGACCAAACAGTCCAGGTCTGAATACACCCTTAGAATCACCTTTACTAATTACTAATACTAATTATTTACACCAGGAAAGCACTGCCCCTCCAGACCAGCAGGGGGCGCCCCTGCTCCTTACCTTGTGAACACTCTTAGGGTCCTCCAGCCAGGCGTAGTACATCTCCTCCACATAGTTTGAGCTCGTCCCATTCAGAAACGGCTCTGAGGCCACAGGAGCTGAGTAGCACCTGATTGGCTGAAACGTCCTTGTGCTACCTGTGGAGGCAGCTGTGATTGGCCGTTGCTGGCTTACAGTCTGAGCCGCCTGTGAGGCGGTAAGCGGACGCAACCGCGCCGCACAAGTCCTTAAACGATGCATCAGCAGTCCTTAAAGTGTCTCACTCACACACGGTGGTGGCGGTCAGGCCGATGGGCCGGACGTCCTCAACCCCAGAAGAAAGACGGGATAAAAAAATTTAGTCCAACAGGGTCGGTCCCAGATCAGAGAGGGAGGAATCAAGCATCCACTGTCCACTGGTTTGTTTGTCCACTGAGGGAGAGGGGAGGGGGAGAGACAGTGAATGAGTGAATGAGGTTTCAACACCTGGAACCTTGAACCTTACCCAGCCCAACCTCAACGTGAACTTTTCACCCAGATCACTATATTTACAAACACAAACAAGGACAAGCCCTGATATGAAAACAAAGTGGACCATATGAAAAACTTTTAAAAACAGACCAGTATTACAGAAAAACAGAGGAAGAGTAGATATACATGCACGGTGAAAATACTGCAATTGTATTTTCAGACCAAAAAGAAACAACTTTTAGATATTTGTCATAATTCTGAATACTTGTGTGCTCAGAGCAGGCTCATAACATCATCCTGGAGGCACACACGACCATGTGTAGATGAACCTGTGTCTGCATTTGCATAAAACAAGTTGGTAAAGTGTTGAAAAAATAAATAAGATCACCCTGTGTGAGCTTCTCATGTCAGAAAAGACAAGCTAACAAAAAAATATTTGTTCTCTTCTATTGAAGTTTGAATCTAACAGATGTGATGCCACATTATGATCTTAGGGAAAAGCCACAGAGATGCACAGCTCCCACATGGATGAGTCACAGAAAGTTTTTCCACTTAAGTTGAAAACATCCTTGTGGCACAAACAGCTTCACATGTGATGACAATCATGAAAAATTAAATTTCTGTTAAGTTTGACTGTGTTATGAGGACACTGAAGTTTGTTTATGAGGAAATTAGGAAGCAGGGACTCTTTAAGGGAGTAACAAAGCTGCACTGAGCCGCTTGGTTTATAACTTTCCTAATCAATCAATTTGTTTTCTTTAGTAATCAGTCTTATCATGTATGACATAACATCTTATATGACAGAATGCCCTAATTTTGATCGTCTGAAATAGGCCGCCCAAAGCTTTTAAAGTGACTGGCGTTCACTTTTGACTTAAGGTAGGATATTTTCAAACAACTGCCAATCCTGCAAACACACCTGAGGTCACAGTGAGGATAGAAGTATTTGCCTAAGGTCTGAGAACCTGCCAAATGTTGCTCTGCTTGAAGTACGGTGACAGATTTATGCTTCTTCTCCTGTGTCCCAAAACAAACTAACGTGAGAAACACCATGAGAGGGAGTTTGAGATCCTAGAAGCTCATATTGAAGTCTGTTTTGTCTTCTAGGCTGCCTCAGCTGGAGCTTCTGCTTCTGTGTTTTGACCTTGTTGGGTCCCCACTCCCTGCCTGCCATTCTCCTTCCATCACTCCGGCCTGGGCACGCCCATAGAAGTCTGACCTGCCTTCTGATTGGCTGATTTAGTGGAATCCCGCCTGGAAATAGGATTCGAACGCTTTCTCATTGGTCGCGCTAGCTGTCCGTCCTTTTGTCCTTTCACGAGTCATGAGTTCCCGAAAATAACTACCTGCTTTATCAAAACAACGTAAAACCATGAACTCTATGCGTTTTTTAACGTAAACGACAAACCCAGAATGTGTTAAAGTGCCAGTTACAACCATTCACACACTGCGTACGTGGTTGACTAAAGCGGTTCGGTGTTAGGTTATGTAATTAGCCGGTTAGCATCGCTGAAATGCTTCTGCATTCACTCTGTATTAATTGCCATTAGCGCCGTTGACTAGCGGCTAAATGGTGCTGATGTACTTAACTAATATTAGTAACGAAAAAGCAACCGTAACACAAATATAACCCTAAGACTAACGCACATTAATGATCAACTGATATGTTTTCAGAGAGTACTTTGACAGATGACCTAGCTCCCACAGTCGTACCTCTTGCTGTTTGTCAGTTAGCACGCGGCTAACACGCTAACAGGTTTTGTCCAACTCAAATTCCTCAGGACCGGTTGTTAGTTAACCTAATATGCAGGAATGAGGTGTGTGTACGTGGAAAAAAAGAACCAACACTGTCTTTCTCAGCACTCAGATGCTTTAAAAGTACAAAGTCCCGGTAACTGACCTCGAGAAACGATTTCAGCGGCTCCCCTCTCGGCCAGTATCCAGGATGCCCTTCGCCTCTCCCGGTGAAATGATGACAGCTCTGGGCGCGGAGAACGGAGGGAGGCCTGTGTGGAAGTGACGTAGGCGCAACGTCATGACGCAAAATGAGGGAAAACAGATTTATCACAATCAATCTTATTTCGTCCAATTAAAGCTCCTTTTAAATGTTCATAATCCTCAATTTAAAATGAGATTGTCATCGCAAGAATTCAATATTCACTATTAATCACACAATAAAGTTATCAAACTGGGAACTTTATTTTCCTTTCTCTACAGAAAGGAGCAGGCTCAGGCCTTTATGTCAAATTCTCTAGTACTAGAGGACAAAGTGAGGGCCTGACTCACAGTGTATATCACTGCTTTTGTATCTGCTAAGCCTGTGCAAACACAAACTGCCCTACAGAGCAAATATGTCTCTATGCTGTAGTGTTGTTTGCATAGATTTGGATGAGTTTTTATGCAATTAATTCAGAAAAAGTACACCTTCCCCGATGCAAATAATGCATTATTTAAAAATAACCAACAAACAGCAAAAAAACTGAGTAAGAAACTGTGTATCTGTTCATAAAGTGTGATGATATTTGAAACAACTATGTTTATAATGTTTAAGGACATTATCCAGCTGATCTGATGCAACAAAGTTAAAGTTATTTTGATCGAAACAGTCTCTTTTTGATAACTTGCTCAAGGAATTAACTCTTAAAAGAGGTGTTTTTGGCACTTAAAAGAGTCCTGACTGAATACTGGTCGCAATTTCAGAACTTATGGTACCTATATTTCTTGTCTACATGCACATGCTTTAGCTACTCTGCAGCCAAGCAACCCTGAAAACAAGTATACTTCATCCTTATATGGCAATGATTTTGCTTAAATGTTTCAGGGTCACACCAAAAGAAAGTAGAAAGTAAAGATAGGACCCAACTCTTGAAGATTCATCAGAGCCATGGTGTTATAAACACCACTGCAGCACTTGAACACCTTTTGTTTTGTGTTTTTTGGGGTGTTTTCTACAGTATATTGAGAGGTGTAAAACATGCTGTCTCAAAAACGAGAGACCTCCTGGCATAAAAACTTCCTTTTTGATATTGTTGTAGTTGATTTTTGGTCTACATTAGATTAGACTGTCGAAACTGAAAAGAAACACGTTTTACCCCCACAAATCAGGCAGACTTCACACATGACACAGCAATATTTAATAATTAAATTCAGTCAAAACTTTTGCGTCACCACAGATAACATGTTTACATTTGCAAATAAAAAAAACAAAAACAAATTCCTATAATATAAAAATCATTTATTCAGATAGAAAAGGTGAGATTCTTTTATCATGATGACACCTGTCTATCAATCACACCTGCTGTGGAACACATACAGTTTACACAGGTGGAGCACATTTATAACTGCACTCAGGTTTCCTTAAAGTATTCCTTTGCCCTGAGTTTTACCTCTCAGGCTACCTCCACAAATACAAGACCTTTATTCTCCTGTTCAGTCCAACAGGAAAAATCTGGGTTTTATGAAAGCAACGCAGCTGCTCGTATTTGCAGTAGTAGTACATCCTGCTTGGACTCAGACTTCAAACTTTGATTGTGTAACAGAATTTTATGGCGCTGTTTTAGCCTCAAGGTTATGAAGCCACCATGGAACTAAAACGCAGATCAAAAGAGGAATTATTGACCTTTTACTGTTTCAAATGTCCTGTCTCAAGTTTAAAAGATGGCTTTTTCTGCGGATGTGGTTTGTCAGATGACGACTTTATCTGCAGTGGGGAAATTCCTGATGGGCGCAGTACCACAAGTTACCACTAAGGATGTCCACATACAAGTTACTTTCTGTCTAATGGTGTAAAGGTTAGAAAAAAGCCAGAAAACAGTCATGATTAGGCACAAATTATGTAACACAGCTTGAAAATGACAGATTGGTTCGCTGAATGTAGTTAGCTAGCGCTAGAGCTAGCACTATCAGTTAGTTACTCATTGCTCCAATCAAACTGTTGTATGTGACTTCAACCAGACACAGCCTACATTATGTAAAACAATCTGTAGATCCTTGATCAAAGTTTAAAAACCATGCCTCGCTACGAGCTTACACCTGTCATCTGTTCCTGTTTACATCCAGGTAGTCTAGCATTATGGCACCAGCAGCTTGAACTCTCTCAACACATGACTGGTATTGTAGGTCCAAAACAAATTCCATTAATTCCTTCATGAGAGAATGAATTCTGCTGCAAATAAGAGAGTGATGATGTGTGGTTATTAAGTCAACAACAGCTTGCACCCCCTAGTGGCCATTTGTGGAACTGTACGCAAATTTGAGCAGCAGCATAGCATCCTGGCCATCAAAGTACTTCCACTTTTCTACCTGAAAGACCAATCTCAGGGTCAGTTCTGGTACTTTATGAGTTCTCTTCCACAGTTACATGAGTTTTTGGGGAAACTGAGATCCATCTGTTGCAGTTTATATATTAAACACGTCAAATCTCACATGCAAATACAAACGCTTCCTAACTTCCTGTCTTTGTTCCTCAGCTTTTAAACACACCTTACATTCAGGGTCAGTCTGATCTGCACATGAGATTTGTGGATTTAAAGAATGAACTCATTTAGCCTTCAGAGTCAGCAGCAGAAGTTGACTGAGTGTAACTTGACGCTCTCATGAGCTCCAGCTCCAGCTGCTCTGTCTCTAAATAACCTCAGTCTGAACACTTTGTTCTCCACGGTTGATTTTTTTTTTTTCTTTAAGAATAAAGACCTCAGGGGAAACACTGATTTATTATTTTTGGCATGAAAATGATCAAATGGCAAAGTTAGCCCTATGATTTGCTTATTGAAGCCTCACTTGATTCCTCATTCACAAAGATTTCTGTGCAAAACAAACACTCAAGACCTCAAATTTAAAAGATACTAAAGGAGATAAAACCAAAACAGGATGTTCTCCTCTCGCGCACAGTGCATCCAGGTTCACGTTCACTGCAGGGTGCAGCTCTCTGGCAGAGATTCCTATGAGTCAGTTGACAGCACTAGAAGCCAGTTCAACCCAAACGGACTCATTTGGTTTACTGGTGGTGTAAAAATCCCTGCGTCACTCGTGGCGATGAGCGACTTTGATGCTGGTTGCGAAGCGAGGAGTGAAGCTGAATGTTCAGAAGTGTTTGCGTCAGTTTTTGACATTCAGGTGGAAGAACGCAGGAAATCCAGGTGATCCAGTGAGCTGTGAGTTAACGGATGTTTTCCACCTTTAGTGACTTCAACACTGTGTCCACATGGTTTTACTGGAGATACCTGTCACACTCATCCCAACACCTCACACACAAGGGAACCTGCTTCCCCCTGAGTGGCTGATGTCACTCACACCGACATGTTTCCTCCTGAGTGTTAGCTGACATGAGATGCTTAGCGTCACTGATATCTGGTTGAACAGTGTTGAAGCCTTTCAGGGGAGAGTTTCTCACATTCCCTGCAGAGACGTCAAACAGCAAAGTACCACAGATCCAGGTCCAGAGGAGCAACCTGAAACACCTTGTTGCATACTGTGTTGTTACAATTTTGCAAAGAGAGAGAAAGAGCAGGGCCAGCAGGTTGGCGGAGATCACCTGCTCTCAGCAGCCGGGGTGCGTTACATTCCTATGACAGTGCTGAGCAGAAGAAAGTGCAATCAGACGACACCAGTGCTTTCTTTCAGACAGAGAGACAGAGGAAGAAACAGGTGTGCAAGCTCCGCCTCCAGAGAATTCCGTCTACAAACCAGCCAATCAGAGTGAAGGATTCAGCTTCTCTTCTGCAGAGCTTTAAGTGACTTATTCACCTCATGAAACAGACATCCACTCACTCTTTGGTGAGCAGAAAAATAAGATTTCAGCTGCTTAGCAATCACCATCAGTACTAAATTTAACACTTTTGCTTCTGAATGAGTATTTAAAATTGTGAACACAGTCAAAATAAGATGGCATTTTTTACTCAGGCGCATTTTTGTTCTGGCAGCCTCCAACTTCAGTGCACTTCTCACTCACATTTACAGTCACTCCTGTTCGTCCTGATCATAAGTTCTATTTTAAATCCACTTTACGCGCCATTTTTGCTTTGATTCAATGGCATTTTATCGAGAAACCGCAAAAACTTTCAGCGAAAATCACAACTCCCTCCTGACAAAGTTAGTAACTAGGGATGGACGAGTACTGGTATCTTTATCGGGCCGATACGAGCCAATTTTCAAGATATTGATACTTGTGAAGGCTGCAGATACCAGCAGCCGATACTCAAGGCAAAATTATTTTATGTCAGTTAAGTCCTCCTCGCCAGTAGTTGGCGCCACACTGCTGCGGTTTAACACCACGGGAAATGTGCATCACATCCTGTTTATACAACGTGAATGAACCAGGGAGAGTTAATAGTTTTATTTTAAAAAAATACTTTTGCACTTTTATGAATTTATTTCAAAAAAATCATTAACTTAGAGAAAGTTTTTTGAGTTTTATTTTGGACTTAGCTTCAGAGTGTCTGTGCTGTCTTTGATCAAAATAATCTGTAGTAGTAGTATCAGTACTCGGTATTGGTGAGTACTCAAGAAAGAGTACTCGTACTGGTATCGGTCTGAAAAAAGTGGTATCAAACATCCTTACTAACATCAGAAGTCCTGCTTCTTCCTTGATTCTGATTGGTCGGCGATTAACAAGTGACGTAGATGAGCTGTTGCAAAAGTTTGGCTGTTTTAAAATAACCACCAACTATTCTTACAGTATGAAGTTATTTGATCAAGAGAAAAATTTGCAGTATGCCAAAAATATCTGGGTGTCCTACAAAGTTAGAGCTTACTTCCCCCACTAAGCAGCATCAATGTTTTCATCATCAAAGTTTTTTCCAAAATATAAATCTTTCATTTTAGTCTTTGTTTATAAGTTGGGCTGAAAAGAAAGTTACAGCTTTTCTCCAGCAGATGGCGAACTGTTTTTTTTCTTGGACTAGCTGTTAACATGATGTCAGATCCCCTGAATAAATCAGTTTTTGATAAAGCAGTTTTGGGGAAAATATGGCTTCTTATATAGTCTGAAGACGTCGTCATCATCATTTAACTTTTTCACATAGTCTGGCGTAAAAAAGGAACTAAGAATTGCAAAAATCGGAAATATCGAAGAATCGCAATTTAAATTGAATCAGCACCCCAAAAATCGTAAAAGAATGGAATCAGTAGAAAAGAGTATTGTCCTGCCCATTTATGGCAGTTGGGGCTTAGCTTAGGGTGCATTACTGCCACCTACTGGGCTGAGTTAACAGTACAGCTACAATACTACAACACTAACATTTGAAGATTTTCACATTTACAGTGAAGTGATGTGAAAGAAACGGAAGGGATTTAGATGACTTCATGTTGTTGCAGAGGTGAAACCGCTCTCACAGGTAACTTTTCATTTCTATAAAACTTTTTTAAAATCATAAATAGGTGGGATTACAGGTTAACGATCAGATTTACTTCCTCCTTTCAGAACACAACACCAGAGAACACCTCTAAATATGACTGGCTGGTTTGGAGACGGACTATCCCAGAGGTCGAGGTTTGCACTTGAGAGACAGACAGAAAAAAAGGACAGACTGTTGAGACCATCTGCGGCTTCACTTCAGTCTCTTCACGTTCCTATTGGTTCTGCTGAAACCCCAGTCCAGCAGCGTGGTCCGGTTCCCAGACCAGCTCCGAGGGCCGGCTGCTGCTGTTTTGGCTCCAGAAATCAAATCCTCAGGCGCTGCAAGTTCACCAGCACTGAGTAGATGGAGGAAGAGGAGGAGGAGGAGAAGAAGAGGAGGAGGGGAGGTTGTAGTCCAGGTGTGCTGAATGGAGCACTCTCATTGGTTAAACAGGTGGAGGAGGGGCGGGTCTTTGAGGCACCAGAGGCTGTGATGCAGCAGAGGGTTTGGGTTTTCTGGGAGGAAGGAAAAGAAATAATCAACAACTGCAGCAGTGTCTCCTTTACAGTGGGGGAAATAAGTATTGAACGCGTCAATTTTTCTCTCATTACATTTATTTCCAAAGCTGCAATTCAAACAAAATTTCTCCCAGACATTGGTATTAACTCAAATAATCCACACATGAAAAGAAATCACAACGTTCAGGTTCATAAATAATGATTATGTGGAATTAAGTACGATAACACAGGAAAAAAGTATTGAACACGCCATGGAAAGGCTGTATACTTTGGCAAGGAAATGCACCATAGCACCTGAAATCTGTCAGTAATTATTACTTGAACTTCCAATTAGTGCAAACCAACATCAGCTGGGCTAGAGCAAATTGATGGTCCTATAAAAAAGGTGTTTTTTCACCAAGCAGTTAAATACCACACACCTCATGATGGGTAAAGGCAAAGAGCTCTCTGAAGACATTCACAACCTGATTGTTGCTCAGCATCAGAATGGAACTGGTTACAGACTTATATCAAAGCACCTGAATATTCCAGTCAGCACCGTTGGGGCCATTATTCACAAGTGGAAGAAGCACCACCTTACCATCAGGCCACGCACAGGAGCTCCTTGAAGATTTCTGACCTGGGAGTCAGAAAGATAGTCAGAAGAGTACTCAGCGAGCCAACCACCCTGAAAGTGCTCCAGAAAGACTTGGAGGCAGCAGGTACAATTGTTACAGAGAAAACAATAGGCAATGCACTCCACCACCATGTCCTTAGGATGCTCAGCCTGCAAGACTCCATTCCTCAAGAAAAGGCAGGTTGAAGCTGGTTTAAAGTTTGCTAAACAGCATCTTGACAAGCCTGTAGAATACTGGGAGAATGTTGTCTGGTCAGATGAGACTAAAACTGAACTTTTGGGCTGTCATACTACAGACCATGTTTGGAGGAGAAATGGCTCTGCACATCAGCCAAAAAACACTACACCAACAGTGAAGTTTGGAGGTGGAAGCATCATGGCATGGGGTTGTTTCTCATCTCATGGTGTTGGCAAACTTTATTTAACTGACGGAGCAATGAATGGAGCCATGTATGGGGAAATTCTTGATCTGAATCTGCTGCCATCCACCAGGATGATGAAGACGAGACGTGGCTGAACCTTCCAGCAGGACAACCATCCAAAGCACACGGCAAAGTTGACTCTCAAATGGTTTCAAAAAAAGAAAATCAATCTGTTAGAACGGCCCAGTCAATCACCTGACTTCAATCCAACTGAACATTTGTGGAAAGAAGTAAAGAAAAGGGTTCACCAGAGGGCACCAAAGAATATTCCAGATTTAAAGACAATCTGTGCAGAGGAATGGGCCAAAATCACACCTGAGCAGTGTGGGCCATTAGTTCAAACATACAAGAAGCTTCTGGAAGCTGTCATTGCAAACAAAGGCTTCTCCACTAAGTATTAGATGAGTCTCAGTTAGTGTGTTCAATACTTTTTTTGTGTGTTATCGTACTTAATTCCACATAATCATTATTTATGGACCTGAACGTTGTGATTTCTTTTCATGTGTGGATTATTTGAGTTAATACCAATGTCTGGTAGAAATTTGATGAGAAAAATGTTGACGCGTTCAATACTTAATACAGACACTTCGTTACAGGCCAAAATGTTTGCTTTTAGAGTCGTGTTTCTCTTACAAAGGAGGAGGAGGAGGCTTCAGAGCGTAGGATGGAGCTGTCCTGCTGGTCTCCACCACCTGACCACAAAGAAAACCACAAGAATCCATCAGTAGCTCCATCATTATCAGTGTTTCATCATTCAGTTCTGCTTTCCACATATCTCATCCCTCCTTTGACAGACTATCCCAAGACTGCGGTTTCATTTCATCATCTCTGTGATGTGACAACTTTTTATCATACATGATTTCAACAGTTCCTCCAGAAATGACTGATATATTTAAAAGCTTCAGACAAACAGAGAAAAAAAACGACTCAAACACAACAGAATGTTAAGTAGCAACTGTAGTTCAGAATATATTAGTATTATTACGGTAATAGTATTGTAGCTATATTACAAGAAAGTGGTATTGTGTAACATTACTGATAATACGGTGATGTCATTTTGCATGATATCACTAGTTTAAGTATTTCAGCTGCTTAAAGTCATACCTTAGTGATATTTGAGTTCATATTAGTAGTACTACAGCAAAGGTGCTATGGATGATACTAGAGGTATTACGGTAATATTTCATATTGAAGCATGGGTTTTGCAGGGAATATCTGAGGTATTATGGTTGTAATGTTTTAGTATAGAGTGTATGACACAAGTAGTATTACAATATTGTCATTGAGGCTATATTTGAGGTAATATGGTAGTTGCATTTCAGATAGCAGAAGTAGAGGAAGGTTTACCTCGGTGATAGTTCAGTAGTATTAGAGGTATTACAGTAATGGTATCAGTTGTAATACAGTTGTTACAATTTAGGCATATTACATGCATTACGGTAAATGATATTATTTGTATTATGATAGTGATTTTCACAATGATGAGTGTTGGTATTTCAGATAACATCAGTATTACTATTGTTGGTGAATTTCAACGAAATGATCGGAGTTGTGCCTAAAATGTATTTTAGTTGGTATCTAGTTGTGGTATTTTAGATGATATTCGAAGTATTATGGTACTGGAATAGTGGATTATATTAGTATTTATAGAGTGTGAGTGATACGAGCAGTGTTTACCTCCTGTGGTGGCAGGAGCTGAGCGTGGTTCTTCATGTGGAGACAGACAAAAGCACAGGAGTTAGTGACTCATTAATATCAATTAGTTAAATCACCAATTAAACCAATATCTGCTGTTAAATGACTTTCTAATCAACAATCAATGACTGTTATGACTGCTATTTTCCCCTCTTGGTGGATTTATAAATACACTTTTAAACACACACAGACGTTGGCGAGACATGACTCAGGAGTTAACTAACTCCTCTCTAATCTGGTTTTTGGATGAAAAGTTAACTACCCATAATTTAACACTAGAACTACATCAAAGACTGAACTCTCTGATCTAAACATAAGGCTTACCGGGAGCACAGTGACATCATCATCATCATCATCATCAGTCTCCTGACCAGCAGCGTCATGTGAACTTTCATTAGTGTGTTTATTGTGTGATGTTTGCTAGCTATAGATCGATAAAAGGCTGATTGAACGACGACAAACAGCTGGAAACTCACCCCGTCTCTGACGATGTTGTTGGTGTTGCCCCGCCCTACAGATGGAGGCGGAGCTCTAGGAGGGGGCCCTCTGCTGGGATTGGCTGAAGCAGCACCGTCAGCTCTGGAGACAGAAAGAGAAGAAATTTGGAGTTGTACTTTGGTGTTCATCTGACTGTAACACAGATGTCGTCAAAGTGTCTTTAAATGCAGCACATGGTTATATAGAGCAGTGGGCAGGGTGTCCCTGAATACAGCATACAGGTCAGTTTATGAGCTCTTGAGAAATGTGTCCTTGAATGCAGCACAGAGGGCAGTAGGCAGAGGTCAGCCTGAACTAATTATTAATAGAAAAAAGAAAAAACGCTGACTCGGCTTCAGCTGCTGCCGACACTACAGGAAACAGAGACACAGAAATAAACTAAAATCTAAACCAGACTATTTCAAACTGAACTAAACTAAGGTGTACTTTATTAAACCAAACTAAAACATGAGGCTTTAGTTGAATTTACTGGACTTAAAAGATCTCAACATAACAGTTTAACACCAATAAATCCTTAATAACTTCACTCAAGGTATTAATGTTAACTAGAATAAACAAATCCAGATGAGACTCATCCTAACTCTGCTAAACTTACTCCTCTTAACTTAACTAAAGTGAATAAGTTTAATGAAATTAATCTAACTTGATTGAATCTGACTTTCATGATCTAATCTCATCTATAATTATAATCTTATCTAATCTAGTCTGAACCCAAATTTACTCAACCAGTCTAAACAGTAAAAGTTAACTAATCTGACTTTACTAATCTAATCTAAAACTAACTTCATTAAAGTTAACCTGACTTAAACTATCAAATTTAAACATAACTTCATAAACTAAACCTAACTCTGCTTATCTAATGCAAACCTTACTTGACTTAACTAAACCCAACTTTGCTAAGCTAATATAAACCTATCTTCACTTAACTTAAACAAACTTATCAAATCTAACCTAAAACTAACTTCACTACAACTAAACAAAACTTCACTAATCCAATACAAATCTAACTTCACTAAATAAAAACTGACTTAACTCTTCTCATCTAAACCTTACTCCACTAAATTAAACCTAACTTCACTCATCTGATGTAAACCTAACGTCACTGAACTAAAACTAATTTTTCTTATCTAATCTAAACCTTACTTCGCTACAACTAAACATACATTTACTTATCTTAAAAAAAACTAACGTCACTAAACTAAAAGTAACTTTACCTTTCTTACCCGTACTCCACTTCACTTAACCCAATTCTGCATGTTTAATGTAAACCTAACTTCACCAAAGTAAAAGTAACTTTACCTTTGTAATACTAACCTCACTTCACCAAACTAAACCTCACTCTGCTTTTCTAATGTAAACCTTACTTCACTAAACTAAACCTTTAATTTTCTAATTTAAACCTTACTTCACTAAACTTAACCTAATTCTGCTTATCTTATACAAACCTAACTTTACCAAGCTAAACCTGTCTTCACTCATGTAATCCAAACCTAACTTCACTAAGCTTAAAGTAACCTTACCTTTCTAATCTAAACCTTACTTCACTTAACTAAACCCAACTTTGCTAAGCTAATATAAACCTATCTTCACTTAACTTAAACAAACTTATCAAATCTAACCTAAAACTAACTTCACTACAACTAAACAAAACTACACTAATCCAATACAAATCTAACTTCACTAAATAAAAACTGACTTAACTCTTCTCATCTAAACCTTACTCCACTAAATTAAACCTAACTTCACTCATCTGATGTAAACCTAACTTCACTGAACTAAAACTAACTTTACCTATCTAGTCTAAAACTAACTTCACTAAACTAAAAGTAACTTTACCTTTCTTACCCGTACTTCACTTCACTTAACCCAACTCTGCATGTCTAATGTAAACCTAACTTCACCAAAGTAAAAGTAACTTTACCTTTGTAATACTAACCTCACTTCACCAAACTAAACCTCACTCTGCTTTTCTAATGTAAACCTTACTTCACTTAACTAAACCTTACTTTAATTTTCTAATTGAAACCTTACTTCACTAAACTAAACCTAATTCTGTTTATCTTATACAAACCTAACTTAACCAAGCTAAACCTGTCTTCACTCATGCAATCCAAACCTAACTTCACTAAGCTTAAAGTAACTTTACCTATCTAATGTAAACCTTACTTCACTCATCTGATGTAAACCTAACGTCACTGAACTAAAACTAACTTTTCTTCACTAAACTAAACCTAACCTACTCTAACATAACATGGCTTAATTTAATCTAAGTGAATTTAACCAATCTAAACCAAAATAACCTTTGTGAATGTTTCCAAATTAAAAGCAGTTTTTCGCCCCACAGTTTGTTAATTTTAGTTTTATTTTGGAGATGGAGATATTTCTCTTCACTCTGCAGCAAGGTTTTTTTTTTTTTTTTATGTCTGAACTGTATTTAGATCAGTTTGTGTCCCTGATTGTCCCTCCTGTTGTGGGAGAGGTGAAGTCACCGGGTCACACTCACTGGTATCCTTGTGATCTTTTCCTCCGGCTCAGCCCGAGTCGCCGCAGCAGCTCGTTCCTGCGCAGAAAAACAAACGCACCCAGAGCGAGAAGAGGGAGGACGATGAAGAAGAAGACGAGGAGGCCGTCCCTGAGAGAGGTGTCTTTATCTGAGGACGACAGACGGACAGTTTACTCCACAGCTGATGGGTCGTATGATGTCATACAGAGAGGTATTCAGGTGGAGGTACCGTTCCAGGTGGGCCCGCTGTCCACGCTGCCGCCGTAACCTTTGAGCTCACAGAAAGGAGCCGCCCAGCCGTCGTCACAGTGACAGTTCTTGTTGCTGTTACACACCTGAGAGACACACACAGACCGGTTAGTGTGTGACCACCTGGGAAACTTCACTCACAGGCAGACAGACAGGTGTCTCACCCCGTGTCCGTTACACTTTTTCTCCACGTCACAGTCGTAGTTCAGGATGTCGGCGCTGCGGCACTCAAAGTTCATGCAGACCTGAAACACCACAGAAGAAGAAACAGGAGTCAAGATCCCAACGTCCCCTCTTTTCTCCCTCCTCCTCCTCTTCTTCTTCTTCCTCACCTTGTTGTCTCCACATTTGGTTCCTTCGTTCACCATGCCCGGATCGGGGACGTCTGATCCCAGCATGAAGTCGACGCCGTAACATTTGGCTCCGGCTATTGGCGTGCTGATGATCGACGGTTCGATACCGAAGACGGTGGCTGCCTGGACGTTGGAGCACTGCAGCTTCCCACACTGAGCGTTTCTGAGGAGACAGAGTCAAAGAGTCCTTCAAATACAACATCAGCACACACACTCTCACTCCTTTACAGTTTCCTGCTTCTATCCTTTCAAAATAAAAGCGTAAATAAAAAAAGAAACACTAAACTGAGACAGAAGGCTTTAAACTAGAGAGACTTCTGTGTGTGAGTGTGTGTGTGTGTGTGTTACCTGCTCTCACACTTCTTGTAGCCGTAGTTGTGGTAGCCGCAGTTGCCGAAGCGGTCTCCTTTACTGTTGACTTCTCTGAAGCAGATCTCAGGAGCAGCTTTGGCCTCTGAGGACGAAGAGGAGAAGGAGAGGAGTGATGAAGAGACAAAGCGTCCTGATACATAAAAAAATCTGATAATCTTAAATACATGAGACCCTGAGGGAGGGATAATGCGCCTCAATTTAAAGGTACTGTGAGAACTACCAGATTGGCGTTGACTGCAGTGACCCCTGTGGTTAGAATCGGTAGTGCTTTACCTTAACACACCTTGAAATACTTTTAAAAACTTCAACCAGAGCTCTAAAAATCTTTTAAAAAGTAAAAATCTGCAGGTATAAGTAGTAAAACCATCTGGTCATGTTAATAAGAGTGTGTTTTGTTTGTTGACGGTAAACTTTAGATGAAACTTGAGCCTCATTTAGCACCACTCAGCAGAGAGTTGTCAGTGTAAACATGGGGGAGGAACGTACTGGGTCCAAATATGGCCTGGCACTGTCCGTCATAGTGCTGACACTTCCCATTGTAACAGTACGCCTGCTGCTTCCTGCACGGCTGCCCGTTCTGAAACACACACACACGTAACAACATCAAAACAGGACAAAGAAACACTGAGCAGCATGTGAGGTGAGGCTGTGGCGCCCCCTGTGGGAGAGGTGTGTACCTGTTTGAAGACGTCACTCTGGCAGAGGGAGGAGGAGCCGTTACAGTACTCTGGCAGGTCACACTCATCTGTGCTGGATCGACACACTGTTCCTCCAGGGAGGTACTAAAACACACACACACACACACACACACAGAAAGTCAAACTGTCTCAAAATCAAGTCTCAAAAATGCAACATATCCATAGGTCATAGAATTTCCTGCATCAGTTTGTAAAGTGATCAAAACTGTCCCACGAGATCCTCACAACACTTGTTGAAATGGTGACTTCATCAAATAAGGATCTCTTAGGACATGGCACATTAAAGGCAGGGTCGTCAGTCCTGAAAAACTAGCATGAATTTGAACGTGGCATCTCGTCAGGACTCCTCCTAGCCCCTCCTCCCCCTCCCCTTGGAGCTCCCTCAAAGCAACGCCCCTGCTCACATGCACGAGAACCACCGATTCACGACTCTGATTGTGAATGAGTGAAAGACGGATTCAGCACATCATTTTATGTTTTGCACTAGGCCAAGTCATGTCTCATTCAGAGGTACTCTCAACTGTCATGCTAGAATCGTCCACTTTTATCTGTGACACGATATCAGGAATAAAGCTATAATACAAACAGTACATGTACATTTTCTCTAGGAGTTACCAAATATCACAAATTGTTTTTGCTTGTCAGAGCCCCTGGTGAGAGTTTATTAGACTCTGATCCAGACTACAGCCCATAGCTAAGTACCCCATCAGGTCAGAGGGGACAGGCCCGAGGTCGCGAGAGGGGCAGTAGTTAGAGGCAGGGGAACAGAGCAAGAAAAGAAAGCCTCCGTCTTTCAGGAAGGCCTTAAAGGTAGGTTCTACAGGAGTTTTTGTTGCTTGTTTATAAACACAACATTCAAACTGGGCTCCTTCTTCTTGGCTCAGTGCCAGCTGCAGCACACACCCACAGTCTCCGACCGTGACAACGTGAACACAATCAGTTGCCCAGCAACCACCTGTAGCATCACGTTTCTACGTGGGAGAGACTTGAGAGCTGTGCACCCAACTTAGCATGTTAGCACAAGCTAATCACGGGTATTTGACATGTACCAGTTTAGCAGAAAGCTAACTCACATTGTTTTTCATCCAATGCTGCTCTCCAACTTCCTCAAAGCGAGTAAAAGTCGAGCCAAGCTTCATCCTTGCTAAGTAAAAATCTTTATTTGTCTGTCGTTTTGTTTCGCTTTGGTTGTGTTTTTCTTGCTACATGCTACGTCCACTATCGTAGCCGCTCGGGATAGCTGCTTCCTCTCGCTAATCAAGATGCAAAGTCACTGGCGCACTGACATTACTACGCTTACTTTCCATTTAGAAAACATGATACAACCAAAAGATCAACATCCAGGTAGAGGAGGGAGTTGAGGCAAACACAGACACTGACACACGTGTATAAAGTCAACCATAGGAGACGACTGAGCAGGATTATTCCTGTAAAAGTTGACATTTTATTTATTCATTATTCATTTTAAGCCTGAGGGGCTAGATTTTTTAAAATTTCTTTTTAGATTTTTTTTGTTCTTGGATAACTACAGGCTGGGGTCAAAGGTCAGGTAGTTGTGTTTACCTGACATTTGGAGCAGCATTCTCCGTACGCACACTGCGCTCCGGGCTTCAGCTTACAGGTCTGGTACTCACAGCAGGGGTCCTCCTCACACTCCTGCAACACACACACACACACAGACAGGAGTTAATTTCCTGTTTCCACACCTCTTCCTCGTCTTTGCTCGGGGCACATTTCACGTCGAGATCTTTTAATCCCAAACTCTTTATTCCCATAATTCAGCAGCAGAACAACAAAAACAAGATTTTTTTTGACGCCTGGCTGCTCACAAACACGTTCAGGAGCCAAATCTGCTGCCAGCTTTTCATCCACAGACCTTCTGAGAGCCGCAGTCACACTCCTCCCCGATGTCCACCAGTCTGTTCCCACAGTAGGGGGCGCTGTAAGCATCGTCGGGCCGAGGCACGTTCAGGAGACACGTTCCTCCTGTCAACAGAATCATCTTCTCAAAGTCGTCCGCGCTGCAGCTGCTGAAGTTTCTGGATCCTCTGCAGAGAGAAGAGCAGGAGAGGAAGATTTTTACGACTCTTTTCTCCCAAAGAGGAGTTACTGTCGCTGTTTTCTGTGTGGATGAGTTTGTGTGACGTACGTAGCTCCTGAGTTCATAATGCAGGCAGGGACTGGGCACGTGCAGGAGCGTCCGTCGTCGTGGTTCATCCCCAGGTTGTGTCCGAGTTCGTGGGCCACGATGGAGGCGAACGAAGGGATGTTGTTGTTGGTGAACTGAGAGACACAGACGATGGTGCCGTTGAATAAAAGTTATTTAACGGCATCCGATTATTGTTTCAAAAGTTTTTAAAGTTTATCTTAAAAGTTTGGCGCAAAGTTTTTCAAGATGTTTTTGCTTCTGCCTTCTCAGGGTTATGAGGACAGAGGATATGGGACCTTTAAAGGGTCATTTCATATTTTTATTTCACTGTTTTTAAAGTTGTTTTGGGGAGATTTTACACCTTTATTTGGAGAGGACAGGGCAGTGGACAGAAAAAGAAACAGGGAGGGTCCAGAAGCGTTTCCCTGTTGCAGCAGCTCTGTCTTCTTTTTCGTCATCTTTTTATTTGGAGTGGATCATTACTTTGTATGGCTCATTTGTCAGTCGTGGACACCAAACTTGTTTTGTCTTCGGTGATATTTTTACTACTTTTGCTCCTGTGTTTGTCTGGAGATCCTACATTTAACCATGGCTGCGTTGTTTACATGTAAAACCAGCTGTTAGCAGCCTGTAGCATGTCAGTGCTAACTGGTGCTAGGCCGGATGTTTCCCACAAGGTAAGGAGAAGGAGGTGAGGACAACATGCTGGTTCTCAGGTGTGAGCTAAGAAGTGACGACATGGACCTGTCCTTCCATCCATTGTTATTGGGAACGTAAGATCTATCTCCAATAAGATGGACGAGCTAGCAATGCTAGCCTAGCAACAGAGGGAATACCAGAAGGCGTCTTTGGGTTGAATTTTGATCTGACTCAAAACATTTGAACCGATTCAACATGAACTAAGTCTGTTAATAACACAGAGTATATTGAGAAAAAGTGAATCTGAGCTTACAGGGTCACAGTTAGGACAAAAAGCTTGACAAAAAACCTGAGAAGAGTTTTAAAAATGTTTAGATAAATAAAAAAAAAAATCACACTTCCTGAGAAACTTTGAAAAGCCAGTTTGTTTACTCATACATCTAGGAACATGATCACCTTTCCCCGTCCAGAGCAAAGTTTTTTTTATTTTTTGTCTGTGATACGTTAAAAAAGTAAAATAAAGCTATTTGTTAAAGGAATAGATGGATGAAGCAGCCAATGGGAGGAGAGGAAGAGCAGCTCACCGCGTTGATCCCGCCCCCGTGGCTCCTGGAGCAGACTGTGGAGACGTACGCCATCCCTGCCGTCCCCCCAAAGCTCTTCTTCCTGTAACATCATCATCTCCATCATCATCACCATCATCATCTCCATCATCATCAGGGGGATAAACACCATCATTATGAAGAACAGGAGTGTGTGTTTAGTGTGTGTGTCAGCGTGTTTGTGTACTGACAGGATGAGCTGTGCTGAGTCATGGCGGCGGCGTGCCACCAGCTCTTTCTCTCTCCACTGCGTGAAGCGACTCAGCACCTCTCCAGCCGCTCCGTCCGTGCTGATCAGGTTCTGTTGGTTCCAGATCTCCAGACCGACCAGGACCACCCGCACGTTCAGCTGGATGTAGATCTGAAGACGAATGAACAATATTCATCTGTGAGAAACTGTTTCTTTTTTCTTTTTATGCTTTTAATGAGAGAGGAAAGGACACTGGTTAGGAAAGGAAACAGGGTGAGAGTTAGGAATGACACAAGGAAACAAAATCCTATATGAATTCAGCAGAGTGACGAACATTGGTGGTCAGATGAACGATGTGATATGAAAGGTGCCGGTTTGAACTTTGGGTCATTGAGCAGCTTACTTTCTATTTTCACATTTTTTAGAAAGTATTAAATTTAATCAGGAAGAAAATAATCTGCAGATTTACCCAGATCAAAAAAAATTTGTTGGGAGTCAGAGCTGGGATCTGGGGCTGAAAACTTTGGGAACACCTGATCCAGAGTACTGAAGTTAAAACATTTTTAAATGACGTCAGGACTTGAGCAGGTATCAGAGTCATTTTTCCTAATTCTTATAAATAATTAAATTACTATCTTTTCATAAAAAATAAAAAAAAACTTCACAAGACTGTTGTTAAGTCTTTCTTTAGTCCAGGGTCTGTTTGCATAACCAGCCATTAGCGAGAAAAAAGGACCATTCGTACAAACGAAAAAAAAAAAAAAGATTAGCATCACCATTACAGGCGCTAACGGCAGGATTACAGCGCCTGTTCAGCTGTTTAAAGACGGACATTGCGTGATGCGTTACCGTTTGAGACGAAATATGCAAAGACAGCGAACAATCCAGTCTCAAACCGGCGAGGCTGCAAGATCGCCAAACTTTTTCTTTCTCTTTGTTTACCTGACTGACTCACTGATAACAGCTGTTTGTGTATTCTTGTAATAAAAAATCTCCATTTCTCTGTTTTTCTTGATCTTCTCTCAGTCACACTGTTAGCGGTCACCAGGTTTATTACTGTTTATAAGTCGTAGACATGCACAGTTCGACTTTGTTTGTCCAGGAGGTTCCCTCTGAATTATGACGTAATCTGTACCTGCGTCTCTTTCATGGTGTAATTAGTTAACTGGACAATTATTTGCAGTCGTGCATGCGGCTAACGCTGCAGCTAAACAAGCCATTCCTTAACAGAATGTTAGGACTAATGGTCCCAGGACTTTTACTTCAAACCGAAAAAATAAAACTTGGAGTCACCACACGTCGGATTTTACTCACACTGTCGATGAAATTTGCCAGATGAACCATCTCCTCCCTCACGGCTGTCTCGTTCCTGTTCATGTAATTATACTGAGGAAGAGGAGGAGGAAGAGGAGGAGGAAGAGAAAATCAAACTTTGGTAAAATCAGAAAACACTTCATAGAGTCACTTTTAATTATTGGCTTCACTTTTAGACGACAAAACATGTCATGAGTCTTTATATTCAGTCAGAATTCTGATCCTGAAACTCAGATATGTCTAAAACATCTAGCTCTGTGTGTGTGTGTGTGTGTGTGTGTGTGTGTGTGTGTGTGTGTGTGTGTGTGTGTGTGTGTGTTACCCTGTCATTATCCACCACCAGCAGCAGCTCCACATAGTGAGTCGTGTGAAGAATCGCTCTCTTCATCTAAAAAAAACACAAACAAAAACACTTTATTAACACACACACACACACACACACACACAGGCAGCTCTTCGAAGTGTGTGTTCACGTGTGTGTGTGTTTACACACCCTGCTGTGCGCCCTGTGATGGATTTCCTCTGCTTTGTACTGAGCATGCTCCGTCGTGTTGTCATGGTCGTGCTCCTCTTCATGCGGCGTTCCACACCCGCGAGGCTGTGATGTCACGTCCTGCAGGCGGTACACCAGGTGCTGGTCGGGGGCGGAGTCTAGAGGCTCGATGCCGTAGCTGTTTTCGGTAAGATGTAACACTCCTCTGCAGAAACGAGAGATGAAAAGAACTGAGTTTGTTTTTCTGTCAGAGTGAGACGTCGCGGTTTTACCTGAGGGTGGCGTTTACCTGAGGCCGCGGCAGACGCTCATAGCGACGGCTGAACCCTCCATGTCCTGAACGTAGCCCTGATAGTGACAGTGATTCTGCAACACAGAGAGGAGTCACTGTTCACAGGCTGCAGCATCCTACAGACACCAGCAGGGGGCGGACTTCAGCTTCACACACAGCTCTGAGTCAGGGGAACGCTTCAGGTTTACAGCTTTAAAGCGGTCTGGAGGGGGGACTCGGGAAAAACCAGATCTGGGATTACTCTGGACCTTTCAGTCAATCATTAATATCTGCTCAAACACAGACGACGAAGAGAGGAGAGGGAAGCTAAAGAGTGCAGCAGGTCGGTGGACAGGAAATATCAATACTCACACACTCTCACAGTCAGAGAAAACTCCCATCATGCCTTTCTTCTTTAAATAATCACAGACCAGGGAATAATAACGTCATCTTTGTAACAGGAAACAAGAAATCATGAAGCTCGCTTTAAAGCTTTTGGGAAGTGAAGGCCAGAGAAAAGGAAAGGAAACTGAAACTTTCACAGATTTTTGGGAACTTAAAGAGGGGGTATTCTGCTTTCCAGTCTGTTAAACATGTCTGCAAACTGATCAAACTCTCTGTTCACAACATCTCCTAACTAGCTCATGATATTTTGGATGGGGTAGGGGCCTCAAACACCAGGGTCTGACCATATCTGACCAATCGGAAGGAAGGGGCTGAAATAAGAGTTTTCTAAAACACACAGTGAGAGAAAAAACTTTTCAGATACCGATACACTGCTCAAAAAAAATAAAGGGAACACTTAAATAACACACCCTAAATCTGAATTAATGAAATAATCTTATTTAAAACTTTGTTCTTTACAAAGTTGAATGTGCTGACAACAAAATCACGCAACAGTTATCAACGAAAATCAAATGTGTTAACCCATGGAGGTCTGGATTTGGAGTCACATCCAAAATAAAGTGTAATCTTTTATTTATTCTCTAGTTTTCCTGTTTTATTCCTCATTTATCTATCATTATATATATATGTATATTTTAACTTAATTTCAAGTATTTTTATTCTTAATTTTTAAATTATTTTCTTGTTTATAAATAAATAAATAAATAAATAAATAAATATATATATATATATATATATATATATATATATATATATATATATATATATATATATATATATATATATATATAAATATATATATATATACATATATATGTATATTTTAACTTAATTACAAGTATTTTTTATTCTTAATTTTTAAAAATCATTTTCTTGTTTATAAATAAATAAATAAATAAATAAATAAATAAATAATATGTACATATATATATATATACATACATATATATATACATATATATATATATATATATATATATATATATATATATATATATATATATATATATATATATATATATATATATATATTGTCTTTTATCTATGCTGCTTTTTATCAACACTGTGTATGGGTTGCTGTGTGGGCTGGGTGGAGTGAGTTTGGGTTTTAATTCCTTCATTTAATTCATTTGTCTGTTTGTAAAGCACTTTGTGCTACATTTTATTCGTATGAAAAGTGCTATATAAATAAATTTTGATTGATTGATTGATTGATAAAGCATCTGCCAACTCCTGGACAGTCTGTGGTGCATAGTGGCGTTGGTGGATGGAGCGAGACATGATGTCTCTTAATGCTCCTTTTTATCTTTTTAAAGAAAACAAAACCACCCTGTGTCTGAAAACTACCTCTTAATAATAATACTGAGACTTTTCCATGACTCTGTGGTTCAGCTGGTCTCAAATAAAACTGAATTCTCTTTAATGATTTGTTCCTCTGAAAACATGTCAAACAGGTCTCTCAGAGCCAGAGTGTGTTTTTAGTTTCTGTCTTTGGTTTCGGTCACGCTCAGACCTGGACTCTCTGAAACGTCCCTCTTCCTAACCCTGGTTTTCCTCTCCTCTGTCGTCTCTGTTGCTTCCTCTCGAGTCTGTTTCACTTTATGACTTCAACGACTCGTCCTCCCCTCCTGATCCCAGTTTCCTGTTTGACTTCATTAAACCACTGGGTCACATGATCAAAGGGCTCGCTCATGCCCTGGTTAATCAGATCTGCTCAGTGATTGGCTCCCTGGAGAAAAAGCAGGGCTCAGATCTGTGTGTGTGTGTGTGTGTGTGTGTGTGTGTGTGTGTGTGTGTGTGTGTGTGTGTGTGTGTGTGTGTGTTACCTGGACAGGTGGTCTGGATGTGATCAGGGATCCGTTCTGACTGTACGTAAACACGGTGAAGTCTTCAGGGAGCAGCAGGCTGAGAGAAAGAAAAATATTTGTCCCTCGTGTTTCTTTCTCTTTTGTTTGTACAGTCATAAAACTCATCTCATATTTTGATAATTTAATCAGAAATCACTTTAAAATTAATTTTTAATTTTAACATATTTATTCTTCAATATATAACCTTGCAATGGTGCATTCATGTCCAGCATGGAAAATCACCTACTCTTCCACTCCCTCACAGTCACAAGGATGCATTTAGGTGGTTGTACATGAATCAGAACCTAATTCAGTACCCATTCCTACAAGTGTTTTTGTCTTATTTTAAGTTAATTTTCTCATTAGACTTAATATGAGCAACATTCACTTGACAAGTCTAGAAAAATGTCTCATTTCAAGATTTTAAAGAGAAAAACGCCTGGGTTCCTCAAAAAACTACCAGTGGTTTAGTACGGTTTGGTACAGTTAAGCCTGATGCCGTTTGCGTTTCCACAGAAAACTGTGCCCCCTTGTGGTAGGAGGCATGTAAGCTGCATGCCGAAAGCCGCATCAGTAACATAATAGCGCGACGCCGTGGCAGCGCGACACAGTTTACCCCGCTAATAAATCCAACAAAGAAGAAAAACGCGACACAGTAAACAAAGAGCAACGATGAAAGACAGGCAGCATTTCTTCCTCTCTGTGATTTTCATGTAACTCTTTGATACAAAGAACAATCAAGCTTTGTTTCAGAGAAGACTGTGTGCCGCCAGGAGAAATGCAGCTGCTGTCACACAGGAAGTGACGATTCTTTCGACCAATCAATGGTATGCAGTGTTGTAGCTCCACCTTCTGGGATCGGATCAGGAATCTGTCCCGGGATTAGTCAGTGGAAACGCCACAAATTGGTGGAAAAGCGGCTTAATGTGTCTTTTGAATTTTCTGTTTTTTTTTTCATTCCTTTCTCATCAAACACACTGCAAAAACTGAAATCTTGTCTTATTTCAAGTAAATAGTCCTATTAGACTTGAAAAGTCCAGAAAAATGTCTTATTTCAAGATTTTATGTTCAAATATAAGTCTTTCTTTTTTTAGTTTTGGTTAATAAGCTCCTGATGTAGTCTGTCGATATCATCACCATTTAACTTTTCCACATGGTCTGGTGTTGAAAAAGCTATATATATAGAAGAATTGCGATTTAAATCGAAACGGCATCCCAAAATTCAAACCAGGATTTTTCTTAATCAACCACTTAATATCTCAAAACAAGACTGTTTGTCTGGATTTTCAGGTGAATGTGGCTCATATTAAGTCTAATAAAACATTTTCACCTAAAATAAAAACTCGCTTAGATTTCAGATTATTGCAGCGCATTTGGTACATAAGAACCAAAAGGCATTTTCTGGAGCTCCCCAAGGCTCTATGTTCGGTCCTCTTGGTTTTTTACTTTGTTATAAACCAGTAGCTGAAAAAGTGTTTTTCAAGTCAATGTGGCTTTTATTGAGTCTAAAGAGAAGATTTTTAATCTAAATAAGACCTGAAGACTTGATTAGGTTTCAGATTTTGTATTGTAAACTTTTGATTGTGCTGTTCAACTTTTAAAAAAGAAAGAAAACATTTAAAGAGATCAAACAGAGATAAGAGTTTAAAATCATACTTACTCGTTTCTCTCCAGATGAACCACATGATCGTTTCCATCCACACTGATGACGTAAGAGACCTGAGGAGAGAAACAATGTTTAGGTTAATTTCAAGACCAAAAATTATAATAATTATAATTAAAAAAACAATAATTACACTCACTCCTCTAACACACTGATTTTTATTTAGGTATGTCAAAGCTTTGTGGTGTTTGATTTGTGATCTCTGTGATGCCGTGGTGAAACACTGAGCGATTTAATCATGTATTTTTAATCATAACGTCTTTGTTGTGTTTGTCTGACGATTGCAAAACACTCAGAAGTTATTTATGATGAAAGTAATAAAAGCTCATGTTGTAACCAGTAGAGAGTAGCCTCCACTCCGACGGATAAATCATCAGAACGCTGGATGCTCTGCCTGCTTTTGCTCTCCATACCCACTTTATCCAAAGCCTGCTGACGCCTGATTGGTCGATTCTACATGAACAAAGTTCCCGACAGGAAGAAGAACAGCAAACTTCACTACAAGGTCACCTCAGCCTCTGACTCACCTGGCAAACGATTACGATGGTGTGTGTGTGTGTGTGTGTGTGTGTGTGTGAGTGTGTGTGTGTGCGTGTGTGTGTGTGCGTGTGTGAGCTACATTTAACAGCAAGTGTGTGATTACTGCAGGGGTGAGCACACACAGACAGGTGGTGTGTGATTTTGTGTGTGTGTGTGTGTGTGTGTGTGTGTGTTTGAGGTGAACGAGGACAGGAAGTCAGCGGTGGACTACATCAACCAGCTGCCAACAGCAGCTCCTCCATCCGCCGGCACAGCAGGGGTCAAAGGTCAACAGAGGCAGCGTGGGAGGATGAATCCAAAACACAGCAACAAACAAGATCCACCAGAGAGTTTAGACTCAGGCGGAAACTTCTGGAATCAAATCATCTCTGTCGTTATTTGTGCTCTGAAGTTTTCTGTTTTATAGACGTGTTGGAACGGAAAGCTTTTGGTTTTCACGGTAGGTTGTTAATAGAGCTTTAAAAAGAATGGGGAAGAAAGGTGATTTAAGGGACTTTGAACGTGGCATGGTTGTTGGTCTGAGTATTTCAGAAACTGCTGATCTACTGGGATTTTAACCCACAACCATCTCTAGGGTTTACAGAGAATGGTCCCAAAAAGAGAAAATATCCAGTGAGCAGCAGTTCTGTGGGACAAAATGCCTTGTTGATGCCAGAGGTCAGAGGAGAATGGACAGACTGGTTGGAGCTGATAGAAAGGCAACAGTAACTCAAATAACCACTGGTTACAACCGAGGTCTGCAGAAGAGCATCTCTGAACACACAACACGTCCAACCTCGAGGCAGATGGGCTACAGCAGCAGAAGACCACACCGGGTGACCCTCCTGTCAGCTAAGAACAGGAAACTGAGGCTACAATTCACACAGCAACACCAAAACTGGACAATAGAAGATTGGAAAAACGTTGCCTGGTCTGATGAGTCTGGATTTCTGCTCCACATTCAGATGGTAGGGTCAGAATTTGGCCTCAACAACATGAAAGCATGGATCCATCCTGCCTTGTATCAACGGTTCAGGCTGCTGCTGCTGGTGTAATGGTGTGGGGGATATTTTCTTGGCTCACTTTGGGCCCCTTAGTACCAACTGAGCATGGTTTAAAGTCCACAGCCTACCTGAGTATTGTTGCTGACCATGTCCATCCCTTTATGAGCACAGTGTACCCATCTTCTGATGGCTACTTCCAGCAGGATAACGCTCCATGTCATAAAGCTGGAATCATCTCAGACTGCTTTCTTCAACATGACAATGAGTTCCCTGTACTCAAATGTCCTCCACAGTCCCCAGATCTCAATCCAGTAGAGCACCTTTGGGATGTGGTGGAACGGGAGATTCTCATCATGGATGTTCAGCCGACAAATCTGCAGCAACTGTGTGATGCTATCATGCCAATATGGAGCAAACTCTTTGAGGAATGTTTCCAGGACCTTGATGAATTTATGACACCAAGGACTAAGGCAGATCTGAAGGCAAAAGGGGGTCCAACCCAGTACTAGCAAGGTCTACCTGATAAAGTGGCTGGTATCGTTCTGGAACACAGCACTATGGAACTCAGCATTCCGGAACCCTCTGTCACTGCTAGGCATGAAGAAGAGTTCTGGAATGCCAGGTTCCAGTTTGAGATTCACCAACCAGTGATGTCTGAAGTCTTAGCAAGTATTTGTGTCCAATTTAAACTTAATGTAAACCACATTCACCCAACATATCCAGAACAATGTCTTATTTCAAGATAAAAGGAGACAAAAGAGACCTGAATTGCTTGAAAAGAGTTTAAAAAAAGATAATTGGCTGAAAAAGTGTAAGACAGTGACAGTACTAGCAAGGTGTGCCTTATAAAGTGGTCAGTGAGTGTAAGTTTAAAAGCAGTTTTCAATAAATCAAAGCTCCATCATCATTTTCTTCTCAGGAACTTGATTGAGTTTTTGAGCTGCTTGAGTGAACCCTGAGGTCTGAATTTCTTCTTTCAGACTTGGTCCAGCCTCCCGGTCAGGAAGTGTCTGAAGAAGATAATACAAAGTCTCATTTTTCTTCTTCTCTTGTAGTTTAGGTGTTTATTTCTCCTCTTCAGGATCTGTAAACTCATACCCGCTCGGACTCTGACTCACTTCTTCTTTCAGCGGGAGTCGACACCATTAAACAAACACACCTGGACTCTCTGAGCGAACTGGCTCCACATCCATCATCTGATGGAGGAAGAGCCAAACTGATGAGTTTATAATGAGAGGCAGAGAGGACACAGACGGAGGCTTCCTGCGACTTTAGAAACCACTCACTCTGTCTCATTTCATCAGCCTGCGCCATGATATGAGCATATTTCTGAGACGGACAATGAAGTGTCGTATCGAACAGTGTTGATGATTAATGGTCAGATCAGAGGGAGGTGACGCGTTTCAGATACGTCATTAAGTGACAGAGATGAGATAATGTGAGGGATTCACACAGCAGGGAGGAAAACCATGTCGGTCAGGCAGTTTAACACGTTATCATAACTGTGAGGTCAGGAGGAAACGCCTCACTGTATGGAGATAAGATTTATCATCCATCAAACTTGTTATGCATAAACAGCAAGATTACAGTTTATAATGTGCTGTCTCTACAATAAAAACATGTTTAAAATATCAAGGTGCTTCTCAACCCAAGGAACTAGGGTCTAAATAAAGTTCTGGAGTATCAAATGTACCAATGAGATCAGCCCTACCTGGGGGGTTGAACAGTACCAATGCCCTTACAGTTTCTGCTTATAGATCTGAGTCTTGGTCGGTTACCTTATCAATTCCTCCTGTAAATTTTCTTTGTACTAAAAGTAGCTTTACAGTTTTTCTGTGTCAACATTTTATTAAGTTAATCAGTGAAAAAAAATGTAATTGGTCATTGGATCTGCGTATCTCTGGAGGTAAATAAACAGAAATAAGTAAAAATTGCGCGTCATGCGACGATGTACTGTTTTGACTAAAGTAGGCCATCTAGTGTCAGGAAGTGGTTATAGCAATATTTTAAGTTGTTTGGAACCTTGCCAGCAATGAGCCTGCACGTAACTTTTCCTTTAATTTCCTGACATTTGAAGTTTTCAGTTTAGTTTGAAAGACTAAGTGCCATATGTTTCTGTGACGAAAGTCAAAATTCTATTCTGAAGCCAAAATTATACCAATTTATGCTAATTACTAGCATAACAGTGAAATTTTCCATATACATTGCCATCAAGCTAACACTATTTTGTTTCTATCATTTCTGGGAAATAAGGAGATTTATACCATGTTAAATGTATTGAAAATTAATTAATAGCCAGGTATCAAACCAACAAGCCAACAAACCACAATTAATTGATGCAACAATATACTTCAACCTTCAACAACATTCAGTAATTAGTGCTGAAAATTCACCATAAGCTGAGTCTGAGGAGGAGAAGGCTCAGATTAAGAGCCAAAGTGTTTCCTGAACAGATGAGTTTTCAGACATCTCTTAAATTAGAAAGGGAACAACAGAGGAGAAGAGTCTGGCTAGAGATTTGGAGCCATGCTGGGCTGAGGGCACCAGGCGTCTTTCACAAGCAGAGCGTAGTGGACCAGAAGGAGCGTAGACCTGGATGAGGGACCCCAGGTAGACAGGTGCTGTTCTTGTCAATGTTTTTTTAAGCCAGAAGAAAAGCTTTGAAGAGAGATTAACAGCGGGGTGACATGCTGTTTTGTGCTGCTGCATTCTGGGTAATCTGCCATCTTCATGCTTTAGGGTCGATCCAACGAATCTACCTGTTTACCACTAAGATGTTTCACAGAAGGAGCTTCTCTGTCTCCCTTGATTGTGTCATTTCTGCTGAGTGGCCTTTGTCACTTTCTTACTGCCTTCTACTGGTGGGGCAGTGCAGTGCAACTTCTTTTTTCCCCATATGTCCCTGACATTATTTGCATTGTCTTCACAGGACTTCAAGCCTGAAAGTTCCTGGAACTTCTGGTTGGAAAGGAACTCTAGTTGTCTAAATCTACTCATTAGAATAGAAACAGATAACAGGGTTATTCATTCACCCAGAACACCGGCGTAAACATCTCCTCCTCTGTGTGTTGATCTGTAACATCTGAGCTGGCTGAGAGCTTTTCTTCAGCTGCTGGACCCGTAGTTAATAGACTAATGTCTGGACTCAAACTGGAGCACACTGACATGTTGATTTCATTAGACAAGAATGTTTCATCCCATGAGTAAGCAGCACATGGAGTGTGTGTGTGTGTGTGTATGTGTGTGCTGAGAGCTGGCTGTCTAATAACAACACGTCGTAGTTTATCAGCCTCAAAATGTTCGGCCAAGCCCAGCTCTTGTTATATTTGGTCTGTTATCGATGGATTTTCTAACCACCAGGTTGGACCCTTGAGACTTTCTTCTCCATTCTGATGCTTGGTTTGAGCTTCAGCTGCTCATAATCCACTCAATCAACTATATAAAACATTAAAAACATAATACTACTCACTCACTCACTCGCCAGCTGCTGACAGTGACGTAATCACTCTCACACAACTAAAGCGTCACTCGCAGATGGTTGGGGATTTACCGTTTAATTTGTCTCAAACACTGTTAAACAGCTTGAATTACAGCGATGACTAATTAAACTCAGAGTATTTTTCCACAATAATCAAATTTAAGTAATGAATGTATTTTGCATTATTTCAATAAATAAATACCAACCATATATTGGGCCACAAGATATGTTGTGTTTGAGAATTAAAAGGTCCATGCATCACTTGCGATTGGCAGTTTAGTGGTAAGTTTCCTGGGTTTCTCTGCTCAAAGTTGTGGGACCCATTTTTACCAGAGACCTTTGTGCTAGCCTTTGGCGTGATTATGTCCAAGAGCAACCAGTACTAAATCTGGATCAGGTCATAGAGGCCATGGCGGTGGAGTGCATTGCCTATTGTTTTCTCTGTAACAATTATACCTGCTGCCTCCAAGTCTTTCTGGAGCACTTTCAGGGTGGTCCTTGGCTCGTTGAGTACTCTTCTGACTATCTTTCTGACTCCCTGGTCAGAAATCTTCAAGGAGCTCCTGTGCGTGGCCTGTTGATGGTAAGGTGGTGCTTCTTCCACTTGTGAATAATGGCTCCAACGGTGCTGACTGGAATATTCAGGTGCTTTGATATAAGTCTGTAACCAGTTCCATTCTGATGCTGAGCAACAATCAGGTTGTGAATGTCTTCAGAGAGCTCTTTGCCTTTACCCATCATGAGGTGTGTGCTATTTAACTGCTTGGTGAAAAAACACCTTTTTTATAGGACCATCAATTTGCTCTAGCCCAGCTGATGTTGGTTTGCACTAATTGGAAGTTCAAGTAATAATTACTGACAGATTTCAGGTGGTATGGTGCATTTCCTTGCCAAAGTATACAGCCTTTCCATGGTGTGTTCAATACTTTTTTCCTGTGTTATCGTACTTAATTCACCATAATCATTATTTATGGACCTGAACGTTGTGATTTCTTTGTTTGAATTGCAGATTTGGAAATAAACGTGATGAGAAAAAAGGTGACGCATTCATTACTTGTTTTCCCCACTGTATATTATGTTTCAGACGCAATGCATGATGGTATATATTGCTCGCACAGTGAGCATAACTCATACACCACTTTTCAAAATGCATTGTGGGATACATCGAGTAGACTATTTGCTCACCAAGAATTTGGACAGCACTACAAAATGGTGAATCCACCATCAAGTAGACAGAGAGTGATTTTTTTTACAGCCTTTGTCTACATGACTAAATGCACTGAGCTGCTGCCTCGTGATTGGCTGATTAGATATTTGTATTAACGAGCAGATGAACAGGTGTTCCTAATCAAGTTGCTGGTGAATGTAGGTCAGCAGTAATAAAAAAAACTTAGCATGAGATTTAGATTAGTCTGTTTCCGATGTTATTTCTTCAGTTATGTGACTCTAAAAGAGAGTTGGAAGTGTGATTGACACAAAAACAGCTGACATGTAAAGAATTCGAAATAAGTCTAAATAACGTTCACAATTCAGTGTTTGGAGGAGAACGAACGATCCTTTCAATCCCAAAACAAGAGCTTAAATTATCTGGCTCCTGTTTTCTGGTCTCTGTGACTTTAAAAAGCTCCTCAGTCCGCGGCGTGTTTTCAGAAAGTGCTGATAAAGTGCTGAAAAAAAAGATAAAGTGATGGAGAGTGAAGACAGGGTTAAAGATGAAACGTGGAGTGTTTGTTCAGACTTCTGTTGTTTCCTGCTGAGATTAAAACACATCTGACAGAGCAGGAGAGAAAAACATGGCTGCAGGCTCACACACACACACACACACACACACACACACACACAGTATCATTCTTTCACACGCTGTCACACCGTCTGAGCATGCTCACATCTCACCACGGTGTGAGTGTGTATCAGTGTGTGTATGTGTGTGTGTGCTGAATGTGTTCCAGCATGCAGGGTGGAAAAGAAGATGACAGCAGAGGAAACACACACACACACGCACACTCAGTAGATTAAATTCTCCTCTAACAACACCTCTCCCTCAGTGTGAGAGTGTGTGTGTTGGTGTGTGTGTTGGTGTGTTTTAAGGTGGTCTGGCTACATTAACAGAGCCGTATTAAGTCGTGGAGCAGAGGAGTTTCAGCTCCACCTTTCTCCGTGACTCACTTCAGCCTGACAGAGTGATTCCAGTGAACTCCTCCTCAGAGAAGCCCGAGCTGTAAAACCAGCTTCTTATTACCAGGAACCTTTCATTCAGTGCTCCAGTTCTGCTGGGGACACTCATACGCTGACACACTCTGCATGCTGAGGGAGTGCATGTAACAGCATGCCTGTACATCTAACGATCCACTCCAAACATCCTCTGAAGTGCTGTCTTTCCTGAACTGAGGAGTGTGTGATGTGTTTTATTTTTTAAAGGGACAGCGCTGACTCAGCGAGGGCCTCATGAGGACACACACTCAGGAAGTGGACCTGCTGAGTTTGTGTTTCCTGAGTCAGAGGTCATCACAGTGTAGTGAATCCTCAGTACCTGATTGGGGAGTCGTCCGTCCACGTCCCGCCTCAGCCTGCCTCCTATTGGTCGAGGGACGGTCAGCTGATAGGAGGAAAGGTGTTCTGTCTGCTTTGAGTCTGCAAAAGGAAAAAAAACAGTCATCAGAACAGGAGGAAGCCGACTGATGGCTAACGGAGAGAAACATAGACTTTGAAATTAGGGATGGGAACTTCAGCTCATTTTTGGGACTTCACTCTTTTGGCTTGACTCTCTAAAAAGATTAAAAAATGATGTAAAACTATGTTTAAAATAAATTACTGATAAAACAAAACATACATGACATCAAAGGATTATTTTTCATTTTGCTGTACATCACTGCTGTGTGTCAAAACCCCGTCCCCTATCCCCACCTCTACTGCCCTTATTTCCTACTCTGTCCTCTCCTCTGATTAAATGCATAAAAAAAAACTGAAAAATCACATAAAATAAGGATGAGAAACCATCTCTCAATTAGGAGCTGGCTCCTATCCTAGACTTCAAAGAGCCAGCTCTAAATGCCAGATCACTCATGAACTGCACATTGTTATTAGAAATGCACTGAAGTACTGTGACTCATGGTTAAAACTAATATATTTGGAAGGAAACATCATTGAGAAGAAAGTTTGATTATTTTTGGTATTTAGTGTCAATTCCGAAAAAAAAAATCCACCTGATTTTTGAAACAATCACATACAGCACTTACAGTGATCTTTGAGGTTTTCACCTGAATAACAGCCTTGATAGCAGGCATATTTTTGATACTTCTATTTCCTGTTGTGTGATTAAAGGCATCAAAAATATATACCCCCAAAAAGACTAATTTTCAAAAAAAAAAAAAAAAAAAAATAGAACTGCAGTTCACCTAGTGTCCAGTAGAGGCTGGCGGTGGAAGCACATGAACCCAAATAGACACCAGTTAAAAAAGCTGATCTAAACAGAAAAAATATTTACTGCCTGGTTAAAAATCAATTTTGGTCCAAAACGTCATTTCTCTTCTGGCACACATTGTTCAGTTATTTGGAAGTTATCAAACTTACGAGTTTTGCCCATATAAGGGCATGGCTGACTTAACTGAAATGTGAGCGCTGTGTAGCTGTCTGCAGAGAGGCTAAAAACTCGCCTCTTAGGCCATGTTTACGCGGCAATGTTTCATCTGAAAACGCTAAAATGTGGCGAAAAAAAATCAGAAAACGCTGTAGTAAGCATGTCAGGCCTGTAGTTGGCGCTATAACTGTCTTTTCCAGAAGCAGCTTTCGGTAGATCAGCAGATTGAGCAACACAAGCACAACATGGAGTCTGCAACGATTGTAACAATGGTACTGTTGGACTGTTGTTTGCGTTTGCGCGAAGTGGAGTATGACTTCAGCTGAAAATGTAGGCTTGTTGTTTACACGGCAACAGCTTCAGTGAAAAATTGCAATCTGGAGGCTGTTTCCAAAAGGTTGCATTTTAGGTCTGCTAAAACACTGTTTCTGTGTAAACGCGAGGCTGAAACGCAACAAAACTTTTGCATTTCACACTAAAACTGTTGTCATGTACACGGCCCCTTAACCTCATCCTAACTCAAACAAAGCTAAGTTGAGTTCAGCATTGCCAATATGTAACAGAGAAGACTGGCGCCACCTCCTGTTGTAATAAGAGCATTAAAAAGTCTAGACCCTGAACATTTAAGGAACACACTGTTTCAGATGGACTTTAACAGCCTAAAAAGAACCAGCTCAGTCAGTGTGGCTCTGTCCTGGGAGCTCCCTGCCTTTCGACGTGCCTATGTGGGATGCCAAACACTGTATTTCTGCAGCAGCTGATAGCTGTTGTTCTTGAAGGTGATAAAAAACAAATGGGGTCTTCAAACTGTTGCCAGTTCCTTCATGCCCATTTCACCTCCACTCTCAAGGTTTCATCCCTTTATAATGTCTGTGTACTACAAAAAGCATTTTCCTGCCTTCAGTGAGTCACATGACCAGGTGCACAGAACTCCCACTCAGAGTGTGACATCATCACCAACTGCTAAAGAGTGAAAATGACAGAAGCTTTAGAAACAAGTCCTCATAGATGCCACAATTTTGACCAAATCTCTGTAAATATAAGATGTTCTTGTAGTAAATTTTGCCAGGAATCTGTCCATGTCATTATTAAAGCTTTATGAGTTTCACATTTTTGTCTATACGCCCAAATGCCACAGCTTGTGTGGAGCTGGAGGCTCCTCTTCCATTCTTCCAATTGGGGAAACTGAGAAAGCTTCTCAGGGGTTCACCGTCTTTGAGGGCTTGTCATTCAAAAACCATTTCCGACACAACAACTTCCTGTACAAATTTTGCAAAGCAGTGTCCACTTTGTCATCTGAGCAAATTTCAAGCCGATACCATCTGTGGTTTCAGAGGAGATAATTTTTGTAGCAGGCCTAAAAAATGTGGCCAAATTTTATTTTGAGAGGCAAATTGCAGATTTCCTGTTTGAGACAGGTCAGGGGTGTCAGAGTATGATTTGTGCGTCTCATTGAGACAAACAATTTCACGTTGCTAAAAATCCAAACAGAGCGTAAATAGACAGGTCACCAGGAAGAGGCACTTGTTGCACAGCAGACACAAAAATCAGATCCATTCATCTGTAGACATGGATATCAAAGAAAGAGTGTGACATTTACGTTGGTAAAACAGACACTTCCTCAGGAAATCTTCTGCCCTACTATTTGCTGATATCTTAAGGTCGCATACCCCTGCACTGATCAAAGGCTCACATAGATGTTACTATGACAACAACACTGCAGATTGTATTAAACTGGCCCATGTTAGACTCAAGGACACACCTTCAGTTAGCTAAACGGCTGTTTGTGGTTCTGGTTCTTCGTCCTGTCAGACTCTGCAGGAAGCTGAATCATTCATGAGTCAGTGATGGGAACACACACACACACACACACACACACACACTGATGTAATGCAATTAAGGTTACAAAACTACTCCGGGAAGGAGCAAACGTACTCAGAGAATAAGAGCACAGAAAATGTTTGAGATCATCAGTCTTCGCCTCGTTTATTGATGCAATGTAAAAATAAATCCACAAACATGTGATTCATTATCATCTGTGTGACGCTTACTGCTTACAGAGCATAAATATGTTGAAAGATCACACAACATACTGTAACATCCCACGCAAAATCACACCTTCACCATATGCAGACAACACCTTTGTGTGTTATCGTCTTTCCTCTGCACAGATTATCTTTAAATCTGGAATATTCTTTGATGCCCTCTGGTGAACCCTTTTCTTTACTTCTTTCCACAAATGTTCAGTTGGATTGAAGTCAGGTGATTGACTAGGCCATTATAACAGATTGATTTTCTTTTTCTGAAACCATTTGTGAGTCAACTTTGCCGTGTGCTTTGGATGGTTGTCCTGCTGGAAGGTCCAGCCACATCTCATCTTCATCATCCTGGTGGATGGCAGCAGATTCAGATCAAGAATTTCCCCATACATGGCTCCATTCATTGCTCCGTCAGTTATATGAAGTTTGCCAACACCATGAGATGAGAAACAACCCCATGCCATGATGCTTCCACCTCCAAACTTCACTGTTGGTGTAGTAGTTTTTGGCTGATGTGCAGAGCCATTTCTCCTCCAAACATGGTCCGTAGTATGACAGCCCAAAAGTTCAGTTTTGGTCTCATCTGACCAGACAACATTCTCCCAGTATTCTACAGACTTGTCAAGATGCTGTTTAGCAAACTTTAAACCAGCTTCAACATGCCTTTTCTTGAGGAATGGAGTCTTGCGGGCTGAGCGTCCATAGAGGCAATGGTGGTGGAGTGCATTGCCTATTGTTTTCTCTGTAACAATTGTACCTGCTGCCTCCAAGTCTTTCTGGAGCACTTTCAGGGTGGTCCTTGGCTCGTTGAGTACTCTTCTGACTATCTTTCTGACTCCCTGGTCAGAAATCTTCAAGGAGCTCCTGTGCGTGGCCTGTTGATGGTAAGGTGGTGCTTCTTCCACTTGTGAATAATGGCCCCAACGGTGCTGACTGGAATATTCAGGTGCTTTGATATAAGTCTGTAACCAGTTCCATTCTGATGCTGAGCAACAATCAGGTTGTGAATGTCTTCAGAGAGCTCTTTGCCTTTACCCATCATGAGGTGTGTGGTATTTAACTGCTTGGTGAAAAAAACACCTTTTTTATAGGACCATCAATTTGCTCTAGCCCAGCTGATGTTAGTTTGCACTAATTGGAAGTTCAAGTAATAATTACTGACAGATTTCAGGTGGTAGGGTGCATTTCCTTGCCAAAGTAAACAGCCTTTCCATGGTGTGTTCAATACTTTTTTCCTGTGTTACCGTACTTAATTCCACATAATCATTATTTATGGACCTGAACGTTGTGATTTCTTTTCATGTGTGGATTATTTGAGTTAATACCAATGTCTGGTAGAAATTTTGTTTGAATTGCATCTTTGGAAATAAATGTGATGAGAATAAAGTTGATGCATTCAATATTTATTTTCCCCACTGTATTTAAGGGGGATCTACCCCTCTTGCCCCTGAGCAGAACCAGTCTTGTACCTGAGTATAATTCTGACAAGTAATCTGTTAAGAGTTACAAAAACCCCTGAATTAGGCCACGCCCCAAATACTTTGAGTGGCAAATGGAGCCTTGGAGGGCTTGTTGAGTGAGTTTGTCTGATATTTCTTTTACTTTTTCATTTCTGAATATTCCTCTGGCTGCGCTGCTACTTTCCTAGTTCACAGCTCCTCCTGGTCTCGGTCTGAGCCGAGCTGACGGTGAATCCTGGAGCAGAACTGTGCTTGAGTTTGCGTCCAGCTGCAGATCAGCGTGAGTCCCTGCTGCTCGCGGTCAGGAGCACAGAGTGGATGAGAGGGCAAGGGCTGTGGGGGGTGAAGGCCGGGTCAGCTCACACACTGTGGCACAGATTTAGTCGACTCTCTCATTAGTTCTGCCTCTCTCTCATTAACCGTCTCAGTGTGTCGTCTGTCGACACCCACAAAACTCAGCTAATACACTCCACAACGCTCTCCAGCTCCAGCTCGCTGGAGTTACATCAGAGGACAGAGACGAGCACGACGTGAACCGTAAACACGAGACTAAAGGAGTCTGATGTTTGTGGACTGAATCCTGCCGAGATTAAGACTACAAAACTTTGACTTCTGGGATATGATTAGAGATCCATTTATTGAAAATAAGCTTTTTATAATTTCATAATCATCTAAAAATAAAGACATGAGGATTACTGACACAGAGGTCCCCTGTGTCCTCTCTCCGTGACTGTTACATAAAGTCTTTGTCTTCACATTACTGCCGGCTTAGCTGCTGTTTGTTTGTCTCATTTCAAGGAATGAATGCAGCATTTATGAGTGTGTTTCTCTCAGTGTGTGTGTGTTCCTTTATCTGAAAGGATTTGTGTAAGGATGTGTTGATCTCTTGGTTACGTCAGTTTCTCTCTGTCAGTCTTTTAAGGAGACACATTGTGCTGATTTGTATTTTGAAGCAAGCATACGATGTCAGACTGTTTGACGTCTCAGTCTGAACTTGTAAGGACACACCCACCTGACGACTGATCAAGGCCACGCCCACTTGGAAGTTAGGTCAATTTTTTTTCCCTTAAGTTGAAAGTTTCCCGCATCACCTCTCGGCTTTTCCTCTGAAGTGAACCTCAGAGTTACTCAGAATTCCTCATGAACCCGCTCTCAGTCAGTCCAAACGCCAACCGTCAACCTCCACCCACTGAATCACATCCTCCCTCGAACTCCCTCTTTTCCGTTTTACCCCTCAGCTCTCACTTCCTCACCCACAGGTCACTTCAGGTCATCCTGAGGCTTCACAACACGGCTTTCAAAAAAAGAGCTGGAATCTGAGTGCATTCACATCAGGTCTAACTGACTGGGTAAGAAACTTAAAGAGGGGGTACTCTGCTTTCCCATACTGTAAACATTGATTTAAAATGTTCAGACTGAGGGTGTGCAGATTTTCAAACCACAACATACCCATACTTTGTTGAAATCCCCGAAATCAAAACATGCGGCTCCAAAAATAGCACCAGATTTTTACAAGACATGCTGAAATGATGACATCATCAAATAAGGATCTGGCTCATGAAATCTGGAAGGGGTGGACCTGAAACAACAAGGTGTACCAGGTGTAGCTCTACCCCTAACAGGCCTACAGAGGGCTGACCAATCAGAGGGAAGGGGCAGCCTTAAAAAGCTAGCGAAACGTTTCCGACAGAAGCTAATATTTAAGCTGCAAGCAGCGCTGATCGGGTCCACACACTGTTGCCCTTCATCCCCATTTCACCTCCACTGTCAAGGTTTTATCCCTCTATAGTGTCTGTGTACTACAAAAAGCATTTTCCTGCCTTCAGTGAGTCACATGACCAGGTGCACGGAACTCCCAATCAGTGTGTGACATCATAACCAACCGCTAAGGAGTGAAATCGACAGAAGCTTTAGAAATAAGTCCTCATAGATGCCACAATTGTGACCAAATCTCTGTAAATAAAAGATGTTCTTGTAGTAAATTTTACCAGGAATCCATCCATGTCATTTTTAAAGCTGTATGAGTTTCACATTTTTGTCTATACGCCCAAATTCCACAGCTTATGTGGAGCTGGAGGCTCCCATTCATTCTAATTGGGGAAACTGAGGAAGCTTCTCTGGGGTTCACCATCTTTGAGGGCTTGTAATTCAAAAACCATTTCCGACACAACAAGTTCCCCTACAAATTTTGCAAAGCAGGGTCCACCCTGTCATCTGAGCAAATTTCAAGCCGATACCATCTGTGGTTTCAGAGGAGATAATGTTTGTAGAAGGCCAAAAAATGTTACCAAATTTTATCTTGAAAGGCAAGTTGCTGGTTTCCTGTTTGAGACAGTTCAGGGGTGTCAGAGTATGATTTGTGTGTCTCAACAAGACAAACTTTTTGATGTTGGTTTCATCTCTCTGCGACAATCCTGCTGCCTGTTAAAGCCATTTTAATGTGCCTAGGTGGCGCTAGAAAACAAATTAGGTGATGTTGGGGGTGAAGTTTAGAATTATATCAAATTTTTTGGTGATTGTGAAGGGTGTGCCAATTTTGGTGAGTTTTTGAGCATCTATAGGGGGTTAAATTAGAGCTCAAAGACCAGAGGGGGGAATAGGAAGAAGCTCTAAATCATGTAAAGATACGATGTGGGGAACCAGAGGGACAGAAAAAAGATTCACAACAAAAAAATAAAAAATGACGATGAATGATGTTTAAAGACAAAGTGAAGATCATGGGTCTGTTTAGCAGACAGAGGCAGACATTTTTTGTGATGTAGAGACTAAAACAGAAAAAGGTTCCAGGTAGGAAAGATACACAAACAGAACGGTTAAATTAGTTGTCATGCTTCTCTTCAGGATATTGTTTGTCCTCCAGACTTGTCCTAATCCCACTGACACCCAAATCAACCCCCTGCCGATCAACGCGGATTTGTGTAATCTAATCTCATTTACTGCAGCTTCATCCGATGACTTTCACTGCGTCAAACAAAGAAGATAACCTCGGAGAGACACCCAGAGGATCCAGGAGACCGTCTAAAAATACCTCGGAGAAAGTCCAGAGACATGACAGAGACAGAGCTGGTGATGCTTTGAAGAAAGAAAGAAACTTCAAAAAACTCCTGGAGAATATCGGACAACTTGTTCTGGAATTATCAAATAGATCTCTGAGAATACGGGAAATCTGCAGCATTCCGGAATCTACAGGTGGCCTTTGATCTTGAAGAAAAAAGTTTTATCATTGTGTGCTAACCGCTAGCATATTGATGGAATTCCCGATGTACATTCGCATCATGCTAGCGCCAAGTGCTCTATATCATTTTTGGTAGATTAAGAGCTATATAACATGTTGACTGGATTAAGAGGCTAGCTACTGTTAGCAAATTATCTTCAAAGCTCCAAACAAATAAAAACACATACATGTTAAAGCCTTTATACGACTTGCTACATGTTGTACTAGATACCTGAAGCAGAAAATTTAGGCAACCCCAGCAGACACTGTATTTAATTAACTTCTGCCATTATAACACCGTCCACTGTCACTTTCTACTGCTTCTTTCGGTAACCCGAAATGCCCATGCCACCGCACGCCGATGCAGAAGTGATCCGAGCATAGAGCCTATTCTTCCCTAGCTTTGCTAGCTTAGCAGATACAGTTTCTTAAGTTTGCTTTAAGTTTTTCCTTGGCTCTGTAACACTCAACATTTTAAACATCTCTGAATGTATAAAAAACGATATAGAAAACTCAGCGCTAGCTTGATGCTAACTAATGAGAACTTACACTGATGTGCTAGCAGTTAGCATACATCAATAAAACTTCAGGTTTAAAGCAGAATTTCAACTTTCATTACAGAAACATGTGACAGTTAGCCACTGTAAACATGAATTTAGTGGATGTCTGGTGTTGGACTGCCAGGAGGACTTGACACGTGACCAAATTTATCCCCGACCCCAACTACCGTAATGACCCTAATATCATGTCCCCTAAAAGTCTAGGCCCTTTAAAAAAAGAGGATAATTGAAAACCAGAAATACAACAGGATTGTGTTTTAATTCAGCATCTGGCAGAGGAAAGAAACCCAACAGAGTGCATTCTGGGATTTGTTGCTGATAAGAAGGAAAAACTGCGGATTGATCCTTTAACACAAACCGAATGCGTAAACGTCTCAGAGCGGCAGATTTGTTCATGTTCAGCAGAGAGACAAGAAACAGAGTGAGTCATCATTCAGGGAAACAGAGTGACTCTATGAGTGTGTGTGTGTGTGTGTGTGTGTGTCTGTGTGTGTGTGTTACTGTTAATATAATCATATTCATTCAGACTCTCTGGACGTTTGTGTGTTTCTGTCTCAGCTCACTGCTCACAGTAAACACACACTCACACTCACACTGTCAGACTGGAGTGTTGAACTACTTCCTGTCAGCGTTTGGAGCTGAAGGATTCTGCTGTGCGCCTGGTGGCCGTCGACGCTAAGCTGCTTAACGCTCAACCTGCCTGAACGAAACGAAGCTGCACATTAACGAGCAGAAAAAACACACCCATACACACACACACACACGCAAACACAAACACACACTAACACATTTAACCAGCGAGGAACAAGAATTTTTAACATTCTGTCAACAAACTTTTATTTTGTAGGATTTCAAGTTTTAACAGAGAGTCAACTTTATACACGTGACAAAAAAACAAATAATTTATTTCAATCTAAAGATGGAGTCTGAAGGATTTCCCTAAAACAATAAAATGTCAACTTTTACAGGAATAATCCTGCTTAATTGTCACTTCTGGGCCTCTTTACATGTGTGTCAGTGTCTGTGTCTGCCCTAGACCCCGTCCTTTGCCTGGATGATGAAGTTTTGGTTGTTTAAGGACATTTCTGGGCAGAGAGTAAGCATGGTTACATCAGCCAATCGCAGAGCACAGAGTACGCAAGTGACTTTGATTAGCGAGTGGAAGCAGCTATCCCGAGCAGCTACGATAGCAGTCGTAGAAAAACACACCAAAGTGAAATAAAATGTCAAATAGATTAAGCTTTTTAAGAGGGTGCAGCTTGACTTTCAGGAATTTGAAGAGCTGCTAACCAGGTATGAGTCAAATACCCGTGATTAGCTTGTGCTAACATGCTAAGTCAGGTGCACAGCTCTCGAGTCACCCCCACATAACAAGTAACAAAAGTTCCTGCAGACCCTAGCTTTAAGTCAAGGTTCAGCTTTTTTCTTACAATATATTTATCAAAGACAACATAAAGGTTATGAAATGGTGCAGAAAATTAAAAGTAAATGCTATACTTAAAAAAAACTTTAAAAGTCAATTGCTGCTGAGCTGTTTCATCCTCTGAAACAGAATATGCAAATGAGCTGGGGCCCAAGTGTTCCGTTACCATGGTGACTTTACTACAAACAAACAAACTGCCAGACATTAAAGCATCATTTTGTTCTGGATTTTCAAAACAGCTCGCTTGAGGAGAGATTCCCAGAAAAGAGGAGCAGGCAAAGAATTGTCTGGATGGATCTTTTTTATATTAGGTGGTGTTGTAGACATGCCAGTGACGCATATTTCTGTCAGCTAACCATATAAAAGTGGATTTTGTGTAACATGTCCCCTTTAACAATTGGTAAAGAAAATAATTTGGAATGCACAATGAGAAATATTCGGTCTAAAAATGTTGTTTTCAGGTCAAAATAGTCTGAATTAGAAAAAAATACAGATAAATCTCAGATCGTCATCCTGCCGTCCAAAAAAAAGACGTATTTTCCCCATATCGCCCCCTCGTGGTGAACATTTTCCTTGAGAAGAATCAGATCTCCAACCAGAGCACTTTGTAGCGTTCTTTGACACCTGATTCTTCCCATAGTTTTCGTTGCTGCTGACAGAAAACATGCCAGGAAGGCCGGGTGCGAGCTTGTGCAAGATCTCAGGTTTATGTTGAGAATCCAGCTCCAAAGACTATTAAAAAAAACATGAGTTTGTTCTATCTTTCTGGCTGTGATCTCCTGTGATATTTTGGATTGAGGTTTAAAAGACGGATTAGGAAAGTTCAACAGTTTTGGATGAGCTCCTGAATCTTATGGTCAAATCTTCCTCCTTCAAATCACTTGACAAGTCTTAAATGTACAGGTTGCTAAAGCTAACGGGGCTAACCAGGAAGAGGGGCTTCAATGACAGACAATCCAGCTGCTTTCTAACAGGAAGGATCCAGTTTTTCTAAACTCCTCGACACATTTTAATTAGTGCTGTCAGGTGATTAAAAAAATCTAATTAATTACAGGATTTGTAATTAATCTTATTAATTGAATTTTAATCTTATATCTGCTTAAGGTCCCCATATAAAGAAATATAATTCTAGGACATCAGAAAATTGTAGAGCATGACTAATCAAATGAATACACGTTGAAGAAGAGAAGATTTGTAAATCCACAAATTTTACAAGTGGCCAATATTAGTCTGGGGGAGCTTGTCAATCAAAATCCTGCTCGTTAACTACTGTGGGTGAGAGCGGTGCGCTCTTTGGATGAGAGCTCAGCATGGATATGAGGACAAGATATGAGATGACAAAGGCATAGCGAGACGCTGCAAGTCAGAAAAGCTCATGCAGCTCACGCTCCAACTGAGGATGTGTCGCTGTCGTTCAGAGAAAAAGAGCAGCGCCATCGCGAGAAAAGACGACGGAGATCATGGAGAGGATCAAAGGATGGAGCGTTGAGACGAATGCAATCAAAAATGTTTGTTTTGTCTGTTTTTTGGACCAAAAACAGGAAGAGAGACATAAAAGAAAAGAGTCCACTCTTTTTAGGTAGTTTTGGTGTTTACATAGTCAGAGAAGACAATATTATTTGGGTCTTTAAAGATCGTTCAATATGCGCTGAAAACTGCTGGTAGCTAATGAGTTAATCGAGTTTCTATAACACATTAATTTGCGGTGTAATTAATTAATCTAATTAACATGTTCAAGTTACAGGTCTAGTTTTAACAGCACTTCTTTGCCTTTTCCCTGTGCTGGCTCTGATTCCCTAGTTTCAGGTATTTGTGGGCGGAGCCTCAAGTCTGAGCAGACCTGCACATCACTTTTTCTCCTCACTGGCTTTATACATAAGTTATACAAGCTTCTTGAATTACTTCGCAGCCCATGCATGGTCTCCCTTACAAAAACAGCACCCCAGAAAAAAATCCTGACATTTTTGTGTTGAGTTCATGGGTATTCAAACCAAGTTTATGCAGAGTTTTTCCTGTCAGACCACGAGTAGGAGTCTTTGAGGTCTGCGTGAGACAATGTGTGAATGAAACAGTTAATGGTCTGGAACATTCAAGGGGGGCAAGTAAGTGCACGTCTGCACATTTACAGGAATCAAACAAAGCCTGCTCCGCCTGCAGACGGTTTGCAGGAAGTCCCCTCCATCCATTCCCCTGAAAAAGTAAAGTGAAACTGAAAAAGTAAAGCCGCAAAACGCCAACCCAATTCTGATCAAATCTGTAGGAAGTGGTTGCATGTTTGAATGTAGCAAATCAAAAGCAACCCTGGAAAATTTGGTCTGAAAAAACCCTGTTTGTTCAGAAGGAGCTTTCAAACCTCCACCTCTGCAGCCGCACAATGAGCCGTATCTGTACCTTTAAGTCTGCACCTGTTGCACAAGCTTTCAGCCAGCAGCACATCATGTCTCTGCATTAAGAGGTTTAACCTCCGTCTGAATGAATGAATGAAAGTTTCCCCAGACTTTCACCGAGGAAAGGTCGTTTCTGTGATAACGCAGCGAAAAGGATCTCAGGTGGAATGTGACCCACAAAGTTTCCCTCCTCAGTGAGAGTCTGTGTACACTTTCATTCACACAGTCAGAGGTTAAACCTCTTAGCACACAGACACAATGTGCTACTGACTGCTGGCTACAGCAACATGTAGATTTAAAAGGTGCTGCAAGGACTGAATGAAGGCTGAAATCAGGCTGCATGATGGGAAGTGAAGGATTGAAGAGACTCCCCGCCTCTCGGAAGTGTTTGCTTTGAGTCATGGAGGAAAGTGAATGAATCACTGCAGCTCCAGAGCCAAAATGAATTCCTAACCTCACTGCAGATGAAACAACACGATGGCATCCACGTGGATTCAGAAGCAATTAGATGCAAGCAGCAACCTCCAGTCCAAAAGTATAAAGCTGATTCAGAAATGCTAAAACTGCAGTTCCTTAAGCGTCCACTAGAGGCTGGCTGTAGAAGCACCAGAAACCACATACACACCCATTCAGAAAAGTCAATTTATCATCCAAAATTAAAGTGCCTGGTTCAATAAACAGTTTTGATCCAGATAGATGATTTTCTATCAAATACTTGAAGATCATACACTTTTTTTTGCAAATTGAAGGGCAAAGCTAACATGCTAGCAATGAGGCTAAAGGTCCCTTTTAATGGTGCGTTCAATTTGTACTCCGGACTTGGAAGTCAGCAGTGGGAATGACGTTATCTCCAAGTTAGAGCATTCCATTAACCGAGTCAGAAAAACTTCACATAACAGCAGTATTTCTGTATATAAACATCAAATAATACAATGTATATGGCTGATTTATTGCGAAAAACACTAGTCAGAAATTCTATAACAAACAGAATATAACAGTAGCTTCATTAATGTTTACCCCTAAAGTCAGAATTCCCTACTGGAACTTGGGGTGGTGTGGATGCTCCAACTTCCCAGTCAGAAATTCCAACTTTGCCCAGTTGGGCGTTCCCACTCATAACTCGGAAATTCTGACTTCCGAGTACAAATGTAACTCAGTATAGCTCTGCCTCTTTTCTAGGAATGAGTCTTGATTATTGAACACTGGATAAACTGTTTTCAAGATGACAACCACAAACAATAGGCTTCAAAACTCTCCATTAGAAACAAATGGGTGATGTCATCAAGACATGTTTTTTTCCCCCCCTTACAGGCTTTTTATGTCTTAAATCAGAGAGGATAGGACAGTGGATAGAGCAAGAAGAGTGACACAAAGTAAACAGGCCACCCGCTAAAGGAGCATTTCCTAAACCGTTAGGTCATCTGCACCCTGAAGACATGTATTATACAGTTTATGGTCAGAGGAGCTGATGTCAAAAACCTGGGACCTCTCAGAGAGTTTGCCAGATACACCTAAAGGGGTTTTTGATGATAAAGAGTCAACACTCCCGATCCTGGATCAGCTTATAATTTCGTATGACCTAAAACGCTAAGAGAGCTAAGTACTGCTTTCCTTTGAGACACATTTCAAAACCAGAGACATCTTTATCAATGGTGACTGATCACAGATCTACCAGAAACCAATGAAGAAAACCGTTGGTAAGTATGAGTCTGCTCTTTCTAACTCAAGTGTCTATGACAGCGAACTTCTACAACAGTCTGTTGTTCAACCCTGGACTCGTGGCTTCCCTCATTTGAGATGTGACCTCCTCAGATTTCATCACACTCAGGGGAAGTGAAAGTCCTGCATGTCGTCAGTTAGAACATTAGCTGGAGAGACGGCAGCGGTCCAGCAGGAGGGATGCACCCTGAGCATCTCTCCTGCCAGGCTGCCGACAGGGCTGTCAGTTAACAGTCAGTCACAGCGAAGCAGCAGAGCAGGTTGGAAAATAAATTTCTTCTCTTGACTTTCAAATTAATATTTGCATCTGTTTTGTATGACGGTAATCATCAGGTGAAAATCTAACGCTAACCCCGCTCTGTACAGTAACGTTCAGCAGATTGTGGTTTGTACTGTACTTGGCAAACAGTGAGAGAGGCTGCTGAGACAGTGATGAGGAAAACAGAGTCAGCACACACACACATATACACACGGTGTCCCTCACCCTCAGCATACCTTTCCTCATCCACTGGGTTCTCCTCTTCACCCTAACTTAACGCTTCCTCTCTCTCTTAAACTACCCTTCTCAACATCCGTGCACCCTTCCTCCCTCTCATGTACCCTCAAATGAAACCTTCCTCAGCATCAGTAGACCTTTTCTCTGTCTCATAATACCCTTCCTTTCCATAACTGTGCACCATTTGTTACCCTGAGAAAAATACCCTTCCTCTCCCCAGGTGTATCTTTTGTGACATGGGTTTTACCCTCATGTACCCAAAAGTTTAAAAAATGTAATTACCTCTGGTTACCAATCAGTGTACCCTTTCTTACCCTAAATGTACCCATCCTCACCTTACATCATTCTTCCCATTTGTATGCCCTGTCATACCCTCAAGTATACCCTAACACATCAGTATACCCCCCTTACTCTCAGTATACCCTTCCTTCCAATCAGCACACCTTTTAATACCCTCAGTGTACCCTTCTTAACCATCAAGTGTACCCTTGCTCACCCTTAGTGTAACCCTTCATATCCTCAAGTGTATCCTTTGTCATTTGAGTGTACCCTTACTTATTAATATACCTGTCCTTACCCTAAGTGTACCCTTTCTAACCCTAACCCTCAGCATACCCTTCCTCACCATTAGTATAACCCCTAAATACTTGGTGTACCTTTCCTTCCCAGCCTATCCATACCCTCAAGATACCCTCATCCTTATGTGTACCGTTCTTCATCAACAGTATGCCCTTTTTACCCCTCTGTACCCTCAGTGTACCCTTCTCTACCATCAGTATACCCCTCTGTTTCCTCAGTATACCCCTCCCTACCAGCAGTATACCCCTCTGATTCCTCAGTGTACCCTTCCCTAGCATCAGTATACCCCTCTGTACCCACAGTATACCCTTCCCTCCCATCAGTATACCCCTCTGTACCCTCAGTGTACCCTTCCCTCCAATCAGTGTACCCTTCCCTCCCATCAGTATACCCCTCTGTACCCTCAGTGTACCCTTCCCTCCCATCAGTATACCCCTCTGTATCCTCAGTGTACCCTGCCCTCCCATCAGCATACCCCCTATATCCTCAGTGTACCCTTCCCTCCCATCAGTATACCCCTCCGTACCCACTGTGTACCCTTCCCTCCCATCAGTATACCCCTCTGTACCCTCCTCACCTCTGCAGTGTGAGTTTTCGCTGAGCAGCAGGAGCAGGCAGCAGATCTCCAGCAGCTTTACTCTTGCTCCCATCGTTTCTTCTTTTTTTCCTCTTCTGGAGAAATCAAATGTCACCGGGCAGCTCGTACACACACCCCTGTACCCCTCCTCCTCCTATTCCTCTGTTTCTTCTTCTTCTTTTTGTTATTAGTGTAGTTTTCAGTGTTGTCTCCCAGCCGTTTCCCTCCGCAGAGCCTCATGCTAAACACCCCGGAGAGGTTTTCTTCCTCGGCCGAGCCATTCCCGTCCCAGCTGATGATGATCCTCAGTCACAGCGGCGGGTTTTTATTCCACACTGAGATCCAAGCTGAGATTTGAAGTTGTTCAGTCTGTGGATAAAAACACGGGCCGTGGATCTCACTGTTTACTACTGTTTGACCCAGCCGTCCTGTTTCAGTAAAGTGTGTCCTTAGATATTTCTCTCCTTGTAAACTCGACTGGAATCTCAACCAGAACCAAGTCAAATCAAATACCAACTCTTTCCGGAAGTGCATTTCAAAATAAGAGTACTAATAGTTGTTATCAATATGTTCAAATAAAAAAAATGGCCTGAAACAGGATTTTAATAAACATTCACATGATTAAAACTTTTTTCATACTGTTGTATTTTTTGGTGGAGTAGTAATTGATTTATTTTTTACAGTTATAAAAAAATGTTTTAAATGATATAGTCTTTTTTTTTCTTTGACTACAATGCTGTGAATGTGAAGTCATGAAAATTACATATTTCTCAAAGTTTAACTGTGGCCTCAAATATTAACTAAACCATAGAGGTAACTATTATTTTCCTTTTTTTGTCTGTTTTTATTTATCTTTTTACTTATTTTATCATATTCTATTTTGAGACATTCCTCTTTAACTAATTGTTATAAATTTTACTGCTATAACCACTCTTTCCAATCCTATCTGTGATAAAGTTTTACGGCAAATTGTCTTGAATTTTTCTTTTATAACTATAATTTATGTGTTGTTTTTAATTTGTATTTTTTTTCTTCTATGAAGTATTATGGGATGATTTTTTTGAGAGGAAGCATTGCACGTTTAAGCATTTTAGCACACTTTTATTTGAGATCCACTTTGAGTATGATGTATTTTCTAAAAAAAAAAAAAAAATTGTTTATGATTCTGATCCAATGGAAAATGTTTGCATCACAAGTTTATTAAAAAAAAATTGATACCAGTCACTTACCTTAAGCACTGTAAATTAATATAAACCATATTTTCCCATTTTAGACACTTCAAACGTCATTCCAGTATAAAGAATAATTTATTCTATCATCTGAGATATATTTATTAAAATAAAGTAGTACGAATAAGAAACTTTATCTGTTTCTAATTTTTTTTTTCGATGTTTGCCGAGCTTTTATTTTGAAGGCCGACTAGATAAAGCAGAAGTCATTGGTCGTTAGTTTCTGGTGATGTCACCAAACTAATCTCCAGCTGGAGAGAAAAAAACGCCCCAGCTGCGCACGCGCTCATCACCGGGCTGTACAGTAGTGCAAACCGAGCGCGCCTCCCTCACATCATAACTTTATTATAATTTAATCTGGACGAAGGTTAAAGTGTCCTGCTAAAAGTTCGACCTTCACAGAAACACCACCGGGACACCCTGTCAGAGTATTTCAACGCTCCTTTACCATCTCGAGCCGTTAGCCAATGGCAGAGAAGTGTTTTTAGAGGATATCGGTGATTGGCGGAAATTTAATCCCGATAAAGAAGCTTGTGGTGCGTTCAGGTGTCTCCGTTCAACTGGGTTGCCTTCGAAACGAGGTGTTTTTCGGTAGTTCAACAGCAAGCTGTGCCTCCAGTTGAGCTTTTAATGTCAAAATTAAAAACAATTTAAGATTAAGAGAATCTGTACATGTGTGTTTAAGAGTGTGTTAGGTATATTTGTGTGTAAACATATACATGGAAATTATATTTATTTCTTTAACTTTTATTTCGTTTTATTATTATTATTATTATTATTTTATTTCTTTATTTTTTTTTTATTGCCTGGCCAAATATTGATGACCCTGTATTGTGGGAGGGGGGATTAGGACAGGGGCACGTTTTTTTGGGGTCCCCGACTGTCCTATTTGTTTGTTGTTTATGTTGTTCTCTCTGTAATAACACACAAAATAAAATAAAAAAGACTTTGATCAAAAATATTAAGAGAATCTTACTGTCTTATCTTTCAATCTAATCCTGCTTCCTTTCACATTATAATCTATATTTTTGAGTCCATAAAGTACGCAACATTTTTTATCCCTTTCTGATATTTATTACTCCTAACACTCAGATAATTCTTGTGCTGTTTCACTAACATTTTAGGGAAAATCCGCCAAACATTTTTTGTTACCCACAACTTAATTTTAATTGAACTTTTCCTGTTGCAATTAGATAAATTAAAGATATAAATACAAATTTAACAGCAGTATCAGCATAACCAGATGACACATAACTCAGGTTGGAATTCCCCCACAGTCTGCATACTAAGCTACAATTCCACGTAAACACAATAAAGGTCTCTGAAAATGCAAATTGAAACTTTTTTACTTGTGAAATTTCATTTTAGTAACAAATATTATATACAAGTAAAAATTACAGAACTTTTTTTTTTTGAGGGAAAGTAAAATATATGTTTTGCACAATACTTACACGCAAACATGCTGATTTTATTTCCCAAAAGTGAAGTAAACATGCATCCAATAGATGCAAATGCAGCACAAACAACTCCCCAAGAATATTAACTTTTGTAAAAATGTGACACAGAAATATCAAACCGACATTTAGCAGCAATATGACAAACTGAAAAAAAAAAACAATGGAAAAAGTCACTGTGGGGCATTAACTTTATCCTGCCACTGCTGTGCAAAGATTCATGTTAGGATGAAACTTAAACTCAGAAATAGAAAAATGTGTCAGAGAAAGTACGTTGTGTTTAGGGGCGACAAAAACAGAAAGGTTCCCACAGCAGCTTAAAAAATGTAGAATAACTGAAAATTGAACTTTTCCCAAACTGGTGGATGGGGAAAAATGATCCTAAAGGTCTGGTACAATTCTTATACTTTTATATTATTCTTAAACCCTCTTCTATGACCACATCCCTACAGAGGTGTTGTAGTTTGAGTCTATTTTGGAAATGCTCAAACACTGAACTGAAAGCATTTTACTGGCAGTCCGTCCTTGCTTTCTTTGAACAAGTGTTAACTTCTCTGGCTCAGCTGCCGGTACAGCTGGATGGTCATGTGTTGAACCTCCGGATCCCCGGGTTTCATGTCGATAGCTCTCAGGAAGAACCCCAGAGCGTCATCCAGCTTCCCCTTGCTGTAGTTCTCCTTCCCCCTGAGCACCAGCGAGTCGTAGCTCTCTTCCTCGAGCTTCATGATGTCTTTGTTGACTCCTGGATCCGCGGTGCACTCGTCGATTCTCTCCGAGGACGCCAGCTCGGGGTCGTTAGTCGACTCCTCCTCGTCTGATTCAGTGACGGCATCCGCTGACCCAGAGTAATCTTCCTCTTCTTCTTCTTCCTCCACTTCCTCCTCTCCTTCCGTGTTTAACGTCTCACCTTCGGTCTCCTCCAGCTGCAGCTCATCATGAGTCGGGTCGATGATGTCCTCCTCTTCAGCTTCATCAGAGTAATTCTCTGAATATCCCTCCTCCTCCTCCATGTCTTCGTTTGGGTCCTCCATGTCCTCGACGATGGACTGTACGAGGGACCGGCGTGAGGCCACGGAGGTGTTTCCTCCAACGCTCTTTCTTGAGCGTAGAGGGGTGGAGCCGTTGGGCACTGATTTAGGCGTGGACGCTCCCAGAACATGAAAGGAATTTTCAAGTTGCTGCTTCAGCTCCTGCCTCTCGTCTCCTTCCTCTTCTTCATCACTGTCATAAATCACAGCTGCTCTCTTCCTTCTGGGGACTATGATCGAGTTATCCACCGACTCGTCCATGTCTGAGACCTGGCCGTTGCTGAGGCTCAGCTCGAGCGCTTCTCTGTGCTTCTCGGAGAGGGATTTGTTCACGTCAAAGCTGCCCTCCAGCTTCAGCTGAGAGAGCAGCTTCTGCTCCTCTTCCTCGGTCTCCTTTTCATCCTGGATCTCCTGGTCTGAGACCACGTCGCTGTCCTCCAGCTGTAACTGGAAGTTGCCTTCGAAGGACTCGAGTCCAGTGCTGGGTCTGGACGAGGTGTCCGTTTTGAGGCTGGTGTTGGAAGCTTGCAGCATGGAAAGTCTTTTATTCTGCAGGGGCGTGAGGTGAGGAAGCCCAAAGTCCATCTTCAAGTCGTGTTTGGTGTCCGTGGTTCGGTTCAGCTGATGTTCTTCCTCAGCTGTAACGTACGCTGGACTTGCGTCGCCTGCTGACACAGCCGACTGCTCCATTTGTTCCTGAACTGAAACGTCCGGTGAGCTTCCTGCAGCATCAGCGGCCTCGGACATCCCGAAAGACCTCTCAGGCACTCTCCCAGGTGAGCTGTCTGGGATCTCCACATAGCTCCTCTCTTGTTTGACTGACTGCTGGACCGGAGAGTCTTGGTGCTGGTAGTGAACGTCGTCCTGATCGTCTTCTGCAGCAGGATGATCGGTCATGCTGTCATCTGCTGTGAGATCGATAACCCGGTTGCTCAGGTTCCTCGGGGTGTCGTCTTTGCCTGAACTTGACGCGTCCAAGTCCACTACAGAAGGTGAGCTGTTAAAGTTTTTGTCCTGTTGAGGAAAAGGAGGACTCGGTCTTGAGTTCCTCTGTTTCTGCTCTCTGTTGTTGCTCTCCACCGGTTGTCGGAGCCATGCAGGCTCGGTGCTTGACATCATGTTTTCTGCAAGCTGCATCTGCAGCTCGGACTCGGCCTTCATCAGCTCCTGAGCCTTCTGCACCCTCCCTTCGATGTAGTGAGCCTCCTCGCCCTCCGGGGTTTCCTCGTCGTGATGCCCGTCCACAGAGAACATGAGGTCGTGGTCGGAGATCCCAAACATCTCCATGGAGTGCAGGAGCGCAATGTGCTCGTCCAGCTCGGGGTCCGTGCGTCTGTGCCTGGAGTGCAGGGCCTGAAGTTGCAGCTGGGTGGTGGAGGAGCGAGCGTCCTCCAGAGTGAAGAGCTCTTTCAGCTCCTGCTTGCTGAAGTACCGGAAAGGGTTCTTTTTGTCTCCGGTGTTCTGCCGGATGAGGGAGTCTTTGAAAACCTGCCGCCTGTAGATCTTCTCCTCCACGGTGCCGCAGGTGATCAACCTGTAGATGACCACGTTCTCCTTCTGCCCAATGCGGTACGCTCTGTCCACAGCCTGCGCGTCCGTCGCCGGGTTCCAGCTGGGATCGTAGATCACGACTCTGTCCGCCGCCGTCAGAGTGATGCCGACTCCTCCGACCTGCGTGGTGAGGAGGAAGACGGAGTAGCGTTTGTCCGTCTGGAACAGAGTGATGCGTCTCTCCCTTTCCGCCATCTGAGTTATCGTCCCGTCCAGCCTCATCACCTTGAAGCCTCGGTTCCCCAGGATGCGTTCGATGATGTCTAGAACCTTCCTGTAATGAGCGAAGATGAGTGTGCGGTGACCTTCTCTCCTGAGCTGCTCGAGGAGCGCGAACAGGAAGACGAGTTTCCCAGACTCAGATATTAAAGTGTCGTCTGGGACGTTAGCGATGCTCTTCATGTCTGTGTCTGCCTCGTCGTTCTGGTTTTCAGGAGCGTTTTCCTCCAGGCCTAACTGAGAAATGGCCGCCGCAGAGAGCAGTCTTGGGTGGTCGCAGAGCTTTTTCAGGATGTTTAACTCCGCGAGAGGGGATCTGGTGGTCATGAGCAGCTCTTTGATGTGATCCAGAGAGAGGAACTGTCTGTAAATGTCCTCCTGAACGGCGCTCAGGTATGTCCACACTATCAGGTCGTTCTTTCTCGTCAGCGTCGGCATTACGGCTCCAGAGTTCTCAGGAGAGTGCTGTTGCTGTTCCCCGTCTTTGTCGTCTGAGTTCTTCATTTTGCTTTTCTGTACCTCTGCTTTTGTTCGGCGGAGGAAGTAGGGTTTAATCGTGGCCATGAGAGCCTCAGACATCCGAGAGCCCAGAACTTTTTCTCCTGGCGTGGCGTCTTTCTCTCTGGCTCTAGTTATGGGGTTCTCATACTCCGTTTTGAACGTCTTGGCGGTGCCGAGGAGCGTGCTCTGACAGGCGAAGTCAAAAAGCGCCCACATCTCTTTCAGGTTGTTCTGGACTGGAGTTCCTGTGAGGAGCACTCTGTGTTTTGAAGGAATGGCGTACACACTTTTAGCCGTTTTGGTGGTTGTGCATTTGATCTTGTGGGCCTCATCCAGGATCACGTAGTCCCACGTGAACTCTCTGCCGTGGTATGAGGACAGCTGTTGCCAGTTGTTCATGACCATGGTGAAGGTGGTGATGATGACTCCGCCTCTTCTCTGAACTTTCTCCAGATTCCTGGTCCTCTCTCCTTTGCTGATCCCGTGAAACTCTTTCACCCTCATGCCGGGAGTCCACTTGGCGAACTCTTTGGTCCAGTTTGTGATGAGCGAAGTCGGCATGATCAGCAGGGTGTGTTTGACCAGCTCGTTGTCGTACATCCCAGACAGGAACGAGATTACCTGGATGGTTTTACCCAGGCCCATGTCGTCAGCCAGGATCCCGCCTTTACGGCCGTCTCTGTAGAGGCTGTACAGGAAGGCCACTCCGTTCCTCTGGTACTCGTACAGCTTGTCGTGTAAATCTTTGAACAGCATCAAGCCGCTGTTGTTGACGTTTACAAACTCTTCATCTTCTTCTTCAGAGTTATCCTGGGAAAGAACTTCCTCTATTTTCTTTATCTTGCTTTCAAGTTTCTGACTCTGGTGGATTTTATACGCCCGCTTGAAGAACTCCAGGGCTTTGCCCAGGTCCCCCTGTCGGGCAGCATCTTTACCCTCCTGGATGTATCTGAAAGAGGAAGAAGGGCTTTAGAGTGGGAACAGAAACGGCTTGTAAAGAAAGAGTAATCAAAAACAAAACAATGTTTGACAAGTTTAAAGTAAAGAAAGGTGCTACAAACACAACAGTCCCAAAAACTCATAGACTCAGGAATAAAAATCTGGCCTCGTCCCTCTGAATCATCATTCTTAAGCCATATACACAACAACGCTTCATCCAAAAACGCTAAACGCAGTGAAAAAATCTGCGTTTACACAGGAACCCTGAGGGACTGAAAACGCTGCAGTAAGCATGCCAGGCCTGTGGGTGGCGCTACGTGAATACTAAGTGCAGAAGTGGAGCAACAGATGTACATTTGTTTTAAGAAGGTCAGCAGATTCAGCAGCACAAGCGCAACATGGTAGTTCGCAACGGTACTGTTGTCCCGTTGTATGTGCTCGCGCAGTGTGACGTCAGCGTTTCTACTGAAAACGCCGGCTTACTGTTTACACGGCAACAGTGTCAGCGTTTCAGAAAAATCCACTCTGGAGGCTGCTTTCAAAAGATTGCCTTTTAGGTCGGCTGGAACGCTATTTCCGTGTAGACGCGAGGCTGTAAACGCAACAAAACTTTGAGCACGAGATAACAAATGCTCAAAACAACTATGCAACCCACCCCTCACTGCTCTCTGAGGGTTTGATAAGAGACCTGAACAGCAGTTAAAATTGTTCAGTCGATGTTCTTCAGCTAAATAAAAAAACTTAATGAGGATTACATTTGAGTGATTCTATAATCGGGGAACAGTTCAGGTTTACAAAACAGTGAAAAAAATCTGTGCTTTTCTTTGTTTCACATTCTATCTGATTGCAAATGATACACCTGTGTACTTAATTCATTAGCTAACGAGCTTAAGCTCTAATTAATTTTTAAATACTAAGTTACAAAATAATTTGGAGCATAATTTCGTCCATATTATACTGAATTTAGAGTGATTCAACATTTCTCTGTCAGACTACGCTCCCTAGAAATGTCCCTCATCGTTTATATCACAGTTTAGACTAAATTTAAAAGAATTATGGTACAAAGATCACAGCAACACAGTCCACATTTCCTCCATTTTTTGTCTCTTGTGCTAACTGCAGACCTTGAACATGCCACCACCTGACCTCCATCAGCTCATATTTCTGCTCCTTTTCTTCACAGTTTGGTTTTTTATAACATCTATATGATGAACAGTTAAAGCGCCCCATGTACAGACAATCATTCTGATGAAATATTGATGAAGAGGAGTTAAAATATGCAACACTTCTTCAAGGATGTGACCTCAGCTGATTTGGGTCATGTGACTTTGGAGCAAACCATTGCTGATTTATAGGGGTTTTTATCAATGGGTAGCACGGTTGACGCTGATTTCTCAGACACACACAAAATGAATTATTTTATCCATATAAATTATCAAAATAGTTTTAAAACAGCTTTGTCATGTTTTAATGATTATTTTGGACAAATAATACTGAAAATAATAAACAAACATGTATTCTAGTGTTAATTTTGAAGAGAAAACTTGACATTTGAGAAATCGAACAGCACAAAAACCGCAAATTCCAAAATCCAAAAATGTGTTGAACAAAAGGAGATATCAGCCAAATGACCCACTGTAAAATTAGTCATTGCTTGAAATGAATACTTTGTAAAATTTATTAGTATATCCCATGGACTTGAAATGTACCCCTAATTATAGAATCACTCATTTATGTACATTGGAGGATTAAGGCCATGACGTTAAAGAGAAAAAAAAGTTAATTAAGGATAAAGTCATATATTTATGAGAACAAACTGGTTCTTTTACTCTGCAGCTATAAGCTATCAGGGGAGCTGCTGCCACCTGTACAACAATGAGGAGCATGGAGCATTTTGTGAAATTACACTTTAGAATAAGTTTCATTAACAAGGAATTCATCAACTTTAAGCACATCAGCATAACATCATCATAACGCTAAGGAGATATTCACAGGTTGGTCTTTCCCCTTTGCTTTGAAAAATCATCACCTCTCTGGCTCTTTTTCTAAAGAAAGATCTACAAATTGCAGTACAGATAAAATATGAAACAGAAATGTGAAATAACTTCACCCAGGAGAAGTGAACTGTCATCAAAATTATTTTACACGTGATCCCACATTTTTCAAAATTACATTTCTTAGATCTTCTGATAGCCTACACCGTTTCTTCTCATAAAATTATGACTCTATTTTCGTAAACTGACGAGATCAATGTCCCAAACTACCTTTTTTCCTTTATCATGGCACTAACCCTCAGTCCTATCATTGACACAACTTAAACTACACTTTTTCTGTGTGTTACCTTTGATAGACTTCCACCCTGTCGTCTGCATCCATGTTTAAAGATCTGTTGAAGCAAAGCAAAGGTTGAAGTAAACCATCATGCACCAAACACTCTGTAATCACTTTTCAGATAACTACTGCATATTACTTGTATATTATCCAAATAAAAGACTCAAAGAGACTCTAAAAGTTCATTATCGCCTCATTTAAAAACATAGAGGCAGGCTTTACATCTGGTACATAACAGAGATGTTTCTGTTAACATTATCTGTTGTTTAAATTATTTTCTAGCCATACTGTGAAGCCCTAAATCAGTTATATACCAAATTTAATTTCTTGTGTCATGTATTTGAATGCTCTATATCCAATCAATTTGTACTTTTTTAAATGTATGGCAGCAATTTCTCAGACTGAAACTTGTGTTTCTGCCTATTTTTGCCATAACACTCTGTAAAAAAGAAGAAAAGTTTGATCTCAATGCGTTTTTATCATCGAGTTTGTGACCTGACAGAGTCTATAAACAAAAGACCTACTGAGCGTGTTAATATAGCCTTCAAAATCCAAATAATTTTGTTGTTTTTTTTACTGGTACCTAAATCAGCTAAATCTGACGTTGTCATATTACAACACAGGCTCTTACAGGGTTAATGTTGACTCTCACGTCTCGTCGCAGTGAGTTATTAAACTGGAAAACAACGTGACAACCAGAAAAGAGATCATATAATCAGTAGATATTACATCAGAACAATATAAATAACTGTAAACACCCAAAATATGTTAACTGTGCTGATTGAAACTAAGTATTGAGAGTTAAATCCAGGAAAACACAAATCATCGCCTCTCCATATGACTATCCTACCATCACCCATGTTAACCAGAGGGACGTTAGCATTGAAGCTAACTGCTAGGAGAAACAAGGTTGCTACACTTACTTTTCCAGTTTCTCGGAAATCTCTGCAACTCCATTGTTATGTTGAGAAACATCCATCCTGATACCGGTATCCTCTCACAGGAAAGAAAACTCTGCTTTTACGTGTTTTATTGAAGCAACAGCCGACTACAGAGGACTGACGGACTCGGAAGCCGGAATGTTTATATGTTTGAACAATCAGCTCTTCCCCCCGCCATTTTCCCCTGCGAATCAGAGAAGGCGATGGTGACGACACAGTAGAGATATCCAATTAGAGCAGTGATATAAGACACAATAGGCGGGGTTAAAGTGAAGGACAACCAATAAGAAGCGGTGGCGGAAGAATGAAGCTGCCAAAGAGCGTCCCTGAATTGAATGTAGGGAAAGTACGGCGGAAACTGAAGTATTAACGGAAAACGAACAATTAAATCAGGTATTTCTGGCATGAGCATCCCATATAAAAACAAATGGGACTCTTTTTTCATGAAAAACCCTTTCTGACACTCTCGTTGGGGTCTTGTAGGGGTCTTGTCCAGCCTAGTGGGACTCTATTTCCCATAAACACCCGCTATTTAACGTCATCTCTTACTTATGGTGCGGGGGTGCGTTCGAGGCAACCCGTAACTCATATGTTTCCCAGTTGAAATCTCTGAGTTCCGACCTGAAAGCGTTCCAGGCAATTTACAACGTTTGAGCGCAAGGAATTCTGGGATGTTAACAAACCAGCATGGCAGAAATTCTAAGATTTATACTTGGTCATTTCAATTATCAAAGGAGCCTGCAAGTTCTTTATTTAAGTGAAACGGAAGAGGGCAAACGGAGCATGAGGTATTTACTTTATATTTCACGGTATATGTCACTATTTTAAAGTGTATTTTTTGTTGATTAATGCATTGAATGTCAGAGTTGCTGCCAATGTACAATGTATGAACATCAGACTGGAAGTTTACACCAGTGATGATAGCCCCCCCCCCCCCAGCTATTTCGTGTTAGCGACACATTTGTCCACCATCTCGGACACATAACAGATTATAGAACATAATCGTGTGTTTAAATTGTGATTGCAACGTTCAAATTTACTTTACATTGTTGTAAAGTGTATTTCTCACCGTGTGTCACGCGCAGCTCCACCGAATCCATAGAAGCTGCCATATTGTTTTGGCACAGATGTGACGTCACAAGTCGTAACTCAGAGTACATCGATCTGGTTCGAGTTCACGAGTCGTAAGTTACGAGTTCGACTGCCGTTCCAGGGCATTTTCACGAGTTACAGATGGGAAATATACGAGTTACGGGTTGCCTCGAACGCACCATTATCTTACATGTTTGTTATACAATGTTAAGTTAATTTTAACACCTCTGAAGGTGTTTGACCTGTTGATTTTACCTCTTGGTACATACTGAACTACACAGTTTCAAAATGAACATGTGGATTGTAATCAAACCTTGCGAAACTAGGAGCTATATGCTCACACACTAACTCAAGCCTTATCACATCGGCCAGGAAGCTACATTAATTGTCAAGTAAGGCAGGCCCAGTTTATTCAAAGAAGTAATTATAAGTGTTTAAGTCATTTGTCATTAACCCTGAAAATGGTGATTGGATGGGCACAAAATTTAACTACACCAACTATAAAATTAACAAGTTTAGTGAGAAGAAAAGATTCGGGCACACAGAAACAAGTGTCAACTTAAAATGCCCTCTTTTGGAATCAAAATAAAAAATTGAACAATAGAACAATAACAATAGATAAATGAACATTTCCTAATAAAAAAAGAGATAGATTTAATTTCAAAATAGTAATGTTGAAAAAACATCGGCTAAAGGAGTGTTGGTTTTATGCTTCTGTTGGCTTATTTCTCCCAGCAGGAAAATCACAATGCCTTGGGTGGGTTGCCACTTGTAGATGTAAATGTCATTAAAGAATATTTCTCCAAATACTGATGATTTTTTCTGGTTTTGCCTTCTTTAGCAGGTGTTGACCCCAAGTTCTTTAAATTGGTAACCCCCAAATGAAGACTGGAGAATGCGTTGGTCTCAGTTCAACCCTTTATTGGTCACATATAAAGTCAGCGCTGGTCTCTCTGACAGAGACTTCAGGCAGAAAGAGCAAACATACAGAGTTTATTTCACACTTATCTTCTGGGCTGAAAAAAACGACGCCCCATATACAAATAGTTGGTCTTTTACGCAACCGTCTGCTATTGGCCAAAAATGTAAACGTGCGCGCCAACAGACGCACGTCTTTTCAGAGAATGTGCTATATTATGTGTGTGTTTATGTGTGATTTTCTGAGACTCTCAATCAGTAGAATAGCCTTGCCTCTGTGCAGTGAAAACATCTAAACTCAAACTTATTTAAGAAACTAGGTGAACTCAGTGACATTACTAAAAAACCTATAAAAATAAAAATAATAATATACATTCTGATAAATAACAGTTTCCCTCTCTTGACATAAAGTCAATCTTTATGTCAACCAAAATAGGAGCTGGGAAATGTTTTTGTGTAGTGCATCACTCCTTTGGCGGAGCAGCAGTTACTCTTAGCAGGGCCCCAAACTGCAGAGCAACGCTGGGGAGCAGAAGCAGTGACGCAACCACATGGGAGTCCCAGAATTCCAGGATCTCCCTTTTAGAGTATCTAAAAAATAAAAAAACCCTGCGTGTAAGCTGTGGAGGTCTGTTTGTGGAACACTGTATGTATGCAGTATGTGAAAGCGTTCTTCATTGCGTATCTACGAGCGAGCAAGCGTTCTTCATTGCACAGTGCATCGTGGAAATTCACTACATCATGTGAAAAAAAATTCAAAGCAACAGCAAAACCCACTAAACAGAAACAAACCATAACTCACATCTCTAAACTAGTCACTGCGAAAAACCCGTAAGTCTCACGTCTCTACGTGTTGTGAAAGAGCTATATATGAGTGTGCTAAACCTTAGCATGATGTGTATTTACAAAAAAAAAAAAAAATTCAGGGACAAAAGTAACGGTCTTCTGGCTCTTCTTCTCCTGGGGGAGCCGCTTCAGCCTCACTCTCTCCAGGCTCAGAGAGGGAGACCAGAGGTGAGAGTTCACCTGGGTGCTTCACTAAACAAAGGTAGGGTGGTGGTGCAGGAAACTTATCATTAATGGCTGAGATGATACACCTGAGGCACAGCTGTCTAAAACAGGGTATGCAGCAACACCCACACTAAGTCAGAAGAGAAATGGCTGCTATTATCCAGATTAACACAGAAAGTATCACATTTTTCCATTTACCAAATGTTTTGGTCAGCCGGTCTTTGAGAGGATACCAGACTGAGCCATCTGGAGCAGTGTTGTTAGGAATAAATGTACAGAAGTCTTGGGAAAACATGGAACACACACCACCCTTCTCAGCCAGTTACATGTCTCGTGACGTTAGATTTTGATAGGTCATCAGTGATGTTGCAGCTAATTGATCATGAAGACCAGTCACGGCATCTCTAGAAAAATTGTTAAGCTTCTGGACCTTAAAGTGGATGTAATTTATACGATTAACATTTTTGTTAATGGTAGACCACCAGAAAAAGACTGATTCGAATTTGGTCAGCTCGTTGATGGATGTTGAATGACATTCAGTGTCAGGTTTGGTGTTAATCTCAGAGTGAATTACACAATGGGTAGAGCTTTAACCCAGTTTAAATTAAAACTGAAGCTCTTCCTCTTAAAGCCCCAATTCACTAGAGCTCTCTTCTGTTAAAAACACTGAAGCTTTTTCTGACAGCTTCAATTCATTAGAGCTCTCTTTATCAATAACACTGAAGCCTTTCCTCTGACAGCTTCAGTTCATTAAAGCTCTCTTTATCACAAACACTGAAGCTTTTTCTGACAGCTCCATTTCATTAGAGCTCTCTTTATCTTAAAACACTGAAGCTTTTCCTCTGACGGCTTCAACTCACTAGAGCTCTTTTTTTAAAATTTTGTTTAAATTTATCACAAACACTGAAGCTTTTTCTAACAGCGTTAATTCATTAGAGCTCTCTTTATCACAAAAACTGAAGCTTTTCCTCTGACAGCTTCATTTCATTAGAGCTCTCTATATCACAAACACTGAAACTTTTTCTGACAGCTTCAGTTCATTAGAGCTCTCTTTATCACAAACACTGAAGCTTTTTCTGACAGCTTCAATTCATTAGAGCTCTCTTTATCACAAACACTGAAACTTTTTCTGACAGCTTCAGTTCATTAGAGCTCTCTTTATCACAAACACTGAAGCTTTTTCTGACAGCTTCAATTCATTAGAGCTCTCTTTATCACAAACACTGAAGCTTTTTCTGACAGCTCCAATTCATTAGAGCTCTCTTTATCACAAACACTGAAGCTTTTTCTAACAGTGTTAATTCATTAGAGCTCTCTTTATCACAAACACTGAAGCTTTTTCTAACAGTGTTAATTCATTAGAGCTTTCTTTATCACAAACACTGAAGCTTTTTCTAACAGTGTTAATTCATTAGAGCTCTCTTTGGCTCAAAACACTGCAGCTTTTTCTGACAGCTCCAATTCACAAGAGCTCTCTTTATCACAAACACTGAAGCTTTTTCTAACAGCGTTAATTCATTAGAGCTCTCTATATCACAAACACTGAAACTTTTTCTGACAGCTTCAATTCATTAGAGCTCTCTTTATCACAAACACTGAAGCTTTTTCTAACAGTGTTAATTCATTAGAGCTCTCTTTATCACAAACACTGAAGCTTTTTCTAACAGTGTTAATTCATTAGAGCTTTCTTTATCACAAACACTGAAGCTTTTTCTAACAGTGTTAATTCATTAGAGCTCTCTTTGGCTCAAAACACTGCAGCTTTTTCTGACAGCTCCAATTCACAAGAGCTCTCTTTATCACAAACACTGAAGCTTTTCCTCCTACAGCTTTGCTTAGTAAGAGCTGTCTTTATCTCAAAACATTGATGCTTCCTTTGACAGCCTCAATTTATTAGAGCTCTCTTGTTAAAACACTTAAGCCTCCTCCTGTCAACCTTAATTCATAAGAGCTCTTTTTTGTTCGTAACATTGAAGCTTTTCCTCTGGCAGCTTCAATTCATTAGAGCTCTCTTTATCTCAAAACACTGAAGCTCAGGTACCCCATTTGAGATCCACTGCTTTTCAGTTGGACACAGAAAGAGAAAAAGAAACAAAAATAACAATCTGTCAAACAAAGAAGAAACAAACAAAAGGCCAAGAAATACTAAAGCCTGGTCCCCTTTGTCTCCAGTCTAACTTTGGGTGCAAACGTACTTAAAGTACATATTCAAAACGATCTCTGTCTTCGATCTCTCTCACCTCGGCAGGTAGTTCATTCCAAGCAGCAGATCCTCTACACAGAACAGTTCTTTTCATGTAGTTCGTATGTGCACGAGGTAAAACCAGACAACCGGAGCTCGCTTGTCGTGTCTCATAACCATGCTGGGAGCCAGAATTCTCCAGTTGATCATGAAAGAAACGTGGTGTCTCATTCCACATGGCATCATGCATAAATAACAGGAGATGTAGCTTTAATTTGTCCTTCACTGTCAGCCAAGACAGTTTTTGATGCATTTCAAGCTCACCAGTGCGAGGGCCACATTTAAGAACCAATCTGGCCGCTTTGTTTTTTGCAGTCTGAAGTTTTTTTAGATCCTCTTTCGTGGCACTTGACCAGACAAGAGGACAGTGCTCTATATGTGACAGAACAAGTGTCTGCACAACACGTTTCATGACTTCAGTATCAACAAGTCCAGAACATTTCTTTGAGAGAGCGATTCCTTCTTCCATCTTGGACACAATGTAATCGATGTGGTCAGACCACTTTAGTTGGTTATCAATTTTAACACCAAGGAGATTCACTTTGGTGACTTGCTCCAAAGGTTTGTCATCAATGGACAAGTTGAGCTCAGTAGCCCTGGCAAGAACACTTCTACGACCCAGGACAATACACTTGGTTTTATCAACGTCCAAACTCAATTTATTCTGCGTAACCCAATCAGTAACAGAGCGAAGCTCAGCACGCAGACTGTCTCTCAGCTCGTCTGATGTTGGTGATGCACAGAACAAAGTGAACTCATCAGCATACAAAACTGCATTTTCAACAGCTTTTGGCAAATCATTGATGAAAACTGACAATAAAAGTTTGCCTAAGCTACTTCTTTGTGGAACGCCGCAATCTTCTGAACTCCTGTAGTCAGAGAAGCTACCATCAAAAAGCACTCGTTGTCTTCTATCAGAAAGGTAGCTCTGCATCCAGGTACGAGCTGGACGCGAGAAGCCATAATGTTTGAGCTTGGCTATAAGAATACGATGGTCAATGACATCAAAAGCTGCGGTAAAACACGGTATCACCACTCCAACAAGATTCCCTTCATCCATGTGTGTTAACCATTGATCTGCCAAGTGGATCAATGCAGTGTCAGCAGAGTGCCCTGGTTGATGAGCATGCTGAGCAGGCGAGAGTAGTCCGTTACTATCAAAGTAATCTGACATTTGATTGGAAACTATGTTCTCAAGTACGCGACTCAACACAGGGAGTTTACGGACAGGTCTGCAGGTGAAGCCGCTTAAAGTTCCTCCTCTGTCTGTGGGAAGGGGCAGGATCTCAGAGTCTTTCCAGATCTCTGGAAAGGTACCACTGACTAAACAGCAGTTAAAAATGTGACAAATTGGTCCTGAAAGCAGCTTTGCTGCAGTTTTGAATATTCTTCCATCTAGATGATCTGTTTCAGGGGATGGATCATCTGGCACAGAGAGCAGCATCTCTTCAACAGTGTCCTGGTTAACCTCGCCAAAACTAAAGCGACATGTTTTCTCTCCCATAATGCTTTTAACATTTTCGCAGACTAACCTGACATTACCTGGTTGCATGCTAGCTCGTAAACTTCTAACGTTGTCGATGAAGAAGTTGTTGAAGTAGTTAGCCACATCAGATGGCCTCGTTATGAACTGACCGTCATGTTCCACATACTTTTGAGAATTTATGGGCTTTTTGCACATTTCAGTTAAAATTTCACACACTTTTTCGCTGTCATTTCTTGAGCTGTGAATTTTCTGCTTATAAAATTCTTCCTTCTTGTTTTCATTTAACTTGGTAACCCCATCTCTCAGTTTCTTATCACCATCAAATTGGCGTTTGAATTTAATAGCATCTTCTTTATCCTTATCCCTGAGAAGCATCTGAGATCTTAGCTCATCATCCAGCCATGGAGCAGTATTGCTTTCAACAGACCTTTCTTCAAGAGGAGCATGCCTATCAACCACCTCGGTTAATTTATCCATGAATATTCTCAAAGCCTCGTTTGCCTCTGTTTCCTGGTATAGGTCAGACCACTGCAAATTCTCCATCTCTTGAAGAAATGAGTCTGGATCAAATCTTTCATAAGACCTACATTTAATCCTAACCCTAACGTCTGACTCGGGCATTTCACACATTCTTGTGATTGCAATCAAATTATGGTCGCTGCATCCCACAGGTACTGACACTGCACCTGAACACTGCTTTTTAATGTTGGTGAAAATATGATCAATACAGGTAGATGTATGTTTACTATTCTTCTTGGTTTCAATTCTTGTTGGTTCAGTCACGACCTGTTCAAGATTGTGATCATCAGCTATGGAACGCAGCCTTTCGTAGAAACGATGATCTTTTTTTAACCAGTCAATATTGAAATCACCAAGGAGGATGATGTCTGTTTCTTCGTCTGTCACTCTATCTAATGTTTCGCTGATTTTGTCCAGATAATCCTTTGTGGTGCTGGGTGGTCTATAACAACACCCAACAAGTGCAGGCTTACAATTTGGAAGATGGATCTCAAGCCACATTAGTTCAACGTCATTTCTTTGTAAATCTTCCCTTGGCACAACTGTGATGTGATCTTTAACATAGAATGCAACACCCCATTTAGCTTTTGTCTTTTTCTTTTTGGCTTGCCTGTCTGGTCTTTGAAAGTTGTCCTTTCTGAAAAGCCTGTACCCTCCAACAGCCAGCTCAGAATCAGAGACGGTGGAGTCCAACTTTGTTTCTGAAAGTGCTAAAACATGAATGTTTTCTGAAGTGCAGAGTCGAGTGATCTCATGGACTTTATTTCTCAGGCTAGATATATTTAAATGAGCTAAAACCAAACCTTCCTGTGGCAAAGCAGAAAGCAAACGTGGAGCCTCGTCCTCAGCTGTAGGTGACGCTGGGCGAGATGCAGCCGCCATGTTTGACGTCACGTTTTCTGTGAGACACTACTGAAACTCTGTTTTCTATGAGTTCAACTGTAGCATAGTTAGCTCCTCAAAGGAGGTTCTGTTTTTGGGAGAGTTTGTCTGTTTGTGAACAACAGAACTCAAAATCTAATGAACAGATCTCAATGAAACTTTTAGGAAATGCTCAAAATGGGATAAGAAAGCAGTGATTAGATTTCGGAGGTGATCCAGATCACCATCTGGATCCAGGATTCTTTATCATTGTGAGATAGGACTGTTTTCACCATATGTGTATATAACTCCACCATAAACAGTCAGATTGCTTTGCAAAACAAAACAAGACAAGGTCACCATAATTTCTGACAGATGTTAAAGTAAGACCCAGATCCTGGCAATATTCTGGATACTAAGATCCGGAATATGAAATATGTACTGGGTCATCATAATTTTCAACACTGTCAGGGAACAAATGATCGTACAAACCTGCAGCTAACACCAAGTCGTAGCAGACAGTCTGCTTAAAGGGAGTATAACATTAAAGTAGGACTAAAGTGTTGCACCCTCTCTACAGTGTAGTGAGCCTCTTCGGGGTTTCCTCAGTCGTGGTCACAGATCTCCCTCTGTGGGACGCAGAAAGGCGATGTGCTCGTCCAGCCCAGGGTCCATGCGTCTGTGCCTGGACTGCAGGGCCTGAAGTTGAAGCCGGGTGGTGGAGGCGTGAGCGTCCAGCTCCTGCTCTTATTGGTACGGACACTTTTAGTCCACGGCCTGTGTCTGTGTCTGAAGACGGAGTAGCGCTTGTCTGTCTGGCACAGATCTCACTTTGAAGCCTGTGTTTTCAGGTTTACAGACCTGTTGAAGCAAAGCAACGGTCAAAATGAAATAAACCATGTAGCAAACAGTTTGTGATCACTTTTCAGTTTGTTACTGTCACTTTTACCCTGAAACTCTCAAAATTGATTTCCTGATGTAGTGTTCACCAACAAAAGTTGCAGTAGTTTTGCCTCTAGTTTGTGCCGCAAACCCTGAGAAACTGTCTACAACAGAGCCTGATGCCAGTGAACTTTAATTTTAAAGACAATCAGGGCTTGACACTAAAGGATAAGTTCGGTTTATACAGCTTTTACATTGTTTATAGAATGAAGTAGAACAAAATACTCACCCAGAAGGTTTTCCTGATCCAAGCAGTGCTTCGGGAGATATTTAGATCCAAAATCGTGCAGCAGACGTCCGTATAATGGGATCCATCGGGGCATAGACAGCGCCGCTCCTAAAACTGCATTAATCGTCCAAAAACTCGTGTTTTTCACCAATATTCCATCATGGTCCGCTCCAAGTTAGTCCTCTGCTGCAGTCTGTGTCAGACAGCGCTATGTGGCTGTAATGACCTCTGAACTGACAAAGACTTTGTTTATCTTTGCCCCTCAAAGAAAGGAGAAAGTGCAGTCAGCTCTCCAGAGAGTACTCCGCATGCACGGAGGGGCAAAGATAAACTAAGTCTTCGTCAGTTTTTTTTGACGATTAATGCAGTTTTAGGAGCGGCGCTGTCTATGCCCCGATGGATCCCATTACACGGACGTCCGCTGCACGATTTTGGATCTAAATATCTCCCGAAGCACTGCTTGGATCAGGAAAACTTTCTGGGTGAGTATTTTGTTCTACTTCATGCTATAAACAAAGTAAAAGCTGTATGAACCAAACTTATCCTTTGACACCCACCAAATGTGAGTGAACTCCAGCTGTGGCGGGTAACACCGTCACTCCTATTAGCCACTTTGATTTTGGGTTGAATTATTAGGGTCCAAGGCCTGAGCTGAGGGCACCTTCTAGCAGAACTAGAATCGTAAAAATTTTTCATGTGATACCAGGGATGACCCCTGACATCCCATAATAAGCTCTGTACAGCAATCGGGGCATACTAAAGCAGCCCTAGCAGCCACTAGGAATGTTGTAGAGAGATAAAACCAACATCAAAATGTTTGTCTCTTTGAGACGCAAAGATCATACACTCATACCCCTGACCTATCTCCAACAGGAAGCTGGCAATTTCCCTTTCAAAATAAGATTTCCTCACATTTTTACCCTTTATGCAAAAATTATCTCCTCCGAATCCAAAAATGGTACCGGCTTGAAATTTGCTCACATTGTCTTGTTATTTGTAAGTGCCGGTTATGTTTAATCCAGGAGACTGAGACTGCTCTGTGCTGTGATGCTGGCAACCATTTATTCTCTAGTTGGCAAAAGACACAACAACACGTCTTCCAAGCCACAAGAGGGCGCTAGAGGGGCAGCACATAGAATAACCCATTACCATAACACACATGACGTACGAGACCGTGCTCTACAAAAGTTCTAAAACCATTTGACTTATATCAGAATAACTTTTACTTTCTTCCCCATGCTAATTTCAATCCACTATGCTAATACAGCTAGCTAAACATTGGCCGACATGGGTAGGGTGGGTTGTAACACATCTTTAAAAAGTGTTCAACCATTCCCTTATGGACAACTAAGAACATTTTTTATGATTTTGATAAAGACACGTAACGTCTAGGCATTGGAAAAGAAAGACTGACTGACAATGATCAAACACACACACGCACACACACACACACACACACACACTGTTTTTGTTAATCCTGTGTGTTCTTCACACAGCTACGCTGTAGAGTTCGATCATACAGACAGGAAAGTGAGTTATGGTTAGTCACAGAGAGAGTCATTGTTCTGGATTGTTCTGTTTTTACTTTTTACAGCCTGTGGGAACGCATGCTTCACCAAAACACATGTGGGAACTTTGCGTTAAAGTCTGGGAGCTCTGACTCAAAAATTCAGGTGCTGAAGCAAAACGTGTCACAACCATACCCGGTCTCCCCTATCGTAATAATGAGACATCTGTTGATTTTTCTCTGTCTTTTTTTGTCACACAGTCGCATACAAACCAGTTTACTGATAAGCATCATCAACCCTGTTAAGACTGAGATTCTCAAAGATCTCAGAGCAAAGAAAACAACAGCTTCTGTGGTTTTTTAACAGACACGTGTTATGAACAACACTCATCGCCTCCCTACATGAGAGTTTCACTGGGTTTTTGACATAGAAAACAACGTGATAATCAGAAATAGAGATCATACCTCACTATTTGACTGATCTGAGAATAACTGTAAACAGCCAATAAATGTTAACACAAAAAAACCTATGTACAGTTAAATCCATGTAAATCATTAGCATCTCTATCCTGACATTTTTACTGTCACTCATGTTAACCAGAGGAAAATTAGCATTTAGGTCAACTGCTGGGAAATAACTTTACTGAACTTACCTTTCTAGTTACACTCTCTTAACTCCACCGTGAAGACACCATGAAAAAACATCCATCCAGATAATGGAATCCCCTCATTAATATAGATATATTTTCTGTGTGTTAGGTTGTTATCAACAGAGGTACAGCTGGCAGCAGATAACAGACTGACCTGGGAGTCTCAATGTGTTAGAACATAAAGTGAAGGACAACCAATCAGCAGTGATGCATCATGGCAGTAAAATGACGCTACAAGGGCGTGTCTACAAGTTAGAAACTTCTGGATCAAGCCCAAATAAAATATTAGAAACATCTGGGTGGAGGCAGCAAACGAGTTGTGCTTGAGTAATAGCGTCTTTTCTCTGTTTGTTCATGGACATGTGAGTTAATCAAAGTAAGACCCACCTGAAAACAAACACCCTCAGGTATGACATTAATGGCAAATACTGAAACCAGGTCTTTCTGTTACAATCAGCACATGTGGGGCGCCGGTTGTAAAGTTCCACACACTGCAAATAACATCTCTCCACATTTAGCTCTTAACATCACTTTGTCTACAGTTTTAGAGAAATAATTTAAGAAATATATTCGTCACATATTATATATAAATGTTGAATATTATTTATAAATGTTATAAATGAATGTCCTGATTCTAGATATTTAGCTCCGTTTCTAAACATTGAGTTTTCATTCTAAATATTCAGCCAACAAAAGATATTTATCTAAGGTTTTAAGATATTTGCTAAGATTTCTAAATATGAAGTAAAAAAATTCTAAATGGTGAGCAAAGACTTCTAAATATTTGCAAAAATTCCCAAATATCTTGTCAAGATTTCTAAATCTTAAACTACGTATTCTAAATGTTTAGCTAACATAGCTAACAATCACACTCCCGCCTACCGGAAGTACCAAAATAAAAGTTCGAGGAAGCGATTTTGAGATTTTTAAGCTCTACTTCTTCAATGTCGACCACAGGATCTCCAACGTTGCCATAACAGCACTTGGTACATTTATTCCCTAACGTCTGGTTCAGCCGACTGTGTTTGACTGTCTAAAAATTATCTTGGCTTGATCCTTCCTTCGAACTTTTATTTTGTTACTTCCGGCGGACGGGAGTGTGAATTTGCTTGCTAGCTAAATATTTAGCAATCGTAGCTCAAGATTTAGAAATCTTTACTTCATATTTAGAAATCTTTGCTCAAGATTTAGGAATCTTGACTAAACATTAAAAAAAGCTTGGTTATTATTTAAAATCTTTGCAAAATATTTAGATATCTTGATAAATATTTAGTCTTAGCTAAATAGAAATTAGAATGAAACTTAATTTTTAGAAACGTAGCTAAATATTTACATTTAGGACATTCCTTTAAAAAAATGTATAAATAACATTCAACATTTAGATGAAATATTCAACATTTAGATATATTTGACGAATATATTTCACAAGTATTTCTCTAAATCTGCAGAAGAAATCATGTTTTAGAGCTAAACGTGGAGAAATGTTATTTTCACAGTGTGCAACTTCACAATCGGGGCCCCATATTACATTGACAACGACCTCCTGTTGATACAAGATATATAATAGGAGCGTCATCAGTGTGTGAAACACTCAAGACTGTCATGAAAAGCCATTGAAATGAAGCCAAGCAAAAGAAATGAATATATTTTAATCACTACAAGTTTTTTGCATTCATAGTTCCTGTTTTAAGTTATTAATGTTTTTTTTGTTAATCTACACATTTTAGTTCAAGTTTGTTTACAGTATTTCCAGAAAGAAGGGTTAACATATAATTTTGATAAGTGTTTGTGTATACAGAGCCTGTTTGGGTGCGTCTCAAAGTGATAATCTGATGCCTCCTCTCTCCTATCTCCTCCGCACCAGAAGTGCTCTCTGAGTCATCATTTTGAAGACTGTCCCAAAGTGATAACTGCGCTTGGAGGATGGAGGAGACTGATCAGAGGAGCTTTGATCGAGGAAACACAAGAGCTGGCTTTGTGGAAGTCTTTTCACTGTCAGACACGCCCCCATATGGAATATCACTCTCTGATTGGACGCTGCAGCTTCCTTCTTTTACTAAACTAGGTTATATAAATAAGTTTCAGAGTTAATGATCAGATGGGCTCTAGATAAAGGCGAAATAGTTAATAAATAATCTAACAATGACACGTTTTACCGGCGAAGTGATCTGTGAGATTCTAAACAGCACACAGAATACGTGTTTGTGAAACAGGTTTAAACTGTTTATGTTTTATTAGAGTTACAGTGCACATGTGCAGACCCAAAAACAGCTGTTAGAGCTGAACAGGTTTATTCCAAGGTCATTATAGTTAACTAAAACAAAACTAAAAACTAAAATTTAAAATACATTGCAGTTAACTCAAACTAATAAAAAACTAGAAAAGAAAACAAAAACGATAAGTAAACTAAAACTGTATCTTGTGTTCACAAAACTAACTAATCAGAGCATCTGTAATAGTTTAATTGCATGTGAGTCTGACTTTAATTGTTACAGAGTCTAAGTTTCTCATTATTTAAGCTTATATTAAATTGTTTTATATATTTTTTTGTTTATATTATTTTATGTAATTTATATTAACATTATAATTATCTATTATAATTTATGTTTATATTTTTCATATTTAGTTAATATTATTTTCATGTGTTTAAGGCAGCAGCCAACAGTTCAGTATCAGCATTGACTGAGCAGTGAGCGCTATGTTGGACTGGAAAATAAAAAGTATTACAAAATGTTTACTCTGACCTTTTTGAATCCTGCACCTGGTTAATAAGGTATGAAAAAACTAAAACTTAACTTAAACTTAACCTTGTTGCAAAAATAAAAACTAAATAAAGACTAGAATGCCCACACTAAAACTAATTAAAACTAAACTGTAATGGAAAAAAATCAAAACGAACTCAAACTAAACTATAATGACAGATCCCAAACTTTTATAACCTTGGTTTATTCATAATACACAATTTAAAGAAAGAACTATAAGCATTTGTGATATTTTCTTTAATTGCAAAAATCAGAAAAACACACAGACCAAGCGGCGTTCATAAAGATTCCACTAGAGGGTGGCAGCAGCAATGCAAACAACCACATGCACAACAAATCAACAATTAAACAGGGATTTTTCCTCTGGAACCCCAAAAGATTCATAATTAAATAAATAAAAACAAAATTTTGAAATAAATACCATTTCAATAAATAACAGACGAATACATAAAACGGCCATTTGATTGTGAAATAAGGCAATGTTATTATGAAATATGTTTTATTATTCTTCAATATCGAATTATTATGATAAACTATTTCATAATGATTATTTTAACAATTTCATACTTTTTTTAAATATACTTACTTACTTTTTACTCATTTTCCAAGCTTTTATAAATTAAAGGATAATAAAACATATTTCATAATAACATTGCCTTATTTCACAATTTAATTGCCATATTATATGCTTGTTTGTTGTTTCATCAAAATGGTATTTATTTCAAAATGTTGTTTTTATTTATTCAATTATGAATCTTTTGGGGTTCCATATTTTACAGCAAAAATAAAATGCTTTATTTTCTTTTATCTTTATATAGATAGCTTTTCACTTGTCTTTTATTTATTTATTTATTTATTTTTTTTCATTCAAATTGGTTTCTTTGTCTTTTATTTTGAATTTGTTCTTAGGATGCTGTGTTTGTTGTGGTTTGTAAAAAATTATATAACTTTTTTGTCATAGAGAAGAAAAACATACAAACGGAATACATGATGGCAAAGATACGTGTGATATCAGGTCCAGCTGCTGTAACTTTTTTTTTTATTATTGAGAGAGGTTTTAGTTCCGTGCGGTCACTGAAGGGGCCATGCACGTGTGAGGAACGCGGAAATACGAGCTTACGGAAACACCCGAACGCACCACTTCTCCTCTGTGCGTTACTGACGAAACATTCCTGTCATCTGAATGTAAGAGGACACCTCTTCCTGGTGTGGAGCAATAATAATGGGCTGATGATAGAGACAGAGAGAAGGTAGAAGTGCTCCGGTCGGGTAAGTCATCGCTCTCATGTGTTGTTCTGATTTTTTAGGGGAGTTTGTGTAAATAGTGTCGACGCTGGCACATTGAGCCTTGAGGAGAGATGATGCTCACTCTGAGGTCTCACTAAACCGATATCAGACTCTGAAACTACCTGTAGGAAATGTGTTTCTGTGTTATTCTGGCTGCCATGCAGTGCTGCCTTCTCTGAGGAGTTTTCTCCTTCCTGCACTCTCGCTATCTTCTCATAATTCACAGTAATGAAAACTTCAGGTGACAGAAACTTCACAGGCACAGATTGACCTGCATTCACCAAGTGTTAAATGGTTTCATCCGCTCTGTAAAGTAGTTAAAGCTTCACATCATGTCTGTTTTAGCATTTTATGTGTGTCCTGTGGATGTGCAGCACTCATTTTAAGTAAAAGTGAATTTATTGGAGGTTTCATGGTTCACAAGACAGAGCATTTGGCTGCCCAGTTGCACCACACTGCAAAAACCTGAAATCTTATCAGGTTTTTATCTTCTTATTATTAGTAGAAAATGTAATTTCAGACTTAATAAGAGCCACATTCACCTAAATAGTCCATAAAATGTCTTGTTTCAAGTCGTTTAAAGACAAAAATAAGGTCTAGTTGATTGTAACAAGTTAAAAAAATCTGCTAATGTAACAAGAGAGAAGTTACTTGTGTGAAGACATTATTTTACTTTTAAACAAATTTCCTAGCATTTTTTTCTTGTTCCATTGGCAGATATTTTTTACTTGTTCCAAGTAATTCAGACCTCATTTTTGTCTTCAAATAACTTGAAACAGGACATTTTTCTGGACCGACCAGTTGAATGTGGCTCAAATCAAGTATAGTCAGACAATTTTTACTTAAAATAAGACAAAAACACTTGATAAGATTTTAGTTTTTGCAGTGCAGCCTAAATGCTTAACAATTGTCCACAAACTAGCAATTTATTAAAACTGATAAAAATCAAGTGAATAATTATCTAAAACAGAAGTTTTTTGTGTTTATAAATTTTTACATGTGATGTCTTAGTTTTTTTATTTTCAATAAATTTGGAAATATTTTTTTTTAATTGGAAAAAAATGTAATTTCAAAAAATTTAACAAATCTCCAAAATCTATGAAATTACAATAAATTGCTACATTTTTCAAAATTTTAAAGTTTCATAAACTAGCATACTTTTTCAAAAAAGTAATTAAAAAAATGCAAAAATTCCAAATATTTTAAAATGTCATACATTTGCAAAAAAAAAAAAAAAACTTTTAATAGCAAAAATGTATTAATTTTTCAAAAGATATCAAAATTTGCAAATTTAAATTATTTGCAAAAATTTGCTGTAATTTAAAAATTCAGAAATTTGCAAAAGTTTTAAAAAAGTGCAACATCTCTATAAAAATGTCTAAATTTGAAAAAAAAAAGTCAAAAAATTGAGATTCAAAAAATTTGCACCAAGTTAAAAAAAGGCAAAATTCTCAAAAAATTGGAAGTTTATCGCAAGAGGAGATGCATGTTTAGTTTAACAAAATGCTAACACATTATTTTATTTGACGTTAATTTTTTTAATCATTAACACCCTCTGTAGGAAAAACAAAAATTCTGTTTTTCGAGCATAAATCTACAAGGAGCCACTGCAAAGGAGTCAAAGAGCCACATGAGTCTCCAGAGCCACAGGTCGAAGACTCTTGCTTTAGTTGTTAGCCTAAGCTAACCGCCTAATGGTGAAAACAGTCCATAGAAGTTTATCACAAAAAGATGAAACATTTTGTGAACTAATGTGTTCACTAAGGTGAAGTATCAGTCGTGTTTGCCGCTGCTAGTTTATAACATACATACTGACCATGGACTGTATAATACATGGACGTAGTCTGGCCGATGTCACCCGTCTGTTTCTGAAACGGTTTCTGAAAGATAACACAGCTTCACATGACAAGCTATGGTTCAAGCTATTTCACAAGCACTGATAAAATAATGCCTCTGTTAAAATCTCATTTTTTCTTCTGTCTGAAACTGTTTGTGTTTTACTTACAGGAACAGCAGAGGCACCATATCCAGTCTGAGGAATGTCTCCCGTAAACAAACCTGCAGAGGATGACGGCTCTTTTTCGTCAAAGGTCATAAACGTTGTGTTTATCCTCCTGCTGCTCGACCTGCTGGGGTTTACGCTCATCCTACCGCTGCTGCCTTCAATCCTGGACCATTATGCACAAACACAGGTGACTGAACTTCACTGTTGATCACTTGATTTGGTTGGTGAATGTTGGTGCCAGATGTTTAAAGAGGGGGTACTCTGCTGTCTCATGTTTTAATCATGGATACAGAGTAAAAAAGCTGGATGTTTGTATGAAATGTGCAGATTTTTTGGATGGCTACATACTCATATGTTGTAGAAATCCATTAATCTGTCTGGAAACTACTACTCAAGAGGGCTGGCCAATCAGAGAGAAGGGGGTTTGTGGAGCAGGGGGGTCTTAAAGAGACAGCAGCGTTTCAGACAGAGGCTGAAAAGTAGGGATTAGGGAGCCACTTCAAGGGCAATAGAGGGGCAGAATAAAGACTGAAAATATCCCAAAGCCCCCTCTTTAAACTCTTTGTCCTTGTTCAAAATCATAAGTGGAACCAGCAGTGGAAAAGATGCTCTGCTTTAAAAAAATCGTGCAGCACGCTGGACTGAAGATGAGCAGGATTTGATAGCCTGCAGAACAAAGGGGGCCTTGTCAGTCCCATAAAAACCATAAGGAACTCATGCATGATGAGATTAGACTGTGTGTGTGTGTGTGTGTGTGTGTGTGAGAGAGAGAGAGAGACAGAGGGAGTGCTGAGTCATGCTGAACTGACCTCTTTACTCCACTTGTCCGCGTGTGGAGTTGTAACGTCTGTTTCCTTGTGGTGCAGGATGTGGTGTACGAGTCCCTGCAGGGGGTCGTGGACTGGTTCAGGGAGGCCGTGGGGATTCCTATGGACAAGAAATACAACACGGTCCTGTTTGGAGGTACATCAGGCTGATTGTTTATGTGGAGTTTCATCTTTTTGTCACATGACCAAGCCTCACTCATGCGTCTGTCGTTGTCTCTCAGGTCTGATCGGGTCTCTGTTTTCCCTGCTGCAGTTTCTGGCCTCGCCTGTGACTGGTGCTCTGTCAGACCAGCACGGCAGACGACCCTTACTCATTCTCACTACAGTAAAGAAAATGTTCATCCACATCTCTGGATTATTTTGAGGATTGAGGTTTTTTGAGGATATTATGTCATTTCAGTCCCTCTGCTCTGATTCCTTTTTTTCCAGTTAGGCCTGATGTCCTCCTACGCTGTCTGGGCAGTTTCCCAGAGTTTCACCATGTTCCTTTTGTTCCGAGTCATCGGGGGCATTTGTAAAGGAAACGTCAGTCTCTGCACCGCCATCGTGGCTGATTTACCCTGTCCTAAAGCACGCAACAGAGGGATGGTGAGCACACGGTGTTGTCTTTGTTTAAATCTCCCATAATTCCACTGATTATCCTTAAAGTGATACTCCGGGATGGAACAAGTTGGGTCCTATCACAAGGTTTAGGGCAGAAATTACCCCTACAGCAGTGTTTTTGTGCAGCAGAAGCCCAGAGTGCTCGCACCAAACACCCCCTCCCTGCTCCTCTGCCGGTTTCCTCTGCACTCAGATGGGGCCATATTTTACTTGACCAAAAACACAAATAAACGGACTCCCACCGAAAAACTCTGATAGCGGTCTGCATTCACGCTTTATCTTGAGAATTAGAGGACTGATACACTAAGCGGCGAGCGCCTCGTAGCCAGCTGTGGCTCTGCAGCGGAGGTAGCGCCGTTTTACGACACGATGAAAACTATGCCTTATTTAGCGGTGTTTTTGTGTGAAAGTAACGCGCTGAAAATTCTCTAAATAAAGCGTGAATGCAAACTGATATCAGATTTTTTCAGTGGGAGTCCGTTTATTTGTGTTTTTGGTCAAGTAAAATATGGCCCCATCTGAGTGCAGAGGAAACCAGCAGAGGAGCAGGGAGGGGGTGTTTGGTGCGAGCGCCCTGGGCTTCTGCTTCTTCTGCCCTAAACCTTGTGATAGGACCCAACTTGTTCCATCCCAGAGTATCACTTTAATGTAAAATAAAACCCTTTTGCCGTGTGCAGGCTATGATCGGCATCGCCTTCTCGCTGGGGTTCACCGTGGGACCGCTGATGGGCGCCTACTTCGCCCTCAGCTCCAGAACAACAGGAAGCGTCTTCTACCAAACGCCAGCTCTGCTCGCCTTGGCCTTCAGTGCAGCTGATCTGCTCTTTATTTGGCTGATGCTGCCAGAGACGCTCACCAAGGACGTCAAGGTTAGATATACAGACTTAAACAGTGAAAACAGATGTTTTTCCCCTTTACATGTGTCCCTACAATTTCAAGAGGCTCTAGGAAGAACTCTGACATTTTTTATGGTATTTCCTCTTCTTTCTTCCCCACTGGACAATTAATTTCAGCGAGTTTTACTCATAGACTTTACAGAATGTGGGCATACACTCAAGAAAAAAAAGAAACACAACACTTAGTTTTGGGAGTTTTGGGGGGGCAGAATAATTTTATTTTGGAGATCCGCCAGTTTTATACGAACCCTACATCCATTTCTAATCCTCAGGCCAACTCATTCAACGTTTACACATTTTCAAGTCCAATAACACAACTAAACAATAGAAAACCCCCAAACCAAAAGTGGCAGGTATTGCATTATACTGTCAATAGGTCACGTGACCTCCGTTGGCATCCTGGACAGCGTTTTTTGTCGCCTCATGGATCGGCAGTAGTGTCTCAGTTGATCCTGTGGAATTGCCGCCCATTCTCCCACCAGTGTCGCCCTCAGCTGCTGTTCACATTTGCGGACACGCAAACTGAGCAGATCCCAGACATTTTCAAAGGGATTTAAGTCTGGACTAATGGCTGGCCAAGGCACGATATGGACGTCATTCTCCTCCAGGAAGTTGGTGCACACACGGGCCCCACGAGGTCGTGCATTGTTGCACTGGAACAGAGCTCCCGCCCCAACTTGGTCAAGAAAAAGTAGCACCACAGGCCTCAGGATCTTATCCCAATAACGGGGACCATTCACATGGCCGCAGAGGCGATTACGGATGGTTCTGGCTGACCTTGGCCTGTGGTGTGTTCCAATAGTGTCTGCTGCAGACCTGGTAGCAGGCGGGAACCTGTTACGGAGATGTGCCAGCCGGTTGGCACGGTCTTGTGCAGCTGATGTTACACGGGGGCGACCAGTACGAGCGTGGTCATTAGAGGAACCAGTGGCGTGGTATCGCTCAGCAAGACGAGTAATGGTAGAGCAGTGGACTCAAATCACCCTGACGACAGCAATACAACCCAGTCCAGCTTGGAGCATGCCAATAGCTCGATCCCTCTCTGGTTGCAACAATCGTGGCATAGAATAGAAATAGAATAGAAAATACTTTATTTATCCCCGAGGGGAAATTCAGGAGTCACAGCAGCAATCAAGAAAACAAAAGTAAGAAAGTGCAAAAAGGTCCACAAGAAAATAGACGACGACAGCCAGTTCACCACTCTCCAGCCCAGCCAGCCTCCACCTCCACAGGGTCCAGGACTGAGCTTCTGGATCCTGTCTGCTCACAGCAGGTGAAGCTCTTCCAATGTGGCGCCGGTGTCCGATGTCAGCTCCGTCAGCCACATCCGTGAACAGCACGACGCCACTCAGCCCTCCGGCAGCCCCTCTGCCGCTGGGCTAGCTCGACTAGCTCGGCTAGCTCGTCCATCCCACCCGAGACAGATCCACAATAACGATGGATGGAAGGACAGGTCCACGTTGTCATCTCCCAGCTCACACCTGAGAACCAGCACATCGTCCTCACCTCCTTCTTCTCACCTTGTGGGAAACATCAGGCCTTGCACCAGTTAGCATTGACATGCTACAGGCTGCTAACAGCTGATTTCACATGTAAACAATGCAGCCATGGTTACATGTAGTTACATGTAGTTGGTGGGAACGTTGTGGTGAAGATGACTTCATATCTGGAACTGGTTTCCATTTTTGTAAACTTCCTTAGCCATCCATCCCTGACTGCTCGAGGTTTTCTCCAAAGAGCTCTGGAGCACTCTTTGACGATTTCTGACTCGACCAAGTCATGGACTAATGTAGTTTGGTCTTTGTTCTGGGCTCTTTAGAGTCCAGTTTGAAATCTTTATCCTCCTACCCCTGCAGACTTGGTCTGGACTGTGAGTCTCTTTGAATTTCTTGATGATACCTCTCATTCCCCGTCTTGTCTTTTGGGAAAAATGCTGTGATAACCCCGTAAATTTTTCTCCTGCTTTTGAAGCGTTACCAGTTTTTTAAAAGTCCCGTCCAAAGTGATTTATTAATTGACACTTAAAAGCTGTGAGCGTTACAAAGAAAACTGAGTTAGACTGAAGTTTGTTCCTTTTGTTTCTTCCTTTCTCCACAGGCTTCCTCCTCAGGGTTCGGGGACCCCGGCGACCTCCTGAGTCCGTTATCTCTCTTCCATTTCTCAGCTGTGTCTAAGACAGAAGATCCGCCTTCAAAAGAAAGTGAGTGCTGCACATGAACTCAGATTCCTGGAAGGAGATTACACCCATTTGACCCACTTATAGGGAGTGATTGAACTTTGGCTCGCTGATTGAAGGTGTGCACGTGCTTACAGGAATGCAGAAGCTTCGAGTGCTGGGCCTGGTTTATTTCTGCTACCTGTTCCTGTTCTCGGGTCTGGAGTTCACGCTGAGTTTCCTTACTCACCAGCGCTTCCAGTTCACCAGGTGTGACTCAGATAAAGCTGTGAGCTCCTTCACTTACAGTAAACTCACCTGAGAGCAGCTTTATGAGTGTTTTATCTCTACCCAGCATGCAGCAGGGGAAGATGTTCTTCTTCATTGGGGTCATCATGGCGTTAATCCAGGGGGGCTACGCTCGCAGGATCAAACCCGGGCACCACATTAAGGCGGTTCGTGTGGTAAGGGAACCTGATATTTACTGAAGGGTCAAGACTGTGTCATTTTCTCCTTTGCTGATCTGTGTTTCTCATCCTCAGGCGATCCTCATGTTGATCCCAGCGTTCATTCTCATCGGACTCTCCTGGAATATGCTGATGCTTTACGCCGGCTTGGCTTTGTACTCATTTGGTGAGCTCACAAGTTAAACCTTTTTGTGCTGGATCAATTTAAAGCAAAGGCTTGGATTATGAGTCAATGAAAAAAGAGTAAGAAAGACTTTTGGTGGATTTAGAGAAATGTTGAATGCTTTGCAAATGTATTACATTTTTCTTAATTTTTGTACATTTTTTAAATTTCAAAATTATTTGAAAATTTGAATTTTTTTTAAACTTCAATAACTTTTTGAATGTCACATTTTTTTTAAATGTTGCAATTTTTATATATATTTTTTTATTTAAATTCTTTTTAAAATGTTTGCAATTTTCGTTTATAATGTTTGCCAAATTTTTTCAATTTTATCAATTTGAAATTTTTCCTTTTTTCAAATTTTGAAAGTTTTGAAATGTTTGCAATTTATGTTCAAGATTTTTGCCAGTTTTTTCAATTTTTTAAATTTCAAAATTACTTGAAATTTTGCAAATTTTTGGAATTATTTTTTTTTTAAATTTCATTTTTTTGAAATTTAAAATTTTATTTTTTTCACATTTTTGAAATTTTGATTCTTTTTAAAATATTTGCATTTTTCGTTAAATTTTTCCAATCTTTTCCATTAATTAAAAGTAAAATTTTTCCTTTTTTCAAATTTCAAAAGTTTTAAAATTTTAGCAATTTTTGTTCAACATTTTTTCCTATAGTTTGCATTTTTAGTTTTCAAAATTACTTTAAATTTAGCAAATTTTTGGAATTTAAACATTTTTTTAGAATTAAAATTTTCTTTTTAGTGTTGCAAGTATTTGAAATTTAAAAAATTTAATTTGGTCTCAGACCAGTTTCTCCGCCAATTTTTTTGGAGGGCTAGATTGGGGTCAGATCAGCCTGAAATTCCTGTAGTGTGAGCCAGGCTTAAGGGGGAGAGCTAATAATAACACCAGAAAAGCTGCCAGATTTGTCACTGTCTTGTAAAAGAGTCCCTGGAGGGGTCGGAAAAGTCGTTGAATACAGCATAAAAGTCGGTAAGTTGGCAACACTGAGGAAAATGTAGATTCAGACATCATCGGGAAAACAGAAAGAATGACAACCATCTAAAAACGTGAAAAGAAGAGGACCGAGCATTGAACCCTGGGGGACGCCTTGTGACAGAGGAGCTGATAAATCTGATATTTAATTGAGTATTAGTCACCGGTTTTGCAGCCATAATGTATCGGGACACTTTCTGCTGTAATAAACATTACTTTATCATTGTTGACATGTAACATGAGACCCCTGCATCTACTGATTATCTTAAACGTTTGTATCTTCACACAGCTGCTGCCATCGTCGTTCCATGCCTGTCTACACTTGTTTCTGATCACGGTGAGCTCCTGTGTTGTTCTTGTCAATAAAGGCATGCAGACCTGATCAAAATCATCTGATCAAAAGTTGAAGACCACAGGCTGTTAAAGCCAAAATCTGCTCAAAATGTTCATTTCCTGTCAGGCATTCACACAGTCTTGCCCTCCTGATGACTAAAGCTAAGAAGCTGTCTCTTCTTGAATGTGGTCGGATCATTGAGCTGCATCAGCAAGGCCTCACTCATTTTTTAACTGGGCTTCAGATTTGGATCAAGTCTGTATTATTTGATCATCCTTCTGTTTCTGATCGTGTCTTATTGATACTCCTCCAGGCTCGGCCAATCAAAAGGGCACAGTGATGGGCATCCTGCGTAGTTTAGGAGCTCTGGCCCGAGCACTGGGACCGGTGGTGTCATCCTCCAGTAAGAAACACAGATGACAGTAGATTTTAGTCGAATATTTTGTATGTTTATCTTAATATAAAGTTCAGTTTGTCATCAACTGTTGTGCTTTCTTCACAGTTTACTGGATCGCCGGCGCTCAAACCTGTTTTCTCCTCACATCAGCCTCTTTCATCGTACCCCTGGCTCTCCTGAGAACAGCTGGAAGACTAAAAGAGGAGTGAGGGACACAAAGACTTGAAGCAACGGTTTAACTGTTTACACCTGTTGGGAGAGAAACGCACTGAGTCAGGTCTTTGACGCATTACAGAACAAATAATCGGATGTATACTGTCTGCGCTGTTTTTGCCGAGGATCAACACTTTGAGCAATATAACAGAAAAGAAAATGCCAAACAGAGCAGTTTTATTTTTTAAACAGAGATATGAGTGAACAAAATGCCTTTAATCATGGTGATCAGGACATGTTTAACCGTGAAAGGTTTTAAAGTTTTGAGTTTTTACGCTGCAAAAAATGAAATCCAAGCAAGTGTGTCCGCCTTATTTTAAGAAAAATATCTTTAAAAAGTTATTTTAACCAGTTTTCATGGAGACATTTTCTAGATTTGCTGGTGAAGTGGCTCATTTTAAGTCTAATCAGACAAATTTCACTAAAAATAAGACTTCAACGCTTTTTTGGTTCCTTTTTTTGCAGTGTAGAAACACAATTATGCTTGTGCAACATTGTTTTCCTTTTTGTTTTCCTTTTTATAATGCAGTATTTTATCATTCACTCCATTTTTTTATAAAGTAGCTTTTTATTTTACATCACTGTAAATGTATATAATATATTTTTGTTGTGGGGAAAAAAAGAATAAACAAAGAAATTTGTCAACTGTGTCTGGAAACTTTTTTTTTTCATGAGTGTAAAAAAATATTTTGGTAAAAAGAGAAAGGGAAATGAAGTCTATTTAAGTATATAAGATTGATTTTCTTTTTTTGAAACCATTTGAGAGTCAACTTTGCCGTGTGCTTTGGATCGTGAAGACTTTAAACCAGCTTCAACATGCCTTTTCTTGAGGAATGGAGTCTTGCAGGCTGAGTGTCCATCGAGGCCATGGCGGTGGAGTGCATTGCCTGTTGTTTTCTCTGTAACAATTGTACCTGCTGCCTCCAAGTCTTTCTGGAGCACTTTCAGGTCGGTCCTTGGCTCGTTGAGTCCTCTTCTGACTATCTTTCTGACTCCCTGGTCAGAAATCTTCAAGGAGCTCCTGTGCGTGGCCTGTTGATGGTAAGGTGGTGCTTCTTCCACTTGTGAATAATGGCCCCAACGGTGCTGACTGGAATATTCAGGTGCTTTGATATAAGTCTGTAACCAGTTCCATTCTGATGCTGAGCAACAATCAGGTTGTGAATGTCTTCAGAGAGCTCTTTGCCTTTACCCATCATGAGGAGTGTGGTATTTAACTGCTTGGTGAAAAAACACCTTTTTTATAGGACCATCAATTTGCTCTAGCCCAGCTGATGTTGGTTTGCACTAATTGGAAATTCAAGTAATAATTACTGACAGATTTCAGGTGGTATGGTGCATTTCCTCACCAAAGTATACAGCCTTTCCATGGTGTGTTTAATACTTTTTTCCTGTGTTATCGTACTTAATTCCACATAATCATTATTTATGGACCTGAACGTTGTGATTTCTTTTCATGTGTGGATTATACTATGAATACTATATTATACTATAACTTTATATTTATAATCTATACTTTTTATAGATTTATATATCTAATAGTTTTTTGTTTTTTTTTTTTGTTTGTTTTTTTTTTTTTTGGGGGGGGGGGGTGCATTCAGTGGTTTAGACTTCACCCTTCTCTCTTTGTAATTTAAAATATAGAAAATAAAAAATAAGACAATTTCAGCTTCTCTTACATTGAAACGGTGACTGGTATATTATAAATTAACTATTGATGTATTTAACAGTTACAATTTAAATGTAAAGTCCTTTTGTAGAAGAAGGAACTAAATATTTTTGTTCGTGTCTTTTAGTAAGTTTGACTCATTCCGTCTTTGACCGCAGGGTGTCGCTGTTTCTCCTTATCATTGTTGACATCACAGCTGTTAGCCTCCAACTCCTGCTATGCTATCAAACAGGTTGCTTAGCCGCAGCCAAGGCGCTGTTACCTTACATAAATGTGACGTTTCTGTCCGGAACAGCCATAAGACTGAGTGAACATGCGGAGACGTGACGGCAAATAGGAGAAAAACTACAAAATGGAAAAGGTAGATCACGAAATAATGAAGCAACGGTTGTTTTAGCCTGCTAGCACGTTAGCTCAGAAGGCTAACGAACGGTGTTTGCAGTCAAATGTAATCTCTCTTTAATCGAACTTCTGTTCCTGTTGACGTGTTTGTTGCACGTTATGAACACACAAACAAGCCGTTTGCTTTAGGTTTATGTTAGTTTGAAGTTTGACTCTTTTTTTCCAGAAGTTACGACGCTGTATGGGTGAACATTTGGAGCTAGCTGCTAACTTTACATCAGTTAGAGCCGTTAAATCAAAAGTTCACCTGTTTACTTTTTATTGGAGGGATTTAGAGTCTGAAACGCGGTTAAATCATTCAGACTCGAATAAACTAACTGTCACAGGACATGGATTTACTGAGTCAACACCGTGACAGTCAAAGGTCGTGTTGGTGACAGATTATCTTCACTCTTTCCAGGAGAGGAATCCTTCACCTGCTGTCCAAACCCAGCAGAGAGGACAGAGGAAGGAGCCTGCAGAGCCCCACACTGCCTCAGATACACGCGTGGTTCTGCCAAATCCTCATGGTCCTCCTCAGAGTCTGAAGGGGTAGGAGAGAAAAATCCCACAACTAACCAGATTATTGCTAAACTAACACACGGATCTTCACGAAATTCTCAGGAAATGTTCAAAATGGGATACGGAAGAAGTGATTAAATTTTGGAGGTGATCCTGATCACCATCTGGATCTAGGACTTTTTTAAAGGATTCTTTATCATTGTGAGATAGGACTGTTTTCACCACATGTGTATATAACTCCACCATAATTAGTCGGATGCTTTGCAAAACAATACAAGACAAGGTCACCATCATTTCTGACAGATGTGAAAGTACGATCCAGATCCTGGCAAAATTCTGGATACTAAGATCTAGAATAGTAAATATGTGCTGGGTCATCATAATTTTCAACAATGTAAGGAAACAAATTATCGTACAAACCTGCAGCTAACACCAAATTGTAGCAGACAGTCTGCTGAAAGGAAGTATAACATTAAAGTAGGACTAAAGTGTTGCGTCAGAATCACAATATGCCTGGTGGAAGTTTTCTAGTTACATGATGTGATCTGAGTCCTTGTAATCCATATTAGTTTGAGTTTGACCAAAGCTTCCAGTTAATGGTTTAAGACAAAACATTTATCATGTCAAGAGTAGTTAAATCGTAAAATATAAAAAGGAGATGGATGTTGTTTTAAGTAGTGGATTAAAACTGTGATGAATTGCATTTTAATCGCATATTAGTTTTAAGCACAAGAGCAACATTTTTTCACTGAATCAATTGAAATACAGTCACCGGCCACTTTATAAGGTAGACCTTGCTAGTACTGGGTTGGACCCCCTTTTGCCTTCAGATCTGCCTTAATCCTTGGTGGCATAGATTCAACAAGGTCCTGGAAACATTCCTCAGAGAGTTTGGTCCATATTGACATGATAGCATCACACAGTTGCTGCAGATTTGTCGTCTGAACATCCATGATGAGAATCTCCCGTTCCACCACATCCCAAAGGTGCTCTATTGGATTGAGATCTGGGGACTGTGGAGGATATTTGAGTACAGGGAACTCATTGTCATGTTGAAGAAACCAGTCTGAGATGATTCCAGCTTTAAGACATGGAGCGTTATCCTGCTGGAAGTAGCCATCAGAAGATGGGTACACTGTGCTCATAAAGGGATGGACATGGTCAGCAACAATACTCAGGTAGGCTGTGGACTTTAAACCATGCCCAGTTGGTACTAAGGGGCCCAAAGTGAGCCAAGAAAATATCCCCCACACCATTACACCAGCAGCAGCAGCCTGAACCGTTGATACAAGGCAGGATGGATCCATGCTTTCATGTTGTTGAGGCCAAATTCTGACCCTACCATCCGAATGTGGAGCAGAAATCCAGACTCATCAGACCAGGCAACGTTTTTCCAATCTTCTATTGTCCAGTTTTGGTGTTGCTGTGTGAATTGTAGCCTCAGTTTCCTGTTCTTAGCTGACAGGAGGGTCACCCGGTGTGGTCTTCTGCTGCTGTAGCCCATCTGCCTCAAGGTTGGACGTGTTGTGTGTTCAGAGATGCTCTTCTGCAGACCTCGGTTGTAACCAGTGGTTTCAAACCTGAGAACACGGTGCACTCTGACACACCTCTTTAAGACTTTTCATATGTGTGAATGTCTGATTTTTGTGCAGGAAGCAGTCAGGTGTGAGCCTGAAGCAGAGTCCATCAAACACAAACGGAGTGCCAAGAGGAGGAGACGTGTCGAGGAGTCACGGCTACAGCAGCAGCCGTCGTGTCAGGGAGAGCAGAGGGGATTTCCTGCAGAGAGACAGGCCGGTACGAGATCCACAAGTTCGGGTCTGTTTCTCAATGAGGATCGAATGATTACACCAATTAACTATGTATGAAAATTAAAGTTTTCGTCTACGTTTACAGACATCAAAAAGCAACAATGACTCTCACACTCAAGGGAGAGCTGCGGGCAATAACCAACTGGATGCTCATAAAAAAGGTATGTGACACATGATGTGGAGGTTTTTCCTTAAAGAGGGGGTATTCTGCGTGTCCATATTTTAAACATGAACAAAAAGTAACAATTCTGGCTGATGAAATCTCCAAAATCTGTCTGTAAACTGTTCAAACACCAAGATCTGCCCATTAGCTCCGCCCCTAACAGGCCTCCAGAGGGCTGGCCAATCAGAGTGAAGGGGGTTTGTGGAGAGGATACCCTTAAAGAGACAGCAGCTACGATGAACAATTCCAAAAGAGGCTGAAATGATGCTATTTGAGAGGGAGAGAGATTTTTTTTATATGAGCTACTACGGGGTCACCAGAGGGACAAAATAAAGACTAAAAAAAAAGCACAAAACCCCCTCTTTAAGCACCTCCTTTTTTCCTGTAGGTGTCCGAGGTGCCAGATCTGCTCCAAACTCAGCAGGGAAGCCCAGACCAGCACAAACCCCCCTGATTCCCTTTGAGGTGAAGATGACAGATTTCCCAGAGTTATCTGGCGTTACGCCGGACCGAGCAGGTCCTCCCCAAATTCAGAGAGAGTGTTGGGGTCCTCTTTCTCAAAGATCCACGCCTGCCTGGAAGGTGGGTGCACCAGGAATGCAGCACGTCGCCTCTTCTGTGAGATGAGGCTCTTATCAAATCATAACTCTCCTCTCCTCAGTTTGACAGGAGAGGATCCCCCACGCTGCCAGACCCCCAACGAACTGCCACGAGTGTCCTTCCAGAGTCCTCCTCTGCTCCACCAGGTAGAGGAAACTCCTCAGCGCTTCTTTAATGACTGTAACACAGTGTCAGGAGGTAATCATCATCGATTATTAATGTCTGCAGATCAGCCTGTGGTGACGTCCTGGGCTAACGTCGCGTCTCAGCCTCCGAAGAAACCTGTGGAGAAGATTATCAGCAGCAAAAACATGCAGGTCAGAGGGCAGCTTCGACTTTAGACTCTCAGCTTAGAAGATTGATTTTAAAAGTTTCCTCCAAATCTTACAAGTATTTACCGTAGACTGAGTACGGAGTGGACAGTGTGGCTCCACCACTTACCGTTGTTATATTTTGAAGCCAAAATTCCCCCGTCACTTGAAGCAGTTGTGCAGCCAGAGTCTGTGCATTAAAGACTGTGAGGGATTCTGGGAGAATCTGAGTGGAGCTGGGTGACAAAAAAATATATATATTTTTTTCTTTTGAGATTCTAATCACTTCTTGACTCTACCTCCTGACATATTTTACAATCCCTGAAAAAATACACAAGAACGGCAGCTGTCAGTTATCCTTAAACATGACATAAAACCTCATTTTTAACCTCTTTTAAGTAATGAAAATGAAACTACTCAGAAAAAAAGAACTTGAATACAAGACAGAAAAATGATGTCTTCAAATCACCACAACAATCAGACATGAGAAACATTTCTACTAATTTTCTAAAGTTTGACCACAGCCCATCTGGAAATAATTGGGCGATGGATTTTTTGACCTATACTGCAGCCAGCCACCAGGGGGAGTAGTTTTTGTGGAGACAGTCTGTGGTATTTACTCACAGAAGTCTTGAATAGTTTAAAAATCCATTAAAAATGTCTCATTTAAGAAATTAAAAGACAGAAGTGACACATGAAAAGCTTGTAAAAATAAAAAAAAACATTAGTTTCTGATAAAATGTGTTTTTGTTTTGATTTTTATCAGAGGGAGGAGACCTCTGCCGATCAGGAGGATGAAGCCCCGGGGAAGAAGAAGCGGAAGAAGAAGAAGAAAAAGCCCAAAGGTGGTGAAGACGCAGAAGCAGAGATAGAAGTGACCGCTGTGTATCAGGAGCCGCCAAAATTTGAGGTCATTTTTAATTTTTTTTACTCAAATCAGAAGATTTTAATGACAAAAACCTTGGATGAAGATGGTTTCATTGGTTTCCAGGATGAAGAGGAGTTTCCCGGCTTGAGCTCAACTGGGACCAGTAAAACGTTAACGGGCAGCAGCGCAGTGAAACTATGCAACGAGGTAAACATCACCGGTTAATAAATATTAACTGGACACGAGACTGCACAAAAAACAGAGGAGTTTTGAAAATGTGTTTGTTTCATCAGGAAAACCAAAGAGAAAGTTTTCAGCCTCCATTCACAGAACAAAACAAGGAAAAACCGCTCGCAGTGAAGAGTGCGCCCTCAGAGACGGTGAAGAAGACACAGGTTGGTGTTTTCAGACCCTGTGAAGAGTTTTTTACTTTGATATGTTTGCCTGTTTTTAAAAAAGAAGTCTGATTGTCTTTGTGTCTTGGTTTTCCAGAAAGCTGAAAAGGTTTCTGGGAAGAAGAGCAAAGCCCCCGTTCAGCTAGACATCGGAAACATGTTGGCCGCCCTGGAAAAGAAGCAGCAATCTCAGAAAGCCAAACAAGATGCCAAACCTGTCGTTCTTTCAGGTCGGGGCTTAAACTTTTCCCAAACGGCTTCTCTCAGAGACGTCGTGGCTGAAATGTTGACTTTGCTTCTTCTGTGGTTGAATCTTTCCTCTGTAGTTGGTGGAGGGTTACCGGTGGTTCAGAAGCAGCCAGCGGTCCAGAAGAAGGTACCGTGGCGTCAGGACAAGATCGCTCACAACCCTCTGGACTCCACCAGCCCTTTGGTGAAGAAGGGGAAGCAGAGAGAGGTGCCCAAAGCCAAGAAACCCACCCCTCTGAAGAAGGTACGTCAACCTGTCTGCTCAGGAACAGACACAGACAGATGATCCTCGTCGTGAACGCGTCACAGCCTCGTGATTTCATTCCAGATCATTCTGAAAGAAAGGGAGGAGAGGAAACAGAAGCGCCTGCTGGACGAGATGGGGATCCCGCCTGAAACTGAGGTCCAACCTGCCGAGGAAGAGCAGTGTGACGCAAACACAGCAGGTAACAGCAAAGAGCTGAGATGACTGAGTGAAAGGGTTTGCGACTGCATACGAGGTTTGATCTGTTCTGTGATTAAACACGACAGATGAGGCGGGGAGTCCAACAGAGGAGCTGGAAGAGGATCAGACAGACCTGAACGGCTCAAAGGAGGTAGAAAAAGAGGGTGAGGAGGTGGAGGAGGAAACTGCAGAACCAGACTCCACGCCGCCTGTGGCGCTCCCGGCCAGTCAGCCCAAAATCCACAGCAGGAAGTTCAGAGAGTAAGACTCGAATGATCCTCCTTTCCGCCTCATGAAGCTATGTCAGAGGATTTACTGCTCATGTTGTTTATGTCTGTACGTCAGCTACTGCAGCCAGATGCTCAGCAAAGACCTGGACAAGTGTGTGTCGGATCTGCTGAAGGAGCTAGTCCGCTTCCAGGACCGCCTGTACCAGAAGGACCCGATGAAGGCCCGCATGAAGAGACGCATCGTGATGGGGCTCCGAGAGGTTCTGAAGCACCTCAAGCTCAGGAAGGTCAAATGTGTGGTCATCTCACCCAACTGTGAGCGCATCCAGTCCAAAGGTACGGACCCAGAGCTCAGACCGCAGCCCAGAAGTTTATTCTGTGTTTCTTCTGAGCCTTTTCTTCATACTAAGAGTTTGGCCTGGGCGATAAAACGATAAAAACAAACATCATGAAAAACCTTTTCCTGGATAGAAATATCAAACGTTCTTGTTTTGACAGACGTTTGATGAGCCAATCATATCTGTGGGAAGATGTAAATATAATCATCTAGCGCTTGCAAAGTGATTTCTCAAACCTGAAACTGTTAGCAGTCGCTGTTTTAGCGTCTTTATTTAGCACAGTCAAAAAGGCAGGCGCAAACCGGCACAGTGCCACACATGAACGGCTGAGGTCATTGTTGCGCAGACCAAATCTGAAACTGTTAGCAGTCGCTGTTTTAGCGTTTATATTTCGCACATTCGAAAGGCAGGCGCAAACTGGCACAGTGCCACACATGAACCGCTGAGGTCATTGTTGCGCAGACCAAATCTGAAACTGTTAGCAGTCGCTGTTTTAGCGTTTATATTTCGCACATTCGAAAGGCAGGCGCAAACCGGCACAGTGTCACACACAATTGGCTGAGGTCATTGTGGCGCAGAGCAAACCTGAAACTGTTAGCAGACGCTGTTTTAGCGTCTATATTTAGCACATTTGAAAGGCAGGCGCAAACTGGCACAGTGTCACACACAAACGACTGAGGTCATTGTGGATCAGAGCAAATCTGAAACTGTTAGCAGTCGCTGTTTTAGCGTCTATATTTAGCTTATTCAAAAGGCAGGCGCAAACCGGCACAGTGTCACACACAAAAGGCTGACGTCGTTGTGGCGCAGAGCAAACCTGAAACTGTTAGCAGACGCTGTTTTAGCATCTATATTTAGCACATTCGAAAGGCAGGCGCAAACTGGCACAGTGTCACACACAAACGGCTTGAGTCATTGTGGCGCAGAGCAAACCTGAAACTGTTAGCAGTCGCTGTTTTGAGGGTCTATATTTATTACATTAAAAAGGCAGGCGCAAACCGGCACAGTGTCACAGGGTCTCCACCTGAAAAAATATCATGATAGGATTTTTCTCAAAGAACAAAGATATTCTTGGTGACACTGAAGGAAAGTGGTGTGAAAATCCCTCTGAATTCAGTGATGTAGAATTTTTTTCCATACATGAAGAACCCAGAACGTGATCTGGAAACTTTGACACTCACAGAGACACGTCCCTCTCCACAGGAGGTCTGGATGAAGCTCTGTACACCATTATCGACACGTGCCGGGAACAGGGAGTGCCATTCGTGTTCGCGCTCTCCAGGAAAGCTCTGGGTCGCTGCGTGAACAAAGTCGTGCCCGTGAGCCTCGTGGGGATCTTCAACTACGACGGCGCTCAGGTCAGACTCACATCCAGCAGGTTTCTTCCTCCAGCTTTTTTTGTACAATAAGTTAAAAACACGTCTTTCTGTCCCTGCAGGACTTCTACCACACCATGATAGAGCTGTCGTCGGAGGCCAGGAAGGCGTATGAAGTGATGGTGTCGAGCCTGGAGCACACAGAGGAGGAGGAGACGGTGAATGCTGAGGAAGATGGTCAGATCAGGGCTGTGAGTGAGGAGTCTGAGCCCGCACCGTCAGAGGAACCAGATTACAGTGAGTTTCACTCTGAAATTCATGACTTCAGCTGCTAAATAGAACAGAAAATACTTTATTTATCCCCAAGGGAAAATTCAGGAGGAGTCACAGCAGCAATCAAGAAAACAAAAGTAAGAAAGTGTATAGAAAGTGCAAAAAGATCCATAAGAAAATACATGATTACAGCTCTGTGAATAGCATGATGCTACTCTGCCCTCTGGTATTCCCTCTGTTGCTGGGTTAGCACAGCTAGCTCGTCCATCTTATTGGAGATAGATCTTATGTTCCCAATAACGATGGATGGAAGGACAGGTCCATGTCGTCACTTCTTAGCTCCTTCTCTTCACCTTGTGGGAAACATCTGGTCTAGCACCAGTTAGCATTGACACGCTACAGGCTGCAAACAGCTGATTTCCCAAGTAAACAATGCGGCCATGGTTACATGTAGGATCTCCAGACAAACACAGGAGAAAAAGTAGTAAAAATATCACTGAAGACAAAACTAGTTTGGAGCAAAAATGCTGAAAACGTGACAAAAAAATGACAAGAAACCGACAAAGAAGACAGAGCTGCACACTTTTCATGATCTCTTTCTCTTTTTTCAGTGAAAACCTGGAAGAAAATGCTGGAAAAGGATTACAACCACAAGTTTTTGAACTTTGAGGAGCAGCTGAGCTCCATGCACTTGGACAGTGACTGCACCGACATGTCGGACGAGTTGGACAAGAGTTGACAGCGACAGACCCTCTGTGCCTAAAAGAGCAACGACTTGTGATGATCACCAGCTTCGAGGATCATAGGACGGACTCCTCCTGGAGATTTTGTGAGGAAGTGAATCAAGTGAAATCCTTTCTTCTGTCTTTAGCTGATTTTTGTGTTGATAATCATCAGGAGAGGCTGATTGTGGATCTTAATCGGAGAGGTGAAGCACTGACTCGTTGGACCAAACCAGTCACTTGAAATGATCCCACAATATGAATCCAATCATGCCCAGGCCTGAAAGATGTAGTTTACAAGCTGAATGTGTGCAGCCAATCAGGTTTTGAGTTTACTCTTTGGTTTGAATGTGAATGATGCTGCTTTCCCTTCCTCTCCTCTCGCTGCTGAGTGATTCTGTTTATTCAACATCAGACCGATGTCAGGAAATGAAAGACAGGGTTTTGGGGCATTGTGACCACATGATCAGTGTCAAATAAGATTGTATTATTGTGAACATATGGGTTGTGTATCCTTTGTTTGTGAAAATGGAAAACATGAACAAAAACATTCTTTTATAGTCTCTTAGAGCAGAAAAAATGGGGTCGCAAAACTTAAAGCAGCTAGTTTTCTTCTTTTGATCTGTGAACATGCAAACGTTACTTTTTGTTTTCTTACCCAGATGTGTCTCAACATTTTCAAAAGCAGGTTAAACAATAAGAGATATAAATCATATCACTATCCTTTACTCTTACTCTACCATCATGGAAAAACAGTCCCACCTACTTTAGGCTCTAAAATGAAATAAAGCCACATCTTTAAGACATTAACTCTTTCATTGCTTAACTAGAAGTTTCTGCGGTCGGTAAATTATGACTGCCAAAGTGTCACAAGCAGAAAATATGTCAGCTCTTACTTCAACAGAGGACCGAACATAGAGCCTTGGGGAACTCCAGAAAATGCCCCAGCATGTTTTACATTCCTACACATCAATTACACTGCAAAAAATGAAACCTAAGCCAGTGTTTATGTTTTATTTTTGAATAAAAATGTCTTATTAGACTCGATACGAGCCACGTTGACCTGACAGGTCCAGGAAACGTCTTATTTCAGGGTATTAAAGGAAAAAATGACGCCTGAATTGCTCAAAAAATCTGCTTGGAAAGTCTCTTATAATAATTCAAGTGCAATTCAAGTGTCATTTTTGACTTAAAAAGCTGCTCGTACTGTGATTTAATTCATTCTTTTACTATCCGACTAATCTCACCCTCAGTTTATGGATGCAGAAACTGAAACAAGTGTTTAAAAATTGGCCAATGGGGTCTGAGAAAAGCGCTTGTTTTGTTTCTTAAACATGTCTTAAAGCAAGATACTTAACAGCCCCTTATTAACTGATTTATACTGCAGATAAAAAGAAAAAAGAAAGGGCCGAGCATACAGCCTTGGGGAGCTCCAAATACAGCAAATACACAACAGTTCTACAGGGGGGGTAGAATAATCAAGCCAACAAACCACAATTAATTGCTGCAACAGTATACTTCTATCTTCAATAACATTCAGTAGTTGTACTGAAAATTCACTAAGAGCTGAGTCTTAGACCCACTGACTCATTCTACCCCTGAGGACCAAGAGGAGAAGGCTCAGATTAAGGCCTAAGTGTTCCCTGAACAGATGAGTCTTCAGACATCTCTTAAAGTAGAAAGAAACTCTGTGGATTGTATAGAGTTAGGTAATATATTCACCATTTGGGAACAACAGAGGAGAAGAGTCTGGCTAGAGATTTGGAGCCACGCTGGGCTGGGAGCACCAGGCGTCTTTCACAAGCAGAGCGTACTGGGCCAGAAGAAGTGTAGACCTGGATGAAGGACCCCAGGTAGGCAGGGGCTGTTCTTGTCAGTGTTTTGTAAGCTAGAAGAAGAGATTTGAATTAGATTGCAGAGAGATTAACAGCTGGGTGATATGTGCTGTTTAGGGCTGGTTAAAGACCAGATGTGCTGCTGCATTCTGGGTAATCTGTAGAGGTTTAAATAGACACGCAGGGTGGGCAAGGGCCTGTACCAGAAGCTGCGTAGCCTGTTGTGTCAGGTGGGGTCTGATCCTCCTGATGTTGCAGAGGGCATATCCACAAGATCGAGCAATCGAGGCAACATGTAGCTTAAAGGTCAGTTGGTCATCAATCAGGACACCCAGATTTCTGGCAGAGTTTGTGGCACAAGTTGATTATAATCAAGCAGGACACTGATCTGAAGGTGGCGTTCCTTCATCCATGTGGAGATATCAGCCAAACACAAGACAGTTGTGTCGTCAGGAGGAAAAAACAGGAAAAACTGAGTGTCGTCGGCATAACAGTGGTAGGAGAAGCCATGAGAGTGGATCACAATGCCAAGTGAGGTGGTGTATGGAAAAGAGAAGGGGACCAAGAACCCTGGGGTACCCCTGTTGATAAGCCATGTGAGTTGGATACCTCTCCTCGCTATGACACTGAAGGATCTACCTGTGAGCTAACACTGCAATGTTTAAGTCTTATTTCTGGTACATATTGTTTTATTCGACGTAATATGAGCCAAATTCACCTGGCAAGTCCAGAAAAATATCTTATGTCAAGATACAAAAAGTAGAGCTGCACGATTTGGGGAAACGGTGCGATTTGCGATTAGGTGGAAAATATTGCGATAACGATTATGCTTGCGATTTAATAAAAAAGGTTGTGTCATGATGAGTCTACAGATTTGCTTGGTTATCATGGAGAAAAATCTGAATTGCATGTGCTGACATTGCGATTGCGATTGCGATAATCGTGCAGCCCTAACAAAAAGAAAAAAATTGTGTTTCCTGGAGTTCCCCAAGGCTCTATGTTTGGTCCTCGTATTTTTTTCCTGCTACATAAACCAGTGTCTACTAAAACACTGTGAAACTGCTGCTTTAACCACTTAGATCAGATCCACGAGTTATATTGTACGTTATAAGTTTCAGCGTTATTATGAGTGGCAACATTTCTCTGCTTATATCATCTTCACTGACAGATCTTGAGTATTTAGTAGTCGGAGCTTTTGATTAGCAGCAGTTTAATGTCAGCAAACATTTTCCTGCTCTTGACTGGTCTTGGTAAAATCTCTTAGTTTTAACAAATACATGAGATTGATTCTATAATTAGGGGAACATTTCAGGTTAGACAAAATTTAAAAGAATTATGGCTCAAAAATCACAGTAACACAGTCGACATTTCCTCCATTTTTTGTCTCTTGTGCTAACTGCAGACCTTGAACATGGCACCACCTGACCTCCATCAGCTCATATTTCTGCTCCTTTTCTTCACAGTTTGGTTTTTATAACATCTACAGTAAGAACAGCAGAAAATGTTGGTAACACAGTTGATGAACAGTTAATGCGCCCCATGTACAGACAATCATTCTGATGAAATATTGATGAGGAGGAGCTGAAACATGACACACTTTCTTCAAGGTTCACACCAAAAAGGATGGGACCTCAGCTGATTTGAGTCATGTGACTTTGGAGCAAACCATTGATGATTTATAGGGTTTTTTATAACAGGTAACACGGTTGAAGCAGATTTCTCAGACACACATAAAATGAATTATTTTATCCAAATAAATTATTAAAATCACCTTTGTCGTATTTTAATGATAATTTTAAACAAATAATACTGAAAATAATGAACAACATGTTTTCTGGTGTTAATTTTGAAGAGCAAACTTGACATTTGAGAAATCAGACCGCACAAAAACTGCAAATTCCAACACATGATTTGCATTTTTAGTCAAATAAATGATAGGACCTGTTAACTCATTGCTTGAAATTAATAGTTAGTAAATTGATGAGTATATCCCATGGACATGAAATGTACCCCTAGTTATAATAAACTTGTTAGTCACAGATGGTCATAACACATTAAAAAACAAAGTTTGTCAAATTAATTTTCTTTAAAGGACTAATTCTCTTAACGGCAATAAATTAATTAAAAAACAAAGTTTTTTACAGAATAAAATGAAAAATAATTTTATAATATGCAGTTAGTTAATTTGATCAATTAAAGCACAATAATCTAAATAAGACATGAGACAGTCTCTAAACTGAACGCTGGATTACAGGAACAAAATGACAGGATTGTTTTCATGATTTTCACCCATTAGATGTTATGGTTTTTTAAAGACAGAGGAATTTATCCCATTAAACACCAAACAGCTGTTAATAATAAACACATAACACACCCTGAGAGGAGCTCTGGGTTTTTCTTTCTGCTTATAAAATATTCACATTACAGAAGTTTGTGGGAAAGTTTCTACGTATCCGCTGACAAAAAGCTCTGTACAGACTTTATCAGGTGGAGTCACGTGGGGACTTTCCGTCTTCTTAAAGGGGAAGTCGATGTAACAGCCGCTCTTCTCCTGAGTGGACGTGCCAAGCTGTGTCTGCAGGATGAGCGTGCTGTTGCTGTCCACCTCTTTGACTCTGCTGTACCCCTCTGACGTGTCCGCCTGTCTCTGGACGTCCATGTAGCCGTTTCCCTTCTCCAGAATCAGGATCCTGTCCGCCTCTTTCACTCTGCTGTACTGCAGCTGTGTCTCATCCTCACGTCTCTGAACGTCCACGTAGTCAGAGTTTGTGAACGCAGCGTGATGTGAGAGGGTCTGACTCTGAGCCGGCTTCACGGTGGATAAATGTGCCTCCTCTTCCTCGTTTAGCTCGAGTATCGACTCTTTACACTGGATTTCAGAGTGTAAGCAGAAGCCGGAGGGGAAGCTGTTCTTTCTTCTTTTAGAGTTGAAGGGATCCGGCGGACGTCTGTTGTCATTTTCCGTCACAATCAGATAGTCCTCGGACTGATCCTTCGAGGCCACCATACGAGGGAAGTTCTGGTTCAGGGCTTTGATGAAATCCTCAGAAGGTCCACTCTGGAAACAACAGAAAGAGATTCAGTTTATTATTATCATTGTTTTACAAAAAAAAGGCTTTGACAACAGTCAGGACAAACAAGGAATATAATCTTCAGCAAACAGAAACTAAAACAGAAAGGCTTGGTTCAGACTGGGCTGTCTTAGGAATACTTAAGTTTCATCTGACAAATAAACCCAGACAATACAAGATATATTAGTATAATATTAAGAGAGTTACTAGAGTAATGAAATAATACAATGATAATAATGAAAGTGATGATAAAATAATATAGAGATAAAACAATAAAGACTTTTAAAGTGACCTAAAGGAAGCGACTGACTCCTCACGCCTTGTCTCCTCTGGAAGGTCGTTCCAAAGTCGAGGAGCTCTGATGGAGAAAGCTCCATCACCTTTGGTTTGAGCCTCGACTCTGGAAGGACCAGGAGGTCTTCACCAGAGGATCTGAGGCTGCGAGGTGGCTCATGGGAGCAAGTCCCACGAGTGCTTTAAAAGTAATCAACACAATCTGCAAACCATTAATGAGTGATGAAGATTTTGGCTTAAAGGGGCTGTGAGGAGTTTTAAAAGTGATCTTGAAAGAGTCTCACTTCTAGATATATGCCTGATCCTAATCCACACTTAAAAATGAGGTTATCAACACAAATATTGCAGGTTATTTTAAATTGCTACTTATTAGCTTCCAGTTCGGGATGTCTAGGTCTCTATGACAACACCACGCCAGCTGGTGAAGTTTTGCAGAGAGAAGAGAGATCTGTGTTTTTCTCTGCTGAAAATGATTTCTGTGATTAATTTTGTAGTGATGGTGGACACTGGAGCCTAACTGTCAGACAGAGAAAGGACAGAAGAGCAGAAAAGAGATAAACAAGAGAGTGATACAGCCGAGCTAAAGGCTAATTAGCCTAGACAGGATTGTTTCAAAAACAAGTTGAAAAAACTAAAAATATAAAAACGGAATTACAAAATTGAGTGAAAATTACAAAAAATACAAACATATGAACTTATAAAATCAAAGATGTAAGAAATCAAAAGTATAAGGAGTGGAGAAAATAGAAGCTTAAGTGCACATTAAATTGAATGTAAAAAAAAAACTAAGAAGTATAAGTATGATCATGTAATGAAATCTGATAATGCTGACTCCAACCCACAGTCAGCAGTTATTCTGCAGTGGTCTGTTCAAACTTGAGAGTCTATCAATAAAATGAAGAGTGAGGTTACGTTAGCTCTGATTGGTAGATGACTGGCAGGACATAACCAGGATTTACTAACGTTACACATTACAGACATGTCTAAAAGCATCGGGCTGTTAGCTTGCGCTACATGCAAACAGCTACTAAACTACTTACAAACTAACAGTGTTTACTTGCCAACAGATACGAAGGGGCACTGGGCTGCCGATAGCGCTACATATAGCCGGCTGCTACAATGTTAGCTTGAAGTCACGTTTCAAACCGTAGCACTACGTAACTGTACTGATAAATACCTTACCTTAGCACGTTATATTCAATAAAAAGTTGACTTAATCAAAGAAAATTTGTTTCGATCCGATCTCCATTTAATTCCAAAACAAACACACACTTTGCTAAAAGTAATTTACAACAGTGCGCGGAGACTCCGGGCAACAAGGTGGCGAGGGAGTGCAATCAAAACAGATCCTCCTCAAAACACAAATTCAGTATCTCATGAGTTAGAATATTATATAAGACAAATGAAACAGAAATGTTGGCTCTATGAAAAGTATGATCGTGTATATTCACTCATCACTTGGTTGGGACTCTTTTTGCATGATTTATGGAAGCTCCAGTTGCTTTCAGCTCGTCTCTGTCATTGGCTCTGGCGTCTATCATCCTCCTCCTGATTTACCTCATTATTATTCTGTCATTGGGGTCATTTAACCTGCCTATGGTTCTTTTGACGCTGTGGGCAGGAGCCAAGATGGAAAATGGAACAGACCACTGAGCAATGGCCCAGTTCTCTTCCTCCTCAGACCAGGTCAGACTCTTCTGACTGGATCTTTTTCTTCTTCTACTCCTCCTTGTAGTAATCTGCTTGGATCCAGCTCTCTGTGAACAGCTTCCTTAGCAGCAACATCAGCTGTCAGTCAGCAGTCTTTACCATGACTGTGTCGCTGACTGAACCAGACTCGGAGAACATTTAAAGTCTCAGGAAACCTTTGCAGGAAATTATTGTTCACTATCTGATCTGAGTGCAACGCTCATAGTTTTTTCACTTTATTCTAATTTTATGAACGGCTGAATTTGGTGTTTTCATGAACTATAAACTAAAATCATCACAATTGAAATAAAAAAATTTGAAATGGTTATTTTTCTTCATTGAGATGCACCTGTATTGAAAACGTAATCCCTGTGCAGTCTTACCTTAAGAAGCTGAAAGTCCACTCCTCTTATCCTCGGAGCGGGAACAGTTGGTAAAACACGATGCTTCAAGCTTCAGGAACAAAGTGAGTCAGGATTAGAAACATGTCTCTCATCTTTAACTTCATACAAAGAGTTTTAAACTTTGATGGTGATACTCACTTCTTCCTCTTCAGGACCAGGATGAGTGCTGCCGCCATGAATGGGACCACGAAGAGAGCGGACACCAGAATCCAAAGAGGCGTCTGGTTCTGGAGATCTTTGATACAAAGATGTTGAATTAAGATTTTTATTTTTACAGTTTCCACTTCAGCAGAAAGCCAAAGAGCCTCTGAGACTCACAGTTTGGGATCTCCACACAGGAGGTGTTGCTCCACTCGCTCCAGCTGCTGTGGTCCAAACTGCACCGCACCTGAACGGCGTACTCCACCCCCGGACTGAGGCTGTAGAGGCTGAAGTGAGTTTGTGTTCCTGATGTGTACTCCTGCAGCAGAGGAGGAAAATAACATGAGTCAAACTGTTAATGAGTAAACACACATGTGCATGTGTCAGGTTTGGTTCAAGCAGGTGACAGCCCTGGATGGAGACTCTTTGATGCCCTCTACTGGCTGGCTGCAGAACAACAAGGTGAGACTGACCTCAGTGCTGATTACAGATTTTATAATTCAACCAGTTTGACAGCTTCACTTGCTTAAACTTAGTTTCTGCAATCTGTTTCAAACTCTCCATTGAGCCTTACTTTGAAATTTGACCATTTTTCAGTTTTCTACAATAATTATGGCTGTAATATTTCTAAGACTGCCCAGGCTGTTGGTTGTGGTTGCCTCTTGCAGCAGCTCTGTCTTCTTTGTCCAATTCTTGTAATTTTTTAGTCTCTTTTTCGTAACCTTTGTATTTGGAGTGGATCATTACTTTTTATGGCTCATTTGTTGGTCATGGACACCAAGCTTTTTGTGTCTTCAGTGATATTTTTACATTTTTTTCTCCTGTGTTTGTCTGGAGATCCTACATTTAACCATGTAACCATTGTTTACATGTAAAATCAGCTGTTAGCAGCCTGTAGCGTGTAAGTGCTAACTGGTGCTAGACCAGATGTTTCCCCACAACGTGAGGAGAAGGAGGTGAGGGTGACATGATGGTTCTCAGGTGTGAGCTAAGAAGTGACGACATCGACCTGTCCTTCCATCCATCGTTATTGGGAACGTAAGATCTATCTCCAATAAGATGGACGAGCTAGCTTTGCTAACCCAGCAACAGAGGGAATACCAGAAGGCAGAATAGCATCATGCTGTTCACACAACCTAATAACACATTCAGTCATTATAATGTAAATCATTTTGAATGTGGTTTTCTCTTTCTCTGCCGGTCGTTCAGAGTGTTTATGAACAGAGTCTAACCTCACCTTCCACTTGTTGCTGTTTCCTTGTTTGACTCGGAGCTCATATTTCATGGTGACCCAGCCAGACGTGGTGTCTGTGTTATGGGGACGCTCCCAGCCGACATGGAGATGTGGACTGTCCTCTCTGTCCTCCAGCAGCAGCAGCGTCACATTTTCAGGAGGGTCTGGCTTCACTGAGGAGCACAGATAGAAAAAATAATTATTCAGTACTAACACTTCAGAATCACGATCCACTGTAAAAGTAAAGTTTCTGGTCATAATTTTTCTTAGGTCTGATGTATCAGCAACAAACTTCCCCTACAGCCCAACAGCAGATGAGAAATTTGATCCCAGAGTGTTTACAAAATTAAAACAGCTCAGAAACCGGTTCCTCCTCAATCTGTGAAGGATTTGATTTGTGCTTTTATTTTTGCCTTCAGTAGTTTTACATCAAGAACACACACAAGTAGTCGGTTCACACACTTTTCTAGTTTCTGTCGTAAAGAGTGAACACATCAGGTATTCATCAATAATCCAATGAACACCAAAGGGCTGCTCTTAATCATGTGATAAGAGGAAGACCTTTGTTTTAGTTTGTAAATGTTTGATTAGTCTTTATATTCAACTTGGTTTAAAGTCCACTGATCAGTGACTTAAAGAATTAAAGAGGGGGTATTCTGCTTCACCATGTCTGAAACATGGGTATAAAGTAACAATGCTGGATGTTTAGACTGAGCATGTGCAGAAACCTCTATGTGTTCATATGTTGTAAAAATACCTAGATCAAAACACTCTGTTCTTAAAAAACTAGGGATGCGCCATATATCCGTATCAATATTGGTATCAGCCGATATTTACTCATTAGCTGCCGGCATTTCCAGAGCATCTTGGACGATCTTACAAGACCCAAATAATCTTGTTTTCTCTGACTATGTAAACATCAAAACTACCTAAGAAGAGTGGACTCTCTTCTGTCAAGTCTCTCTCTCTAAGATCATGAGCTCATCCAATCAGAGGCGCCCTTTAGCTGTACGCGAAGCTCTTGCCACTACCAATATGGCTGCATAAGCCGATCTGCTTCAATTTCCGTTTCAGAAACAGACAGGTGACAGCAGGGAGACTACGTCCATGTATCATACAGTCTATGGGTCTGCCTTTGGAGAGCTGGCAAATCAGAAGGAAGGGGGCTTGTGGAGCGGGGAGTCTTAAAGGGACAGTGTTTCACTCAGAGGCTGAAACAAGAGTTTTCTGAAATAGGGATTCTTCTTTAGAGCTGTAAGTCATGTGAAGAAACTACAGGGATTCCAGATGAACATAATAAAGACTACAAAAAAAAGCACGATACCCCCTCTTTAATGTATCTTGGGTCAAAACTAGAGACCCTCCTCACAGACCACCAGGACTTGGTTTTTTGTTATTTTGACCTTGAAATCAGTTTCTGCTTTTGCCCTTTTTTTCTTTAGATAAACCAAAGCTCTCAATTTCTGGAAGCACTTGTGAAATTAGAGCAGCTTGCATCAGTTGGTGCCTGTGATTGGATCGTTGTTGCACTTGTATTAACAAGTATGGTCTTGACTCACAGATCTCCATCACGTCTATCTTCAGGACGTCTGAGGTGGAATTCCCAAGGGCGTTAGCAGCCGCCACTGTCAGGTAGTAGTCGACCCAGATGGAGGTGTGACTCTTGTCAAAGAAGCAGGAGTTGCTTCCCGCTGAGTGATAATCAGGACACTCGTGTTTGCCCTCCAATCTGTACACACATAAAACATTAAAGGAGCAAAGTCTGAAAGTGTTTCCTGTCTCTCTTTAGGTTGACTTGTTCATGAACGTAACGCCACACTGACCCTTCTCTCTCATAATAGAGGCGGTGTGTTGTCAGCAGACCTCCATCAGAGCCCGGCTCCCACCAGCAGCTGAAAGTCTCCTTCTCAGGGGACCTGCAGCTTAGCAGGACTGGTTTTCCTGGTGGAGACAAGCCTGGAAACACAGCATCAGCTCATGAAACAAAACCAAACAGACTCTAGCTGGTCTGATGAGAATGGTCCCAAAAAGAGAAAATATCCAGTGAGCAGCAGTTCTGTGGGTCAAAATGCCTTGTTGATGCCAGAGGTCAGAGGAGAATGGACAGACTGGTTGGAGCTGATAGAAAGGCAACAGTAACTCAAATAACCACTGGTTACAACCGAGGTCTGCAGAAGAGCATCTCTGAACACACAACACGTCCAACCTTGAGGCAGATGGGCTACAGCAGCAGAAGACCACACCGGGTGACCCTCCTGTCAGCTAAGATCAGGAAACTGAGGCTACAATTCACACAGCAACACCAAAACTGGACAATAGAAGATTGGAGAAACGTTGCCTGGTCTGATGAGTCTGGATTTCTGCTCCACATTCAGATGGTAGGGTCAGAATTTGGCCTCAACAACATGAAAGCATGGATCCATCCTGCCTTGTATCAACGGTTCAGGCTGCTGCTGCTGGTGTAATGGTGTGGGGGATATTTTCTTGGCTCACTTTGGGCCCCTTAGTACCAACTGAGCATGGTTTAAAGTCCACAGCCTACCTGAGTATTGTTGCTGACCATGTCCATCCCTTTATGAGCACAGTGTACCCATCTTCTGATGGCTACTTCCAGCAGGATAACGCTCCATGTCATAAAGCTGGAATCATCTCAGACTGCTTTCTTCAACATGACAATGAGTTCCCTGTACTCAAATGTCCTCCACAGTCCCCAGATCTCAATCCAATAGAGCACCTTTGGGATGTGGTGGAACGGGAGATTCTCATCATGGATGTTCAGCCGACAAATCTGCAGCAACTGTGTGATGCTATCATGTCAAATCAGCTTAGCTTAGCTTAGCAACTGAAGGATACAGTTTGCATTGATCTTTGCAACAGATTAAATTTGTAATCTGCATTTTACACTATGGTACCATTAAATACACATAAATGTCTTTTTAAAAATGTGGACATGTGCAGGACTTCATCTTCTTGTTCCTGTAACTTCTATAGAAGATTAACTTGAAATTGTCATGAAAGTTAAAAAAGGATGAATAAAAAAGACAAACAATGATGCACCACTTTGCTTTTCACTGCAAAAACTGAACTCCAAGCAAGTATTTGTGTTTTGATTAAGTAAAAAAATATCCTATTAAGACTTCATATGAATCACATTCATCTGAAAAGTCCAGAAAAAATATTTCAAGATATTAAAAAGCAAAAAGGACACCTGAGTTACTTAAAATAAGAATCTGCAAGTGGGAAAAAAAAGTGCTTGACAAATTTCTTGTCATTTTGGAAAACACCTCCTTGAATTTAAGTTTTCAGTGTATTTGAATGAAAACACATTTTCCGGAGTCCCCCAAGGCTCTATGTTTGGTCCTCTTGTCCTCTTGTTTTTTTTTTCTTTGTGTTGGTAAAATGCTGTTTTAATATAAGGTTCCTGGTTCAAATCCCTGGTGTCTTTCTGTTAGCATGTTCCCCTGTTTCCTCCCACGTGTCTGGTTGATATGTGACACTAAATTGCCCGAAGGTGATTACGTGCGCGAACAGTTGTCTGTCTCAACATGTTAGCCCTGTGATAGGCTGGAGGCCGTTAGGGTGTACCCTGCCTCTCCAATGAAAGCTGGGACAGCCTCCAGCCCACCAAGACCCCGAAAGCAGTAAAGGTCACAGGTAGATGGAATTTGAAAGTAGTAGAAATGTATAAACCAGAGCTAATATTAAAGTCTTCCCACTCACTGTTGGATTGTGAATCTGCAGACAGAAGCAGCAGAAGCAGGAGCAGAGCCAAACGAAGAGCCTTCATCCTCCAAACAAGCTGTGTGTGTCCTGAAAAAAGGAAACAAGGTTACACCAACTCATGACTTCGCCGTGTACCTTGCTTTTACCCAAAACACTGCGGGTATGAAGGGTAAACAACACAGCAACGGCTAAAAATATTTGCATGTTGTAGCTGACACATGCAGGAAATCTGCGGGCCTCTAAACCAGAAGAAACAGGTTTGTGAGAAAGAAAGAAAGAAAGAAAGAAAGATTGTTGGTTTAAGGAAAGAAACATGCTTTAAAACCATCCACAACCATCAGAGATTCATCAGCCTTTTTCTGATGTTCCAGTATTGTTTTATCTGTGACCACAGAGGAAAACAGGCCAAATCCGAAGTTGATTTTCTTGCTCAGACTAGTTTTAATCTGATTGTATCAGCATGGCAGGCTGTTATCTAAGTATTAAATCTCAAATCCAGACTACAGGTAGGAATAAAACAAAATTATGCTTCATAAACAACCCTACACTCACAAACATGATTAAAAAGTCTTGTTTCTGAACAAATCCTAAGAAATACCCAAATCTAAATTTCTTGTAACTTTCCTTGAAACATACAAGAAATGATTTGTCACTACAATCCAGTTTCATGTTAAATATGAATTAATAAGGGTCACTAAAGCAAGTCAAAAGCTATCTATAAAACCCACAACCTCACAACTTATCATAAAAAACTGCTAAATGCTCCTAATTTGAAATGAAAACCAAAAAACTGCACAAACAAAAACATTACAAACACATAATGCTGACATCTAAGCTAAACATTTATTTCATTCACTCACCAGTTTGTGGTATCTCCTGTGTTAATAATCGTTCATCTCACGAGGGCACAGTTGTAGAAACAGCCCTCTTCCATCATGATTTTACTCCAGGTAAGCTCCTCACACCTGAGCACCGGTGTGTCAGCTGGTTGGGACAGGTAAGGCTTAGAAGTTAAGGAGAAAGGTGGGCTCGAAGGAAGAGAAGGAGGAGTTATTACAGAGAGTAGAGGCAGAGCAAGATGTGTCACTGCTGTGTGTATGATGTCAATGAGTTTTTATTTTTAGAGCTTCAAACTCGCCTTTTGGGGACGTGAGTAACGTAGATATGATGACAGCCGAACCGTTAGGGAGTAACCGTTGCGATATGCTAGCATAAAGGAGGTTAGCAGCGTCGTAGAATTGGAAAAAATGCTCACTGCGAAATCAAAAATAACTCTCTATGATCATAGTAGATCTACTTTGAAATAAAGCGTGTAAATTAATGATTATTTGTAAATCAAAACCTACCGAAAATCTCTTATATCTCTTACTTGAGTGCACAGAAATCAAGCGTTTTTCGACGTATTAGCATTTTGAGTTTAGAATGCTCACTTAGCTGCTTAAGCAACAGCTTGGTACTATGGTACTTAAAAAAAAAAAAAACAACAACAACCATAAACCTTCTTAATTAAGAAGGTAAAATGAAATAAGGTTAAAAAAAACTAAAAAGAACATTTGAAGCTTTTTCAGTTAGAAAAGGTTCGATTTCTTACATCCAAACCGCTAGGGGGCTACTGCTGCTACATAGCTTAAAGATAGCAAACAGCTCTGTGGAAAAGGATATTATCTTTCTTATCAGAGTATATAACATTGTTAATGGCTCCCATTGTACATAATAATTATGGCAGATTTCTTACTATACATACTTTAAGTTCTTAAAAATTGGTTTAAAAAAAAGAAAAGGAAAAATGGTAAGTCGGTAAACCCAAAAAAAAAAAAAAAAAAAAAAAGGCGAAGGAATTGTTATTTATGGATTAATTATGATGTAGAAATAGAAATGAATAAGTTTTACAACTTTCTGCTCCTCTTTGGAAAATTGATAATTTAATTTGTGTTTAATGATTTTTTTTTCTTTTTTTGCATTGTTTGGTAAACTGTACAGTTTTCTCTGTTTTGACTTCCTTTTGTCTGCTAGTTGTTTTAGTTTATTCTTTTCTTTTGCATGTCTAAAATAAAAAATACAAATCAATAAAGTATTTAGGACTTAGCATGCCATTTTTCTGACTAGCCAACTTTTCGAAATTTTTATTTCCTTAACTTTTTTTTAATTTTATTTTATTAAAAAGGCCTGACGATATTGTAAACCATTTTCTGCTAGCAAGAAAAAGAAAAGTATCTCACATAATAAGAAAGTATCTTATTTTGAGGAAAAAGTATCTCATAATAATGTGACATAAAAAGAAAGGTGAATTATTGAAAAATGAATCAATAATTAATACGGAGAAGGAATGGTAATTAATATGTTTCACTGACTCTCTTTGTTGTTTTACTTAATTTTTCTGCATGTTAAAATTAATTTTTATTTTAAGGAAATAACACTTATGCTAGTTTAACTATTATCACATTTCATAATTCATTTACTAATTTCCACTTTTTTTTGAAAATAGAAATGGACTTCCGGTTCACTTTCGCGGGTAACTTACCGATAAGTGAAATGCCAAATCTTACAACCAAAACGTTTGCTTAGGTTAAACCAACCTGAAATAATTACATTTTTAATCTTTTTTTTTTAGAAAATACTCCCAAAACATCACTTTTTTGAATTTGTATCCAGTGATTTATTTAGTTGTTGTTGTCAAGATTTTTTTCTAGTTTCATGGATGTTAAAATAAAACTTGAATAAGAATAAAATAAATAACTCCTGTACTCGAGGAAACCACTTCCTGAAACGGTGAAACTTACAGTGACTAATCTTGTTGCACGAAATCTTCGGATCGGCAGCTGCGTGGGGGAAAACCACAGCCCAGCACAGCAGAGCAGAAGGTGTGTCTGTAAACTACTTATACGCTTCTTTCAGGAAGTTGACTGTTTTCTTTTTTTTCTTTTCTGTCTTGTAAAGTGATAGAAAAGCGTCTGCAGTCTGTCTGAAAACGTGTCGATGGTAAACTTTTCGTCGCCATGTCGGATTCTCTGGAGCGATCCACGAAGATCAACCTGTTGAGGGAGCAGGTCGTGAGGAGGCTGTGCGACGTTTTGGACAAATCTAACGAAAAGGGATGGCGAAAACTGGGAGAGATAGTCAGCAATGACAGACGGTTTAAAGTCAGGTAGGCTGTTTGTTTATGATCTTATATAGATTTAACTTAAAGTACACAGATTTCATTTTCTGCTATATCTTCTTCCTTTAAAAACTGTTTATCAATCAGGGGTTGTGTTTTGTGATTTATTATTATTTTAAATCAGGGCTTAACCTTAAATCTCCATCAAATAATCTGAAAATGTATCTCAATAACTAAAAATCTCCCCTCCAGCCCAGACGACATGGAGATGTGCTCCCTGAAGGTGCTGGATCTGGAGGGCAGTCCGAGCCGGATGCTGCTGAGGCTGATGGGAGAGCGCGGCTGCTCCACAGGTCACCTGGTGGACTACCTGCAGACCCTGGGAAACTCCGAAGCCCTGCAGTGCCTGAAACCAGCAGGTAGAGTGGAAAACAACTCCCCCTCAGATCTCACTGATCTTTTGTTTCTGTTTTTAGCTCGAAAAGGAATTTATGACTCAGTCAGAGGTGTTTGAGGTGACTTTCAACACTTGGCTTATCACTGCTGCTCATCTTTACAGGCCAGGCTGAGTTAAAAAAAAAAACACTTAAAAAAAAATCAAGATTTTGATATTTAATATATAAAAGTTATGTAGGGACATGCAATTTGTCTATGATACACTGTTAAATGTAACTTGTTGTTTCAGCGTAAATATGATGTAAAAACACATTTTGTTGTTCTAACACCAACAAAAGTCATCCTAAGTAAATAGCATTTCTTGTGTCAACCCTCGTCTTAATTTTGTTTATTTAGACTTGTTAGTTATCTCAACTTTCTCAGGTTGTTGTTTGACATTATAAATCTGTCTCACAGACAAATGGTTTGTAATGGACAGAAGACAGTACTTCCAAAACAAATGTCTCTTCGTCCTGTCAGACTACCTGCGTTTGTTTATATCTGGCACGCCGCGCACAGACTGATACACTAAGCGGCAAGCGCCTCGTAGCCAGCTGTGGCTCTGCAGCGGAGGTAGCGCCGTTTTACGACACGATGAGAACTAGAGCCTTATTTAGCTGTGTTTTTGTGTGAAAGTAACGTGCTGAAAATTCTCTAAATAAAGTGAGAATGCAGACCGATATCAGATTTTTTCAGTGGGAGTCCGTTTATTTGTGTTTTTGGTCAAGTAAAATACGGCCCCGTCTGAGTGCAGAGGAAACCGGCAGAGGAGCAGGGAAGGGGTGTTTGGTGTGAGCGCTCTGGGCTTCTGCTGCACAAAATCACTGCTGTAGGGGGAATTTCTGCCCTAAAACTTGTGATAGGACCCAACTTGTTCCATCCTGGAAAATCACTTTGAAGATAAAAAAATGCAAGTTTTTTTGAAGTCACTCATTACCACAATGCACCTTGGTAACAGTGGCAGAAACATGATGACGTAGGCGGTTTTAATCCCACGCCCACCTGAAGTTCTTCATTGTTAAGTGGACGTGGGAAATTAACAATCGGACGTGAGAAACATTTCTACCAGGTGTATTCATTTTTTAAAGCTGACCACAGCCCATCTGGAATGACTGGGGAGATGGATTTTTTGGCCTATACTGCAGCCAGCCACCAGGGGGAGCAGATTTTGTGGCAACCTCAATTCGAGCTGAGCAAGATGACATCCTTTTTTTTTTTTAACAGTCTGATGTTGACATAGAATAATGAGCCAGAATACTGTAGAGGTGTGTTTCAAGTCTCCATGTCTCCTCCATGTCTCCTGCAGCCCTGCAGATCCTCATCCAGCCCCAGTCGGTGGCTCTCATGTCTGGACACAACCTGCGTCTCTGCTGCAATGCTGTGGGCAAATCTCCAGTGCAGTACCAGTGGTTCAAAGGCAAAGAGGAGGTGAGCTGAGCCAGAGTCATACACACCTCAACACCACCGTCCAACTTTAAAAGAGACGTCTGTGTCTGGACTGTGCATGTTACACCCCTGGGTTTAGGAGTGATTCTTGGTGGTTTTCCTCAGTTTAAACTTTTACTTAATTAAGGAAAAAGCATAAACCGCCTCTTGTCCTGTGCAGAGCCAAAAGCAATCAATCCCAGATCAAAAAGATGAAGCCAACTTACAACAATGAAACGAGGTAAACAACATTTTAACAACAACAAAAAATAACTCTTTCACAGCCCTTTTTAGAAACCTTACAACAAAGTAAATTTAAAGTTTTTTAAATCACATTTCCATGAGTTCATGTCCATCAGTGTGTTAGATATTTCACCTCCACTTCTGATACGTTTGTATCGATGATACTCTGCTTCCTCGTTTTGTTTTCTATCAGATCTGCATTTCTGGATTGAGAAATGAGAAAATACCAGTTCTTTGTTTGGGGGATGAGTGGATGTACAATTTCGAGAAACTGTAGTTCCTCAAACGTCCACATGGGGCTGGCCGCAGAAGCACTGGAAGCACACACACACCCATTTAATAAAGGCTGATCCTCATAGTAGAGATAAATATGGACATAGCAGTGATTAAAGCAGCGTCCGGTTCGGTTCAGTCCGGTTTGGTGCAGTTAAGCTGATCCCGTTTGCGTTTCCACAGCAAACTGTGCCCTCTCTTGGTAGGTGGTGTGTAAGCCGGATGCCAAAAGCGGCAGCTGTCAAACTATAGCGTGACGCTGTAGCAGCGTGACACAGTTTACCCCACTAATAAATCCATCGAAGAAGAAAAACGCGACACAGTGAATAAAGAGCACAGATAGAGGACATGCAGCATTTCATCCTCTCTGTGATTGTCATGTAGCTCTTGGACACAAAGAACAATCAAGCTATGTTGTTGCGGTAGAAGTGACGATTCTTTTGATCAATCAATGATCGGTTCAGTCTGGCACCCATACGTAAGGGCCCCAAAAAAGTAGGCTGGCTCGTCTCAGTTTTTGGGGATCTGTCTCGGGATAAGTCAGTGGAAATGCCACAAAATGCGCCATACCAAGCCGAACAGAACCGGTCTGCTTGGTGGAAACGTTGCTTTAAGAGCCAAATCACCACTTAACTGCATTCATGGGAATTGGACACTCTGCATAGTGCTCTATTGGGAGCCAAATCACATGCTAAAGTGCCTCTTCAGAGCTAGACACACCCTAAAGTGCTCTTGTTGGTAGCCAAATCACACACTCAAGTTCCATCTTGAAAGTTGGACACACCATGAAGTGCTTTTTTTGGAGGTCACACGCCAAACTGCCCTCTTTGGTAGCCAAATCAATTACTTAGGTGCTCTTTTTGGGAGCCAAATCACCACTTAAGTTCCATCTTGGAAGTTAAAAGTAAAAAGTGCTTCTTTCAGAGGTCACACGCCAAACTGCCCTCTTTGGTAGCCAAATCACACTTAATGGCCCTTTTGGGAGCCAAATCAACACTGAACTGCCTTCTTGGAAGCTAAACACACCATAAGGTGCTCCTTTGGGAGCCAAATCACATGCTCTTGTGTTTTTTAAGAGCTAAACACACCCTTATGTGCCCCTTCGAAATGAAAGATCACATGCTTAAGGGCTTTTTGGGGAGTTGGACACACTGTAAAGTGCTCTTTTGGAAGTCAGATCAAGTACTAGAGTGCCTTCTCGGGCGCTAAACACATTCTCAAGTGCTCCTTTTGGGAGCCAATCGCTGCTTAAGTGCCTTCTTGAGAGATGGACACAACGTACAGTGCTATTTTGGGAGCCAAATCACATGTTAAAGTGCCTTCTTGAGAGCGAAACACATCCTAAAGTGCTCTATTTTTGGAGCCAAATCAACATTTAACTTCTATCTTGGAAGTTGCACCAACAGTGAAATGCTGTTTTCGGAGGTCACTCACCAAACGGCCCTCTTTGGTAGCCAAATCACACCCTTAAGTGCCCTTTTGAGAGGCATATCACATGGTTAAGCGCCTTTTGGGGAGTTGGAAACACCGTAAGGTGCGCTTTTGGGAGTCAAATCAACACCAAAGTGCTCTTATTTGAAGCCAAATCACATGCTAAAGTGCTCTTTTTAATAGCAAAATCACAGACTTAAGGGCCCTTTTGGGAGCCAAATCACTACCAAAGTGCCTCCTGGTTAGCAAACCCACTAAAGTGCCCCCTGGTCTGGATAAAATGTAATAAACTGTCTTCTTGGGAGGCAAAAAGCGCATTAAAGCCTGCTTGAAAACATGTGTATTTGGTGCCCTCTTCAGTGGAGACAGTGTGCTGTACCCACTTTTTAGAAATGTTTTGCCAAACTTCAAAAGTCTGCACACGCCATTGGTACACCGTGTGAATAAGGTCAAACCACGTCTCTTCAGTGAGTTTATTCCACGTCTTTCCTCCTCAGGTGCCGAACAGCTTCTCTCCAGACCTGGTGATCAGTCCGGTCCAGCTGAAGGACTCCGGCTTCTACATCTGCAGAGTGAACTGTGGGGAGGCGTTTGAGTTCAGTCAGTGGGCTCAGGTGGACGTCCTGAACGCTGCCGTGTCTTACGGTGAGACTGCTTCTTTTCTCCTGTCTGACTTCAGCTCTTAGCGTGATCTCTTCGTGACACGTCCTCCTCCTTCAGGGCAGAGTTATCAGTCTTTAGGAGGCCGATTGAAGCTGGTGATCCAGCCTCAGGCTCAGCGGCTCCACGTGGGAGAAAACCTGCAGCTGGAGTGTGGAGCTGTGGGCCGGCCCATCCCTCGCTACCAGTGGCACAGGAACGGCGTGCCGATCCCCAACGCCACGAAGAGAAGACTCATAGTGAGCCGGGAGAGGGGAGGATTCAGGATCTTAAGTATTTCTTCTTTCTGTCTCTAAACTGACGATCTGTCTGTGCTTTTTCAGATTCCTCATGTGATGCAGGATCAGCACGGCAGGTACCGCTGTGAGATCAGCAGCAGCGCTGAGAGAATGTGGACCAATGAGGTGGACGTGGTGATCGGTACGTCTCACTGTTCTCTAAATCACCTCATCAAACCAGATTTGTTGCGTTTATATCTGATGATTTGCTCTGTTCCCGACTGAAAGCGCCGAGGATATCGGTCCAGATTTCAGAGGCAATGGAGTGCTCTGAAGGTAGAGTAGGGAGGAGCGGTGCATGGGGATTCAGATCTGCACAAATCAATCCTAACATCTAACCACTAACCTGCATGAGGTTAACAGAGGTTTCTCCAGCTTCAAACTAACTTCGCTGAACATCTCACCTCCCCACCTCCTCTTATTTTCAGTATTAATCTCTCAGATAAACTAATCCTGCAGCTTAATCCCTGTGTCACAGGCAGATGCTGCTTTGTGACAAAGTTTCCTGTAAGATGCTGTTGAGTTTGAAAAAGAAGTTTCCAAAGTAGAGTTCAGAGATTTGGTAATTCATCCTGATACAGCTACAAAAACACGAACAAGAGTCTGGGATTCATCTTTTATTTACCGCATAGTTCCCACCGAGGAAAAAATTACAACCAAAATGAGTGGGCAGTGAAAGTTTGATGAGTGTCAGTCTTTAAAGAGGGGGTATAGTGTGTTTTTTTAGTCTTTATTTTGTCCCTCTGGTGCCCCCGTAGTATCTTTTCATGATCTACCGCTCAAACAAATCCTTATCTTTCGCTCCCTTTATTTCAGAACTTTATGTTTGAGCTGCTGTCTCTTTAAGGCCCCCCCTGCTCCACAAACCCCCTTCACTCTGATTGGCCCCGGCGTTTGAGGCCCTTCCCTTCTAATGTATCATTAAGTAACAGATCTTTATGTGATGATGTCATCATTTCCAGCAACAGTTTGCAGACAGATTCAAGGATTTCTTCAGGTTTGAAAATCTACCCCCTCTTTAACCTCAAAGTTTCTTTCCAGTTTTGCATGACAGTAAGACTTTCTTTCTCCTGGAAGTGAAGGGCTGACCTCTCTGTTGATTGATCCTCTTTTCCTGAATCAAAGTAACATTTTCCAAACATTAGCGTCAACAGACTGATCTGGTTTGATGCTAAATGTTTTTATTCTTGATCCCCAGATGATGTTTACGCCATTGGAGGAGGTAAGAGTCATCGCTCTGTCTATTTCTATTTCTATTTTACCCATGATTCTTTGCTGCATGTTTACTGTGTTTTGTTCTTTCTAGGCTCCAATGATTTTTTCCTGAACAGTCTTCCAGAGCAGCTTTATGGTGAGTCTCTTTAAACCCTACAGATTATAAAGACGTCTTCCTTTTGTTTGATCAGTCTTTATTCACGTAACGCCTCGTTATCTCAAGACGTCTTCCTCATTCCTGTGAAATCAGTCTCTACTGTAGGAGTACGATAACATCTTTCAGCAGCATAGAGATGGTTTAAATTAGCTGGTTGATACCTGACGTGATGTGTTTGGTTTCGTATCCATCACATCAAGCCACTTCCTTCCTGCCTGCTTCTCTTTCTGATTAAGCATCGCTACCTCAACGAGGTTTTATGATATCGGTCAAATATGTTCTTCATGACTACTTTGCAGTGGCTCCTTGTAGCTTTAAAAAATTATTATTAAAATAAAGATTTTTTAAATTTTTCCTACAGAGGGTATTGATGATTAAAAACATCAACACTGAATAAAATTATGCCTTAAAATTTTGTTAAACTAAATATGCATCACATTTGTCAACAAACCTTCATTTTTTTTTTTACTTTTACAAATTTTTTTTGTAAAATAATTAGAAAAAAAGTCAATTTTTTTTAACAGGAATTTTAAAAATGTTTTACATTTTTGCATATTTCAAAATTTTATGAATTTCTGCATATTTTTCAAATTATAAAAACTTTGGAAATGTTAACAATTTTTGAAAATTAAGTAAAGTTTTGAAATCATTTTTTTTTAATTTATGAAATTTAAAAATTTAAAAATTTTCTCCAAGTTTTGCAAATTTTGAAAAAAAAAATTCATAACAGATTTTTCTTTACTTTTCAATATAAGCAAATTTTATCAAAAAATAAAAAACTAAGACACCACATGTTCGTTTTTACAAACACAAAAAAATTTCAGTCTACATCAGGGATGTTAAACTTGTGCCATGGAGGGCCAAGAATCTGCAGGTTTTCTTCTTCAAGAAAGGATCCTCGTGTCGTCATGAAGGTCGAAATCTTGCGGCCAACTGGCAATGACCTATTTTCAGAGGCATCAAATCTTGTTCTAGCATATCAGAAAAAATACAATTTCTCATTTTTTTTAAATTCAGGGGGTGTAAGGTCTTGTTTTCAAAATTATTTTATTATCTGTAAGTATTAATTCAGGGATCAGCATGATATGTCCCCTTTAAGTTAAGTAATATCTTGACATTCATTGATCAGTAAAAAAAAGCAGGGGTTGTTGTGACATTCTTTGACCAGCAGGGGGCACTAAGCAACAAGTGTAACGTCCAGCTTTGAAGAGTCTTTAATGATCAGAAATCTTTCATAGATAAATTCATGGATCCTTATAAAAGGTTTTCTAGGGGTGATTCTGTGAGTGTTGAAAAATGTGTTTTCAGAATCTGAAAGTCTGAAGACTTTAATAAGCAGACCGAGGAAATCTGTTAAACTAGTTTTAGGACATTTTTTATTCAGGTCAGATTTAGTGAAATCCTCGTGTTTTTCTCTCCTTCAGCAACGGACAAAGTGGCGCTGCTGATCGGTAACCTGTCCTACCAGAACCACCCGCAGCTCAAAGCTCCCATGGTGGACGTGTACGACCTCACCAACCTGCTGAGGCAGCTGAACTTCCAGGTGGTGTCTCTGCTGGATCTCACCGAGTCAGAGATGAGAAACGCTGTGGACGAGTTCCTGCTGCTGCTCCACAAAGGAGTCTACGGTGTGACGGGGTTTATTATCAGGGGTTAGGCAGATTTTGGAGAGTTATGTTCCAGATTATGAACTAAAACGCACACCTCCTCGTTCAGGTCTGCTGTACTACGCCGGTCATGGATATGAGAACTACGGGAACAGTTTCATGGTGCCGGTGGACGCGCCCAACCCATACCGCTCAGCGAACTGTCTGTGTGTGCAGAGCATCCTGAAGCTGATGCAGGAGAAGGAGACGGGCCTCAACGTGTTCCTGCTGGACATGTGCAGGAAGAGGTGTGTCCATTCAACTTGTTGTTTACGTTTAACTCGTAATCCAGTTTTCAACATTAAAGCTGGGCCTCAAACACCAAGGTCTGATCATAGTTCCACCCTCTGACAGGCCTCCAGAGGGCTAGCCAATCAGAGCGCAGCGGGTTTGTGGAGCAGAGAGTCTTAGAGTAACAGCACTCTGTTTATGGGTTGCACTAACCGATAAGCCAAACTAGCTTCCTGAATTTTAATAATGCCCAAACAGTTACAGTGGGGAAAATAAATATTGAACGCATCACATTTATTTCCAAAGATGCAACTCAAACAAAATTTCTACCAGACATTGGTATCAACTCAAATAATCCACACATGAAAAGAAATCACAACGTTCAGGTCCATAAATAATGATTATGGTGAATTAAGTACGATAACACAGGAAAAAAGTATTGAACACGCTAACTGAGACTCATCTAATACTTAGTGGAGAAGCCTTTGTTTGCAATGACAGCTTCCAGAAGCTTCTTGTATGTTTGAACTAATGGCCCACACTGCTCAGGTGTGATTTTGGCCCATTCCTCTGCACAGATTGTCTTTAAATCTGGAATATTCTTTGGTGCCCTCTGGTGAACCCTTTTCTTTACTTCTTTCCACAAATGTTCAGTTGGATTGAAGTCAGGTGATGGACTAGGCCATCCTAACAGATTGATTTTCTTTTTTTGAAACCATTTGAGAGTCAACTTTGCCGTGTGCTTTGGATGGTTGTCCTGCTGGAAGGTCCAGCCACGTCTCATCTTCATCATCCTGGTGGATGGCAGCAGATTCAGATCAAGAATTTCCCCATACATGGCTCCATTCATTGCTCCGTCAGTTATATGAAGTCTGCCAACACCATGAGATGAGAAACAACCCCATGCCATGATGCTTCCACCTCCAAACTTCACTGTTGGTGTAGTGTTTTTTGGCTGATGTGCAGTGCCATTTCTCCTCCAAACATGGTCTGTAGTATGACAGCCCAAAAGTTCAGTTTTGGTCTCATCTGACCAGACAACATTCTCCCAGTATTCTACAGGCTTGTCAAGATGCTGTTTAACAAACTTTAAACCAGCTTCAACATGCCTTTTCTTGAGGAATGGAGTCTTGCGGGCTGAGCGTCCATAGAGGCCATGGCGGTGGAGTGCATTGTCTATTGTTTTCTCTGTAACAATTGTACCTGCTGCCTCCAAGTCTTTCTGGAGCACTTTCAGGGTGGTCCTTGGCTCGTTGAGTACTCTTCTGACTATCTTTCTGACTCCCTGGTCAGAAATCTTCAAGGAGCTCCTGTGCATGGCCTGTTGATGGTAAGGTGGTGCTTCTTCCACTTGTGAATAATGGCCCCAACGGTGCTGACTGGAATATTCAGGTGCTTTGATATAAGTCTGTAACCAGTTCCATTCTGATGCTGAGCAACAATCAGGTTGTGAATGTCTTCAGAGAGCTCTTTGCCTTTACCCATCATGAGGTGTGTGGTATTTAACTGCTTGGTGAAAAAACGACGAAAATACTTTTTTCCTGTGTTGTCACACCTTATTCACCATAATCATTATTTATGGACCTGAACGTTGTGATTTCTTTTCATGTGTGGATTATTTAAGTTTATACCCATGTCTGGTAGAAATTTTGTTTGAATTGCAGCTTTGGAAATAAATGTAATGAGAAAAAAGTTGATGCGTTGAATACTTATTTTCCCCACTGTATAATGTGAGCATTTCTGGTTTTCCATTTCCAGGAATATCCACGATGACAGCACTCCTAATGTCGTCCTGAGGGTCACAGCCAACATCGTCTTTGGATACGCAACGTAAGTTTGAGAAAAAAAATTGGTATTATTCAGTTCTATTTTCTGCTCTGAAACATAAAATGAGTTCTTGATTTGACCCCCAGGTGTCAGGACGCTGAGGCCTTTGAGCTGAGCTCCAGCGGCTTCACCAACGGGGTGTTCGTCAAGTTTTTAAAGAAGAGACTTCTTGATGATGAGAAGATCACTGTGGTGCTGGACAGAGTGGCCGAGGGTGAGAGACTTAAAAACATTAGACAAACATTATTTAAATTAAAACATTAAGGGAGGATTATCAGCCCAGTTTTCTTCTTTTTGCACTACATTAAAGCTACACGCAGGAATTTATTACCAAGAAGGTTCGAGGTCACCATGAAGGAAAAGTTTTTTAGACATTGTTTTATTTATTATTATTTTAATCCCCCTAAATTTTTAGTTCCCTTGACTAATTGAGACAGAAGAAAATATGTTCAGGCTCAATTCAAGAGTTTACCAAAAACATAAAGATTTTTTAAAAAAAGTAAAACACCTTTAAAACAATGTATTTTCAAAACTAAAGCATGAAAAAATATGAAACAACAACAAAAACAAAAGTTTGATGTTATCAGATTAAAATTGAAATGCTATAGGGTTAAAGTTGTACTGTCAGAGAAATAAAGTCATAAATTAGATGAAAAAGACGCCAGAATTTAAAGTATGTTTCACCCGTGTTTTATTTTGAAAGGACAGATTGGAAAAGCAGCCTGTAGCTGCTCTCAGCTGTTAAATTTGACTCCATAACATGATCCATTGTTCCTCATTTCAGAGCAGGAGGCCGTGTGCTGTTCTTATATCCTCTTATTTAATATTTGAGCATTCTCACAGATTAACCAGAGCCTGTGCAGCTTTTATATAATGTGGCCCTGACCGCAAATCCACAAATAAAGATGTTTATTTTATGATTCTATTAAACAAATTAAAGATGGCCTCTTTGAAATATTGATGAATTAACGTGTATCAGCTTGCATTGAGCTAATGAAGTTCCTTTAAGCTGAATTATTGATGAGGGATTAGGAGGTAAAGAGGCTCTAAGATGCACTTCCTGTTCTTCAAAATATAACGTCCTTGATAAGAGTTTAATTAATTAAACTTTAATGCTTTAAAGTTTAATCTTCTGTCCTGTTGTTCTGGATGTTTCCTCGGCTGTTTCCATCTTTTATTAAAAACTTAAAGAGTGATTTTTTCCCTCCTGTGTGCAGACATGGGTCAGTTTGATCCCACGAAGGGGAAACAGGCTCTGGAGATCCGCAGCAGCCTGTCAGAGAGGAGAGCCCTGACTGATCCTATTCTGCCCGGCGACAGCGCCGATCTCGCCCACACCCTCAGCCGCCAGTGGGCCAAGGCTCACGGTGAGTTTCAAACTCTCTCAGTTAAAGAAATGTATCTTTAACCCTTTTGAGTAACCTGACTTTATTTTAGGATCTGTTTTGGTTGCCTTTTTGTCCCATGCTGTGTCTGGATAATAAAGAAGTTATGTAGTCTTTAAGAAAACAGCGTTCTTTGGCTGATGACATATAAATACAGATTTTTCTTATTTTCTGTAAAAATGACTAAATCTTATCCACATTAACGTGACAAGTCCAGAAAAATGTCGCAATTCAAGGTATCAAAAGAGAAAAGTGATGCCTGTAGTGCTTAAAAATCTGCCATTAGGGTAAAAAATGTACTTGTCAAGTTTCCTAAAAGACAATCAGTAAAAATCAAATTACCGTAAATCCTCAACCGTTTGGGCAAGCAAGAAAATTCAAACAGTCCTTAAAGAAGAAAAGACAAGCTTCACAATAATATCTGGGGTATTACGGTACTGCATATCAATCCAACTGTGGTGATGTCTCAATTACAGGCAATGATTGATGCCAGCTGTACTCATTACCGTAACTATTCAACTATTTGGGCAAGAGAAAAAATTCAAACCATTCCTGAAAGAAGAGAAGATGAACTTCCTGGGCATGATCTCTGACTCTTTTCAGGCCAAAATAACAAAAAGTTCAGGTGGTATCTGGATGATTAAGGGTTAATACAACAAAAAAAATATAAATACATTTTATTACCCACATTGGCTAATTTTCAGACGTCATTTTTGTCGTTTAGTATCTTGTAATAAGAGATTTATCTGGACTTGTCCGGTGAATGTGGCTGATGTTAAGACTGATAGACAGTTTGTACAAATAACAAGATTTAAACACATTCTAGATTACTGCCTTCTGGTATTCCCTCTGTTGCTAGGTTAGCACAGCTAGCTCGTCCATCTTATTGGAGATAGATCTTATGTTCCCAATAACGATGGATGGAAGGACAGGTCCATGTCGTCACTTCTTAGCTCACACCTGAGAACCAGCACGTCGTCCTCGCCTCCTTCTCCTCACCTTGTGGGGAACATCTGGCCTTGCACCAGTTAGCATTGACAAGAAACAGACAAAGAAGAGATAGCTGCTGTAACAAGCAGCCAAAAGAGGGCGGCACCTAGCAACAAGGGTTGATACAACAAAAAAAATTATAACAAGTACATCTTATTACCCACATTAGCAGAGTTTCAGACGTCATTCTTGTTGTGTAATATCCTGAAATAAGATATTTATCTGGACTTGTCCGGTGAATGTGGCTTGTGTTAAGTCTAAAAAACAATTTGTGCTAATAAGAAGACAGAGACACTTGCCTGGATTACAGATTTTGCAGTGTATTTGATGTGGTAGAATGAAAAACATGCTGAAGCATTTTTAGGAGTTCCCCAAGGCTCTATGTGCGGTCCTCCTGTTTTTTTCTTTTGTATCAATCAGAGGCTGATAAAAGTGCTGTTAAAAAGCTGTGATAACTTTCTGTTTAGTTTCTGGTATTCAGACATTTTTTCTCCACATTAGCAGTTTTTTTAGTCTTTACAAAAATTCAGACGACATTTTTTATTTATTTTTTTAATGTGAGATTAATATGAGACGACATTTTTCTGGACTTTTCATGTGAATGTGGCTCATATTGAGCCTCAAGACATTGTTGTTAAAAATAAGATTTAAGGTTCATCGGTAATGTTGATAATCTGAAAGTTTACATGTTTTTATGTTTTCATGGTAAAAGGTAGTTTGAAACAGTTTTTTTCTACATCAGGTTAAGTCATTTTATTTTGAAATACAACAGGAAATGTGTGTGTTTTGGAGGGAACGAATAGAGCTTTTTCAGAGTGGAGTGGCAGTTTTTTGACCTCATAATTACAATTGTATTTTTTGTATCTTTTACCACTTTTAAGTGAAACTATTTGTGAAATCTGTTTTTTTTTTGTAATGTTGGTATTCAGCAGATAAATGGTTTAAACGAACTAGATTTGGGGGAAATGAGCGTCAAACTTCAGAACTATTAACCTACAATGTCTCCATACATGGGGGTCAGAATCCCCCAAGACCCTGACACAGACCGGAAAACTCACACGCAAAAAATGCCTCAGCTCTAAAATCGAACAAACACACAGAAAGTGACCTGAAACTCAGAAACGGAGCCTGAAAGCAGCTGCAGTTTTTGACATCAGTCTGTAAAAGTTTGTGTTTTTGTTGTTTCCTGCAGAGCTTCCTGAGAGCATGTGTCTGGACTTCGACTGCGGGGCTCAGATCAAGTTGGGCTTCGCCGCAGAGTTCTCCAACGTCCTCGTCATTTACACGCACATCGTGAAGAAGCCCGAGGACATGTCCTTCTGCCAGGCGCACGTCACCGACTTCTCGCAGGTCAGCGTCCTGAAAAATAACGAGTTTGTGCGCATGTTTTGGTGTTTCTGCGTATCAAACCACTTCCTGTTTTGATCCTCCTCCTGCAGGAGCTGGATGTGGATCCTAAAGAGATGAACAGAGAGACTCCAGAGGAGACGGGGATCTACTTCCTGTCCAGCAGCCTGCCGCAGCACTGCCTGTACACCAGAGTCAGCTCGCTGCAGAAGCTCAGGGTAAACACTCGACAGCTCCTCCACAGTGCTGCTGTGCTCACTTTAAGGTTAACAATCCTGTTTTTACCTCAACCCGCCACAGGAGGAGCTGGTGTTCACCGTCTGCCTTCAGGGCACCTTCCCCGCCCTGGACGACGACCCCGTCCACTGGACCAAAAGCATCAACATCGGGAAACCCCTCATTGCCCGCCTGGACCTGCACCGAGCCGTGAGGAGGAACAGCTGCCTGCACACCTGCCTCATGCCCCACAGCCCCTCCCACAGCCCGTGTCACAGCCCCGGGCCTGAACGCCACCTCCACCTCCACCACGGTTCACACCAGGCCCAGGACTACAGCCGGCTGTCCCCTCAGCAGCACTACCTGGGCGCCGTGGGGGGCGGCGGGGATTCTTTCTATGAGAATGTCTCTTACTCCCACTACGAGTGCGACTCAGCTGCTAGACTCTCAGGCTCATCGGGGCGGCTCAGCATCCCCATCGAGGCGTCGGACGACATCAACGAGCTGCAGACCGTCTTCATCAACAGCCTGCAGATGCAGCAGTAAGAGCTGAGGACAGGTTTTAGGGTCTGATGCTGGACCAGGACTCATGCTGCTCGTGGTTTAATGAGCTTTTTTTTTTTACATCTCATTCTTCAGTCATTTACCTCAACAAGCTGCACACTGACTTCAGTCGTTACACTTTAGAGAGTTTTTAAAGACTGTTTTCATACTTGACGTCATGCTCCTTTGAAACTTTTTTATTTAAAATTGAGCTGTGTTTTAAAAAACTTGTTTCATGTTTCTTCTCTTTTCTCCACGATGAACCAGGCGTTAATGTTCATCTCTCAGCTCCTTTTATTTCCTTATTCAGCTCTTCAGTCAACCATGAATCTTCCCCAGAGGCCTGACTCCTCCTCGGGGATTAAAGATCTGTCCTCCTCATTATCCCAGAGATGTTTACATTTCTACTTTTGGATCAGAGCTGTGGTGAGAGGTCACACACACTGCACTGTGGTCTGAGGTCTTAACACCTGAGAGTTACTGTCAGTTTGTACTGTAAGGAGTCTGTGGATGTATGTACGAGCGCTGTGGTCTGCACCTGTTATGTTAGTCAGGAGCCAAACAGAAACATGAGGGTGTTTAAGTTGGTGTTGTTATAAATATTGGTCCAGGGTGGAGAACCTAGGGGTGGAAAAAAAGACTGAAACTGAAATTCTGTCACACAAACGCTCTTTTTAGACGTAAAAAACCTGTAATAAATCACTTATAAAAAGATTTTTATTAGTATGTTTTAAGTAATTAATTAACCTTTAACAAAAAATTATGGACTTGTTGCAATAAAATAAATTAATCAATTAATTGATAATAATAATAATAACACGCCCCCATACCCCCACGACCTACTCACACCGAAAACCTCATCACGCCTTCACTCTGGTAATAACTGCCCCCCTTCACCCCCCAGGACTAAGCTCTGTGCCATGGTAGATCGGGCCTTCGGTTTAGCCACTCTTTGCCCGTGGAATACCATTCCTGACCACCTGGGGGCTCCACATACAGCTGATTCCTTTAAAAAGGGCCTACAAACCTTTCATTTAAACAAAGCTTTCCTTAAAAGCTTTTAAAATATTTTTTATTTTGTTTAACTCTGGAGCAATTTGACATCCTGTAATGAAAAGTGCTTAATAATATTTTTTTAATCATTTATTATTATTATAATTATTGTTGTTGTTATTATTATTATTATTATTATTATTATTATTATTATTATACAAATAATGTAATAATAATATTTTTTATTTGTAAAGCAGTTTTCATCAAAGTGCCACAGAGTAAAACAAAACAAAATAATAATAATAAAATAAGAAAAATTGAAATAATAATAATAATAATAGTAATAATAATAACAACAACAACAATAATAATATAATAACAATACATTTTTACTTGTAAAGCACTTTTCATCACAGGATGTCAAAGTACTACAAAGTAAAACAAAATAAAAAATGATTTAAAATAATTGAACTAATAATAATTATCATTTATGTTTATTTATTTTTTTATTATTATTATTACATTTTGTTTTAAAAAAAAAAACCTTTTCCATACTCAAAGACACTTTACAAAGTAAATTTAAAAATACACACACAAAAAAAAAACGTGTTAAGTCATTCATTAGCATGTGACAGGTCATTTATAAAACCTGAAATAAAGATTGATTGACCTGCTGTAAGCCATTTATAGACATGTAACGAGTCATTGAAAAGCCTCTAACTAATAATTAATAAACCTGTGATAAGATAAGAAGACCTGTAAGGGTTTATTAACCTGTAATAAGCCATTAATAGACCTTTAATAAGTCACTGACCAACTTGTAATTTGTCTTTATTAAACCTGTAATTATTCATTTATAAATGTGTCATAAGTCCTGTATGAATATGTAATTGGTTATTTTTAAACCTTTGACAAATCATTAATAGACCTTTAATAAGTCATAAAAAGAACTAATAAGCCTTTAAAAAAAACTCTAAATTTGTATAAACCTGTAATAAGACATTTATAGACCTATTATAAGTAATTACAGACTTATAATATGTCTTTATTGAACCTTTTATATGTCATTTATAAACTTGTTTTAGGCTGTCATCTATAAATATGTAATAGGTTATTTATAAGCCTTTGACAAATCATTGACAGCCCTGTAATTAGTCATAAATAGAACTACAATAAGTCTTACAGACCTTAAATAAGTCATTTATAAACTTGTTATAATTCTTTTGACGAGTCATTGATAGACCTGTAATCAGCCATAAATAGAACTATTTTAAGTCATTTAAAAACCTATTATTCATTATTTAAAGACCTGTTGTCTGAACCTGTTACAACTCTTGATTTTACAAAGAACAACTCCCACATTTCTTTTTTTCAGATTTCCTTTTCTGATGACTCTCCAGCTCTTTATTATGTCTGTGACTGTTTTTCACTTTCATCAAAGCTTGAAGACGCTTTGAAGAGACTTGTTTCCCCTCTTGGCTGTTTTCATGGGGGCAGGAGGGTCATGTGACCTTCAGCTGCCTGGTCCTGTACCAGGGGCAGGGTAGGGCACCTTGAGGAGACCTCCAACATGTCGGCCCAACAGCATGAGCGGTGTTTTTATTCTAGGAGGGTTTACGTATGCAGGCCACGACACTGCAGCACGGCATCGGCAAGGAGCTCTGTCTGTCCTTCCATCTGATTGAATTATGGATGGAGTCACACACACACACACACACACACACACACACACACACACACACACACATGGGCTGCAGGGTGATACCAGAGCTGCGTCACTTCTGCAGTGGGGGGGTGGATGGGAGGGAGAGGAGGGAGCTGCACGATGCAGCAAGCAGAGAGAGCAAAGAGAGAAGCAGTGAGAGACCTGCACGCAGAGAGGACACGGGGAGAATAACCATGTCAGCCGTCTGGAAGCAGCTTCCTTTTCACATCCTCCTGCTCCTCATCTCCTGCAGACACATCTATACAAGTAAAGTCTATGTTTGGGTTTGATTCTGGCTGTTTGTGCTGATGTTGATTCTGCCTTCTCATCAAATGATCTCTGAGGATTTGGAGGAAATGTCATAGATTTCTCTTTTTTTATTCAACACATGTAAATGTTCAATCTTCATTCTGATTTCAACGTTCACAGTCTGAGAAGACAGAGTTCAAACACGAGTTATCACTTCAAGACGGATCAAAAACTAACACCTACTTTAAAAAATACTAAAGGAAGACTCAGAATACTTCAAACGTGACTGCGACCAGGTTTATCACACAGATTATTCTCAGGACCAGGTCGTATTTCAGCTCTTTGGCGCTGGTGTAATCATTCTCGCTTAGCTCTGATGTAATATCACATGAGGAAGTTATTTTTCCTGTGAAGTATCAGCGCGATACAGAAGATTAACAAAAGGACAGGTTTATTATTTATGAGTTACTGTCTACAGGCATCAGGACAAAAATAGCTGCACCTTCTTATTGCTCCACTGAGACCAACAACAGAAATGCTCCATTCATTCTAGGTGTGAAAAATCTCCAAGTGTGGAAAAAAAACACATTTCCAAAGTCACAGTTTAATAAATTGTGGTACATTAAAAGTGAAATGAGCTAAAAGTGTAGTAACTTTTTAAAAATTAATCCAGAAAGTTAATTTTCAAAGTCCTTCTCCAGTTAAAACCAAACAGCCAATCATAGCACAGAATTCTTGATTGACATCTCAAGTGGCCAATCGGATCTCAAGGAGGCCTGTGCCACCCCTGACTCTGATCCACTCCTGTTGTTTTCCTCTAATAATCTTTAAAAATGAGAAATGCATACAATACTTATTATATAATTTTATAATCAGTGTTATTGTGATATTTTTCTAGGTTTGAATGTAACGAGTTATTTTAATGCTGCTCTACATGTAAAAATGTATTGAAATAATCAAATTACAACGAACTTTCATTGATTATCTTGAAAATAATTCATGTTTTCCTTTTATGGCAGCTGTATTGTGGAAAAAAATGGAATGTAAGGGTCGAAAAATAATAATAATGACAATAATGATAATAAAATTAATAATGATAATAATAATAAAAATAATTCATAATAAAAATGTATAATAAAAATAATAATTTTAATAATAATAACAATGTAAATGATAATAAAAAATAATACATATAATAAAAATACTAATAAATATAGTTTAAAAATAATGATTTTTATTGTATTATACATTGTTTTTATCTCTCTTAAGGTGGTGGATAAAACTTGTAAACTGTATTTAAAAGCTATCAGAAGGCACATTTTATTTATTTTTTCTATAGTGTCATTTTTTTTTCATTTGATGTATGTTTATGTTTTTTTTGTCAGAGACAACTGGTCCTACGTCCCCTCCTCTGGATCCCATCAGCCCTCTACCAACGATTGAAAGGAGTTATGTGCTGAAAGGTAAACACTCAACCATTCAGGCCTCTGCTGGTGGTGTGACCAACAAATAGTCACATTTACAGCCTTTGGAGTTGGCTGGATTCCTGCATGAGTTAGTAAAAACGCGTGTTCTGATCTTTATATGAGTCACAAAGATGGCCTAACACAATCTGCTTCCAGTAATATGAGATTCACAGCTCGCCTCCTTTAGCAGCAACAACCTCAACCAAACGTTCCTTTGATGTCTGGTGAGAATCGCTATACTGAGGTGATGCATCTCAATCAGGTTGAGGTCAGGACTCTGACTCCTGTTGGTCGTATAAGTCCCTGACGCTGACGGTGGCTGAGGGAGACTGTGAACACTTCATAAACAACAAGGCATTTTGTCCCACAGAACTGCTGCTCTCTGGATATTTTCTCTTTTTGGGACCATTCTCTGTAAACCCTAGAGATGGTTGTGGGTTAAAATCCCAGTAGATCAGCAGTTTCTGAAATACTCAGACCAACAACCATGCCACGTTCAAAGTCACTTAAATCACCTTTCTTCCCCCATTCTGATGCTCGCTTTGAGCTGCAACAGATCGTCTTCACCATGACTACATGCCTGAATGCATTGAGCTGCTGCCATGTGATTGGCTGATTAGAAATTTGTGTTAATGAGAAATAATCTTTCTTTCTGGATGATCAGATGTTAATTCATGTTCCTCTGTGTTTAAAACTCACAGGTAAAAATCACACTGAGAGAGTTGAGCTCTTGGATCCAGTCAACCTGGTTCTGACGTGTACCTGGGCAGGTGGTGAGAACAAAGCTCTGAATATCACCGGCTATTGGAAGAAAGATGAGAATGAGGTGGAGAACAGCAGAGTCACGGTGCAGCTGGAGAACAGGCAGTATAACCTCAATCGCAGGTATAAACCCAGTTATTCCATCTTTACGATCAGAAAATGCCTTTTTTAACTAGTTTATTCATCTGGTTGATGTTTCGTTTTCACACTTTGTTTCTGCAGCTTCAGCATCGTGGGAGAAAAAAACCTCGGGAACTACTCGTGTGTTTTTGGGAATGAAGCAGAAATAAAGTTTGTTTTAGCAGGTACAGACGACGAGTTATCATATTTTACTTCTTCGACGGGATTCGTAAACATATTGTGCTTCCTTATGAGTAAAAACAGCATTTCTATGGTCGAAAGAGGAAATTTAAAGTGTTATTTATCATTATTATGCTGTTTGCGTGTTGTCTGTCAGCTCCACAGATCGGAGAGGTGCGAGATAAACCCATAGTCAGCTACGTGGGCGACTCTGTGGTGATCACATGTAAGATGGAGGAAAACAAACCCAAACCAAAGACCTGGAACTGGTTCAAAGCCAATGGTACAGGAAAGGTGGGTGAACGGCTCAGACTTTAATTCAAAATAATGTTCCTAACTAATTTATCTGTTTTAAATCACTTCAGTAAAAATAGAATTGCTGTTTGAATCAATGTAGTCATGATGTACTGATGCAGTTTTTGACATAATAAGTCCCATATTCTGCTCCTTTTCTGCAGTTTAATATGGATCATTGATGTCTTCATGAAATGGTAGTAACATGTTTTGGTCCAAAAAGCCAATAAATCAAGCACAGCAGCATTGTTTCCAGGCTCTCATAGCCCCTCTGTTCAGAACGCTCTGATTTAGTGGGCGTGGCCTTCATATGTAAATGAGCCACCGCTGATACCGCCCCGCTCTTCCGCGTCACTGAGAGCGGCGCCACGAGCTCTGAGTGCACAATGTTAAGAAAACAGCAAAGCTCGTTTACCGTAACATTACAGGCTAAAACAACAGGCTAACTGCAGCTAAAGTTAGCATCCTGAAGCTAACACAGAGACAGGGGGACACTGAGGAAAAGCTCTTCCATCTGCTCTACAGCACACAGCATTTAAAACACTCACATTTCCAGGGTCCCAGGTTTGTTGGAGGATGGTTGGTAATGCGCCTGGATTCAGGACCAGTCTATTGGCTAGCCCTCTGTTGGACTGTCCAAAGTTGGAAAAGCAGTCGGCCGTGAAGTGACTGGCACACACATGCACAGTTTTACTGAGTGTAGCTGGCACATTTCCTGATAAATGAACTCTAGACACTTAGTCTGTCTTCGTCTGAGATGGGAAGCTTGTGCATGGAACTATGTGGCTGTTTACATCCAAAAACAGAGCAGTGATGGCTCTTCAACTTTGGCATTCGCCTTGCGGGAGAATGCCAAGGGGGTTCAGGGGTATCTGCTCCGGTAGACCAATCAGGTCAGACTTGCTCCTGATTGGTCCAAAAAGAGAATCGCTGACGTCAGCAAATCCCCAAAATCCAAACAGCTCGTTTTAGGTCAGGATTTTACATTCACAAGCTCTACTAAGAACAGGTTTTGTACTTTAATGTCACGTTTTGTGGGCTGGGAGGAAAGACAAAGACCCACAAATTTCACTTAAAGACTTAATAAAGTGATTTTTGCCAAATATGGGACCTTTAATGAGGGGCAGACCTGAAAAACAATAATGATGTTGATCCAAACAAACTGAACAATTCCTCAATAAAATGTAAACACATTTTTGACCTCTGACCTCTTGGATTTGTTTTCCCAAGGAGCAGATTGTCACTTCTGAAGAGCATCACAAGTACGGGATCAAAAACGAGGAGGGAAAAGCCAAACTGCTGATTCACAACCTGACGGAGGACGACTCTGGCTCGTATTACTGCGGAGCAGTCTACGCCATCGGTACCACGATGGGTCGCGTGGAGTTAAAGGTAAGTGGAGGAGTTTCAAACTTCTGTAGCTTTCGTTAGGTCTAGTTTGTCTTTATTTCTTATTCTTCGAACTAATAATGCAAGAAAAGAAAAAATAAATAAACAAAACAAACAAAAAACACAAGAGGACCAAACAAAGTGCCCTGGGGCACTCCAGATTTTTTTTTATTCCTACACATCAAAAACACTGCAAAATTAAAATCTTAGCCAGTGTTTATGTCTTTTTAGTAAAATTATCTTAGGATAGTAAACATGAGCCACATCCACCTGACAAGGGTGGAAAAATGTCACATTTTAAGATATTAAAAGACAAAAATGTCGCCTAAATTGCTTCTAAAAAAAATCTGCTGAAGTGTTCAGAAAAATTTCCTCATCAAGTTTCTTGAGCTTAAGTTTGTCTTTATATTTTCTGTGTTATTTTCTGTGATTTAATTTGAGTTCCTGCAGTGTGTTTGATGTGTAAGCAAGAAAAGCATTTTCTGGAGTTCCCCAAGGCTCTATGTTTGGTCCTTTTTGTTTTTACAGTTTTTGCAGTGTAGTTTCATGCTGAAAAATGCAATATTTTGAGGATGTAAAGAAAAAGAGGAGGTTGTTGAGACCTGTGAGTTATTGTCAAACATAGGTCAGCTGTATAGGGTTTTTTTTTAAAGATGAGCTACAGTTTGTCTGGACTTTGTCTTGCAAACAACTCTCGACTAGCTTTGAAAACACGAGTAACTCTAATATAAATGAAACTATGCAAAAGTTGATCTTGTATTTTCAAATGGAGACATGCTGAGCTTTTTTGAGATGCTAATGACTGAATATTTTCCCCAAAGGTCATCACTTTCTACGAGCCTCTGAAGCCCTTCATCGCTATTCTGGTTGAGGTGGTCATCCTGGTCGCTGCCATCCTGCTCTACGAGAAGACTCAGTCCAAGAAGGATTACACCGCAGCAGGTACTCACAGAGCTCACAGGAGGAGTGATTTCTGATGTTTACTGCGATGTTTTAACCTTTAAATCTTCTTATTCTCAGGAAACGGTGCGAGTGACCAGACGAACACACAGTGAGTGCCACCAGCGTCTTTTTTTTCTCCTGAGGTGATTTTCTTTAAGATGGAGTTTTAACGATGATGCTGTGATTTGTATCCTCTCTTCAGGTCGCCTGGGGAAAACAACGGATCAGAGGAAAGCTCTTCAATGAGACAACGGAAAGTTTAAAGACAAAAACTTGGATTGTGAACCTTTAAACTGTGTCAACAACTTCGAGCTTTAGAGCAATATCTCCTTTTATCAATGTTTAATCAACTTTTTCACCTTAGAGCAATAACCAGCACTTCAGTGTCCTTCCTTATGATATACACACTCACTTCACATCACAGGAAGATGTGGTTTTATGCTGTACCCTGTTAGTTTGCTCACTTCCTGTGGAAAACCCTGTCACCACACCTTTAACACCCTTTAGCAACACGTTTCCTGTCTCTGCAGCGTCACTAACCTCAACCGCTCATTCCTGTCACTTTGCATCATGATTTGTGAGCAGTGCCTTACACTTACACCCCGAGAGCCCTTAACGTACCAACAAACCAGCTTTACATCACTGTGCTGTTGTTTTTGTCGTAACGTGTGGCTAACATGCTGAATGTCTGTATAACCTTATTAAACATCAGGGTGTATCCTCATAGATTTAGACTCTTTGAGTTTCAGCTGTGAGTCTTTGGTTGTAAACTTGCACTGACCTAAAATATTTGTCACTGTGAGTGTAAACAAGTGCATTAAAAACACATGGCGTACAGTGTTCTGCAGGTTTTATTATTACATCGTATCATCTGGGGCCAGTTGTTCAAAGCTAATCTGGATCAAACCATCAGCTCGTGTTGTTTAAAACTTTTCAGGAGGATTCGGATTTTGATTTTGATAAATGAAACCAGGATTATCCTGATTCCAACAGGGGGCAGGATTCAAAGGTGGATTTCAGGGAGAAAATGTAGTAAAAAATACAACATTAGCATCATTTAGTGTTTATACTTTAATTTGTATAAAAGTAGATAAAGTAGCCAGAGGTTACTAATGAAACCTTTCAGTAGAGTAAGTAAAAATGAAATAAAAATGACTTTATCCCCATGAAATAATCCCTCAAACAGGTCTCAACAACAAACAAAATAATATATATATTTAAGTTTTTTCATTCACCTCTCCTGTGAGAAACTTTTGGTTTTGGTTAACACTGGCGCCCCCCTGTGGACGCCAAAGGTACAACTCCATAATTTAGAATATGGTATAAGTTTACTTATTTCTGTGGGTTAATTAAAAAAATGAAAATCATGTGAAATTTAGATTGGCTGGCTTCCGGTGGCAGCATAACCTGAATGTTAGTTTTGACTCCTTTTTGATCGATTGATCCATTGATATATCTTTGGTTGACGCTGACATGTGTTGACCATCAAAACGTTTGTTTTCTGTCTTTGTTTTCAGAAAATGCTACAGCATATTTTCTAAGTCACATCAAATACACTGCAAAAACTAAAGTCAAAGCAAGTGTGTATGTCTTATTTCTAGTTAAAGAAAGTCAAATAAGTCTTAATGTGAGCCACACTCGTCTGACAAGTCCACAAAATGGCTCATTTTGAGATTTTAAAAGATAGAAATGGCTTCTAAAAAAATCTGGGTAGGAACAAAAAATGCATTTCTTGAAATAAATGAAAGAATATCTTGTTTTTTTTCAGTTTAATGAATCAATTGATTCATGCAAATGCTCCTTTTGTCTGTTTTAAGATGCTCAGGTAACCATGAACTCTATCATAATACTATATAATAAAACTATAATACTTTTAGTGTTGCTGTGTGCCACCCTGTTGTGTCCACCTGTTGCGGAGCTCTCTCTTCTTTGTCCGTTTCTAGTGATTTTTTTCATCTTGTTCATCATCTTTGTATTTGGAGTGAATCTTTACTTTATATGATTCATTTGTTGGTCATGGACACTAAACTGGTTTTGTCTTCAGTTATATTTTTACTTGTCCTACATGTAACCATGGCTGCATTGTTTACATGTGAAATCAGCTGTTAGCAGCCTGTAGCATGTCAATGCTAACTGGTGCAAGGCCGGATGTTTCCCCACAAGGTGAGGAGAAGGAGGTGAGGACGACGTGCTGGTTCTCAGGTGTGAGCTAAGAAGTGACGACATGGACCTGTCCTTCCATCCATCATTATTGGGAACGTAAGATCTATCTCCAATAAGATGGACGAGCTAGCTGTGCCAACCCAGCAACAGAGGGAATACCAGAAGGCAGAGTAGCATCATGCTATTCACAGACATGGCTAACGGAGCTAACGCCACATTGGAAGAGCTTCACCTGCTGTGAGCAGACAGGATCCAGGAGACAGAGACTGAACAGACTGCTGAAGAAGCTCAGTCCTGGACCCTGTGGCGCTGGAGGCTGGCTGAACTGATTTCAAGATACACTGAATTTTATATTTTTATCAACTGTAAGCCAGTACCCTAAAGGATCAATCTGAGCACTATGGAATTGTGACAGAAAATGACAACAGACGTCTGCAGGATCCCTTCAACTCTTTAAGAAAAAACAGCTTCCTCTGCGGCGTCTGCTTACACTCTGAAATCCAGTTTAAGGAGCCAAAACTCAAGCTAAACGATGAAGAGGAGGCAAATTTATCCAACGGGAAGCCAAATCAGGCTCCTGCCCAAAGACTCAGAAGCTCGTTAAATGACCGTGAGACTCGCTAGAATCAATAGCAGTTACATGGATAAAATATTCACACACAAGGTCTTTTTGAAAAGCATGATTTTATTTATGCATAAATACGATCAGCACAGTAAACATACATATGTTTTCAGAATACTACAGTTCTTTGTTCAGTTTCAGACACCAGCGTTTTGATTTAACCCTCTTCATTTAAACAAAGTGTCTCCATCAGCCGCTCTTTCTCTTGATTTCTTGTATTCCTACGTCCCTTAAAGTTCACCCAGTCTAAGGAATCTCTCCTGAGGAAGATTTTTTTACGGCTGATTCAAGAAGAACTGAACCAGAAGCTTTAAGACGTCATCGTTCAGACCCACCACCTCTCCGTCCTGCACGCTCTCGTACAGCTGCAGGCTCTCGGTGCCCCACAGGAGGTTTTTCCTCGGGTTGTTGGCGTCAGCCTCCACAGAGAGAGCCAGAGTGTTCAGCTGGTAGCAGAAGAAGGAAAAGAACTTTCCGTCTGAAATCACAGCCTGGGACACGAAGGGTCTGGTGACGTCTTCTCTGTCCCAGAAACCTGAAGAGACGAGAGAAAGACTGAGGTGTTAGACAACATTAAAACATAAACATGATGATTAGAAAGGAGTAAAGGGTCTCACCCTGGTACATGGCCTGAGCTCCAGTCCAGGCGAAGAGGCTGGTGAGTGCGTTGGCTCTGAGGAAGACCTCAATCTGATCTGACTGCTGCCTCCGGACCATCCGGTCTCTGTGGTATCGGTCAGGAACCAGATGGAACTGGGTGTGGCCGTAGCATGCTGGGTCTGGTAGCTTAGCTCCTGTTATTCAAAAAACAAGAGGCATCCTCCTTGTCATATTATTAATATTTAAATTATATTTTTCTCTTATTTTTGTTTTATTTTTATTTTTTTAATTGCATTTTAATTTTATTTACTTTTTTTATTTCACTTTATCATTATTTATTTATTCTTATCTTTTTTATTTTTTATGTCTTTTCTTATTTTTTCTCCTTTCAAGTAAATGTATGTGCATATGTTCAGTTGTGTTGTGTGTGTATTGGTGAATCCATATATGTAAAGACATTTATATATGTGTGCAGATTTATGTGTATATGTGGATGTGCCTTTATATCAAACCGTGAATGTGTGAGCAGATGCATATATTTATATTTTTTTATTATTTTTGTACTTGTATGCAACAAAAGAAAAAACCCCAATAAAGAGAAGTTCAAAAAAAAAAACATGAGGATGGGATTAACTTCACAACAAAGTTAAGCACCTCAAATGTTAGGATTTCTTATTTCTGCTGCCTTCTTATGTGAAAAATGTGATGTTTTTTGCCTTTACAGTGTTTTTGTTCAAAACTAGAAATTTAAAGAGGGGTACGTTCTGTTTTTTCAACATTGTTAACATGGATTTAAAGTAACAACGCTGGATGTTCAGGAAATCCCTAAATCTGTCACATTAGGATCTCCTGGCTAATTCCTGACACATCGGAGGGATGGGGCCTCAAACACCAAGGGTTGCTCAAAGCTCCTCCCCCAACAAGCCTCTAGAGGGCTGACCAATCAACAAAAACTGGGATTTGTTTGTAATTATTTAAAGACTCTACGGAGGCAGCAGAGGGACAAAATAGAGCTCAAAACAGCACAACACTTATTAAAATTAAATAAAGCCAGGACAGAATAGAACAAACATGTTTCTTGTGTGTTGCTGTGTTACCTGTGAATATATTGTTGTCGTACTGCCTCCTGAACATGGGCATCACGTTAGGAGCTAATGTGATCTCTGGGACTTCAGCTGTGTACGAGGCCTCCAGAGGGACAAACTAAGAAAAAAAACCCACAATGACTCATACATGTGTATTTCCATAATCTTTAAAGTTAGTGATTTGATTTGAAATGCTACACCAACGATAACCCAGTGTGTTTCTCACCTGTGGGAGCTGCTGAGTTACTCTAATCTGACTGTTCGGTTGGTCGTCGATCTGGAACCGGGTCGGCTCCTGTCGTCCTCTCCGGTGTCCTTTTGGGATGATTCTCTGCCCTCTCCTCCAGTAGAAGTGTACTTTAGGATCAAAATCTGGTGGAAAAACACAGAAACTTTCTTGAATACTTCAGCAGAGGCAGGACAGTTGAATGTTTTTGATTAGTATTAATTATTTTCATTGACATGTATTTTTCTCTAAAAAAAGAGTCCATTTCATTTTGATTGTATTTTTTTTCTCTTGTTTGTTAAATTTATTATATTTTTTGTTTAATTTATTTTATTTAAAAGATCTTGACCTTTTAATTACAGTTAAATACTCTTAAGAAATTAAATTTTCTTGATTTTGATATGGTGTACTCACTTTATTATCCCATTTATCATAATTACATCAATGAAAAAATGAAAAAAAAAAATCATAATAATATATAATAATATAATAATAACAATAATATCGTTTATCGGCAATTATATTTTGGAAAATTATCGTCTAGCAAAATTTGTTATCGTGACAGGCCTAGCTAAAACTTGAATACATGTGACGGAAACAGTTATATTTTGCATACCTAGACTGGAAAGGGGGAACAGGGGGTTGTATTTAGCCAGACTATAGGTGAGTCCAGTCATCAGGTTCCTCAGAACAGGTCCAACCTTCTGTTCTTGCTCTCTGTACAGAAATGCTTTACGCTTATTCATGTGCCACTGCTCCTGCAAGATCACACGAGTAACCAAGGAGCGGATGTCCGTGAACGCATCATTCCCAATCCCCGACACTGTGCTCGACCTCTCCTCCCCCTGGGTCTCCTCCACACCCGGGGTGAATTTCTCCGGTAGACCCGGGATGTAAGCAGTCTTGGTGAAGTGTTGGTACCACTTGTCCGCGTTCTGTACAAAAGTCTGCGGGTAAACCACGAATTTCATTCGCTGGACCCGAGTGAGCAGAGAGAGTTTCTCCTCCGCTGAGGAGGCGCAGATCTTCTTCACATGTTCCTCCACCTGCCGCCGACGCGCCGCTTTGCTCTTCGCCGTCAGAGAGGGGACTATAGGGGGGTACGCTGGCTCTTTGACCGCAGCCTCGGTGTGGAGAAGCTGTTTGTTTCTTAAAGGAGGGAGATTTTTAGGGAACAGCAAGGGCAGGCGTGTGCGGGCCGCCATGTTTCCCCCTCTGACAAACGCCACTTCCTGCCTGTTGACATAGGAACTAACGGTCACCTTCAGCAGCGCCTCTTGCGGCAGAACCACTTTTAATAACTAAAAAAACTATATTAGACGACGTTCAGTCATCCAAAAATAAAATTCCTCACATTAAATTTAATATTGAGTCACTTCTTGAAAGATTTAAAACCTAATTTATTGCAAATCATCGCATGTTGCTAGCGTTAGCATCATCAGTAGCATTAGGGAACGTTGAGGCTCTTGAAGCGATCCTTGTAGACGTTGGTACGATGCCGCCTTTGGGTACACTTTAAGTGTCGTAAATTTTGAAACTGAAGGAAATAATTCGAAAATTTCAAGTTAATTTTTATTTCCCTTTGTGAAATTTTGAATATAATAGAAACTAAATTCATAACTAATGGGTTAAAAAAGAGCACACGATTAAAACCGCACCAAGTAGCTGGAATTGCTCTATTTCTGTCGTTGATTAAACGTTATAAATCGACGTGTCAATAAAATAAAGTCAAATTAATGTCATTTCTGGTACGATGAATACTTTATCCTCCCTTTAAGCTGTACTATTTCACTGTAGCTTACGAGAAATTTAGGGAAGTCGTCTTTTACAAATTTTAAGATGGAAAGTTTAGAAAAAACGAGTTACATGAAGGCAACACCAACATACAGAGCAGAGTTTACGTGACCCACCGCGGCGGCTGTGCTGCTGCTGCTTAAACTCTGAATAAAACAAATTTATTGATGTTTTAGAAAACAACAGCAGGTTTTTATCTTTAACGACATGTTTTTTCGTCAGATTTGTCGGATAAGTGGGACCAGAGTTGCTCATCTCAACCGAATACAACGCGTTTGTGGAGCTGAGGTATCTGGTCTAGTGCAACAACTGATTATTATAAACGTTTTATTTGTATTTACCACAGCAGATCACTTTGACAACTGTCCTACAAGACTTGGTGGTGGCTGTGGGAAACCTGCTACACCCCACCACCGAGAGGTTTGGTTCACTGTGTGCCTCTGAAGTTGTTTAGCTTGTGAGCTGAGAGCTTCTGTTTACATCTCTGCCATGTGTATGTATGACCTACAGAGACACCTGTGCACCAAAACAGACGAGGTGAAGCTGGCACAGGAGGCCAGCAAGAAGTATGGCTCTCCAGCTCCAACCATCTTCTCCAAAGTGATTGACAAAAGCATCCCTGCAGATATCATTTATGAAGATGACAAGGTAAACAAACAACTTTAAAACCTGGAGGGTTATCTTGTATTCCACGTGGAGTCTGGAGATAAATGAGCAAAGACATGTTAGGTTGTAGATACAGAGATTTAAAGTCAAGTTGTGCAATTAAAGAGTCATTCATAGATGTTGTTTTTGTGTTTTTATCAGTGTTTGGCATTCAGAGATATCAGCCCACAGGCCCCTGTTCACTTCCTGGTTATCCCGAGGGTCCCCATTCCCAGAATAAGTGAGGCCAAAGATGATGAGGCTGAGGTAAGTTTGTCCATCAACATCTACATTCAAAACAATCACCATGCACACTTTGATGAACTGTTTAAATCTAAAATCAAAGCAAGAGTTTTTACTTTTTATTGGACTTTAAATAAGCCACAATCACCTGAAAGGTTTAGAGACATGCCTAATACACCTAATAGCTTCATTTCAACTTCATTTTTAGAAAACACACTAACGGTGCACCAAGAACTAGAGGATCAGACGTAGAGCCTCAGGAGAATTCTCGAGTATGTTTTTTATTCTATCAAATTATATACACTGCAAAAACTGAAATCTATCCAAGTGTTTGTCTTACTTTGAATTAAAAATTGTCTTATTAAACATTGTTTATCAATATGTAAAAATAAGACATTTTTCTAGACTCGTCATTCTTTAGGACACATTTTTAATAAAAATACAACATACACTTCCCTATACTTCATATTTGGCAGTGTACTTGAATTGACAGAATAAAAAGCATTTTATGGAGTTCCCCAAGGCTCTGTGTTTGGTCCTCTTGTTTTCTTATTTTTTTCCACTTAAAATAGTGTTAAATAAAGTGTTGTATAAATGTTGCTACAACTTGTGGCAAAGTGATGCAACTTTTTAGCTTTGTGTTTATAAACACTTGCTCAGATTTCAGTTTTTGAAGTGTATTGAATGTTAAACAATGAAAAAGCATTTTATGGCATCCCCCAAGGCACTATGGTTGGGACTTTGTTTTTTCTTTGACAACATTTTCAGAAGTTTTTTTTTTTTTTTTAAGCTATTTTTTTGGCTTTTCATGTCTTTATTGTGATAGGAGAGAACAGTAAATAGAGTAGGAGATTTTCCATGCTGGACATGAACACAGCATTGCAAGGTTAAATATTGAAGAATAAATATGTTAAATTGAAAACTTTGAGATTTTACGATTAAAGAAATTCATATTTATTACCACATCAACACACAAAAGTACCAAAAATTGAGTACAGATACTGTAGTGATGGTGAGATGAAGCGTCATGAGGCATCAAACCACTTAAACCAAGTGGTTCAAGAAAGGGTTCATCTCCTTAAGCTTCATTTGCTCACGGAACCACCTGCTGGTCAGGCGTATAATCACAGGCAGTTGTGTATTAACTACAAAATGTTTGATTAATTGAACTTTTGTGTCTGTTTTTGCTCTTGGGAATGACTTGATTACAAAAATACATAAAAAAAATGTACAACCAAATAATTTCTCTTCATAAATGATAAATTATATTTTTAGTCCAAGTTTTAGTTGACTGATCCATTCTTTTTTGTATATTTGGTGTTTCACTGTTTAATTTCTATTTTTCATTCAGTGATAACTTTATATTCTGCTTCCAAATGTAATAAACTGAAGCCGTTTGAAAAAAAAAATCTACCCATGGGTTAGAAAAACATACTTGTGTAATTTCTTGTAATTTTTCTTATTCAAGAAAGAATTCAAGAAACATTTTTATGACCACGTTCGCATTTTTTTTCCGACATTGGTCAGGTCTGACATCAATTTTTTGTGATAACTACTGTAGTTTAAAGGTGATCAGTATGATATTGCTTGTGCCTCCTTTAGAAATGATTTCTTGTGATTGGGGATGGGTACCTTTCACATTTGAAACGATACGGTACCAATGCCCGGTACCTGGCAATCTGTATGGGGACTCATCCTTACCAATTTTTGGTACTTTTTTGTGTTTATGTGGTAAAAAGTATCAATTTGTTTGATAATAAAACATAAATTCTTTTCAATTAAGCATATTTATTCTTCATTATATAAACTTGCAATGCTGTGTTCATGTCCAGCATGGAAAATTTCCTACTCTTCCACTCCCTCACAGTCACAAGGATGCATTTAGGTACCTAAACATGGTACCTTTTAGCTGCATTTTCACCAAGCAGTCCGGTCCGGTTCGGTTCAGTACGGTTTGGCACAGTTTGGTATGGATAAGCCTGAGCGGTGTCCACAGCACCCTCTCTCCCTCTGATCTTTTTGGGAAAAGGTCCCACAAAGTAGATCGGCTTGTCTGTTATTTGTAAGTCTTTGTTTTTATTTCCTTCTTCATTTTTTTTTCTCTTTTTATCCCTTTTTTTCCTTTTTTGTTTTTCTTTTTTTCTTTTTTTTTTTCCCCCCTTTTTTTTCTTTCTATTTCTTCCTTCTTCTCCCCCCCCCTTTTTTCTTTCTTTTTCGTCCTTTTTTTTCCTTTTTTTTTCCTTTCCTTTTTTTTCTTTTTCCCCTTTTTTTCTTTCTTTTTCTTCCTTTTTTTTTTCCTTTTTTTCCCTTTTATCTTCCTTTTTTTTTCCTTTTTTTTCCTTTTTGTTCTTTTTTTTTCTCCTTTTTTCTCCTTTATTATTGTGGGTTATTTGGGGATCTGTCCCAGGATAAGTCTGTGAAAATGCCTCAAAAAGCGCGCTGTACAGAGACGAACCCAACCTGACTGCTTGGTGGAAATGCGGCTTTTGATTTTACGTGAATCTGTACCTGCTATTTTTGACAAAATTCGGCCTGTACGTATAAAAGTACCTAATTCGGCACCCATCCTTACTTATGATGGATGTGATTCCAAGAAAAATCTTTATAACCCTCCGAAAATGCTTTAAGAATACTTTAAAACATTCTTGGATTATGTTTTTATTCTTGAAGTTTATTTTGTCGTCTATGATTGAATCCTGTATCACAGAAGTCCCTGGAGTCCATGTCAGCGGTCTCCTGCTGGTGTCACATCGTATTAGAGAGTAAAGAGTTTGTGGCTTTAAGTGTCCCTGAATAAATTCCTGTAGTAACTAAAGAGGCCTTGTTCAGCCGTAAAGAATATAGCCTCAGACCAGACATGGACAAACATACAGTATGTGGACAGGTATGTCAACGTACTGCAGGCCATCATACAGTAATGTGTGAGCAAACTTCACAACCCTCAAACAAACACTGGTGGGACATGTACACTCCTCCCAGTGCCGCCCCAGGTCCAGACCCCCGCAGGACGCGTCGCTGTGTGTAGAGAGCGTGTTTGCTGTCACTGCGGCAGAGAGCAGCCCTCAGGACACGTTCACACTCAGAGATGAGCTCATTCAAAATTCAACCAGCTGGAGATGATGATGAAGATCACTCTCCTGAGGGGAAATAAATCAGTTTATAAAGCCCTTATGACATCATTCATTTAATCTCTCTTGTCCAGTATCACGTCATGTTTTGGTTACATCAGCATTGAGTAAACAAGTTCGTCCGATGTGATTGTTTTTGAGATTAAAAGTACTTTCAGGATAACGCTGCTTCACACATTTCAAAGTTTCATCCCCACCTCTGGTTCCATTTTCTTCCAGCTCTTGGGACATTTGTTGATCGTTGCCAAAAACGTAGCGAAACAGGAATCTCTGAGTGAAGGATACAGAGTGGGTAAGTTCTTCGTAGACGATGACAAAGGCTGTGTGTTGGTGTAATTGATATTTATATAAAAATACTGATAAGCTGAGCTCTGTGTGTGTTTCCGTTCTTTGCAGTGATCAATGATGGGAAGCACGGAGCTCAGTCGGTTTATCATCTTCACGTCCACGTGCTGGGAGGGAGACAGATGAAATGGCCACCAGGATAACGGTGGTTGACAATTATCCTTAAGATTCTCATTTTACGTTCACTGCTGAAAACTTCGTTACCACCGAGAAATCAAAACTTAAATATGTTGATTTATATCTTGACTGATGTACAAAGAAATGGGAAGAAATTATGTTGATACTGCTGCAAATAAATAAAAAAACAAACCTGAAACGCAGCTTAGTTTCTTACATAATGTTTGCTTTTCTACAAGTAAAAACAAAACAAACTGTCTTGTTCAGGATGTCAACAATCAGCTGGTGTTTGAGCTTCAAAAGGAGCTTGTCGACGGAGGACTTTGCATCTTTCTCAAACATTTTAAACCATCATTAAATCCTGATCTGATGAGCAGATTATGACACGTATAAAAAACTAAACCAGGAAGACTTCCCCAGGACTTCTCTGAGTATGAACAGCTGTTATAAACTGGATCTTGACTGACACGTTCAGCTGAAGGTCTCCACTTTACAGGGTCACTCTTTAAACTGGAACACTGGGACCGTCTTTATGCTTTAGACGGAGTCATACACCCCCTTGCACAGTCTCTTTCTCACGGAAAATTCCTCACCACGCACACTCAAAAAAGTCTAATCTACCAGACGGAGACGCGCCGACAAGATGGCTGAATGATCTCCTAGTGGTCGAAGTGCAGTAATACAAGCATCTGTTTGACTCTTCACACAGAGATCACCGTGCTAACTGAGTAGGGATGGGTACCTTTCACATTTGAATCGATACGGTACCAAGCCCCCTACCTGGCAATTGATATCAGTATTCAACGATACCAACTTTAAGTATGTTTTTGTGTTTCCGTGGTAATATATATATATATATTTTTTAAATAAAATAATCTCACAGTTTTTCACTTTGACATTTATTTCTCAGTACATAAACTTGTAATGCTGTGTTCATGTCCAGGATGGAAAATTGCCGACTCTTCCTCTCACTCCCAGTCACAAGTATGCGTTCAGGTACCATGACGTACCATGCGTCATGGTACCTTTTGATTTTGACTGAATTGATATCCGGTACCACAGATGGAATTCGGTCAGTACCTAAAAAAGTATCTAATTGGTTGGTACCCATCCCTATAACCAAGTGGTAAATAATTCATGGTGTGAATTTGTGGCAGAGAAGAGGAATTGGTTAAAAGAACTTGGAAAAACTCTGGGACAGTGTTTAGTACTCTGGTAGACGTATGTTTGTGATACAAATACTAATGGACGTCGTGCGGGATGTGGGGCAGCTGTGGCTCAGTGGTAGGGTAGTCGCCTCTCAGAAAGTCGGGGGTTCAATTCCAGCTGCAGTCGCATGCCAAAGTGTCCTTGAGCAAGACACTGAACCCCGAATTGCTCCCACTGTTGGTCAGTGGTGTGTAGGAAATAGGAAAATCTACCATCAGTGTGTGAACGTGGTGTGTATGGGTGAATGAAGACTATCAGTGTAAAGCGCTTTGAGTGGTCTGAGAGACTAGGAAAGCGCTAAATAAGTACTGGTCCATTTACCATGTGGACACCAATGGACATCGCGCGGGATGTACAAAAGCATAAAACCAACACGCGTTCTCTCGCACAAATCTCATGCGTCTCATTTTTGCACATCACGCTTGCGTGGAAAGCATAACAGCCTTTAGACGGCTTTGTCTTCTTTCAAGAGTCAACAAATCCATCTGCGGGGAAATCAAGCTGCATTAAAACCAGCACAGGCCTCTATGCTAACAGGCTAACAGGCTAACTGCAGTGCTACACGGGTTGTCTGTCTCCTCCTATGGTGTCATTATTGCTGAAAAGCCGTCATTGCTGTCTTACTGCCCTCTACTGGTGTGGCGGTGTACTACAACCACTTTTATTTTATTACCTCCACCAAGGAGGTTGTGTTTTTGGGGGAGTGTGTCTGTCTGTCTGAGAACAACATAACTCAAAAAGTAACAAATAGATCTTGATGAAATTTTCAGGAAATGTTCAAAATGTGATAAAGAAGAAGTGATTTAATTTTGGAGGTGATCCAGTTCACCATCTGGATCCAGGATTTTTTTTAAGGATTCTTTATCATTGTGAGATAGGGCCGTTTTCACCATATGTGTATATAACTCCACAATAAATGGTCGGATTGCTTTGCAAAACAACACAAGACAAGGTCACCATAATTTCTGACAGATGTAAAAGTACGATCCAGATCCTGGCAATATTCTGGAGACTAAGATCTGGAATATGAAATATGAACTGGGTCATTATAATTATCAACACCAAATTGTAGCAGACAGTCTGCTGAAAGGAAGTATAACATTAAAGTAGGACTAAAGTGTTGGTGACAATCACAATATGCTTGGTGGAGGTCAGTGCTCTCTGAGTGCTTTTCTAGTTCTCCATGCAACACTGACCTGACTTTAATAACCTACCACAGTCTTCAGCCTGTGATGGAAACACAGACAAACAAGGGGCCACAGGAACCATGTAGTTCCTGGGAATGTTTTACCAGGAACTAAAAGTCCATCGTTTAGGAGTTATTACACCAGGTATTGTGGACGGAGGGGAAAAAACACACTGTGGCTGCCTCTTAAAAGTTTCCAGGAGTAAATTTAGACCCTGGTTCCTGACGGTGATAACGGCATGTGCTCAGTGTTAGGCTGGAGTCTGGACAGCCGTGGTGTGATCGGGTTCAGGGATTCAGTGACCGTGGTGGCCGTGAGGAAGGTGACTGTGTGTCATTTGAGTAAAGGGAGGGGGCTGAACTTTCCCCTGATTCCACCTTAAAAAACCAGCTATGTGTGCAGCTGAACAGATGAAGACTTTTTTTAAAGATAAGAGATAAAACTAATTTTATTTCATCCCACATGTGGAGCTCAGGTTTGGATCAAACAGACTGAGAAGTAAAACTTCCCCAGAATCTATCATAGAAAATGTTCTTTGATTTTTCATTAACTTGAGTCTCTTCGTGCTCGTCTGTCTTGATGTAAAAATCTGGTTGAAAAGTCAAAGTTGCACAATTTTGTCCAACTATTGACTAACTTTTATGGGTCAAAGTATGAACTCCCCCTCATGAACTCAGGAAGACTTGTTATCATTATCTCACCCACAGGCCTCATCATGCATATCTGATAAAAAAGTGTCTTAAAAATCAGTTTTAGTCTTTATAATCCTGTTTTATCTCTCTGCTACGTTAGATAATCCCCTCTCTGGTCCTGTGAAGTCTTCTGGCCATCCACCAATCATAATATTGTCCATATAAACAAAGCAGCAGCGGCTGTTTGTGTGTCAGGTTCCAGGTCCTGTTCACCTCCAGGAGCCCTAACCTTTGGTCGGGTTTGGACCTTTAACTGCTCGCTGCAGCCTCAGCAGGAGGTCTCTGGAGGATTGTGTAAGTCTGTGGATGTGAACAAGGCGTGAGAGCAGAGGGGACGTTTTTTTCTGTTCATGTGAGTCTGATATCCTCTTTAAGGGGGCGACGGACGAGCACCTGCGCCGGGTAAAGGTTGGACCAGGATCATCCTGCACCTGTCTGCAGCTGCCAGGTGGATGCCAGAGAGGTCTCCAGCACAGAGAAGGTACCAACATGTCTTATTTTACTGTTTTCGATGAGAAGTGTTTTAAATTTAATTAATTATTAATATTAATTTATTGAATTAAGCTCTTATTACCAAGAAGCTCTGCAGATGTCGACATGTTGACTGAGGTAAACAGCCTCCAGGCCTGATGGTAAATATGTTCCAGACAAACATCATTTTCTGAGAGAAGTGTTTAGATGTTTGAGGTGAGCAGGCTCCTCGACTTTTATTGTTTAGTCAACAGGGATGATTCCTTTTTAAACCCCCCCCCCCTCTACCAGGATTGGCTGGAGTTAAAAACTAAACAAACAGCTGCGAGGAAGCAAGTTGTCTTCTCCTGGATCACATCTTAGACACAGTGAGGCCAAACATCTGTAAGCACTCCTGAGCTTCTCCTATGGGACTTTAAAAACTCACTTTTACAAGAAGATTCTTCTAAACAGAGTTTATCTCAAGGTAAACGCTTCTTGATTAAATATAAATCTTTAATAATGCTGGAATTCAACATTTGTTTTGCACTTCTGGACTGAAACTGGACTAATTTTGAGCTGAGATGTTGTCGTTTGAGCAAAGTTAAATTAACAACTTGACATCTGCTCTGCAAAATCTAAAAGGTCAGTAGGTTCAGTCAGGTTCAGTCTGTTAAATTTGGCTGCAGAGTAAAAATGTATCAATAAATCACAATAGAAAATAGAAATGAAACCTGCTGATGTGATCTCTGTGAAACAGGTGAGACACCAAATTATAAAAACATCCTGAATTAGGAAATTTAAACTTGTAAAACTTTCACAAAAGATTGAACATGCAAATAAACCCAGAAGTATTTGTGTGCTACTAGTTTTGAACAATATAATTTCAGCAAGCTAAATTTTCAAGCTAAAAATTTATGTATAAAAAAAAAAAAAAGAAAAAAAAAGAAAAAAACGAGAGGACCAAACATAGAGCCCTGGGGAACCCCAGTAAATGTTTTTACAATTTGATAAATTTCAAAAACTGCAACAGAAAAAATGTTTGTGTCTTATTTTAAGTAAACATATATATATATATATATATATATATATATATATATATATATATATATATATATATATATATATATATTTATCAAATATTCAAAAAATCACTCAAAAACTGAAATGTAAACCACTGTTTATGTTTCATTAAGTGAAAATTGTTTTATCAAATTTGAAATCAGCCACATTTACATTTATTTGACAAGTCCAGATAAATGTCTTTGTATTAAGATATTTTTAAAAATTGAATTGCTGCAAGAGTAAAAATTGCATTATTTTTGTCTTTGAATATCTTAAATTGAAATGTGTTCTCTCAGACTGGCACAAGGTTAGGTACCTAAATGCATCTTTGTGACTGTGAGGGAGTGGAAGAGTAGGCGACTTTCTATGCTGGACTTGAACACAGCATTGCAAGGTTATATATTGAAGAATAAAAATGTTAAATTGAAAAAAATTCTTACTTCATTACTAAACAAATTGATTTTTTTTTTACCACATAAAGACAAAAAAGTACCGAAAATTGATACTGTTGATTACTGGTAGAGATTGCCAGGTTTCAGGCATCGGTACCATATCGTTTCAAATGTGAAAGGTACCCATCCCTACAAGGTTGTATTTGAGCTGCTTCCCATGGAGTATTTGACGTTTTGGTCCAATGGGAAAACATGAACAGCTCATCATATATTGACTCTTTTTCTTGATTATGTTAGACCGAAAATATGTAATGTATTCTGGCAGATGCTTCCTAGACCAAAGAGTGTAAGCTTATAGCGAAGGAGAGGGTCAGTCATCTGAATCAATTCACTTCCTGTATGTATCTATGACAACTGTGAGTAAGTTTTGCCATGTTTATCTAGTCAATGACTTCAGACTGCTCTGTGCCCTGTATACAAGTTTAGGGGATAGTGTTGATTGGATGGGAGAATGTTAGAGAGTGAGTGTGTTTACTTTGTGTGTGGAGAAAAAAAGTTAACAGCAAAATCTATGTAATATCTGATTAAGATAAAGATGAGATGCTATATTGTTAACAAAAATTGGTCACCAAAAAAAGACGTTTCTGGACTTGCCAGGTTAATCTAGCTCAGGAATCTGCAACCTTTACTTTCATTAGAGCCATTTAGCCTCAGCTCACCTGGGTTAAAGTCATCCAAGAGCCACAAAATCTACTATCTTTACAATAAAGACAAAAAGGGTATATGTTTCCAAACACAGTGAAAATCTTGTGAATAACAATGTAGACTAAAAGATTTATGCGTTCATGAAAACGAACACGTGGTGTCTTAGCTTTTTATTTTTTGATACATTTGCAGATATTCAAAAGTAGAGAAAAATGTGTTATATAAATTTCATCAATTTAAAAAATCGAAGAAATGTCAATAGGTTGCAAAATTTTTCAATTTTTTTTCAAAAACTGAACATTTTGAATTTTATAAATTTGCCCAAAAAAAATGAAGATTATAATTTCAAAAATTTACTAAATTTTTGAAAATTAACATTCACAAAATTTGTATTAAAAAATAATTTTTACAATTTGCAAAACTTGTAGGAATTCAAAGAATTTTGAAATCAAAAATTAAAAAAAATAATAATAATTTATTTTTTTTTACTTTTTTTTCTAATTCAGAAAAAAAAATTGTAATTCAAAAAAATTGTAAAAAAGTAAAAAAGTAAAAAAAAAAAAAGGGAAGCTTTATTGACAGATGTGATGCATATTTAGTTCAACAAAATGTTAAGGCATAATTTTATTTAGTGTCAATGTTTTTAATCATCAATACCCTCTGTAAGAAAAATAAATAAAACTTTTCCATTATCTTTTTAAAGCTGCAAGGAGCCACTGCAAATTAGTCGAAGAGCCGCAGGTTGAAGACCCTTGATCTTGCTCAAATTAAGTGTAACAGACTATTTTTACTTCATCAAAGACGCATGCTTGATTAGATTTTATTTATTGCAGTGTATTTGATATGTAACAATGAAAAATATTTTGCCTGGAGCTCCACAAGGCTCAATACTCAGTCCTCTTGTATTTTTCTTGAACATAATTCAGTGGTTTATAAAGTGCTGCTAAAATGCTTTTCTAACTTTCTTAACCCTGGTGAGAACTGAAGGGACTGTGTTTTAGCTTTTAAACTTTATGTTTACACTTTTTGGGAGGATTTAAGTTAAAGCTTCAGCCAAAGTTGCCTTGATTTTCTTTTTTTCCATCACAATTCATCAATAACTATTAATTATGCCTCTAAATTCAACAAACTTAACCTTTTTTGCTAAAAATAAAACATCCAGTTTTTGCAGTGTGGCTGACCTTTAAATGCCAGTGTTTACAAACGTGTTTATAAAAGTTTTGCAAATGTAGTATTAGCTTTCAATGAAACACAGACAACTTCAGTTCATTCATTATTTGTAGTTTTATGATGCCACATCCTTTGATTGACAGTTACAGGTTGTGTCCACTAGGTGGCATCATTTCTTCATCTGCGGGTCAGACCCATGAGTAGAGCTGTGTGTTATAGTTTTACTGGCTGTACATTCATATTTTGATGAGCTAAAGCTGGTTTAATCACTTTATCCTGCTTCCTGTGTGACTGTCGGGCTGTGAAGTTTTACCAGTTTGAATCAAACAGGATCAGCTGACAGAGTCTCTGGCACAGCAGTCAAAGTTGTGACATTCAAACCTCTGCTGTGCATGCTGGCTGTGACGGCTGTGACCTGTCGCTGTGACCCTTGTGAATGTCAGTGTCGTATAAATGAGTCACTTCATCACAGATAAACTTATCAGTGAGAGGGGCCTCAGTGCAGGACTTCTTCACGTCCATTAAAGACTCTTTTCTGGGTTTTTCTTTCAGCTGAATCAAGATGAGCGTCTCAGAGAATTCAGTGAAGAGTAACGGAGCAATCATGAGTGAAATCCCTGAAAGGTGAGTAAACATTCAGCTTCTCTCGATCTACTTGAGACTCTTTGTTTTGAAACTTAAAAGAAAAAAACTTCTCTTCTGTCTCAGAATCCTGACTAAAAACACAAACTGCATCCTGAATGGAAACGCCACAAAGGTGGAAAACCTGGAGTCTCCTCCTCGGAGCAGCACTGAAGCCGAGCTGGATGAAGCTGTCGAGGAAATAACAAGTAAGCACAAAAGACAAACTTCAGAAGCAGAAGAATGGCCTCTAACTCTTCTTGTTTTATTTTCATAATCTGATATTTTTGACTGTAGCATCACTTTCTAGTTGGAATATGTTGAAGATACAACCTCAAGTGTCAGAAATAGCGCTGTCACAATATCAGAATTTGGTGAAACTGTTCAAGAAATAACAGGAAAGTGAATTATAAAGAGTGCAGAGGTAACAATGCAAAACAAAACTCTAATCAAGTGTTAATGTCTTATTTCAGAATATTTTTCTTTTTAGACTTAAAATGAGCCACATTCAGCTCACAATTCCAGAAAAATGTTTAATATCAAGATATTAAAAGAGCAAAATGACTCCTTAATGCCTCATGAAGCAGACATGTTGTTACCAAAGTCTGTTTTCACATGGCCCTCAACTTTCATCTTGAATTAAGTCTGTCTAGTAACACAACTAACTAAACTACATCCGGGCTGTGCATAGGCTACTTGTATTAAACGAAAGCTCTCTACCAAGGGGCAACATCCAGTTAGTAAAAATGAAGCCCACATGGAAGTGCTAAAACTTGCTGTTCATCGAGAATCATCGATGACCAGAAGTCACGTACACATCCAGCCATAAAAACTGACTTTTAGAATAAAATAGAACTTTATTGTCATTGTAACAAGTACAACAAAATTAAAGTCGCAGCAGCAATCAAGGAAACCAAAGCAAGAAAGTGTATAGAAAGTGTAAAAAGCTCCATAAGAAAACAGGTGCTGACAGCTTGTCCATCATTGTCCAGTTCAGCCAGTCTCCACCTCCACAGGGTCCAGGACTGAGCTTCTTCAGCAGTCTGTTCAGTCTCTGTCTCCTGGATCCTGTCTGCTCACAGCAGGTGAAGCTCTTCCAATGTGGCCTTGGTGTCTGCTGTTAGCTCTGTTAGCCATGTCTGTGAATAGCATGATGCTACTCTGCCCTCTGGTATTCCCTCTGTTGCTGGGTTAGCATGGCTAGCTCGTCCATCTTATTGGAGATAGATCTTACGTTCCCAATAACGATGGATGGAAGGACAGGTCCATGTCGTCACTTCTTAGCTCACACCTGAGAACCAGCACGTCGTCCTCACCTCCTTCTCCTCACCTTGTGGGAAAACATCTGGCCTTACACCAGTTAGCATTGACATGCTACAGGCTGCTAACAGCTGATTTCACATGTAAGCAATGCAGCTATGGTTACATGTACATGTGCAGGGACTCTGCTCTGCTGAGCAGCTCGGCTTTACATGGTGAATTAGCAGTTAAAACACTGTAGTTTTAGCAGACGTCGTAATACTTGTGAGACTGTGATATTTGCATGCTTGTTCTGACATGCACTGTGAACCTGGACCACAATAATGATGCGGTAATAACATAGTGACGAACTGACGGTAGAGGCGATCTTTAGACTACACTTTTAGCACGATGGATAAAACAGTCAGAGAAAAGTGAAGGAGCAGGATGGAGCCCTATTACAGAAATAGTTTATTGGTGAAGTCTGCCTATATTTCCACGTATAAACTATACATGTTACAGTACCGCTTTGACTCACCACAATGAAGCGTCCTGAGATGATCTGTGTCCAGGTGGATTTTCTTCCTCCTGAGCTGCAGAACCGTCCGGGTCTGACTCGGGGTTCAATACAAAAAGACGTATCCTACACTCTGCCATTTTATTAGTGCTATCAATGCCTTACGGTGAAGTTTTGGCAAACAGCAAACTCGCTCAGTCTGCTCCATCCAATATAGCGATTTTGTAAATACTGCCATGCTGCAAAAACCGCCCCCTGGCTCTACCCCCTCCGCCCCTCTGATAGAACTGACCAATCAGAGCACAAAGGGCTGTGACGTTGCGAGGTTACTGGAGGTCATTCTCCAAACGGAGCGTTTCAACGAGATCTTCAGAATGGCCTAAAATGAGGATATTGAGAACGCTATTGTGGGGCAATGAAGGAACTAAATGACTTGTACTGAGGGCAGAAATGCTTTACAGGCATCCTAGTCTGGCATAGTGAAAAGGAGACACATGCATGCTATGTCCCCCTTAAGCTAACTTTGCTGTTTACGTCATTAAAGTGATTGATTTATCATGAGAGAGTTTAAAAACTACATTAGAGCCTTTTTTGCGCCACAGACCGGTTTAATGCCTGCCTAAAGAAACTTTCAAAAGATGTTTGCTTTTTGTCCATTTTATAATAAATGTAAAATAAATAATGTAAGCTGAGTATTTCTTATGAGCAGCCCGGTACCAATTGACCCAAGGACCGGTATTCTGCCCCTGCTTTCCTAGAATAGCAGATAGGTAACGGCTTCTCCATGAAAACTCAGATTCAGATGCTTCTGGTTGAAGTTTTACTCAGAAAAACGCTGTAAAACTGCACAAACAGAGAAATGAATATCAGCCTGACAGAATAGATTTACATTTCAACACATTTAACCTATTTTAAGCGTCTTTTAAGTATCAAAAACGATAAAGAAAACATGGCGCTAGCTCGATGCTAACGTGCGAATTACGTAGATATGCTAACGGTTAGCATATATCGATCCCAGCTTACATCTAAATCCTTAACTTTCATCACAGAACTAAATCATAAAGACTTCAAAAACTAACAAAACTGATCTTCTTAAAGTAAAAATACTCACGGAAAAATGTTTTTTCCAACAGGAAGAAAAAAGGAAAATATGTAGAGTAATGGCTGACCAGAGCAAGTTTCTAAATAAACTCGAAACGTGCAGTTACCACTTTCAGACACCAGGTGTCTCACTTCTATCATCAACATTAAACAGGGACCCCTGCATCAGAGGACACAAGACTAGATTAAAGTGATGAAACTGAGCAGAAAATTGCTGAAAAATGAAACAGAATCAGAAATAATTTGGGCTAAAAATGTTGTTTTAAAGTCAAAATAGTCTTCAAAATAAAATCCAGATCATGATCCTGCCATAAAAACATCCTGACATATTTTCCACTTATGGCCTCCTCATGGAAAACATGTTCCTTGGTCAGAAGCAGAGTTTGCTGTTGTTTACGCAGCACGTAAAACTTCAGAAAACTGACCACTGATCATCCGGGATTAAGAAACACCTTTTTGCAGAACAGATGTTGTTTTTCAAAGAATTTTCCATCAAAAATGAGTGTTTAGATTTTTAGGTTTTACCTTCTTAGAGGAAGAGTTTCTGTTTTAATAAGTCTTCAGCCTAAAAGTAAATGTGATGCTTGTTGCAAACAGGGCGTGACTCCAGCACTGGAGGGGCTGAATAGATTAATTAGCACGAGCTCCTCCAGCAGGTTTGTCATCTTTATCTAGTTTTCCCTGAACTTCAGCCTGGATCGTGTCACAATACATCATCTTTGGGTATTTAAAGCTGTTTTAGAAAGTTTTCCCTCCTCATGCTGTGCTTAGATAATCTGCACACACGTGGAGAGGAAGAGCCTGACACTACAAGTCGTCATGTGAGAAAACAACACACATGTGGAGAACATAACCAGAGAGAATGGAGTTAAAGAGTCTGAGAAAAGCCTGAAGGGATCGTTTAGACGCAGTTGAAGAGCCTGTTTGGTAGAAATCACACGATTCAGTGTAACAAATGAAACAGTAAGCTCTAAAGGACGCTGTGCATCACAAATCCTTCTGACCTTTCTGAAAACAGTTGCTCATCTGTGAGTTTTTTTTTTACAGAAGTTACAGGAATGATTCACATCATGGAGAGAAAATGCAGAGGTTACACAGATGGAAGCAAAGATAGATTGTGTTAAGAGTTTCTCTGGATGCTGGAAACTATCATAAAGTTTTACAAGAGGCCCAACTTTGGCTCATCGCAGCACAAAGACGTTGTTATTTCTCCATGTTCTTGTTTTCCTTCCTGCTTTCATCGCAGTAACCCAACTCTGATGCTCTCTATCTAACCCATATTCTTTTCCCTCACCAAACCTGATTGGTAGGTAGGCATGAGCTCTATAGCTTCCTGCTCAGTCTCAGGTATCAGCGGCGCCTTCCCCCGTTCATGCACAACCTGCAAATCATGTTGCTCTGACAGCGCAGGTGTGACAGTCTCTAAAAGGTAGTCCAGAGATGACTGCAGCCCTCTCTTACACCTGACTCCTCTGCTGAAGGAGAAGCTCGCTGCCTCTCAGGGACTTTGTTTGTGGACTTCTCAGTGATGGCGGGTAGATGTGGCTGTTGTCAGGATGACACCCCTAAAATCCGCTTATGGCCTCTAGATGGGATCGCCAACCTGGCCCCAGCCGAGGAGCTGTGGAGCACCAGCAGGGATAAGGCGGTCAAGCTGAGGATGGAGAACTCGGGATCGGGATCAGAGAACCCCATCACCATCCACCAGATGTTCCAGAAGACGGTGGAGACGTTTGGGTACCACACGGCTCTGGCTTTCAAGAAGGACGGTCAGTGGGAGACGGTGACGTGGAAGGATTACTACGGGCAGTGCCGCGCGGCTGCAAAAAGCTTCCTCAAGGTTTGTTTTGGGCTTTTTCTGCATTTCATTCAAGAAACATTTGCACAGGTTCAACATGTTTACATCATGCACAAGAGAGGTTTTTAAAAGTTCAAGCTCTGAATCCAGGAAGTAAAAGAAATGATCATTCATCTGCTGCATTTTAACATCTGTTTTGATACAACTTGACTTGATTATCACACATTTGACTTCTTTTTTCAAAGAGGGCCACATTTGATTTTGTGAAAATGACCACTGAGCTGTTTCTTTTGAACATTTCTTCAAATTTACGGATTGATGAAATCAAACCTCACCTCGCCCCTACACTGCAGAAACTGAAATCTTAACAAGTGTTTTTGTCTTATTTTCAATAAAAAAATCCTTTTTAGACTCAATATGAGCCAAATTCACATGACCAATCCAGAAAAAATGTCTTCGTACTCTGATAACTTGAAACAAGACATTTTTCTGGATTGATAAGTTGAAAGTGGCTCATATCGAGTATAATAAGACAATTTTTACTTTAAAAAAGACAAAAACACTTGATAAGATTTCAGTTTTTTGCAGTGTAGGTGTCTCTTGATACCACATGATCAGTGCACTGCAAAGAAATGAAATCTTATCAAGTGTTTTTGTCTAATTTCAAGACTCTATTTTTACTCGACATGAGTCACATTTAACTGATGGGTCCAGAAAAATGTCTTGTTTCAAATTGTTTAAGACAAAATCAGGTCTGAATTGCTTGCTCACAAGTCAGAATTTTTTTTTTTTAGTTTTTTTTTTTAAACTTATTACATCTCCTCTTTGTCCTTGGGGGTAGAATAATCAGAAGGTCTCAGACTCAGCTCTTAGTGAATTTTCAGGACTAATTACTGAATGTTGTTGGAAATTAAAGTATATTGTTGCTGCAATTAATTGTGGTTTGTTGGCTTGATCATTCTACATTATGAAAAAAATAAATAAATAACTGCTTGTGTTGTACCATTTGGGAACAACAGAGGAGAAGAGTCTGGCTAGAGATTCAGAGCCGCTCTGGCCTGGGAGCACCAAAATGAGGTCTGAATTACTTGTAATAAGTTAAAAAAAAATCTACCAATGGAACAAGAGAAAAGTCACTTGTATTTAGACATTATTCTAGTTTCAAGCAAATTTTCGGGTAAATTTTTCTGACTTGTGAGCAAACAATTCAGAACTCATTTTTGTCATCAAATAACTTGAAACAAGACATTTTTCTGGACTGCTCAGGTGAATGTGGCTCATATTAAGGCTAAAAAGACATTTTCTACTGAAATTAAGACAAAAACACTTGATAAAAATTCAGTTTTCTGCAGCGTTACATTCTGCGTAAACATCAGCAAACTCTGCTTCTGAGCAATGAACATGTCCTCCACTCGGGGGCGATATAGGTGAAATATGTCAGGATGTTTTTAAAGCAGGATCAGGATCTGGATTTTGTTTTTTGACCTAAAACAACATTTTGACCCCAGTTATTTCTGATCCTTCACCATTTTTTGCTAGTTTTGTGCCCTCTGATGGGTTTTCGAACTCTCTCATTTTCACATCCTGATAAAAACATTTATTTAAAGCTGTTTTTAATTTCTTGCAAGTTAAAAGCTAGGGGCCAAAATATGAATTCATGGGAGGTCTAATAGGCCTAAAATAAAAATTAATTATGCTATCCCCGTCTATTGAGCTTTAGCTTCAGCTCCTCTACCTTAGACGTCAGAGGAGGTTAGGGTTAGCTTAGCTCGCCCAGCTGTCCGGGAACTTCCAGTAGCAGCTCCAATCAAATTCAAAGCTCTTCTTCTGGCTTACAAAACATTGACAAGAACGGGTCCCTCATCCAGGTCTACACTCCTTCTGACCCACTACGCTCTGCTTGTGAAAGACGCCTGGTGCTCCCAGCCCAGTGCGGCTCCAAATCACTAGCCAGACTCTTCTCCTCTGTTGGTCCCAAATGATGGAATGAATTACCTAACTCTATACGATCCACAGAGTCCCTTTCTACTTTAAGAGATGTCTGAAGACTCATCTGTTCAGGGAACACTTAGACCCTTAATCTGACCCTTCTCCTCTTTGCCCTCAGGGGTAGGATGAGCCGGAAGGTCTCAGACTCAGCTATTAGTTAATTTTCAGCATTATTACTGAATGATGTTGAAGGTTGAAGTATATTGTTGCAGCAATTAATTGTGGTTTGTTGGCCACATTATTCTGCATTATTTCAGCTGTTCTTAAACGTGCTTTATTATCAGAGCTATAACTGAAAAGTTAAAGTCACTTCTTCAAATCCTGAGTCCTGAATCTGAGCCTCGTCCTGCAGAAGTCTAAGAGCAGATCTGGAGGATTCCCTCTGACCCACACATATCCTTAAATCCCTGACACCTTTTTTTGTAAACACCGTCCCAGTATTTCCCCCCCAGTCTATCTGTAAACCTCACAGGCTGCTGAAAAGTAACACTCAGGTGTGTGAAATCCACAGCTAGTGTTACCTCTCCTGTTTCACGGACGTGTTCGTGTTGAAGCCAGATGTAGGTCAAGAGTAACAGAGGCACTGTGCGGCAGTGCCATCAATGATGCATGTTATTTGTCTAAATAACTCACACACTCACACACACGTCTTGTTGTCTTGTAGTTGGGGCTGGAGCGGTACCACGGCGTGGGGATTCTGGGATTCAACTCCCCTGAGTGGTTCATCGCAGACATCGGTTGCATCTTCGCCGGGTAAGGCTGCACAGAAATCCTGTCCCTGGATGTTTCACATACTTTAAGGCCCCTGTGAGTCTTTGGCCCTTCTTCTCACCCCTACATTTACAAACCGGATGCTGATAAGGCTAAACAAAGATTTTACATTCCCCCTCTCTGTACCTGAGCTCCTGCAGCCCTGTCTCACCTGATACTGTCACATTTATCTGCCCGTACTTATCTCACAGTCCATCTCAGTGTCTGCACACACCTGTTTGGGCTGTCTCACGAAACCTGATGTGGGTGTTTGTCCTGCCCGTTCTTCTCGGCTTTGCATTAAACTGTGACACAGCAGAAGAATGAGCAGAATGTTTGCATAGCCTGCAAAAAACAGCAGGAAGTAGCTTTGAACCTGTGTCTCTTTAGTCATATCTCCCTGTCGTTCTCTTTGATTAAATGAGGTCAGTCAGGTTAAGGTTAGTAAATTTGGAAGCATAATAGTTACCGAAAAAATCAAAATGGACTGCAGTGCATGAAAACATCACACATGATCTCTATTCAACAAATAAAACATGAAAAAGCAACATCTCCTGAATGAGGCAACTTTATTCAAAACAAGTGATAATGTCATTAAAAACCAAGAGGACCAAACATAGAGCCCTGGGGAACTCCAGAAAATGCCTTTTCATCTCATACATCAAATACACTGCAAAAACTGAAATCTAACCAAATATTTTTATCTAATTTTAGTAGAACTGTCTGATTTGACTTTATATGAGCCACAATGATCTGGCAAGTCAAGAAAATGTCTTATTTTCTGATATTGAAAAATGAATATGATGCATGTTTTGCCTTGCATTGGTACTAAAATGTACAAATGGGCTGAGAATTAATACATAAAAAATTTCGAAAGCAGCAGTTGCAGCAGCAACCTTGTAAACTATTTATTTGTTATGCTCTATGTTGTCAATCAACATCTGGCAAAGGGACTGCCAATAAAAATTAGCCATTTCGGCTAACTTGGGTACATTTACATTTGTTTAAATGCCAATTAATATATCTTTTCCCTTTTAAATTAAATAAAATTAAATTAAATTAAATTAAATTAAATTAAATTAAATTAAATTAAATTAAATTAAATTAAATTAAATTAAATTAAATTAAATTAAATTAAATTAAATCAAAAAATAATAGAGGACTGAACATAAAGCTAAATTGAACTTAATTAAAAAAAAACATAATTAAATTAAATTAGAATTAAATTGAAAAATAATAGAGGACTGAACATAAAGCTAAATTGAACTTAATTAAAAAAAAATAATTAAATTAAATTAGAATTAAATTAAAAAATAATAGAGGACTGAACATAAAATTAAATTAAATTAAATTAGATTAGATTAAATCAAAAATAAAATAGAGGACAGAACATTTAGTTTAATCAAATTAAATTAAATTAAATTAAATTAAATTAAATTAAATTAAATTAAATTAAATTAAATTAAATTAAATTAAATTAATAAAAAATAATGGAGGACTGAACATAGAGCCATGGGGAACTCCAGAAAATGCTTAACACATTTTTCCATTTGTAAACAACAAATATTCGCAAAAAAATTGAAATCTAAACATCTGTTTGTTTTTGTCATATTTGTCTTAACATAAGCCTCATTCACCTGACAAGTCCAGAAAAAAATCAGAATTCAAGACATTAAGAGACAAAATCAGGCCTAAATTTCTTTTAAGGAGTAAAACAAAATCTACCAATTCTGTCAGAAATTATGAAAATATGGATACAACTAAAACTTATGAGCCTCAAATAATTTTATGGCAGCTTTTTGATATTATTATTTAAAAATGAGAGGACCGAACATAGAGCCCTGTGGAACTCCAGAAACTTATCTGGCATGTTTTGTCATTGTTACACATCAAATACTCTGAAACTAAACTGTTTATGATATATCTTGAGTAAAAACTAACATTTAGACTTAATCTGAGTCACATTCACCTGGCAAGTCGTGAAAATCTTCTAATTCAAAGACATTAAAACACAGAAATGACGATAGTGGGACATAACTAAATGATCTGAAAGACTTTATTCATATTTCTGATCTGATCTGTGCTGCAGAGGTCTTGCAACTGGAATCTACACGACCAACTCCCCTGAAGCGTGTCAGTTCGTCGCCGCCAACAGTAAAGCCAACGTCCTGGTGGTGGAGAACCAGAAACAGCTGGACAAAATCCTGAAGGTCAGGAGCTTCATGGTGTCTGTGGAGTTATTATGTTCATTAGGATGGAGGAAATCTGAGCTCATTTGATTCAGTTTGATGCGTCTCTCCTGACAGGTTAAAGACCAACTACCTCACCTGAAAGCTATCGTCCAGTATAAAGGAGAGCTGCAGCAGAAAACCCCGTTCCTGTACACGGTGAGTTCACTCAGAAAACATGACGTATGATTAAAATAGCCCTGGCTGTTGTATTTAGACGGTTTTCTGAACACGGTCTCTGTGTTTCTGTAGTGGGAGGAATTCATGAAGCTGGGGGAGGATGTGCCTGAGAAAACACTGGACGACATGATCAACAGTCTGAGGCCCAACGAGTGCTGCTCTCTCATCTATACCTCTGGAACAACTGGAAACCCTAAAGGAGTCATGCTGAGTCATGATAACGTGAGTCAGCAAAACAAGACACTTCCATTTCTTAGCTTTTATTACTTTTATTAAACTCTCCACTACATGTCATTACAACATTAGTCTACAACGATGGATACACTGCAAAAAACTGGAATCTTATCGAGTAGTTTTGTCAAATTTTAAGTAAAATTATCTTGTTATACTTGAAATGAGCCTCATTCACTTGACCAGTCCAGGAAAATGTCTTGTTTCAAGTTATTTAAATACGCAAATGAGGTCCGAATTGCTGCAACAAGTAAAAATAATCTGCCAATGGATTAAAAAAAAATACTCGAAAATTTGCTTGAAACTAAAATAATGTCTTCATACAAGAAAATTTTTCTCTTTTTCCACCCGCAGATTTTTTTTTTAACTTATTACGTAAACGTTATCGCGCAATTTGGCCTCATTTTTTAAAAATAAATAACTCGAAACAACATTTTCTGGACTACCAAGTATAACAAGACAATTTTTACCCAAAATAAGACAAAAACACATCATAAGATTTCAGTTTTTTCCAGTGTACTTGATTTTTCAGCATGATAGGCTTCTTACTTCTCGTGTTTAGAGCCCAAACTGGGTAATACTCGGCATAGTTTTACTGTTTTCTGCTTTTAAAAAAAACAATTAAAACTGACAGTTATTGTGGTTTTAGTCTGTTTATGTATCTGTTTCTAGTTCTTCTTTTCTTCCTTTTTATTTAAAAGGTCAGATATATAAGAATAAAAAATTATTTGTCATCAAGATTTAAATAGATTATCCTGAAAGAGGCAAGCCAAAGCTACTATCACAGCTAAAACTTTTATAAAAAGCAAATCTAAACTAAGAGGTATGTGTGTGACACAGCAGAGTTAAGGAAATTATAGTAGCATTTTAAAGGTATTTATAAACTGCTGATTTATGTAAATAAAAAACACGAGGACCGAAGAAAGAGCCTTGGGGAACTCCAGAAAATACTTTTCCATACTTGCGCATCAATTACACTGCAAAACTGAAATCTAAGTATTTGTCTCTGTCTTATTTTTATTAAAAAGTGTCCATAAGACTTAATATGAGCTACATGCACCAGACAGGTCCAAAAAATGTCTTAAATCAAGATATCAAAACACAAAAATAAACTACACAAGCAAAATTTTCCTTCCCTATTGACGGCCTGTTTTTACTTATATATATATATATATATATATATATATATATATATATATATATATATATATATATATATATATATATATATATATATATATATATATATATATATATAATAAAAATATTAAACATCTAAGCAAATGATTAAAAGCACAAAAATAATGTGTGTACACCTAAATACACACATACAAACACTAAAATCTACTAATGCAATCAATATACATAAATAAATATATTTAAAAAATGAAAATGAATTAAATGATCAATAAAATAGATAAATAAATAGGTAAAAATACAATAAGGGTAAGATTTCTTAAAAGCAGGTCTGGAAAAGTGAGTTTAAAGAAGAGATTTAAAAGAGGTGACTGACTCTGCCCACCTTATTTCCTCGGGAAGGGGGCCCTAGCGGAAAAAGCTAAGTCACCCTTAGACTTTAAAATAAGAAAATCAGACATTTTTCTTGCCTTTTCTGGTGAATGTGGCTCTTATTTACTCTAATAAACACTTTTTAATAAATTCAAGACATAAACACACTTGGATTTCATTTTTTCCCCAGTGTATTAGATGCAAGACAATGGAAAGCCTTTTTTTGGAGTTCCCCAAGGCTCTATATTCGGTCCTCTTGATTTTTTCTCTTGCGTAAATCAGCACATTAAAAAGCTGCTCACGTGATTGTGGCTTATATTAGGTTTAATAAGACTGTTTTTGCCATGTGCTATCCAAATCAAACAGTGACGTTGTGTTAATGTGGACTCTGAGCCTCCATCTCCTCTTGTTGTGAGAAGTGTAACCGTACTATAACCTTAAAGGGTGCTGACATAAAGTTCATACCAACAACAGGTTTGACTCAGGCTTTATCATCGGGCATCAGTCAGATCAGAGGCTCCATCTCACCACCTGGTAGTTAGCTAATCTTGATTTTAGGAGGAAGAAGGGAGACGTTTTGAGCTGCAGTGTTGAAAAATACCATGAAAACACATGTGGTACAGTAACAGCTCTCAGAGGTCTCCACCATCTGTGGTTTTGTCCTCTGTTTCCTGGTGACTTATTCCCCTAACTTGGAAAAACCTGCACCAGGGGCTCCCATTTTCTGCCCCTGATTTTCTATTTTTATGCATATATTGGAAGTAAGATGCTAGAAATATTTCCTGATTTCTCAAGTTTCACTTCTTACTCTGCAGCTGACCTGGACGTGTAACGCTGCAGCTGAAAGATTGGCCATAAACTACGCTGAAGAAGTCATGGTCAGTTACCTGCCGCTCAGCCACGTGGCTGCTCAAGTCGTCGACATGTGGCTGGCTATCAGCTACGCCACCACCGTCTACTTCGCAGACCCAGATGCTCTCAAGGTACGAATGCTTCTGCTTTACAAACATCCAATCAGGGATAGAGATTTTCTGTAACTCACCGTGTTTAATCCACATTTATATCTTCAGGGCACGTTAGTCAACACAATGAAAGAAGCTCGTCCAACGTGTTTCCTCGGGGTTCCTCGTGTGTGGGAGAAGATGGAGGAGAAAATGAAAGCAGTGGGAGCAAAATCGTCCCCGATGAGGAAGAGAATAGCAGGCTGGGCCAAATCCATCGGACTACAGTACAACTACAGCGTCATGAATGGGTGAGACATGTTTGACTGTAGAGTTTCTCTCTTTATTGTAATATACACTCACCAGCCACTTTATCAGGTAGACCTTGCTAGTCCCGGGTTGGACCCCCTTTTGCCTTCAGAACTGCCTTAATCCTTGGTGGCATAGATTCAACAAGGTCCTGGAAACATTCCTCAGAGAGTTTGCTCCATATTGACATGATAGCATCACACAGTTGCTGCAGATTTGTCGTCTGAACATCCATGATGAGAATCTCCCGTTCCACCACATCCCAAAGGTGCTCTATTGGATTGAGATCTGGGGACTGTGGAGGACATTTGAGTACAGGGAACTCATTGTCATGTTGAAGAAAGCAGTCTGAGATGATTCCAGCTTTATGACATGGAGCGTTATCCTGCTGGAAGTAGCCATCAGAAGATGGGTACACTGTGCTCATAAAGGGATGGACATGGTCAGCAACAATACTCAGTGACTGAGTACTTTTTTTTCTTTTTTTTCTTTTTTTTCTTTTTTCGCTTTTTTTTCTTCTTTTTTCTTTTTGCCTTTTCTTTCTTTTTTTCCCCTTTTTTCTTTTTCTTTTTTTTCTGTTTTCTTTTTCCCTTTTTTCTCTTCTTTCTTTTTTCTTTTTTTCCTTTTCCTTTTTTTCCTTTTTCTTTCTTTTTTCTTTTTTCTCTTTTTTAGCTTTTTTTCTTTTTTCCGCTTTTTTCTTCTTTTTTCTTTTTCCTTTTTCTTTCCTTTTTCCCTTTTTTTCTCTTCTTTCTTTTTTCCTTTTTTCCTCTTTTTTTATTTTTCTTTCTTTTTTCTCTCCTTTTTTCTCTTTTTTTCTTTTTTCTCTCCTTTTTTCTCTTTTTTTCTTTTTTCTTCTTTTTTCCCTTTTTTTTCTTTTTTTCTTTTTTTCTTTTTTCCCTTTTTTTTTCTTTTTTTCTTTCTTTTTTTTCTTTTGTCCCCCCGTGTTTTTCTTTTTTTCTCTTTTTTTTCTGTTTTTTTTTTTCTTTTTTTCTGTAGACTTTAAACCATGCTCAGTTGGTACTTAGGGGCCCAAAGTGAGCCAAGAAAATCTCCCCCACACCATTACACCAGCAGCAGCAGCCTGAACCGTTGACACAAGGCAGGATGGATCCATGCTTTCATGTTGTTGAGGCCAAATTCTGACCCTACCATCTGAATGTGGAGCAGAAATCCAGACTCATCAGACCAGGCAACGTTTTTCCAATCTTCTATTGTCCAGTTTTGGTGTTGCTGTGTGAATTGTAGCCTCAGTTTCCTGTTCTTAGCTGACAGGAGGGTCACCCGGTGTGGTCTTCTGCTGCTGTAGCCCATCTGCCTCAAGGTTGGACGTGTTGTGTGTTCAGAGATGCTCTTCTGCAGACCTCGGTTGTAACCAGTGGTTATTTGAGTTACAGTTGCCTTTCTATCAGCTCCAACCAGTCTGTCCATTCTCCTCTGACCTCTGGCATCAACAAGGCATTTTGTCCCACAGAACTGCTGCTCACTGGATATTTTCTCTTTTTGGGACCATTCTCTGTAAACCCTAGAGATGGTTGTGGGTTAAAATCCCAGTAGATCAGCAGTTTCTGAAATACTCAGACCAACAACCATGCCACGTTCAAAGTCTCTTAAATCACCTTTCTTCCTCATTCTGATGCTCGCTTTGACCTGCAGCAGATCGTCTTCACCATGTCTACATGCCTAAATGCATTGAGTTGCTGCCATGTGATTGGCTGATTAGAAATTTGTCTTAACAAGCAGTTGGGCAGGTGGACGCTTATCCTCAGAAGTGTAATAATAATGTTTTGTTTCCCAGGGAGAATGAGGTGCCGTGGGGCTTCACGCTGGCCAACGCTTTGGTCTTCAAGAAGGTGCGTGCTGCGTTGGGTTTGGACCGCTGCAAACTGTGCATGACGGGTGCTGCGCCCATCACCAAAGACACCCTGGAGTTCTTCATGAGCCTGAACATCCCGCTGTTAGAGCTGTACGGGATGAGCGAGTGCAGCGGACCACAGACCTTGTCCCTGAACGACCAATACCGCATCACGAGGTCAGAAGAAAAGCAGAAATAAAACAGGAAATTACATTTTAAAGTTGATTTGTTTACATTGATGCGGTCGTAAAGAGACGTGCAAAAGTCACAACAGGTTTGAATGATTATCTTCTCTGTATCTCTCCAGCTGTGGAAAAGTGATGCCAGGCTGCAAGACGAAGCTGGATAACCCAGATGAGGACGGAAACGGAGAGATCTGCTTCTGGGGTCGACACGTCTTCATGGGCTACCTGGACCAGCCAGAGAAAACCACAGAGACCATCGACCAGGACGGCTGGCTGCACTCTGGAGACCTGGGAAGACACGATGTTAAAGATTACCTTTACATCACAGGACGGATCAAAGGTGAGCAGCAGTTGGAAGAAAAAATACTTAAATGTTGTTGCAATCATTGTGCAAAGCTAAAAGTTGTTTTTTTTTTCACAGAGTTGATCATCACAGCCGGCGGTGAGAACATCCCTCCCGTTCCCATCGAGAACGCCCTGAAGTCCGAGGTTCCCATCATCAGCAACGTCATGCTGCTAGGAGACAAGCTGAAGTTCCTCTCCATGCTCATCACACTCAAAGTGAGCCGACCTCTCCAGCAGACAGCAGCAGCTGCTCAACAAACAGCAGCAGACACATGAAAACTCCCTCTGTTTAATCCCCACAGTGTGTCGTGGACGAGAACGGCGAGCCCACAGACGAGCTGAGCCAGGAGGCTTTGGATTTCTGCAGCCAGCACAACGTCACCTCCACCAAGGTATCAGAGATCATCGCCAAGAAGGAGCCGGCTATCTACACCGCCATTCAGGAGGGCGTCGAGCGCGTCAACGCTGTGGCGACATCCAACGCCCAGCGGGTCCAGAAGTGGGTCATACTGGAGCGAGATTTCTCCATCTCTGGAGGAGAGCTGGGTGAGTCTGAGGCACTCTTACCTCACATTGGTTTTCTTAGTATGGCAGCTCTTTTATTCCCATTTTTCTACATTTTAAGACTGATATTACACTTTTATTTTAGCAACTTTGCAGCATAAGTTCTTAAAACAGTTTTACAACCAGGTATATAACCTGCTACAATAACAACAGTATCTAAAACTCAGTTCTTTGAAACACTCCTCCAGGGTCATTAAAGGCCTTCCAACATTAAAAAACTAATCACATTCGAATATTTCATCCATTATTTTAAGAATATAAACAAACATGCTAAATTAAGTATCTTTTATTCCGTTTTTGTTCATTTTTGTCTGTTTTCTATTGACCTATTAGCGTATTCAGTCAGTAGGAGGAGGCTGGTCTTTAGCCCAGATATGTTGGAGGTAAAACGTTTGGGAAACCTTTCATTAAAGCAGTAGGTTATAAAAGAAATTAGCAAAACATATCAATACATCACAATAATTTAATACTGTAAGATTTTTTATATCCAGGATTTCTTTGTCATATGATAATGCTAAAATTTTGTTTGTGTAGCACCTCTTAAAAACAGATAAATTCAAAGTGTTTTGACAAATGAAGTAAGGAATAAATTCTGGAGAATGAAAAAATACCAAATCCACATTGGGGAGTCAGAAAAAAGTACAAAACAGTAAAAATAGTGGCGTTATTCTATAATTAGGGGAACATTTCAGGTAACCCAAAAAAGTGGAAAAAATCTGTGCTTTTTTGTTTCATATTTTATTTGATTGCAAATGGTACACCTGTAATGTAATTAATTCATAAGTTAGCAAGCTTAGGCTCTAAAGAATTCTTAAATATTTAAGTAACAAAAAAAATTTGGAGTATATTTTTGTCAACTGTGTAATGGAGAAAAGTTGTGACTATTTTTTTAACATAATAGTCACATAAATCCATATCATACTTAATTTGGAGTTATTCCACATTTCTCTGTCAGACTACGCTCCCTAGAAATGTCCCTCATCATTTACATCACAGTTTAGACAAAATTTAAAGGTCCCATATTCTGCTTCTTCTCTGCTGTTTAATATGGATCATTGATGTCTTCATGAAATGGTAGTAACATGTTTTGGTCCAAAAAGCCAATAAATCAAGCACAGTAGCATTGTTTCCAGGCTCTCATAGCCCCTCTGTTCAGAACGCTCTGATTTAGTGGGCGTGGCCTTCATATGTAAATGAGCCACCGCTGATACCGCCCCGCGCTTCAGCGTCACTGAGAGCGGCACCACGAGCTCCGAGTGCACAATGTTTAGAAAACAGCAAAGCTCGTTCAACGTAACATTACAGGCTAAAACAACAGGCTAATCGCAGCTAAAGTTAGCATCCTGAAGCTAACTCAGAGTCAGGGGTGACACTGAGGAAAAGCTCTTACATCTGCTCCACAGCACACAGCATTTAAAATACTCACATTTCCAGGGTCCCAGGTTTGTTGGTGGATGGTTGGTAATGCGCCTGGATTCAGGACCAGTCTATTGGCTAGCCCTCTGTTGGACTGTCCAAAGTTGGAAAAGCAGCCGGCCGTGAAGTGACGAGCACACACAAGCACAGTTTTACTGAGTGTAGCTGGAACATTTCCTTGATAAATGAACTCTAGACACTTAGTCTGTCTTCTTCTGAGATGGGGAGCTTGTGCGTGGAACTATGTGGCTGTTTACAGCCAAAAACAGAGCAGTGATGGCTCTTCAACTTTGGCATTCTCACAAAATGAATTATTTTATCCAGATAAATTATTAAAATAGTTTTAAAAACACCTTTGTCACATTTTAATGATTATTTTGAACAAATAATACTGAAAATAATAAACACAAACATGTATCCTAGTGTTAAATTTGAAGAGAAAACTTGACATTTAAAAAATCAGACAGCACAAAAACTGCAAATTCCAACACAAGATTTGCATTTTTAGCTAAAGAAATGATGGAACCTGTTCACTTTATGTATTAAATGAAAGTGAAATATCACTTTAGAATATCATTATAGAATCACTCAGTTATATAAATGACACAAAGTATTTCTCAACCATGATATCGCTGCTTTTATTGCTTTATTTATTGTAATTGTTGATTAAATATGGTGATAAAAGAATACATGCTGTAAACGTTTCATATTTATTTACATTTTCCAGTAACAAATGCCCCCCACAAATGACAAATACAGACACCACAAACAGGAAATAAAGCATAATGACAGTAATAACCCTACTGATCCGAGTACTTCTCCTCAGCTGGTCCTATGACTCACTTTTTTGGCCTTAAAACTGGAGCAAAGGTCGACGCACAACACTGTGATTAAGAGTAGAGGAAGTATTCAACGAGCTGTCACTTTTCAACATGCTGTGAAGTATAAACACCTTTTTATCTTGGTCATGTCATCATCAACAGACGAGTCGCTTACATGCCAGACGACATTCCTGTCTGATTAAATCTCCACCTCTGACGTGTTCAAAGCCACACAGGATCAAAAGTGTGTTAATCTCTAGTTTTATCTTTGATTAAAATGTTTTTGTTTTGTTTTTGTTTTTTTCTGCAGGACCCACGATGAAACTGAGAAGGCCCATTGTTGTGAAGATGTACCAGGAGAAGATAGACGAAATGTACCAGGTGGCAAAACAGTAAACTGTGCTGCACTGAAGAGGATTTTGGAGTTGTCGGCAGGTTTATGAACACTGTTTTGAAAACTGTAAAGCTATTTTTCACCGGTATGTGCAAATTTACAAAATAATTGATTCTGATTGTGTTTTATTTAATGAGAGAAAGGTTTGTGCTGCTATATTTCAATGTCCAGTTTCTGTCGTCTGTCCTAAATCAATATTTAAGCTGTGAAATGTCCCACAGCAGCTCTGCAGATTCTGTAAATAAAATATCCAAATCAGAGTCAATATCTTGCCATTTTACATTATTACATTCACAGGTGAATTATCCACTACATGCAGGATGGATAACTCTGGATTGTGTAGTCAGATTTACAGAAGTACAGTTTTACAGCTTTGAAGGAAAATTCTGGGAATTTTAATTCATGTAGCTTTATTTAAACACTTTTTAATCACGTGTGTATTTTTCTTTTTAAAGAAGCAGAATGTGTGCGCTTTACTGCACATATCCTAAGTGCATGTGACAAATAGTTTAAATTTATTTTGTTTCAAAACATTTTTCATTGCCAGTTTCTTGCCTCATCTTGTGTTTCCAGTTTAATCTCCATTCAACAAATCTTCAGACATGGCTTTTTAAAATTTGGATGTATGTTTGAATATGTGTTTGTACAATGCAAAGTGAATATACTGTGATGGTAAAAATCAATGAAATCAATGTGCAAATTCTAAAGTACAAGTTGTGCTTCTCCATGTACAGTTAAAAATGTTTATTTTATTACAGATGTTTTGTGATTGTTAATAAAACAGAGGGATGAATGAACATTTTGTGTGACTTATTTCAATGATGTGTGGACAAGTAATGAGAGTTTCTTAAGGATTGGTACAGCATTACAATAAATGTGTGCAAAGACATCATTGCTCTGGATTACCAGCCTTGGCATCAAATGTTGGATTGAAATATCTGTTGTAACCTTGTTGTAATAATTCAATGTAATGTACTGAGTTCTATAATCTAGTGTCCTAGTTGTCTACTGAACTAATTCAGTCTGCATTTCAAAAATGACAGCCATCTCCTCGTTTTTTGTCAATAAACGTTTAGCCCATTAATAATGAACCTAGTACAAACAGAAGAACATTTACCTCTCAACGATACTTTGATTCGGATCGTATATCTGCTGAGAAATCATTCACATTTGCTTGAGCTGTGAACTGTAACCGTCTACTTGCGCTGTAGCATGCTAACGACGCTAAAAAAGACCGTAAACGCTTGCTAGATCGCTAGTTAGCATACGTTGTACGAGCAAGCTAGGCGGCTCGTTACCATGCCAACAACTGTAGCTAACGGTACCGCATAAGCTCACTGGGCCGCCAGTTAGCATGCTAGTACCGCTAACTAAAAGGTCCGTGTAAAGTTGCTAGGCCGCAAGTTAGCGTGCTAACATTAGCTGTTAGCTTACACAGCCTTACAGGGCTACTTGCACAGTTGTAGACGATCATTCGAGTTAGTTTTGACAAATAATAAAGAAAATAATATTCTAGGTGGGGTCTTTTTTTATGTTTTAGCACAATTGTGTTTAAGATTAAAACAGTGAGTGTCTCTCATCTGCTGAAACAAACTGGAATTAAAGAAACAATGAAATAATAATAAAAATCAAACTGTCTAAACACTCCATGCCAACATGAGTAACATTATTAATAGTCATTTTTGTCTGTGTATTGTATTAGTCTTTTTCTTTCTTTCTCACAATCTATTTTCCAAAAAAAAGTAAATAAATAAACGATTCTGTTGGATTATATCTCAAAAATTAAACTATGACTTGCCACAGTAAATGCGCTTGAAATGTTCTGATTTGCATGGAGCTTTCTCTGCTTTTCTCTGTGCTTTAAGAAAACTTGCATGAAGAGAAAAAGAGTCGCATTCAGTTTGATCCCTAGATTATGGACAACCTTTTTACCAGAAATGATACTACTGGACATGGACTACGTTTGAATGTTGATAGCTATCAGGACTTGGCATAATTTCACACAGTACATGCGTAACAAGTCAAGAGACAACAGATAAAAGCAAACACTCAAAGCAAATGTTTGCAAATGCACCCCAGATAGAGAAAGGTCTAACAGTTCTGATTTTGATTTCTGATTTATTTACTCTTAGTTTTTACCCACGATTACTGGAAAGTCTACCTTTCAATGCTGCATGTTTGTGCTTTTGTGTTGTTTTCAATATTTACCCACAGGGACATAAAATCAGATACATTTGGACAACTGGTTGTAATGCTTCTCATTTCAGAACACTTTTATCAGATAGAGTTAGGAGGGCATTTACTGCCAATACTACAAGTTCAACCTGAGGTAACAAAATACATCTACAACATCTTATCCGACCTACAGCATTTTTAGAGTAGTTAACATGTTTAAGCTGGGTTGGGCTACTTCTTGTACATTTACCACAAACCCTCTGACATCTGACAGAGTTTGATAATGAAAAAATCCAGCCTGAAACATCTGGGATATCAAGAACTGTCATCTCTAAAAAAATGTCTGACAGGTTTGCTTACAGCAAATCTTTTTCAGATTTGTCCGGAGTATTTTTCTCAAGTTCTTGTGCAGTTTTTTTTTTCACTTGAAATTACATTTCTTACACAAAAAAAAAAATCTGTTTATGTCTGGTTCCACACCAAGAAAAATGATCCAAGACAGTGACAACTTGACCTCCACAGGTGATGGGAAACTGTCTATTATGTCAAACTGACTCTCTTAACCCTTGACCTGCTTATTAAGTCTCCTGTAAATCCATCCAGCTTTGGGAGTGTCTCTAAGCGCTACAATCTTGAACTCATTAAACTCCTCAAAGTGTCAACATAACAACACAACAAAAATTAAAAACAACATCATTGAAAAAGCAGCTGTCAGTATTTCACGTCTTTTTAAGGAGGGAAATTCTAAATAATTTACCTGTCAGGATTAATTCATAGAAAAACAAAATTTTTAGTTTCATTAATGTAAGTTTAATTCACAGAGTTGATACAAAACAGAGTGGGGTACAAGGCTTTTAAAAGAAAACATGAAGCAACACTGATATTTCTTTGATCATCAATCCTTCACTCTTTGGCAGGTTAGTCAGATTATGTTGCTGACATGGAACAGCACTGCCACCATGTGGCTAAAGTTGGCATTACAATCATGTGAGAGTGCAATCAGATGGCATTGATTGACGGTTTTAAATAAAAAAAAAAAAAACATTAAAAACGTGATATAAGAGTAAATACAAAATATCAATAAGACAACAAACTATATAAGGCAGTTATTTCATTATATGACAGTGGGACAGTTAAAGGGCCAGTTCATCCAAATAAAAAAGTGCTTGATCTGTCTTGCCTCAGGTTGCATTTAACCATAAGTACATTTTTGCATTTTTTGGTTCAAAATAAAATCACATATGTAGCACCTGGTTCAGCTGTAAAATAAAAGAAAAAAGCTGCATTTTCCTCCTCTTTCTAAGCATTTGACCAAAAGCTGCTGAGACATGTAGAGCAGGAAAAACATCTTTAAGGCTATATACAACCACACCAATGAGTTAATGTAGTGTTTTTGTAATCTGAACTGGCCCTTCACCTCTTCTTTCTCATTTTGTAGTGATGGCAACTCCCCTCTTCACCCAGGCGTTGCTGTTGAGCAAAGAGAGCATGAAGCGAGCCACGTCTCCTCGCCCCACCATGCTGCCTGCGGGGTTTCCACTGCTGTCGGGCACAAAGTATCCCTCATGTGTCAGGAACTCTTGAGCTGCATGGGACATAAAGGGAGGGAGCATTAAAAGCATTGAAAATTCTATGAAAGAGGCAGCATTCGACAAAATTAGCTCATTCAGTCTTCGCTTGAAGTAATAAGGGCACATGCTCATCAGCCTGGACCATACTGAATCAGATCTCAAGGCAAAAGAAGCTCCACTGTTAATCTCATCTGGGGTATGTTTGGCTCTTCTCTTTTACCTGAGGCGGGCAGGTTCTTCAGACCAGGAGGACGAACCACAGTCCAGTTGATGTCGTCAGTCTTCTGCAGAAACTGCTCCATCTCGTACATGTTGGTGAGGACGCTTCGGATCATCGGCAGCAGGAGGAAGCGGATGAAATAAGACGACTGTGATCCGGAGTTAGCTGACAAGAAGAAAGGAGAAATCCCTCTTATTTTTTACAGTCATTAAAAAACAGAGTACAAAACTTTGCTTAAGCAGTTTGATAACAATCTAAAGCTGGGATAAATGCCTGTGGCTAAGTTTGCGTAACTGGAAACAGAGAACAGTGCTTACAATTTATTCTCAAAATGTTTCCGATCTGGATATTTTGTGAATGACAGTCTCTGAAATTTAGTGTCTGGTTCATTTAGTCACATCAGATACTAAGATAACATTCATGACTGCTGGGGGATTTATAGAGGGATTTTTTTTTTTTATCAAGAACGACGGATGCGCGCGCAACTTGTGTGCAGAAGCACTGCGGAGTGTAACGGTTTGTCAATGGAACGTGGAGGAATTAACCACCGAAAAACGCATTTTAAACTAAATATCATCACTTATATGGATGGTAAACGGCTCCCAGGTTTGTGAAATAGCAGTGAGTGGACAGAAAAGAGCTCAACACTGTCACTCAATGCTCATGACTGCATTATCCGTGGACACTTACCAGACTGTGATAGACCAGGACGTAAACATGTATCAATAAATCAGAAACACTCCCAGATCAAAAAAAGCACACAGACTGCTGAGTCTGAGACCTGGTTCATAATAAAAGAACCAGAAACTACGTCCAGAGTTAATTATGTAACCGCGAACGTCGCTGGTGTTTCTGTGTAAAATGTGACCCTGTTAACTGGTGCCTCTCGGCCGTTAATCGCTGATACTGTCCGCTGAGAGTTACCAGTTAGCATGGTCGCTATTAACTCCATAACACCGGTTGCTCTGTGACGGTCAAAACTTGATAGACGTTGCCTCTGTCATGTAGTATCGTTTCTAAAAACTGACCACAGAACAACCGTACATTTTTATGCTGATAACAGGTTGAAATAAGTGTATAAAAAACGCTAACTCGTCTGAATAAATGGAGATAAACGCTGCTTCTGCGGAGGCCGGGCGGGAAGCCTGGTCAAGATGCGTGCGCATCTTTATGATGACGTAGACTGATAGTCCCTCTTTTCTGTCAGATAAAGAACTAACAACTTTATTCTTATCCAGTTGAAAGACACAATTTTCTCAGGCTGTTTTCACAACATACCCAAATCATTCACCTCTGGTCTTTAGAGAATTTCACATTCACAAACTCGCCACTACTAGAGAAATATCACACAGACCCTGGACAAAAAAATAAGTTTTTTTTTTTTCTAAATATGTATGTATATGAATAATTTTTAATAAGCTTTTATCTAACCACTTATAAATCTTGGCACTGCAATGAATCATGTCCCAAATTATGTGGAAAAAAACACATCAGACGACACAAGACCAGATAAAAGTTGTGAAATGGTGCAGAAAAGCAGTTCAGAAAGCAGGGTCAGAAATAGTTGGGGTTAAAAATGTTTCCAGGTCAGAACAGTTTGAATATGAAAAACAATCCTGATCAAATCCTGACATTAAAACATACTGATATATTTTCCCCATGCTGGCCCCTTTATTGTTTACACAAAATCAAACACGACCCTCTTTAAAAATATCTCTGAAACTTTGCGGATAAACACTGCACGCAGAACTTACGGTCAGTGTACCAGGACGTCATGGTGATGAGCCTGCTGACTCGGGCCTCTCGCATGGCACCGATCATACACTTGATGGACTGGGTGTAACCGGTCACCGCCGAGAACAAGGAGGCCGGGAAGCCGAGGCAGGACATGATGACATCCTGACCCTTAAAGTGAGGCTTTAGGCTGTCCGCTGAAAAGATGTCAGCCTCCACAACCTGAAGAAACAAGACGAGGAGAAGCTGAGATACAAAATATCATCAAAGTGAGCTGTGATTTCTTTCATAAATAGATTTCCAAAGCATGACTGCAACTGGATGAGCCACTCCTGTCAGCTAAGAACAGAAAACTGAGGCTACAATTCACACAGCAACACCAAAACTGGACAATAGAAGATTGGAAAAACGTTGCCTGGTCTGATGAGTCTGGATTTCTGCTCCACATTCAGATGGTAGGGTCAGAATTTGGCCTCAACAACATGAAAGCATGGATCCATCCTGCCTTGTATCAACGGTTCAGGCTGCTGCTGCTGGTGTAATGGTGTGGGGGATATTTTCTTGGCTCACTTTGGGCCCCTTAGTACCAACTGAGCATGGTTTAAAGTCCACAGTCTACCTGAGTATTGTTGCTGACCATGTCCATCCCTTTATGAGCACAGTGTACCCATCTTCTGATGCTACTTCCAGCAGGATAACGCTCCATGTCATAAAGCTGGAATCATCTCAGACTGCTTTCTTCAACATGACAATGAGTTCCCTGTACTCAAATGTCCTCCACAGTCCCCAGATCTCAATCCAATAGAGCACCTTTGGGATGTGGTGGAACGGGAGATTCTCATCATGGATGTTCAGACGACAAATCTGCAGCAACTGTGTGATGCCATCATGTTAATATGGACCAAACTCTCTGAGGAATGTTTCCAGTACCTTGTTGAATCTATGCCACCAAGGATTAAGGCAGTTCTGAAGGCAAAAGGGGTCCAACCCGGTACTAGCAAGGTCTACCTAATAAAGTGGCCGGTGAATGTGTGTAAAAGACAGAAAAACAAGAGGACTGAATAAAGAGCCTTGGAGGACTCCAAACAATGCTTCTTCATTCTTAAAAAATCAAGTCCGAGCCTAGAAAAATGTCTTAATACAAGATATAAATGATGAAAATGTCGCCTGAATAGCTTGAAAGAGTAAAAAAAAAATCTCCCAAAGGAAAAAGAAATAATTCCTTGATCCTAAAAACTTTTATAACCCCACGGGTGGATTGTGAAAAAGCAAGTCAGGGGTCAGTTTCTCTGACTGCTGTAGAGCTCCACGGCAAAGATGAGCGAAGTAAATCAGATTCTTTCAGAAGCATAAATGTTTGTTTTGGGGGATTTTCTTTATGGGACCGGTCAACAAAAGACAAATACAGAACAACTCTGCAACTCTGGGTTAAAGTTTAACGTCGTGTAACCATCGTCTGAGCACAGTAAAAAGCTCCTCACGTAACATCTCACTGACTGGACTTTGAATGCGTCATGTGTTGAGTGTCGTGTAGTTTTACCTTCAGGTTGTCATGATGCACGGTGAGTTTCCCCGGGTTCCTGACGATGGCGGTGACCGTGTGACCCTGCTGCAGTGCCTGGTTGACCAGAAACTGTCCAGTCTGCCCAGTGGCTCCCAGCACGGCGATCTTCATCCCGAGACTCTGACACGCACATACACACACACCACACACACCCACAGAGAGCTCAGTGAGGGCTGATCAATGGACAGTGAGCTGAGTGAACGAACTAACCACCAGCTGGGAAGTTCCCTCTCTCTTACGCAAGTCTAAGCATGGAGAAATGATTGCCATGGTGCAATAAAGAAGCCTTCTCTGAGGTCTTTAAGTTAATCATCTGACTCTGACGGACTTCATGCTAAAGATGGAGATACAAGCTACACTGAAGCCTTGTTCAAGAGTTAGTCACACATTAAAGACGAGTACTTACAGAGATTTAACACTGCAAAAACTAAATAAAAGTAAGTGTTTATATTTTTTCTAGTACAAAAATGTCTTGTTTCAAGATATTGAAAGACAGAAATGTCAAAACTGAACAAGTACATTGACACCATTGGCTGATTCTTTACTCTTTTCAATCAACTCAAGCACTATTTCTCTCTTTTAATATTTTGAAATAAGACATTTTCTGGACTTCTCAGGTGAATGAGGCTCATATTGAGTCTGATAAAGCATTTTTCATTAAAAAATAAGATTGAAACTCTTGCCTAGATTTCACTTTTTGCAGTGTATTTGATGCGTAAGGATGAAAAAGTATTTTCTGGAGTCCCCCAAGGCTCTATGTTCGGTCCTCTTGTTTTTTTTATTTTATAATGCTTTACTATTTTTGCTCCTGTGTTTGTCTGGAGATCCTACATGTAACCATGGCTGCATTGTTTACATGTGAAATCAGCTGTTGGCAGCCTGTAGCATGTCAATGCTAACTGGTGCAAGGCCAGATGTTTCCCCACAAGGTGGGGAGAAGGAGGTGAGGATGACGTGCTGGTTCTCAGGTGTGAGCTAAGAAGTGACGACATGGACCTGTCCTTCCATCCATCGTTATTGGGACCGTAAGATCTATCTCCAATAAGATGGACGAGCTAGCAGTTAAGGCAGAGTAGCATCATGCTATTCTCAGACATGGCTAACAGAGCTAACACCAGACACCAACGCCACATTGGAAGAGCTTCACCTGCTGTGAGCAGACAGGATCCAGGAGACAGAGACTGAACAGACTGCTGAAGAAGCTCAGTCCTGGACCCTGTGGAGGTGGAGGCTGGCTGACTGGACAATGATGGACAAGCTGTCAGCATCTATTTTCTGAATTTCCCCTCGATAAATAAAGTATTTCCTATTATATTATATTAACCGTGGCACAAAAACTTAACTTTTTGTTCATACTTTCTATGTAAGTTTTAGTTGAAGCTTCCCTCTTAATATGAACTAAAACAACTACTTAGATTTCTTTTTCTTTTTCTTTTTTTTGTGCAGTGAACCATGAGCAATCAGGAGTAGATGCAGCAGCTTCAAGTTCTTTTTGATTTTTATTCATACCATAATTCTGTTTTCCCCTCATTAAACGGTCTCTCAGTGCTTGAAAAAACAGGAAAAAAGGCAGAAAATGAGTCATGTAACTTCAAGATGATATTCTCAGATCTGAAGGTTATTACAGTATGGATTAAATTACAAACAGAACAACAGAGCGCTTTGTCTTGCTGTTTTATATCCATTTTGAATTGACACCCTGTCATTTGTCAATACCTGCCTCTGTCACACTATCAATAATAGTCAATACAATACATCATTTGGCAAGAATCATCTGTGACTTTATGTTTTAAAACTGACTGAGAGCAAAGATGGATCACACTGCAGGTCTTTGTGGTGTCCAAAGTGCTCTGAATGGATTATTTCTGCTGAACTTGACGTTGAAAAGCTCGTTGATCAGATGTTCTTAGAAAAGTTAACAGCCTATAAGTCTGACTCTCAAAGAATGTTTGTCTGGAAACATTTTAGGGAAAATACATCATCAATTTATTTTTTTTCCTGGAAGAGGTTACAGTTTAAAAAAAAAAAAAAAAGAGGGAAAAAAAATCTGCTCAATTTCCTCCTTAAATGCTTCAACAGATGAAAATTTTCAGGTTAAGTTTTCAACAGATATTCAACAGGTTTTTCAAATATTTATTGTTGTTTTATTTTTTTGACCACACGAGGCTGGGGTGCGCCATTATCCTGCGTTTAAACAAATAACCATTCAAGGTTTCCCTTCTTTAAACACAAGCTACATAACGAATGTTGCATAATTCTTTCAGATACATTTTAAAAAGAAGGTGTTATGTTATTAGATGGACATCTTAATTACAAGCTCTGGCTAATTTACCTGTATGACGTGATGTCACACGATTTAAAGCCCGTCACCTGTATGTGAGCAGAACTTGTGAGTTTAAAAACAAGACAGAATTCACCGCCTGTACAATTTGTACTGATAGAGAATTTAAAACTCAGACCAAAAATGCTTTTTGAACCAGGCTGTTAGATTTCTGCTGTATTTAAATTGACATGTATGTGGTTTCTTCTGTTTCTGAAGTCAGCCTCTAGTGGACACTCCATGAACTGCAGCTTGTATCACTTCTGAATAGGCTTCATATATTAAGCTGGCTGTCTTATAAACTGATTTACAAGACAGACAAAAATAGGATTCTTGTGATCCTCCCCTGGTAAATTGGTATCTCTCATCCATTTGAACTCAAATTTTGTTAAGTATGATTATTAAATTTCCCTTGATGAAACTTTATGTAACCAAAAGTCAGAGGATTAAGCTTCATGTTTGCAGAGAAAATGAGGAACACATGCTTTTTGACCTTCATGTGATCAAGGAAATAATGCTATAAAGGTTTGACATCTGTTTTGATGATTCCACAGACTGTAATGACTGTAGATAATTTAAATACTCTGGTGGTTTAGGATCAAATGTTGTTTTGTTGCTAAACTGCCCATTATATCTTCAAAAAAGACAAGAACTTAAAGATAAAGACAGACTGCAGGTAATGATTCAACCGACGAGCTATATTTAACTGTCTGTTCATCATTTAACATCGTAACCTTCTTAAAATAGGATTCAAGTCCGGACTGTGACACTGGATGGGATTAGTTTAAGTAGGTAACCTATCAACCAGTCAGGTCAGTGGACAACTATGTTGAAGTTTAACAACCCTTACTGTGGTCTAACGAGGAAGAGTCTGTGTCATTAATATCAAACGTTTCAAACACATCCCAAATTTAGAGAATTTCAAGGTATGATGTTATTTAACGAGATTATGGAGTGAAGTGTTGCCTTATTAATAAAATATCACCAATATTTTACACATAAACAAACAGACGGGCAGCGTTGGGTAACTCACCTTCGCCATCTACATCCGCCATACGTTTGAACGGCTGCTGGAAGGAGTGTTCAAGAGCGCTACGGTTCTGGAGCGTTTGTTAAGCAACGGTTCGAATAAGTTGTGAGTTTAATACATTACGAATGTATCGAAATAACTTTTGATCATTGATTCACATTAGGAGCGTAAATAGCCCCCAAAACAAGTAACAGCCACGAAAACTGTAACTTAAAATGTGTGTTTAAACGTAGCTACGCTCTAAAGTAAACTAACTGTTGTTATCGGCCGTTCAAACAAGCTAGCTAAAAACTGTTTTTCATCGGTTTTTATTCGACTTTAACCGAAAGATAAGTTCACCTATGGAGAGTGATACTTAAAAAGGAATCATAATATGGGTACCAATGTGAAATATTTGCGTTAATTTCCTTTAATATTAATTCCTGGTGTAGTAGCCTACCCTGAATGTTGAACATGAGTTAGCATAAGTGATTAAATGTTCGGTTAGCTAACTAGCTTACTTTCTACAGTTCTGGAAACTCATGTTGTTATTCTCTAGCTTTTAGAACTAACTCCATTGATATAAAAATGTGAAAAAGTGAGTACTTTACTTAAAAAAAAAAAGTAAATAGGGTAGGTGAAACTTAAAGAGGCTGTATTGTGTTTTTTTAAGCTCTATTTTGACCCTCCTACCCCTTTAGCGGTACAGTATAGCTCAAATAAATCCACATTTTTTTCCTTTCAGTGCTGTTAAAAACTTGTTTCAGCCTACTTTTCTCTGCTCTATTTAAGGCTACCCACTCAACACATCCTCTCTGGTTGGCCAGCCCTCTGTAGGGTTGCCTGAGGCAGAGCTGTGGGCAGACCTTGGTGTTTGAGGCCCTCACTTTCAACGTCCCATGAACAGGAAAGGAGATCCTTATGTGATGACCTTATCGTTTCAGCAACTCTGGTGAGGATCTAATGAAGGAAAAAAAATATTACTAATCAGTGAACCATGCAAAATTTATTTTTATTATTTTCATTGCTTAGGAATTAGTGGACAAAAATTGAGAGGTCCACTGAAACGGATATATTCAGATGAACGACAGAAGGCTGGGTTGTACTTCCAGGTGTGTAACTTTATTGTTTTTTTAACATTGCACCAAGTAAGTTGGAGGTGCTAATGTTCAGCATTCATCATGTGGTCAAATGTCGGTGCAAAAGGGTCTTAATTTCCTGTTTGTTTTCCTGTTTCTTGGTTGCTTACAAACACTCCTGGTTGCACATTTGCTCCTAAACCCTGGACTCTAAAAAAAAGCTCCTATATTCAAAAATAACTCCTAAAACAAGACCCAGAACTGATGCCGTCCTCCCTCCTGCCAGCTACGTTTTACGTCTGCTCTTTGCCATCTCCCTATATAAAGACCAGTCTGGTCGCATCAAGTCATTAGCTCAAGTAATCCACTTGTGGCTTGGTGCCTTGATTATGCGATCACACAGAGGGACTAAAGGCTAAACCAGCTCCGGCACAGTCTGAAGGAGCCACACAGACGGTACATGAGGCCTGTGTGTTGAGCCACTGGGTACTGCTACCATTCATCTACCTTCAATGAAGAGTCTGATTGACATCCGGCAGCCTGTGACCTGATCCTGGAGGACTGCTGGAGGATGCAACAAAGCGAATGGCTGTCTGAAAACCTGCTGAGACTGAGAACTGACTGCCTGACAACTTGGGACGTGGTGATTGGGGAGAGGAGGTGACCACGTAAGTGAACTACTGGTTTTAAAAATTTCATCAGGATGTGTCAGGAACTGTTAAATAACTGCCTGTGAGACCTAATGAAACTGCAGCTACAGCTAATTTAAGCCTAATATTTACAGTTTTGTCTTGGTAACTGCACATCTTGGTGCTTTTTTCATGTCAGGTTAGCCTAGAGTCAATTTCTGTGTCATGCATATCAGGATTTTATGTACTCATCTTGCTGCTTCACCCATTAAACTCAAGTTTTTTAATTTGTTTTTTATTTAAAAGAGGAATTTACCCATCAGTTGTTTACCCTAATTATCAACAGATACTTCACACATGACTGTCTTTTTCTTATAAAGAGGAAGAAAAGATATTCATTTCTTTATTTAAGCCTTCGTAGAATACAGACCAAAAACAGTCTCCTCCCGCAGGATTGAGGCCAATCGCAGAGGTTAGTAGAGAACCAGCAGGTAACGAGATTAAAAGGGCACAAAGTCTAACGTCCTGTGGCTTCAGCCCTGCCGACACACGCTTAACTTTCCGGCCTGAGAACAACCGGGTGCTTTTGAGGTTAAGACTGTGGAAGAATTATGTAAAAACTGCAGGGAGAACAGTTAACATTAGCCCCAAATTTAGTCTTTTCGTGAATGTCCTGAAGCTGCTTGGAGTATTTTTTTTACAAGCAAAGTGGGATGCATGCATTTAATCCAGTTGGTTGATGTATTTTTTATGACGTTGGTGCTTTTTACACAGGAACAGTCATGGGATGTGGCGTCACAAAGTCTGACCTGTTCCACAAGCACTCCAGAAAAGGTATCAGTGACCCCTCAAACAAGTGCAAACACCCCAGGGTGCCTTCTTAACATTATTTCAGATTACATCAAGTATTTCTTGTCATCGTTTGCTTTGAAGCATTCATGTGTTGTTCTGTATTTTGCATCTTTGGATCTTATCTGTCGTTTGTTTCCTGCTGCATGCAGCCGTCACAAGTAAGCCACACCTGCTTCACTCTGTCATTGTGTTGTTGTTGTTGTTGTTGATGGTGTTTTTCATAGATGTAAAGGCTGAATCCAGTATCCAAATAGGCCCAGTGAAGCTTAAAGAGAGGGTATTTTGCCTTTTTATATCTTTTTTTCTGTCCACCGTAGTAGCTTAAATGATTTACTCGACTCAGCTCAACTCAAACTTTATTTATAGAACACATTGAAAACAACTGAAGTTGACCAGAGTGCTATGCAGATTAAAAGCAGCACAAATAAAAAGATTCACTACTAAGATACATAAAAACATAAACCAGAGCAAATATAAAATAAAATAAAATAAAAATAATTAAATAATAATAATATTGATTATTTACAGCTCTAAGAAAGTCCTTATTTCACTTACACTGCTATTTAAGAAAACCCTTATACCATTTTTTTATTTTTAGTTGCTGTCTCTTTAAGGCTCCCAGCCTCACAAACCCCCTGCATTCTGACTGGTTGGCCTTCTGGAGGCCTTTCAGGGGGGCAGAGCTAAAAGCAGACCTTGGTGATTGAGGTCCGTCTCTCTTAAGTAAGGGTCTGCAACCTGCGGCTCTGGAGCCTCATGTGGCTCTTTGAATCCTTGTAAGAAAAAAATTATATATTATTGAAAGAAAGAAAGAATTTTATTTTTTTCTTACAGAGGGTATTGGATTTTTAAAAAAATAGACACTCAATATAATGATGCATTAATATTTTGTTGAACTAAATATGCATCACATCTTGCAGTAAAGCTTTAAATTCTTCTGAAATTTTTTGAATCTCAATTTTTTGACATTTTCCCATTTAGTAAAAAAAATCCAATTTTTTTGAAGATTATGCATTATTTTTTAATTTTGCAAATTTCAAAACTTGTTAAAATTCTGCAAATTTTTGCAAAATATTTAAAATCCATTTTTTTGGGGGAAAAAAGTATTCTGCAAACTTCTTATATTTTTTTTCCAGTCTTTTTAAATTACAATTTTTTAAATAATTTTTCAAATGTATAAAATCTTTGCATTTTTTTGAAATTTCAAAAATTCCCCAAATTTATGAAATTAATGATATTATTTTTTTTTATTTTTTTTGTTTTAAATATTTGCAACTTTATTAGAAAAAAAAACATCAAATGTCAAATTTTATTAACACTTTTTTTTTTGTTTAGATAATTATTCACTAGATTTAATGGCTCTCAAATGACTTCAATCCAGGTGGGCTGAGGCAAAAAGGCTCTAATGAAAGTGAAGGTTGCAGACCCCTGCTTTAAAGAGTCATGAATGAAATCCTTAGGTGATGACATCATCATTTTGGCACATCTCATGAAAATCTCATGCAATTTTTAAAGGGTTTGAAAATCTGCACAGGTTTAGTCTAGACATCCTGCATAGTAAGTTTATATCCATGTTTGAAATTTGGGAAGCAGAATACCCCCTCTTTAAACTCACCTCTTCATTATCATTTATTTGTTGTTTTTTATACTTTACCCTTCTACGCTTGGTTTTTGCTTTGTGTCATTTGATGTAAAGTGAAACAAAATGCATCTTCTTAACTTGACTCTGGATTACTTCCCAGCTCATGAGTCCTCTCTTAACCTTTGTAAGCATACCTTAATATATTTGTTAATCAAATTATTGTCTACAAAGAGTTGAGTTTGTGTCTTGAATTGTGCTGCAGACGTGTTGGCAGAAAGTAGCTGAAAATAAAAATGTCCCTGTATGATTATGTGTGACATTTTTAGTTAAAGCTCCTGTGAGGATTATTTTAACCCATTAGAAACTGGACTTTAATTTATACTGATGACCTGATGTTGATTTACAGTCCCACAGGATGAGGTTACTTACACACGAGGGCGCCAAAATAGATGCAAATGGAAAGTTCCTCACAGGAGCTTTAAATGAAGCACCACAAAAAATAGTCAAAAAGGTTGATGTTTTTTGATATAGTCTTTGCTCTGGCTGAGATAACAGTAGTAAGACCTTCGACCACCTGCGCTGTGTTTCAGCTATAAGAGCTGCCGTCCTGATTCAGCGATGGTACCGTCAGTACGTGGCCCGTACAGAGATGAGACGGCGGTACACCTGGCACATCTTTCAGTCCATCGAATACTCCGGAGAGCAGGCTCAGATAAAGGTGAGGAATAACCTAAAGAAAAGACAAACAGACTTCAGGAAGTAGCTCTTGTCTGATCATAACTGTCACGTCTCCTCTCTGTGCAGCTTTATAATTTCCTCGGCTACCTTATGGACAATTTCACACCATCAAGCAACGAACGTAAGACCCCCTTCTATCTGACAAACTCTGGAGTTTCTTCTGTGAAAACACTCAAGCTCATTTTTATCATCGTCTCCGTCCAGGAAATCTGATCTCACACATCTTCAGAGAGAACGAGGTTTGTCTGGACGCAGAGTGGGAGAGATATTTCTGCTATAAGAACATCGAGGTGCCAGAGATTTACTCCGGACCTCACCTCACCTTCCCGTTGACGGTGGACCAGGCGGTGGGTCTGGTGGAGGCCTTCAGGAACAAAAAGGTGAGTGGACCGTGCTGATTTACAGCCCTGTGTCTTTAAACACTCGGGTGTTGGTTTAGCATATCGTTAGCCTCTCTCACAACATTCCTGTGTTAGTTATATTTCAAAGTTTTCAGAAGAAAAATCAAATTTATTTTTTTTCAACCATTTTATTCATATCACATTTATATTATCTATATTTATAGATTAATAGCACTGAAAAATTTAAATTCCATTTTAAAGAAATTATTTTGCAAACTTCTTACATTTTTACAATCTTTTTTATTTTAATTTTCAAATGTTTTTGCAAATTTATAAAATTTTGACAACTTTTTGAAATTTCATAAATTTTCCCAAATTTATGAAATTAATGATACTATTATTATTTTAACTTTTTTTTTTTTTTAAATATTTGAAAATGTATTAAAAATGAAAAAACTAAAACACACATGTTCAATTTTATTAATAAAGAAAACTTCTTGTTTAGTTAATTATTCACTAGATTCTGTAGCTTTGTGGTTTGTGGTTTTGTGGTTTTCAGAAGAAAAATCACATTTTAAATATTTTTTTATCCATTTTTATTTGTAATATTACATTTATACTATCTATATTGTTATTCCTAACTTATTTATTTTAATTTCTTTGACTCGGACAGTTATGCTGTGAAGCTAACGATATGCTAAATAACCTAATGGACTGTAAATAAATTCTACAGTGTTGCACATCCTTGAATCATTTCCTGATTTTGCTCACATTTTTAGCAAAAGACAAATGATGAATTTAAAAGCTGAGATTTTACAGGGACCATATTTTTAGACACAAATTCACCTCTATGGCTGATAGACCACTGACAGTTTCAAAAACCAGAAATCAAGATATTGAAGGACAGTGTTCACGTGTTCAATATTTAAAGGCCCTGCAAGGACTTTTTGAGTAGTCTTGAACAAGTATGACTTTCAAAATCTGCTATTTCTCCGTGGTCAAACATGACTTAATTGATGGCAAGTAGACAAAAGCCCCGTTCCCACCAAGTGGGGCAGTTTGGTTCGTCTGGGTACAGCACATATTTTGTGGTGTTTCTACTGACTAATCCAGGGACAGATCCCCAAATGACCGAGGCAAGCCGTCCCACTTTTTGGGACCCTTTTGTATGGGTGCCAAACTAAACCGAACCATCCCAGAAAGTGGAGCTACAACACTGCAGACTGTTGATTGGTCAAAAGAATCTTCTCTGAAACGAAGCTTGATTGTTCTTTGTAACAAAAGCTGCGTTTCCACCAAGTAGTTGTCGGTTCAGTACGGTTTGGCTCGGTTTGGCACAGTTAAGCCTGATCCTGTTTGCGTTTCCACAGCAAACTGTGCCCTCTCGTGGTAGGCGGTGTGTAAGCTGGATGTTGAAAGCCTCAGTTGTTAAACAACGGCGTGACACCGTTGCAGTGCGGCACAGTTTACCCCACTAATAAATCCAACAAAGAAGAAAAACACGACACAGTAAACAAAGAGCAACGATGGAAGACATGCAGCATTTCGTCCTCTCTGTGATTGTCATGTAGCTCTTTGATACAAAGAACAATCAAGCTTTGTTTCAGAGAAGTCTGTGTGCCGCCAGGAGAAATGCAGCCGCTGTCGTACAGGAAGTGACGATTCTTTTGACCAATCAACAGTCTGCAGTGTTGTTGCTCCGCCTTCTGAGAGTGGATCAGTTCAGTCTGGGTCCCAAAAAGTGGGACGGCTCGTCTTGGTTATTTGGGGATCTGTCCCAGGATAAGTCAGTGGAAACGCCACAAAATGCACACAAAACGCGAGGTACCGAGACGAACCGAATCGGTCTGCTTGGTGGAAACGCGGCTAAAGAGCCACATGTAAATCACAAAGAAGACAAATTGCTGCATGTCTTTCATCAGTGCTCTTTGTTTACTGTGTCCTGTTTTTCTTCTTCGTTGGATTTATTAGCGGGGTGAACTGTGTCGCGTTGCTATGGTGTCACGTTTTTCATGTTACTGATGTGGCAGGACAGGCTGCAGTGTAGGTCAAAAAATCCATCTCCCCAGTCATTCCAGATGGGCTTAATTTATCAACTTCTTTTTATTTCTGAAGATGTTTTCTTGCCACTTTAATTTTGACCTCCTCTTTGTGTGTGTTTGCTCTTCTTGCCGACTTGCTTCTCTCCCAGCAGCAGTTACACTCGCGCTACGTCCTCCAGCTCCTGCTCGAGATATGGAAACACTTCCGTTTGTTGCCGAACATCAACCGCATCGCCACCTGTCACAGCAAAGAAATCTGTATTTGTGGTGAGAAGAAAGAAATCTTTCATGTTTTAAGATTCAGAAAGTCTTTAAGACCATCTGACTTCAACGTTTTGTTCCCTCTGCTGTGATTAATTCGGGTTTGATTTCTCATTAAAGGGGATTTACATGGACAACTGGAGGATCTGCTGCTGATTTTCTACAAGGTTTGAGCTTCATTTTCCAAAAATCAAATAAACATGTTCCTCTGAGATCGTCAGAAGAAATCAATCAGCTTCTCTCGCCTCATTTTGCTCCTTTATTCTGATTTTGTTTTGCAGAACGGCATGCCGTCCTCAGAGAATCCGTACTTGTTTAACGGAGACTTCGTGGACCGAGGCAAAGACTCCATCGAGATCCTCATCATCCTGTTTGCATTCCTGCTCGTCTACCCCGGCGATGTCTTCCTGAACAGAGGAAACCATGAGGATCATATCGTCAACCTGAGGTGAATAACATCTAAAGGATCCTTCTTTGATCCTTCCTGTAAATTCATCTCTAACGGGCGTTTCTCTCTCGGCTGAAGGTACGGCTTCACGAAGGAGGTGTTGTCCAAATACAAGGTGAGCCCACGAGCCTCAGCTCTCTCTCCCTCTTTTTTCAGACCTCGCCTGTTAAACCAGAAAACAAGGACGAATGTGAATGAGGTGGAAATAGTAACAGTCCATCCACGCCCACACGTTTCCTGTGCAGCTTCATTTAGCTCGGCTTCCTTCGCAGTGAAACGCTGGTCACTCCCCCTCTCCGCTAAGAGGATTGGAGGTCATTAAGGCAGAGAGTGTGACGGCCTCTGAAGAGTCACAGAGGTTAGAGAGGGTCAAAGATCAACAGATGTAACGTCAGATGCCCCAAATGTTTCAAATCTGTCTCTGCGTCGTCCTAAAATTGGCAATTCACATTGAATCAAGTCAGAGTTTCCAGTTTTCTTTAAATCCAAGGTACATTACTGGAAAAAAGTTTTGGAATGGGCCAAATTTTCAAGTTTCATTGAATTTATGCCATTTAAGTCTTCAAATGGTAAAAACAAAAAGTACTGAACTGCCAGAAGTGGAGAAAAAACATTAGGTGAAAAATAAGGAGCATTTCAGAATGATACAGAATGGCCCTTTAACAACTTTAAGTTGCTGTTCTGCAGCAATGCAGGTTGACCAAGCCTTGAAAGTTGGTGCTTTTATTTTCTATAGTTGTCCCAAGTTTTCCTGATTCCAACATCTGTGTGTGTATAAAAGATGAACACACTGTGAGACCAGACCCTTATGGTGAGCGTTGGGGGTGCACCAGTCACAATTTTCTGGCCGATCACTGATCTTTAAAAAACCTGACCTGCCGATACCAATTTGCGCCAAGACCAATTTTTATTTTTTTATTTTATCACCACTCAGCAACATATAAGCTCAGTTTTTCCACTCCGTCGTCCATTGTAAGTTCACTTAGCACATTTAGATTCAGAGTATAAGTTCAGTAACTCATCATGCTATCTAACAAGTGTTCAAGTATCTAAGGACGCGGTCACACTGGCCATCCAAAACGTGCCGTGCCTCAGCACGATTGCTCCCCTGCAGAGCTGTTGAACCATGAACCATGAACCTGACTTTAGCGGCTATCACACACACGCATGGTCCGCCTCTGTCATCGTGAAGCGTCTGTTTACATGAAGCGTGATCTCATCCGAGTCAGCACAATGAGACACAGAGAGCACTGCTACAACTTTAGAGACTTTTGGACTTATGGTGAGTCATTTTCACCCAACACAGCCCTCTAACACCCCTGCTTTGTTTAAAATGATTGTCGAGAGATGCGCTCGCGGTGATCATACGTCAAGGATCACACACGCTGTCCGCGTGCTTGTGCTTGTGCATGAAGTAATCGTGCCGAAGCCCACCTCTTCGAAGCGTGCCGAAGCACAGTAGCGAATGGTGCTAAGGCACGGCACGGTTGGCCGTGAAGGTTAGAAGGTTCAGTCTAGAGCCGAGTGTCTCAGACTATCAACTGCGCCGTCTTATACCTACACTTCCTGATTCACGCTGAATCCAGGAACGTGATTGGACAAGCCACTTACTGCGAGATCTAATATAAAACGAGAATTAATACAGAATTTGAGAACAAACAAAGTAGAATCATAGAACTGGCAATATCTCAACTCAATGCACATTCACCTTTACAAAGTGTGCAAAATGGTGACCTGGGTCAAACCAAAAGCAAATGAATGATACTTATTCACGGTAAACTGCACTGACTACATCTTTAAATCTTAAGGTGCAAATTAAAACAAGACCACATCAACAAAGACATGAAATTATGAGTGCTTATGTTGAAAAGATATAGTGTAGTTAATAGTGGATGTGAGAGATTTAGTGTTGGTGAACGATAACCATGTGTGAATGATAAAGCATTCATTAACAGTCTGTGCTTCAGTGGAAGGGGGCCCCAAAGGAAATTCGCTCAGGGCCTCATAATGGCTTGAGCCGGCTCTGCATTGAACTGTGTCATTTTTCAATAAACAGCTGACTGTTGACAAAAATCTGCCCTGAATGATGAAGAAGAAGGTGTTGATGAAAGTCTTCCTCCTCTTTAGATGTACGGCAAACGCATCCTGAAGCTCCTGCAGAAGATTTTCAGCTGGCTGCCTTTAGCGACGGTGATCGATCAGAAGGTGTTGGTGCTCCACGGAGGGATCTCTGACACCACAGACCTCAACGTGATTGCCAGAGTCGACCGACACAACGTGAGAGAAAGACGCTTCTTCCTCTTTTATCTCAGTTTGGATCGGTTGTAGTAGAAGTCTGAATTCTGTGTTTTCTTCCAGTACATTTCAGCGCTGAGGCCTCCGAAGAAGAGAAGCACGAGCCACTCCGTGAGGTCCATCGACTCGGACTTAGAGGAGGACTTCTGGGCCTCCAACAGGCTCCTCCAGCGCCGCTGCTCCCTCACGTACCCCAAAGTCCTCGGAGAACGCGACAACTTCCACAACCGCTCCCTGCAGGACTTCTCAGACCGGCTTAAAGTGGAGGGAGTGGTGGGCGAGCTGGGAATCTGCCAGAGACGACCTGCGCCGTCGAGCCCGGGGATGAACCGAGCGGACAAAGATATGAGTCCGTCTGTGTCCACGGACTCGATTAACAGCGACACCGTCAACGATGAGTGGAGACAGGTCAGTGAGGAGAAACCTTTGCTCTTTTTTATCCTGTTTAACAAAAAGCAAATGAAAGTTGTCTTGATTTAAGAAAAATAACGAGGAGTAGAGTGTTTATTGGTGACACCATGGGAAGGTTAAGTCTTATTTTGTGCTCATTTGGACTCTACCGGTCCAGATGAACGCTCCAGCAGCGATCAATGCTCAGCGCAGAGGAGCTGCAGTAATCCAGTGTGTCATTAATCCCTCTGCCGTGAGTTCAAGCTGCTTTTCAAACATGCCGTCACCACCGTAAGCACAGGCTGTTGAAGTCTGTTATCTCATTCAGGGCCTGTGTCTGCTGACGTTGGTGAGGAAATCAGCTCAGTGATAGAGAAGAGGGTAGAGATGTTTTCAGGTGTTTTAAATCACTGAAACACAAGAAAGCCTGCCTCAACTTTTCACTGTCTGAATTATTTTCTTTTTGAAACTGCCTTTTTGTTAGGAAAAGCACAGTTTTTTTTCCATTACACATAGCTTTCAGTATCCGTCAGACTTACAGAAAGTCTGACTGACTTTTTCCATAATGCTTTCCTAGATTATTATTTTTTTCCCCCTTATACAGTGGGGAAAATAAGCATTAAACACGTCAACTTTTTTCTCATCACATTTATTTCCAAAGATGCGATTCAAACATAATTTCTCCCAGACATTGGTATTAACTCAAATAATCCACACATGAAAAGAAATTAGGTCCATAAATAATGATTTTGTGGAATTAAGTACGATAACACAGGAAAAAAGTATTGAACACACCATGGAAAGGCTGAATACTTTGGCAAGGAAATGCACCATACCACCTGAAATCTGTCAGTAATTATTACTTGAACTTCCAATTAGTGTAAACCAACATCAGCTGGGCTAGAGCAAATTGATGGTCCTATAAAAAAGGTTGTTTTTTTTCACCAAGCAGGTAAATACCACACACCTCATGATGGGTAAAGGCAAAGAGCTCTCTGAAGACATTCACAACCTGATTGTTGCTCAGCATCAGAATGGAGCTGGTTACAGACTTATATCAAAGCACCTGAATATTCCAGTCAGCACCGTTGGGGCCATTATTCCCAAGTGGAAGAAGCACCACCTTACCATCAACAGGCCACGCACAGGAGCTCCTTGAAGATTTCTGACCAGGGAGTCAGAAAGATAGTCAGAAGAGTACTCAACGAGCCAAAGACCACCCTGAAAGTGCTCCAGAAAGACTTGGAGGCAGCAGGTATAATTGTTACAGAGAAAACAATAGGCAATGCACTCCACCGCCATGGCCTCTATGGATGCTCAGCCCACAAGACTCCATTCCTCAAGAAAAGGCATGTTGAAGCTGGTTTAAAGTTTGCTAAACAGCATCTTGACAAGCCTGTAGAATACTGGGAGAATGTTGTCTGGTCAGATGAGACCAAAACTGAACTTTTGGGCTGTCATACTACAGACCATGTTTGGAGGAGAAATGGCTCTGCACATCAGCCAAAAAACACTACACCAACAGTGAAGTTTGGAGGTGGAAGCATCATGGCATGGGGTTGTTTCTCATCTCATGGTGTTGGCAAACTTCATATAATTGACGGAGCAATGAATGGAGCCATGTATGGGGAAATTCTTGATCTGAATCTGCTGCCATCCACCAGGATGATGAAGATGAGACGTGGCTGGACCTTCCAGCAGGACAACAATCCAAAGCACACGGCAAAGTTGACTCTCAAATGGTTTGAAAAAAAGAAAATCCATCCGTTAGAATGGCCTAGTCAATCACCTGACTTCAATCCAATTGAACATTTGTGGAAAGAAGTAAAGAAAAGGGTTATTAAATGTGTCTTCACTGATTGCAGAGGTGGAGCAACAGATGCACATTTTGTTGAAAGACAGTCAGCAGATTCAGCAGCACAAGCACAACATGGTAGTCCGCCATTGTTGTTGTTTTTGTCCTAATGCACAAAATAAAGTGTGGCGTCAACGTTTCCACTGAAAACTCTGAAGGTGACGTCAGACAATTTCCATTCTGGAGGCAGTTTCTGTGTAAACAATGGGCCAAAATACTTCTGTGTTTCATCCTAAAACCAATGTTGTGTAAACGACCCCTTAGCTGCTCTCTTCCCTCTGATTGGCCAGCCCTCAGGAGGCCTATCTGGGTGGAGCTTTGAGCACAGACCTTGGTGTTTGAGGCCCCTGCCCTGCCAACACTTCCTGAATCCCTGATTTTTACAGCATATGATTATGTAGAGGTTTGAAAATCTGCACACGCTCAGTCTGAACAGCCGGGATTGTGCCAAGAAGTTTTCACTTAAACCGAGTCAGACGTGGGGTTGGGTTTATACAACAGTAAGTCATCTGCATATAAGGAGACTTCACACTCCTCCAGGAGTCAGTCCGTGCTCGAGTGCTGCTGGTAAAGAGATTTTCAGAGGTTTGATTGCTAATGCAATAAGCAGAGATAGGAGACAGCCGGGCTGAGTTCATCACGGTGTATTAAAGTCCTCTGACCTCAGTTAATTTGTCTAGACTGAGGTTGTTGTGGAGGCACTAAGGGGATTGATCTATGAAGTGAGTTTAGAGTCAAAACGAAGCCTCGACGACAGCCTTTTTCTGCATCCAGGGTTATAAATATTTCAGACAGGAACTTCAGAGGGGTAAATATTTGCTCTTTGCTTAAATCAAAAACTCAGGATTACGGTGCCTGTTCGGCTGTTTTTGCTTGCTTTGGAAAGGTCTGACGATGTGGAGTTATACAGCAAATTGCAATGAAAAAGAATGCAATTTTCAAGTCACGAAGGCTGGGATTAGTTAATAAAAAAATAATTACTGATGAAAGATCAGTAAGATTTTATATTAAATTATATTATGTTTTTATTTTTATTTGATAGGGCTGGAGCGATATGCTATTCTCTCTATCCATTGTATTACAATTTTTATGGTGCCGATTTGATTTAAATAGCGATTTTTTGATATTTGCGATTTTTAGTTTGCTTTTTGAACACCAGAACACTTAAAAAAGTTAAATGAAGATAATAATGTCTACAGACTATATCAGGAGCCATATTTTTCCATAAAATGCACATCACGTGAGTCAGAGAGGAACATTTCGCCCTCTGCTGGAGGAAAGTGTTAATGTTTTTCTAATTTAGTTAATAAACAAAGACTGAAATGAAGAATTTCACTCTGAAAAAAATGTTTTTTTTGACATGAAATCCTGATTTTGATATTGCCAAATGAAAAACCTGACAGTTTTTTCTCCCTACCCTGATATTTATGTCCACACAGTGTTTCTTTTTCATTTTATAAAAAAAGTGAAATCCACATGTTGACATATTTCAGTGTCTGAGCCAGAGACTTGGCCTTATTTACATTTCTGCACTTAATTGTATGTGAGATTAATAAGAGAGGATTCATATTTATTTTGTTCCTTTTTCTGATTTTATTTAAGGTAATTAATGATTATTATATTTGTATCAATAAATGCATCAATTCAACTCATTTCATCATAATATGTGGGCGTGGCCAACAGGAAAGAATTGTTTATATGTTGACAGCAGTGGTGATTGCTCTAAGTACAAGGGAAGCTCAGCTTCATCTAAAATGTCCCCAAAACAAAGTGTTGATATGTTCTGCTGTGTGAACATTTCATTGATAAAATCTGTGCTAGACTTCCTTCATCTTTTGTTCAGAATCAGCTCCTATCACAGGTAACTGGCTCACCTCCTTCTCATTCATCCCCGCAGCGTCTCAGCGCTTTAACACAGTCGGACGCTGAGCGTCTTCTGACTTCAGCGGGGAAGCGTAGAGTGGGTTGTTCCACTGTGGAAACTGGACGGTCATTGGATAAACGCTGGGCTTTGTCCCGCCCATCAGACCCTCAGCGTCTCTGGGGGTCTATGGGGCAGTGGGCTGGCCTGGACGCTGGGCTTCTGCATGATGATTGGATGATCTGTCTGAGGCTGAATCCCTTTTTAATTGACAGTGAAATGAGCCAGTCAGAGATCTTGAAGTATAACCCTCCACCGGAGCATCTTCTGTTTAAAGTGGCTCAAGTCTTATACCTCAAAACAATGGGCCAAGGCCGTTTTAGCTGTCTAGCTCTGCTAGCCGTTGAGAGGACACTGGTAAAATCCCTGGAAAAAACACCTGGTTGGTACGACAGGGTCACAGATGATTTCTTGAAAAGGGATGGAGGGTAGAATTTACGTTTGAATAAATAAACAACTTTATGATGTAGGCGGGAAAAAAATGAGCTTCCCCTCCTTGACTGACCAGCAGCCGCCACTGATTGAAAGTAACCTTTGTCATGATGGTCAGACTAAATAATGATTAATAGTGAATAATGCAGAAGATAAACTTCCCCTTCAAAAAGCCACACTCTAAATTGCGATATAGGTTAAAAAAAATCACAATAAGATTATTTTCCAATATCACTCAGCCCTATTGGAGACACAACATTTTTCAGTTAACAGATGAGATAAGGAGCCAATCCAGGTCTCATATCAGCAAAACTCTCTGCCGTCAGTTTGACAAGTTTGTTTCGCTATTTGCTTTTGTACGTCTGGGTCCTTAAAGTTGTGTCTGGTGAAATGTTGGCGTTCATCAAACAGCTGTTTGTACAGTTATTCATGGAGACACTAGGACATTGTGGCAGTGTTTTTTCCTTAAAGCAGCTTTCATCTTCTCTCAGTCACAACGTTGGCGCTCGCCAGGTTTATCATTGTTTATGAGTGGTAGACGTGCAGTTCGAGTTTGTTTGATGGGGTTTTTCCAGGAGGTTCCCCTTAATTATGACGTAATCTGCATCTGCATCTCTTTCACGGTGTAATTAGTTAACTGGTTGATTATTTGAAGTCATGCAGGCGGCTAACGCTGCAGCTAAATGAGCCGTTCCATAACAGAACGTTAGGACTAATTGTCCCGTTTGTTTAATGACTGAACGTGATAAAATTGTTTAAAAAAAAGTCTGAATTTGTAACCTGAATTTTGTTTTTGTGTGACTTGAGTTTGACTGAAATTCTTAAACCTTCATGGCCGATATTAGAGGAGTTTAGCTGGTGTTATGTTTCTGTGTTCACAGTCGTCTTTTGAAGATTTTCAGCTCTTTTCCTTTAACTTAAATCTCTCTCCTCCAGATCCTGGACCTGCTGTGGAGCGACCCGATGAACACTGACGGCTGCATACCAAACGAAGTGCGAGGCGGAGGCTGCTACTGGGGCCCCGACGTCACCGAAGACTTCCTGAACAGACACAACCTGCAGCTCCTGATCCGCTCTCACGAGTGCAAACAGGAGGGTTACGAGTTCTGCCACAACCGGAGGGTGAGCTCTCAGACCGACGGACGCCTGGTCACTCCTAAACACGCTGAAAACAAATCACTAATCTCATTTCTCTCAGGTCCTCACTCTGTTCTCTGCCTCTAACTACTACGACGTGGGGAGCAACAGGGGCGCCTACGTGAAGCTGGGTCCAGACCTTGTGCCTTATGTGGTTCAGTATCAGGCGAGCAGCATGACCAGAGAGCTCACCGTGAGACAAAGGTACCAGAGACTGTTCAGAGACGTGTTTCTGAGCTGAACCACCGCCCTGCTCTTTGTCCTCTCTGTAAAGAAAGCTCTGTCAAATCTGCCATGTGAAAACTTTCTGCTCCCTTCTTTATTTTCCTCCGTCTCTCTTACACCTGTTGACATTTTGCTTTCAGTGTCGGACGGACAGAGCGCTCCGCCCTCAAAGTCCTGAGGGAGCAGCTGTTTTCGCACAAATCCGACCTCATCTGTGCCTTCAAGCAGTACGACCCCGAGAACACAGGTACGCGCTGTGACTCCCACGGAGTCCTGAACCCTCCAGGGACTGGGTGTCACTCTGTGTAATCTGATCCGCTGTAGACTTTGTGGTTCTGAGAGGATTATGTCTGGATGGTGAGAAACAGGAGCTCAGGGTTTGATGTTTTTATCCCTTTTCAGGGAAACAAACACATGGGCAGAGCCAAAGTTCAGGCCGGACGATTGAATAGTTTCACAGAAACTGAAGCTGAAACTGTTGTTCAGAGACTTACTGTACATAAGACAAAGATCTGTTCAGGCAGAGTCACTTTCTGTCCTTATGTCTCCTCACGATATTATTTTACAACAGAAATATTCATCATGCTTGAAACTGGACAAACTAAAAAAAAAAAAAGTTAATTTACGGTTTCGTGGAACAAAGTTGACACTTGCTGCTCGTCTGTATTCTCTAATATCTAACCATCTGTAAGGGCCTGTGTCCACTGACTGCTTCTTTCAGTCAAGGTTTGGAGCAGCTTTTTTTATAGAGCACTTCTCTCAGATCCTCTGTATGCTTTGTATTTTTTTCTCACTCTTATGAAGAAAACTTTAAAACACTTGACAAAAAGCTTTGTAGTCAGCTGTAGACCTGAGACAGAAATGAGACCCTTGAATAAATAAGTTTGTGGTTAGTTTCTTCTCTGTTCAAACCGAAAATGATGATTTAGAAGATATTAACAAAGTGTCTGTGATTTCACCAACATGTAACAAGTTGTTACATTTTAGGCTCTAACATCTCCACCTGTCAGTCAAACCAGGCTGTAAACATGTTTATTTTTCCTGTTGAAAACTTGTTTTGCTTGGTGTGTATGTGGTTTCTAGTGTTTCTGGAGCCAGCCTCTAGTGGTCGCTCAGTGAACTGCAGTTTTTTTTCTTTTTAAAAGGGGCTGTGAGGAGTTTGAAAGTGATCTTGAAAAAGTCTCCCTTCTAGATATATGCTTGATTATAATCCACACTTTAAAATGAGATTATCAGATCCAATATTACAGATTACAGGTTATGTCAAAATGATACTTCGTAGCTTCCTGAGCGGGTCGAACAGGACCAGATTGGTTACGGCTCGCCTAAGTCTCTATGACAACACTACATTGGCTGATGAAGTTTGGTAGAGAGATCTGTGTTTTTCTCTGCTGAAAATGTTTTCTGTGATCAATTTTGTCCTGCTCTTTGAAGCTAAACAGGAGAGAGATACAGCACGAGCTAATTAGCCTAATCTAAACATTAGCACTAAACTGTTTGTGCTAATGTTGACTCCGACCCACAGTCAGCAGTTATTCTGCAGTGGTCTGTTCAAACTTGAGAGTCTATCAATAAAATGAAGAGTGAGGTTACGTTAGCTCTGATTGGTAGATGACTGGCAGGACATAACCAGAATTCACTAACGTTACACATTACTGACACGTCTTAGAGCAGCGGGCTGTCAGCTGAGCTAAATATAAACAGCTACTAAACTACAAACAAACTGACAGTGTTTACTTGTTGTTACGTTAGCCTACAGATACATCAGAGCACTGGGCTGCCGATAGCACTACACATAGCCGGCTACTACAACTTGGTGTTTGCTTGATGTCACGTTTCAAATCGTAGTGCTACGTAACTGTACTGATAAATACCTTACCTCTGTGCGTTGTATTCAGTAAAAAGTTGTCTTGAACAAAGAAAATTTGTTTTGATCTAATCTTCTTTTAATTCCTAAACAAACACACACCTCACTAAAAGTAATTTACGACAGTTAGGGATGGGTACCGAATTAGGTACTTGTATCAGTACCGACAGACTTCTGTCAAAAGTACCAGGTACCGATTCATGTAAAACCAAAAGGTACCACATTTAGGTACCTAAATGCATCTTTGTGACTGTGAGGGAGTGGAAGAGTAGGTGCTTTTCCATGCTGGACACAAACACAGCATTGCAAGGTTATGTATTGTAGAATAATTATATTAAATTGAAAAATGAAATATTTTATTATTAAACAAATTAATATTTTTTACCACATAAACACAAAAAAGTACCAAAAAGTGGTACCATTGAGTACCGGGACCGATTGCCAGGTATCGGGAATCAGTACCGTATCGTTTCAAATGTGAAAGGTAACCATCCCTAACGACAGTGTGCGGAAACTCCGGGCCACAAGGTGGCGAGGGTGTGCAATCAAAACAGATCCTCCTCACAGCATCTTTGGAAAGTTGTGCTCTGATATGATTCTTTTACGACTGTTGGGGTGCTGGTTTGATGAAAATTGTGATTCTTTGATATTTTCATTTTAGCTATCTTTAGTTAGCCTTCTCAAAACCTGACCATGGGAAAAAGTGAAGAGTTATAATTTTCAGAAAATGCTCATCACATGCGAGTCCGTTTTTAGGATTTATTCAGGGGATCTGACATCGTGTAACTAGCTAGCTTTAGTAAAACATTTCGCCCCCTGCTAGGTTCACAGCACTCAGAGTCCTTTTAGGGCTTTTTTCTGGCTTTTTATGCCCTTTAGCAAAGCGGACAGGTTGGGCATACAAGTAAGATTGCAGCTTGGTACAGACTTTGTTGTTGTTGTTGTTGTTGTTGTTGTTGTTGTTGTTGTTGTTGTTGTTGTTGTTGTTGTTGTTGTTGTTGTTGTTGTTGTCCTGCCTCTCCTTGATTCTGATTGGTCAGCGATGGAGTTTTGAAATTGAACTGAGGACACTGAGTGCTGCTGGAGTGTCGAGTTGCAAAAGATGCTGTCAGTGGAGACAGGCCCTTATTCTGTAATCAACAAGTGAATAAAAGTTTTACTGGTTTCTTCACTCAGAGCTTCCCTTCAAAACATCTCACTCCGACAAATACAGGTTAATATGTTTCTAATCTTTCAATTAGAGGAAGTGCAAAGAAATTTAACAAGATGGCTTAAAAGAAACACGTGCTCTTTAGATACGAGTCTTCACATCTTTCCTGAAGCATTATTGTACCGACAAGATTAAAGAGAGAAGAAGAAAAAGCAGGAAAGGTTCATGTGACGTTTAACCGTTCCCGTCTCTCAGGTCTGGTCTCTCTGAACGACTGGGCGGCCGCCGTGGAGAGCGTGATGTTCCTCGGTCTGCCCTGGAGGATGCTGCGCAGTCAGCTCGTCACCGGCAAGTCTGTCGACGGCATGATCGACTACAACGAGTGGTTCAACGAGCTCGCCATCAAAGGACCCAACACGGACGTAAGGAAACCTCTCGTCCTGATCTAAAATCTGAAATTCTGCTTCAAACTATCAAACACTCTTCTCTCCTCGCAGCACATCGATCAGAGTCTGGTGGAGACTTTGTACCGCCACCGAGCCACGCTGGAGACCATCTTCAGGATCGTGGACACCGATAACTCCGGTGAGAGGAGAAACGCTGACTCACGTTGTTGTGTAACGTCTTGATTCATCGTTTGATGAAGAAGAGAAACTTAAAGATCTTTGCTCCTGGTTTTCATCCCTCCTCCGCCGCCTGAGCCAGAAATCTTTTGTGTAAACTCAGGGACAAACTGGCTTTTGTTCAGCGGCTTGATGAAGTTAGTGACTCATGGAGGAAATCCAGCCACAGACAGACAGTCAGCGGCGGCGGCGGAGGCGGCAGCGGAGGTGTGAAGTGTGTCAGAGATCTGTGGAGTGTGTTGTGCTGAGTTAATCCACCTGTAGCATGTAAAGAAGGCCACAACATGTCACTGGCTCCTGAATCCTCCCAGTTAAGACCAGGATTAACCCAGTGATCTACTGCTCGCTCCATCCCCCGCCTTACACACACACACACACACCTTTTCCACACCTGCCTCTAACGCTCTGATATGTCTCCTCTCAGGCTTCATCACCATCGAGGACTTCCATCAGACCTGGAAGCTCCTCAGCGTCTACCTGAAGATGGAGATCACAGACGAAGCCATCTCCGACCTCGCCGTCACCATCGACAGCAACAAAGACGGCAGCATCGACATCGACGAGTTCATGGAGGCCTTCCGCCTCACCGACAAGAAGAGCCGGCTGGAGCGCGGCCGCAGCATGTTCATGGGCACCGCCACCGACCTCACCAAGCTGGAGGGCGACCCCAGCGTCTGAGCGCGGAGAGAGTGAGCGGCGCGTGACCTCGGCTCAGACTCTCCTCCAGCGGGAGTGAAGGAGAGGACAGGGAGGTGCGGCCCACGCAAGCTGCTTTAATGACGCACATGAGGATGTGGGATGCTGCTGAGCTGCGTGGATCACAGGGATTAGAGAGGTTAGATATCAACGTGTACTACGGTTCACTCCGTCATCTCCAATAATCTGTGAGATAATCCACAACATACAAACTGTTTATTTACTTTTTCGGCAAGAAAAAATAATTAAACCTCATCAAAACTTTTCCACCAAAGAGGTGATGATGACACAAAGTCACCTGATGACCACTGTGAAAGTTTAAAGAGGGGGTATTGTGCTTCTCTTTAAGTCTTTATTTTGTCCCTCTGGTGCCCTCGTAGAAGCTTCACATGATTCACAGCTCAAAAATATCCTATTTTCCTCTCTGGGGTTTTTCAGAAAACCCTTGTCTCAAACCCCCTTCCCTCTGATTGGTCAGCCCTCTGGAGGCCTGTTTCAGGGTAGACCTTGGTGTTTGAGGCCCACCCCCCAGCTCCCAGAATATAACTGGAAATTTGCTAATGAGGTGAAAAAAACTATGTTAGTTTATTTACTAATTTTGAAATCAAATGAAACAGACGTCCTCTGAAAAGTATCTTGTGCCATAAAAGTTGGCTTATCTGTCTGTTCTTTTATTCACCAAAGTTTTTCTGCATCAACTTAAATGTCCTATATTCTGCTCCTTTTCTGCAGTTTAATCTGGATCATTGATGTCTTCATGAAGTGGTAGTAACATGTTTTGGTCCAAAAAGCCAATAAATCAAACACAGCAGCATTGTTTCCAGGCTCTCATAGCCCCTCTGTTCAGAACGCTCTGATTTAGTGGGCGTGGCCTTCATATGTAAATGAGCCACCGCTGATACCGCACCGCTCTTCTGCGTCACTGAGAGCGGCGCCACAAGCTCCGAGTGCACAATGTTTAGAAACCAGCGAAGCCTGTTTACCGTAACATTACAGGCTAAAACAACAGGCTAACTGCAGCTAAAGTTAGCATCCTGAAGCTAACACAGAGACAGGGGGGACACTGAGGAAAAGCTCTTCCATCTGCTCCACAGCACACAGCATTTGAAATACTCACATTTCCAGGGTCCCAGGTTTGTTGGAGGATGGTTGGTAATGCGCCTGGATTCAGGACCAGTCTATTGGCTAGCCCTCTGTTGGACTGTCCAAAGTTGGAAAAGCAGTCGGCCGTGAAGTGACTAGCACACACATGCACAGTTTTACTGAGTGTAGCTGGAACATTTCCTTGATAAATGAACTCTAGACACTTAGTCTGTCTTCTTCTGAGATGGGAAGCTTGAGCATGGAACTATGTGGCTGTTTACAGCCAAAAACAGAGCAGTGATGGCTCTTCAAATTTGGCATTCTGTACCAAAATCCAAACAGCTCGTTTTAAGTCAGGATTTTACATTCACAAGCACTACTAAATACAGGTTTTGTCATTAAATATCACATTTTGTGGGCTGGGAGGAAAGCCAAAAAAATTTCACTAAAAGACTTAAAGTGATTTTTGCGTAATATGGGACCTTTAATGTTATTAATTTCATGAGTGCATCTGGCCCTCACTGAGTCTGCAACATTTAGTCTGAACATCCAGCATTGTGACTTTAAGTCCATTTTTAAATATCTGAAAGCAGAATACCCCCTCTTTAAACTCTTAAAGGCGGTGTACAGCACGCATTCTACTTTAAGTGTTCGAGGAAATCCACAAATCAAAAGAAATTGTTTGATATAAACATTGGTTCGTATCATTTAGTTCACACAACATCAGAAAAATCAGTATTAGACCCTCATTTTATGTCATGACAACAGTTGAAATTACTGTAAATTTAAAAATTAAAGATTGTTTATATTTACAAAAAAAATTGAATGACTTTTTTAAAATAAAAAATAACATAAAAATGAATTTGTAATAAAAAATGACTTCAGAAATTTCACAGATGCCTCTTTAAATAACGTAAAAATAAACTCTGAGTATAAATACATGAATAAATTGTTTTAATGATTTAAAATCCTAATATTTTTTTATCCAAAACAGTTAAAGTGTTATCCTCTTTAATATGAAATAAACTCTTTATTATTTTATTTATTTTTATTTAAAATATTCTGTCTGGTGTGACCTCTCCTGTGCGCTCAGGTTTGTTTCTGAAGCACCAGCAGGGGGCAGCAGAGAGCTTTCAGTCCAGCTGCTGGAACCAGTAATGTCATATTGAAGCCTGAGTGTGTTCAGCAGTGTGTGTGGTTCATGGTGCAGGACTTCTTCTGTGTTTGTGTAACGTAGCCTCATGTGATCCTCCTGACGACTTCATAGAAACCAAATATCCAGAAAGGAACCAAAAAAAGAAACGTCTTTCTTAGAGAGTAAAATAACGGTGCAGCTCTGTGTCAGCTGCACAGAGTATCTTTGACTCATTGTTTTCTGGTGCCTTAGCATTAGAAGTGTTTTAACTTCTAGAGATGAAGTTAACGGAGTTCATGCACTGATCTTGTGTTCTGCCAACCACGCTCTGTGGTCCCTCCTCGTCTCAGGTGGGACTCTCACCTTGTCCAGAACGAGGAACTCATTTCAGGATGATGTCTACCTCCAGACTGTTGCTTTGAGGAATCATTACTGGTTGGTTTCAGACACGGGGACATCACGGAGGATGATTTTTTTAATGGATCAAACTCCCGAATCGTTAAATATCTAATTTCAACCTAAAGGGACATGGAGAAATCAGCCGTGTACATGTGAAATGTTTTTGTTGAACTCTGAATGTAAATATTGTATTTTTTTTAGCATGGTGGTCATGTAAAACAAACACAGTAAATACAAAAGTCTGAGAGAAAACTGGAGCGTCTGTTACTTTCTGTGTGAGAGAAGAAAGTGGAGATGAGCAGCACCCCCTAGTGGTGAGAAGCAGTACTGCACCAACAGAAAAAGACCTGATATGTTGATAAATTGTTTTCAGGAGCTTCAGATTGACGTTCCCTAAAGTTTGATGAATCTTTAATGATAGCTTATAAACAATAACGCCAGATGAAGCTCAAGGAAATTCATGTTTTTGTTTTTTCATCTATAAAAACTTGGACGACGTGACAGCATCCCAAAAGTGAGGAAAAGTAAGAAAATGTCAACTTATCACTCATGTAAAAACATCAAAACACTAACAGTGGAATACAGTCTGACTCTGACCTGAGGTCTTTTGTGTACATGAAAAGCCGAGGCAGGGAGAGCAGCAGCAAAGACTCCAAAGTGAAACTCAAACTGTGCCGCAGGAATCAAAAATGTAACCCCACCAGTTTCAGACTTTACTAGAAAAGCAGTCAGAGAGCGAGTCGAGATCTTAGTATCCAGAATATTGTCAGGATCTGGATCATACTTTTACATCTGTTAGAAATTATGGTGACCTTGTCTTGTAATCTTGCAATCCGACCATTTATGGTGGAGTTATATACACGAGGTGAAAACAGCCCTATTTCACAACGATAAAGAGTCCTTTAAAAAAATCCTGGATCCAGACGATAACAGATCACCTCCAAAATTTAACATCTTCTTCCTTATCCCGTTTTGAACATTTCCCGAAAATTTCATCAAGATCAGTTTGTTATTATTTGAGTTCTGTTGTTCACAGACAAACAAACTCTCCCAAAAACATAAACTCCTTGGTTGTGCTCCTGTAGTATCTTTACATGATCTAAAGCTCCAAAAAAGTTATTTTTTCTTCACACTGGTGCTTTTTATTTACTTTTTTAGCAAGGAAAAAATGTTTTAACCCCCCTCTAGTCTTTGAATTTTTTTGTTTTTAAAGATGCAAATGTTACAAACAAAACCCTGGATCCCACACATACAAAGCGGAGTTCTATGATATCTTAATAAACAAAGAAGTGTATTCTGATTAACTGGAGCCAACATAGACCCCCTTCATTGAACCTATTCATACAAACTTTGAATAAAAACCTTACTTCTTGAAAAACGCACATTTATCTTGAAAAACAAGGGAGACGTTTTACTAAGAATATGGACCACTGACTTCTGCCTAGCATGGCTGGGCATGCATGAATGCATGAGTGTAGAGGACAAAAAAAACTACTGAAAACCTGGCTTATTGATAAACTAATATTTTATTTATTATTGTAATTATTATTTTTTTATTCATTTTTTATTTATATTATATTCTGTCATATTATATTATTTAACATATTTATTATTAATATTTTTAGGATTTTTTAATTCATTTTTTAATTAATATTATATATCATGATATATTATAAAATATTTTTTAAAGATTTTTTAAGGGTTTTTTATTCAAATAGTTGTATATTATATTATATTACATCATATTATATTATATTACGTATAATTTTATATATTTATATATTTTTTATTTATTGTTTATATTTTTTAAAGATTTTTTTTTTTTAAATTTATATCATTTTATATCATATTATATTATATTATATTATATTATATTAAAATATATTTTATTTTCTGTTTTTTTTCTTACCCTCTTTGATTCTACTTCTGTCTCTCTTGGCTTTGTTCTTGTCTTGTATGAATATAAAATGTTAAAAAATAAAAGAAAAAAAATGAGAAAAAAATCTCACACATATAACTCAAGAAAACACATCAAAAATCACAAATTTTCTACCCACAAGGTCAACATCAGGTGATAATAAAAGAAGTGATGTAATACGGGCTGTTTAATTTTAAAGAGGGGGTACTTTCCTTTTAAAAAAAAAAAAAAAAAAAAGTTTTTATTTTGTCCCTCTGGTGTCACCGTAGTAGGTTACATGAAAACCCTTATTTCAGCCACTTTCTCTTTAAGGTGACCCCTTTTCCTCTGATTGGTCAGCCCTATAGAAGCCTGTTAAAGGGGGTGCTCTGAGCAGACCTTGGTGTTTGAGGCCCGCCATGATCTTTTAGTGATGACCTCATCGTTTCAGCAAGTTTTGTGAAGATGTGCTTTTCTTTCAGAACTGAGTGTTTTGATCAGTTTACAGACGGATTTAACGACATATGAACATGTAGATGGTTGAAAACCTGCACACGCTCAGTCTGATTGTCCGGCATTGTTACTTTACATCCTTGTTGGAGATACGGGAAAACAGGATACCCCCTCTTTAATCATCACCAACATGCAGGAACAATGTCCAGTGTTCCTCCCTGGAGATGGAGCCCGACATGCCACCGCCTGCTTTTCCCATCCATCCACCTCCACCCCCGGCACACAAACCCGCTCCGGACAAAAGGAGGAGGCAGTTAGGCCTATTTTTCCCCGGTGCAGCGGAGGATGGGGGGCAGCCATTGTTTGCTCTCAGCAGGTGGTCTTACAGTTGTAAAGCTGCTTAATGAAGACATGTGAATGGAGGATTCTCAGCCGAGTGGAGCGTCTCAGCGCCCTCGCTGTGACGATGACGCCTGGCGACACTTTGAGTAACGATAAATTGTTCCTGGTGACCTGAAGAGCTGAAGTCGACCTTAAAGAGGGACGCCTGCAGGCCGGGGCTCAAACGCTGGAGTTCACATGAGGAGAGCGTACAGTAACTTCCCCCGCGGCTACGTTTGATGAATAAAGTCAGGGCTGCTGCTTTGTGCTCAGTAATACCTCTGAGGATTTTGGGATTTCTGTCCATCACATCCTGAGGACTCTGAAAGGCTTTCAGAGCAACGTGTCTGAGCGTTCAGCGGTGGCCTGAACATGTGGCAGAAACTGTCAAAACAAAGAAGAGTCATTGCTCTTCCTCTTTGTTTTTCCAGCTTCATACCAAACAACGTGGCCCAGCAGGAAGGCCTGAAACGCTGAGTCATCGTTTGTTTTCAGGCGCCATGTGACGACTGCCTCGGGTCAGAGGAGCCCACACGGTGACCTGGATTCATTTTGATGAGTCTGTGTTCGGATCTCCGTCTCCCTGGTTTCCTACCTTCACCTCACCTGCTGCTGAGTCTTCCGCTCCCCGAGGAGGAGGAGGAGGCGTGTTGTTGGCTTTGGGTTTACCTGAGCCTCCAGCCTCTGATCTCCTGGATCGTCTCCTTCCTCTCATCATCCTGTTCACCCAGAACCACAGATCCACCGTTAAAACCAACGTCCAGATTAAAGCTTTTCCCCTCATTCAACCATCCACCCTTCATTCCTTCCTTCGTTTCCTTCCATTCCTTTCCTTTACCCCCTTCTTTCACTTCTTTTCTCAATTTCTTCCCTTTCTGTCTCCTTCTATCCCTCCTTCCTTTAATTTCTCATTTTCTTCCTTGTTCCCTTCCTTCCTCCCTTCCTCCATTTCAAACGTCCCTTCCTTCCTTCAATTCCCTTCCTTGCTTTCCTTCCTTCCTTTATTTCTTCCTACATAAATACCTTGTTTTCTTCCTTGCTTTTCTTCCGTGATTTCCTTCCTTTCCTTTTGTCATCTTTCCTTTTTCCTACCTTCTTCCTTGTTTTTCCTTTCTTTTTATTCCTTCCCTCCCTCCTTCCCTCTCCCCCTCCTTTCCTGTTTTCCTTCCTCCCTTCCTTCCTGTCTTTTTTTACTTCCCTCCTTCCTTGTTTTCTTTCTTTCCCTTCCTCTCTTCCTCTTTGTTTTTCCTTCCTTCCTCCCTTCTTTCTTTTCATCTTTTCTTCCTTCCTTTTTTTCTTTCTGTCTTGCCCTTTAATCCTTCCTCTCTCCATTTCCTTCCTTCCCTTCCCTGTCTACCTTACTTCTTTTCCCTTCCTTGCTTTGCTTCCTTCCTTAAATTCCTTGTTTTCTTCCTTCCCTTTTCTTTTCCTCCTTGATTTCCTTCCTTTCCTTTTGTCTTCTTTGCTTTTTCCTACCTTCGTCCTTGTCCTTCCTTTCTTTTCATTCCTTTCCTCCCTCTCTCTCTTCCTTCCTTTCTTCTTCCCATCCTTCCTTCTTTTACTTCCTTCCTTCCTTCTTCCTTTCCATCTTCCTTCCTGCCTTGTCTTCTTCTTTTCTTTCACTTCATTCCTTCCTCCCTTCCCTGTCTCCCTTCCTTCTTTTCCCTTTCTTACTTTCCTTCCTTTCTTTAATCCGTTGTTTTCCTCCTTCCCTTTTCCTTTCTTCCTTGCTTTCCTTTCTTTCTTTTTCTTTCTTTCCTTCCTTCCTTCCTTCCTTCCTTTCTTTTGCCTCTTCTTTTTCTTTGTTTCCTTCCTTTTAAATCCTTTCTTTCCTTTCTGTTCCTTCCCTTCCTTTTCAGGTCAGAATAGTCTGAATCTGAAAAACAGTCCTGATCAAATCCAGATCCTGATCCTGCCATAAAAACATCCTGACATATTCCCCTCATATTGCCCCCTAGTGGAGAACATTTTCCTGGGTCAGAAGCAGAGTTTTCTGATGTTTATGCAGCACGTAACTGCCCATTACGTCGGTTTGTTGTTGTAGTCAAGCATTTGGCGTTTTTTAAGCTTTACTGTTATTGAAAGCGGAGGATAAAGACGAGCTGAACTTCCACCTTCAGGAGTGAAAGAAAACGTTTGTTGGCTGTAAATGCGACACTTTCTGTCTCAGAGTCATGAAGAAAAACTAAGAGCGTACCAAAAACCCAACGATGACCTTTCATAGTTGCATGTTTCTCCTCTGTTTGTCTCTTTCCCCCTTTAATGTGAACTCTTCAGCTCCTCTAAGGTGATACTCCAGCTCGTCTCTTATCAGTGCTTGAAATTACAGAGCGTGGCATCAGAGGACAGAGGCCTCCGCAGCGAGGACGGCTGTGTTTTGACAGAGATTATGAGTGTCTAATAATAACTAGCTGCATCAATATGAGTGTTTTCAGGTGCTTTACGAGGAGTTTTCTGGGTCAGGTTGAGGAAAGTTCACGGCACAGGAAGGAACTTATCCAAAGTGTTATGAACTACTGTAAACTGTACAAGAAGAGTCACTTTAATGACATGTCACTTCAGGAGAATAAAAAGAAACAGTCTGCAAATCCACTAAAGTGAAAGTAGAAAGTCTTTTCTTTTAAATCTACTTAAAGTCCTGAGTTTTTCTTTTTGAATCGGGGAGCGTGGAGTGTAAAGATGTCGGTCACTTACAGTATGAGCTCCAGATTCAGTCAGATTGTCACTTCCTGTGCTGATAGTTTAAGTCTGACTGACAGGAGAACATTAATGTGACCACACCACATTTCCTACATCAAGAGTTCACCATGAAGTGCCCGGGTTGCAGGACGGCTTGTTCTGACTATGATAGGGTTTGGGTTCACATTTGAGTTAACTCTGGTTGGAAAGAAGAGTCAGATTTATCAAATCTCTGTTTCTCTGAGCAGTTACTGACCTGAAGGACCAACCTGTGAGAGGATTTGTTGTGATTTCAGAATGAACAGCGTGTTCTTCTTCTCGATCAACTGCAGGAACACTATTGATGGATGGCTCGGGTGCTTTTTACGGAGGCCCTGAAATGCAAAAACATGACAAAAAATGAAAAGAAAAAAGGAAGAAAAAGTGTAAAAAAAAAAGTGAACGCAAACATGACAGGAAACATTAAATTATTGTTTTAAAAAAAATAAAACAAAATCAAGAAAAAATGCCAACAAAAAAGAAAAGGCAAAAATAAGAGTGAGCAAGAAAAATGAGGACCCAAAAAGAGAAAATACAAACACGAAAACAGAAAGAGAAAAAAGACAAAAAAGAAAATGTTAAAACAAAAAAGAAAATACAAACATTTAAGAAAATCAAAAACAAAAGGGAAAATGTAAAACCAAAAAAGATTTTAAAAAGAAAAAAATCAAAACAAAAGATAATTGCAAACATGAAAAAAGAAGAAAATATTAAACCAAAAAAAGAGAAAAAATCATTTTTAAAAAAATCCAAAAAGGAAAATGCAAAAAAAAAAAAAAAAACATCAATTCAAAAGATAAGATGCAACTACAAAAAAAAGAAAATTTAAAAAAGAGAGAAAAAAAATCAACCATTAAAGAAAAAACTCAAACACATAAGACAAAAAAAATCACAAATGCGACTGTGTTTATGTTTTCTTTTTTTTGTGTTTGTGCTTTTTCTTTTTTTTTTGTATATTTGCTGTTTTTATTGTGCATTAATTTGTTTCGTTTATGCATTTTAAAGCCATTTTACTTTCTACCTATTTCTTACTCAGTAACTGATGCAATGCAAAATGTTATTAAGTAAAAAACTTACCACAAAAAAAACTTAAGTTTCAAGTTTTAGTACAAGTTTTGATAAAATACTCAAAAAGCTGCTCAATGAAAAAGTATCTGAGTAAATATAATGAGTGACTTTAACCTCTGCTTTGTGAATTTAAACATAAGAAATATATAGTGAACATTTGGTTTCAGCCAAACAGCAACCCAAGGTCTAAAAATATTATCTCATACTTCAACTTTTGCCCATATAAGGGCATGTCTGATTGACTTGATTGACAGGTGGACACCCTTACTAAACCCTGAAGTTGCTTGAATTAAGACTAAAATGAAACACATCAGTTAAAAACAGATTTAAAATAAGTTACTAAACTGATACTTCTCTTACACTGAGTCATTTTTTAAAGCTTTATTAGTTTGTGGTTTTATTGTCCCCCTGGCTTCATTATTTAAAATTAAGAACACAGACAGTAAGAAATCAAGACTCTTTGCTGATATTCAGTATATTTCACTAACTAAGAAAGTGTGTTTCAACTATTTTAATCTAAAATGAGGATTTTCTTCTTGCTTCATCATTTGGGAAAACTTAAAATTCTCATTTCACAGTTTCCTGTAAATGTATCTTTCTGCATGGACAGGTCATTGGACCAAATTTGAGAAATTTTGTCAAAACAGATTTTCAAATTTTTATCCAATTTAGTTGTATTCAGGCTCCCCCTTTTTGCAGCGTATATTCTCTTCACTGTCTGTGATCCTAACTGGAACAGAGCTAGGTTGATTCAGTGTTTTCAATATGTCCGCTGCCGACAACAGGCTTAAAAACTTAGTATTAGAAACAGATGGGTGATGTCACAACCCTACAAGGTGTTACACAGCCTTTGGGTCCCACTGAACTAAATTTTGTAAAGTCGACCTGCTGGATGGACTGGACTCTGTGGCAGGTAAATACTTCATAGGTCGCCCTCTTCAGTGACATCAGGACACGCCCCCTGGCTCATAGGGGGCGTGTCTTATTCTGTTAAAGCACATTCACAGACGACAACACACGACTTCATTTTCTTTGCACTTGACTGCAACTTTTATTTTTTTTTGCAAATACACTAGAAATGTTTACAAAAGCACTGTAGAAACATTTGTGCAGTGTAAATTATCAAAACTAAAAATGGATATTACTTTGAATTCATTTTGCACCTCACATGACAAGCAGGATTGTCATTTTCAGCAGCAAAACAAACGAGTATATCAGAAGAGGAAACGTCTGTTAGTGACTTCAGAACATCGAAACAGGGAGACGTGGTTGTTACACCGAAGAGCAAAATAAGGGGAAAAGAAGAAGAGGAGGAAGAGGAGGAGGAGGAGGAGGAGGAGGAGGAGGAGGAGGAGAAGGAGGAGGGGGATGGTATGGCACAAGTGCTCATCCCTGAAGGAGGGCTTCATTCATCTCGATCGAAGCTTTTTCTTTCCTCAGTCTTAAGATAATCAGCCTTCCTGAACGAATCACTCAGGTTTACTCACAAGTTCTCATTCTCTTCCATCACGAACAGGAAACACTCTTTACAGACACGTTACAGGCCCCACAGCGCCCAGCGTCACACACCGGACCGCTTTCTCTTTTCTCAAGTTTGAAATGATCAAAATGAAATGTGCTGAGTCGTAATCCAGGGCTGAGATTTGAGCCAGTGTAAACCAAAAGTGAGTCAGCGAATATTTCTCTTCCTCTACTTGAAAATTAAATTTCAGTTCCCACGTTTCGGATCCAGTTTCTCGTGGCACAAATCTCAGCCCGTACATATTTGAAAAACTAAATCACAAGAAAAAAAAAAAAGGAAATACTTCTACACAAAAGAAAACACAGGAACATAAATATTGTGTGGCCCCTTAATAAAATATTTCACACGAATCTGTATTGCTTTGTCTTACATAATACTGAGATCAGCTCGCAGAGAGCGGGGACAGCAATACTCATCACACAACCCACCATGAAATGCTTTGTTTTCCTCGCCTTGGTGTCAAAAGGCACATGCACACATAATTCTGTTCACGCTCACGCAACACTGCTGCAAATACTTCACGTAATCGGTGGCACGTTCATTAGAAAGACAAAAAAAAAAGGAGGTGGCGGTTTTGTGGCACAACCGTTATCGCAGAGGAGAGTAAACATGGCGCCGCAGGTGAGGGGGAGGCGGATCTATGCGGGTTATCTTTGGTCAAGCAGGGTCGAGCCGGCGCACTTCATAGATCGAGACTCAAAGGTCAGACGGAGATGGATCGGGTGTGTGTTTGAACAGACACTACGCAAACACACACACACACTCAGCTCTGGGGATTAAGGTCTCTCAGGTTCAAGTTTAAAAAGGTGGAGAGTGATGGCGTTTGCACAAGGTGGACTAAAAAGGCCTTTAGTGAGTAAATTTCAAAGAAACTTCCACCACAGTGTTTGTAATCCCACAAGCGCCGAAGCGGCTCGCCCCGGGGAAAAAATCGCCACCCTACCAGAAACCCCGACGATTCACGTGATATGGTCGCCCGCTAACGGAGGAATGAGTGATAACTTTCTGCTAAAGCCAGGAGACGGCAGCGCGCTTTGGGCTTCTTGTGCTCAGGTGTTGGAAAAACCGTTTCGTAGCCAGCGCACGTCACGGGCTCACAACCCAAACACGCGTCCGTAGAGTATGGCGTATTTCGTCGTTTAGCAGCAACAACAAATATAAAAGTTTATCAAAAAGAAGACACTCCATGTGCTGAGAAGCGAGTAACACAGAGGCGCGGATGTGCTCGACATCCTTCGTTACGAATACTCGAGGAGAAACCGTGAAATGTTTTGAACAGACGGACCACCTGCATTCAAACCACACAAACAAACAACAACAAAACAAACAATCGGCACAAGTTTCCAGGCAAAGTGCAGGAATTCTCTGACAGTATTATGGCCTTAAATTCACTTCCCATATTTTTTCTTTTTTTTTTTTCTCTGACATGTGGCGGACAAAGAGAAAGAAAACACCAAACATAAGACAAACAGTGATTCAAGTGCTGTGTGCTGCGGCGGCTCCTGGGCGAACCGAATGACCGCACAGCACGGCGAGCGGTGCGCACAAGGCTCCCTCAAAAAGCCCAATGATTCCACTTTTTCCCGCACGGCGTCTCTGTGAACGAGCCGTGTGTGAATGAACACGAGGACAAAGAAATGCTCGACCTTGTTGTGAGAAGGACTGCTGAACAATCCCGTTTGTGCTTTCGCTAAAAGGTAACAGTGTAGACGTGCAGGAGCCACGTTTCAGCACACCGAGAAGGACTGCTTGCTGGATTTTGGTCAGAGGTATCTCGACGTTTCCCCTTTACATATGTACAACGACGACAGAAGAGATTTTCCAGCTTATTCGACTCTGAACAGAAAGAACACGCTGAACCGTGGTAAGGCAGAAAGCAGGCTCAAGTCTCCCTTGTAAGTTCTTGTGGGTGTTTTTTTTTTTCCTTTTGTTTCGAAAGTGTGACTACAAAAAGGTGCGTCCTTAACCTCACACAGCTCTCGCAGATATTTTTTAACTAGTGTTGCAGAAAAACCCAGAGACAAGGGGGCGTTCAGGGTCACAAGTACTCCAGGAGTCAAGGTCTGTCCGTGAAAAGCGGACAGTGAAGTGTTATTAAAGGTGCACACACACTTTGACTTACTGATACTTGAAGTGCGTTGGGTGTGTGTCTGTGTGTGTGTGTGTGTGGGAGGGTGTTCAGGGGAAAAGGCAAACTTCTTTAAACAGTTTGGCTCAGTTTTTCTTTGCTAATAGAAACGTTTCTCCTCAGAGTTTTGTCCTAATCAGGTTGGAGTCGGGGATTCTTCGTCCGTCCCGGTGACAAACACTCGACAGCGGAGGAAAAGGCGAGTCCAGGCCGCCTCCAGAGTCTCTGCGTCTGCAGGCCGGACCAGGACAGAAGTGTGTGTGAGTGGATGAGTGTGGGGTGTGTTGCAGTACGGCAGGCAGTGAGGGCCATGCTCAGCAGGAGGAGGAGCAGGAGGAGGGCAGACAGTCACAGAGGGCTCAGTGAGCGGAGCGATGTCTTTGTTGACTAAACATTAACCCACCGTGTCCCCAAACCCCCCACCCGTGGAAATGTAACACCCATGTGCTGCTCCCCCAGCCCCCTTCCTGAGCTCCACACTACGGGAGGAGGAGGATCCTCCATCAACACTTCTGGGCCTCCACTGGAGACATGGCGATGTACGAGCCGTTCCTCATCGGCTGCGTGGCGGGCGTTTCTGACGGCTCGTCGGGTTTGTCGCTGACCTGAGTGTAGGCCGTGTCGTCTTTCACCGTCTGAGCGAGGGGGAGAGGACACAGGACGTTAGAGCAACCCAGCGAAGTGGCGTCAGAGCATGATCATGAAATGTTGAGTCTGAAATGTTTACGGTAAAACCACAGTGACCTACGGCCGCACCCGACAAAAACAACCACCACAGAAACAAATGAAACACTGTGAGGCGAGAACTTGACGGGGAGTATCATGACTCATGAAAATGATAACAACAAATGCAAAAAGAGGAATAGCAAACAAGGCAAAAATTAAGACTTACAGTAAAAGAATGAAAAGCTTCAGTAAAATCAATACGTTTTACTTCGCTCTAAAACAGAAAAGGAAAAAAGGAGGGTTACAGGAAATTAAAATTAGAACATGGTTAATACAACAACTTTTCACATTGCAATTAAGCATGTTTCAAACATTTCCTCAATGCTAAGCTAGCTGTCTACTTCACACACACACACACACACACACTCACAGGCTAAAGGAAAGTTTCAAACTTTGGGAAATATGCTCGAAGAGTTTAAAAAATGTTTGTAAAGCATTTCCTAAAAAGTTTTTTAATTCATAAGCGCACTTGGTACCTGGTGTCCAGGCTCGGCTAGTCCAACACTTTGTCAACAGCTCCACCTAGGCCACTTGGGTCTGTTTTTATTACCATTTTTCCCTTAAAAAGCTCATCTTTTCTTCTTTCAGGAACTGTTTATAGATTTTTACTCGCCCAAATGGTTAAAAAGTTATGGTGTTTTAAAGAGCACTTGTAAGATTTGAAATTACAAGAGGACCGAGCATAGAGCCTTGGGGAACGCCAGAAAATGTTTTAACATGTTTACTGCAAAAACTGAAATGTATGCAAGTGTTTGTGTCTTATTTTAGCAAAAACTGTCTGAATAGACAAAAAATTAGCCAAATTCACCTGAAAAAAAAAACAGAAAAATGCTTTCTTTTTACTCATTTTAGCAATTTAGCATCATTTTTTTCCTTTAATTTCTTAAAATAAGTAATTTTTCTGTATTTATCGAGGACCTGTGGCTCATATTTAGTATGATTACCTCTTTTGCATTAAATAAGACATAAAAACTCACTTTTGTTTGAGCTTCAGTGGTTAGCTTAGCTTAGCCTAAAGACTGAAAATGGTCAGGCTTGCTCCTTTCAAACATTACAAAATCAAATTTTTGCACCTTGAAAGCTTATAAACAAGTTTTGATGCAAGACTCCAGTCCGAAGCTAGGCTAACCTTTAGCTTCATTTTAGCACGCCCTGCAGAGTAGATTAAATGCTCTTCTTTAAAGCAGTTATTGAACTTTTTCTTCCTTATGTTGCAGAGAACTCATACAATACGTAAATTCAAAATGGAAAATTACAAGAGGACCAAGCTTAGAGCCGTGGGGAACTCCAGAAAATGCTTAAATGTGTTTTTTTTATTTTACGCATCAAATGTACTGCAAAAACTGAAAAATATGCAAGTGTTTGTGTCTTATTTAAGCAAACACTGTCGAAGTAGTCAAAATATGAGCAAAATTCACCTGATAAATCCAGAAAAATGCCTTTTTTTAAACTCACTTTTAGCAATTTGGCATCATTTTTGTCTTAATTTCTCAAAATGAGTCATTTCTCCAGATTCAACGGGACATGTGGCTCATATTGAGTCTTTTAACTATTTTTGCATAAAATAAGACGTAAAAACTCACTTTTGTTTCAGTTTTAGTGGTTAGGCTAGCTTAGCTTAGCATAGCATAAAGACTGAAAATGGTCAGGCTTGCTCCTGTAAAAGGTTATGAAATCCAATTTTTGATACAAGATTCTAATCTGAAGCTAGGCTAACCTTTAGCTTCATTTTAGCATGCCCTAAAGAGTAGATCTATCACTCTTCTTTAAAGCAGTTTTTTCCCAAAGTGCTGAACTTTTCCTTCCTCATGTTGCAGAGAACTCATCATACAGTACGTAACCTGAGCTAAAATCATGGCTGCGACTCTTTTGCAACGCAGGGTGTGAGGTCGACAACCTGCACGGTGAGATAAGAGGCTAACATGCTGCACATCAGTCTCAGGAAAACTCTAGTTCAGTGCACTTTGCTACTCTTGCTACAAAGAGAGGAACTAGCAGTGCTTTCCTCCTGCATCCAAAGATTCATCGACTGTTAGAAAACAAACATTTGATCCAGATTCATGGAAACTGCTCATGCTGGCTTCGCTGTGCAGCAAACATGCAACGTGTTAGTGAACGCAGCTTACTGTTAGTTCACCTGCAGCAGCTCAGGAAAGTGTTACACATGCACAAACCCTCACATTAACTGTGACACACGGCTAAAGTCTGCGTGTAGCTCTGTTTACTGGTGTCAGTGGGTAGCACACACGTCACACTGGGTCACTCTGTGGATTAATGCTACAGTTAAGAGCAGAGAAAACGGCGCCGCTCATACCTTCTTCTGGCGGTTTCGGCAGAACAAGATGACGAGCACCAGCAGCAGGATGATGCCCATGCCCACAATGAGCAACGGGAAGTTTGACACCAGAGTGACGATGAGGAGCATCGTCCGCATCTGGGATGCTGACTCATCGTCAATGGTCGCCGTCTGTGGAGAAACAGAGATAGAAAGAGATAGAGAGGGGTGGTTATTGATCCGTGGTTCGACTAAGGTCAGGAGGACCCGGTTGAGCTCAGGTCGCTCTGGATGAGACGCTCACCTCGTTGACGAACATGATTGGGAAAATGGTCTCGTTGATGAACTTGGTTTTCCTGCAGAGAGAAAGAGGGAGCACAGGTCAGGTAGGACATCTGGCTCAGCACGGGGCTGAAACTGGGTCGGTGTGATGACACATAACTGGGTCGGGGTTCAACAGAGCTGGACTTACGGGAAGCCTTGAACTCTCTTCAGGATGATATTGAGCTGGGCTCTCTTGCAGGCTCGGATGGGAACTCCTGTGGTCTGAAAACAAAACCACAGAGAGGTTTTGAGAGTGAGTTTTACTGCGGCTCAGAAACACTTTGACTCTCACATGATGGAGGAAAACGTCAAGCCTATATAGTTTCATGAAATGAGAAAAATGTCTGAATACAAGTAACTAAGCAAGCACATTTTTACCTCAGCATTAAGAGATGTTCTTACTCTTTTCAAGAAAGTCAGGTGTCCTTTTTTGACCATAAATATGTTACAACCACTTAGCTAGGTTTCATGTTTTGCAGAGAATTCAATGTTCAGGCATGCAAAAGCATTTTCTGGAGTTCCTCAAGGCTGTATGTTGGGTCCGCTATTTTTTCTGCCATATAAATCAGCAGTTGATAAAGTGCTTTTAAAAAGCTGCCAATACTACTAGTAATAAAGTTTTTATGTTTTTCACTGAAAAACAGCATTTTTTTAGCCTTTACAAGCCATTTTCAATGTCATTTTTGTCTTTTAATATCTTGAATTGCGATATTTTCGAGTTTATGTGGCTCAAAAAAGTCTAACAAAACAATTCATACCTAAAACAAGCCATTAACACTTGTTTAGATTTAAGTTTCAGCAGTGTATTGGATGTTAAGGCATAAAAAGCATTTTCTGGAGTTCCCCAAGGCTCTTTGTTTGGTCCTTTGATTTTTCTGTTATATAAATCAGCAGTTGATGAAGTGCTTTCAAAAAGCTGTTACTACTACTACTTAAGTTTTTATGTTTTTTTTTTACCCTTGGCATGCAATTAATGTGTCATTTTTGTCTTTGGATGTCTTGAAATGCAACATTTTCTGGTCTATGTGGCTCAAAAAGTCTAATAAGACAATATTTCCCTAAAATAAGGCATTAACACTTGTTTAGGTTTTGATTTCAATAGTGTATCCGATGTTCCAGGCATAAACGAGCATTTCCTGGAGTTCCTCAAGGCTCTATGTTCGGTCCTTTAATTTTTTTCTGTTATATAAATTAACAGTTGATAAAGTGCTTTCAAAATGGTGCTGCTACCACGAGTCATTAAGTTTTTATGTTTTTTACCCTTTGCAAGCAAATAAAGCAATGTATTTGTCTTTTTATATCTTGAAATGCGACATTTTCTGGTCTATGTGGCTCAAAAAAGTCTAGTAAGACAATTCTTCTCCATTTAAGGCATCACTTTTGTCTTTTATCGGACATTTTCTGGCTCAAAAAAGTCTAAACTAGTCTAATAAGACAATTCATCCCTAAAATAAAACATTTACACTCGTTAAGATTTCAATGTCAAGAGTATATTTGATGTTTAGGCATGAAAACGCATTTTCTGGAGTTCCCCAGGGCTCTATGTTTGGTCCTTATGTAGTTTTTTCTGAAGTAAGGAGTAAAAGCTTAAATTTTTATCCGTAAATCTCTGGTTGTTAACCCCCAAAATTAAAGGTGATTAAACGGTTAATGTTTAATTTTTTACACTTTAATGACCAAACTTTTTAGGGCAGAATGACAAGAGCCATATTTAGAACTATTTCTTTATTCTATATATATCTATTGTTCATTATTATTTATTTTACAGAGATAGTGTTTCTTTGAATAAGCCAGAGTTAACGACAGGCTAGTTTCCATCTGTAGTCCCAGGCTCCATGATTAGATGAGCCACATAGAACGCACTGAGATGTACTTACTGGTGAAGAAAGCAGAAAGTGTTGAAAATGACACTAAAATCTCAAAGAAGCTCAAGATTGAACTGCCCTTTATATCACAATCAACCTTTGACTTGACCTTTTTCACCTTAATAACAGAAATCAATCTAATAACACTTCCTGATATGATCAAAGACAAGCAGCACTGCTACCATGAATCCAAACACGCCTCATTCAGATAAGCCCGACCATAAACCACAGATCAAAGTCTGAAAACATGTCTCTAATCTGATGGAATAATAACGGCTGTCCTCCTACCGGCTGCAGGTCCAGGTACGTCTCGTGCTCCTCCTTGTTGGGGCTGAGCCCCTCCACGGCGTTGATGTACTTTGGGTCGGCTTGATAGAAGTGGGGGAAAGACACCACGATGGGAGCGCCTGTAGGGAAATAAGAGAGACAAACATGAGTCAGCTATCGTTCATATCCTGAGTCTGACTAAACAACCAGGGCTTCGAGAGAAACGTGAGATAAGATACGAGGAACTGCTCCGTCTGTGAGAGATAGGGGAACATATACAGGTAAATTTGGAGCTGATAGAGCGCTACAGATAGCTAAAGAATGTGTTTGAGGTTTTTCTAAATCTAAACATTGATTAGAAAAAACACAGTGCTGAAGCTATCTTTGGGGTAACTTCTGTTTCCTTTTTTGAATGGACTCTACGTACGTCTGATTAAAGTGTTCTTTAAATGAAATATAAATAAAGCTGAAGCTAAGGGATGATTTTACTCTTATTCATAGAGAGAAACCACCTTCACCACCATTTTTTTATATCATATTAGCATTTTCTTGATGTTTTATTTACACTGACAAAAGCCAAAAACTGCAATAACTGAAATCTGAGTAAGAGTTAAAAACTAAAATGAGCTACCTTTAACTGAACAAGGCTTATTTCATGATATACAAGCCATGAATGACACCGTAATTGCTTGAAGAGTATAAAAAAATGAAAATGGGAAAAATACTGCAAGAAAGTTTATTTTTTACTCTTTACAGGCAATGCAGGTGACATTTTTGTCTCTTAATATCTTGATTTGAGACATTTTCTGGATTTATCAGCTGGATATGGCTCATATTGAGACTAATACGATTGTTTTTTAATAAAAAAAAAAAAGACACAAACACTTGCTTAGATTTAAGTTTCCCTGAGAAAATATTCTCCACAACTGAAAATTACCTTAAATAAAATGAAAGAAATCTCATTACAAGCACTACAAATGCTGCTGTTGTTGTAGAAAATGTCTCACAGGAGGCTTTAAATGTGTTTTTCTTTCTTTAAAAACCATGAAACACATTTTCCCTCTGCTTTGGGCACATTTAAGTGTTCCTTCAGACTCTAAATCCCCCTCTGAGTCAGGGGCTTTCAGAATGACACCACTCAGCACATGACAACAGAACTGCCTCTTGATTGGCTCTCGATGGAGCATCACAAAAATCCGGCCAATCAGGCGAGTTTGCCTCATATGAGTCAGAAAAGCTGATGTTTGACAGCCAATCAGGTTGAAGCAGCAGCAGAGCAGCAGAAATGTGTCAGAAAATGATGAAATCCAGGTTTTTAGAGTTGTATCATGTGTTTTCTGGCTGAAACTGGAGATGAATTAAAAAGTTGTGATTTGAAATAAAGTGAATGAGTATTAAACAAACAGCAGAGTGATGTGCTTACAGTAGTCAGGCTATCACTGATACTACAGCGTGGTCAGAAGTGTAGATAGGCTTATCAGAGCAATCACACTGCACTCAATGAGCGCCATAAAACACTCCAACGGCCTCCCCACACTCAGCACAGTTAATCATTGAACCGAGGATCGAGCTGAATCTGGCATGCTCAAACAGAGGAATGTCAGATAGCAGACAGGGGACACCGTGTCTGCCTGAGAGGACTTTTTCAGGGGGTTGAAATCCGCAGAGGTAGTGATGGGGAAACTGTGTCATGGGGCCAGTTGGGAGAGGTTAGGGGAGAGATGGGTTGTGTTGGGTAAGTGGGTCAGGGCTTCCTCACCTTCTCGACAAACGCTGACTTTCAGCACCCCGGTGCCGAGGCAGTCCCCGGCCGGCACACAGAAGCCCTCGTTGGTGGGGTTGTCTTTGGGGCTCATGAGGACGTCGCTGGGAGGGGCGAAGCGGAACGCCTGGATGCCTTTCACCTCCACGTCTTTTACGTAGGCCAGATGGATCGACCTGTGACGAGGAAACGAGCTCAGATTAAGTGTCTAGAAGTCTAAATAAAGAGCACAGGACAACATCTTTAGCCCAGTTTAGACTAACTACTTTATGACTAATTCAGGCATCACTTTGTCTTTTATTCTCTTTAAGTTTGACATTTTTCTGAACTTATCAGGTGAACATAGTTCATATTGAGTCAGCTAAGACAGTTTCACTAAAAGTAAGACATAAACACTTAATTAAATTTCAGTTTTTGCAGTGTGTTTCATGTATATGAATGAAAACACGTTTTCTGGAGTTCCCTAAGGCTCTATATTCGGTCCCCTTTTTTTTAATCTTTCACATAAATCGGTGATTTGTAAAGTGCTACTATAACTGCTGGAGACTAGAGCCTCTGTTTTTAACCCTTTTATATTTCCGTTAATGCTAATAGTGAAAGTTTTAGCCAAAGCTTTCGTCTAATTTTCCTCTTTCAGAATGTTTTGTGAAACGGAGATTTCATCTTCTGTTCTCACGATCATCATTGAGTTACTAATTTCAATCTTGCTCAACTGATAAATATTTATTCTCATTGCACCTTTTAAAAAAAGAAGAAGTGAAGAAGACATGGAGATTTAAAGATAAAGAAGCATCATTTTGTCTTTTAATATCTTAAATGAGTCTAGGGGCCGCCCTTTTGGTTGCGCCAGCTCTCTTCTTTGTCATTCTTTTGTCTCTTTTTTGACATTTTTGCATTTGGAGTGAATATTCACTTTGTATGATTCATTTGCTGGTCATGGACACCAAACTGGTTTTGATTCTCAGCAGTCTGTAGCATGTCACTGCTAACTGGTGCAAGGCCGGATGTTTCCCCACAAGGTGAGGAGGAGGTGAGGACGACGTGCTGGTTCTCAGGTGTGAGCTAAGAAGTGACAACATCAACGTGTCCTTCCATCCATCGTTATTGGGAACGTAAGATCTATCTCCAATAAGATGGACAAGCTAGCCGTGCTAACCCAGCAACAGGGGGAATACCAGAAGTCAGAGTAGCATCATGCTATTCACAGACATGGCTAACAGAGCTAACACCAGACGCCAACGCCACATTGGAAGAGCTTCACCTGCTGTGAGCAGACAGGATCCAGGAGACAGAGACTGAACAGACTGCTGAAGAAGCTCAGTCCTGGACCCTGTGGAGGTGGAGACTGGCTGAACTGGACAATGATACTGCTGTGACTCCTGAATCCCCCCTCGGGATAAATAAAGTATTTTCTTTTCTATTCTAAAAAGACACATTTTAACTAAAATAAGACGTAAAAACTCATTTTCTTTTCAGTTTCAGTGGCCTGAGAGTGTCCGAGTCACGCTCTCCTCTCCCACGTGTGTTTCTTCCCAGCAGCCTTATCAGGAGTTGTAATGACCACAAACTCAGGCTCTTATCAGCGGATGTGAACGCACCTTGTGAATGACTTCGCTGACTTAACTCAAACCTGACTGGGAGTTTCAGTCCCCGCCCTGCTGAGGTGCTTTGACTGTAAACAAATGCTCAACCACACACACACACACACACACACACACACACACACACACACACACACACACACACACACACACACACACACACACAGCACGTGCTCACCTGCAGAGATCAGCAGCGAAGATGTAGAGCAGCTCGTTCCTGTTAATGAGAGGGTGGAAAACAGCTCCGTCCGTACCGTTAATCATGTTGCTCTGGTTGGACGACCACCATGACATCTCCCTGTGAGTTCAGAAAACAGAAGCATCTAGACTCAACGCTTCCTTAAAATTTCAAACATGTTTCAAGCTGTTGTGTCGAGAATACAGCTTCAGGGCGCAGGTATAGCCCGTGGCCTCCAAATAATCCCAGAAAGTCAGTAAATGTTTCAATTCTCCAGAAAAGGTGACTCAGAAAACCGTATCATTTAATACCCGTTTCATGCTGATATGCTTTATTTATTCAGTATCTTAAAGTGAAACATGCCTTCCAAAGTTCAAAACCTCAATAAAACCACTTCTTCCTGATTTCACTAAAACCAGGAGCATCTGGCTTTCCTCTGTGGGAGCTGAAAGCCGTTTCCGAGTAGAGCAGGAAAAAGGAACCAAACATGTTTTCTGTCACAGATACTCAAACGCTGTCAGCCTTCAGCCTCGATTCTTACCTCAGGCCGTTCCACGTGTCGATTTTTCCATAATCCAAATAGTTTTCCTCGCCTGTGTGGAACACAAACTCTCCTTCATGGGTGCCGTTTTTCTGCAGGGGAAGAAAAACACCAGGAGTCTCAAACGAGGAGTAACGGCAAACAAGGAAGAGAAGCTGCTTCGAGTTTGCGTTTAACTCTCACTCTCTAACTTAGGAATAAACACTTGGGCAACGTTTTGGTCTGAGGGCAGTTTTCAGGCCTCAGTGTGTGGGAGTTTAAGAGCCGTATAGTCTGACAACTTTAGTCTGACAAACTTGATGAGTCATGAAATAAAACGTCATTACAAAGCACAAAATGTCCTGTTTTCTTCTTCTCCTTTTTGCCACGACACACTGCACTGACGGGGCTGTTTTGCAGGACAAACTGTCCACAATTCAAGGGACAAGTTTGACATCATCGCTGCAAAAACGGAAATCTTATCAACTTTTTTTTTGCCTAACTTTTAGTAGAAATGTTATTTTGGACTCAAAACAAGCCAAATTCACCTGACCAGTCCAGAAAAATTAATTGTTTCAAGTTGTTTAAAGACTTAAATGAGGTTTGAAATGCTTGAAACAAGTAAAAAAATCTGCCAATGGAATAAGAGAAAAGTTTTGTCTTTAAATAACTTGAAAAAAGACATTTTTCTGGACTAGTCAAGTGAATTTGGCTTGTTTCAAGTCTAAAGAGATTTTTTCTACTGTAATTAGACCAAAAAACTTGATAAGATTTCTGTTTTTTTGCAGTGTTGTCTTACAAATAAAAGCCTCAAACTGTAACGTTTCAGACGCTCTTTGCTGGTCACAGTGAAAAAAAAAACTGAACTCTAATCAAGTTATTTTGTCTTTTTTCAGGAGGACATTTTTTTTAGACTCAAGCCCCGTTTACACAACAACGTTTCATCCAAGTGAAAAATCTGTGTTTACACGGAAACGCCGATGGACTGAAAACGCTGTAGTAAGCATGCCAGGCCTGTAGGTGGTGCTATAACTCTCATTTCCAGAAGCCGCTTTGGGAGAACTCCACCATAGCAGAGTTAAGCAAATCATCTGGGAGCAACAGATGCTCATTTTGTGTAAAGACAGTCACAGATTCAGCAGATTGAGCAGCACAAGCACAACACGGTAGTCCGTGACAATCACAACAACGGTTGTGTGCACTCGCGCAAAGTGGAGTGTGACGTCAGCGTTTCCACTTGCCCAAAAGTTTGCGTTTTAGGCAAGCGGCAACCTCCAGTCTAAGAATATGAGACAATGCAGAAGTGCTAAAATCTGCTGTGTCTTCTCCAGTGTCCACTTGAGGCTGGCTCCAGAAGTAGCAAAAGTCACAAACACCCCAAGCCAAAAAAAAAACAGTTTTCAAAGCAGAAATTAACCTATTTACAGCCTGTTTCAAAAAACATCTCCTGTCTGAGTCGCTATTTTACTATCTGCAATTTTTTTCTAACTCAGCCGTTAAGAAGACATTACGATCGTGAGCAATCAGAGGCACAGCTCAGGGTCACATGACTGACAGGCGCCCTATGGCTATACGCAAAGCCCTTGCCACTACCAATATGGCTGTGATAGCCGATCTGCTTCATTTTCCGTTTCAGAAACAGGCGGGTGACGTAGGGAGACTACGTCCATGTTTCTTACAGTCTATGGCAGAGATCTCCAACTCCTACCCTGGAGGGCCAAGAGGCCACAGGTTTTCTTTCCAACCAAAAACTCCACCGGCTGATTTCACTGATTACCTCACCTTCAAGCAGAGATGAGGGACTAATCAGTGAAATCAGCTGGTGGAGTTGGAGATCCCTGGTCTATGGAGTAAACACGAGGCTGAAACGCAACAAAATTTTTGCATTTTGGCCTAAAACCGTTGTAGTGTTAACGGCCCCTTAATATGAGCCAAATTCATCTGACCAGTCCAGAAAAATGTCTTATTTTATGTTATTAAAAAAAAGAGAAAAATTAGGTCTTAATTGGTTAGAACAAGCAAGAAAAAAACTCCAATGGAACAAGAGAAAAGTTACTGGTATTAAGACATTATTCTAGTTTCAAGCAAATTGTTACAAGCAATTCAGACCTCATTTTGTCTTTAAATAACTTGAAATAAGACATTTTTCTGGACTGGTCAGGTGAATGTGGCTCATGTTATGTCTAAAAAGACAATTGTTACTTAAAATGAGTCAAAAACACTTGATAAGATTTGAGTTTATTGCTGGTCACTTTCCTGTTGATGACTCAAACTTCTTTTTTTTAAACCCAAAGTGCTGCTCTAAGGATTACAAGGCTCGAGCCGTCACCGCCTGTGCCAAGTTGCCGACGTGGCTCCACAAACAGGAAGTAGAAGCATCTTCCGTCAGCTCGCGGTTAATCTCACTTCTCTTGTGAGACATCGTTCAGTAACCCCGGGAGCTTTCTCTTACCTTCCACATCAGCCCGAAATACTCGTCCACTTCGGGCTTCATGGAGTGGACTTTGGAGAGGAGGGGGTCTTTGAAGCCCCACAGCACCTCGTGGACGGTGCGGGTCATGAACACTTCGATCCCCAGGCTGTTCATGTACATGGACACCAAGGTCCTCAGGAAGAAGGAGTAAGAGTTCAGCTCGTTCATCACCGCCTGAGGGGGAAGGATCAGACAATGGAGAGATTGTCTCATCATACACACACACGCATCACTTCCTGTTTGGAAATCAGTGTCATTTAAGTTCAATGTGTGTTTAAGTTGGACTTTTGTTGTGACAGTTTGCCGTCTCGAACACACAAAGGAGACAATGGTGTGGAGAAAGGGAACGATGACTTCAGCTCAGGTCTGTGCTGATGAACGGGCAGCTGCAGGTCGTAATAACACACATTACCCCGAAATGACGCCGCCACTCACCACAAACGGGATGTTCACAGTCCTGACGATGTCCACCTCTGGGTCTCCGATGGATTTCTCAGGGACAAACACAAAGGTTTTGGGGTTGAGGGCGTAAACCTTGGTCCCGTTCTCCAGGAAAGTTACATTTTCCCGCGGCCTGTATTCCCTGGTGTGGAAAGAGGAACGTGAGCCAGTCAGTCCAGATGTTTTTCTACTGAAACATCATCCTCAAACAAGACTTCCACACACATTCACACACTTTTTGGTTTGAACTCACGCCTACCTGTAAGTATAAGGTCCAATCTGTTTCACAGCTGCCTTCCCGCCTGCAAGAAACACCTCTGGGTTGGTCACATTGAAGAAGTAATACTCCATGTAAACAGGAGGAGGAGGATTCTTCCAGCCCTCGAACATTTGGCTCTTCTCTGTCAGAGTTATTTCCTTTAAACAAAAAGCAGAAAACACACATTCAGATTGAGGAAACAGCTTTTATTAATGAGTTAGTGAAGGCCGTCTGAGTGCACACATGGAGCTGGAGCCACACCAAGCCTTGGAGAGCCCAGAAGGAGGCAGATTAAAGTCCCTCTTAGCCTAAAAAACTGTCAGGACAGGCAGAAAATCTTCAGCACAGAATCTGACCGCAGCAGGCGGAGACGGGACTGAGTGAGGCGACCTGTCAGCCCACAGGATGAGCTGTCGTGGAGCAAAACAAGCCGCACGGTAAACATGTGTGATGTAAGTCTGGCTGCCACATGTCTGAGCATGAGCGGCGCTAACCTTTAGCTTCACCATTCATCGCTACAGGAAAACAGTGTTCTGAAGGAGTTTGACTTCCAGGGGGAATAAACGCGCTCTGTCCACTCTCAGGGTGTATTTTTAACGTGTGGCATGAGGAGTGAGCTGCTTCCTTCAGCCTGTTTTCATCCTGAAAAGCTGCTCTGTCCCCTGAACGCAGCGAGGTGCACTTCAGACGGGCTTTACATTGTCTTCTGCAGCGACTGTTGCTGTGAAAATACAACTTAGGGTGTGTCTGCTGCAACTTCCTGTTTGGGTTTCAACATCCGACCCTCAAACGTCTGTTTTTGTCTATAGAATAACGCCGCTTTTCATGAGGTACATCTTCCTTTACGGCTTTACAAAAACAGCAGGTGGCTAATCTCAATCTGTGGTGATGTGTTTCATACTTCTTCCTTATTACAGCATCAGAGCAGAATGTTTTCAAGTAATACAATAACTTTCATTACCAGCCAAAAGTCTTTCACAATCAGCTCAGATCGGCTGTGGAGTTAAACCACTGGTTTCTACAGTTTGACAGTGGTACCAAACCAGGACAGCTATTCTGCGTGGATTGAAAATGGTTAATTATCGAGACAGGGAGCTAAAATAAAACAAAAATGCTACAGTTAACAGGGATCTTTAAAATCAGAGAAGCAGCAAACTCTTTCATGGTCGAGAAATAACTTAAATCCTGGCTGACTGACAAGTCAACAAGTAAGAAATCGCTCCAAAAAGTCTGAATTAAGCTCATTTTCTCCAAGACACAGCAGGTAAACAATGTTGCAGAGCTAGCACCTCCTTACAGGTTATGCTAGCTTGTGTGAGCAAAGTTGTTTGTTAGTTTTTGGTATGTGTATATCATAATAAATCAATAAAAATATTGTTAAGAAAAGGAAAAAAATCCTTCAAACAACCTTCTAACTTTTCACGCCTAAGTGGCATCCCGTTTATGAATAGAAGTCCGCAGTTTGAGACACAGCCATGGTCTAAAAACACGAGGCCTCTGCAGAAATGCTAAAAAACTGCAGTTCCTTGAGCGTCCACTAGAGGCTGGCTCCAGATAAATCATAAACCACATACACACCCATTAAAAAAAGCAGATTTTTACAGCAGAAATGATCATGTTTACAACTTGGTTAAAGGAAAAGTCTGGGTCTGAAAAGCTCATTTCAGGGTTGAAAATTTTCCCAACTCGTCATTTACAGAGTCGTTAAACTTGTGGCTGATTTAACCAACAGGAAGGAACAGTATAGCTGTAAAGCCCCGCCTCTTTACCCCATCCAAACCTCAAACAAAGCTAGGTTGAGATTTTGAATATGGACGCCACTGATGATAGGCTTCAAAACTCTACATAAGAAACAAATGGGTGATGTCACAGAAGCTATGTTCGTGTATTACACACTTCGATTAAAAGCAGAAAAATAACTCTAAAATGCTTCTGAACCCGGTTTTGCTTCCAGATGTTAGCTTAGAGCTCACAGCAGCACCACAGCTAGCGACGCGGTTGTGTTAGTGCCAACTTAACACCACACCTTGAGCCAATACAGTGCATTTTCAAGCTAGGTTGACGTTCAATAAATGTGAGACTGACATGACTTGGACAAAAGTAGCTCTTTGAACATCCTTTTCAGCTGAGCTGGTGTCAGAGCTGTGTTCCCACTCTCAGTGAAGAAATAGAGACTCTAAAAAAGACCTTGGAGTGTTTAAGAAGAGGGATTCTCCTGAGGCCTGTTCATTCGGACTCTTAGTTATGAAATGAGGGAAACCAGGTAACCCAAAAGAAGCGTGTGCTCCAGGACGGCTGTGACCCCATTTGTCTGTCCTTTAATAAACAAAATGCAATCAGTTTTGAAATAGGCTGCGTTCAGAGCACTGAAACACTGAAATCTCGGTGTTTGCCAACCTTGAGCAAAGGTCTGTGGAAAGGCCTTCACGAGAGGTATTTGAAAATCATTTATCTGTGAAGAAAACCTTGATCTTTCACAAACAGAAAGACAAGCAAGGGCCAAAGTGGAGCTGTTAGTCAGTCAGGGTGCAATCAAAAAAAAAAAAAAAAAAAAAAAACACCGGCTGGTGGAAAGAGCTGCAGGGTTTTGAAGGACTTGTAATCCAAACAACTGGGCCAACGTGCACTGCGCCTTCGCCAAACAACTCCAGGCACGGCTGAGGTGTGTTGGGACAAGATCCTGCTTTGATCTGCGCTCACAGAAAAGAGAAAATGCATCATTGAGGCGGTGATGTGTTACGATAAATGCCTCGTTTTGTTAAGTGTTTAAATGCCACATTCAGAAGAAACACTGCAGCACCAGCGCGGCCTTGCTCTTGAACGCTTCTCACTCAATCACTCGTCCTGCCTTGAAAGTGCTGAGAGGAGTGGCATGAGTGGGTGTTTGTCTTTAGTCAGGTTTCTTGTCGGGACAACAACAGAGCCCTGCAACTTTGCTCTCGGGCTGGAAAATCATGTCCTGGAGGCGCAGAACTCTGTCAGAGCGCCGCTGCGTGCCTTCCCTCCCTCCTTCCCTTCCTCCACGCCCAGCTCTCAGCAGAGTCTGTGCCCCGGAGGCAGCTTTGACTTTCCCCCAAAACAAACCGGGCAACCTCATTATCACAGAGAGTTGCATTCAAACATCAGATTAGGTGGATTTTTTTTTTTTTAGGAAGGGGGCTCAGCATGTCTGTGCCCGCCTGATTCAACGAGAGGGCTGCGACGGAAGAGGATTATCTACGCTGTCATTTCGTGTAATCGCCGGCCACATCAGAATTATGTCCCCTGATGGTGAACTTTTGGCTAACTCTTTTAATTTGGGATGCTGCTGTGACTCAGGGCTAAATTTAACTCCAGGAGGGGGGAAACCGTGCCAGGCGGAGAGCTGCTTGGCCGGGACGAGCGTGTGTTTGCTTCTTTAAGGAGCGTGTGTCTGGACTTTTCTGGGTTTGAAAGCACAGATAATGAGTTGCACAGAGCATCCAACACACTGACTCATGTCCAGAAGAGGAATGTGAGGTATTTTAAAGGGAAGCTGTGGGAGAGCAGGGAGGGGATAGGATGTCAGCTGCTTACACCCCCACCCTGATGGGACACCACCCCATGCCTCCTACATGCCTTGGACATTAACAAGCAGAAATTCATCTTAACTGACCACTAATGAGCCGCTGCGTTAGCCAACTTCCACGTAGGAACACAAACTCAGGAGATAATTGAGCTCATTTTGACGCTAAATTAAAGAGAAAGTCCTAATTTTGACGCACAAAATGAAACAATCAGTGAGTTTAGCAGCTGATATCTGCACATCAATCATATCCATTCATGATTTCTCAAGTCAATCAACTTCACGCTCGATTTCCACGCCTGACAAACTTGCAATATTTTCACTCCACTCTGCCTCCCTTCCCCCATTCCTGAAGCAAGACCTGGCTGAACACCTCCCCCCTTTTTACCCACCGTGTTCCTGCTGGCTGAGATTTCTACTATTACTACCACTAACCCTCCTCTGAATACCAAACACATCAAGGAGTCAGTGCGAGGAGCCCCCGACGCACAGAAATGTGTCAGCGGGTCATGCGCACAGGACAGGGAACATGTCATCCCCTTTCTGCATTTTACGGTTTAATCTAACGACCAAATCACGGGATGATGAACTAGATCATTTCATTCAACGCCACAGATGTGTGGAGGATGATCACAGGGTGTCGAAGGAGATAAGTCAGTATTCAGGGTAAGGTCATGATGAGACATTCACAGGACTTTCAGGGGATTTCTATTCGCAGCCGAGCGTTTCTTAGATCTTTTATGATACCACTCCAACACACTTCTCCTCTATAATGCAAGCCAGACCAAGACCCCTGAAGCTGCACAAGCATGTAATGGGACTTACACGCTGCACAACCTCAGATCATGCGGATTCATGAAGGGAAAAGGCTTTGGTTTCATCACGTTGAGGTGGAGATGCAGTAAAATATACAGTAAAACCAACACAGCAGGAGACCTTGTGACTGTGGTTCAGAAAGATGCTGAATGCGGGGATTGACCACTGCAGATATTTAACATTTAAACCCCCTCAGAGGTGTGACAGGCACACAAGGGGAAGTAGGTGGAATAAATAAGGTTGTTTTTGAGTGTAAAGAGGGTGTAACTCACCTTTTTTAACCGGCTGTGGATCATTGTTTGGAAGACTTGAGCCACGACCAGGGCGATCCCCACAATCAGGAGGTGAGCGCACACGATCCCGGTGGCGTAAATGGCACAGGATCTCCGAGTCATGATGCTTGTGTGGCAGATAGAACTTCACTGAAGTTGATGATAACCTCCACCGGGATGTGAAAACACACTGCTCGATGTGGAGAGGGTGGAATCCGGCGTCTTCTTGCGCAAGCAGCTGCGGGTTTAAACTTCTCGTTTCACCGCCCTTGGAGTGCTCTCCCCCGGCGAGGCTTTGGGTACAAAAAACACACAGAAAAAAAAAGGAGTATAAAAAAAAAATGTTGGCACTTTTTCTTGAAGATCCAAAGGTCACACCTAGAGAAAGACAGAGCAGTGACAGAGCTGCTCCGAGGCGGTGGTGAAGTGAGACAGCAGCTCTCAGCGGGTAGAAGAAGAGCAGTGTCCACCTCCTCCTCTTCCTTTACGCATTAATGAGCTCGGTCAGGCGAAAAGCAGCGTTTTGGGGCGGCTACATGGGCGGTGGGTGTGTGCTAACAGAAAGGCAGGGATGGGGGCTGGAGTCACCGTGTAAAACAACATTAAACTGACTTATCTTTCACTTTCATCCACTACCTTTTCATATTAACGCGTTAATTAACGCGCTTTATCGTTATTTAGAGTGCGTTTAAACTCATAGTGCATTTTTGGAGTATTACAGCATAAAAAACAGGATTATGAATGACTTAACGCGAGCACGCGCCGGTGGTAGTAATGCACCTGGCTGCTGTCTAATGAGCTTAGGGAGTGTGGTGGTGCACGTGCTCGTGTGAACGCTTTCGAACGTGATTTAAACCGTTAAACTACAGCCTCAAGCAGCTCTGTCTCTGAACACACACACACACATATGAAGACGCCGGAGTTCCGTTACCTTTTATAAGAATTCCGCTATCTCGCCTCATCGCGTCTCCTTAAATAAGCGCAGCGTGCACATGAATAATGCGCCATTCAAGCGACCAACGATCGTTGACGCGAGCGCTTTGTCTGACCGACTCGAGCTCTGATTGGCTACAGCCCTCCCGGACCACCGTCTCGAGACCACCCCTCCCGCGCGGTGATTGGCCGGAGCGTGGTGAGTGCGATGCCGAATTTGATCGACTGATTTCGGGGCGGGGCTTGTATAAAGGGGGAACCGGCGGCGTGTTGCTCCGGCTGACAGAAAGTGGATGCTCTGTGGCGGATGAGGAGCCCACACAGACCACAGGAGATGTTGGAAAACATAAAAAGAGAAGTGATTCACGGACTGCATTATGGTCATCACGAGGGAATATCGACACACATAAATCACATTCTGGGAAGCTTTCTTCATACGAGGAGAAATGACCCTGCAGAACAGCAATACTGCCTTAAAAGCCAGCATTCATCAATGTTTGACAACATAAAACAACCGTTTTGAGTACATATTTATCTGTAAAACATTTTTACAGCCCAGCAAAACTACATTTCAGTATCCCAGCTAGAGCAGCGTTTGAACAGTATTTCATTTACACCTTTTGAAATCATTAATTGTGACTTTATGTGGAAAAAGTTCTCTAAAACCTACCATTTTTGGCCTTTTCTGTGAAGATTAAAAGAATTTATGAACAAAAAAAATTAAAATTTGTCCTTTTTTAATATAAACTGTGGAAAAACAGAGGTAAAATGTCAGTAAAGGCCATAAAAATGCGGCTTTTATCAGTTTCTTCTTAACTATAATGATGTGAAATTTCCCCTCAAACTTTTGACCCTTTTATGTTAAATTTGTTGATCTTTTCATTAAACTCCACTTAGTGAATTTAGAAGAAATTTTAAGATATTTACAGTTTTTTTCACTCTAGGATTTAATAAACATACTCTCATGGTTAGGTGTCACATTAATAGATTCAGTTAGAAAAATACAACATATCTATTAAGAAAAATATGGACTGTACTTAATGATTGGGCTGCTACTGAACTTGCGCCCTGAGCAGTTGACGGTACATTAGCATGGCTCGGGAGATGTACCGCACCTTTCAAGGTACCGGCCCAATTTCCTGTACTTGGTTTGCGCTTTGTACTTTGTTTGAACAATATTAAATATTAAAAAATTGATATTCAAACCTTGATATTTACGCTTTTTCTGAATTTTTCTTATGCTTTTACTAGTTAAGTACTTAAACAGTTAAACTTGTGTCTCTGGCCTTCTTTGATGATCCTACCTGCAAAAATATCCCTGAGAGGGATTAAAGTACAAGTACAAACACCTTCCTGAGAAAAAGGGTTGGGCCTTAGCTTACCATAGCCCAGGGCCTTCATTTTTAATACTTAGCGATCACGCCACATGGACATGTACGAGCAGTTAATTCTGAGACCCGAATAGACCAAGCAAAGTTCATGACCAAGCAGTAGGCCTATGTGTTGTGTTGCCGTGGTGGCGAAGCAATTTATTTTTATGCAAACTGGAGATTTCCCCAGCAAAGGCAGTGGTGTAAATACAGACAAGCAGAAGTACAGAAGTGAAAACAAGTTTTTCTGCAACAGTGGAATAAATCCTCAGTTTCAGCACAGCGAACACGAGTCTGTGCTGTGCAGCTTTTTGGCCGGGGTTGGACATTTTTCTCAGAGCTTGGACATTGATTTCTGATCAGAGGAGATTTTTTCCTGTGTTGATTTATGGCTCTGACTGTAGCAGAACAATACTCACACTTGGAAATAGTGGTTTGTGGCTGTTTTACACCTTGAGTGAATGAATGTGTGACAGCAGGACTTTCTGATGCCCTGAGGACTGCGTGGCGTCCGAAGCATCCGAGTGTCGTGAAGCTGAAAGGCGACACTGGGAATTGTGAGCCACAAATGTCCTGTTCACAGACAACACCAGCTGCTTTTACCCTGAATTCCAGCGCACAGATACCACTTTAAATCTGCCCGCACTCCCTGAATAAACCAACCATTCACAGATTCACCTCTGCTCACTGACTGGACTTTATCTGGTGTTTGGTTGCATCCTGTTATAAAACGCTTTATGGCCAGTAATGGACGCTGCTCTGAGAGGTGAGCACGGTCATGCAGAGGCCTCTTTCATAACCCATTCATAAATAAAGCAGCACAAAAGACAGGTTTTCCCCAGGAAGTGATATACATCATGTCGTTTGATGTCTGTAACTGGAAGGAACTGACTGGGCTGGACTCTTAACATTAATGTAAGTGAGTGTTGCCTCATTGTGCTCAGCCTTGTGGCAACCTCAGAGGATGGGGGCGACAGGAGGGGGGCGGCATCTGTTCAAACAAGGGGAGTAAAAAATGCTAAAGAAAATCATCAGGGGGGAAGGATAACAGTCAAGTAATGCAGCAACATTGTTTCTGCCAAAAGAAAGGGAGGTTAGGGAGGGGTGACGAGGGGTAAAACAGTTCAACCTTTGTGATGCTTTCTTTTTATGTTTGCTCAGCAGAGCGACACTGATTTCTTTTTTCTGTTGTGTTGTTGTCCAACTTGTTGGACTCTGAAGACCCAGCTTTAAAGGCCAAACTATTCAAGCTCTAATATGACTGTCTTTACTAGGGCTGCAATGACGAATGGATAAAATTTGATTAGTAAAAGCATCGACACCATTTTTCCATAACCGATGCACTGTCTTCTTCCTTTCTGTCGGATTATTTAGCAGTTGGCAACTAACTGAAGGTGCATTACTGCCACCTACTGGACTGGAGTGTAGATTGCCTGGACTGCAAGGCTGTATCAAGGGGCAACATCGGGTTAGTAAAAAATGAGGTCTATGCGGAAGTGCTGAAAGTCGCTATTCGTCGAGAACTGACTTGAGGCTAGCTACAGAAAGACCGCAAGTCACGTACACACCCAGCCATAAAAACAGACTTTTACCACTCTAAAAAGCATATTTACAGACCGGTTAAAAAAACAGTCTAGGTCAAAAACGCTGAATTCACTATCCGCCTTCACTGTACGGTGAGTGATTTTTTCTATCTCTGTGGTTTAGACGTTATTAGGATTGTTTAATTGTCCAATCAGAGGCACATCCCAGGTCACGTGACTGCCCTGTAGCTGCTCGAAGAAAAACTGACAGCCCCTGCTAAAGCAAAAGTGGCTGCATCCGTGTATTGGCTTCATTTTATGGTTTCAGGAACAGACGGGTGTTGCCAGCAGGTGAGGGAAACAAGTAAACAAGGGGGGCTGTACTTTGAGCTGTGACAGGCATAAAGATATGTTCAGGATGACACAGTAAACAAGCGTGAACATTTTGGTCCTGATACAACATAATACAAGAGAGCTATTGAGGTTTTCCTGATGCTGAAGAAAAGATCAACTTTGGCGGTGTTTTATGGCCACGCCCATTGAGCTACAAAAATCTTTTAATAACTTTTCATCGTTAATGTGTGGAGCATAAACAAGCCAAGTTTGGAGTCAATTAGATAAAAAATCTGAGAGTAGTTGGTTAAAATACGTACCCTGTAACTGTAATTCTTTGTAAGAATGGACATAGTTGAAAAAATGCTGAACTTTTAGCCCTTGTCCTGGCCACGCCCACTGAGATTCTATAAATGTTTGAATAAGTTTTAATCATCAATGTGGCTAGTATACACAAGCCAAGTTTGGAGTTGATCTGATCTAAAACCTCAGACTAGTTCGTTCAAATACATACCCTATAAATCGTCAAAATCCGATGTTTAAGTCCAAATCAGGAACTTCCTGTTCAGAATTGACCATGGTCATAAGAGACTTTTTTGTAGGTCGAGGCATGATGGTTATGCCTGTGAAATTTAAGGACTCTAGCTCAAAGTAGCCTGAGGGGCTGAAGTTTTAGGCCACTAGGGGGCGCTATGGAGCATATTTTTTTGCGCTAATACTGGATTCATAAATTTCCCCAGCTGACTAAATTTTGCTGCTAGGTGCGTTAGCGTTTATCACAAGCAAAAGGCATGCCATTTGGGGTTAAAAAGGGGTGAGACTTATCTTGAATTACTAAAATAATTGTTAGTTGCAGCCCTAATCGCTATGTAACGTGTCAAACGAGGGGCTGACATTCACACGCAACAACAAGGAGACTTTTTTATCCAGAGGTGAAATTGTTTTGGACTAGTTCCCCAAACTCCCATAAATCACTCATTGTGTTCAAACATGTTTTGTCCCACTCTGAAAAAAATCACACCACCAGCTTTCACTTTGCTCTTTGAAGACACGGCTAAAGTGCAAATGTGGACCAAACAGCGAGGACTTTATTCGGACACAGATGTCCATTCATGGGTTTGGAGGGGAAAAAAGTATTCTCTGAATGTTTCAAACATTCTGCCCAGTCAGCCTTTCAAGGCGGACTGTGATAACCGTGCAGAATGGACTATGTGCTAACTCATGTGGGCTTTACTTCACATTGTGTTAAGGTCACCATCCTCACACACCCTGTAATTATAACGAAAGCCCAGCTCAGAGTCTGCTCGCCCCCTTTCCACTGGGTGAGGAGACGGTTTGTGATAGATTATCTGCACAGGGGACGTCCGAAGTCTAATGGGTGTAGTCAGACTGGAGAAAATCCTCCACCTTTAGTTTTGTATAAGCTATCAGCTAACACACGCAGTATGCAAACACTGATTCATCCTTTTAATATGTTTTTACTTTGCAAATAAGTTATCTGAGGTTAAACACACTTCTGCATTCACAAGGCCTTAAAGATACAAATGTGAGTGGAGATCATTATAAGCCCGGAGCTGAACGTCATGATCCAAATGTAAATATGCTCTTAATGGAGCCACATGACTTATGAAAACATGATCCTCAACATCGTGACAGGAACATACAAACAGCAGAGGAGCTCCAAGGACAGAGAAGAAAACAAGACACAGAAGATAGCGTGGTTATCTCAGTGATCAAGGTGAGGGCAGGCTATGACACGTGAGGCCAGGGATGAATGTTGAGGATTTCCACTTTGTTATCGACAGAAGTAAAAGAGACCATTAGGGGAAAGATTAACTGTTCTTAAATCGTCACATTAACTGCTTTTAATCACTGTGAGGGGGTGGATGTCAGACGAGATACTTAATGGCAAACTGAGCAAATTTTTTGCTTAAAGAAGGGGTACGCGGCTCTCTTAAAGTGACTTTAAAGAGAGGGTATCCTGCTTTCCTATATTTTAAAAATGGATATAAAATAATATTCCTTTATGTTCAGACTGAGCGTGTGCAGATTTTCAAACCTCTTCATACTCATATGATGTAGAAATCCTTAAATCTGTAAAGTAATTGAAACGCTCCGCTCTTAAAACAAAATATCTCAAAATTTTCACGAGATGATGATGATGACATCACCGCGTATGGATCGCCTTGCCAGATTACTTCATAACAGTCATAAGGAGAGGGCCTCAAACACCAAGGATCTGCCTGTAGCTCTGCCCTCTACAGGCCTCCAGAGAACTGGCCAATCAAAGGAAAGGGGGGTTTGTGGAGCTGAGAGCCTTAAAGAGACAGTAGCTAAAAAAAAAAGCACAGAAAAATGTTTTCTAAAAAGAATAGTGTGAGAAAAGTAAGGATTTTATTGAGCTGTGAAAAAGGGGGACAGGATAAAAACTTCTAAAAAAAAAGCACAATACCCCCTCTTTAACTTGCGAGTTTGGCCAAGCAGGACTGTGACACTTTGGGGCCATTTAATGCTCTAAATTCAGAAATAGTTTTATATTTCAAGCCTTAATTTGATGCTACATTGTCTTCCTATGAATGTGAAAGTTTAGTAGGATGGGATGAGAATATTGTGCTTTTTAATTTGGGTGTATTGGTGCTCGTAAAGCTAGATGTCAGACAGATAAGGCAGAAACTGCGATATATGAGCCTGAAACTGTTTGGGTAGAGATATAAAGAAGCTGAAATCTAAGTCCCAGGATTACAGATATTTGATCTGCTCTTTTATTCTTGTGGCACAGTTTTGTTATCTCACATTACCAAACATTTCTACAACCTGTGTGAACACAGAGCAAGTTCTTTCAGCCTCAGCGCTCCTCTCCAAGGAGAGTCAGGAATGAATTAATCCAGAAATAAATTCAGTGTAGTGTACTCTCTACAGCTCCCTTTGCATTAATCACCTCCAGTGAAAAGGTCCACCACTCCCCACGAGTCTCCACTCCCACAAACACGCCTGTATATCAGTCTGAGGCCTCACAAAGACTGTCTCAGCCCTCGACTGCACCGTGACTTAATGCTCAGTACCAGGCTCCACCGCGGTGCAGGCCTGTGAGGTGGAGGACTGGAGCAGTGTTTACAGAAAGAGTTAATCTGGTTTCTGCCGGGCTGATATGAGGAGGGAGCAGCTTATAGGGAGGACAGATGATGGAATGCGACTGCTGGACGGCGTGGTTGGTTTTCACGTGTCGTCTTACAGGCAGCAGGCTTTTGCGGTGGAGTAAAAATACTGCTCCTCCAAAATGTTGTGTTTAAATTAAGCTGCTTTGAAATGTTTAGGATTTCAGATGTGTACTCAGCTGGAGTCGGCTGTGAAAGATTGTAGATGTGAAGGAAGAGGAAGCTGAAGATTCTGCTCTTTAAATGTTTCAGAGTCAATCGGACCAAACACAACTCTGCAAAACTATGCTAAATACTAAACTAAAGCTGTGTTTCAATCAGAGGGTCCAGAAACTTTTAGTCCCCTTTAAAACAATCCCCTGATCTAAATGGTTCTTGTGGTCCACTGTTTCTCTATGATTCGCCTTTAGGGGCCTGGTAGGTAATGTACAGCAGCACAATGACAAATGGAGGAAAAATAAAATTAATTGTAACAAACCACCAGACCAGTGGAGGGCAGTATGACAACAACAAAAGCCTTTCACTGAAAATGACAGACGAGATAGTAAAAGGAGAACTGAACTTTTACCATGGCAACATTTCAAATTGAGGGATGCGCTTAAAGCAGGGGCACGATGCTTTCTTAAAGCGACTTCCTGGTTGCATCAACTTTAAAGAGGGGGTATCCTGCTTTCCTATATTTAAAAAAGGATATATATCATCATAACATTCATGAGGAGCAGGCCTCAAACACCAAGGATCTGCCTGTAGCGCTGCCCCCTGCAGGCCTCCAGAGAACTGGCTACTCAGAGGAAAGGGGGATTTGTGGAGCTGAGAGCCTTAAAGAGACAGCAGCTAAAAAAGAAGCACTGAAAAAAGTTTTCTAAAACATGATTGTGAGAAGAGTAGGTATTTTATTGAGCTGGGAAAATTTAAGGATGCTACAGGCGCACCAGAGGGACAGATTTTGAAAAAAAAGGACAATACCCCTTCTTTAACACCATAGAAGGAGACTGAAAGCAGCTTTATGCTACTTTTTGGTTACGTTGGAACGAGAAAGTGGGGAGTGGGAATAACGTCATCTCCGAGTTAAAAGCGTTGCAGTTTCCAAGTTGGAAAAACTTGCCTTATCAGCAATATTTCTGCACATAATCCTCGAGTAATACTATGTATATGCCTGATTTATTGTGACAAAAACTAGTCAGAAATTCTGAGCCTGTGTGAACTGTAGCCTCAGTTTCCTGTTCCTAGCTGACAGGAGGGTCACCCGGTGTGGTCTTCTGCTGCTGTAGCCCATCTGCCTCAAGGTTGGACGTGTTGTGTGTTCAGAGATGCTCTTCTGCAGACCTCGGTTGTAACCAGTGGTTATTTGAGTTACTGTTGCCTTTCTATCAGCTCCAACCAGTCTGTCCATTCTCCTCTGACCTCTGGCATCAACAAGGCATTTTGGCCCACAGAACTGCTGCTCACTGGATATTTTCTCTTTTTGGGACCATTCTCTGTAAACCCTAGAGATGGTTGTGGGTTAAAATCCCAGTAGATCAGCAGTTTCTGAAATACTCAGACCATGCCACGTTTAAAGTCCCTAAACCACCTTTCTTCACCTCTAGACCATGTCTACATGTCTAGATGCATTGAGTTGCTGCCATGTGATTGGCTGATTTTATGAACTCAGACTGGATTTTAGAAATTGTGTCTCTTGTCTTCAGTTAAACCAGATGTGTGTTTCATAAGGCCTGTGGCTTGGTGCGTTCATAGGCTGCAGGAAAAACGCCCTTTCCAGCAATTTGACTGATGACAGTCACACAGAGACTATGTGCAAACTCAGAATCACAAGGAGAAAAACCACAAATACCAATTTAGTGGGGTGTGAAGAAAAGTAATCTAATCAGTAGTGTAATAGATGACTTTTGGAGGAGTAATAAGTAATGTATTACTTTTTTTCAGTGACAGGCCTTTTGTCAAGCTCTTCAAGTTTCCATTTAAGTAGTTTTATCCTGGACATATCAGGATTGTCTGAAAATAAAAATGCACCAATGTTGAACTGAAACTTCTCATAAATGCAGATGATAAAGGAAGCATGTGTCACAGGAGAAGAATCCAGTTCACAGTATGAGCAGTTAAAGTGGAAGCAGCTGAAACTGAAGTGTTGAAAGTTAGTGGAGTCTCGGGAGCTGCGTTGGCAGAGATGTGCCGTCTCTGACTGACTTTCCGGTAAAATCATAATTTCAATCCCTGTTTCCTTCCACTAGAGGTTTGACTGTGTCAGATGTTTTATATCCATGTGTTGGGCTCTGCCTTTATCTGTGCAAAATATGGATGAATTTGTTTGAGTTGTTGACCATTAGATGGGATTATCTGAACAAATTCGAGGCTTGCAGAGGTGAATTAATCCCATTATTCAAAATAGAAACAAAGGCTGGAAAAAAGCCCAAAAAACAACCACAACTTAGTCTAGTGGAACACATTTCTAATCCCTAAACATTTACCTTAAGACTCTTTAACGGGGGCCTGGCTCAGGCCGGGGCTCTCAGGTCTACCTCAGTCCTCTGCAGCGTCTGTAAATGAACATGAACCACAACCTGAGGTGTTTCTTCTGTGTACCTTTTCTCATGGTATGACCCTCCAGTTTATTTACTCTACAGCGGTTAAGTGCTAAACTTACCATACAGTTCCTTTGTGCAGCGAGGTGTGGTTCACTTCCCACCATTCAACAATAACGCGCTTTGTAACAGGAGGCCGCGGCTCATTGTTCCTGCGAAGCAACAAAGTGTTAATTTAAGAAAGCCGCAGTCACACAGTTTGACAAACAGCAGAGCAAAATAAAACTCCTCACAACACATGAAAACATGCTCTCCATGGGTTTCTGTCTCACACAGTGACCCTGCTCGGCCCCGGCCTGTGAGAGGAGTTACACAACAGTCTATGCATTGTGTATAGGATGACAAAGCCAGCTCACAGTTTGGCTTCACTGGACGCGCTCTGGCTTTTTGAGGCCACATTACAGCAAACAATGACGGTAAAATAATGAGTAAAGTCATTAGGAGGAACAAAAAAGCTTAGAACTACAAAGTTTCTTCGCTGAGAAAAAGCGAGAGGGACAAAAGTCTTGAAATCTGCTCAGCTGTTTGTGTTTACTTGAATCTATTACTGTGCTAAACGTGCTCAAAAACTAACTTAAGTTGGCACACACCTCACATGCGTCAATTTTTTTTATAAAACACCAAACTTGACCCCCAGGATCCCATATTTTTCTCTCTAGCGCCATCTAGGCTCTAAAACAAGCACTAAAATGGCTATAACAGGGGGTAGGAATGTCGTAGAGAGACAAAACCAACGTCAGAATTTTTGAATCATTGAGTAGCGCAAATTCCCCTGGGGCTCAAAAGCCCTATCTCGCACAGCAAAATAACACTTTTTCACATTTTTGCCCGTTCTACAAAAATGATCTCCTCCAAAACCATAAGTGGCATCGGCTTGAAAATCGCCAAGATGACATATTAGACTCTGCTTTACAAAGTTTGTTAAGGAAATTAACATTTCAGACCCGGTTCTCAAATGACAAGCCCTCAGAGTCAGTGAACCCCAAAGCCCTCTCAGTTCCCTCCCATTAGAATAAATAGGAATACAGCCTCCAGCTCCACCCACGCTCCGGCATTTAGGCCTCTGCACAAAAAAGTAAAAGCGCTACAGCTTTGAAATTGACATTGATAGATTCCTGACAAAAGTTCCTACAAAAATAACATATTTTAAAAGACATTTTGGCTACATTTGTGGCATCTATGAGGAGTTGTTTCCAAAACTTTTGTGAATTTCACCCCTCACAGAGCAGCAGTGATGATGTCATACACTGTTTGGGAGTTCCGAGCAGCTGGTCATGTGACTCATTGAAGGCGGGAAAGTGCTATGTTTTCTTTACGCACATTATAGGGGGATGAAACCTTGACAGTGGAGGTGATACTGTCACAGAGGAGTTGAAAGAGCCATGACAGACGGGCAGAAGGGACAGCGGAGCAAACGCGTGGACCCATCCAATGCTGCTTGCAGCTTTAATTGTTTGGGATTTCACCTCTTCCTGTTGGCAAAAATGTTAGCTTTTAGTATAGAATCTCAAGAGGTGTATGTAATTTATTTGGAGAACACTCATCATAAAACTGGTGGTGAACAGCTGATCAGTTACCAGCAAAGAAAAGAATAGGAGAAGCTGGAAAACAGTGCAGATATTACACCAGATGCAACTTTTAGACATATAAGGCTGGATACCACACACCTGTGTCCATTAAAGTAAAGTTAAAAACATGTCACCTGAATTGAAGCAGACAGACTGTACAGCCACAAAACAGGCCCAAATAAAAGAGAAAAAGTGGCAAAAGAAAAAAAATAATTTTTAGATTTTACTGTGAGTGAAAATTAAGATTAAAGAGTGGTAATGTGCTCATTTTAAAGTCTTTATTCTGTCCCTCTGCTGCCACCGTAGTGTCTTTACATGATAGAAAAAACAATCAATTTTTCTCTCACGTGTTTTTGAAAACCCCAATTTCAGCGTCTGTTTTAGCTCTTAAAGGCTCCCCGCTCCACAAACCCTCTTCCTTCTGATTGGCCAGCCCTCTGGAGGCCTGTCAGGGGCGGAGCCATGTACAGACCTTGGTGTTTGAGGCCCAGCCCTCCCATGAGAAGATCCTTATGGGATGATGTCATCATTTCAGAGAGTCTCGTGAAGATCTCACGGAGATCATGTGGACATCTTATGACACAGTTTCAGAAAACGATAGCATGAAGCCAGCACATCTTCAGCAGCTGTTGATAAAAAATATTTCATGAATCAGACACTTATACTTCAGCGCTGGGTCTTACATCTTTTTTCCCATTTAATACGGCTTCGCACTTGTTAGGGGGTACTTGGCCGCCACCTTCTGGCCCGGAGTCTCCGCACACTGTCGTAAATTACTTTAGCAAGGTGTGTTTTTGTTTTGGAATTAAATGGAGATCGGATTGAAACAAATTTTCTTTGTTCAAGTCCATTTATACCGGATACAAGCCGCCGAGGTAAGGCTTTTATCAGTACAGTAACGTAGCGCTCAGGTTTGAAACGTGTCTGTAATGTTTAGCATTAGTGAATCCTGGTTTTGTCCTGCCAGTCATCTACCAATCAGAGCTAACGTAACCTCACTCTTCATTTTATTGATTGACTCTCAAGTTTGAACAGACCACTGCAGAATAACTGCTGACTGTGGGTTGGAGTCAACATTAGCACAAACAGTTTAGCCTTTTTTTAGCCTTTAGCTCGTGCTCTATCTCTCTCCTGTTTACCTTTCTTCTTCTCTTCTGTTCTTTTTCTGTCTGACAGTTAGGCTCCTGTGTCCACCATCACTACAAAATTAATCACAGAAATCCTTTTCAGCAGAGAAAAACTCTCTTATCTCTACTAAACTTTCTCAGCCGGTGTGGTGTTGTCATAGAGACCTGGACGTGCTGTAAATCAATCTGGTTCTGGTCGACCTGACCTGGAAGCTAAAAAGTAGCAATTTAGAATAACCTGTAACCAGCAATATTGGCGCTGATAATCTCATTTCAAAGTGTGGATTACAATCAGGCAATATATCTAGAAGGGAGAATTTTTCGAGATTGCTTTCAAACTCCTAACAGCTTCTTTAATGTATGGGAACAAATAATACCCGCTCTTTAATGGCCTCAAAAAGAATTCCTTTACCATGCAACCCCAAGTATAGCAAAAACTGCTATACTTACAAGCTCATTCGTAGATTGAGTCAGTGAATTCGACCTGACTTCATGAGCTGGAAGTGACTTCAAGATCTCCCCAGCAGCATCTTGGACGCCCGACACTTTGCTGAAAGACAAACAAGTATGAAATTACTGAAAACAACAACCTGTCTCATGTGCAGGGTCACAGTTAGACACAGGTGTAATGAAAATGAGGGGACAGCTGCAAAAAAGACAATAATAGGAAAGGGTGGACACAGCTATCATGTCTGAGTCACATTTTGTCGTCAAACTCTTGGGTAACATCTCGAGGAAACTGATCCTCATTAATATGGAAAAGGTCAACAAATCACCTTCACCACAACAGGACCTTGAGCACAGGACACTGAGGAGGAGGAGGAAACTCCTCATGCCACAGCTGCACGACATCCTGTACAGATACCATGTTAACCTGCACACCCTCTCCCCTGGATTGTTTTCTGATGTCCCCCCACATCCTAAAAGCTGCCTTAAAGTGGCCTTAAAGTCCTTTTCACTTGAAAGCCAGCGTGCTGCCAAACCCTCTGATTCTCACCATAAACAAAAACATTTCCTGTGTATCACACCAGTTTCCCCTGATTGTGCTGAACGTCTCCTCGAGAAGTAGAAAGTCTCTGGAGGAAAATTAATGTTGTACCGTTGCTTTGTTACCGCTTTGTGTTTTTGTAAATTTGATTGTGTATGTGTGGAATAAATAAATACAAGAACACACATCATGAAATAAATAGTCAGGAGGGACCTCCCTTTAAAGCTTTCGCAGGAGATTCATGCAAATGTAAAAAAGAATTTGAATATTTTCATATTTTGGGATTTGTTTTGCAAATTCGATTCTCGACTTCTGCATTGATCAAATTAGCCGTCTCTGCAAACACAACGCCCTCATGTTTGCACGTGTTAAACACACCGTAGATACAAGTCATCCACATCCCAATATTTGCTCTCACATTTTTTTTTTCTCCTCCGAAAAGGGGGCCGAGCTTTCCCAAGTCAGGCCATCTTAGGCAACCATTTAGAGAGCTGTTTGAAGACAATAACAAATCACCCTGGCGTCGTATTTCAATATTTATACATCAGGATGCATGAGAAGGAAATCCTCCTGGAGGAGCAGAAAAGTGAGGTATGTAAAGGTTGAAGTAAACACACTTTCAGGCGTTTCCTCGCAGCAATCAGGGACCCGGATAAGAAAATAAGAGCAGGGCCAAAAATTAAACCGTGATAAGAGATCTCCTTGTGAGCTCTATGTTAATGTAAACTCTGAAGGAGCAGGGAGACAGTCTTATTAATAACTTTCCCACCATGTGTGTTTGAGTTCATCCAGGGAGGAGTAAATCACTTTTATTAGAGGTAAGATGGTAGATCTTTCCAAGGCCCAAGGTGGCACTGTCAAGATCTCATGTCCTGGATTGGATGCACGTACCAGTTGTAAAAACAGGAACATCAGCCAACCAAAAAGGAGAAATAAAAAAGGCCTTACTCTGACATTTGGCCCCAGCAGGTCAATATATGTCCCCCCGTCTGACAAAGGTATGTAGGAGAAAGCTGCTAAAACACTTTCTGGGCTGCCACAGGGTCACGGGAGTGAAGCACCATCTTCAATCTGAAGCTGGAAATTCCTCGGAGAAGTGGTGCCACACTGACGCAGCACGGCCACGACTGCGTCCTCCAGTCAGAGAGCCGAGCTGCTGCTTGTGCTGCATCATGTCAGAGCGTCAGAGCGTCCTGTGACAGCACAAGAGAAGAAAACACAACATCACCCAACAGAGAATCTAAAGAATGATGCATATATCTAAATTTAACTGCACTTTAGTGAGAAAAATGTGTTTTTATCTTCTTAAGGAACCAACAAACTGGTGTCTTGTGACTTATTGTGCAAAAACTACTTCACTCTTTTATGTGTATGTGTTAAGTGCCGGCTGTGTCGCTGAAACGGTGCATTAGACAGTTCACTGGCTGCATTCAAACTGTTCACTAAGTTGGTTTGTTTCTATAAATAGGGCTCATCAGCGCTGAGAGGGGAAACAGAAGTCCCTCTGTCCCGCCGTGGTTTCCCTGTTGTCTAAACAGCAGGAGAGTTTGGGGAGTTGAACTCCGGCTAATTAGCTAATTTATCAGCCCTGAAGGGAACGACATGTGACTCCTTCCAGTCAACAACATCCACTTTTCTATAAAACAAACCCCTCTCAGGAGTCCTCTCACATGATAACAGTCAGCTCAGGAAACCAGTTTGGGAAAGTACCTGTAAGGACACAGGGGGATGGCAGAGGCAGGTAGAGTGACACCAGCTACAGGAAGCAGTCATGCATGATGAATTCAGCACACAAACTGCATAAAACTGCCTCTGTTTCAACCGCTTCTCTTCCATTTCGCTTTCACTGTACATCTTTGTCATAATATAACACATGCAGGACAGATTTAAATGCATCTCACCTCTGTCTGAGTAAGACTGAAGTTTTCCATCGAAACCGTTTACAGACAGCAGCTGCAAGGATGTTGTTAAGAACAATTAAGGACAAATAAACCCCTCACCCAAACATAGAAAAGTCTAGAAAGGAATAATGAAGGAGAAAACGAGCTCAATTACACATGATCCAACCAACATTTCACTGCAAAAACTGAAATATGAGCCAGTGTTTGTCTTATGTTAAGTAAAAATTGTCCTCTTTGACTTAATATGAGCTTCACTTAACTGCCAAATCCAGAAAAATTTCTCATTAAGATTTGAAAATAAAAATAGGGGGTCTGAAAGATGTGCGTGTTGAGTATCTTGTATTTAGAAATTATTTCAACAAACTTACATTTTTTTACTCTTTACAAGTAATTTGAGCCTCATTTTTGTTTCTTAAATATCCTATATGAGACTATAAATAAGTCTTAAAAGCTTTCTTAGGTTTCATTTTGAATGACTGATGCATGACTCCTAGATTGCTTGAGTAACAAGTTTTTAAAAATGGAGTAATGAAAAAATTTCCTTGTTTGGTCTCTTGATTTCAGTACCTGTATTGTAGAAACAGAGACGATATAAAAGGTAGGAAACATACCTTAAAAAGAGTTCCCCATTTAACTATTCTTCACATTATCTGACAAGGAGAGCCCCCTAGTGCTCAGATACGGGCACTGTTAGGGATCCAGATTGGATTTTTAACTCACCTTACATTTAATCACGTTGACAAATACTCTTTAACTATAGTTTTAGATACACTGCTGGCGAAACTACTCGCTTTAATACAAAGAGAACAACAGTTATCCTGACATTTAATGTAAAGTATGTGACTCAACGGCTGTAACCAGATAGTTGAACACTCCATAAATGCTCTTACAGGAAACTAAATATCACCACACACTGACAACTTATGTATAGAAGCCGTGGAGTCCATACATACACATCATAGCGGGTATAGATATCTGAATCCAGGCCTCCGCCGAGCCGCTCTGCTGTTGTCATAGTTACTAACTGCTCTGAGGGTCACGAGCCAGATCTTGTCGTTAGTCGAAAAGTCTTTTCCCGCTTTTTTCTTTGTACTTTTAAAACTGATTATCTGAATATAACTGATAAGAAAGGGCAGTAATTATAAATATATATAAAAAACTATCTTTTCCCCTTGGTTAATGACATTAAACGTCGTGTTTAATCGTTTAAATGCCGGCGGTTGTTAGCTAGCAACCCTGTTTATGGCTTACACTAGCTTACATTGTGAACTAGTATGTACGACGGTGGCCCTGAAGAGCAAAAAAAACACGACGATTAAACACAACAAGAAAAAAAAACACAAAAACAACTGTAAACACATACAAAAGAGAGAACACAGACACAATAAACTAGCTTACAAACTAAAACTGCTTGTGAGCAGTGAGCAATTTTTTTTCTGAGGCTTTAATTCTCTTAAATCCACTTTTATGTCAGTAAAATTTTAACTAATCTAAAAATTGCACTGAATAAGTGTAAAATAACATACAAAGCACTAACTTGACAATATGTATGTGTAATATATCCAATATCATTCCTGTCAGTCTTTAATTTATTTATTGTTTTGTTTACTTTGACTGAACTAATGTGAAGAAAGAGCATATCAGGCGTATGAGGGGAGGCGATTACTCAGAATCTAGGAGGAGGAAGAGGTCAAGGCAGGAATAGATAAGATAAAACACGTGGTATTTGATGTTGTATCTGATGTATGTTCTGGGAAATAATAATTATTTCCAGACTATCACTCAAAAGAAGGAGTTTTTCAGGGCACGACTTGGAGTAGTCTGACTTTAAAATTCTTTACAAAGCTATGAATTCATCTCATTCCTGGACCTGACCCCGCAGATATCTCAAACATCTAACAGTATCACAAGTTTTTGAATTTAAGTCTAAGAACAGTAAAAATACCAACTGATAAGAACCTGAACACCACAACATGGAAGAAAACTGACACAGAAGAATCACAGAGGCAACCAGTGGAGCTGAGCTTTGTGATATATCATGACAACCATCTGCTGAACCTCCAGACAATTCCTGTCCTCTTCCCTTCTAATCAACACGTTGTCCCGCTGACAGAATGAGGTCTTGAAGCAGCTGTTTGTAAGTATAGCGGCCAAGAGTTATGAAATCCTCAATGGACTGAAGGCGTGGAGAGAATAGATCTAAAGAGGGAAGAAGGGTTTCAAAAGACCTGATTCTTCACAATCAGACTGTAAAAATAGGGACAGAAGAAGCGTTTAGAAAAAAAATTAAATCATTTTTGAATGATTCAGCAGCGAAAAAGGGAACATTGATGATTCAGAGTGTGAGAGGAGAGGCAGGACTTACTGTCAGGGAAATGATGCCTAGATTTGATTATGACAAGAAGTCAATTTTTGTAATAGACAAACATTCAAACACCTTTCTTTTCCTTAAAACTTTATTTAAATAAATTACAGAAATACACCTGATTGCTGCGTTGTTTGGAACATCATTTCAGGAGCTTTTAAAATAAAAATGTGTTTTTTCTGAAAGACAAAAAGTGAAGAGATCAGTCAATAAAAATGTATTCAAACAAGCATGAAGCTACCTCAGTGCATCCTACCGACAACACCAGTATATTTCACTGTGAACTCACTGATAAGAGGAGCCAGCCTCAGGTCTGCTGTGTCTTCTTGTGTTGGTCACTGGTGGCAATGTGGGTCAGAGGTCAGAAGACAGTGGACGGGTGACCTCCGGCCCAGTGAGAGGATCTGTAAGGAGGAACTGTACTTCCCCACAGCCGGACTCCAAATAGCACGGCCTGGAGTTGGGATGTAAATGTCAGAGGAGCAAAAATAGCCACTGACAGGGCTTCACAATTTGGTGTCCTTTAACTGTGTGTTTTTGTTAATTTAAAAGCCCTTAAAAGAAACCAAACATTAATGCTCTGATGATGTTCTTTATTAAACAGGAAACTTAAGTCGACTCGCTCTTCATTCTGGACACTCACTGTCGCTGGAGAATTCGCCGTTGACTGTTTTTCCGTTGAGAACATGTGGCTTGCTGAAAGTGTTGACACAAGCAGAGGAGATGCATGACAGAGCACTTAGTCTGAGGCGCTTTGCATGTTGCATGAGGGGTAAAAGGGTCATGTGGGACGACGGTGTGATTATCTCACAGCCTCACAAAATGCAGGTCATTTTCAAAGCACGCAAACAAAAACAGCTTGAGGGGTTTTTGGGTTCATGTCCTACCTGCCGCAGGTTTTTCTTCTTAATCTTGAGGCAGCTTTGTCTTTATCACTTAAAAAAAACACAGTTAAATATTACTTAACATCAAAAAGGTCCGGTTAAAGGTGGATTCTTATGACCCAAAGTTCCCTAAAGGGTCTAAAGGGACTTCCTGCTCATTTTGCAGCATCACATGATTCTCAGATGTGACCTAAACCAGCCCGAGGTACGAACTAATCCCTGCGGTGTGTGGGAACGTACGCTGTGGTTACATGCTCTTTCTCCGGCGCAGACCTCCTCCTGAGGAAGCTGCAGCGTGCGGCGGTGTGTTCTGTGTGTGGTCTGTGGTCTCCTGAAATCATCCTGACGGGGGGGCTCTCCTTCTGAGGAGACACAGAGTTGATGCATATAAATCTGGAGACAGCAGCACCAGAGAACACAGAGAACGATCTGTGACAAAGAGCAAACACAACAGTTTGCTGCTACTGTTTGGAAATGATTTACAGTCAGGTTTCTCGTCTTGCCACAGGAATGTAACGGCGAGCGTGTTTTTGATTTGAAGGAGCAGCAGATCTGCTGAGCTCAGCCAAACAAACAATGGTTCACACATGTGGTTTATTGGCCCCGGGCTGCAGGAGATATACAGGAGTTATAGAGAAACGCTGACTTTACCGTTACGTGAGCGTTGGAGGCGTGCTGGGAGGAGGGTGGAGCAGGGAGGCCAGATGAGGACGGGGAGCCCGGGTCAGGTGGAGGGACTTTTGAAGCTATAACATTCTGACCTTGGAGCTCCTGAGGGTGAGATAAAAAGCTGATCATATGCACTCCGGTCTCTTTAAAGATAAAGACAGAATAACAAACAGCAATGTAGAGTCTGGATGTTAAACCTTTCTCCTCTGTCTTACACAAAATGTTCTCAGTTCTACCTTCAGGTCCAGGGCGTGTTGGAGTTTCAGTCGGAAGAAATCCTGCTCCTGCAGCTGGATGAAGTCCTGACAGTCTGCAAAGCTCTCTGACATCTTCCAGGAGACACATAAAACAAAAACAAATCTCATTTCAGTCATTTATCTTATCCAGGCTTCATTGAATGAAGGTGTGACTGGGCCTCACCTTGTGGAGGATGGCCTCCAGCTGGCTGATCCGCTCCCTCAGCTGTTTGTCTTTGGAGCGCAGAACCTCAAGCTCACAGCGCAGTTGTCTCTTCTCCTCTCTGATGAATGTCAGGTCCTGGAGCTGCTGCTGGTGCTGAAGGCTCTGCTGGCGCTTCTCCTGGATGGGACGCAGAGACGGTGGTGTCGATACGTGAAAATGCACAAGTTTAGACTATACGTTTGATTGCTTTGTTAAAAACAACTTAGATTAGAAATAAGACGATAAAAAACAGAAGAGGCATGAAAAAGCTAACAAGTAAACAGTGATGTTGTCAGGCCTGAGATCCACTTTCATATGACCCTAGGGATAGGTACCGAATTAGGTACTTTTATAGGTAGAGGAAGTGGAAGAGTAGGCATTTTTTCATGCTGGACATGATCACAGCATTGCAAGGTTATATATTGAAGAATGCATATGTTAAACTGGAAAAAATTAGACTTCATTACTAAACAAATTGATATTTTTTACCACATAAACACAAAAAAAGTACCAAAAATTGGTACCGTTGAGTACCGGTTACGATTGCCAGGTACTGGGCATCGTTACCATATTGTTTCAAATGTGAAAGGTACCCATCCCTATGTGACCCAGCTTTCATCTAATAAAATGTTAATTATGACACTGAACTACATCATGTTTTAAATGATGTGTAGTTTTACATTTTCAGTCAAGGTCACAACCCAAACCAAAGTCTATCTTGCACATCTTACTGAACTACATCTGGACTGTGCACAGACTACTTATATAAAGCTAAAGCTCTGTACTTTCTGCAGAAACTCAACAAATTTTATTGTACATTTTTATGCTGATAATCCCCCTATAGAGGGATTCTCAGTCTACATCAGTGGTCACCAACCTTTTTGAGCCCAAAAACTCTAAACTCAACCAGCGTGAATGAAAGATCTACCCATTGAAGGCTTGAGGAAAAATGGGTGATGCGGGGTGATTCATTTTTCTATAATTTTCAAGATGTATGGGGAAGCCTCAAAGATTGACCGGTCGATCGCGATCGATGGGTTGGCGACCTCTGGTCTACATCATGGTCACGTCAATGTTCGGTTGTTCTGTGGTCAGTTTTTAGAAACGATACTATACAACAGAGGCAACGTCTATCAAGTTCTGACCGTTACAGAGCAACCGGTGTTTTGGAGTTGATAGAGACCATGCTAACTGGTGACTCTCAGCGGACAGTATCAGTGATTAACGGCTGAGAGTCACCAGTTAACAGGGTCACACTTTACACTGAAACACCAGCGACGTCTGCAGGTGAATAATTAACTCTGGACGTAGTTTTCTGGTTCTTTTATTATGAACCTGGTCTCAGACTCAGCAGTCTGTTTGCTACTTTTTGGTCTGGGAGGGTTTCTGATTTATTGACACGTTTACATCCTGGTCTGCCACAGTCTGGTAAGTGTCCTCGGATAATGCAGTCATGAGCATCGACTGACAGTTGTGTGTTTAAACTCCTCTCTGGGTACACGCCGGATTTCTCCAGCTAATATCTGTCCACTTGCTGATCTCTTCTGTCCACTCACTGCTATTTCACAAACCTGGGAGCCGTTTGCTATCTGTATAGGTGGTTATATTTAGTTTAAAAATGCACCCAAGTTGCGCACACATCCGTAGTTGTTGATAAACAAATTATCCCTCTTTGAAAAGTAATGTGGAAAACAAACTGAGAGGATGTAAACTAAGGAAGACAGAAGGAGATTAAACGATCTCCAAGCTGCTAAAACAGGTTGGATCTACAGTTTCTGTACCTGCTGCAGCTTCTCAACCGTCTCCTCCAAATGTTGGATTTTGCCCTGCAGGGAGTCGATCTGCTCCCTCCTGGCTGTGATCTTCCTCTGCATCTCCATGGCTACTTGGAGGCCTGCAGCAGAAAGAGCCAAAGAAACTGACAAATGAAAGAAGGAACATCATGTTCATCATCTATCAAACTACAGAGCTTTAATTTTGGAGAGGCTTCCTCATATCAGTGACGGATAGTCTCACAGATTACATCTCAAAGACGGGAATGCAGAGGAGGAGGATTATTTTTGTAGAAGAGCTGTTACCGCTTCACACATTGGGCGTAAGTCAGAATATTTCTTTGTACTTCAGATCTTTTAATTAAAACCTGCGGTGAATCTAACCGTGTCCGTCGGCTCCTTCCAGCGTTCTCAGGACGCTCCTGACCCGGTCAAGCTCCTTATGGGTGTTCCTGAGCTGACTCTGAAGCTCCAGCGCCGCGCCCTCGTGCTCCTCGCTCGTACGGATGTGGAGCTGCTGCAGCTGCCGGTGCTCCTCTGAAATCATGCCCGAATAAACACATATATTACAACCTGCTGTAGGAAACACACTCTCAAACACACACTCTCTACAATAGGAGGGCTGGGTGGGCTGTGAAAACACACCGAACATGGTTCTTTGTTTTCTCAGCTCAGCGGGACAAAAAGATCATTTGGTTTGGCTGAAGATCGTGAGACCTGAACTCTTTCTAGAAACATCCCCGTGTCACCCCCGGTGAATGAGAGGGCCTGACTACACTCCAAGTCTTTGAGTTCATGGAGGATGAAAGATTTCATTGGGTAAAGACGAGGTGGTTTATTTGTCCGGTGGGTCCGGAGTGAAGCTGAACTCACCTGTGAGGGTGAGGAGCTGCTTGCTGAGCTGCTGCTTCTTGAGCGTTTCCTCCTGAACTCGCTGACTCTGTTCTTCCACTGCGGCCTTAAACCGCCGTCTCTCCTGATCAGCTGCAGCCAGCTCCGACTTCTTCTGCTCTAATTCGGCCTAAACAGGAGGAGAGGAAAGTTAGTGAGGGCGTAAACACACACCATGAGGTGAATAAGTCCTCGTCCTGACCCTGAGCTGCTCCATGTCCTGCTTGTGCTGGTTCAGCCGGTTGCTGAGGAGGCTGTTCTCCTGCTGCAGGTTGTTGATGGCACAGCTGTGCTGCGCTGACATCTGGATGCTGCTTTCCATCTCTAACCTCAAATCTTCCAGCTTCCTGTCTCGGTCATCCAGCTGCAGCCTCAGGGTCTCCTCCTCTGCCTGCAGGATCTGGTTCTGTGTCTGAGCCACTTCCAGCCTGACTAAAAACTTCAAAGATTGTCGTATTTCATTAAATCTGACGTTCAGGGATCTTGATAATCTGAGCGGTACGTTTCATGGGATCCTGAACACATGATCTCAGCTGTGGTTTAGTACCTGCTGGGTTTCTTGCAGCCTCTGCTGGAGCTCCCTGGTTTTCTCCTGCAGGAGTTCCTGGGATTTCCTCCCCTCCTGAGCCCTCTGCTCCAGCAGGACCTGCAGGCAGCTCCTCTCCTCCCCGCCTCTCTGAAGCTGCTCCCTGGCTGCCTCCAGCTGTCCTCTCAGGACCTTCACCTCCTCCTGAAGCTCACACTGCTGCTGCTCACCGCACCTCTGGAGGACGAAGCCGGCGGCACAGTGGGATGGTTAGATTCCCACAGACCAGTTAATAATAAACTTATGAAACATCATCTGCATCAGGAGAGAAGACGGCTCTGTGCTTTTTACATAAATCTGTATGAACACCTGATTCTACACACACAGAAACTGAGACAGCTGAGGCAGGGATAAAAAAGTCCACCTCAGGTCACTGCTCTCTTGACTGCAAACTGTCATGCTTCTTGTCCGTTAGCTGGCACAGGTTGGTTTCAGCTGACTTACCAAGGGTGATAAAAGAATACTTAAAGCACCTGGGAGAAACTTTGTGATCATGCTAATTTTGGCGCCCTCCTCAGGACAAAGCAATGCCTCCAACACCTTTGCTGATTTTGTCTTTTTACCTTCTTACCTTGGGTAAAAAAGGTTTAAACCAAAAAGTGTCACCTTTCCATCTTAAAGTGATACTCCAGGATGGAACAAGTTGGGTCCTATCACAAGGTTTAGGACAGAAATTACCCCTACAGCAGTGTTTTTGTGCAGCAGAAGCCCAGAGCGCACCCACCAAACACCCCCTCCCTGCTCCTCTGCCGGTTTCCTCTGCACTCGGACGGGGCCGTATTTTAATTGACCAAAAACACAAATAAATGGACTCCCACTGATAAAATCTGATATCTGCATTCACGCTTTATTTAGAGAATTTTCAGCGCGTTACTTTCACACAAAAACACCGCTTAATAAGGCTCTAGTTCTCATTGTGTCGTAAAACGGCGCTACCTCCGCTGCAGAGCCACAGCTGGCTACGAGGCCCTCACCGCTTAGTGTATCAGTCCTCGATGAACTATGCCGAACTAGAGCCTTATTTAGCGGTGTTTTTGTGTGAAAGTAACGCGCTGAAAGTTCTCTGAATAAAGCGTGAATGCAGACCGATATCTGATTTTTTCGGTGGGAGTCCGTTTATTTGTGTTTTTGGTCAAGTAAAATATGGCCCCGTCCGAGTGCAGAGGAAACCTGCAGAGGAGCAGGGAGGGGGTGTTTGGTGTGTGCACTCTGGGCTTCTGCTGCACAAAAACACTGCTGTAGGGGTAATTTCTGCCCTAAACCTTGTGATAGGACCCAACTTGTTCCATCCCAGAGTATCACTTTAAATAGGGAGTATTATTCTGTCCCTCTGGTGTCCCTGTAGTGTCTTTGCATGATTTTCAGGTAAAATAAAAGTCCCCATTCTCTCTCATAAGTGTTTTGAAAAACCCCCATCTCAGCCTCCGTTTTCAAATTTTCTTTGTTCGAGTCTTTCAACTTTTAACTGGATACAACATGACGAGGTAAGGTATTCATTAGTACAGTTGCGTAGCTTTGTTGTTTGAAACGTGACATCAAGCGAGCGTAAGTTTGTACCATACATCAGTAGCTGACTAAATGTAGGGCTACTAGTAGCCCCTGCTACAATGTATCAGTTGGTTAATGTTTCAACAAAGCCAACTACCATACGTAGAAGTCCATGCGTAGCTCTGACAGCCTGATCTGTGAGACGTGTCTGTAATTTGTAACGTTAGTGAATCCTGGTTATGTCCTGCCAGTCATCTACCAATCAGAGCTAACGTAACCTCACTCTTCATTTTATTGATAGAATCTCAAGTTTGAACAGATCACTGCAGAATAACTGCTGACTGTGAGTTCGAATGGACATTAGCACAAACAGTTTAGCCCGTGTTTTAGCCTTTAGCTTGTGTTCTATCTCTCTCCTGTTTATCTTTCTTTTGCTCTTCTGTCCTTTTTCTGTCTGACAGTTAGGCTCCAGTGTCCACCATCACTACAAAATTAATCACAGAAATGGTTTTCAGCAGAGAAAAATGCTGATCACTCCTCTCACTGCTAAACTTCATCAGCCGGCGTGGTGTTTGTCATAGAGACTTGGACATGCCGTACATCAATCCAGTGTTGCTCAACCCAATCAGGAAGCTACCAAGAGGCTAGCATTTCGAAAAACCTATATTGGCGCTGATACTCTCATTTTACAGTGTGGATTATGATCAGGCATATATCTGAAAGGGAGACTTTTTCAAGATTATTTCAACCCCCTTAAAGGTTTCCTGCTCCACAAACCCAAGAACAGACTGTTTTAATCAGTTCACGGACGGATTCAGCGCTTTCTCCAACACATGAACATATAGAGGTTTGAAAATCTGCATCATATCCATGTTTTACTTAAAGAAAAGAAGGAAAACCCCTGTTAAACAGAATTTTGGTGAAAAAAAAAACACCTTTGCCATGTAAAGCAGTGTGTTCTGTGTCAGAGTTTTTAAACAAAGCCTCCTTTTGAGCCTTGAAATCCTCTTTGTCTCCTACCGGCGTCGGAAGCTGTTTGACTAGAAGATTAAACATCTCCAGTTACCAATACATAATCATTTGGCCACACAAAACTGAAGCTACAGTTGACGCTTTAACATTTAGGTTACCTCTCCTGAACACAAGCGAGGGGATTTACGGGAAACAAACCAAAAAATAAAAACACTGTTTTCTCATTGTGGTTTTCTGCAGCACCTGAAGTTGGCAGACTCTGGACTGGAGCTCCTCTGCTTGGAGTAAAGATCTCTCTCTGTCTCTTTTGGCGTCCACCAGCTGGGACTGAGCCTGAAGGAGCTGCTGCTCCAGGCGACGCACCTGCAAGTGTCATAAATTACATTCACAAAGCCGAGAGTGAAAACCTGGTTTTGATTCTTGGAAGGTATCGAGACAGAGGTTACATCAGGAGTGTTTTCTACATTATCTTATACGTTATAAGATCTCAGTATCAGGTGAAGTGAGTAAACAGCAGTCGTTTTAATGCTAGAGTTCATTCTTCCTCACCTGATCTTTATGGCTGCAGATGGTTGACTCCAGGTCACGGACCTGACACTGCTGCAGTGATGTGTGTCTCTCTGCAAGTCCCCTGAACAGAGAGGTTTAAAACATTATTATCCAGAGATGAAAACTGTCTGATCTTTGAGTATGACTCACTTTAACATCTGCAGTTTCACACTCAAACTGGCGCTGTCGTTTTGTGATGAGCTCAGTTTGTCGGTCAACAGCACCATCTCCTGGCCGAGGCACGCAATCAGGTCTTCAATCCTGAAAGAGATCAGAAGAAAGTGCTCAAACAGCTCTGGACTGAGGTGCCAGGAGGGACGGAGCAAAGACTTAAAAAAAAGCACAATACCCCCTCTTTAACTTCAGCTGAGTGTTGCAACTTTTAAATAAATTACCTTTCTTTTGGCTTATTTGCTCCTCTGCTTTCTCCACTCCCTAGATGTTCTTGTGACTGCCATAAAACAGAAAAATATTAGTCATTAAGTGAGGAAAAGTATTGAAATTGATCTGTAACTTACTTACTAAAAATGGTCCCTCCTGTAGTTTGTTTGTTACGTTTCTTGAACCCTCGGTTAAATCAGCAGCCCGGTTCAGCTGATTTGAAAAACTGAAATCTTGTCCGTGTTGTTTCTCATCAGATAACATCCTGTTGTACATCTCCTCTAAATTTCTTTCCAGTGTTGCTACTTTCTGGTTAAGCGCCATCGTCTCTTCCTCCGTCTCCCGCAGCTTCTGGTCCCCCGCCCTCTTGATGCTTTGGAGCTCCTCCAGCATGCACAGCATCTTTTCCATCTGATGAACGTGCGTCCTTGAATCCTTCAATCTACAAATGAAATGATCTGTGGGTCAAAAGGATTGAACACTTTCTGTGTAAAGGTTTATTTTATTAGTGTGATCACCTGAGGTCTGACAGGGCGTCCCTCTCCAGCTGGACTTCTTGTAATCTAGTCTGCAGGTTCATGATGGCTCTGTCCACAGTGAAGGTCTGTTGTTCAGGGAGATCAGGAGTCTGTGTTTAAGAGGGTAAAATCATAAAAAAGAATTTCATCATCGGGCTGCATGAAACTGAAAATATCCCCGTCTTGTGTGGAAGCAGAACCTTGCTGAGCTGTAAGTCAGACAGCTGCTGCAAACAGTCGTCTATTACGCGCTCTAACGCCTCCTCTTGGGCTCCTGTTTGGCTCAGACTCTCCAGGTCACAGACCAGCGGCTGTGTTGATGCCTGCTGCTGCGGCGTTGAAAGAACGGAGGAATTCCCAGGTGAGTTGTCTGTCAAAACAGGACATGAACACAAATATTTTAAAGTAAGTTTGAACATATGTTGCAACAAGAAGGCTTATTTGTAAATCTTTCTGACATCTTATACAGAAGTAAATGAGTGGAAGCCGCTTGTACTTACAGACATCAGAGCTGTGGCTGTGGGAGCTTTTTCCAGGTGAGCTGTGGGTGCTGTAAGTGCAGCCGAACCTCTCCAGAGTAAGCTTGGTTGCATGTTCAACCTCATTTTGAAGCCGCTGTGTTTCTTTGGTGCGCCTATCGAGCTCTTCGCTGTAAGGACAGGATGGAGGAGTAAAGCAGAGTCATATTTGAAAGAAAGAAACATAATTTTACCACCCAACTGGCTGGTAAACGTAGAGATACATCATTAGTAGGCCTGTCACCAATTAACCGAACGATAAATAAAAACTTCCTTGGTAAGTTTGCCAGCCTCGATAAACGGACACGTGCATGCATGTTTGTTTTCCTCCTCTCTTTCCACCAAAGAGGCTGAATGAGAAGATGGCTCACTACGTCTATCTTTCCTAACATCGGGGTGCATAGGTTCTATAGCGGATATAGCGGAGTTATAGCAGAGTGAGCATCTGTCAAAAATGCGATCTTTGGGGTGAAGACGGGGCTGCTCACTCGTACACACGGAGAGAGCTGAAGGGAGCGTCCTGAGGGGTAAGGAGGAAATACACGCTAATATGTGTGATGGCACCAAAGATACGGTTCTTAAGCCGCCTGCCACAGTCCCAGTGTGGGAAAATTTTGTTTTTTATCAGAATGAACAAAGTGTGAGCTCATGAACACCAACGAGCTGATATGTCGCATTTGTTTGAAAATAGTGGCGACGAAGAAGAAGAAGGGGAGGTGCAGTGGAGCCTTGTTCTTTGACAATCCGCTCTTACTAAGGCTTTTGGTCGGCAAAGTAAATAGAAATAAAAGCGCCAAATGGTGGGCGCTCAAAGACAGCTACATTGCCACAGAAATGCAGCCCTTCAATACGGTTGAAAGCCAGAAATGTTCAAAATGTTTGACAGACAGTACGGATTGACTGGGAAAAAGTACATGTAACGAAAAATTCAGGAACTGTATAATCTCCCTTTTGTTTAGGCTATAGTCTTTATTGTTTTTTTTTTTTTGAGTTTTGTTTTTTCTTTAGAGACAGGTTCTATGTTTTATTGTTTTTTATTAGTATTAATTATTTTCATTGACACATATTTTTTTCTAAAAGAGAGTCCATTTCATTTTCATTGTATTTTTTTCTCTTTCTTGTTTGTTAAATTTATTATATTTTTTGTTTAACTTATTTTATTTAAAAGATCCTGACCTTTTAATTACAGTTAAAAACTCTTAAGAAATTAAAGTTTCTTGCTTTTGATATGGTGTACTCACTTTATTATCCCATTTATCATAATTACATCAATGAAAAAATGAAAAAAAAAATCGTTTATCGGTAATAATATTTTGGAATATTATCGTCTAGCAAAATTTGTTATCAGGCCTAATCATTAGCCTTTCATTTAGTAATTCAAGTAACTCATTACAATTTCTCAAGTCCCTGTACGTAATTAGAATTTTGTGCACTTTTCAAGTCCAGATCTTTGACCTGCACTTGAACATTTTTGCGAGAAGTTTTATACTTCACTACATTTTACTTTTAGTTGGTTACTGAGTAAACAAAGCGTAAACAGAAAGGATTTAGGTCAAAACTGATTTAATAAAGCTGTCAGCTCAAATGTAAACTACAACATGATTCTCATCGGAACAAACCGTCCTGCAGTCCGGACACTTCATGGTGAACTCTTGATGTGGGGATCTTCCACAAAGTGCAAAATAAAAACGAGGAAGCTTAAATATTCAGGAACTTCAACCTAAATATGTGTCTTTATCACATTTATTCTCTCCCATTGGATAGACTTTAACTATTAGCACAGGAAGTGATGTTCTGACATTTTTGCATCTCATTTCTTACTGACATCTTTTCACTTCACTCCCAAGTTCTCACTACTTTGAATAGATTTTAAAGAAAGATCTTTTACTTTCACTTCTACTTGAGTAAAATGTCATAGTCATAGTGCCTGTAGCAGTTTCATTCTGCATGCATCTGCGTGTTGTTTACATTGTGTGATTGTTTAAACAGATCAAGATACCTCAATTCATCCAGTGAAAGGGTGTGAAATCTCTGCTGACGGCAGACCTCACGAGTCCCTACAAGAAAAGAAAGCTAAAAAAGTTAATTGGGAGCTACATATGTCAATAAAGCCGGTTTTAAATATCACAGATTTGTTGTAACTCACTTGTTCCTGTTGTAGCTTCTGTTACGTTTGACTGCCTCAGCGGAGATTCATTTTGTAAAACGCTGGCACCATTATTTTTAAAAAGCCCAAAACTCTGGAGAACAGAGGGCTGAAGCTCTGCTGACATGTTTCTTCGGTTTCTTCACGCGTAGGACCAAATTGTGCGGCTAAAGAGCTAGCGGGAGCAGCTAAACGTTAAGTCTGGTCACCATGGAGACAGCATCCTGCGCGTGGCTTCGTAAGCCTAACGTCCAGCTATTAACGGTGTGTATTATTGCTAACATTAAGATAAAATACTTACTGATTGATTCTAGTGTTTTTTAGAGTCTAACTAGAAAAGAAATCGTTGAAAAAGTGACGATAGCGCCAATACTTTCAAACATCCGCCGTTTCTCCCAGTTTTGCATGACGTCGGACCAACGCTCCTCGCGTGGTGCATTGTGGGCCGTGTAGTTTATAAGCTGCTCAACGGTAATTTGTTTGTTCAGGGCGGACCCTCTTTTCTGTGGGGACCAAGGTTTCTGTTTTGGACATTTTCCGCCCTTGAGCTGTCCTCAAAATGGAAATATGAAGAAATAAGTGCTTTTAATAAGCCGTAAGAACTCTAAACCTGCAGGTCGGCAGCTTCAGGGTGAGGTAAGACCCATTTGTTGATACGATAGCATACTGTTAGCACAGTTAGCTTACATTGACGTAGATATTGTTTTTTCATTGCTGCTGTATGCATGTTTTAATGACACTTTTCGTCTTCTGAGGGGTGAAATGAAGTCAGCATTGACCGATTTATTCAACTCCTGCATTGCTGTTTAATTATGTTCCTATTTTTAAGCATTTGACCTACTTTTTTCCTCTTATCAGATGTAGACCTGCAGACTAAAGTAATATAAATATCATCTTGCATATTAAATTTTTATGTTACATTGTGTGCCATAAACTTAGTTTTCTTGTTTAATACACTACAATGTTGAAACTGCAATTAATTTATCAGGAATTTAAAGTATTTGAGGCGGTGTGGCTGTTTTCCAGTGATACCTGACACCCAGAAGGTGTGGTTTAGGAGGAGACATTAATAACCCCCCTTCTGTTTCCTCTGCAGGACAGTTGCTTCTGCTTTTCTTTGTTATACAGTCCTTTATCCTCTCTGAGTTTGCAATGGAGCATCATTGAATTATGCTGTTTTTCAGGATGAGGGATCTTTACATCATCGACAGTTTGCTCTTAAAGGAGCTGAAGTCATGTTGTGCGAAGGAGCACACATTTCTCCCCAGAGAAGCTGGCCTGAAGCTGATGGAGACGGCCTCCACAGAGGTAACCCACTGACCTACTTTCACATTTCTGGCTCTATGTTCAGATATATGTGCCGACAAACAATGAAATCTATTTCCAGTGATTCCTATCAAATATTTAATGGTGTGCTTTCAGAATCAGAGTGGAGTGTCGGCGAAGTGCAGAGACACAAGAGTGGAAGAACTTTGGGGCCTGACAAGTTTCTTTGGCTACACTACTCGGACTTTTGTTCAAGCTGTCAGTTTGCTGGACCGATTCCTGACTGTAATGAAGGTAGAAACTAGACAGAGTGTTTACATTTGTTATATTTTATGCATGTTTTTTTTTGTTTAATCTTACAAAACAATCCTTGAGTTGAAGCAGAACTTGTGAAACCACTTGTACAAGTAAAATCTCAACCTAGATCATGCTTTTTTAACATGTCTGATTACACTTTTCCATCACTAGAAAGAAGAAAACAAGACCCCAGTGACTTAGAATCATGGGATGTTGACTCACACTTATCACTTTGGTGTTATTTCATCAGGTGCAGCCCAAACACTTGCCCTGCATTGGCGTCTGCTGCCTTCACATCGCAGCCAAAATGGTGGAGGAAGAGAGCAATGTCTCACCCGCCCGTGAACTGATCCGCATCAGCCAAAGCAAGTTCACCGTGTCAGACGTGTGTCGCATGGAAAAGATCATCTCAGAGAAGCTGAGCGTGGAGCCTGAGGCAGTGACCGCCCTGACCTTCCTTCACCTCTACTACTCGGCCTTCACGTCCCAGTCTGCTGGCAGGTAAACACTTCACCTCCCTTTGCTCGGTTTTATTGTTAAAGCAGATGCTTTGCTCCACTTTGCATGGAGTTGGGTTGAATAGATTGTGCATTGTGAGGTTTGTACTGGCGGATCACTTTGGGATTCCCTCTATATTTTATCTAAGGGAGGAGATCCCAAGCATTGGGAGACTGGAAGCCCAGCTAAAAGCCTGCTTATGCCGGCTTGTTTTCTCTAAAGCAAAAGTAAGGATTGTGCCCAGGCGATAATATCACAGCATAGCACCTTGTGCTCCAGAACGGAGGATTAATTCAGGTGCTGATCTTCTCCTTTGCAGCCATCGGTGCTGGCACTGGCCCTCATTGCTCAGGAGTTTGAAGCCCTCCAGTGCAACGCCTTGTTGAAGATTGTACAACAACTCCAAAGACATCTGAAGGTAAAGATGTTGAATTTAGCGAATTTAAGTGAAGCTATGTCGCTTTGCATTTCCAGTTCCTGGATTACTTTAGATTCTTGTTACACAACAAAAACTTAAAACAAAGTGTGCGTTTTTGTCTGATCTCTGCTAAACCTGTCTAACTAGACTTAATATGTCACTCCTACTCAACAAGTCCCAGAAATGTCACATTTTAAGACATTAGGAGGAGTCAAAAATGTTTGGGTTGCCGGTATTGACTTTAAAATCTACCAATAAAAGATGAGGGTGTTACCCCAGTTCAAGAACCTCATTTTTTTACCACAATGGAAGATATTTTTCTACTCTTTACAATAAAATCAGGCATCGTTTTCAGCCTTTACTGTCTTGAAACACGATTTTTCTGTACATGCCAGGTGAAACTACCTAAAACAATGTGCTTTATGACTCCTTTTGTCTAGAATAAGACAAAAAACACTCTTAAATTCCTGTTTCTGCCGTGTAGAATTCAGCATTAAGCTGCGACTGCGTGCACATGATCACACCTCCTGACATGTTGATGACAGCACATATTAATACTCCCTCTGTCAGCCGTCTCTTAGCTACTTCCTGTTTCTCCTCCTCACAGATAAGTGACGGCGAGCTGCTCCACTGGAAGGAGCTTGTGGCAAAGTGCATGACTAAATACCGCTCAAAGGAATGTAACAAACCAGACAACAAAAAGCTGGTTTGGATCGTGTCCAGGAGGACCGCACAGAATCTGCAGGCCAACCACTTCAGCGTACCCGGCCTGCCGACCATTCCCGAGGGGAGCTGGGACGAGAGTGAGAGGTTAATGCTCCAGTTTTTACATCATTTACTCCTGGGCTTTCAGATCGGTCAGCACGATGGGTAGAAGTCAGATGGTTTACCAGAAACTTGTGCTCGTCTTGTCTGGAGCGCAACAGTAAATTGCAGTAACGTGTATTAATTCCTTTGGCACGTTACAGTCTGAGCCCAAATGTAAACATGGAAACAGATGTTTAGTTTATGTGTTGCAGAAGAGCAGCTGTTTTCTGATGTGCTAAGTCTTTAGCGCAATAAGTTGCAACCCAAAAGTGGGTCACGAGCTTTTGCCTGGGAAAAAAGTGCTGGAAAAAAATCTGGTGCTCTTACTTTGAAAGGTATTTCTTGAGCAGAGGATGCTGTCTGTTTACACTCCTTAACACTAGGTGGCAATATTGCTCAATATTGCCAACTGACACTTGTGATTTCACAGCATCACAGGTGACTCAAAGTTTGTTGTCAGACATGGCTTCACGCTGGTTTAAAGGTCCCATATCCTGCTCCTTTTCTGCAGTTTAATCTGGATCATTGGTGTCTTCATGAAATGGTAGTAACATGTTTTGGTCCAAAAAGCCAATAAATCAAGCACAGCAGCATTGTTTCCAGGCTCTCATAGCCCCTCTGTTCAGAACGCTCTGATTTAGTGGGCGTGACCTTCATATGTAAATGAGCCACCGCTGATACCGCCCCGCTCTTCCACATCACTGAGAGCGGCGCCACGAGCTCCGAGTGCACAATGTTTAGAAAACAGCTAAGCTCGATTACCGTAACATTACAGGCTACAACAACAGGCTAACCGCAACTACAGTTAGCATCCTGAAGCTAACACAGAGACAGGGGGGACACTGAGGAAAAGCTCTTACATCTGCTCCATAGCACACAGCATTTAAAATACTCACATTTCCAGGGTCCCAGGTTTGTTGGAGGATGGTTGGTAATGCACCTGGATTCAGGACCAGTCTATTGGCTAGCCCTCTGTTGGACTGTCCAAAGTTGGAAAAGCAGTCGGCTGTGAAGTGACTAGCACACACATGCACAGTTTTACTGAGTGTAGCTGGAACATTTCCTTGATAAATGAACTCTAGACACTCAGTCTGTCTTCTTCTGAGATGGGAAGCTTGAGCATGGAACTATGTGGCTGTTTACAGCCAAAAACAGAGCAGTGATGGCTCTTCAACTTTGGCATTCTCCTCCCTGGGGTGGGAGTTTGGGGGTATCTGTACCGGTGGACCAATCAGGTCAGACTTGCTCCTGATTGGTCAAAAAAGGAAATCGCTGACGTCAGCAAATCCCCAAAATCCAAACAGTTCGTTTTAGGTCAGGATTTTACATTCACAAGCTCTACTAAGTACAGGTTTGGTCATTAAATATCACATTTTGTGGGCTGGGAGGAAAGCCACAGACCCACAAATTTCACTAAAAGACTTAAACTGATTTTTGCATAACATGGGACCTTTAAACATGTTTATCTTTTTATCCAAAAAATTGAGAAGCTGAAAAGTTTCCTTGACTTGAGTTGTGGCTTGTCATTGAGGGGTAGTTGTGGGTCTTGGAGCCCAACCTGTTGTGAACCACAGCTGGATGAACCACCATACATTTAGAAACTGTAAATAATGGGCTCAGATGTGGACTGCCATCAGGTCTTAGCAGGAGTTAATCCTTTAAAATCCTGAATCCTTTCCTTTTCAACAATTTCAATTTGATAAATGCTTCCAAACCAAATCCTGTGAGCAACAGACTCATCAAACATCAGCAGAGCGCTGCATTAACCTCCCTCTCCTCCTGCAGTGAGGACTCCTGTGAGGACTCTGGAGAGGACAGCCCATGGGGCTCGCCAGGAAGCGACGGCGAAGGATCCTTCTTCCCCTCTGCCTTCCTGAGCAGCAGGAAGTGACCCGTCGTCATCGTGCCGTAGCGTACAGACGTGTGTCCCCCCTGAGTTCTTCGTGGTTAAAGGTGGTCGACTTGTTTCAGACCAAACCTGTGTTTCTCTTTTTGTACCATGTGCCGCACAGGTATGAGAGGTCATGAAGTGCCTGTGCTGATTCAGTTACTGTCTGTTTCTTTAAGAAAAACATATCCTAGTAATGCAAAACTGAGAATTGCAATATCTTGGCAGCTTGACGGCGATGCATCTGAATGTCTTTATGTTTGTGTCCTCGCTCGGCACATTCCAGGAAAAACAGTGAAGCACAAGAAAGAAGGCGAGGAGTCAGTCCTGAGGTACACTCACTGTTAGAACAGCTAACACACGAGCACAACGCCATCTTTTTTTGATACCTGTTTTTATACTCCAGCCATTCGTGATGACAGTATTCTGCAGACGTGTGTCATACGTTACTCTAACGGGACCTTATTAGTGTTAAACACCAGACTGTATATGCATGAAAACTATGAATGGATGTTTGTGTAAACCAAGATAAGCTTACTGTAAAAAACAAAAAGAAAAAATGTACATAACCTGTAAAAAAGACGAAAAAAATCTATGTTTTTGTGGAAGCAACCTGATGTTTGTGTTTGATATTATATGTTTTATGTTGGAGGGATCAGAGGAAATCCTTCCAAGTAAAGAAAAAAACTTTTTACCAAACTTTTCTCTTTGCTTTTCATTAAATGTGATGTCATTTAAATTTATAAGTTTGATTTGCATATAACAGGGTTAATTTTAGAACAGTGTGCGAGCAGTTCAGATGTGGTTCAGCTGAGCGCTGACCCCAAAGCTCTGCAAAAACAGCCATAAACCGTCTGGCTTGTTCTCGTGTTGACAACATTTCGGTGTTTTCATTAAACTAATGGTTTGTACCAAAGCTGAAGGTCTGCAATGCAGCTGCAACCGGAAGGCATAATTAACTTCTTCCTATCCAGAGAAAACAGACAGGAAGTAGGGAAAATGTTAGGTCACAAAGCTGGCTACAGTTTTTTAGAGGTGGAAAAAGTGCTGAAATTTTCTACTTTGATAAAAGAGAAGGATTTGTTGTGATTTCAACATGAGCAGCGTTCCTCTCCTCCTCCTCTATGTTGGTTCAAATGATCACCGGACCAGACATGTCAGCCAATCAGCTGCAGGCAGGAGTTTGATGGATGGCTTTGATACTTTTTTATGGAGACCCCAGAGTGCAAAACACAAAAAAGCAGAAAAAAGGAAGAAAATGCTAAAAAGTAAATGCTAACACAGTAAAAACCCCAATCAAACTAAAAACAAGTCAACACAGTCATAAAAAAAGAAAACAAAAAGCAAACACAAAAGTCAATACACAAAAAAGATGAAAAAACAGGAATATGCTAACTCAAAGGAGAAAACTCAATAAGAAATGTAAAAACAAAAGAAGAAAACTTGAAAATATAAGAGAAATAATTATTTTAAAAAAATAACAAGACAACTGTATTCTGAAATTCCTGAGGGAACCCACCTAAGGGGTTGATAAAGTTTTTATCTTTCTACACACTCAAGAAAAAAAGGAAAAAAAACACAAAAAGACAAAGGGGACGAAATGTTTACTTAAGAGTAAAACCAAAAAGGAAAATGCAAAGAAAAAAAGAGATAACACAAACATTAAATAACTTCAGAACACAAATGAGAAAATGAAAATACAAAAAACAACAAAAAAAAAGAAGCAAACATTAAAAATGTAAGTGCACAACAAAAAATAAAAAAAATGCCATTACTTCATGTTTGTGTTTATGTTTTTGGGGGTTTTTTTGTTCTTTTTTTCATGTTTTTTTTTTCTTCAATATTTTCACTTCTCCTTTTTTGTTTTTCGTATGGGGTTGTTTCATTCTTTTTTTGTTTTTCTGTGTCTTTTTTAATTATTTTGTGTTTATTTTTGTTACTTATTCTTTTTGACTGTTTTCACTTTTCCTTTTTTGTTTTTTTCCTTGGGGGTTCTTTATGTTTTTCCGGTCTCTATTTCTTATTTTTGTTGTGTTTATTTTTTTTTTTTACTTTTTATTTATTTATTTTTTTTTTGGTCATGCTTTGCACTTCAGGGCTACCATATTTACTTCTTACTTCTACTCAGTATCTAATGCTTGTAAAAGGTAGTGAATTACAAAACTTGTAACAAAACATAAAACAGTAGAATAATATTTTAAAAAGCTGCTCAGAGACAGAAACTCTCTGTATTTTCTGCTTTTACTGAAATAATCTGAATTAATCCTCCACCCCTGTCAAACAAGCCGCTGAATGAATGAATGAATGAATGAATGAACGTTTTTGAGATGAAATTTCTTCAGTAAAGCGGACATACTCTGATTTAATGTTGGGATGAAAGGCTGGAGGGCACATGTTAGAGGATCTGTCTGTCTATTCATCACATCTTTTCTCCCATCCCTCTATTTTTGTCCCGTTCACCTCATTCTGGCACAAGTCTTTCTTTATGCTGGGAGCTGCTGCAGCCTGGCTCAGTGTGTGTGTGTGAGTGTGTGTGTGTGTGTGTGTGTGTGTGTAACAGAGAGGGGGTGGTGGTGGTGGTGATGCTGCTGGTTGTGGTGGCGGTGCTTGCGGACGGGGGTTGTCTGTTAGCTGGCTCGGATGTGTTGACACGCATTTCTGCTCCATCTCCCTGATTAAACCGGCAGCCTGGAGGGGAGTCGCGGCGGAGTGTGAAGCAGAGTCAGACGGAGGAATGAGAGCGGACCGAGCCGGGGCACCTCCACCATGCAGCCGACCACCACCAGCCGTCCATTTTACGCGACTATATGAGCCGATGAGCTCCGGTTTGTCCGCGTCGAGCAGACGGGCAGCAGCAGTGAGCAGTCCCGGCGATGTCAACATAGGCCCACGCCTCGCTGCAGCTTCACGCAGGGAATGAAAACGCTCCCAAGATGGTCCGCATCGCCAAGGCCCTGGGTTTGGTTATTCTGTGCGTCGCCGTGCTCATCCTGTCCCTCATCAGCTACGTGTCCCTGAGGAAAGACAGCCTCACCTCCTCCAAGTACTACATGGGGGGCCCGAGGATCATGTTCCACGCAGGATTTCGGTGAGTAACACAGACCCTGTTTTGATGCAGCGGGTAGGTGGGGTAGGAAATGTCAACAGTGGGGCCCTGAGTGAAGATTCACACCTTAACTTCCTGTTGATTTGGGGCCAAACGGCTCCTGATGACCAGACTGAGAGCTGTCCAAGGTGCTGATGCTGTTCGTCAGGGCGGTGCTCCGTGTGCTGTCCCACCTAACGGCCTGATCCAGCCCACAGCCCTGTTGATTCATTCACCCACCCCATCATTCACCACCAGCTACTAAAGGAATTTAAAGAAGTGGAGATCTGTTTTTATAAGTATACCCTCAAATTCTGGGTGTTTCAAAGTAAGTGGGGTTATTTTTAAGTCTACTATATTGCTAACTCCAACTATGCATCATGGGCTACAACAGACAAGGGCCTCAACTGTATTTTCTTTCATGTTAATTTCATTAATGATTTATATTTATTATTTATTTTATAGGTTTTCTTTCATTTAAATTGTCTTTCATTTATTTAATTTTATTCAGTTTTAGATTAATTTTTATTTTTTTTATTTCACATAATTTGTTATAATAGTAATAATAATAATAATAATAATACTTATTATTATTATTATTATTATTATTATAAAATTATTATTATTATTTTACTATAATTATGCTCGTAGCTTTTATTAGTCTTTGAATTTCATTTAAGTTATTTGTTTTATTTTGATATTGTTTTTTACATAAATAAACATTCATTTTAACATTCATTTAATCAATACTAACTTCACTTAATTTTATTCAATTTTAGATTTATTTTTATTTATTAAATTTTTTCATAGTTTATTATTATTATTATTATTATTATTATTATTATTGTTATTATTGTTATCATGATCATTACTTTTATTAGTCTTTAAATTTCATTTGAGTTATTCTATTGATTTTTATTTTGATTTCTTTAAACATAAATTACCATTAATTTTAACATTCATTTAAACTATCTTAACTTTATTTAATTTTATTTAATTTTAGATTTATTTTTATTTATTTTATTATATATCATTCATTATTATTATTTTGATTTTGATTATTATTTACTTGTTAATTTTTACAATTACATTTGAGTTATTCTATTGATTTTTATTTTTATTTTTTTCAACATAAATTAAGCAATTTAATTTTTATTTACATTTTTTCATTTTAATTTACCGTATTTTTTGTAATTCCTGTTTAAAAAACCTTTAGTCTATTTTAAGTTACCTAAACTTTTTTTTTTTTTTTGCTTTTTTTTTTTTTTGCTTTCATCATATATCTATTTATTCTAATTTTTTGTTTTGTTTTATATGGCCCATTTTTTTATTCTATCTAGTTAGTTTTTTTATTTTATTCATATATTATTTTATTTTGTATTGACCACATTTAATCACAACAATTTGTACTGATTTTCATTTTAATTCTTTATTTTTACTGAATATATTTTATGACTATCCTGTCCTGCGTGTTTCAGTGTATGAAAGGAGCTACATAGATAAAGATGAGTTGGAGTCCAACAAATTTTGGGATATAACAAAACACTTATTCAGCAGCTGTGGCTCAGTCAGGATTGGATCCCAGCTCCTGGACTCACATGCCAAAGTGTCCAATAGCAAGAAACCGAACCTAAAATAGCTCCCCCTGTTGGTCAGATCTGAGGTCTAATGCTAACAAAACAAAATAAAGTGTTTAAATAATAGTTTTTTTTTCTGTTGGCAGGTCTCAGTTTGCCATGAACTTCCTGGATCCTTCCTTCATCCCATTAACGAACGCCCTGAATGAGGAGCTCCAAGGAAAACCGTCCAAGTGGAAGTTAAACAAGACGGCTTTTTATCAGCAGAGGTGAGAGATTTAAGATCAAAGATACTTTTTCTTTGGATTTCAAACTCCTGGGAAGTGTTTAAAAATCTGTTTTAGTTATGGCCTTAGAGTATGATTTAATACCTTTATATTAAAGCATTAATTTATTACAACTGTGGATTTATGTGACTGGTTATCTCAGATTTATTATCGTGATTTCTCAGCCCACAAAGTGATGGTTCTTCCACCCTAAAACACTGAATGATAAAATCAAAATGTAGGATGAATGGCTGTAATTTGTTTCACATTTTACACATAAAGAGAAATAAAAAAGTTGCTTGGAGGCGAAACAAATCAGATATCTTTAATCTGGTTTTTAAACTCTGTGAAAGCAGCTGCAGGCTGAGGCTTTGCTCTGCTCTCACGCTCCACGTCCGCGCTGCCTCACATGGTGCCGCCGTGAAATTAAAGGCTTCACATTTTCAGCCCATAAATATAAACTGACGTCTTTCGGTTTATGAGTAAAATGAGTGTTTCTGTCTTTTCAGGAAAGATATCTTCAACTACATCGACATTCCCAAGAACTTCTCCCTCACCAAGGACAGTGTGCGCGTGGGCCAGCTGATGCACTTCGACTACTCCAGCCACAAATACGTCTTCTCCATCAGCAACAACTTCAAATCCCTGCTTCCAGAAGTCTCTCCCATCCACAACAAGCATTACAGCATCTGCTCAGTGGTGGGGAACAGCGGCATCCTGACGGGCAGCCACTGTGGCCCCGAGATCGACCAGGCCGACTTCGTCTTCCGCTGCAACTTTGCCCCCACGGAGGTCTACTCCAAGGACGTGGGCAAGAAGACCAACCTGACCACCTTCAACCCCAGCATCCTGGAGAGGTACTACAACAACCTGCTGACCATCCAAGACCGGAATAACTTCTTCCTCAACCTGAAGAAGCTGGAGGGCGCCATCCTGTGGATCCCCGCCTTCTTCCTTCATACCTCAGCCACGGTGACCAGGACCCTGGTGGACTTCTTCGTGGAGCACAAGGGTCAACTGAAGGTGGAGCTGGCCTGGCCAGGGAACATCATGCATGATGTCAACAAGTAAGACAGTTCTTCTTATTATTAGCTTGAACAACAGCCTCTTAAAGACTTTAATCTGGGCTACATGAATGGGTAACCTTGGTGAACGTTGTAGTTTAGACTCAAAGAAACATACAAATATATTGAAAAAAGTGAAATCATAAAGTATTTTTCTTATCTTAAAGATGCTATGAGGAGGATCTGTTTTAATTGCACTCCCTCGCCACCTTGTGGCCCGGAGTCTCCACATACTGCCGTAAATTCCCTTTAGCGAGGCGTATGTTTGTTTGGGAATTAAATGGAGATCAGATCGAAACTTTGTTTGATGAAGTCAACTTTTTACTGGATACAACGCGCTGAGGTAAGGTATTTATCAGTTCAGTTACGTAGCGCTACGGTTTGAAACATGACAACAAGCTAATGTTGCAGTAGCCGGCTATATGTAGTGCTATTGGCAGCCCAATACTCCAACGAATCTGTAGGCTAACATGACAACAAGCTAACACTGTCAGTTTGTTTGTAGTTTAGCAGCTGTTTATATTTAGCGCAGCTGACAGCCCGGTGCTCTGAGACATGTCTGTAACGTGTAACGTTAGTGAATTCTGGTTATGTCCTGCCAGTCATCTACCAATCAGAGCTAACGTAACCTCACTCTTCATTTTATTGATAGACTCTCAAGTTTGAACAGACCACTGCAGAATAACTGCTGACTGTGGGTTGGAGTCAACATTAGCACAAACAGTTTAGCCCCTGTGTTATGGAGTGATACAGCCTGAGCTAAAGGCTAATTAGCATTTTTCTGTCTGACAGTTTGGCTCCAGTGTCCACCATCACTGCAAAAATAATCACAGAAATCGTTTTCATCAGAGAAAAACACAGATCTCTCTTCTCTCTACTAAACTTCATCGGCCGGTGTGGTGTTGTCATAGATACCTAGACGTGCCGTACATCAATCCGGCCCTGGTCAACCCGATTGGGAAGCTAAGAAGTAGCGATTTAAAATAACCTGTAACCAGCAATATTGGTGCTGATAATCTCTTTTTAACGTGTGGATTATGATCAGGCATATATCTAGAAGTTAGACTATCAAACTCCTCACAGCCCCTTTAAGTAAAGTTATTTTAAGTATGTAGTTTTTGTATTAGTCATATTAAAGAGTAGGTTTCTTGAAATAAGAATAATTTCTTGATACAAGAAAATTAACAGACACATTTTTTTTACAAGCAATTTAATTGTCACTTTCATCTTTTAAAACTACTACTGTTTACACGGCAACTGGGTCGGGAGCGTTTCAGAAAAATCCCACTCTGGAGGCAAAAGTTTGTGTTTTAGGTCAGCTGAAAGTTGTTTCCATGTAAACGCGAGGCTGAAACGGAAAAAAAACGTTTGCATTTCACCCTAAAACCGTTGTCTTGTAAACCGCCCCTAAGTCTACCAAGAAAATTTTCACTTAAATTAAGATATAAACACAGATTTGATTTCATTTTTTGCAGTGTATTCAATGTGCAAGAATGAAAAAGCATTTTCTGGAGTTCCCCAAGGCTCTATGCTCGGTCCTCTTATTTTTTCCAGCAGCATGTAAGGTGCTATTTAAATTATGCTATAACGGCTGGAAAGCAGTGACACTCAAACACCTCTTTAATTTAGCTCTGTGTTCATGCTTTGTGTCAAGGTTTTGTCGTAGTCGTGTTTAAGCTTTCCTCTTCAGGATGTTTTGTTTTCTTTGGTGTTTTATTTATCAGTTCATGTTGTTGCTACAATGAGGAGTGTTTGACCTCTTATGAAACAGCGTTATCTCAAAAACTGACGCCTCCACTCTTGCAGAAGCAAAACAGACTATCATCATGAGGATGTTGTGTTTGTAGTTATTTTTGTGTCAGTGTCAAAAAAGGATTATCCCCAATCGATCCGCAGCGAGCAAACCAAAAGAACTTGTTTTCATCTTATCTTTTCTGGCATATTCATAAAGTTAAATGTAATTTTGCCAGTTATTAAGCAACACAATAAAGCTTCTGTATAAACTTTGTATTTCCTGCTCACAATTTGCAACTTAAAAGTGGAGTCAGTTTTATCAAATCTTTGTTTTTCTGGCAAGTTTTTGACCTGAAGGACCAACGTGTGAAAGGATTTGTTGTGATTTCAACATGAGCAGCGTATTCTCCTCCTCTATGTTGGTTCAAATGATCACCAGACCAGACATTCAGCTGCAGGCACGCTTTTGATAGATGGCTTGGTTGCTTTTTTCTATGGAGGCCCTAAAGTGCAAAACACAAAACAGAGGGGGGGGGGGAGTGAATGCTATCACGCAAAAAAAAAAACAATTAAACTAAAAATAAGTCAAAGCAATCACAAAAAAAGAAAACAAAAAAAGTAAACACAGATGTCAATACACAAAAAAGACGCGAAAACAGAGGAAAATGCTAACTCAAAAGAGAAAACACAAAAAAAGAAAGCAAAGGCAAAATAAAAAAAAAGTAGGAAACAACAAAAAAATTATATATATATATATATATATATATATATATATATATATATATATATATATATATATATATATATATATATAAAACACAAGACAACTGAATTTTCAATTTCCTAAAGGGGAACCTTCCCAGAGGGTAAATAATGTTTTAATCATTTATCTACTACACCCTTAAAGAAAAAAAAATGCAAACAAAAAAAGACAAAGAAATACAAAAAGTGGAAAAAATGTTAACTTAACAGGAAAAGCAAAAAGGAAAACGCAAAGACAAAATAAAAACACAAACATTAAAGAAATTAAAACAAATGAAAAAATGCAAATACAAAAACAAAAGCAAAATCGAGCAAACATTAAAAAAATTAAGTGCATAACAAAAAATAAAGAAATGCTTTTACTTTTTTTTTTTTTTTTTTTTTTTTTTTTTTACCGTTGTCACTTCTTTTTTTTTAGTTTACCTTTGAGGTTGTTTAATTCTCTCTCTGTTTTTCCATTCTCTTGCTTTTTTTTGTATTTGTGTTGATTTTTGTTATCTTTTTAGTTTTGTCATGTTTTGTCAGTTTTTGATCATGTTTTGCACTTCAGGGCCACCGTACTTTCTGCTTCCTTCCAAATGCGATGTAAAAGATAGTGAATTACAAAACTTCTCTGAGACAGAAACTCTCTGTATTTCCTGCTTTTACTGAAATAATCTGAATTAATCCTCCACCCCTGTCAAACAAGCCGCTGAATGAATGAACGTTTTGGGGATGAAATTTGAAGTGACATTTCTCATACCTTTGCTGACGAGGCAAAGAAAGTGTAATTATTAATTAGAAACTTTAATAACGAAGCAGGATCTCCAGATGTTGGTCTGATGTCTCTGGAACTGACACATTCACTAACAGGAAGTGAAAGATGATTGGCTGTTTCCTTAAACGAGAAATGTTGGCTGTGCTTCGACTGATTCGACTTTATCCCTCACAGATATTGGAAAACTAAAAACCTCTCCCCCAAACGCCTCAGCACCGGAATCCTCATGTACACGCTGGCGTCCGCCATGTGCGATGAGATCCACCTCTACGGCTTCTGGCCCTTCGGCTGGGACCCCAACACGGGCAAGGACCTGCCTTACCACTACTATGACAAGAAGGGGACCAAATTCACCACCAAGTGGCAGGAGACCCACCAGCTGCCCAGCGAGTTCAAGCTGCTCTACAAGCTGCACCGGGAGGGCGTGATCAAACTCGGCCTGACGCACTGCTCTTAAAGAGACAGTGACGCTGGATGGCCGACTCAAGGGACGCTGACATCAGTACATTAGCTCTGCTTAAACTTCTGTTGTGGCCCACGATGCATGATTAGACTTAAGTAGTTTTTTGACATTTCACAAACACACTCTCACACATCTGGCTGTAATTTCATCTGAGGATGTCAGGCTCACGGGGGTTGCGAACCCCGCACGTATCGCTCCTCCTCATCCCGTGTGTCGTTTGTTATCTTCAGTATCACAGGTAGGATTTCGATGCTGCTCTGTTGCTCCCATTGACCTCCGTCACACCTAAACAGCTCAAACTGAACAAACATCTACTTTAGCTGGAGTCTGTAGAGGATACAGCTGTAGGAACACTTAAAGAGGGGGTATTATGCTTAAAGAGGGGGTATTATGAAATAACAATGCTGGATGTTCATACAAAAAAATGTGCAGATTTCAAACCTGAATCTCTAAATCTGGCTGTAAACTGCTCAAAACACTCAAAAAAATCTTTATGAGATTTGCTGATGATGTCACTTCATGAGGAGCCCCTAGCTTGTTTGTGCTATGTTTGGAATGAGGGCCTTAAACACCAAGGACTGCTCAAGGCTCCTCCAATCAAAAGAGGGAGACGCCTTAAACAGACAGTTTTTCTAAAAAGAAGAGGCATAATACCCCCTCTTTAATCTTCCAGTTCTGTCACTTTAATGCAGCATTGACTGATTAATCGCCTTCTTTAACAGTATACTGATTCTGTACACTGAAATCACTGCCTAATCTCAGGGAAGGAGTTAGATCAGTGTCTTTTTGTAATCAGATTCAATGCCTCAAGACAGGTTCCTGTCGTCAGGCCTTTTTCCCCCTGAGGTGTCAGACAATCTGCACTACTCTGTAAGACGGTATGTGTTTACAAGACTGTACTCTCTATCTATCTATATATATATCTATATATCAACATTAATACTTGTGTGTCTTTAAATATCTGTAGACAGCGTGTCTGTCCACTTCAAATTTTGCAGATTCTTCAGATTTTTGGAATAATTATCAACATTCCAACAATAAGCCATACATTCATAGACAAAGGATTGAGTGTTACGATATCAGAGCTGAATTTAAGAGAGTGTAACCAGCCTACATTAGGTTCAGAGGCTAAAGACATGAAACTATAAGTCTGTAGACATGCTGACGCCTTCGTTTATGTCACAATGCTGCAATGGTAAAAAAAAAAAAAATGCTGTTAACACTCTCAAACAACGCTTCTCAAAGCACTCAACAATCCAGATCAACCACATCCAATCTACTAAATGTTAAAAACAAAAGCCTTTAACTGCTTTTTACTGGCTCTAAGGTAAAAAATCAGAGAAAGAGATCTTACAAGGTAATGGGGTACAGGTAGAAACAGTGAGGGTGGGGACAACAATCACAAAGGATAGAATCACATCAGGGCAGGAAGTGATCTTTTTTTATGAGGGGAGACAGTACTACAAAATAAAACAGGACTAGACAAGCAGAAGACAAGGCCGTGCTAAGAAGTGTTAGCTTAACGTAAGTCTCTATGACATCACTCATTTGTTTCTGATGTAGAGTTTTGAAACCCATTGTTGTTGGGGGGCCAAATTTAAAATACTAAACTGAACCTAGCTTAATGCTAGTTTGCTTGAAAGAGGTGGGCCTTTAGAATAGAATAGAATAGAATAGAATAGAATAGAATAGAATAGAATAGAATAGAAAATACTTAATTAACCCCCGAGAAGAAATTCAGGAGGAGTCACAGCAGCAATCAAGAAAACAAAAGTAAGAAAGTGTATAGAAAGTGTAAAAAGCTCCATAAGAAAATAGATGCTGACAGCTTGTCCATCATTGTGCAGTCAGACAGCCTCCACCTCCACAGGGTCCAGGACTGAGCTTCTTCAGCAGTCTGTTCAGTCTCTGTCTCCTGGATCCTAAATAGCATGATGCTACTCTGCCTTCTGGTATTCCCTCTGTTGCTGGGTTAGCACGGCTAGCTCGTCCATCTTATTGGAGATAGATCTTACGTTCCCAATAACGATGGATGGAAGGACAGGTCCATGTCCTCACTTCTTAGCTCACACCTGAGAACCAGCACGTCGTCCTCACCTCCTTCTCCTCACCTTATGGGGAAACATCCGGCCTTGCACCAGTTAGTATTGACATGCTACAGGCTGCTAATAGCTGATTTCACATGTAAACAATGCAGCCATGGTTACATGAAGGATCACCAGACAAACACAGGAGAAAAAGTAGTAAAAATATCACTGAAGACACAAAAAGTTTGGTGTAATGACCCTGTCCAAATGCAAAAAAGATGAAAAAGAGACAAACAGATAGCCACAACAACAGGTCGGCCCCCAGCAACTTTAACCTCTTTTTTTTTTGAATGGGTTTGTATGTGGTTTGGTATCTCTGCAGCCAGCCTCTAGTGGGTATTTGAGGAAGTGCAGCTTTAAACACTTAAGCTTTAAATTTAAGACTGGGAGTTGCTGCTTAGTTCTGTGTCACGTTTGAAGTATTCATTGCACAGTTATTGGAGAATATCAGGTAATGCTAAGCTAAAAGTGACATAATTTGATAACTTACAGGTGTTTTATTTTTCTGAGGTGAAATTTGAATTGAAAAGTGGCTCCAATTTTACTCACTTCCAAAAGAGTTTTGCACATTGTGTCTTTACTCTTATATAAATAGCTACGCTAGCTTTTGCTAATGCTAACATTGGCTGTGATACAGTTTGACCTTGATTTTTTTTTAAAAAGTTCTGTCTTCAAGCTTTTTTATGCCACTATTCAGAGAGGATACAGCTGTGGACAGAGCAAAAAAACATGGCGAGAGTGGGGAGCGACATGCGGGGAAGAGGCCGCTCAAGGGCTAACCTCACGGGGCGCACGCCCTAACTGCTACGCCACAGTGGCGCCCAAGGATAGAATTTAGAAACTACATTTAAACTGAGGATTATTTTATTTATTCCTTTATTTTAAGCTTTTTTGGGGCATTTTTGGCTTTTGATTGAAGAGGATGGGACAGTGGATAGATGGGGCGCGACCTAGACCGCTTGGCCATCTGCGCTCAAAACTGGGAACTATTTTCTCGCTGATTTAATGTGGTGAGATGTCATTTTCAACCAAACACAACCAAAGTTTGAGCATTGTGACCCAAACGAAGCGTCAGCATGGCTAAAAACATCAGGAAATACAACATTTGGGTTGACACCAACAACTATTCTGAGGTTTATTTTAAAAACAGCTCAGAAGAAATACGATGTTTATCAAAGCTCTTTTTCTTGATGGGGGAAATTATTTTATCTGTAACCATATCAAATCCATCAAAGCGGGGAAATGAATGAGCATTACGAAACTTTCTGCATCTTGTATAAAGAGCATGACCCATTTTAACAGCATTGCATGTGAGACACTAACAAATCTTTTAGGCTAGTTTTTTACGACCTTTTTGATGATTGTTTTGAGGGACAAATTGAGTTCTTTGCTATTGTTTGTATTCCTGGTGGTGTTTTCCTTCAGAGTATCACCAGTGTCTTTGTACGAGAGACGTTTAAAGGCTCAAATCAAACTGACTTACTGCTATTCCACATGGGACCAAACCTCTAAGAGATCAACTTATAAATGAACAAGTGTTATTTTTTTGTAAATGTAAATAATGTTTAGTTTTAAGAACACGTTCCAGTGAGTCACGCCGGGAGGAGGGACGCTGAACGCTGGCCACATGACCGCTGGTCTCATGACCCTGAAACATGTGCCCCTTGCTGCGAACTCCGGCTCAGACTGAGTTTAACACACACAGCGATGCAGTCATCCACCCTCAGCAGACGTAGTTTGTGCTTCAGTGCTCACTCAGCGAGTGTGGCAGACATTTCTTTGCCGTCGTACAAAGCTTCGTGTCCCGTCCGTCTGCAGTCACCACAAGACGTCAGATTAGATTATCTTTAGGACATTTGGATGATGTCATAGATGTGTTGTTTATGGATTATTTCTATAGCCTCTTCATTAGGAATGTTTTTATGTACACCAAAGAGCAATTGTTGAACAGAGAGATGTTACTTTAGTTCATGTAGATTGATTTGTATGTTTACTAACGACAAATATAAAAGTAGATGAGATGTCTTATACTTTTTCTGATGCTCACTTGTCACGGTCAAAAGTTTAGCCCCAGTTTTTCCAGTTTTTTATTGGAAATGAAGCAGTTTAAAGTCTTGTTGTTCTCTGAAATGAAAGTAGAAACCTAAATGTTTCCTAAACCATCCTTTCCTTCGCATACGTGGAAATACTATGTGCGTCTTCCTGTCTTCTGGAGTCCGTTGGTGGGGTTTGATGGTCCAAGCTCTGGTTCTTCTTCCCCCTCTGTCTTAGTGATGGATGTCTTTCTTTCTGCAGTCTGAAAGCTGCAACTCAAAGTCTTCTCTTCACAGTAACTGAAACTGAGACTGGGACACTACCACCTCTTCTGTTGACTCTCAGAAACTGGTCTTCTGGTTCTGTTACGGCTTTGGACCTCCTGAGGGAGACCCTCCTCACTGAGCTCACCTTGACTCTCTTTGACGTCATTTCTCTTTCTGGAAAAGTTCTGATGCTCCGTCTCTCTGACATCATGAATAGTCTTTTCCTGAAAACTTGATAACGTGGCTTCACCATTTACCATTGTACGGTTTTGAAGCCAAAATACCCCCGTCACAGGCGCCGCCACTGGCAGCCAGAGTCTGCGCATGAAAGACTGTAAGGGACTCAGAGAGAAACTGAGTGGAGCCGGGTGACAGAAATAATAATATTTTTTTTCTTTTAAGAGTCTAATCTCTTTTTGACTCTAACTCCCAAATTACTTTACAATCCCTGAAAAAAACTACTCAAGAACGGCAGCTGTCAATCATCGTCAAACATGACATAAAACCTTGTTTTTAACCTCTTATAACTAATGAAAGCTAAACTTTTCAGGAAAAGGAGAACTAGAATAAAAGAAAGCCAAATGGTATCTTTAAATCACCACAACAATCAGACGTGAGAAACATTTCTACCAGGTGTATTAATTTTTTAAAGTTTGACCACAGCCCATCTGGAATGGCTGGGGAGATGGATTTTTTGACCTGTACTGCAGCCAGCCACCAGGGGGAGCAGTTTTTGTGTAGAACTCACTTCAACCTGAGCAAGATGAGTTCCATTTTTTTTTTTACAGTCCATGGTAGCACCATTGGCAGCAGTTGTGCAGCCAGAGTCTGTGCAGTAGAGACTGTGAGGGATTCTGGGAGAATCTGAGTGGAGCTGGGTGACAAAAAAAAAAAAAAAAAAATTCTTTCGAGAGTCTAATCACTTCCTGACTCTCCCTCCAGACATATTTTACAATCCCTGAAAAAAATACTCAAGACCGGCAGCTGTCAGTCATCATAAAACGTGACATAAAACCTCGTTTTTAACCTCTTATAACTAGCAAAAACGAACCTTTTCAGAAAAAAAGAGGACTTGAATACAAGACAGCCAAATGATATCTTCAAATCACCACAACAATCAGTCGTGAGAAACATTTCTACGAGGTGGATTAATTTTTTAAAATTTGACCACAGCCCATCTGGAATGACTGGAGAGATGGATTTTTTGAATTATACTGCAGCCAGCCACCAGGGGGAGCAGTTTTTGTGGCAACCTCACCTTGAGCTGAGCGAGATGAGGTCCATTTTTTTTTTTTACAGTCTATGTTAGCACCATAGACTGTATATAGAGTGAACAGCGTGGCTCCACCTTTTACTATTGTACCGTTTTGAAGCCAAAATTCCCCCGTCACAGGTGCAGAGTCATAGTAGAGGCTATGAGAGGATCTGAGTGGAGCCAGGTGACAAAAATAATAAATATTTTCCTCTTTTTAGATGTCTAATCACTTCTTGGTTCTTCCTCTAGACATATTTTACAATCCCCCCAAAAATACACAAGAACGGCAGCTGTCAATCATCGTTAAATGTAAAGTAAAACCTAATTTTTAACCTCTTATAACTAGTAAAAATGAAACTTTTTAGAAAAAAGAGAACTTGAATACAAGGCAGCCTTTTTAAAGTTTGGGCATACCCCATTAGGATAAATAGGTGGAGACAGATTTTTGACCAATTCTGCAGCCAGCCACCAGGGGGAGCAGTTTTTGTGGCGACCTCACTTCGAGCCAAGCGAGATGACGTCCATTTTTTTTTACAGCCTATGGTAGCACCAACTTTCAAGGCTTGATCAACCTCCATCAATGTAGAACAGCAACTTTGAGCCGTCAAAAACTGGAAAAACCGGGGTGTTCTCAAACTTTTGACCTGTAGTCTGCTTCACTTTTTCGCCTTTTTTCAGTTTCTGCCAAAGCATTTCGTCGGGATCATCTGTGACTCCATGAATGTTCTCCTGTGTTTGAATAACACACGTTGGACATCCTCTTCCCCTTGAAGCATCTTTTGATTTTTAAAAATAAAAGCGTAGAATGTGTGTAAACAGTTTAGCTTTTACGACAAAACAGCGACAGCGAAAAATCTCGACCATGAAGTGTTTTTATTCCAAACGCAGCACCATACAGGAGTCGTTCCAACAACCCTTTAACATTCTTGTACTTGTGTTCGATCTGCATGGCGACTATGTTCCATAAAGCATAAAAAAGCTTGGCTGCTTCTGTACATGTCGTATAAAAGTCATGAACCATGTAAGGGACTTTGCTATCTTGGTTGTTCTAACAAACACAATCATACAAAGAAGAAATGTAACCATGTCTTAATGTTTTTTGATTATACTTCATGATGAATATATGTTATGTGCCTGCATATTCCTTCCATCAATGCCTAATGTGTCAAATAAAAACAGTATTTTTCTCTGAGTTGACTCATTTGAAGATGATTTCGTCTTGTTTTACTGAAACAAAAACACTTTTCACCTGTTTTCAATGATTATGTACAGTCTTTAAAGTTTGCAGTCTGTCTCTCCCTCTTTTTTAAGACCCTAAGAATAAACAGGCGCTGAATAAATAACAGTACGGACAGTAAACATCAACACGACTAGGTGTGATAACTGAAGTGTTACTGAAGCAGGTCATAGGTGAGTTATTTTACAGTCTTCAGGTGAATCCAGGTCTCTGCTGAAGACACTAGCAGGCGCACCTCCTCCGAGGAGGCGCCTCCTCCACCTCGTGGCTGGTGGCAGGGCTGCCGTTGGGTTCAGAGCTCGTCGGGTCCCCGAAGCTGCTCTGCTCCATCCTCTTCATCACCAGGTCCAGGAGGGTGGTCACGGCCCGGTCCACGTCTACGCCGGTGACAGCGCTTGTCTCAAAGTAAGGAATCCTGACAGGAGAGGAGAAAGGAGAGCGGATAGAGATGAAAACACGCTGATACCTAAAGGGACTGGCTCCTGTCAGGCTTCATCTTTTATCATTATCTATTCATCTTCAGATTGATAAAAATAAAAAGTGGGTAAATAAAGTGCTTTGATAGACAAAAATAAACATAAAACAAAAAAGAAGCATTGACTGTTTACTAAATGGACGTAGTCTCTGTGATCCAGGCTGTAAACATGTTTACAGTTTTGGATCTGGGTTCCCACTTGAAAAGAAATAAAGAAAAAAATAAACTTAAACATAACTTGAGCAAAAAAGCCAAAATTTCGACATATTGACCAAACAATACAAAAAAAAAAAAAAACGAAACAAAACGAAACGAAACAAAACAAAACAAAACAAAACAAAACAAAAAAAAACATGACTGAGGAAATGAGGTAGCAGTGAAGTTAATCACACAGAAACGACATAAAAGAAATGAAAGAAAAGAAAATAAACACAGGAAATCAGTAAAATGCACCAAAACATTGATAAAAGGTTTAGATAAACAGGTAATAGATTAAACCTTCAAAATAAAAACAAATAAATAAGATTCGAAAAAATTATCAGTTGATGGATCAATTCATTTAAAATTGCATAAATACGCTGTTTTAAAAAAAGTGAAACAGTCAGTTTCTGCAAATGGATGTGAATGTAACGAGAAAAGTTTCAAGACGAACATTAAAAGATCTCTGGTTAGTATTTTAATATATACAGGCTTTATACACATAGGTACAGAAAGTTAAAGTGGAGATATGAGGTGGAGCAGTGATGACAACAGCTCACTAGCACCACCCTGTGGCAGACTGCTGTAAGGAGAAAAGTGTTTTAACAAAATATTGGACTTACTCAACAAGAGTTACTAAAGAGAATTTCAAAACTATTCTTTTTTCCCAGATAGTCATGAAAGAGTCTTTGAACCACATTAAAACAAAGAAAACTGGGTTTGAACTGATCAATTTTTAAAGTTTGAAGTAAATGATCATAAAATAAAATCAGCAAACATCTTTTTGATAAAGCAGCTTTGAACCAGGACATTGTGTTGAACCAGTGCAGTCATTAAGTTAATATCACCTCTGTGATGCCACATTGTTTGAGATCTGACAGACTTGATCTAATTTTACTATTTTATATCAATATTTTGTTTTCCTGAAGCACTTTGGTCAAAATTGGTTGTTTTAAAGTGTTTATTTTTTAGAGGGCCACATCTATATAGACCAAAAAATCTTAAACCTTATCAAGTCCTTTTGTCTTATTTTGGGATGGGTACCTTTCACATTTAAAACAATGCTGTACCGAGTCCTGGTACCTGGCAATCGATATCTGTACTCAACGGTACCAATTTTTGGTACTTTTGTGCGTACGTGGAAAAAAATATCAATTTGTTTAATATTAAAATGCAAATACTTTTTTATTTTATATATTTACTCATCAATATACAACCTTATAATGCTGTGTTCACGTCCAGCTTGTAAAATCACCTACTCTTCCACTCCCTCACAGTCACAAGGATGTGTTTAGGTGCTGAAACATGGCACCTTTTGATTTTACCTAATTCGGTACCCATCCCTAATTATACTTAATATGAGACACATCCACCTGACCAGCCCATAAAAATGTCTTATTTTAAGTTGTTTAACAACAAAAATGAGGTCTGAATTGCTGTAACACACAAAAAAACACCATGCTCAAAAATTTGCTTAAAACTAGAATAGTGTTTTAGTACGGGAAACTTTTCTCTTGTTCCATTTGCAGTTTTTTTTTTACTTGTTAAAAGCAATTCAGACCTCATTTTGTCTTTAAATAACTTGAAATAAGACATTTTTCTGGACTGATCAGGTGAATGTGGCTCATATTAAGTCTTAAAAACATTTTCTAACGAAAACAAGAGAAAATCACTTGGTAAGATTTCAGTTTTTTTGAAGTGTAAACATACGAACTCTCTATTAATTGATTATTTTCTATCCAAAATCTCCTTGTTCCATCATCACAGACTGATGAAATCAAAGCTCACCTGTCCCTCAGGTGTCTCTTTATACCAGATGATCAGTGGTCAGTTTTCTGTAGTGTTACATTCTGCATAAACATCAGCAAACTCTGCTTCTGACCAAGGAACATGTTCTCCATTAGGGGGCGATATGGGGAAAATATGTCAGGATGTTTTTATGGCAGGATCAGGATCTGGATTTGTTGTTTTTAAAACCTGCTGACAAATTATTAGCCCCAAATATTTCTGATTTTTTAATTTTATGCACCATTTTTTGTCTTTTATGCCCCATTTCATCACTTTAATTTTAAAGCCTTGTGTCCTCTGATGAGTTTTTTTGAACTCTCACATTTTCACATCCTGATAAATCTGTTCATTTAAAGACCTCAGCTATAAAAGATGTTGAGTTTCTGCTGAATGTACAGAGCTTTAGCTTCATACAAGTAGCCTATGCACAGTCCAGATGTATCTACTCAGAAACTAAGATTTCGGCTTAAATCAGAAAATCTTGCAGGTAAACCATCTATGTAGAGATTTACTCTTGTATAAAAATGTGTAAAATACTAGAAAACACCAGAAAAACTGAAGAATAGCTGCCTTAAACCTCTCTGTTTGACAAAGATGGTAACAGATGTTTGGATTAAATATGTAAAGAAATGATGAATAGTTTTGTTTTTGCCTCAAATCTAAAAATAAAAAAACAAAAAGTCTGAGAGCGTCTCGTTGGTCTTTAGAGCCTCACCCGTATCTGTCGGCCAAGTCTCTGGCCTGCCTGGCGTGAACGTCCCTCACATCTCGGAGGTCTGCTTTGGTGCCCACCAGCACAATGTCTGGACTTTCACAGTACGCGTTGGCCTGTAGCTGACCTGGACCCACACAGAGGAAGTCATTTCAACGTGTGAAATGCAGACAGACACGCATGAATGAACTTCAGACAGAGAGGAGGAGAGACTCCTTCAGTCACGGTGAACACAGGCTGAGAAAATAAGGCTCAGTCTCTCAGAGTTTGGAGGTAACAGGAGCGGAAACATTGATCTCAGAGAGTATCGATCTGAATCAGATGACACGTACTCATCCAGTTCCTGACGTTGAGGAAACTTTGCTGATTGGTCAGGTCGAACATCAGCAGGAAGCCCATGGCGTCCCTGAAGAAAGCTGTGGTGAGGCTGCGAAACCTGAAAACAGAAGAGAAACCATCTCAATGCAGCACCAAGTTCCCTTACATGTCTTTTGAGTCACCTAAGTTAAAGAGGGGGTGTTCAGCTGTTCCAGTATTCTAAACATGGATTTAAAGTAACAAGTCTGGATGTTCAGACTGAGCTTGTGCAGAGTTTCAAAGCACTTCATGTTGTCAAAATCTCTTTAAAGGGACGGACCTTAAACACCAAGGTCTGCCCACAGCTCCCCCTCCAGATGACTGGCCAATCAGAGAGAAGGGGGTTTGGGAGCAAGGAGTCTTAAAGTGTTATAAGGGGTTTTCTAAAACCCTAGTAAGAAAATATTTTTTTAAGCTGTAAATCATTTAAAGATACTATGGGGCACCAGAGGGACAGAATCTATGGATGTCGTCTCTGACGTGTTACTCATTAGTTTCTGACATTTGTATCCTCAGCTGCCATACTTGAAATGCTGAATTCAGGTAAAAGGGCCTTTTCAGTCCTTTATTTAGGAAAAACCCATGCAACAATCCCTGGTCTTAAAATACGAAGCCTATGCTAAAAACTGCAGTTCATCAAGTGTCCACTAGAGGCTGGCTGCAGAAACACCTGAAACCACATACACACCAAGGCAAACAAGATGATCATCAGAAACATCAAAATTGTTAGTAAAAATGTTTTTTAGTGTTTCTTTTTGTCTTGTAATAGTTGAAATATTATCTGAAGAAATAAAAAAATAAAAATAAATTATAGATATTTTGGGGTTTTTTTTTGCTTTGAGGCAACATTGTACCATAATGGTCAGTAATAAAAAAGAGATTTTATATATATATATATATATATATATATATATATATATATATATATATATATATATATATATATATATATATATATATATATATATATACTATCGCTAGTCCCTTCATGCAGGTCTGTCATACCTGTTTACCCTTGACTGTCAAGGTTTCATCCCTTTATAATATATGTGTGAGAAAAACATAGCATTTTCCCTCCTTTAGTGAGTCACATGACCATCTGCACTGAGCACCTAATGAGTGTATGACATCATCACCAACTGCTGCTCTCTGAGGAGTGAAATTCACAGAAACAACTGCTCATAGTTGTCACAATTTTCAGCAAATCTATGTAAAACTATAATATTATGGTCATAATTTTTGTCAGGGATCCTTCCATGTCATTTTTAAAGCTGTATGATTACTTATTTTGTCTAGACGCTCAAATAACACAGCTTGTGTGGAGCTGGAGGCTCCTCTCCCATTCACTCTAATAGGGGGGAGCTGAGAAGGCTTCTCTGGGGTTCACCAACTTTGAGAGCTCGTCATTCGAAAACCGTTTCCAAAACAACAAATTCACGCACAAATTTTGTAAAGCAGAGTCCACTCTGTCATCTGAGCAAATTTCAAGCCGATACCATTTATGGTGTCAGAGGAGATAATTTTCAAAAAAGGGGCAAAAATGTGGGCAAGTGTTATTTTGAAAGGCAAATAGCCGGCTTCCTGTTCGAGATAAGTCAGGGGTGTCAGTGTATGATTTGTGCGTCTCATTGAGACAAACATTTTGGCGTTGGTTTGATCTCATTACGATACTTCTACTGCTCATTAGAGCAGATTAAGTGTGGCTAGGTGGCGCTAAAGATGAAATTATGGGATATTGGGGGTCAAGTTTGGTTTTCTATTGAATTTTTTCCAGATTCTGAGGTGTGTGCCAAATTTGGTGAGTTTTGAAATAATAAGAAGAAAGAAACGCACCAAATACAATAGTGTCTAGAAGGGGACCTTTCTATACAGGCGAGGACCCTGATAGAGAAAAAACAACCTATTCAGACATAGAGTGTTTTTGAGACCCAGACTGTAAACATGTTTATTTCTGCTGAAAAGATCGTCTTTCTCTCTGTGTTTCTGAAGCCAGCATCTACTGGACACTTGATGAACTGCAGCTTCAAACACTTCCTCATTAGTTTACACATATTTAAAGACAGGAAGGTGCTGCTTTGTCCCAACATTTCAGTTTGTTGCAGAAGAGATGAGTATCTGTGTGCTAAAGAGCTCTGGGGGGGGTGGAAAATTTAAATCTGGAGCTGGCGCAGAAAATTTGAGTCTTCAACATCCCAAAGACAAAAATGTCTCATTTAAATACAAAGAGCTCTCAGTGATATGGCAGTGAGTACATTAACACCAATACCAAAAACTCACTCAGTATTTACCTCTCTTGTCCTGCCGTGTCCCACAGCTGAAGGTGGACTTTGAAGTTCTTCTCTGTCGTCCCGTCGATACCTGTCCCTGTGTACATCTGAACCAAACCACGAAGCGTCAGACGAAGAAGACAAACCTTTCAGCCTTTAAGGTTTTGAATGTTAGACTACTCACCACTCTCTTTTCCCTGAAGTCAATGCCCACTGTGGTTGTGAACTTGCGGTTGAACTTGTTGTCCGTGTACCTGTACAGGAACGTGGTCTTTCCCACGCCAGAGTCTCCCAGAGCCAGCAGCTTGATCAGATAGTCATAGTCCCAGTCAGCCATCGTGGAGCTGAGTGCTCAACCTGCCGCAGACGGGACCCCACGGTCAGTTTTAAGGTCATGAGAGTGGAGGAATAAGAACGGTGAGGGTGGAAAAAAGGTGAAATGCTTCGACCTAAGCTGTGTTTTCACTCTGAGGTGCAGGATGATTACGCAGGCTTTGCAGGGCTCATTAGGGCCTGATCAGAGAGGGACTAGCACATGACTCGAGCTGGCTTCCACATGAGCAGTCAAGAGTTTTATCAGACTTGAGTGAAAAAACAGCCTGTTTGGCAGACAGAACTCCTTTTATTGACTGCGAGGACTGCGGGTAGGCAGCTGAACACTGCATGATGTCTCTCAGGTCATCGCCATGCTTCAGTTTCACTTGGGCCGTCCAAATTAAAGGAGCGTGGAGAATCAGATTTAGTTATGAAAGCAGCGATTAAGAAACCAGATTTCTCAATAGTGCCATTTACTTTCTGTCCCATTAGCTTCTGCTTGCAGAGGGTTCGAGTTAATTATTCATCCGGCTCAGATTCGAGCAGCTCAGCAGTATCAGGACATGAGATACGATCAAATCTGGAGTCAGATCCCATGTGTGTTTAATGGTGTTCAATTCTTTGCATCAGTACATCGATGACATGCTGAGTAATCCTTCCTTTAACCTGCAGCAGCCTGACAAAATACATCCACACACCACGAAAAACATCACACAAAAGTCTCTGAACTTTCTCTTAAAGTTTCTAAAAGTCAAAACAAATCAAACATCTTACCTCCCTCCCTTCCTCTCCTCTCCTACCTACCGGTTTATCTGCAGGAGCTGCCAACGTCCATTCAGAGATAGCCCAAGTTGTCCCGATTAAATAAAAAAACCACTATCATGTTACGAGGGCCCATCCTGAACCTTTCCCTCCTTCTCACATGTGATCCAGGGAGGAGTTTCCCTTCACAGAGAACAAGCGGGGCTGTGCTTACAGACCTTCTGGTATTTCTCTAAAACTGGATTGTATCCACCGCCGTGGACGAATAATGTGTGCCTCTGTGGATTTGTGTGGAAATCGTCCAACCAGGCAACATGCTCCACTTCTTGAGGCTCAGAGGAATAATCCTGCTGCTCTAAACATTCTGAAAACAACATGAAAACAATGAACCTAAAGACTCATTTAGGTCTGCTTAAGGTTTTGGAATTTGTTTCACCCAATTTACTTTCTTTCTCAACGTACAAAAGGGCGACATAAAAAGGTCGGATAAGGTAAAGACTTCTTTCATCAGGCAATAAATCTCAAAGCAGAGGATGATCTGCTCTCACAGCTGTTTACCCCACAAAGGAAACCGACTCTGACAAAGAGGAGTGGATATAAAAAAATGATTTTAGCCACAACAAGCTTCTCACAACAGTTAGCAGGAGTTTTCAATAGGATTGAGACCAGAGCCACTCCAAAACACTGACTTTGTTATCCTTAAGCCACTTTGTAACCAGTTTGGCGGTATGCTTAGGGTCATTGTCCATTTGGATACACACTCACCGGCCACTTTATTAGGCACACCTGTCCAACACCTGTCCAACAAGACGATCTGTTGCAGTTCAAACTGAGCATCAGAATGGAGAAGACAGGTGATTTAAGGGACTTTGAACGTGGCATGGTTGTTGGTCTGAGTATTTCAGAAACTGCTGATCTACTGGGATTTTAACCCACAACCATCTCTAGGGTTTACAGAGAATGGTCCCAAAAAGAGAAAATATCCAGTGAGCGGCAGTTCTGTGGGACAAAATGCCTTGTTGATGCCAGAGGTCAGAGGAGAATGGACAGACTGGTTGGAGCTGATAGAAAGGCAACAGTAACTCAAATAACCACTGGTTACAACCGAGGTCTGCAGAAGAGCATCTCTGAACACACAACACGTCCAACCTTGAGGCAGATGGGCTACAGCAGCAGAAGACCACACCGGGTGACCCTCCTGTCAGCTAAGAACAGGAAACTGAGGCTACAATTCACACAGCAACACCAAAACTGGACAATAGAAGATTGGAGAAACGTTGCCTGGTCTGATGAGTCTGGATTTCTGCTCCACATTCAGATGGTAGGGTCAGAATTTGGCCTCAACAACATGAAAGCATGGATCTATCCTGCCTTGTATCAATGGTTCAGGCTGCTGCTGCTGGTGTAATGGTGTCGGGGATATTTTCTTGGCTCACTTTGGGCCCCTTAGTACCAACTGAGCATGGTTTAAAGTCCACAGGAAAAAAAGGAAAAAAAAAAAAGAGGAAAAAAGAAAAACACGGGGGGACAAAAGAAAAAAAAGAATGAAAAAAGAAAAAAAAGGGAAAAAAGAAGAAAAAAGAGAAAAAAGAGAGATTAAGGAAAAAAAGAAAGAAAAAGAAAAAAGAGGAAAAAAAGGGAAAAAGAAAAAAGAAAAAAGGCGAAAAAAGAAAAAAGAAGAAAAATGCTAAAAAAAAGAAAAAAAGCTTAAAAAAGAAAAAAAGAGAAAAAAGAAAAAAGAAAGAAAAAGAAAAAAGGGAAAAGTAAAAAAAGAAAAAAGAAAGAAGAGAAAAAAGGGAAAAAGAAAACGGAAAAAAAAGAAAAAAGGGGAAAAAGGGGAAAAAAGAAAGAAAAAGAAAAAAGGGAAAAGTAAAAAAAAGAAAAAAGAAAGAAGAGAAATAAAGGGAAAAAGAAAACGGAAAAAAAAAGAAAAAAGAAAAAAGGGGAAAAAAGAAAGAAAAAGGAAAAAGGAAAAAGAAGAAAAAAAGGGAAAAAAGAAAAAAGCGAAAAAAGAAAAAAGAAAAAAAAAAGAAGAAAAAAAAGGAAAAAAAAGGAAAAAAAGTATTGTTGCTGACCATGTCCATCCCTTTATGAGCACAGTGTACCCATCTTCTGATGGCTACTTCCAGCAGGATAACGCTCCATGTCATGAAGCTGGAATCATCTCAGACTGCTTTCTTCAACATGACAATGAGTTCCCTGTACTCAAATGTCCTCCACAGTCCCCAGATCTCAATCCAATAGAGCACCTTTGGGATGTGGTGGAACGGGAGATTCTCATCATGGATGTTCAGACGACAAATCTGCAGCAACTGTGTGATGCTATCATGTCAATATGGAGCAAACTCTCTGAGGAATGTTTCCAGGACCTTGTTGAATCCATGCCACCAAGGATTAAGGCAGTTCTGAAGGCTAAAGGGGGTCCAACCCGGTACTAGCAAGGTCTACCTGATAAAGTGGCTGGTATCATTCCGGAACACAGCACTATTGAACTCAGCATTCCGGAACCCTGTCACTGCGTGAAGGAGAGTTCCAGAATGCCAGGTTCCAGTTTGAGATTTACCAACCAGTGATGTCTGAAGTCTTAGCAAGTATTTGTGTCCAATTCAGACTTGATATGAACTACATTCACCCAACATGTCCAGAAAAATGTCCTTTTTTAAGATAGAGACAAAAAGACACCTGAATTGTTTGAAAAGACTTTAAAAAAAAAGGAGCTAAAGGGCTACAAAAAAGTGTAAGACAGTGACAGTGCCCCCACTGTTGTTCTGCAGTGTTCCTACCTAGCCACTAGGGGGCCCAAGCCTTGACAGTGCCAGGCCCAGTCCTGAGTAAATGGGGAGGGATGTGTCAGGAAAGGGCATCTGATGAAAAACTGTTTTGAATGAACATGGGAAACTAAAAAAAAGGAGTTATCAAAGATGGAAAAAATCTGATATTAAGTCATAATTCCTATTTCTTAAAGAAATGTAAAAAGTACATTTTTCTTTCCCCACAGGCAGTTTTTTACTTTTCTATTCCTCAGCAGATTTCTTCACTCTTTACAAACAATTAAGGTGTCACTTTTGTCTTTTAATATTTCAAAATAATGAATGTGGCTGTTTCAGGGTGGCTTGTCAGTTTAATAAGACATTTTTTTTCTGATAAAATAAAGCATCTGAGTGATGTGCTGCGCAGCAAAAACTGAAACCTGAAGCTGTACCCGTTTAGTCTCAACTATTAAGAAATAATTCTTACTTCAAGAGAGGAAACAAGTACATTTTTCTTGCACCATCGGCAGTTTTTTTTTCTTTTTTATGGCAACTTGAAAATATTTTACAATCCCTCTTGTCTTTTAATATCTTGAAATGAGAATTTTTCTAGACTTGTCTGGTGAATGTGGCTCATATTAAGTCTGATAAAACAAATTACTGAAAATCAGACATAAACGCTTGCACAGATTTCAGTCTTTGTAGTATTTTTGACATGTAAGAATGAAAAAGCATCTCTCGGAGTTCCCCCTGGCTCCATACTCGGTCCTCTTTTTTTTTTCCTTTTACACAAAAAGCATTTGATAAAGTGCTGCTAAAATGCTGCTATAAATCTTTTCTATTTGCTGCAAATCAGTGCTACGAAAGTACTTTTTAATTTAGCCCTGTGGTCATACTCTGACCTTTCCAAAGAGCAAGATAATTCGGCACAGCTACAGTGATATTAAATGACTCTGATTGTAATTAGATATGACTTGTGTATAGTCAGTTATTCTGAGTTATGTAGTCTCAGATGAAATAAGATTTAGTATTTCTGCGACCTGCAAAGCCTGAGGACAAATTGAATTTCATGCTGAAACGTAACAATAATAAATAGACGTTATCCTCTGAGTCTGTTTCTCATCAGGTCAGACAGGCCTTCACAATAAAAGACTCGGTCTTAATGTAACAGATGATAAACTTTACAGATTTTTTAATCACCTGCTTATTGAAATTATTTGACACCCTCTCGTTCATTTGAAACGTCCATCCTTTTATTCTGTGGAACATTAGAGCTAAAACAGCTCTAACAAAACCAAAACCAGAACAAAATGTTTATCGTCACTTCCTGTTTGAATCTCGGAGGAACTCAGAGATGAGAAATGAAAGACCTTCTTTGAGATAAACACTGAAACAGAATAAAGAGTCTAACTGGGTTTGAAATACTTGAACAGATTGTTCGTCTGACTGCTTTTTCCTGCTGCTTTTCTGTCTCTGGTCATCGAGCTTTTCCCTTCTTTCCTGGGCAGCGGTGTCTTCAGGACAGGCCTCTGTTGCTTCCACTCAGCCAGCAGCTCCTTCTGGACGTCCCCAGGAAGCTCAGAAAACACCTTGGGGTCTACATTTCCCGGGAACTGGTAGTCAGAAGACTCTTCTTCCATGACGTGCTCTCCTGAAAATAAGCTCTGGCCTGCGGGACTCGCAGGGTGATTCACTGATGGAGTCAATTTGTCCTCAGCCTCCGTTACATCCTTAATATTTTGTGTGCCTCTGAGTAAAAGTGAAGTCTTGTTTTCTGTTGAGTGGGAGGCTTCAGAGACTGTTGTTGGAGCGTTTTTGAGAGAGTCAGAAGATAGCAGCTCCTTCTGGATGTCCTCAGGAAGAAGCCTGAAGACTTCAGGGTCAACATTTGGGGGCAGTCGCCCTGACATGGTGTCATTGGTTTGGTCGCAGTCTAAACTCACCGTGCTGCAGGAAACCTTCAAAGGAAGAGGATCCTCTGCACCAACAACAGAGCTCTGTTTCCTTTTACAGCTGTGAAATGCTGCCCTGGAGCTTTCCACAGTCTCTGTCCACGGTGACGTCTCCTGATTGGCACAGAGACGATCTCTGGTTTGAGAGGAGTCATCCTGTCGGGGGAGCAGAAATGATTTCTCAGAAAGGCAAAGTGCTCTATGTAAAAGTGTTCAAACAAGTTTGTTTCTTAGAACAATGAAAAATGAAGCAGCTTTTCTGCAGCCTCCATCAACTAGACACACGTAAAGTCATCCTGACGGGATGTAAATATTTCATATGTTTGAGTATTTTGACAGACCATGTCCCAGAATGATCTCCACCTTCAAGATGTTTTTTTTTAAGTTGCTTTTACTTGGATAAAGGAGGACAGCGGACAGAGTAGGCAACAGGGTAAGAGTGGAGAGTGACATGCGGGAAGAGGCCTGTGAACCTCATGGAGCGCGACCTAGACCACTAAGCCGTCTGTGCTTCTACCTTCAAGATGTTTTATGACCTAAGGGAATAAGTTGAATAATATGATATGATGACGCAAAAATCTGATTCCTGTAACGCTAATTTAAAGAAAAGGAAAAAGTAAGAGGACCAAACACAGAACCATGGGGAACTCTGGAAGATGCTTTTTCATTCTTACACATCAAAAACACAGAAGAGTGAAATCTTAGCAATGGTTTTATGTCTGATTTTATGCCTACTGGAGATTCGAGCTAAGCGTGTTTTAATTGTTGAAATGCTGCTTTTATTTTTTTTTATTTTATTCTATTTTACCTTTCACTTTTTTCTTTCACAGTACATGGACAGGATCTTAAATTAATATATTTTGTAGTTTTAATCTGTTTAAATGGTTTTTATTGTTTTTATTTATTTTATTTTTCTGATGTCTTCCTTTCCATTATTTGGTGGTGGTTTTTATCATGTTTTTATCATATATATATATAAATAAATAAATAAATAAATAAATAAATAAATATATATATATATATATATATATATATATATATATATATATATATATATATATATATATATATATATATATATATATATATATATATATATATATATATATATATATATATATATATATATATATATATGCCCGTTGCAGTGGCTCTGTCTTCTTTGTTTCTTGTAATTTTTCGTCTCTTTTTCGTCATCTTTGTATTTGGAGTGGATCATTACTTTGTATGGCTCATTTGTTGGTCATGGACTCCAAAATGGTTTTGTTTTCAGATAATATTTTTCTGTTTTTTCTCCTGTGTTTGTCTGGAGATCCTACATGTAACCATAGCTGCATTGTTTACATGTGAACTCAGCTGTTAGCAGCCTTTAGCATGTCAATGCTAACTGGTGAAGGAGAATGAGGACGACGTGCTGGTTCTCAGGTGTGAGCTAAGAAGTGACGACATGGACCTGTCCTTCCATCCATCGTTATTGGGAACGTAAGATCTATCTCCAATAAGATGGACGAGCTAGCTGTGCTAACCCAGCAACAGAGGGAAAACCAGAAGGCAGAGTAGCATCATGCTACTCACAGACATGGCTAACAGAGCTAACAGCAGACACCAACGCCACATTGAAAGAGCTTCACCTGCTGTGAGCAGACAGGATCCAGGAGACAGAGACTGAACAGACTGCTGAAGAAGCTCAGTCCTGGACCCTGTGGAGGTGGAGGCTGGCTGACTGGACAATGATGGACAAGCTGTCAGCATCTATTTTCTTATGGAGCTTTTTACACTTTCTATACACTTTCTTACTTTTGTTTTCTTGATTGCTGCTGTGACTCCTCCTGAATTTCACCTTAGGGATAAATAAAACATTTTCTATTCTATTCTAAAAAAATCTGCCGATGGGACAAGAAAAATTTGCTCGAAAATTTGCTTGAAACTAGAACAATGTCTAAATACACATAACTTTTCTCTTGTTCTATTGGCAGGTTTTTTAAACTTGTTACAGCAATTCAGACCTCATTTTTGTCTTTTAATAACTTAAAATAAAACATTTTTTTGGACTGGTCAGGTGAACATGGCTCATATTAAACCTAAAAGGACATTTTCTACTGCAAACAAGACAAAAACACTTGCTAAGTCTTCAGTTTTTTCCATTGTATAATGGATGTAAAACGCACTTTTCAATACTTTTTGATTTTCCTTGACTCGTCTACCTGGCTCTGTGATGAGGAGATCTGTGTCTTCTTAGGAGACGTGCTGTTACTGAAGAAAGACGTGATGGAGCCTCTCCCGCCGGCGGCAGCTCCTCTGGTCTGCAGGTTGCTGAAGCAGACGTTGATGAGGGTGAGGTGGAAGGCGGCGCTGCTGTCGATCATTTTGTGGAAGAGCTTCATGGCCAAAGGGACCAGCTGGAGGACGGCATCTTCAACACAGCCTGCAGGAAGATAAAAGAAATACGACGTGGTTTGACTGAGCCAGACACACTGAACATGATTTTGAAGATCCTCTCTCTACATATCTCAAAGCTGAGTTTGAGCAGGTTCGGTTTATGTCCTTCTCTCTGGACTCACCTGAGCTGATCTTCTGTCCGATGTGGTTTGGGATTGGACACTGCCGACTCTCCCGACTAAACCACCTGTTGGTCGCTGAGTATTTTCGAATAGTGAGCCTGAAGGTTTGTGGCTGCCGTCCATCTATGTGCATCCTACATTTTCAAACAGGTTTAGTCCAGTTAATGAAGTTTAAAAAACACCATGATGAAGATATTAACAGATAGGAGGAGCTCACCTCTCCAGCAGACTGCTCAGAAGTTCCTGTATCTTCTCCAAAACTTCTTTGGTTGACGACATTTTCTTAAAGGAGTCTTCATCGCTTAGAGACTGAACACATGGAGGGACATGAAGATGACGAAACGCTTCAGCTGAAGTGCGAATTTGTTTTTTAAGGATATTCTCGTGTACCTGAGGAGCTCCAGTTGGAGTGACGGGTGAGTCGTCAACACCCAGGGACAGATTCTTCAACCGCTGAGCAGTGGGAGCTCCAAACTCTCCCACCAGGTCATTCAAAGGGAAGAGCTGCAGGTCCTCCACGCTGACCAACCCCAGGGCTTGGAGTCTCTTTGCAGTTTGGTGTCCCACTCCTAAGCACACAGAAAGATGCTTGAATTTTGACTCTAATGTGGTGTTAAATGTTCTTCCTCTCACCCAAAACCCTATAACTGAGAAAAGATCCACACCTGGTACTTTACGGAGACCGCTCAGGCGGCCCATGATGTCGCTGACGTTCTCAGGCAGTAAGGTGGTTTGCTGATTAGGCTTGAAGGCACCAGACACCAGTTTGGCCAGTAGCTTGTTAGTGGCGATACCTGCACAGCCAGTCAGGCCCAGTTTGCTGTGAATGACCTCTCTTAGCTCGGCTGCAATCTCTGAGCCTAGAGCCAGACGTGGATGATCTCTGGCGTCAAAATCTGCACCTGAGAAAGAAAGAACAGACTGGAGTTAGACTTTTAATAGCTCTGATGTGAGATAAACGTACAGATAGGGATGGGAATCGAAAACTGGTTCCTGTTGAGAATGGTTCAATCCATCGATATCGTTAGCCTTTATGCTTAACGATTCCCTTATCAATTCTCTACATTGTGCCGGAGCCGCCGGGCCTTACGACGACTAGTCTGCTGTAGCTGTCTTAGCTTAGCAGTAAGATAACGTTTCCCAAGAAAACTCTGATCCAGGATTTTCAGCTTGAAGTTTTACTGTGGAACTGACTTCATAAAGAAACGAACATTACTCTCTCTCAGGAGATTCATATTCAGTAAATTCAAAATGGAATAAATCACCTTATTTACCAAAATAACAAAATAGCGCAAGCCTGATGCTAACGTATATGGGAAACTGCATTGATATGCTAGCAGTTAGCATAAATCAGTATAACTTCAGCTTCAGAATAGAATTTCAACTTTCATCACAGAAACATATCACATCAACTCTTTGTAAAAATACTGAGAATTTCAAATGTCAAAAGCTAACAGGCTAATGAAAGGCTCATAGCTGACTTTATAACTACAGAAAGGTTCCAAACAACTTAAACTATTGCTATAACCACTCTGAGACACTAGATGGCCTACTTGAATTATTAATATATTACAACACAGTACATCAACGTCACATTATGTGCAATTTTTACCTGTTTCTGTATAATTATGCCCAGTAATATCCAGACTCAGGAACCAATTACATTTTATTCACTTACAGTATAAACTCAATTAAATGTTGTTGACACAAAAAACCTGTAAAGCCACTTTTTGTACGAAGAAAATTCACAACAGGAATTGATAAAGGAATCGATAAAGAATCAGATCGATAAGCAGCATCGATAAGGACATCAGCATTGACAAAATCTTATCAATTTCCATCCCTATGTACAGATCATTCAGGCACACAGTATTCAGAATATTTCACATTAATCCTAAAGAAGTTAACCCCACAAATTCTTTCACAGGATCTGAGAAACCAAACGTCCCATCTTCTACAGAACTGAAAGTGAAATGCAAATGCAAAAGTTTTAGCTTCTAAGTTTCCATGAGCCAGCTGCAGAAGCACAAACGTAACTCACTCGAGTGGTTGTAGACGTGTCCTTTGAATGAAATCTGATCAGGGTCTGAGATCTGTGCGAGCCTCCTCTCAACCATCGATGTAACGTCCATGAAGTTTTCATCAAACCCCAGCCTCTCCACCAGCGGGCAGTAGGACATCAGCAGCTCTGCAGGAAGGAGACGTGAAGGTAAAGAGGACTCAAACAACAAATTAGTGAGACTGGCATTAGCTAAACTATGACAATAAGCAGAAAAAGCCAAATTTTCCATCCCACCTGTCATTTTGTAGGACATTTCTCTGTAGTGAGTGAGGTCCTCTCCTTTAACCAGCACCAGCTGAGGACACTTCTCTTTAGCAGCAGTCACAGACATCAGCTTGGTGACACCCAGCTCTCTTGCCACATAGTTACAGGTGACTATGATGTACTTCTGCTGAATACCTGATGACGCAGAAACGTAAAGGTATTATGGTACAGAGACAGTTAACAGTTCCTGTCAGAGAGGACATATCATAGTGAATTTACCTAAAGGGACTTCTCTCAGTGCTGGGTTTCTTATCATCTCCACCTGAGCGTAGAAGCAGTCCAGGTCAAAATGCAGAATGACTCTGTGGGCAGATGTTGGTCCTGGGGTTTTACTGTAGCTTGAGCCTGAAACTGAGATTTTACATGCAATGAAAACACCTTAAAATTAAACGATTCTCTTGTTTGTCAAAACCTGAATGCAAAAGTAAACTTTGTGTAACTTATAGTGAGCTTCCCAGCCTACGCCCCCCTGTTTTCATACTTTACCTGCAGCAGGAGCGGGGCTTCGTGGGAACGAATCCACGTAACTAGTCTTCCACTCGTTTTCATCCTCCTCTATTTCATCCTCGCTCGTATCCATTTTTCTTTTTAATTGTTTTTACGTTGAATACCAAAGCAAAAGGTTTTGTTTTTAAAGTTAAGGAAGGTAAAGTGGCCTGCATGGGACAATCTTCTTCGTTGTACTAAGGGATAAGATTGCGCAGCAGCGCCATCTATCGACTCGGAGGTAGTACTGTCACATGAATCTCAATGGTCTGAAACATTTTTTCAAACATTTTAATTATTTTCATCCATCTTATTATGGGAATTAACCATTATTTCAAATAATAAAATACATTTGATGAAATAATAATGAAAAAATACTGACGAACGTTTGAGGAGTGTTTTCGCGCCATTGACAGAGTCTATTTAAAGCCTCTGATTCAACCGCAGCTGACGTCACATGATTGTCAGTTGGACCTGATCCCACACACCTGGTGGTCGGTAGCTCGTTAAAACGCCGCAGTGAAAATACGTTTCTCTTTTTTTCTTCACCGATGTTTCCGTCCTCTGGTCTGTTCGCCGACACAGCCTGTCCTTCAACGAAACGTGGAGTTTGTGAGCGGCCTCACTGCTTCTACAAACATGGCGTTGAGATGCGGTGCACACGTAAATCGTCGATATTCAGCTTTTCAGGTTGGTGTTAAAAAGGCAATTTAATGCACTTTTCTGTGAATTAATTTTTTTTTACTAATGTGTGAATTTGAATTGCTCTGAAACAGGAAGCTCATATTTTAAACTTGACTGACTTTTACATTATTTTGCTGTTTTTAAGACAAGGTTTGAATAATGAGGTAAAAACTTTCAAAGTGAATTGTCCAAGCCGCACCAGGTTCAGTCTGTTAATCAAAGAAGATTCATAGCTGAGTGAAATTAACTCAAACTCAAATTTTTCTTTATTTAAATATCACTTTTCACACATTTTAACATACAGCCCTGAGTGCTATACAAGGAACAGAGGACAGGACGAAAGACTAGTTGTAGCAGCAATATGCAAGGAGAGTTGTAAAACACTAAAATAAGTAAATAGAATAAAGTCAGTGCAATAAAATAAAAAAGATAAGATCTAATGAAACTTGTAAAATCTGTGATATAAATAAAGTTTAAACGAACTGACTTGATTAATAATAAAATTAAATAGGCCTACTTTAAATGAAATGAACAGGGCTTAAATTCCAACGAAAAAGGGGAAGTATAGAATATGAAAAAAAAATGAATTAAGATAAAGATTTGAAAAAAACACAAAGAATTGAAATGATTAATTTTTTTTTTTAAAATACATTAAATAAGTTACTATGAAAAAGTGATAAATAAAAAGAATAAGAAAAGAAAATGAAATAAACTAAAACAATTTAAAGAAAATAATTAAAAGTATTTAAAGAAATATAAAGTTCATAGTAAAATAATAAAAACAATAACATTGGGTTAAGATAGAATGATTTAAGAAAAAGACCAAAATAATTTTAAATTAAATGAGTTCATTTAAAACACCAAAATATTATTATTTATATATATTTAATATTCAAATTATTTTTTTAATATAAAGTTTGTTGAATCAAATTTAAAAAAAGAATTTAAATGAATTAAAATGAAAAAAAAAAAAGATTAAAAAAAATTCTAATAAAGCAAAGTAACAAAATGAAATATGTTAGAATAAAACTAAAACAACCAAAATGATGTTAATAATGTCGTGGTAAAAGTAATGGTCATAATGACAATACAGTCCAGGTCTCGAATGAAATTTTTCCAAATCAAAAATTTAATCAAAAGATAATTTAGTCTGAAGTTTCCAATTAAAAACACACCAAGCTCATTATTTGATGTTACAGGCAGTGAACTCAAGCAGGTTGTGTAGAGCTTTAAAAACAAGTAAAGATTCTAACACCCACTGTTTTCATATTGAAATATTTTTTTTATTCCCTTCTCAAAAGAAAATTTAAAATAAGTTGTATTTTTCTAGAAATGAGAGAAAATTATGCTCGGTTTTAAAATAGTTTAATCTTATGGACATCATCACTCGGCTTCAAGCAATCACATCAGGATTTTTCACAGATTATTCATTTGAAGTTTTACACCATACAACAGATACTGAGTCTGTTTTAAATCTTCTTCCCGACAGCCGTCCAAAATGACAATCTCTTCGATGTTTGTGGAGCACCCGTAGGTGACGTCTCCAACGATGACTGCCTCCAACAGATAGAGAGAATCAACAAGGAGATTGAAACCGTCAGACACGAGGTGGAGCAGGAGCGAAGGAGATTGTCTCACTACCAGACTGCACCAAGTTTATCTGTGTCCAGGTCTGAGACGGAGGGTAAAAACGCCAACAGGAGTTCTTCTGGTCTGTATTCACGCACAGAGGCAAAAGAAAATAGCTCCAGAACAAAAAAGTACGTGGTTGACAACTCAAAACCAAGGACTGATTTAGAGTATGACCCTCTGTCTAACTTTTCTGCTGACCCACGGTCCTTCAGCACGTCAGGGAAAGAGCAGAAAGTGAAAGACGAGAGAGGTTTAAAAAGAGCAAGAAACGCTCTTTGTTGCAACCAAAAGAGAGCAAACAACTATCAGGCGTCTCCACATCTTCTCAGTGACTCTCAGAAAAGCAGCGAACTGGTTATTATTTCTTCATCTCCTGAAAAAAAGAAGAGGAAAGCAGCTGTTGATCTTGATTCTGACAAATCCTCGTCTCAGGAAGAAATAGAAATTAATGAGACGATCGTTTTGGATTCTCTGCCGCTGGAACTTGCAAAAACTGGAGCTGCAGAGAAGCTTCAAGAAAATATAGTTTTTCGTAGCTGCAACGCTGAAAAGAGTCATAAGACTGGTGTGAATGAGAAAGGAGCAGGAGAGAAAATCAGTCTTAGTCGGGATGCTGAGGCACTAGATGAGAAAAGTCCTGAAACCCCAGACCAGCAAGATAAAAACCAGAGCAGCCTCTGGAAAATGAATCCTCTGCAGCCGTTGGATAATCAGCCAAAGAATTCACTTCTTCATAAAACTCTCGAAGCCGGCTTAAGTTTGAAAAACAGACAGCGTACTGACCAAACCCAGAGAGCAGATCAGCCCGCTCCCAACACAAGCCGTTTACCTTCGCTGCTGCCGCTGGGACAGATATCAGACACAGTGATCAGACGGGCTCATCCTCCTCCGAAAAGACACCGAGTAGAGACGGCTTCCTGCAGCAGCCAGGCTCAGACTGAGCTCAGTCCTCCAGTATCAGCTGAGCACTCCTGTGAGAAAGCAGACGCTGAAGCCATTATCATCATCGATTCCAGCTCTGATGAGAAAGATGAGTTTGTCTTCTCAGAAATCGAGCTGTCGGACAGCGACCCCATGGAGGAGTGCTACAGGATCTTCATGGAGGCCAAGAACGAGGGAAGAGAGGAGCAGCCTGATGTCTCTGTGAGTACGGTGCGCACACGTTATATTCAGAGTGGAGGAAACTGTTAACAGGACTTTTCATTTCCAGGCTGGAGTCATCGATGGGGAGAAGCTGGATGTTAACCCTCAACCGCTGGCTGGAAGGAAGAGGATAGCGCATGATGCTAAAAACACAGAGGTAAGAGGTCCTATACAAGACTTATCCTCTATCCTGAACTAGTGAAGGGAAACTCGATTCTTTTTACTGAGTCAAGTTTAAATGAGTCACTCACCAAAGTGAATCGGGTTTATTAGTCATTTGAGTCACTCTAGTCAGTTACCCAGAAAGTGCATAGAAATCTATATTTCAGAGAGATTCATACCAGCGAAATGACTGAAAAGGACCAAATAATACACTCCAAAGTGAAAAAAGAGTGAAAGATCAACATATATTAAAGAAACTTCTATTTTTCTAACTCACAATTAAAATAGCATTAAATTCGATAAATATAACTGAGAAAAATTACAAAGTTCAAACAGTGCAACATTAGAAAAAATAATTATGTACAATAAATCTAAAGTAAAGTAAAGCCTCTTGACAAATATGAAAATAAATGGAAACAGCTTAAACAATAGTGAAATAGAAATAAAGTGTCAGCAGTTATTAAAAAGTCACCCCTCCTTTGAAATGAATTATCCTCATAACAAATTGGCATTCAGGAAAATGATCTCATGAACCTTTACCAGGACTGAGACAGTAATGCTACGTATGTTCAAGCTGGCGAGTGACTCGTATGTGCTTTGAGTCATACTGTGGGTGAGTTAATGACCCATATACACTGAGTTGAGCCATTCTACTTACCAGCCATTCTCCCGTGATGTGAGTGAGGGGCTGGGCTACCGTGAGCTTTGTACTGAGTCAGTAAATGAGTCATTTGGGGCGAAGAACCATGATTCTCGAGTCAGTAAGTGATTCTCGGTATTGAACGATCCGTTCATGATTCGCACAACACTACCCTGAACAGCAGGGGGTAGAAAATATGCAACCAAAGATGATGTTTTGCTCTTGAATTGGCCCTTATTAACATTGCACTCACCTGCCACTTTATTAGGTACACCTTGCTAGCACTGTCACTGTCTTACACTTTTTTCAGCTAATTAGCTTTTTTGTTTTTACTCTTTTCAAGCAATTCAGGTATTTTTTGTCTCTTTCTGTCTCTTTCTAACTTGGAAAAAAAGGCATTTTTCTGAACTTTTTGAGTGAATATGATTTACATTAAGTCTAAATTGGACACAGATACTTGCTAAGTCTTCAGACATCACTGGTTGGTGAATCTCAAACTGGAACCTGGCATTCCGGAACTCTCCTTCATGCCTAGCAGTGACAGAGGGTTCCGGAATGCTGAGTTCCATAGTGCTGTGTTCTGGAATGATACCGGCCACTTTATTATGCCGCGGCCACACCAAACGCGAACACGCGAATTTACTCGCGCGAATGGCCTGTCACGCGCCGCGTGAACGCCCGAGTCTCGCCGCTGGACTTTTTTGACAAGCTGAGGCGCGAACACACGAATGCGCGGTACTGCGCATGCGGAGTAGAGAGCTCGTTCATTTAAAGACCGAAAGTCCAAAAGAGCAGCTGAAAAACAATGAGCTGTGGTTTCCAAAGCATGACAGGAGAGTGTGTGAAAGCTTTGACGATCACAATCAATGCCTCTGCCTCTCCCTGGCAATCCACCAGCCCTGCTTGGCTGTTCCCTGCGATCTCATCCCCGATCCCCCGAACTTCCGACCCCCGTACCCCCGACCACCCGAACCCCCGACCCATGTTCCCGGAGGTCTCCCTGGGGATAATGAAGGGGTGGAGGAAAGAGAGAAGAACAGAGAACTTCCATCTTTTCCCTGGCTCTGCCCCTGCTCCACTCTTTCCTCCTCTCTATCAGGCTCAAAACTCCGCTGAGGAAAACACAGTCAGACTCAGTGATAGCCCGTGCAGGCAAATCCAGCGGGGAACAAATGTTTTCAGAACTTACATTCAAAACCTGTCTCCTCAGAGACTTTCAACCAAGCCTGCTCTTGTTTTTCCGGTCTCTGTAGAGTACACACGTCGTATCATATAACTCTGGATGATGACACACCACACAGATTGTTTTCTCCTCCATCCTCCGGCGGAGTTGGAGCCGGAGCAGGCAGCGGTTGCCCCCCAACGTCGTCAAAACAATGACGTCGTGGGGGAATATTTTGAACTGGCGCGAATTCGCGTCTACCGCCCAAACGCGTGAACGCTTCAAACTCGCCGCGCCAAACGCGCGAATCGCGCCGCCCGAGGCGAATCGGCGGCTAAACGCGTCTTTGCATTGACTTTGTATGTAATCGCGCCGCAAATTCGCGTTGGGTGTGGCTGCACCATTAGGCACACCTTGCTAGTACTGGGTTGGACCCCCTTCTTGCTTTCAGAACTGCCTTAATCCTTGGTGGCATGGATTCAACAAGGTCCTGGAAACATTCCTCAGAGAGTTTGGTTCATATTGACATGATAGCATCACACAGTTGCTGCAGATTTGTGGTCTGAACATCCATGATGAGAATCTCCCGTTCCACCACATCCCAAAGGTGCTCTATTGGATTGAGATCTGGGGACTGTGGAGGACATTTGAGTACAGGGAACTCATTGTCATGTTGAAGAAAGCAGTCTGAGATGATTCCAGCTTTATGACATGGAGCGTTATCCTGCTGGAAGTAGCCATCAGAAGATGGGTACACTGTGCTCATAAAGGGATGGACATGGTCAGCAGCAATACTCAGGTAGGCTGTGGACTTTAAAACATGCTCAGTTGGTACTAAGGGGCCCAAAGTGAGCCAAGAAAATATCCCCCACACCATTACACCAGCAGCAGCAGCCTGAAGCGTTGATACAAGGCAGGATGGATCCATGCTTTCATGTTGTTGAGGCCAAATTCTGACCCTACCATCTGAATGTGGAGCAGAAATCCAGACTCATCAGACCAGGCAACGTTTCTCCAATCTTCTATTGTCCAGTTTTGGTGTTGCTGTGTGAATTGTAGCCTCAGTTTCCTGTTCTTAGCTGACAGGAGGGTCACCCGGTGTGGTCTTCTGCTGCTGTAGCCCATCTGCCTCAAGGTTGGACGTGTTGTGTGTTCAGAGATGCTCTTCTGCAGACCTCGGTTGTAACCAGTGGTTATTTGAGTTACTGTTGCCTTTCTATCAGCTCCAACCAGTCTGTCCATTCTCCTCTGACCTCTGGCATCAACAAGGCATTTTGTCCCACAGAACTGCTGCTCACTGGATATTTTCTCTTTTTGGGACCATTCTCTGTAAACCCTAGAGATGGTTGTGGGTTAAAATCCCAGTAGATCAGCAGTTTCTGAAATACTCAGACCAACAACCATGCCACGTTCAAAGTCCCTTAAATCACCTTTCTTCTCCATTCTGATGCTCGGTTTGATGCAGCAGATCGTCTTGACCATGTCTACATGCCTAAATGCATTGAGTTGCCAAGCAGTTGGACAGGTGTGCCTAATAAAGTGGCCGATGAGCCGTTGGTGTTTACAGTATTTGGTGCATCATCTTCAAATGAACTTTTAATTCTTATTAAAAGTGAAACCCTGACTAACTAATCCAGTGATATGACAAAAAGAAGCATGATAATTTAAGGACCTGTAATCTTTATAAACTTGTATCCTTCAGCAGTCTGTTGTAAAGAGCAGACCTCAGCCTCAGGTGTTGGTCCCCCTGCGCGGCCCTGCAGTGTCAGGACTTCCGTCCCAGCCCGCCATCGCCGTCAAGATCCAGCAGAGAGCCTCGATTCTGACCGCTTCAGTCAAAGGTGGTCAGGCTTTTGTTGCCTCCACGTGTCAGAGGAGGCAAGAAATGCAGAGTGCACCTCCTTCTTCTTCTTTAACGCCAAACCCTGGAAACCTGCAGCCGGCCCCCCAACAAAACGGTCAGTGGTTAGCAAACATCGGGATAACTTCATTTTTACTACAGACATGTCTAGTTTAAAGCATATTTTTACCGCCCTATGCGTCTCATTTGTCTCAGCTTACGTGAGCTGCATTCCTCTGGAAACAGCCGTGATAAACGTGGGCAACAACCTGCGCTTCATCCTCCCCGAAGGCGCCGTCGCCCTACCTGTGACCTCCACCCCCAGCCAAGTGTTGACTCCTGTGACTCGAGTGCTTACAACCCCCATCTCCGTGACACAAACCTCCAACTCACCTGTGCTCACTCCTGTGCAAAGATACCGCACGACGGCGCCCGTGATCATCCCTGCACAGGCACGCAGACGCTTCTCACACTCGGCTTCTGTGGCGGCACTTTCAGCTCCTGCTGCTCCTGCTCCTCAAGCAGTCGTTCAGTCCTATACAAAGGTGAGACGTGGAAAGTGTAGCAGTCCATTCACTGAAAGGTAACTCGTCTTTTTTAATCCACAGATAATGATTTTATTCTTCTCAGCCTGCTCCGATGAAACGAAAATCAAAGCAGCAGCGTGACGCCTCCAAAGACAAAGTGCCCCATGACGTCCGACAGCGCTACGTCAACATGTTCACAGAAGAGTTCCTCAAAACTTCAGCAAACGTCCACGAAGCTTTCGAAAAGGTAAAACTGTGAAACTCAGCTGTTTCCTCACTGATGAACAGTTTTTATGTCACTTCCTGCTCTCTGTATCATCCACAGGCGCTTGTTGAAGAGAAGACCGTGTACAACCGGAGTGTGAACAAACTCAAATACCTCAGTGTTGCTGTGAATGCTCTGAAGAAGCTGAAGAATCAAAATGCTGCTGCCTCTAAAGGTGAGCATCTACTCTGATCTGAATGAAACACTCAAATGATGCTGACGAAACAGAAAACTGAGGTTTAAATGTTGTTTTTCAGATCAAAATAAAACAAACAACCAGAAACTTAAAGGCAGGATTCCTCTCAACCTGCAGGAGACCGTAGGAAACGGTACGAGTCTTCTCCTCTTTTGTGTTTGTGTAGCTTTAATCGACAGCTCTTAGTGACTTTACGTCTTCCTGCAGATGATGCAGCGTTGTACGAAATCTTGAAGGATTATCTCATGACGGAAGAGAAACTGGTAGAGAACAACTATCCCCTCCAGCACCCAGAGAAACGTGACTGTGCTGTCCTTTATACTGAACCCAAGAAAGGAGTCAAAGACCGTGAGTGTCCTCGTGTTCTGCCACCAGAGGGCGCACTTTGTTTTGTCATGTCTCAGCTCAGCTCAGCCTTGACTTGTTCTCTTCTTTTTAAAGCTTTGAAGAGACTGTGCTGTCGATGTGGGGCCACCTACTCTGTGAACCAGGCTGGAAAACACGTCCGTACGGAGGAGTGTAACTATCACTACGGAAAAGGCGTCAGGAATAGAGGTAAGGGTTAAACAATGACAGATTATTCAGAGTTTCTTCAACAGCTGCCTCTTCTTTTAGATGTTTCTAAACATTATTAAAATCCTGACAGTGCCAGGAGGAGTGGAGACGCGCTACAGCTGCTGTGAGGGAGTCATGGGAGCGCCTGGATGTCAGGTGTTTAAGGTTAGAAAAGAGACATTTTCATCCAATCTTAAAGGAGCTGTGAGGAGTTTAAATAGAATAGAAAATACTTTATTTATCCTTGAGGGGAAATTCAGGAGGAGTCACAGCAGCTAACAAGAAAACAAAAGTAAGAAAGTGTATAGAAAGTGCAAAAAGCTCCATAAGAAAATAGATGCTGACAGCTTGTCCATCATTGTCCAGTCAGCCAGCCTCCACCTCCACAGGGTCCAGGACTGAGCTTCTTCAGCAGTCTGTTCAGTCTCTGTCTCCTGGATCCTGTCTGGTCACAGCAGATGAAGCTCTTCCAATGTAGCGTTGGTGTCTGGTGTTAGCTCTGTTAGCTATGTCTGTGAATAGCATGATGCTACTCTGCCTTCTGGTATTCCCTCTGTTGCTGGGTTAGCACAGCTAGCTCGTCCATCTTATTGGAGATAGATCTTACGTTCCCAGTAACGATGGATGGAAGGACAGGTCCATGTTATCACTTCTTAGCTCACACCTGAGAACCAGCACGTCGTCCTCACCTCCTTCTCCTCACCTTGTGGGGAGACATCTGGCCTTGCACCAGTTAGCATTGACACGCAAAAGGCTTCTAACAGCTGATCTCACATGTAAACATGCAGCCATGGTTACATGTAGGATCTCGAGACAAACACAGGAGCAAAAATAGTAAAAATATCACTGAAGATGGCACGTTAAAGTCTCCATGACAACACCACGTCGGCTGATAAAGTTTAGTAGAGAGAAGAGGGATCTGTGTTTTTTTCTGCTGAAAACAATTTCTGTGATTAATTTTGTAGTGATGGTGGACACTGGAGCCTAATTGTTGGACAGAAAAAGGACAGAAGAGCAGAAGAAAGATAAACAGGAGAGAGATAGAGCACTAGCTAAAGGCTAACACAGGAGCTAAACTGTTTGTGCTAATGTTCATTCCAACCCTCAGTCAGCAGTTATTCTGCAGTGGTCTGTTCAAACTTGAGAGTCTATCAATAAAATGAAGAGTGAGGTTACGTTAGCTCTGATTGGTAGATGACTGGCAGGACATGACCAGGATTCACTAACGTCACAGACACGTTTCAGAGCACCAGGCTGTGAGCAACGATAAACAGATAGTCTACCTGGAAAATATTGTCTTGAACTGATCCTGATCCTGGAATACCAGGTAGTCCTCACAGCGCCTTTCAATCTCTCCTCAGACCACCAAAAATGTGTTTTATTGATAATGTTTTCTTTTGTCCAACAGCTGCACGTCCATGATTTGCTCAGCCTGGATGGATTCGTATCAACCGCTGAGAAAAATTCCTCAAACAGGAGCTGTCCCGGAGTCTACTCCTTGGATTGTGAAATGGTTTCAGCTTTTTTTTCTTGTTCCTAAATCTATCCTCCGGGCACTTAAAGGGCAACTCAGTTTTTTTGACACCTGGACCTTATTTATAGGTGTGTGCATGCTCATATACTCACTCAGACAAACATCGTCTGAGTCCTTCAGAAGTTATTTAGATCCAGCTGATTTTAGCTGCACTGAAGCAAGGGAGCTTCAGCGCGGGACATAATCTCTGCTAAATCGCTCATTTCAGCTATATTTTTTCATCCATCGCCAGTGTTGTCATAAAGTCAGCTCGTCGACCGTCTTCAGACTACGACTTCGAGTTTGACGGTTGTCCTTACCTGTTTGAGCCTGAGAACACGGACGAGGAGCTCCATGAAAGAAGGATGCAGAGGGAGAGAGACGAAGAGCTGGCTCGAGAACAACAAACAGGAGCACGTCCACGACTCAATGCAAACTGGTGGTGCGTTTGTGGACAGTGTTCACCTATGGCAACAGAAGAGGAGTGTGTTTGTGATAACGATGGATAGCGATGGATGAAAAAATATAGCTGAAATGAGCGATTTTGCAGAGATTATGTCCCGCGCTGAAGCTCCCTTGCCGTGGCCCCCGCTAAGTGCAGCTAAAATCAGCTGGATCTAAATAACTTCTGAAGGACTCCGAGCTGCACGATGTTTGTCTGAGTGAGTATATGAGCATGCACACACCTATAAATAAGGTCCAGGTGTCAAAAACCGGAGTTGCCCTTTAAACTTTCGTGAGCTGTGCGTTTTTAATCCAAAATTTGAACACAGGCGCCACCATTGAAGCAGTTGTACAGCCAGAGTCTGTACAGTAGAGACTGTGAGGGATTCTGGGAGAATCTGAGTGTAGCCTGGCAACAAAAAAAGATATATATTTTTTTTTCAATAGTCTAATCTTTTCTTGACTCTAGCTCCCAACATATTTTACAATCCCTAGAAAATATGCAAGAACGTCAGTTGTCAATCATTGTTAAATGCGACGTAAAACCTCATTTTTAATCTCTTAATTTAACTAATAAAAGATGAAACTTTTCAGAAAAAAAGAGGACTTGAATACAAGGAAGCCAAATAATATCTTCAAATCACCACAACAATTGGACGTGAGAAACATTTCTACCAGGTGTATTAATTTTTTAAAGTTTGACCACAGCCCATCTGGAATGACTGGGGAGATGTTTTTTTTACCTATACTGCAGCCAGCCACCAGGGGGAGCAGTTTTCGACCTGAGCAAGATGACGTCCATTTCTTTTACAGTCTATGATATTAACTTGTGTCTTCTCAGTGTTACACCATCCGTGGTTTGGAGCTCTCCAGAGTGACCGTGGTGAACTCCAGACTGCAGGTGATTTACGACGCCTTCGTCAAACCCGAGACTGAAGTCATCGACTTCAACACCAGGTATGTGGTAACCCTGAAACACATGATAACAGCCCTCTCTTAACACTAAACCGATAATTTATCACCGCTGTATCTCATGTATTTACGATCCACAAAGCAGCCTCTGTAACGTTCCCTTTCCAAGGTTTTCAGGCATCAGCGAGGACGACGTGAAGGACACGCACACTTCTCTCAGAGAGGTGCAGGCGACTTTATTGAGCTTCATAAACGCCGACACTATTTTGATTGGACACAGCCTGGAAACAGACCTCTGTGCCCTGAAGGTGATTGCTTTTCTAAAATTACTCTTAGAGTCATTAATCTGGGGTGAACCTGGTTTGTTTATGTTTTTGAAAACAAGGTCAGGAGGGTTAGGATGCAAATTAACAGAGGTTAATCCCACTACAAACAATAAAGCTTTTCAGTAGCTTTAAGCAAATTTTATCATCTAGCTGTTGTATTTTCTTTTCTTACGACAAAAGAAGACAATGGGCTTTTTATTTTTATACTCGCAATTTTCTTGAAGCACAAACTCAGGGACAAATCATGACTGAGACATGTCTGTTGATCAATCCTGAGATTTTATTGAGCAAGAGGAAATGAACACCCAGTGATCGAAGTCTTAGACATCTCTCCGTTCGCTGTAGTTGCTTCATGGGACGGTGGTGGACACATCGGTGGTCTTCCCCCACCGTCTGGGCCCCCCTAACAAGCTCAGCCTCAACAAGCTCACTGCAGACCACCTCAGGAGGATCATCCAAGACAGCGGTGGGTCATCGAAGACAACAACAGCCATCAAACTCTTCCCGTTCAAACAATCAAGAATAATCAGCCCTCAAACGTGTGTGTGTGCATAATATTTTAAACCTGTTCTGTGCGTTTCCTAAAACATGCCCTGTTGATGTTTCTCTCAGTGTGCGGCCACGACACTGCAGAAGACGCCGCAGCCTGCATGGAGCTCATGCTGTGGAGGCTCAAAGAAGACGGGAAACTGAAAAAATGATATAAAAAAAGACATAAAAACCCTCACCCTGCTCATAAAGGAAGGAAAAAAGTGTTGTTGATGTCACTCTGTTTGCTTTAACGACTAAAAAGGGCTGCTATTCTTTAAGTTTGAAGTTCTGTTTGAGAGTTTTCTTTGTTTGATCTTTATTTGAAGCCCGTTTGTTCACATCTGTTCTATGATTTGTGCGTCATCACTGTATTATGAGCCCATGAGGGTGGGATGTCCGCTGAATAAAGCAATGAATGACTGCACTGTTTGTTTTTTCTTCCTGACTCTGAAACTCCAATCAACCAATGAGACTCAGGATTTAATTCCTGATTTGGTGCAGGTGTGACTATGCAAATCAGCACACACACCTGAAACCAATCAGACTAATTGCTGCTTGTCAAGTCAAGTGTCCACTCAAGAAATCACACAAAACAATTTGAAATATTTCTGTTATTTTTCTTGTTGTAGTCCTCAGTCATTCACTCATTCTTCCTCTTTGTGGTTTTCCTGCCACAGCACCTCCTGAAGCAGAAGCTGCAGCTCTTTATGAAAACAAACACCAGGACCAGGACGATGGAGAGGAGGAACAGCAGGACATCCAGGCTGTGGTACTGATACCAGGTGAGCTCGTGGGCCGCCACCCTCAGGTGCTTGGCTCCTTTGTTCCTCATGGTGTACTCGATCCAGAACACAGCTTCATCCAGAGCTTTCATGGGTCTGTCGTGGTGGATGCTGGACAGTCTCATGGCGCTCTCCTTGTACCTGTGGATGAAATCATACAGCAGTTAAAATGGGCCTCAGATATACATCGACTTTTTCTGAATATTAACTCTTAAACAATAAAAACTGTGAATAAATATGTACAAAACGCTTTATTCAAGTCTTGGATCAAAGTATTTTCATTTTTACAAGCTCTAAACACACAAACTGTTGCTCATTGGTGCAGAGCAGCCCCAAGCTAAAACCTAACACCAGGAAGATGAAAGGCAATTTTTTAAAAAATAATTCTTTAAATTTAAATACAGGAAACATATCAATCATTTATGCCTTGTTTGAAGCAGTAAAAAGTGTAAAATTATTTGTTTTTTACAGAATTGAGCTAGAGCAAACAGTTAATTTTCTGTATATTTTCAAAGAGGACGTGTGAATAAGTCAAAAGTCATGCTTCTCCTGGCGACGTCACGTGTGATGCATTCAGGGACCGTCGGAAATTCGAGAATCTGACGATAACATCACTTTTACAGCTTTCGAATAGGACAAACGGTTTGTAAATGCCAGCCATTTGAAAATAAGTTTGTTTTAAACCCGCCCACAGGTTTGGGATCTTTCTTTTAAAAACCACACAACTAGAAAACATTTAATCAGTTTTTCACATTTCTTTGTTGAAGAAACCAGAGTTGACTGCACCAGGATAAGAATAGGTGTCAGAGGAGAAAGATTGATTTAGGTGTGTAAATCTTTGACCGTTGGACTCAGATAAGATGGATAACTCATGAAGTACTTCCATGTGGTGGAAAAAATCACAAGTTAAATTTTCTTATTCCGTCTCTTAATCTACCATGAATAAATTTGTTTTGCTCATTATCATACGACCTTTATAAGATTTTATAACCACCATTATATTATGATAGTGTCACAGTGACTTAGTGTTATGTCTTTTCTTTGGGGTATTTTTTGAATACTCTGTTGCATGCATGGACACATAAAAACGTCTTTACTCCAGCTCTCTGTAAGTACAGGAACACAAGCATGTCACCTCAAAGCTACATAATATAGCTTATGAATACCATAACATTGGCTTTTCATGGTTTAGCTTACTCATTACTTATGTGATGCAGTACATCGTAGTGAAGTCTGTGAATTTGTTGCCCTAATCTAACATCGTTTTATCATCAGCTTGTAAAAATGACTGTTTTCCAAACCGCCTTCTACATACTAATTGTGAATGTAGTATGTAGAAGGCACTGCATACTACCTACTGCTTTAGCTTGTAATTTGTCGAAGTAAACACCTCTTTTATAACTAGAAGTGATGAGGTTTACCAGTGTTTCTTTAGCATGACTTCACTTCTATCTCACAGACTGTTTAACGTTAGTGTTGTTGTGTTGTAGTTGTAATGCTGACTCATTTCCAGTAGATGGTTGTAATTCACCAAAACCTGCCACCCACAAAGACATACAGCGTTCGTGTCGTGCATTGTGGGAAACATACTGCAAGTATACTGAGAAATTTTCCTGGATCAGTATGACATCTTGGGATTTTTGGGGTACTGCAGATTTTGCAAGTTTCCGCATACTGACTACTACAGTCTGAATTTCAGCCAGCGCTACTGTTGTAGTAGGCGGTTTGGAAATCAGCCACTGTGTTGGTTTGGAAGTGAATGAACAGTCGCTCTGCCTGTGACAGCCAGCGAGTGGTCATGGAGAACACATGACTCAGCGTTTCATCTTTTCTTTCCCTCAGTTGAGAACGAATTATACGGTTACATGTGGACGTACGATTTCTTGTTGATCACAGCGTTGAGTGCGTCTCTCAAGTCCTCCGTCTTCATGAAGTTTATGTTTAAAACGATGGCAGCTCCTTTGGCCTCCACGTGGACCAGGTTGTCCGGCTGGTCGGCGAACATGGGGAGGCCCACCATGGGAACGCCGTGGTAGATGGCTTCATAAATCCCATTAGTGCCTCCGTGGGTGATGAAAGCTCTGGCTTTTGGGTGACCTTATTAAGTTACAAAAAAGGGGAAGAAATTATCACTCCTCTTTAAAATGAAGGACAACATGTTTCAGACTGGTTTACTGACAGCCAGAACACAAAATCTACTTTACCTTTACAATAAAGTTAATATAGTTTATGAAATTCTATACATGGATATATTTATCTATACAAGTGTAAATATTCTTTTAATTTATAAAATTGTACATGTAATGTCTAAGTTTTTTAATTCTTAATAAATTTCCAAAAATTAATAAAATGTTGACATTAAAAAATTAAGAAAAAAATTCAAACATGAAATTTCAAAAAATTTGATTTCTTAAAAAAATGAAATTTCAAAAAATTTGATTTCTTAAAAAAATTAAATTTTGAAAAAATTAAATTTTTTTTTTTTTTTTAAAGATGAAGTTTCAAAAATTTTAAAGTTTGCAGAATTTCAGACATTTTTGAAAAGCTAGAAAATATGGCAAAATTTCAAATATTTTAAAAGTTTTAAACTTTGCAAACACTTTAAAAAATGAATATCTGTTTGTTGTCTTGCCACATTGATTAAATTGACAATTGATAAAACATTGACATTTTTAAATAAAATATTGACATTCAAAAAACTAAGAAAAATATAAAAAAACCCATAAAATTTACAAAAATTGTATTTCTTAAAAAAATGAAATTAAAAAAATGTTTTTTTTTAATTAAAAATTTAGAATCATTTTTTTTTTAATATGAAGTTTCAAAAAGTTCAAATGTTGCAAAAATGACAGACATTTTTGAAATGGTAGAAAAAAATAGCATAATTTTAATCATTTATAAAAGTTTCAAACTTTACAAACACTTAAAAAATAAATTTCTGTTAGTTGTCTTGCCACATTGATAAAATTGACAATTTATAAAATATTGACATTCATAAAATTAAGAAAAATTTCAAAAACATAAAATTTTATTTTATTTTAATTTTTTTAAATTAGATTTCAAAAGTTTTAAGTTTTTTTTTTAAATGATATCAAGTTTCAAAAAGTTGCAAAGTTTACAAAATTTTCAGACATTTTTGAAATGGTAGAAAATTTAGAAAAATTTTAAACATTTTTAAAAGTGTAAAACTTTGCAAACACTTTAAAAAATTGAAATTCTGTTTATTGCCTTGCCACATGTCAAGCATGTATATTAAGCAGGCACGTTGGCAGTTAAATCAATTCCTCGGTATAACCACTATTACTAAGAGGAGGGAGAAAACCTCATCAAACATGATCCTACTCGTTTCTATGTGTGATTAAACTTGATAGCAGATGAATGTCAGGTGCCACCCATAGGGTTGTATAGGGTTCTGTGCAGCGTGGGCTAAGCCGTCGATTCAGGACAGGAATATAAAACAGGCTATCATAAGAATCTGAAATACTACCTGGGAAGTTTATCTCTTTTTCTTTCAGGAACCTTACGAATTACTTTTTGCTCAAATAGTTGAAGAGTTACAGTAATGAGAACAGCTTGCATCAATTATTGCCTGTGACTGGAACATCACGGCAGTACGGTAATATCCCAGAGATCTATGTGAAGCTTGTCTGTTCCTGTAGCCCAAATGGTTGAGGAGTTACAGTATTTTTAAAGAGCAGTTGTAAAAAAAAGAAGCACCAGCACTCCGATGGGTTTTAAGGAGAAAGTATACCTACGCTGCACTGTCAAACTTGGTCTCACTTGTAAGGCAAACCAGTTTTTGTATGGCCTTGTGCCTCCTCTCTTTTCCTCTATTTCCTGTTCTTTCCAAGATCATACTCACCCAGTAAGTCGTTCTGAGGGATCCAGTCATAAAGTCTTGTGTTGGCGCCCAGGGTGGCTGGTTTGGCTCCACTGTATCTCCATAAAACCTAAAAACACCAGAAGAGACAATTAACAACCAATACAGATCTTATTTTATACATTTTTATACATCTTTTGTTGGGCTGGGACGGTATGCTATTCTTGTGATTTGATTCTGTAATGTTTTTTGGGGTGCCGATTCAATTTAAATTGTGATTCCTTGACATTTATGATTTTTTTTAAACACCAAACTATGTGAAAAAATAGAATGATGATAATAATGTCTACAGACTACATCAGGAGCCATATTTTCCCATAAAACGCACATCACGTTAGTCAGAGAGAAACATTTCGCCCTCTGCTGGAGAAAAGTGGTAATTTTTTTCCAATCCAGTTTATAAACAAAGACTGATATGAAGAATTTGAATCTGAAAAAGAATTGATTTTTTTTTTTTTTACAAAGAATCACGATTTTGATTTTGTCAAACAAATAGAGGACTTAGAGTTTTTAATAAGACTGGAGATTTCAGGTAGAGCGAGGCGATGGAAACTGGAAAAACAATGAGAGTGGTGGCCTGTTCGAGTATAGGTGCTGGTGGATATTGTTGATTGTGTCATTGAAAAAATTCGTAATGGAGGTACAAGTGTCCATGGAGTGGAGAAGGGGGGCAGGGGGTTAGGTGGCTGGTTGATTTTATGAAGCAGGGTGAAGAGGGTCTTGGAATTGCCAGTGTTTGAAACGATGAGACTTGAATAGTAGTAGATTTGGTGTGGGTGATTGTGTCCTTTGGTAGATGACTGGCAGGACATAACCAGGATTCACTAACGTTACACATTACAGACACGTCTTAGAGCACCGAACTGCCAGCTGAGCTAAATATTAACAGCTACTAACTACATACAAACTTGTCTCGTTAGCTTACAGATACATCGGAGCACTGGGCTGCCAATAGCACTACACGTAGCCAGCTACTACAATGTTTGTTTGATGAGATGTTTCAAACCGTAGTGCCATGCAACTGTTCTAATACATATTCAACCTTGGCTTGTTGTCTTGAACTAAGAAAATTTGTTTCCATCGGGGCCCTGTTCTACGAAGCAGGATTACTGCCTAGCGAGGTAGCTTTGAGGATAGGTTCCGGATTCCCTGTTCTACGACACGGGATCACTCCTCAGCGAGGCGAGTCTCCATGGCAACGTACGCTGAACGGCTAACCTGCTCCGGGGCAGGTTAGGTTCCAAATTGAACTCGCGGACTATAAAAACCCCGCCCACTGACCAACGAGCCCTCACGAAAAAATGGGTTGTCCGTTCTTAGAGGATCCCGTGGACATCGGATACCAAACCACTCTCTTTTTCGGATGACCACCTTTATGAAAGTTACCGGTTTTCCAGGGAGGGGTTGGTAGTATATGACACTTTCTACAGGTAGTTAAAGGGAATGAAGAACTCTCATTGCCGTAATAAGATCTTCAATGCCAACACTTCTGTTCCAGGACAATATTTTATTGCCCGTATTAAAATTGTGACAGGAATTCATGTAGGGCTCATGTGGGCTACATATCACACAAAAAATGTAAACACAATAGGAATGAACACATTAATAAATTCATCTAAGAAATAAATTAGGTATGGTGCATGTTACAGTAAAAGTGCATGTTGAACAGTGCTATTTCAGGATGATAATGGCACAAAAGATTTTTTTTTGCACTACACTTACGCATTTAGACTGTCAGCATTTTTCTGCCAGCACTCCTTCTGTGCTTTAGCAGCGGCGACGGTGCTGCTTTTAACGTTAATTACATGTTTCACCTCGTCATACTTCCTCATGATCACCTCCTGCTCCTCCTGTGTGAAGTATGCGCTCCTTCTCTCTCCGGCCTGCTCTGACGCTCCAGACTGCTCCATGTTCGCGATTGGTCAGATGCAGCGGGCTCCGCCTTATATGCATGCATGCGCTCATTGCCTAGCTGGATCCTCTTATGAGGTTGATAACCAGCGTTGTAAAACCGTGTAGCGAGACCGCCGACTACCGCGCTCGGTTCAGTGAGGTAGCCCCAAGGCTATCTCGCTAGACTGAACTTGCTTCGTAGAACAGGGCCCTGATCTCCTTTTAATTCCAAAACAAACACCTCGCTAAAGTTAGTTTCTTTTAACAGGTCTCAAAAAATGTTCAATCAACTTCCCATCCTACAGGGAGGTGCAGATTTCACTGAAAGCAGACGTGGGGATGCAAACATTTCTTAAACTTCCCAAAAATTATTGCATGCAAGGATATTTGATAGCCACCACTGACCTTCTGAGGGATCTGAGCCAGAGCTGATGCTATCATGTTTCCCTTCTCCTCTGTGATGTTCCTGATGAAGGATCCCAAAGTGAAAACCACGATGCCGTCGTCTCCAGAGCTTTGCACAAACTCCTCGATATCCTGCACAACAAAAACACCTCAGAGTCAGCAGCTTGTTCTCTCTATCGTTTCACACAGGGGTTACTCTGGCCCTACCTTTGGCAAAGGTTTGGCTGGTCTGCAGTGGATCCCACCAACAAATTTGAAATTTGGGAGGAAAGGACGAGGGAAATCGAAATCCCAGTACGTCCTTATCAGCCAAATATCGGCTCTACCCAACATCTCACAGGCGTCTGTTGGTGTTCCTGTCCAAAAAACACAACAAAGTGCAAAGTCATTTAGCTGGTAATACTCGTTATTTGTGTTTTGGTAATCAGTAAGTCACTCACCTTTGATTTCAGAGTAATATCTGTTGACTTCTTTCCAGTAAACGTCATAGATGACATAGTCCTGCAAAGCGTAGAAAAGGAAGTTCCACATGCGCTCAGAGAAGCTCATCTTGTCGGTCAGTTTGCTCATAGCGCCGGGGACGAATGAAGGAGGAGACGGCAACTGAGCACAATACCTCTCCCAGTTATGAGCCAGAGAAAACCGCAGAGAGAGGACCAGAGGGAGCCCTAAAATCTCAGCTAAGAGGTCACTTCCTGGGTAGATGGGGTCAGAGAGGATGAGGTCGTACTTCCCCTCCTTCAGCTTCTTCATGACCTTCTCTGATTTCATCACTCCGTCCAAGTACTTCAGAGAATACTGCATATCATATCTCATAAAATCGATGTATTTGATGTACATCTGAAGGTAGTTCATGTGATCGATCTCGTACATGGAGAAGTGAAGGAACTCTTCAAAAAACTGCTCCATCTCCTCAAGTGAGAAGGAGACGTCGAACGGCTCGTAGCCGAAGCTCAAAGGTTCGCTTGCATTCATGAACATTGAAGTACTCGGCACCAGAACCGTCACTTTGTGTCCTCTGTTAACCAGCTCCTCCAGCACAGGCTTCAGGTTGATCCAGTGGCTTCCTTCTGTGTACCACACCAGGATGTTCTCTCCATGTGAGCCCCATGCTGCGAAGAGTAGCAGCAGCACGGAAACGGAGAGATGCTGCCCTGGCTTCATGATGCTTGTGCTGAGTGGCGAGCACGCTGTACCTTGGTCATTTATAAAAGTTGCTCCTGGGAAATTATTAACTTACAAAGCTGAACTCTGGTTTGTGGCTCCTCTTTGTGCTGCATGAGATAACGAGCTTTCACTCACAGGAGGTCACAGGTGAAAGATAATTGTTACAGTCAGCATGAAATACTATTACAGAGGTTACGCTTACCTGTAATGGAAATCTATATACAGTTGGAAAAAAAAGAAATCACAAAATTCAGGTCCATAAATAATGATTATGTGGAATTAAGTACGATAACACAGGATAAAAGTATTGAAGACGCTAACTGAGACTCATCTAATACTTAGTGGAGAAGCCTTTGTTTGCAATGACAGCTTCCAGAAGCTTCTTGTATGTTTGAACTAATGGCCCACACTGCTCAGGTGTGATTTTGGCCCATTCCTCTGCACAGATTGTCTTTAAATCTGGAATATTCTTTGGTGCCCTCTGGTGAACCCTTTTCTTTACTTCTTTCCACAAATGTTCAGTTGGATTGAAGTCAGGTGATGGACTAGGCCATTCTAACAGATTGATTTTCTTTTTTTGAAACCATTTGAGAGTCAACTTTGCCGTGTGCTTTGGATCGTTGTCCTGCTGGAAGGTCCAGCCACGTCTCATCTTCATCATCCTGGTGGATGGCAGCAGATTCAGATCAAGAATTTCCCCATACATGGCTCCATTCATTGCTCCGTCAATTATATGAAGTTTGCCAACACCATGAGATGAGAAACAACCCCATGCCATGATGCTTCCACCTCCAAACTTCACTGTTGGTGTAGTGTTTTTTGGCTGATGTGCAGAGTCATTTCTGCTCCAAACATGGTCTGTAGTATGACAGCCCAAAAGTTCAGTTTTGGTCTCATCTGACCAGACAACATTCTCCCAGTATTCTACAGGCTTGTCAAGATGCTGTTTAGCAAACTTTAAACCAGCTTCAACATGCCTTTTCTTGAGGAATGGAGTGTTGCGGGCTGAGCGTTCATAGAGGCCATGGTGGTGGAGTGCATTGCCTATTGTTTTCTCTGTAACAATTGTACCTGCTGCCTCCAAGTCTTTCTGGAGCACTTTCAGGGTGGTCCTTGGCTCGTTGAGTACTCTTCTGACTATCTTTCTGACTCCCTGGTCAGAAATCTTCAAGGAGCTCCTGTGCGTGGCCTGTTGATGGTAAGGTGGTGCTTCTTCCACTTGGGAATAATGGCCCCAACGGTGCTGACTGGAATATTCAGGTGCTTTGATATAAGTCTGTAACCAGTTCCATTCTGATGCTGAGCAACAATCAGGTTGTGAATGTCTTCAGAGAGCTCTTTGCCTTTACCCATCATGAGGTGTGTGGTATTTAACTGCTTGGTGAAAAAACACCTTTTTTATAGGACCATCAATTTGCTCTAGCCCAGCTGATGTTGGTTTGCACTAATTGGAAGTTGAAGTAATAATTACTGACAGATTTCAGGTGGTATGGTGCATTTCCTTGCCAAAGTATACAGCCTTTCAATGGTGTGTTCAATACTTTTTTCCTGTGTTATCGTACTTAATTCCACATAATCATTATTTATGGACCTGAACGTTGTGATTTCTTTTCATGTGTGGATTATTCGAGTTAATACCAATGTCTGGTAAAAATTTTGTTTGAATTGCATCTTTGGAAATACATGTACAATGCTGGATGTTCAGACTGAGCGTGTGCAGATTTTCAAACCTCTACTTATTCATCTTTAGTTGAAGTCCCTAAATCTGTCTATAAACTGATCAAAACACACTATCCAAAAAATAATAGCAGGAGATCTTAACAAGATTGTCACAAAACTTGATGATATGATGACATAGGCCTCAAACACCAAGGTCTGCCCTCAGCTCCGCCCCCTTCAGGCTGGTGAGTCAGTGGGAAGGGAAGCTCTAGCGAGCCAGCAGCTGAACATGGTGTTTCAGACAGAGGCTGAAATAACAGTTTTTCCAAAGCTCTGCTGGAAGAAGAGCTCTGTTAATCAGTAAAGTTTTATTTGAATGTGTGATTTTTACAGAACTTATTTCCAACTTCCAAAATATTGTGTAAGAGTTGCATCAGGTTTAAGATTTTGAAAGGTTGTACAAATGTCCAGGAGTGTAAATAAGCAAGCATCTTCTATCGGTCAAAACAGCATATTGGAGTTTATGTACATGGTATTGTTCACAGAGGTAATGCTTAACTTCCAACACAGACACAATGAACCTGAGTAGCTGGCAGAACCAAAATACAGTAGAAGAACAAACCATCGCACACATCACAGCTTCAGCAAAAAGAACAAAAATGATTTCCCTCCTCAGTCATTCACTCATTCTTCCTCTTTGTGGTTTTCCTGCCACAGCACCTCCTGAAGCAGAAGCTGCAGCTCTTTATGAAAACAAACATCAGGCCCAGGACGATGGAGAGGAGGAACAAGAGGACATCCAGGCTGTGGTACTGATACCAGGTGAGCTCGTGGGCCGCCACCCTCAGGTGCTTGGCTCCTTTGTTCCTCATGGTGTACTCGATCCAGAACACAGCTTCATCCAGAGCTTTCATGGGTCTGTCGTGGTGGATGCTGGACAGTCTCATGGCGTTCTCCTTGTACCTGTTGTTGTGACAAATAGGAAGTTAAGCTCCGTCCTTTCGAAGGACATCAACAGATTTACTCCAGATTGGTTTGTAAACTTACGATTTATCGTTGATGACAGCGTTCAGGGCTTTTCTAAACTCCTCAGGGGTCAAGGAGTTCAGGTCTACCATGAGTGCAGCTCCTTTGGCCTTCATGTGGACCATGTTGTCAGGCTGGTCTCCAAACAGTGGGATGCCCAGCATGGGGATGCCGTGGTAGATGGCCTCATATAGTCCGTTTGTACCTCCATGGGTGATGAACGCTTTGGTCTTGGGATGACCTGATGGGGCACCAAAATCAGTCATCATTGGTCTCAGAAAATGTTTGATGGGGTATTCTGTGTTCTTACATTTTCATTGCTTGATGTTAATACTTCACTTTGATTTAGTTAAACTCCAGTTAACTCAGTTTCTACAGACTTTGCTCACCTAAAAGGTCGTTCTGAGGGATCCAGTCATAAATTCCAGTGTTGGCACCAACGGTCTTTGGTTTTTCCCCACTGTATCTCCACAGCACCTTTTATACACAAAGAAAAGATTTTCAGATCCTCTACATATTCATATTCATATAATATTGAAATCAGGGATAGGAACAATTAATTGCTGATTGATTGATTGGTTGTTAAGATTTTGGTTGATCACTGAGAATTTTGCCGATCTGATGCTAGCATTTAATAAAAAGACTAAACAAGTTTTTCTTTCTTTTTTCTTTTTCTGTTCCTTTTTTTCTGTTTTCTTTTTTTCTATTTCTTTTTTTTCTTTTTTTTCCATTACTTTTCTTTTTTCCTTTTTGTCTATTTTTCTCTTTCTTTTTCTTTTCTTTTTTCTTTCTTCTTTTTTCTTTCTTCTTTTTTCTTTTTTCTATTTCTTGCCTTGTCTTTTCTTTTTTCTTCTTTTTTCTTTTTTTTCTTTTTTCTTTTCTTTTTCATCTTTTTTCTGTTTCTTTTTTTCTATTCATTTTTCTCTGTCCTTTTTTTTCTTTTCTTTTTCTTTTCTGTTTTCTTTTTTCCTAATTTTCCTTTTTTCATTTCTTCTTTTCTTTTTTCTTTTTCTTTCTTCTTTTCTTTTTTCTTTTTCTTTTTTCCTAATTTTCTTTTCCCTTTCCTTTTCTTTTTTCTTTTTTTTCTTCTTCTTTTTTTCTTTTTTTTTCAGCACAATGCATAATCTCAACAAGTCCAAAATAAAAAATGAAAAGGGCGAACTGAAGCAATCTGTGGGACTATTTCAATTGAGAGAACAACCTTTATTTTCATGGAAACACTGCAATGCCGTGTAGAAGTACAACACAACACCTACTACAATTATGTACCAAACGCAAAATGTACCACAAGCCAAATGTACACCACACCCTCTTGGTCCATGAACCGCCCTCTCTGTCTCAACCTACTATCACAACAGTGTTAGCACAGAAAAACTGTGATGGGCTAACAGTGGAGAAAATTACGCAAGGTCTACTGGCGTCTGCCATACCAGCATACAGTGGATATACTCACAGAAAAATAACAAACAAAACTGTAGAGCAGTGGGGACTGACGGGCAGAGTTATTGCATATGTCCACAATGATGCAGCCAACGTCATTGCCGTTAACAGCCTGACCAGTGTACTGGGTCTCCTGCAGCTACCCATCTCTAAAGAATTTGAAATACACTAGTATTGGGTGACATCTACGGCTGACAGGCTGGTTAGTCACTTCAACCATAGCGCCAGAGCAAACATCAGCAAATGGGACTTGCAAAACACCGACTTATCAAATCCTGTAAAACGCAATGGAACTCGGTTTGCAACAGCAGCAATGGGCTGTTTTTGCTGGGCTCTCTGACTGATCAGTGAGCAAGCTTCAGGATGCCAGGGCCCTAGACCTGAAGGAGGGCACCTTGCTCCTCACACTTCACCAAAGCAGAGGTATGCTGATGTAGTGTTTTTCCAAGGAAATGACAAAAGCGTAAAAAATTTGAGTTCATCCTTGCAGTGTTTTATTGGATAAGGCTTCCCCTGGCAAGGAATACTGAAGTTACTGGAACACTGGCATCAAAATAGAGGTTCCCAACTTTCTGAGGGAAAAACGCCTATCCCTGGGTTGCCATCCTATGCACTGGTGAAAAGTAAATGGTGGGAGGTTTCCCAGGCGGTCCAATTTGGTGGGACAGTACCTCTGCAATCCCGAAACCTCAGTCCCTTGGACTTACTATTACAGGGTTGCAAAGTTGCACCACCTGATGGGCTTCCAGAAGATTTGCCAATCAGGGGAAGGGGATTTGTGAAACGGGGACCCCTAAAGAGACGGCAGCTCAAAAAAAATACCACCAGGGCACCAAAGGGACAGAATAAAGACTACAAAAACTAAATACCTGCTCTTAAAAGGATTAAGCACCACTGACCTTTTGTGGGATCTCAGCAAGGACCGAGGCGATCATGTTTGCCTTCTCTGCAGTGATGTTCTTGATCATTGATCCCAAAGTGAAGACAACGATGCCAGCATCTCCAGAAGTTTGCACAAACTCCTCCATATCCTACAAAACAGGAGAACAATCAAGCTTTTTCTTGTCAACCAAACACCAAGTGGCCTGGGAGAGTTTTCCATCCCTACCTTTGGCAGCGGTTTGGCCGGTCTGCAGTGGACCCCACCAATATACTTGAAGTTTGGGAGGAAAGGACGAGGGAAATCAAAATCCCAGTATGTTCTCATCAACCAGAACTCTGCTCTGCTCAGCAGCTCACAGTCAGTGGTGGGGGTTCCTGTCGTGATCAAGGGGCAACAAGAAGCTTATGTGTAAGTGCTAAAATTTGGAGTTGTAACCCAGGTAAAGATCCACCTTTGTATATAAAAGGCATATTTAGGAAGAGGGCACCTTCTAGCAAGAGCAAGACCTCCAAAACGCTTATTTGACCCCCTAAACATGCTCAAAAACTCACCAAAATTAGCACACACCACAGGATCCCAGAAAAATTTGATTGAATACCAAACTTGACCCCCCAACATCCCATAATATGCTCTCTCGCGCTACTATTCACTCAAAATCACACTAAAATGGCTCTAACAGGGGCTAGGAATGTGGTACAGAGTTAAAACCACATTAAAATGTTTGTCGCATTGAGACGCACATAAAAGGTAGGAATCACCATGGCCCTGTCTTGCACAGGAAGCCGCCAAATTGCCTTTCAAAATAAGACTTTGCTGCGTTTTTACCCTTTCTGCAAAAATTATCTCCTCCTAAACCATAAGAGGTATTGGCTTAAAATTTGCTTACATAACAGACTAGACCTTGCTCTACAAAAGAGGTGCAGGACTTTAACGTTTCGGACCCGGTTTTTGAATGGCAAGCCCTCAAACTTGGTGAACCCTCCCAGCTCCCTCCATGTAAATAGATGGGAAAACACATTTCAGCTCATGCAGGCTGCCGCATTTGGGCCTCTGGACAAAAAAGTGAAACTCGTACAGCTTTAAAAATAACATCATTGGATTCCTGACAAAATTTCAGACAAAAATGTCATATTTTTACTTAGGTTAGGTCAACTTTCTGGCCTCTATGACGAGTTGTTTCTTAACTTTTGTGGATTTGAATCCTCCCTCTGCTGCTGCAGTTCTGTGATGATGTCACACACTCATTGGGAGTTCCATCTAATGCTGCTTGCAGCTTTGATTATATATTCATTCCCTGCCCTTTGCTTGCTCTGGTGTGAATTCCTCACCTTTGTATTCAGTGTAATAATCATTAACTTGCTTCATGGAGGCTACCATGGCGTCCTGCATTAGGTAGAAGATAAAGTTCCACACTCGCTCGGAAAAGGTCATCTTGTCCGTCAGTTTGCTCATAGCGCCTGGAACAAATGAAGGTGGAGCTGGGATCTGACCACAGTGTCTCTCCCAGGTATTCCCCAGGGAGAAGCGCAGAGACAGGACCAGAGGGACGCCGAGTATCTCTGCAACCAACTCACTTCCTGGGTAGATGGGGTCAGAGAAGAGGAGGTCGTATTTCGCCTCCTTCAGCTTCTTCATGACAGTGTCTGACTTCACCACTCCATCCAGTAACTTCAAAGTAGTTTCCAGATTATGCGTGATCAGCTCTGTGAATCTGTTGTAAATCTGCAAGTAGCTCATGTGTTCAGCGTCGTAGATCGTAAACTGGAAGAAATCTTCCATTAACTGCTCCAACTGCTGCTTTGTGACGGAGACGTTGAACAGTTCATAGCTGAAGCGGGAAGGCTCGTTCACGTCCATGAACATTGAAGAACTCGGCACCAGAACCGTCACATTGTGTCCTCTGTTAACCAGCTCCTCCAGCACAGGCTTCAGGTTGATCCAGTGGCTGCCTTCTGTGTACCACACCAGGATGTTCCCACCGTGTGCGCTCCATGCTGCACAGAGGATCAGCAGAGCAGAAACACAGAGACGCTGCTCAGGCTTCATCGTGTCTGTCTGTGAGAGGACAACTCTGATCTGTTGGACACACTACTCCTCGAAACGTAATCACTCACCTATCAAAACTGAACTCTGACTCACTGGGGCAATCTGCAGTTGACCCAACCCTCTGAACTTAAAGATAACAGCTGCAAACATAGAAAACAAGAATAATCTGACCTCTGCCATGAATCCACAAACAGGCTGTGGAGCCAGATTCAGCTTCATTCTATTAAAATAAAACAAAACAAAAGAATTCACAGCTGACCTCAGTGGACTCGGAAACACTTACGCAATCAGAGGAAGTGCTAATGTGAAAACAAACAAACATGAAATTGTTCAAGTTCAGATGCCAAATTTATTCATAAAAAGCTCTGCTGTAAGAGAAATTTCTTTAAGTGTTTCTGTTGCCTGATTTTTACAGTACTTTGATTTTTATTAATGCAATAATCCACAATCACATTGTGTCAGTGTTGCATCAGCTTTTAGATAACAAAGACAGATTGTTCAAAGGTACAGAAGTGCAAATGAGCAAGCGTTTTCTATCAGTCAAAACAGCATATTAGAGTTCATAAACATGGTATTGTTCACATGGAGGTTAGCTTATGAATTCCAATCCAGGCTCACTGAACCTGAGTTTCTGGCAAAACCAAAATACAGTAAACTAACAAACCATAGTGCACATAACAGCTAAAGCAAAGAAAAGTTTCCCCATGAAATGATTAAAAGCATATTGTTCTTGTCCAAAATCAAAAAGGATCCAAGGTTACGTTCATCCTTGAGACCAGCCTCAGGAGCAGTTTAAACTGTTTGATTTCCCTCCTCAGTCATTCACTCATTCTTCCTCTTTGTGCTTTTCCTGCCACAGCACCTCCTGAAGCAGAAGCTGCAGCTCTTTATGAAAACAAACACCAGGAGCAGGACGATGGAGAGGAGGAACAGCAGGACATCCAGGCTGTGGTACTGATACCAGGTGAGCTCGTGGGCCGCCACCCTCAGGTGCTTGGCTCCTTTGTTCCTCATGGTGTACTCGAGCCAGAACACAGCTTCATCCAGAGCTTTCATGGGTCTGTCGTGGTGGATGCTGGACAGTCTCATGGCGCTCTCCTTGTACCTGTGATTGTGAAGAACGGGAAGTTAAGCTCCGTCTTTCTGAGGGATGGGAACAGTTTACTTCAGATCGGTTTGTGAACTTACGATTTATCGTTGATGACAGCGTTAAGGGCTTTTCTAAACTCCTCAGGAGTCAAGGAGTTCAGGTCTACTTTGAGTGCAGCTCCTTTGGCCGTCATGTGGACCATGTTGTCAGGCTGGTCTCCAAACAGTGGGATGCCCAGCATGGGGATGCCGTGGTAGATGGCCTCATAGAGTCCGTTTGTACCTCCATGGGTGATGAACGCTTTGGTCTTGGGATGACCTGATGGGGCCAAAACCAGTCATCATAAGTCTAGATTAGAAAATGTTTCCCCACAACAACTGGACCAGCTAGGTCTTCTTTACCCAAAGCACTGTCATGCTAATTTGACTTTCTCACAGTTACAACGCTTGATGTTCAGACTGAACGGGCGCTGATTGTAGAAATCCTTGAATCTGTAAACTGATCACAACAGTCCCACATCTCCGAAGACTTTAATGAGACTCGAGTATTTCCCAACTGCTTCAGTTAGGCCATGGACAGTCCTTGTTGGGCCTCAAACACCAAGGCTGTGACCCAAATCGCATACTTCTGTACTTAGACTCATTATTTCTAGTGCATAGGTGTGTTCGCACTGACAGCTTGCGAAAACACAGAGCACTTTGAATTCCCAGCATTCCACACTCAAAATAGTCAAAAAGTTAATTGTGGACCGCTGGACACTTGTTACCCTCAACGGTCGCCATATTGGCTACATAGAAGAAGAGGCAGAATCAAACAATGGTTGATTGTTGCAATTAGTGAATAACAGATGAATTGTAATTTCTGGTAAGTGCGGTAAGTTCCGGTCTGTGGTTTAGTGTTACTCCAGTGTATCATTTATTTATTTTTTCCTTGCAAAGATCTACAGATACTTCTTAGACTTAGTTTATATTGTTACAAGGTTTTTGCAGTTAAAATCTTAAAATGGATATCTTATGTCATTTAAAAGCCTGAATATAAATGTCAGAAGACTTCAACTCACCCAAAAGATCATTCTGAGGAATCCAGTCGTATAATCTGGTGTTGGCACCCAGAGTCTCTGGTTTTTGTCCGCTGTATCTCCACAACACCTTTTTAAGACACAAATTATTATTATTATTATTCTATTAAAAAATAGAGCTCGTTTAGTGACACATCAACATTTACTGATAAACACTGAGACAGTAGAAGCACAAAGCTGCACTTCCTTCCATATCTTCACACCTCTTGGTATTTATTCAGGTAAACGGACAACAATCCCCGGCACCAGAATAATATGATAACCTATTTAAAATGACACTAACTTTGGAGTTTTTTTTCTTTGCTATGTGCTAATTTCTACAGAAACATAATGCTGCCAAATCCAAAAAATATCAGTATTGTGTTTAATGTTATTACATGATACTGATTTGATGTTCTTCTATTATACTAAGGTATAGGTTATTGCATACTCCTTGATAATGACATTATTTCATGATACTGAATTATGACCGTAGCTCATGGGACTAGATAACAACATATTTGGTATTACTGACTTATAATCTTATTTAGTGACACTGAATTATGAAATTCTTTCATGGCACGGCACTACAACACTTTTCCCTTTTTTGGCCTTATTAAAAGTATAAAAATGAACCATGGGTAAATCTTGACATTTCGGTCATTAATAGGCAAATCAAACATATATATACACACATTTGCACATTTGGATCTTAATGCAGTTTTAAGTAGAGCTACAATATGTAAAAGCAAGAAGGGGGAGTGTGACAAAAAGCACTTTGAAAAACAAAAAGTATTTTGAAATAGACTGTTTATCAGCTGATCAAAAGTTTAATGGTACGGCCACACCAAATGCGGATTTGCGGTGAGATTACATACAGAGTCAACGCAAAGACGCATTTAGATGCTGATACGCCCCGTCGTAGGGATGGGTACCTTCTACATCTGAAACGATACGGTAGCGATGCCCGGTACCTGGCAATCGGTATCAGAACTCTACGGTACTGATTTTCGGTACTTTTTTGTGTTTGTGTGGTAAAAATCTCAATCTTTTTTGTGATGAAATGTTTTTTTTTTTCAATTTAGCATATTTATTCTTCAATATATAACCTTGTAATGCTGTGTTCATGTCCAGCATGGAAATCACCCACTCTTCCACCCCCTAATAGTCACAAGGATGCATTTGGGTACCTAAACATGGTACCTTTTGATTTTTCGTAAATCGGTACCCGGTACTTTTGACAGAATTCGGTCAGTGCTAGGGCTGTCATTTTAACGCGTTAACTAGATTAATTAATTAATTTCACAGCAAATTAACGCGTTATAAAATTTAACGCAGATTAATCTGGATCCCAAACCCGCGGGGCGTTCAAAGACGCACTTATTTTAAAATGTCTGGCATTTACAAACCGTTTGTCCTACATGGAAAAAGAGGTGTTCTGGTTAGATTTTCAAATTTCCGACAGTCCCTGAATGTATCACACTTGACGTCAGCAACATGCTTTAAACCGGAGGGAGGGAAGTGAGAGTGATTTGTGACTGCCGTCCACATCTCGTTTATTCACACGTCCTTTTTGAAAATCTGCAGAAAATCAACCGTTTGCTCTAGCTCAATTCTGTAAAAAACAGATAATTCTACACTCTTTACTGCATCAAACAAGCCCTGAATGATCGATATATATCCTGTATTTCAATCTAAAGAATTCTTTGATAATTTGCTTCCATCTTCCTGGTGTCATGTTTCAGCTTAGAGCTGCTCTGCACCAATCAGCAACAGTTTGTGTGTTCAGAGCATGTTAAACTGAAAATACTTCACTTTTCTTTGATCCAAGACTTGAATTAAGTGTTTTGTACATAGTTCCTCACAGTTTTTAGTCTTTAGCCCTGGTTCTCCTGACCTCATAGAAGTAAAGAAGTTCATATTGCAGTGAAAATCGAGTCCACATCGAGTAAAAATGTGACAGAAGCAAAAAACTTCCTAAAAATCAAATCAGCTCTTAGGTGCAGGAATGTGTAGATTTTGTAAAGATAGAACCATAAAACATTTTTCATTTGTTCCTTATTCATCAGGGTACCTCAAAATGTGTTGTATATATTCCCACCTTATTTTTAAATGTTTTTTTTTTAGTGTGTTTTAATGTAATTTTAATGTCCTGGAATTCAAATTCTTTATTTTGGGACCTTAAGCAGATATGAGATTAAAATGTGATTAATTAGATTAATTAATTACAAATCCTGTGATTAATTTGATTAATTTTTTTAATCGCCTGACAGCACTAGCCGGTACCTATAAAAGTACCTAATTCGGTACCCACCCCTACCCGGATGGCGCGTTGGACAACCTATTTCAGTTTTCTGTTGTTCCAGTTGTTTTTGTCACACTCCCCTTGCTTGCTTTTGCATATTGTAGCTCTACTTAAAACCTCATTGAGATCTAAATGTGCAAAAGGTCAATTCCAGCAATTTAATCAACTGATCTTAAGATTTTGATCAGGTCTGTATATGTATACATGTTGTAATGCTGACTCATTCCAGTAGGTGGTGGTATTTCACCTAAACCTGGGTGCCACCTGCAGTATACAGAAATTGAGGACAAACAGCAGTGGTGCTGTGTGTTGTGGGAAACTCCACGTAAGGTTAACTGGCCTGTTGCATACAGAGAAACTTTCATGGACTGGAAATTTTGCTGTTTTTCACAAACTACATGAACAAATCCCATCAAATGAGTTGCAGAAGGTTGGAAAACAGCCTCTGTCATGACAACTTTGTTATCCTTATCTCTGTAGCTTATGTTACCACTAACCTCTCACCTCATAAGCTGATCCCTTTCACCCTAAGGAAACAAGACTTTCAGCCTCACATCTAATAGATATCATATCTTGTTGCATTAATTTGTGAGTTTTGACATTTCCAGAATTACAGCAGCAAACAAGAAAGTGCAAAAATGGGCAAAAATTGGAGCAAGCACCACCTCTGACCTTTTGTGGGATCTCAGCAAGGACCGAGGCGATCATGTTCGCCTTCCCTGCAGTGATGTTCTTGATCATTGATCCCAAACTGAAGACAACGATGCCAGCATCTCCAGAAGTTTGCACAAACTTCTCCATATCCTGCAAAAAAGGAAAACAATCAAGTTTTTCTTGTTAACCAAACTCCAAGAGGCCTGGGAGAGTTTTCCATCCCTACCTTTGGCAAAGGTTTGGCCGGTCTGCAGTGGACTCCACCAATATACTTGAAGTTTGGGAGGAAAGGACGAGGGAAATCATAATCCCAGTATGTTCTCATCAACCAGAACTCTGCTTTGCTCAGCAGCTCACAGGCAGTGGTGGGGGTTCCTGTGGTAAGGCAAAAGAAATCACTTTAAATTACAAAGCTAACAGAAGATTTGTCTGAATCTGGTGTGAACTCCTCACCTTTGTATTCAGTGTAATAATTATTGACGATTTTCCATGAAGCTAGCATGGCGTCCTGCGTCAAGTAGAACATAAAGTTCCACACTCGCTCAAAGAAAGTCATCTTGTCCGTCAGTTTGCTCACAGTAGCGGGAACAAATGAAGGTGGAGCCGGGATCTGACCACAGTGTCTCTCCCAGTTATTAGCAAGGGAGGCACGGAGAGAAATGACCAGAGGGACGCCGAGTATCTCTGCAACCAACTCACTTCCTGGGTAGATGGGATCGGAGAAGAGGAGGTCGTATTTCGCCTCCTTCAGCTTCTTCATGACAGTGTCTGACTTCACCACTCCATCCAGTAACTTCAAAGTATTCTCCAGATTGAGCCCGAAGAGCTCTTTGAATCTGTTGTAAATCTGCAAGTAGCTCATATGTTCAGCGTCGTAGATCATAAATTGGAATAAGTCTTCCATTACCTGCTCCAACTCCTGCTTTGTGACAGACACGTTGAACGGTTCGTAGCTGAAACGCGAAGGTTCGTTCACGTCCATGAACAATGAAGAACTCGGCACCAGAACCGTCACTTTGTGTCCTCTGTTAACCAGCTCCTCCAGCACAGGCTTCAGGTTGATCCAGTGGCTGCCTTCTGTGTACCACACCAGGATGTTCCCACCGTGTGCGCTCCATGCTGCACAGAGGATCAGCAGAGCAGAAACACAGAGACGCTGCTCAGGCTTCATCGTGTCTGTCTGTGAGAGGACGAGTGATCTGTTGTTTAAAATACTCCTGGAAATGTAATCATTAACCAATCAAAGCTGAACTCTGACACAGTGGCAACTTCAACAAACCCAACCCCTCTACAAACTTGTAAAACAAGAATAATCTGACCTCTGCCATGAATCCACAAGCGGGCTGTGCAGCCAGACTGTAGCTTCATGCTTTTAAGATGAGAAGAGGTGGAGTTAAAGATAACAAAAGCTTTCACAGCTGACCTCAGGCGACTTGGAAACGGTTGCGCAATCAAAGGAAGTAGTCATGCAAGAGGCATTATGCAAGTTTTTCTATCAGCTTTATTCATATGAAGCTCTGCTGTGAGAGAACTGGTTATCATTTTAGCTTCTTTTGTCTGAGAGCTACTGTAGTTGATATTTGTTAATACAGTTATCTGCATCTGAGTTGCATCAGCTTTCAGGTTTCATGACAGATTGTGCAAACGTCCAGGAGTGCAAATGAGCAAGAGTTTTCTATCATTCATAACAAAAGATTGTAGTTTATTTACAACATCAACTTTTTTGTCATTACATTTATTTTCAAAGCTAACGTTACTCAAATAATCCACACATGTAAAGAAATCACAACGTTCAGGTCCATAAATGATTATGGTGAATTAAGTACGATAACACAGGAAAAAAGTATTGAACACACCATGGAAAGGCTGTATACTTTGGCAAGGAAATGCACCACACCACCTGAAATCTGTCAGTAATTATTACTTGAACTTCCAATTAGTGCAAACCAACATCAGCTGGGCTAGAGCAAATTGATGGTCCTATAAAAAAGGTGTTTTTTTCACCAAGCAGTTAAATAGCACACACCTCATGATGGGTAAAGGCAAAGAGCTCTCTGAAGACATTCACAACCTGATTGTTGCTCAGTATCAGAATGGAACTGGTTACAGACTTATATCAAAGCACCTGAATATTCCAGTCAGCACCGTTGGGGCCATTATTCACAAGTGGAAGAAGCACCACCTTACCATCAACAGGCCACGCACAGGAGCTCCTTGAAGATTTCTGACCAGGGAGTCAGAAAGATAGTCAGAAGAGTACTCAACCAGCCAAGGACCACCCTGAAAGTGCTCCAGAAAGACTTGGAGGCAGCAGGTACAATTGTTACAGAGAAAACAATAGGCAATGCACTCCACCGCCATGGCCTCTATGGACGCTCAGCCCGCAAGACTCCACTCCTCAAGAAAAGGCATGTTGAAGCTGGTTTAAAGTTTCTTAAACAGCATCTTGACAAGCCTGTAGAATGATGGGAGAATGTTGTCTGGTCAGATGAGACCAAAACTGAACTTTTGGGCTGTCATACTACATACCATGTTTGGAGGAGAAATGGCTCTGCACATCAGCCAAAAAACACTACACCAACAGTGAAGTTTGGAGGTGGAAGCATCATGGCATGGGGTTGTTTCTCATCTCATGGTGTTGGCAAACTTAATATAATTGACGGAGCAATGAATGGAGCCATGTATGGGGAAATTCTTGATCTGAATCTGCTGCCATCCACCAGGATGATGAAGATGAGATGTGGCTGGACCTTCCAGCAGGACAACGATCCAAAGCACACGGCAAAGTTGACTCTCAAATGGTTTCAAAAAAAGAAAATCGATCTGTTAGAACGGCCTAGTTAATCACCTGACTTCAATCCAACTGAACATTTGTGGAAAGAAGTAAAGAAAAGGGTTCACCAGAGGGCACCAAAGAATATTCCAGATTTAAAGACAATCTGTGCAGAGGAATGGGCCAAAATCACACCTGAGCAGTGTGGGCCATTAGTTCAAACATACAAGAAGCTTCTGGAAGCTGTCATTGCAAACAAAGGCTTCTCCACTAAGTATTAGATGAGTCTCAGTTAGCGTGTTCAATACTTTTTTCCTGTGTTATCGTACTTAATTCCACATAATCATTATTTATGGACCTGGACGCTGTGATTTCTTTTCATGTGTGGATTATTTGAGTTAATACCTATGTCTGGTAAAAATTTTGTTTGAATTGCAGCTTTGGAAATAAATGTGATGAGAAAAAAGTTGATGCTTTCAATACTTATTTTTCACACTGTAAATGGTATCGTTTACATACACTACTGAGTTTCTGGCAGCCAAAATACAGTAGACTAACAAACCATAGTGCACATAACAGCTAAAGCAAAGAAAAACAAAGTTGCACCACGACAATGATCAAAATCATACTGTTTTCATTTTCAAGTCCAGAACTCCTTCACTCAGAACAAACTGATTTCCCTCCTCAGTCATTCACTCATTCTTCCTCTTTGTGGTTTTCCTGCCACAGCACCTCCTGAAGCAGAAGCTGCAGCTCTTTATGAAAACAAACATCAGGACCAGGACGATGGAGAGGAGGAACAGCAGGACATCCAGGCTGTGGTACTGATACCAGGTGAGCTCGTGGGCTGCCACCCTCAGGTGCTTGGCTCCTTTGTTCCTCATGGTGTACTCGAGCCAGAACACAGCTTCATCCAGAGCTTTCATGGGTCTGTTGTGGTGGATTCTGGACAGTCTCATGGCGCTCTCCTTGTACCTTGTGACAAACAGGAAGTTCAGCTCTGAGGAATGTAAACACACTGAAAAATCCACCACATCAAGTACTTCCAACAACTGGCCCTGGAATTTGTTGATTTGACAAGATTTTGACAGGATTTGACTTTTTTTTTCACCAGCATTCAAACCTGAACAACTCTCAGGACCAAAAATCACACGTGTATTGTCACAACCTGAGTAGATCTATATGCCTTTTTTTAAACCTTGAACTACTGCTCCCCCTACTTTCAACAGAGAGATTTTTTTGCTAAATCATTCCCTTTTAGAACATATTGTTTCAGTTGTGCACATTAATGTCGTTCAGGCCTTATAATCCATCACTGATCAGGTCATGTCTTGTAGTTACATGGTGTGTCTATGGCACATCATCAAACTCTGATATCTTGCCCTGAACCAGGAAGTCACTGTTGCTCCTTCATATAAGATCCAATCTGCTTCAAATTTCACACACATGATCAAAGTCCACCTCTAAACACATCTCTTCACTCAATTCTCTGCATACATTGTCCCATCTTAAAGGTAGGGTATGCAGGAATTTTGTTACTTGTTAGTAAACGCAAATTCAAACTGGGCTCCTACCTTAAATCAGTGTGAAAGCTACGTAAACACACTTACTAGCCCAGCAACCAACTTAGCATCACATTTCAGCATGGGAGAGACCCGAGAGCCGTGCACCTGACTTAGCATGTTAGCACAAGTTAATGATGGGTATTTGAAGCCCACAAGCGAGTGAAAGTCCAGTCGAGCTTAACCATTGTTTAGTAAAAAGCTTTATTAGTTTGGCGTCTAATTTCACTTAGGTTGTGTTTTTCCTTCTCCGTGCTACGACTGCTATCATAGCTGCTCAGGATAGCTTCTTCCACTCGCTGTTATCAACACCAAGAGTCACTTGTGCACTGGGCGCGCTGTGTTTGGCTGAGGTAGCCACACATACTCTGCACCCAAAAACATCCCCAAACAACCAAAACATCAACATCCAGGCAGAGGAGAGGGTTTGAGACAGACATAGACACTGACACACATGTATAGAGGCCCATAGGAGATGATTGAGCAGGATTACTCCGGTAAAAGTTAACTTTCTCTTTGTTAGGGGAATCCTGCAGACCCCACCTTTAACCAAATTTGTTTAAATGTGTTTAAAAACATTTAAAATTACCCTTTTAAGTCTGCTGTGGGAGCCAGATCTTCCTCACCTACATACAAAGCTTTTTGCTAAGGAAGATCTTGCTGCACAGTAGGCAGCACAACATACCCCAACCAGCCTCCGCTTTCAGCTATAATTCAGATTGTGAACTTACGATTTATCATTGATGACAGCGTTGAGTGCTCCTCTAAACTCCTTAGGCGTCAAGGAGTTCAGGTCCACCATGAGTGCAGCTCCTTTGGCCTTCATGTGGACCATGTTGTCTGACTGGTCTCCAAACAGTGGGATGCCCAGCATGGGGATGCCGTGGTAGATGGCTTCATACACTCCGTTTGTACCCCCATGGGTGATGAATGCTTTGGTCTTGGGATGACCTGATGGGGCACCAAAATCAATCATCAGAAGTCTAGAGGTATTTTAGTTCCATTTCTACTAAACAGTCCGGTTTGGATCAGTACAGTTTGGTACAGGTCAGATGAGCAAGTCTGATCCTGCTTGTGTTTCCATAGCTAACAGTGCTCTTCTAGGTAGGGGGTGTAATAGCCGCAACGACTACATAACAGCACGACAGCATAGCAGCACGACACAGTGTACCCTGCTTATAAATCCAATGATGAAGGAGAAAAATGTGACACAGTAAACAAAGAGTGACACCATATTCCAAACAAAAAGAAAGTTTTCTCCAGGAAGTTGACTGGAGATTTAAACATGGCAGGGTTATGTGTTGTTCTTTAATACCACTGTTGCACGGGAAGTGATGATACTTTCGACCAGTCAGTGGACTGTAGTGTTTCTAGCTCCACTTTGTGGGGTCAGATGGGTACATCTGGCAGGGTCCCAAAAAGTGGGACAGTAACGAGCAATAATTTGGGGATCTGCCTCGGTTTTCTAAATGAAATGTCACAAAATGCATTCAACACCAAGACGAACCAAACTGAACTGTTTGGTGGAAGTTGTGCCCAAGCACGCTACAACCCCAAAGTCCAGTTCGTTTGGCCAGTTTGACTGCAAGTTTACCATGCTTAGGCACGGTATATGGCTAATAATACATGACGTATAATCACTGCGACAGCTCCTCTCGACAATCTTTTCAAACAATAGCAAGAGTGTTATGGAGCTGTGTCGGGCCAAAACGGCTTAAGATAACCCAAAAAGTCACTAAAGTTCTATCAATGCTCTCTGTGTCTCATTGTGCTGGATCTGATCAGAATGCACTTTGTGTAAAGAGACACTTCATGATAACGTAGGCAGACCGTGCATGTGCCTCAGGTCTGGGTCCGTACCATATCAACAAAAACTTCTGCAATTTTGTTTTTTCTTGTAAGAGTTTTGCAATATATAAGTTAAAGGGCAACTCCGTTTTTTTGACACCTGGACCTTATTTATAGGTGTGTGCATGCTCATATACTCACTCAGACAAACATGGTGCAGCTTGGAGTCCTTCAGAAGTTATTTAGATCCAGCTGATTTTAGCCGCACTTAGCGGGGGCCACGGCAAGGGAGCTTCAGCGCGGGACATAATCTTTGCAAAATCGCTCGTTTCGGCTATATTTTTTATCCATCGTTATCCATCGTTATCACAAACTCACTCCTCTTCTGTTGCCATAGGTGAACACTGTCCACAAACGCACCACCAGTTTGCATTGAGTCGTGGACGTGCTCCTGTTTGTTGTTCTCGAGCCAGCTCTTCGTCTCTCTCCCTCTGCATCCTTCTTTCATGGAGCTCCTCGTCCGTGTTCTCAGGCTCAAACCGGTAAGGACAACCGTCAAACTCGAAGTTGTAGTCTGCAGACGGTAGACGAGCTGACTTTATGATAACACTGGCGATGGATGAAAAAATATAGCCTAAATGAGCGATTTAGCAGAGATCATGTCCCGAGCTGAAGCTCCCTTGCTGTGGCCCCCGCTAAGTGCGGCTAAAATCGGTTGGATCTAAATAACTTCTGAAGGACTCCGAGCTGCATGATGTTTGTCTGAGTGAGTATATGAGCATGCGCACACCTATAAATAAGGTCCAGGTGTCAAAAAACCGGAGTTGCCCTTTAAGTCAAGTCAAAGTTTATTTGTAGAGCACGTTTAAAAACAACCTTGTTTGACCAAAGTGCTGTACAGAGGTACAAAAAATCTCTCATACACTTTATATAAAAAACCCCAGTAATGATAATAAAACAGTCATAGAAAATAGAAACGGTAAAAAAATAAAATGGCCAAACATTGAATTTGCATAAAAACAGAAATAGAATAAGAATAAAAACATAAAAAAATGAGTAAAGGAGAGGATAGGGATTAAAAGACAAGGGATAAAAGATACAAAGATAAAGAGATAAAAGCCAAGAAAACCTGTTTAGCTGGGACTGAACGCCAAAAAACAAAGATGAATATCTTTAAGAAAATAACTGTCAGATAATATCGCTCACCTAAAAGATCGTTCTGAGGGATCCAGTCGTATAATCTGGTGTTGGCACCCAGAGTATCTGTTTTTTTGTCCGCTGTATCTCCACAACACCTTTTAGACACAAGTGAAAGATTTTCAAACCTCTCTTCTATTAATTTGTTGTAGAAATCCCTGAATCTGTTTGTCAAATAGTCAGAACAATCCATTCTAAAAAAGAAATAGCCCAAGATCCTCATGAGACTTCCCTGAGATCCTCACAAGGTTTACTAAAGCTGCGTTTCCACCAAGCAGTACGGGTCGGTTTGGGACGGTTTGGGACAGTTAAGTCTCATCCCGTTTGCGTTTCCACAGCAAACTGTGCCCTCTCATGGTGGGCGGCGTGTAAGCCGGATGCCGAAAGCCACAGCTGGTAAACAATAGCGCGACGCCGTAGCAGCTTACCCCGCGATTAAATCCAACAAAGAAGAAAACACGACACAGTAAACAAAGAGCACGGATGGAAGACATGCAGAATTTCATCCTCTCTGTGATTTTCATGTAACGCTCTGTTAAAAAGTGCAATCAAGCTTCGTTTCAGAGAAGTCTGTGTGCTGACAGGAAAAATGCAGCTGCTGTCGGGGTAAGTGACGATTCTTTTGACCAATCAACCGTCTGCAGTGTGTTGCTCCACCTCCCGAGAGCGTATCGGTTCAGTCTGGCACCCATACGAAAGGGTCCCAAAAAAGTGGGATGGCTCGTCTCGGTTTTTAGGGATCCGTCCCGGGATGAGTCAGTGGAAACGCCGCTAAAAGCGCACCGTACCGAGACGAACCGACCCGGACTGCTTGGTGGAAACGCGGCTTAAAAGGTCTGACCATAGCTCCCCCCCTGACAGACCTCTGTAGGACTGGCCACTCAGAGGGAAGGGGGTTTGTACACTGACCTTTTGCGGGATCTCAGCAAGGACCGAGGCGATCATGTTCGCCTTCCCTGCAGTGATGTTCTTGATCATTGATCCCAAACTGAAGACTACGATGCCAGCATCTCCAGAAGTTTGCACAAACTCCTCCATATCCTGCAAGAAAAGGAAGATAATCAATTGTCAATCAAACACCAAGAGACGATTTATCATCCCTACCTTCGGCAAAGGTTCGGCTGGTCTGCAGTGGACTCCACCAATATACTTGAAGTTTGGGAGGAAAGGACGAGGGAAATCATAATCCCAGTATGTTCTCATCAACCAGAACTCTGCTTTGCTCAGCAGCTCACAGGCAGTGGTGGGAGTTCCTGTTGTCATGCAGAAGAAATCACTTTATATTACAAAGCTAACAGAAAATTTGTCCTTACTTCAGTCACTTCCTCTGGTGTGAACTCCTCACCTTTGTATTCAGTGTAATAATTGTCGATATTCTTCCATGAAGCCAGCATGGCGTCCTGCATCAGGTAGAACAGAAAGTTCAACATTCGCTCGAAGAAGGTCATCTTGTCCGTCAGTTTGCTCATAGCGCCTGGAACAAATGAAGGAGGAGCCGGGATCTGACCACAATGTCTCTCCCAGTTATTCCCCATTGAGAGGCGGAGAGAAATGACCAGAGGGACGCCGAGTATCTCTGCAACCAACTCACTTCCTGGGTAGATGGGGTCAGAAAAGAGGAGGTCGTATTTTGCTTCCTTTAGCTTCTTCATGACAGTGTCTGACTTCACCACTCCGTCTAAAAACTTCAGAAAGTAATCCAGGTTAAGCGTGTAAAGCTCTTTGAATTTGGTGTAAATCTGCAAGTAGCTCATATGTTCAGCGTCATAGATCGCAAATTGGAATAAGTCTTCCACTAACTGCTCCATCTGCTGTTTAGAGACAGAGACGTTGAACGGTTTGTAGCTGAAACGTGAAGGTTCGTTCACGTCCATGAACAATGAAGAACTCGGCACCAGAACCGTCACATTGTGTCCTCTGTTAACCAGCTCCTCCAGCACAGGCTTCAGGTTGATCCAGTGGCTGCCTTCTGTGTACCACACCAGGATGTTCCCACCGTGTGCGCTCCATGCTGCACAGAGGATCAGCAGAGCAGAAACACAGAGACGCTGCTCAGGCTTCATCGTGTCTGTCTGTGAGAGGACGAGTGATCTGTTGGACACACTACTCCTCAAAACGTAATCATTAACCAATCAAAGGTGAAGTCTGACACTGGCACAAGGTGTAACTGCCCCAGCCCTTAAAAGTGGTGGAGGTGAAAGGTAATAGCTGTAAATGCATAAAACAAGAATAATCTGACCTCTGCTGTAAATCCACAAACAGACTGTGGAGCCAAACTTCAGGTTCATGCTTTTAAAATAACGGTTCTCAATGGTCTTGAAAACACTTGTGCAATCAGAGGAAGTGATCATTAGTGATGTGAAGTTTGGCTCTTTCCAGAGAACCAGTTATTTTGGTCCAGCTCCTAAAGAATCAAACTGACTGAGTGTCCCCCTCTGTACCAGCCTGCTATCCAGCTAAGCACTCACTTCACTCTCTTCCTTGTCCGTTTCTTGTGATTTTTTCATCTCTTTTTCGTCATCTTTGCGTTTGTAGTGGGTCATTACTTTGTATGGCTCATTTGTTGGTCGTGGACACCAAACTGGTTTTGTCTTCAGTGATATTTTTACTATTTTTGCTCCTGTATTCTTCTGGAGATCCGTCATGTAACCATGGCTGCATTGTTTACATGTGAAATCAGCTGTTAGCAGCCTGTAGCATGTTAATGCTAACTGGTGCAAGACCGGATGTTTACCACAAAGTAAGCTAAGAAGTGACAACATTGACCTGTTCTTCCATCCATCGATGTTGGGAACGTAAGATCTACCTCCAATAAGATGGACAAGCTAGCTGTGCTAACCCAGCGACAGAGGGAACACCAGAAGCAGAGTAGCATCATGGTATTCACAGACATAGCTAACAGAGCTAACACCAGACACCAAGGCCACATTGGAAGAGCTTCACCTGCTGTGAGCAGACAGGATCCAGGAGACAGAGACTGAACAGACTGCTGAAGAAGCTCAGTCCTGGACCCTGTGGAGGTGGAGGCTGGCTGACTGGACAATGATGGACAAGCTGTCAGCATCTATTTTCTTATAGAGCTTTTTACACTTTCTATACACTTTCTTACTTTGGTTTTCTTGATTGCTGCTGTGACTCCTCCTGAATTTCCACTCAGGGATAAATAAAGTATTTTCTATTCTTTTCTATCACATAATGGGAACAATCTTCTGCTGTGAGCAGAGCAAAAGGATCAAGTGAGAGCTGAGCAATGAAAGGGAAAAAGTTTTGAGCATGACACATCACTAGTGATCACGCAAGAAACAAAAGAAGACATTAAGTTTAAATGTCAAGTTTATTCATATGAAGCTCTGCTGTAGGGAAAGGAGCATTTATGATTTTAGTTATTCATACTCTGTGATTTTTGTGAATTCAATAAACCAACATCATATTGTATCAGAGTTGCATCAACTTTCAGATTTTGATGACAGATTGTGCAATAGTGCAGAAATGTAAATGAGGAAGCATTTCCTATCAATCAAAACAGCATATTGGAGATTGTATACATGGCATAGTGCACATCACAGCTTAAGCAAAGAAAAGAAGAATTCAAGTCGAAAGCCCAGAAGGATCCAGGGTTCTGTTCATCCTTGAGACCAGCCTCAGGAGCACCTTTAAGTGTTTGATTTCCCTCCTCAGTCATTCACTCATTCTTCCTCTTTGTGGTTTTCCTGCCACAGCACCTCCTGAAGCAGAAGCTGCAGCTCTTTATGAAAACAAACATCAGGACCAGGAGGATGGAGAGGAGGAACAGCAGGACATCCAGGCTGTGGTACTGATACCAGGTGAGCTCGTGGGCTGCCACCCTCAGGTGCTTGGCTCCTTTGTTCCTCATGGTGTACTCGATCCAGAACACAGCTTCATCCAGAGCTTTCATGGGTCTGTCGTGGTGGATGCTGGACAGTCTCATGGCGCTCTCCTTGTACCTGTGGTTGTGACAAACAGGAAGTTAAGCTCCGTCCTTCTGAAGGACATAAACAGACGCACTTCAGATTGGTTCGTGAACTTACGATTTATCATTGATGACAGCGTTCAGAGCTTCTCTAAAAGTCTCAGGGGTCAAGGAGTTCAGCTCCACCATGAGTGCAACTCCTTTGGCCTTCATGTGGACCAGGTTTCCTGCCTGGTCTCCAAACAGTGGGATGCCCAGCATGGGGATGCCGTGGTAGGTGGCCTCATAGAGTCCGTTTGAACCTCCGTGGGTGATGAACGCTTTGGTCTTGGGATGACCTGATGGGGCACCAAAATCAGTCATCATGATTCTAGATTAGAAAATGTTTGATGGGGTATTCTGTGTTCTTACATTTTCATACGCTGTAGAAATCCCTGAATCTGTCTGTAAACTCTGTTCACCAGATCTTCACAAGATTGCTAAAATGTTAAGATCGTCACATGAGGATCTACAATCTGGTTCATGACAGGTTAGAGGAGCGGGCCTCAATCACAAAGGTAGGTCCACCCCTTAAAAGAGCTGGCCAATAAGAGTGAAGGAGGTTTGCGAGCCAGGGAGTCTAAAAGGCTGAAATAAGGTTTCATACACACCAGAGTGAGAAAAAAGGATTTTTTTTAGCTCTTAAATCTGCAAAACTAGTGCAGGGGCAGCAGGGGAACAGAATTAAGCCTTTAAAAGCCCATCTTAAATACATAAAAAAAGAAAGAAAACTGCTTCATTGAGTAAAGAAAAAAATGATACTTAAATTTTTTTGGTAGATAAACAATTTTCTTTGTCTTGTCGCAGACATTTTTGTGGTGGCTTATTGCTTTCACCCAAAATTTTTAAAAAACTCTTGTTTTTACGACATAAGTTTTTAATAAAACGAGATTTTTTTATGTAGTTTTAAATTTCTTGTTTTTATGAGATACTAACTAGTAAAAACAGAAAAAAATATTTGTTTATTTTCCTGTTTTTAAAAAATACTGTCTCTGAAAATCAGAAAATATATATATATTTTTTTGTTTTTATGAGATACTATCTTGTAAAATTAGAACATTAGAAACTACTTATTTTTATTTTCCTGTTTCATGAAATACTATTTTGTAAAATCAGAAAATATTATTTTTTATTTTCTTGTTTCGCAAGATACTATTTTTTAAAATTAGAAAACCAGAAAATACAAACCTTATTTTTTTTTCTGTTTTTATGAAATACTATCTTGTAAATTAGAAAATCAGAAAATTCTTATTTTTATTTTCCTGTTTTTAGGAGATACTAATTGTAAAATTAGAAATTCAGAAAATATTTATTTTTTATTTTTTTTGTTTTGTGAAATATTATTTTGGAAAATCAGAAAATATTCATTTTTTATTTCCTGTTTTTATGAAATACTATTTTGTAAAATTAGAAAATCAGAAATTTTTTTTCCTGTTTTTACATGATATCTTGTAAATCAGAAAATCTTAATTTCTTTACACTATCTAGTAAAAACAGATTTTTTTTTTTTTATTTTCCTGTCTTTATGAGATACTACTTCATAACAACAGGAATCTGAAAAGTAAAAGAATTCCTGAAAATCTTAACTGGTCATCTCAATGAAGAAACATGAAACATGTAACTGTAAATTAAAACACATTAAAAAGCCTACCTTACTTGTATTGACCCCACACCCCTGATTAGCGAAAAAACAGCATAGTCATGCAGCTGAGCATCATGGGAAATCCTGTTTTACAAGATAGTATCTTATAAAACAGGAAAATCAAAAATAACTTAATTCCTGTTTTACGAGATAGATATGTCGATAAAACAGGAGTTTTTTTCCCCAAGCGAATGCAATACACCACCTGACATTTTTCCATTAAAGCCTCTACATGGATTAATTATATCATTTAAAGTCCTGAATATAAATGTCAGAAGACTTCAACTCACCCAAAAGATCGTTCTGAGGGATCCAGTCGTATAATCTGGTGTTGGCACCCAGAGTCTCTGGTTTTTGTCCGCTGTATCTCCACAGCACCTTTTATACACAAGTGAAAACACATAAAAACACATTTGGTGTCACTAAAACATTTACTGATTGACACTGAGACAGCAGAAGCACAAAGCTGCACTTCATTCTGTATCTTGTCACCTGTTGTTATTTATCCTGGTTTACAGAAAACACTAACCAGCACTAGAACGATATGTTAACCTATCATTAATGAGAGTCTCTCTTGTTATTGCTCATTTCTACGGCTGCCTATCACTGCCAGGTCAGGAAAAAAAACAGTTTCACTTTATTTAAGTAAACTGCATTATTACATCAATTGGTGATACTGAATCACGGCGTTATTTCATGACGTAAATATGGGGCTTATCACAGGACACTGAATTATGATGTTTCTTGATACTGAATTATAATGTTATTTCATCAAACTACATAATGACATTATTACGAGACATTGAATGGTGATGTTATTTCATTACATTGAATTATGTTGTGTCACATTATGAATTATGACATTAAATGTCATGACACTAAAAAAATGATGTTTCTAGATAATGAATTATGACATTAGTTTATGTTTCTGAATAATAATGAAATAACATGGTACTGAATTATGATGTTTTTTCTTCATTCTGAGTTATGATATTTTTCCATGGAGTTGAATTTTGACGTAGTGTCATCATTGAATGATGAAATTATTTCATGATACAGATTTATGACATTATCTTGAGATACTGAATTGTGATGGCTTATGTGTGCCTTAGTTATTTTTTGATTTTTTTTCTTTCTGTTTCTCACTAACTTTATCACAGATGTACAAAATAAACTGTGGGTACATCTCAACATTTCAGTTATGTATGTGCAAAGACATTGTCAGCTGGAGTATTTAATATTAATCAATCATGGTTAAGATGCAGGGACAACAGAAAAACAGATTAAATTAATTTGAATTATTTTGAATTTGGAAAACGTGGATTTGGGATAAATCTTTTTGAAATCAAATTTATCTGCTTTAAAACTGCATTTAACGTCTTAAAAATTCAACTTCAATTTCAAATTTGGATTAAATTTGAAATTAAAATGTGCTATTTCAGTTTGCAAGAATTCAGATTCAGTTTTACAATTTCAATTTCAATTGAGTCATCGACATCATCACGCAGACAGTTTTAAAGCAAATAAATTCAATTTCAAAACATTCAATTTCAGATCATGCCGTTCAAACTTGATGTTATAATTTAAATTCAGTTCCTAGTGGCACAAATATCAGCCTATAGATCAATTTTGATTTTTGAAGTTTATGGGAAGACTGCTTTTGTATTAAAAAAATGTTAATAAGTGGTTTTATATTTTTTGGAAATAGTCTTCTAATTATCAAACAATGAGACAATCCTTAATCATTATGCAAAAAGGAAATTTAGAGGATTACAGCAGCAAACAAGAATGTATATAGAGGAGACATTACAATACCCATACATCAAATAGAATAATACAGTAAGTGTAATCACGGAAAAATAATTGAAGGACTAATTACAGGACAAGGACGGCAGAGGGACAGAACAGAGACTAAAGAAAGAACAAAACTTGCTCTTTAAAGGATTAAGGACTCTGACCTTTTGTGGGATCTCAGCGAGGACTGAGGCGATCATGTTTGCCTTCTCCATGGGCATGTTCTTTATCATTGATCCCAAACTGAAGACCACGATGCCAGCATCTCCAGAGGTTTGCACAAACTCCTCCATATCCTGTTATAAAAGGAAAAACAATCAATAGTCAATCAAACACCAAGAGACCTGTGAGAGTTTTCCATTCCTACCTTTGGCAAAGGTTTGGCCGGTCTGCAGTGGACTCCACCGATATATTTGAAATTTGGGAGGAAAGGACGAGGGAAATCATGATCCCAGTATGTTCTCATCAACCAGAACGCTGTTTTACTCAACAGCTCACAGCTACTGGTTGGAGTTCCTGTGAAAAGGCAGAAGAAATCACTTTAAATGACAAAGCGAACAGAAGATCTGACTCTTTTTCAATCACTTTCTCCTCACCTCTGTATTCAGTGTAATAATTATCAAATTTCTTCTGAGAAGCCAGCATGGCGTCCTGCCACGCTTGTAACAGAAAGTTCCACACTCGCTCCAAGAAGGTCATCTTATCGGTCAGTTTGGTCATAACGCCTGGAACAAACGAAGGTGGAGCTGGGATCTGACCACAGTGTCTCTCTGAGTAACTCCCCAGGGAAAGGCGCAGAGTGAGGACCAGAGGGACGCTGAGTATCTCTGCAACCAACTCACTTCCTGGGTAGAGGGGGTCTGAGAAGAGGAGGTTGTATTTCCCCTCCTTCAGCTTCTTCATGACAGTGTCTGACTTCACCACTCCATCTAAAAACTTCAAATGATATTCCCCATTGAGCGCGACCAACTTTGTGAATTTGGAATAAATCTGCAAGTAGCTCATACGTTCAAACTCGTAGATCATGAATTGAAGAAACTCATCCATGTGTTTCTTGATCTCCTGCTTTGAGAAGGAGACGTTGAACAGTTCGTAGCTGAAACGTGAAGGTTCGTTCACGTCCATGAACAATGAAGAACTCGGCACCAGAACCGTCACTTTGTGTCCTCTGTTAACCAGCTCCTCCAGCACAGGCTTCAGGTTGATCCAGTGGCTGCCTTCTGTGTACCACACCAGGATGTTCCCACCGTGTGCGCTCCATGCTGCACAGAGTAACAGCAGAGCAGAAACACAGAGACGCTGCTCAGGCTTCATCGTGTCTGTCTGTGAGAGGACGAGTGATCTGTTGTTTAAAATACTCCTGGAAATTTAATCATTCACTGATCAAAGATGAACTCTGACACAGTGGCATAAGGCATGACTGACCCAACCCTTTATGAACGTGTAAAACTAGAATAACCTGACCTCTGCCATGAATACACAAACAGGCTGTGGAGCTAGGGATACACACAATAACTTTTTTTAAATCGATAACTGATTACTGATAACACACACACACACACACACACACACACACACACACACACACACACACACACACACACACACATTTATGTTTTTACCTAAGATCATGACATTAATTCTATGAACAAAACCAAAACACTATATACTTAACAATTCTTGAATTACCTTAGCCTGTGGGTCATGTCTGGCATATTTCTTGGATTTTGTGTGTGTCAGTAAGTGGCTTCGTGGCGGTTGGCTTTACGTCACTAGCGTCCTTAGCAGCCCCGGTGTCCTCGTGCCTTCCAAACTCCGTCGAAGCGACGGTTACGTTTCAGGTGACTGATTAGGTTGGAAGTATTGAGGCTGCTTCCTTTTCCTCCTCATGAAATTTTCATAAAATAACTTTCTTCTTCAGAAACTTTGAAGAAGTCCCACACAGTCGACTCCATGTTTCCTGTTTTGAAGCGTAAACATCCTGTGCTGTGTGCACGTTGTGATGCATTTAGGGTGTGACGGAAATTCTCTTCACATTCGTTTGCTTGTCCTTCTTTCAGCCTTTTTGAGTTTATATTTTTATTGTTTATGCGTAACATGTGAAAAAATACTGTAGATTCTGTCAATTCAAGTCAGTGACTACCACAATATGACCGAGATAACGATTTTTTTCCAACATGAGAGGAAACTCTTACATTTTCCCAGTCAGGATGCGGGGTTTTCTAATGCCGACGGTGCTTGAATGCAGCATTCACTGCACGCAGCTCAGGTCATGCTGCGTTCCATTTGTGGAACTTGGAAGGCGGGATTGAGAATGACGTCATCGAAGAGTTTAGCGTTCTAGTTGCCAAGGCGGAAAACTAGCCATATTGGCAGTATTTCTGTACATAAACATGGAACAATACTATTTATACAGCTGATTTATTGGGACAAACACTAGTAAGAAATTCTCCAATAAATAGAATATAACAGGAGTTTAATTACTGTTTACCCCTGAACTCGGAATTTCCTACTGGGAACTCAGGGGTAGTGTGGGTGCTCCGACTCTGGAAACTCTGACTACTGAGTACAAAAGGAACACAGCATTAGGCCCTTCTAACACAAAAAAGTTACAACTGAAAACATTAAAACGCAGTGAAAAACAATGTGTGTTCAAATAGAAATGTTGGGGGACAGAAAACGCTTTAGTAAGCATGCCAGGCCTGTAGTTGGCGCTGTAACTGTCTTGTCCAGAAGCTGCCACCGAAGTAGACTTGAGCCGATCATCTGGTGTATTAGGGAATACTAAGGGTCGAAGTGGAACAGATGCTCATTTTATTAAAGGCAGTCAGCAGATTGAGCAGCACAAGCAACAACAACATGCTAGTCCGTGTCGATTGTAACTACCCTACTGTTATACTTTTATTTGCGGCTGCACGAAGCAGAGCGTGACATCAACGTTTCCACTGACAACGCTGGCTTACTATTTACACGGCAGCATTTCAGAAAAACTCCACTCTGGAGGTCATTTTCAAAAGTTTGCATTTTAGGTCGGCAAAAGCACAGTTTCCGTGTAAATGCGAGGCCGAAACGCAACAAAACTTATGCGTTTCACCCTAAAACCGTTGTCTTGTAAATGGCCCCTAGATTTGTACCCTAGTTCCAACAGTTTAAATGCAGCTTTAGTTTAAGCTGCTGTCTCTTTAAGGCTTCCCACTTGACAAACCCCCTTCCCTCTGATTGGCCAACACCCTAAAGGCTTGTAGGGGCCAGACTTTTGGACAGTTCTTGGTGTTTGAGGCCCGCCCCTCTAATTTGTCATGTGGAAATCTGGTGCTGTTTTTAAGACAGAGTGTTTTGATCAGTTTAGAGACAGATTCACAACACATCAGTAGAAGTTTTAAAATCAGCACGTTTGGGCCTCTTGGTGTTTGATTGACGATTGATTGTCTTCCTTTTTTGCAGGATATGGAGGATTTTGTGCATTTTCAGTCTGGGATCTTTAATCAAAACTATCACCATGGAGATCCATGCTAAGATCCCGCAAAAGGTCAGAGGTCCCATTAAAGAGCAGGTATTGTGCTTTTTTCAGTCTTTGCTCTGTCCATATTTTTCTCTCACTGGTGGTTTGAAACCCCTTGTTTCAGTCTTTTTGTTTGGTGGAGCTCTTCAAATCTGCTGTCTCTTTAAGACGCCTGCGCCACTAAGCTATGGGCAGACCTTGGTGTTTGAGGCCAGTGTGGAGTTTTTTTTATGTTATTTCAGTTATATTTGTTCCATATTTTTAGATCTGAGTGCTCAGTTTGAACATCCAGCATTGTTATTTTATATCTATTTTTCATACATGGGAAAGCAGAATACCCCCTCTTTAAGCAGAATACCCCTCTTTAAGCCATAATCTATCTGGAGTTTGACAGCTGGGGTGAAAGCATCTGAAACCAACACATTGTCTTTGTTTCTTGACCAACTTTAAAAAAAAAATTTCATGTCATTTTGAGAAAGATGTGTTGGAACATTATGGTCGCTAAGCTAAAGCATGCTAACAGCGTCTTTGTGGGACTGTCTGTGGCTGATGTTGGCAGAGCGAGAGCAGCAGCTGATTTCAGAAGCTGTCTGGGGCCAGAGGGGTCACCTTGGAGTGAACACTGTGGAGGCGTGGTTTGTCCAAATCTTACCTCTGGGTTTCTTTGGCGCCCTCATTAACATTGTAGATTCCTTTTGACGCTGGATTCAGGAGCGTGTGGAAAAACAAAAAGCATTTGAATACTGAGTTCAATGGCCTGTTGAGGGAGGCTATTCAGCGTGTGTGGGTGGATCAGAGAAACTACAAACATGCAAAATGTGCAGAATCATCGAACTAATTCTGCATCTTCCCTGCTGCTTCCTCTCCTCGCGCTCGTCTTCCTCGCTCTGTCTCCGTGTCTTCCCACCACGGGCTAAGGGTTACAGCGTTTTGCTTTTTGAAGTAGATATTTGCATAATCAGATTAGGATGCGTGATTGTCAGTGCACTCCCCCATCAGAGGGTGCTCCAGAGCAGAGAGGGTGCTGTCCAGCCAGACAATGCACGACTCCCCTCCTTTCTCTGAGTCTCACCCTTCAGCTCGCCTGCACCTGCATCCCACCCTTCATCCATCCACCCATCCATCCGCTGGGGCTGCAGGTCGGCCGCGATGCAGGGGTGAGACTGAGAGGAAGGCAGAGGAGGAGGAGGAGGAGGAGGGGGTCTGGAGTGCATGACGGGAGTGGGAGGGCAGGGGTTGAGCTGAGATATTTAAACATGCAGAGTGTGAATTGGCTTTAAGGGGATAAAGAGCTCAGGGCCTATCGGTTGGCACCCAACTCCAGAAATTCTTTTTCATGGGCGCCTCAGCCGCGAGAGCGAGGGGCTGCCTGCACTGATCTGGCCCATTGTGATAACAGATTCAGACAGTGTGCGAGACGCTGATAAGGAAATGTGCTCTCAATAGACGATTACCCACATACTTGGTGGAGAATAGTCAATCAGGCAAATATACTTGGTGGAGGCAGAGAGAAGATTTGTTTTTATTTCAGTGCAGGGTTTGGTAATCCTGCAGGAAAGTTCAGGTTGGAGTGACGCTCGTTTGGAGATTTTTGTAAACAAGTATCAGCAGAAAATGTCCACGGCCTCAAAGGGAGCAGGAGCTGTCACAGGATGGAGAAATACAGTGAGGCAAATAGGTATTGAATGCATCAACTTTTTTCTCATCACATTTATTTACAAAGCTGCAATTCAAACAAAATTTCAACCAGACATTGGTATTAACTCAAATAATCCACACATGAAAAGAAATCACAACGTTCAGGTCCATAGATAATAATTATGTGGAATTAAGTACTATAACACAGGAAAAAAGTATTGAACACACCATGGAAAGGCTGTAAACTTTGGCAAGGAAATGCACCATACCACCTGAAATCTGTCAGTAATTATTACTTGAACTTCCAATTAGTGAAAACCAACATCAGCTGGGCTAATTGATGGTCTCTGAAGACATTCACAACCTGATTGTTGCTCAGCATCAGAATGGAACTGGTTACAGACTTATATCAAAGCAACTGAATATTCCAGTCAGCACCGTTGGGGCCATTATTCACAAGTGGAAGAAGCACCACCTTACCATCAACAGGCCACGCACAGGAGCTCCTTGAAGATTTCTGACCAGGGAGTCAGAAAGATAGTCAGAAGAGTACTCAACCAGCCAAGGACCACCCTGAAAGTGCTCCAGAAAGACTTGGAGGCAGCAGGTACAATTGTTACAGAGAAAACAATAAGCAATGCACTCCACCGCCATGGCCTCTATGGACGCTCAGCCTGCAAGACTCCATTCCTCAAGAAAAGGCATGTTGAAGCTGGTTTAAAGTTTGCTAAACAGCATCTTGACAAGCCTGTAGAATACTGGGAGAATGTTGTCTGGTCAGATGAGACCAAAACTGAACTTTTGGGCTGTCATACTACAGACCATGTTTGGAGGAGAAATGGCTCTGCACATCAGCCAAAAAACACTACACCAACAGTGAAGTTTGGAGGTGAAGCATCATGGCATGGGGTTGTTTCTCATCTCATGGTGTTGGCAAACTTCATATAACTGACGGAGCAATGAATGGAGCCATGTATGGGGAAATTCTTGATCTGAATCTGCTGCCATCCACCAGGATGATGAAGATGAGACGTGGCTTGACCTTCCAGCAGCACAACCATCCAAAGCACACGGCAAAGTTGACTCTCAAATGGTTTCAAAAAAAGAAAATCGATCTGTTAGAATGGCCTAGTCAATCACCTGACTTCAATCCAACTGAACATTTGTGAAGCTTCTGGAAGCTGTCATTGCAAACAAAGGCTTCTCCACTAAGTATTAGATGAGTCTCAGTTAGCGTGTTCAATACTTTTTTCCTGTGTTATTGCACTTAATTCCACATAAAAAGAAAAAAGTTGATGCGTTCAATACTCGTTTTCCCCACTGTAACTCTGAATCTCCTCCTGTGAGATGAAGCACCAACATCCAGATTTGGCTTCATTTTGTTATTTTTCATCAGGACCACAAAGAGTCAGCTGTCAGTTTCCCACAGGCCTCCAGTCAGTGTGTCCAGCTGCCCTCTGCTCCGTTTACACACCATTAGCTCCACTTTAACAGCCGGGGTGAAAGCGCCTGTAACCAGCGCTGTGTTTACTCTTCAGCTCAGTTTGTTGCCTGAAAACAGGGGGGGAAAGGCGATTAGGCGTGTAGATGTCTGACCTCGGTTTAAATCACAAACAGAGAAAAAAATAAACAGATTTTATTTGAAGGAGAGCTGAAATATTCTAAAGTTTATTGTCAGGATATTCACTTTTGCTGATATTCAATGTCAATATCGGATTGGGACACTCCTGGTCTGGTCTTTTAATAAATCTAGCATAAAAAAATACGACAGAATTCGCTGTTTGCATTGGTAGTCAAGATTATGCAAATTTCTCTTGAATGAAACCCACAAACTCAGTTCTCCTGCTCATCCCACAAATAAACATTTCTGACGAATGCGTCTCCATTAAAAAGAGAAATTAACAGAAGCTACATCTGTATAAGATGTGGAAAAATAATTCACCAAACATGTTGACTCCATCCTCGGCTTTCAGAAACCGCGTGCAGCAACAAAATGACGTCTTCCTGCAGAAAAACCCTCCAAGTGTCGGTCATCTGCTCGTGTTTGACTCCCCGCTGACCTCCGACCTCTGGGTCACAAGTTAAGCTTTGGTTTTCATCGCTGCTCTGGTCAGTGGACGGAGAGCAGAGGTCAGCGCGGCCGTCACAGGAGCGAGGGACGGACGTGTTTCTGGGCTTGTTGAGCACGGACAAAGAAACAGCGCGCTCACACTGAGTGAAATAATTTCATTAGAGTCTGCTTCGATTTTGACAGATGAATATTTTTATGTTTATTTTTCAACACTGTCAGTGGTTTCTTGGATTGTTGCTGTGGCAGGACGTTTGGACCAGATCTTGAGCTGAGTGTCTGCAGGTTGCAGCAAGTCAAATTTAAGACTTTTTCAGACTTTCTAATGCCAACTTTAATGAAGTTCAAGGCTGAAAACGCTCTGAATATAGAGGAGATGATCGGGGGATTCTGCTGTATCACAACCCAAAATGACATGGTCCAGCCAACACTCAATAAATTTGTACTTAACCATTGTCCCAGACTGGCTAGGTAGCATGCTGACCATTTATATCACAGGGATTAAAGCAAGAAAAAAAGACTGAAAACTGTATTCCCAGAGAAAGAAAAATGACATGAGGGTTTCTTTAAATTAATTTTAGGAATCACACTGACACATTTTTCTTTTTTTTTTTGAATCTTAAGATCTGGGCTGTCAGAGATGAGCTTGCCTGTATTCTAATAAATAAATAATAATAAGATATGTAAAATACAAATATGAAATATAAAAAATTAAACTACAAAACATAAAAAATATAAACATTAAAACTATATGAAATATAAAATATTTAAACTTAATACAGAAAAATAGAAATATAAAAAATAAATATAAAAGACAATAAATGTAAGATAAATAAAATATAAATATATAATATTGAAATATAAATATAAAAATAATAAAAAATAGAAAAAATAGAAAAAACAAAATATTTAAAAAAAAAATTACATTTACCAGTCCTTATCCCCAAATATAAGACCTTTGGGTAATGTACCAGTATATGATATTTTTAATAAGTTAGACCATAAAAAGGCCTTAATTCAAGATACATGAATTTAAGACTTTTAAAAACTTTTCAAGGATATGAGCTTGTCTCCATTGTAATGAAGTGATAAAATGAAATATATAAAATATAAATATTTAAATTAAAAATATATAAAATATTTATTTAAAATATTCAAATATAAAATATATGAAAAATTATTTAAGATTTAAAAAATATACATTTAAATTTTACAAAATAAAAAAATATATAAATATGAAAATATATAAAATATTAATTTAAAATATATAACTGTAAAATATATGAAATATATTATAAAATTAAAAATATATATAAATTGAAATTTTTCAAAATAAAAAAAATTAAACATGAAAAATATAAAATGGACAAAAATATGAAAAAAAAAAACATTTACTAGTCCTGCCCCTCCAAATTTAAGACTTTTGGTAATGTATTTAAGACCAAGACCAGCATATGAAATTTAAGACATCTTAAGGCCTTAATTTTAGACACATGAAGACTTATCAAGACTTTTCAAGGATGTGCGGACACCCTCTTGAGGACCTTGAAAGATTTGCTAAGGAAGAATAATCTGGACTGGGTTTCCTCAGGAGGGCTGAAGATTTTGACCTCAGCTGTGTTAAAGTCAGTGTTTATTTGATCTTTAAAGGCCTCATCTGATCAAAAAATGACATAAAAAAGAGAAAGAAGTGTGTAATTTAATAAGAAATCATTTATTAAATAAATAGATGAAATAAATAACATACTGTATTTTCACAAACAGACCAAAATAAGTTACAAAAGAGGTATCAGGAGAAACACACACACTCTTCACATCGGACAATCAACGCGTAATCTTTGGCTGAACCACATGCTTCTTTTAAAAACCTCAAACTAAGACCACGTCTGTGACCACGGGTTTGTTAAAGTCGAACTGAGCGCTGTCGGCTGGTTCTGTCGTCTGATGCTTTGAAGTCTCCTGACCTTCATCGTGGATTAGAGGTCACAGTCAGTCCTGCAGCGCGTCGATTCAGAGTCAAAGTGCCCTTGGCTTTTCGGAGACGATTGGCTGAGCCATTATCTATTCAAATGCTTTCCTGAATCTATCGCTTCAAATGAGAAATTCCTTAATCCCTCCGTTTTTCCTCATCGGCAAAAACAGCCGGCGCCGCCAAAACGAATTAGTTCCAGGCGGCCGGCAACAAGAATTAACATGAAGATACGAGGGAATGCTCTACATCCAGGTTTTTACACATCCATGCAAAATACAAATGAGTATTCTAACAGTGATCGGCGCGGAGGCCTCGCACGCGTCCAGCAGCGTCTGGGCTCCACGCTTCGACCTGCTGACGTCAGAGACACACACAGTCCCAGGATCAGTTTTTGGGAAGAGTTCACCAGGCCTCTGAGCTGTCGCAGCTGGACCCGGGCGAGGGCACCTCGGTGTCGCTGGTCCCGGCCCAGGCGTGAGGAGGCGACTGCAGCTGCTCCATGTTCCCTCTCAGGAAGGTGAGCAGGGCGGCGGGCGAGTGGCCGGCGGGCTGCCCGCTCTGGCTCTCCAGCAGCTGCACCAGGAAGTTGATGTAGCGCATGGCGAGGCGCAGGATCTCGTTCTTGCTCAGCTTCTTCTCCGGGGGGTGGGTGGGGATGAGTTTTCGCAGCTCGGCGAAGGCTGTGTTGACGTTGTGCTGGCGCCAGCGCTCTCTGGTGTTGGTGAAAACCTTTCTGGTCATGATGTCGAGAATCTGCAACGATAGGTACATCAGAAACTCTTCAATTTTACAAAAACTGACTGAATTTTTCATTTTGGGGACTTTGTCAGGAGCAGACTTGGTCTAAGATCCTCTACACTCAGTACAACAGTTTTGCATAATTCCATTTGCACAACAACGTTTTATTTTTTCTTTTGCAAATTGCACAGTTATTGACATCCTTTTCAGTGCACTATATTTTATATTTCAATTTATTTTATTTTATTTGATTTAAACTTGTGTGTATTTCTTTTTTATTATAACTTATGTTTTTTTTTTACCTTATGTGTATTTTTTTATTTTAACTTATGTGTATATTTTTTCTTCTCTGTAGAAAGCTTTTATTTTTATTATTATTATTTTTTATTATTAATATTATTTTTTGTTTTGTTTTTTAATTAATATTTTTTCAGTTATTTCTTATTATTTCTTTTTATTATTTATATAAATATAAATATATATATATATATATATATATATATATATATATATATATATATATATATATATATATATATATATATATATATATATATATATATATTTCCTACAATTTTTTTTATTTATATTAAACTATAATTATTGTTTTTTTTTAACTAGTTTAGCTCTATTTTTTACGATTTATGTATGATTTTGTGTGTGTTTATAATAATTGTACAAAGAGATTGTAGTTAACTGGATTTAAATTCCTTTTATTCTTGAGATACTTGGTGAATAAAGCTGATTCTGATTCTTATGCCTCATCAAATTTGTTTTGCATGTTCTCAAAAGGAGGAAATACCCCAAAACATCACATTTATCTTTTAAAACCTGGTTAATTTTCATTTTTGAAACCTCATGCACCCAAAATGAAAATCTTTTGTCAAGGAATAGAACAAGGCATGTTTTTATTTTCCTAAAATTTCAATTTCCTAAAAAAAAAAGAGGAAAATTCTGACAAGATCAGTTAAGATCAGTTAAACACTAATCCTTTGCAAAATTATCTTTAAAATCCTGCAAAAATGAAGAGATTTTCTCCCTTTCTAGTTCTTAAAAAACAGACTGTTTTTGCACAAATTATTTCCTGAATCCTCTCCTTTTTATACTTGATTGATTACCATTAATTAGCCAATATTTCGATGATTTACGCTGCTGTTGGGTGCAGAAATTTCATTTTTAGGCGTTAGCTTGTGCACAAACATGTAGACATCTTCACTAAAACCCCAGGTTTATGTTACATTTTATATTTTGACTTGCTAAATCAGACAGTTTTATACAAAATGCAAAACCAACGATTGAAAATGAAGAGTTAACAAACTCTTAATTTGACATTTTCTGCAAACTCAATCACTTCATTGAAATAATTGAGGATTTAACAAATCAGATGAAAAACACAAGCCTCAAAGAATTAAAGAAAAATATTTAACTTGTGTTGATTTCTCACCTGTTTGTGTGAAAACGTGCAGAAAGTCTGAGGCGTCCTCGCTGTGATCAGCTGTCCAGGAGTCTGGTGTGGATGTCCTCTCAGCTCTGTCTCCTCATGCTTCGCTTTAAGATCCTTCTGAGAGGAGGAGAGAGGAGGAGAGAGGAGGAGGAGAGAGTCTGAAGGGGGAGGGATGGGGTGAGACGACTGCATGCTCGCATCCCACATTTTATAGCAGGGTGAACCTTTTGTGTGACGTGCAGCGCGGGCGTCATTGTGTGAGGATTGTTAAAACACATCCCTCCCCTCTGAGCGCGTGCACGGGTGCAGGTGGCGTTAGAGCGCACCGTCCACACATCTTCACCTTCAGATCCTCACCAACGGGCTTTTAAGTGCTGCTTTTATGATTCATTGCTGCTTTAATCCCTGAAGGTGACACACACACACGCACACACACACACACACACAGTCCCTCTGAGGTGAAACTGAGACGTCTGGACACGTCCTCCTTCCTGTCTCCAGCTCCTCGTCCCCTCCACCGTTGGAGTTCAGCCTGATTGGGCTACAAAAGGTAAAAACAGCATATCCAGATTGACAGTTGAACAATCCCCGTTTTGTTGGGACTATGGTAATCTCGTTGAGGCCACACATAAATTACAGAGGAAGGAGGGCACCGCAGCGTCCTGCTCACCTCTCCTCTCTGCCTCCCACTTTCAAGCCAAAAAACACCAAGTCCAGTTTAACCAATTGTGACTGTTTCTCTTTTTACACCCTTCAAGTGTTGTTTCAAAGACGCAGCCTTCCATAAAAGTCTCTGTGTGGAGTAGGAATTTACATAATCCGATTAGGGGCTGGGATTAGCTGGAGAACGGGCCCCGGTGGGGGCCGGTTTTCTGAATCGGCCATTCATGGGCCCGGCTGCACGGCCAAGAGGCTGCACCTGCAGGCCGGGCGCCCCTGAGCCTCTCTGCAGCTCTGCAGACTCGCTCTCAGCAGGATGTCAGCGTGCTTCAGGTGAAGAATACACCTGGCTGCTTCTCACCCACCTGTTGGACAGGTGGAGGGTGGAGTGTGGAGTGAATCAGGTTTTAATAAAGTGTTGAACTCTAGAGGATTTATAAAGACAGACTGATGGACTGACAGTGAACGGCTCCATTCACAGAGGAAACTTCTCATTTACGTCCCGTTTAATTAAACCAAGATGTGTGTGGATTACACTAATCAGGGATTACAAAGCCAATAGAAAACTTCATAAGTCTATAATTTAAATTTTCTTCAATCATTTTAACGTTTTGTCTCTTTTAGTCTCAACCTTTTTTAATAGTTTAAGCTGCTAAGGCTAAACTGGTCTGGAAATTTTGTTATGATGGTTGTAAAATGTTGTGAAAATGCCCTTTGTCCGAGTGCTTTAGCCGCTTTTTCAAGTCATACGTGAACGTTAATGTTTAGCATCTGGTAAAGGATTAAGTTTTGACCGTTACAGAGCAACCAGTGTTCAGGAGTGAATAGTGACCATACTAACTGGTGACTCTCACTTGAACGTGTCAGTGTTTTTCAGCGAGGGTCGTCACTAGTTAACAGGGTCAAACTTTACACTGTAACACCAGGGACTTCTGCAGCTGTGTTATTAAATGTGTCTCCTTAATCTAATCTCAGGTAAAAAGGTTTGACCATGAAGAAATAATTTTAAAAGCCATTGTTATTTTTCTGATTGGGCAAAAACTCATTTTAACACTTTTTTGTGATATTTCCACTAATTTGCTTCACCAGTTTGCTTTGTATTCTAAAACACCAGTGGAAAAAAAATAGAGATTTTCTTGAGCTGTAAATCATTTAAAGCTACTACGGTGATGTTTTTGTTTTTTTAAAAAAAACTTGCAAATATTAAAAAAATATGTAATCAATTTGGAAAATTTGGAAAATTTTAAAATTTTGGAAAAAATTTCAAAACAAAAAAAAGTTTAAATAATGTGCAATAAATTGCAAAATTTTCCCAAAAATTGAAATTTCAAGAATTTGCTAAAATTCTATAATTTGAAAAAAAAATCAAAAAGGTGCTCAATAAAAAAAGATTCTAAAATGTGCTTTTTTTTCAAAAACTGAATTTTAATAATTTGCAAAAATTTGCAAATTAAAAAAAATTGAATCTTTTTCCTAAATTTGGGAAAGAGCTAAAAAATTAACATTAAAAATAATTGCAAGATTTAAAAAAAAAAAGCAAAATAATGCAAAGATTCTGAAAAAATTTAATTGCCTTCATTCAAAAAATTAATACATAAATTTTTAAAATTAAAAAGTATTTTAATAAAAAAAATATATACTTAAAAATTCAAAAAAAAAATTAATTTGAATAATCAGCAAAAATTTAAAATCTTTTTCTTAATTTGGGAAAATGCTAAAAAGTTGAAATTCAAAAAATTGCAAAAATTCCAGAAAAAAAAAACAGAAAAAAAAATCAAACAATTTGAAAGCTTATCTGCAAGATGTGACGCATATTTAGTTCAATGAAATGTTAACATATGATTTACTGAGTGTCAGTGTCTCTAATCATCAATACCCTCTGTAAGAAAACTAAAACCTTTTTTTTCAATAACTTTTTTTTAAAACAACAAGGAGCCACTGCAAAGGAGTCAAAGAGCTGCATGAGGCCCGAGAACCAAAGGTTGCAGACCCTTGTTCTAGAGGGCTAAAAAACGAAGTACCCCCTCTTTAAAACCAAGACTTCATGGCTGCTGTGACTGTATCATGTGACTTTATTTTCTTCATCTTGCCGGTTGATTTTAACTCTTAATGTCAGTGTTTGTCTCTGTGACTCAGCAGCAACTCATGTCACTTATTGATTGATTTTATACGCTGTGTGCGTGTGTCTGAGTTAAAGCAGCTCAGGTTTACGAGAACAAATCACCTTTGGTCAGAGAAAAAACTGAGCTGTGTTGTTTGCAGAGCGGAGGAAGCTCACAGGTGAAACAGTAAACGTCTGCAGTGATCTCTGATAACAGCTGTGTGACCTTTTGAGCTGAAGCTAAAAGATGGTTTTGGGTTTAAACAGCCTGTTAATTCCCACAGTATCTCTCCTCTTCCTTTCAGTCAGGGGGTAATTACTGCTCCGTCACTCTGCTGTTTACCTAACCTTCATTCAGGAGCTCCTTTCACCATCCTGCTAGCACAGCTTCTGTTCCCCGGCCGTAAAAAACAAAACATTTAGTCTGAGTCTTTGTTTGTCCACTGCTGGTGGAGGCCAGAGAGGGAAAGATGGAGGGGTTTAAAACCAGAGAGGAGCTGGCGGGGTATTGATGGAGGCCAGGCAGTGCTGGATGTGTCCGCGCAGAGACTGGGGGAGGCTTGGAGTCGATGTCCCCGGGGGTCGTCTTTGTCTGGGGATCACTCCTGGGGGAGCTGGCTTCACTCTGCTGGCTCGTGAAGATAAGCACTCTCTCCACACGCTGAGAGACGATGATAAGGGGATTGCTTCACTAAATGAAAAAAGAGAAAGAAATGGCCCCACCACTGGAGCTGCTGAAATGAGAGGTGTTATCAGTTCGGCTGGGAGAAGACCCTCAATCCCGACTCCTCCGGCCATAAATCACAGCTCGTTTTCCAGCACTGAGCATGCTCCATGTGGGAGGGGGGGACCAAAACAAAGGCTAAATGTGCACATGGTGTCGTCTGGGAGCTTTTTATTACTCACAGAGGCAGAACATAAACACAGGAAGCTCTTTAAAACACATTTTTCAGCAGAAACAACAAATTTAACATGAGGTGGAGGATGGGTTAAATCAACTTTTACTGAATAAATAGATTTAAAATTAATAAATATCAAACTCTTAAACTGTATCAAACATGTTTTAAATATCACAAACAACAGTAAGATGATGAGTCTATGCTAATTTATCTGAAGCTAATGTTTTGCTGCCACACTTAAATATTTATTTCATCTGAATTAAAACTGGGAAGTAAAACTTACCTTTAAATAACAACAAATAGTTTAAATACAACAAACTTGGAGCTTTCTCCAAACACAGGAACAAAATACTCCGACTAAAATAACCTCAGCCTCGTCTGTCCGTCGCGTCGGCCGGGGACTTTCTCGTAGCTCAAACGTCCTTTCTTCAGTGGAGTCAACACTGCAGGAAATAAACATAAACACACACAGATGAGTCACAGCAGAGTTAAAAACAGGCTGATTCAGGTGGTTCAGCATGAAAACGTCCAGAAGATCAAGACTTTTCTCCTCATTTAATCAATACCTCAACCGATTTTCTGCTAAAGAATTTTAAAGATGGGGTATCCTGATTTTTTTACAGTCTTTTTCCTCAGCTCACCTGGATTAAAATCATTCAGGAGCCACAAAATCTACTTTATCCACACAAAAAAACTATTGAGTGCATAAATTCTATTCATTGTTAAAATCTCGGTAATTTATCTAAATGAGAAGTTTTTTAAACTAATAAAGTTTTACATGTGATGTCTCATTTTTTAATAAACAAAAATAATTTTGCAAAATTTAAGAAAGATTTGAAATCTAAAAACTTGCAAAATATTTAAAAATATTTGAAAAAAGGGAAAAAATATTTTTGGAAAAAATGTAAAAAAAAAAAAAAAAAAAAAAAGGAAAAATATTTTAAAAATCTGTAGAAATATTTCAAAAATTCTTGGAAATTTTAGACTTTTAAAAAAAATAAAAATAAAAACAATCTGCAATTTAAAAAATTAGCAAATTTTTTAAAATTTTTCTTGAAATTTCTGAAATTTACAGGTAATGTCTTATTTTATTTGTTGTACAAAAATAAGTTCACAAAATTTTAGAAGGTTTTGAAATGTTAGAATTTTGCAAAATATTTGAAAATATTTGGAAAAACATAAAAATATGGAAAAAATATTGAAAAAAAGGAAAAAATATTTTTGGAAAAAATGGAAAAAAAAGGGAAAAATATTTTTAAAATCTGTAGAAATATTTTAAAAATTCTTGGAAATTTTAGACTTTTAAAAATAATAAAAATAAAAACAATCTTCAATTAAAAAAGTTAGCAAAAATTTTTAAAATTTTCTTGAAATTTCTGAAATTTACAGGTAATGTCTTATTTTATTTGTTGTACAAAAATAAGTTCACAAAATTTTAGAAGGTTTTGAAATGTTAGAATTTTGCAAAATATTCAACTTAAAAAACATAAAAATATGGAAAAAATAGTAATACCCCCTCTTTAAAGTGCAGTTACCTGTTGCATCTTGAAAAAGTCATTTGTTGCAAACTTTTATGTTCATATATTCATCACTGTAAAGCTTGTCTTTTCTTCTTTAAGGAGCCATTTTATTTTTTTTCTTGCCTAAATAGTTGAGGAGCAACAGGGCACTCTGATGGGTTTTGAAGCGTTGAAGGATTCTTGAGTTAAAACTTGAAAATTATAAACGAATTTTACAGTAAAATATGGTAAAAAAACATGGTTGTTTGAGAAAGTAGAGACCTGTTTTCACCCTCTCTTCTCTAAATCTTCCAAACTATAAATCCAAAAAGGAAACAGGAAGATAAATGGACTCACCTGTCCCCATCAAGCCCGCCTCCTCCCTGCTCCTCTTCCTCTCCTGTCCTAACCAGCATCTGGATCCGTACTGAGCGGACGCTGCGGTCGTCTCTCTGCTGCTTTGACCCTGACTCCACATCATGGCGTCTGCGTGAGGGCTCAGACCGTACACCGCGCCGTGGCCGCCTGGATTCTGGAGGCCGCTGTAGGCTGCTGTGATCATGTGACCAGCAGCTGGTTGCTCCTGGAGCGGACTGAAGCCCAGCACAGAGTCCAGTCTGAAAGGCCTGTCCGGCTTTGTCGGAGTCCACTCGGTGTTTCTCCTTTCCACGGCTCTCCCTGAGGCTCCAGCTCGGCCTGTCCAGCCACAAAACTCCACCTCCTTCCCCACCCTGTCCTCCTCCTCCCTCCACAGGTCTCTGCTGGTCCAGCTCCTCATGGGTTCACCTTCTGGGCTGCTGAAGGAGGAGCTCAGGTCCAGTCTGAAATCTGTGCTCTGATCCTGAATCACTAAGTCTGGCTCACAGAAGCCGGGATCTGCTCCGAACATGAAACTGGGGGCGCTGCAGGAAAGCTCAAAGCGAGGAGTTTCAGACGTCACCACCTCTGAGTCTCTACCAGAAACTCCCCAGTGAGGACTCATGGTGGTCCAGGGGCTGTTTGGGGGGACCCTCTGAGACTCTGAGTGGTCTGAGTCTGTGGTTGTGTACAGGAGGGAGGTGTCGCTGAACAGCTGGGAGCAGGAGAGGAGGAGGAGTCATTCTGTGATTGTCACCTGAGGAAATTCTTGATTCTGATTGGTCGAAACCACCTAACAACACTAATTAACCAAACTCCACAAGTTAATGACCTCAGCAACCCATGGTGTGATGAGTATCTGATGGAGTGTGGTTTCTGGTCTCACCTTGAGCACTTTATGAGGAACCTCAGGGAGCAGCTCCTGCAGCTGGGACAGGGAGGCCCTCAGGAGCCACTGGAGGGACGGCACTCGGCTCAGCATCAGCTGACCAACCAGAGGGTTCACGCTCGGGAACTGACACACACACTTCTCCTCCTGCAGGGACAGAAAGGTCGGAGTCAGAGCCAGAGCGGGAAGATCGATCCCTGTGAGTGGACCATTAATCACCTCTGAGGGGATCACAGCCAGCCAGTCCTTGTCCAGGTACTCCACGGGGTCCCTGTCACTGGACATCAGGCTGTGGAGGCAGATCTGGCTGATCCATTTAGCCACCTCCAGAACCTCGGGCACAATCAGCACCTGGCAAACAGAAGCTGAACTTGAGGACAGAGCTGGAGTCATTTCCTGTTTGGATGAGATCATGTGATCATCACCTTCACGTCCAGACTCTCTGACTTCACGCTGAACAACACCAGAGACGAGTACACCAGCACCAGGCTGTTGAAGGCGTCGCTGGGGAAACTACGCAGACAGAAACGTGTACGGTGAGTCTGTGTGTATGAAACATGTCACTTTACTTCACCCGTGTGTGTGTGTGTGAGTGTGTGTGTGTTTCCTGACCCTCCTCCCTGGAAGCCGGGGCAGTGCAGGATGAGCCAGCAGCTGTCGTACTGCAGAGACAGAGCCGTCAGCCTCATGACCAGCCGCTCGCTGGCGTGCTCCTGACACAGCTCATCCTCCTCCTGCACACACACACAACACATAACACACACCAAAGGGAGGTAAAACAGTGTGTGTGTTCATGTGATGATGCTTCTGTGTCCTTTAAGAGAAGCATCAGGTGCTTCTGTCTCATGTTACCTGGATGACGATGGCGGTGCTTTCGTTCACGGTGATCACGGCGTACTGATGGGTTCCTCCGAGCATCTGCAAGGAGGGGGAGTGGCTCCTCTCCAGCACCGTTATATTAAACCTACACACACACACACACACACAGACTTTTGAAACACCATCTGGTATTTTAACGATAGCTTATCAACACGGGCATGTTGTGGAAACACATTTTTATAAAGCTGGACTGATTTACGCTTAAAATGCTGAACAAATAAAAAAGATGGATTCTTTTTTTTCTGTCAAACTTGATGTTTTTGGATACTGAACTCAAAGTTTCAGATAATTTTATTTTAGTTTTAAGTCTGAGGACTCAGCAAGAAGCATTAAAGAGGAGTTAAAGCTTTTTTTTCCATAAATAAATCCTTCATTTTAGTCTTTTTTCTATGATGGTTGGAAAAAAGTTGAGGTGTCAGATCCCCCGAATAAATCTTGAGAGGAATTTTTTTTTCGGAAAGTATGGCTTCTGATAAAGTCTGTAGACGTCATCATCACCATTTAACTTTTTTACATCATCTGGTGCCCTCTGGGGTTCAAAAACACTTATTTTCAAATGCCTGGTAATTACAAACCGTTTGTCCTATTCAAAAGTAAAATGTGCACGTAGCATATCATGTTTTTGTCCAGAGTCGTGAAGACGTGGACTCGTACCTTGACTCCAGCGTCTGCAGCAGCAGGGGACAGTTGAGCAGCCCGTCTGTCACAAACAACACATACGGCACGTTCTCCTCCAGGCTCCACGAGTCTTCTCCCGTCTCTGTTTGGAAAACACACGTAGAGGAACACACCCCGTACACAGCTCGGCACAAAAACCTGAGTGTGTGTTGGCAGCGTACCAGTGTGTGAGATGATTGCGTTGAAAGTGAGGTGGTTGACCCCCCTCTCTCTGCACACGGCGGCCCACGGCGAGTGACCCGGGTGGTCGTACTCCACCACCAGAGAGAAACACCTCCAGGGGAAGTCAGGGCCCACGTGCTGCTCACACACCAACACACACACGCTGTCGCACATGCTGGCAGGACAGAATGGGAGGGTGAAAATAACTGTGTTAAACACTGAACAGCAGCTAGAACAGGGGTCTACAACCTGTACTTTAAAAGGAGCTGTTTTTCCTCAGCTCACAAAATCTACTTTATCTCCACAATAAAGACTACTGTGGACAAAAGTCTGTGCGTAGTTAAAATCTAGTAAATAGTTATCTAGAATTTTTAAAGATTTTTTTTTTAAACTCAGAAAATTGTACATGTGACATCTTTTTTTAAATTATTTTTCAAAAATTTGCAAAAAGTGAAAAAAAAAAATCTAAAATAAAAGAAATAGCTGCTTTTTTTTGAATTAAAAAAAGTGCAAAAATAAAAAGAGGAATTTTAAAAAATAGAAAATAATTCACAAGTTTTGAATTTAAAAAAATGAAGAAAAAAAATTAAAAAGGAAAAAAAAATTCCAAATGTTTGCAAAAATTTCAAAAATCTTGTAAAACTTCAAAAATTTGCAAAAATTCCAAACAATTGTGAAATTTTAAAAATCTGGCTCATGACACCTTTAAACCACCCAAGACAGGCCTCCAGAGAGCTGGCCAATCAGAGAGAAGGGGTTTGGTGAAACAGGGGGCCTTAAAGAGACAGCAGCTTAAAGGAAGTGTTTCAGACAGAGGCTAAAGTAAGGGTTTTTAAAACACTGATGTGAGAAAAAAAGAGTTTTTTTTTTAACTGTAACCATGTAAAAATGAACTTCAAAGAAAATGCAAAATCTTTCATAAAAGAAACAAATTTTTTCAAGAATTTGCAAACATTTCAAAAATCTTGTAAAACTTCAAAAATTTGCAAAAATTCCGAACAATTAGGAAATTTAAAAAATCTGCCGAAATTGCTTGAAATTTTTGGAATTTCAAAAGTTTGCAAAAGTTTCTTACAACTTAAAAGATCCAAAAATTTTGCAAAAATTTTAAAAGTATATTGACAGAGTTGATGAAGATTTAGTTCAACAAATTGTTAACACGTGATTTATTTAGTGTCATTGTCTGTAATTATAAATAACTTCTGTAAGAAAAAAAATAAAAATAAAAATTCAACATTTTTTTTTAAAGCTACAAGGGACCAATGCAAAGGAGTCAAAGACCCTTGAGCAAGAACAAAAAAATCTTCCAGGACTCTCTGGAGAAGAACTAACAGACGTTTTTCTCTTCACAAACAATTCAGCTCTCATCTGTAACATTTTTTTCTGGATGTTTCAGCTGAATGTCACTCAGACTGAGTCTAATAAGAATTTTTTTTTCAAATGTGAAACAGAAACACTTGCTCAGAGTCCAGTTTTTGCAGCAGTGATTGACTCCAGTCTCACCTGCTGATGACGCTGGCACCGTTGAGTTTCTTCCTGTCCTCCTCTGGACAAACTGCAGTCACAGCTCCACCTGAGACGAAACAGAACACCTGAAGCTGCGTGATAAGAGCGTGATCGGGCATTTGTTTCCACGATTAGATTAAACTTATTTGAAAGTCATGCAGGTAAACGAATCAAACAATTAACAAGCAAACTTTGTCAGTTTGTTTCGTAGTTTAGTAGCCTGCTGTATTTAGTTCTGTTCATAGCCCGGTGCTGTGAGACGTATTTATCAGTCCGTAGCACTGTTGTTTGAAACGTGACAAAAAGCAAACTTAAGTTTGTACGTCAGCAGCCGGCTATATGTAAGGTATTAGCACAAACAGATTAACCTGTGTTAGCCTTCAGCTACTGTTTAAGCCTTTGGTCCATGATTTAGCCTTTTGTCCATGTTTTAGCCTTTAGCCCATGTTTTGGCCTTGAGTTGATATTTTAGCCTGTGAGGCCTGAATTGCTCCAAATGCGGCAATAAAAAATCACTTATGAGCTTCTTGTTCAAAGACATCACTCCTAATCCATAAACTCAACAAGATAATCCTCTGACTCAATTGTTTTCAGATCTTTTCATTTATTTTTGCACTTCAGGCTTTATTTTTGTCCTTAAATTTTTGAAATAAGATACTGTTCTGTACTTGCCAGCTGAATGAGGTTCATATTCGGTCTAATTAGACCTTTTTACTAAAAATAAAACAAGAACATTTCCTTTGATTTTAGTTTTTGTTCAGTGTTGATCTTTCTTCTTGGTTATACACTCAAAAAATGGAAAACACCTTTGATATTTTGGTATTTGGGTGTTTGTACAGTGTGTTACATAAACTCACATTAAAGAGGAAGAATCTCATTCTGATGAGCAGCGCTGTTGATTATTATTTGTGTGGCTCACCTGTAACTTGGCTCAAGCTGGTGATGAGTACAGATCTGTTCTCATCAGAGTCGACTGATATCATGACGAGAACCTACAGGAACAAATCAAACAGAAACAGAGACACACAGAGGAAGCTGAAATAAAAAAAATTGAGGTAACGAAAGGAGGAAAGGAAGCTTTTGTTCCCCTGACACCGACTTTCTCCATGATTTTCTGCCCCGTCCTGCTCTGCATCCACTCAGCCACCAGCTGCTGCAGCTCCAGCAGTTTGAAGTTGGGCTCCTGGTTTTTGTGGCTGAGGTAGAAGAGGATCTGGAGCCTTCTAACCAGCTGCTGCAGACTCGGCTCAGTGCACACCTCCGCCGCCTGCATCAGGTAGGCTTTAGAGCAAACAGAGAGGCCTTACGTCAGACAGTGGCTCAGTTATTTAAAGACACATGAAGGAAAGTTAAAGTCAGCTGTACCCAGAGCCGTGCTCAGGTCACACTTCAGCAGCAGCTCCTTGAACGTCACCAGCGCGTGAATCAGAGCCGCCCGGTTGAAGAGCAGCTCCTGATCTACAAACACCAAACTTCATGAAGTTAAAGGCTTTAAATCCACGTTTTTGCATTTTCTGAGACTTCCTGTACCTCTGACCAGCTCTGCGCCCTGTGCCTGCGTCCTGCAGAGCGCCTTCTCCTGCTGCCGGAGGAGGAAGAGTGTTTGATCGGGGGCCAGGCAGCTGAAGTCTCCCCACGCTGGGATGTTGAGCCCGAGCTGCCTGGCTGAGCTCAAAAACGGCTGAGCGAAGGCCAGCAGCTGGAAGAAGGCTCGCTGCTGACTGTCTGTACACCACAAAGAGAAACAGCCTTTATTTTTAGTTTGGAAAACCTAAAGCAGTCTGAAAGAAAACGCTGTCAGAGTGTGAGACCTGCGGCCTGGACTTGAACGACCCGGCTCTCCTGACTGAGCAGCGAGCTCGTCAGCTGAGAGGCTGCTTTCTGCTCTCTGGTGGCGTTTCCTGTCACAGCGTGGCTCATGTAGACCGGTGTCCTCTCTGAGGTCTCATCTGGATCATCTGGAGGAGTCTGGAGCTCAGGTGGGGTTTGTTTCTCCACCTTTTCTGCTGATGGATGAAAGAGGAAACAGGCACAACGAAAAAATAATAAAAAAATATCAACGTTTTGAAAAGTGCAAACATTCAAAGTCATAAAAACAAAGACGGGGAGGTCAGTTTGGGCTTCTCCTCTGAAGATTGTTTCCATAAACAACTTACATATTTCAGTCTTTCCCAACAAAAACTTAAGTCTAAGCATTTCTACACAAGTGTGTGGTTGTTGAGCACAATGGCAGATTTTTTAATCTACTTCAAACAATTCAGGCTTCATTTTTTTCCTTTTAATATCTTTTAATTTCTTAAGTCTTATGTCAAAGTTTTCAGAAAAGAAGAAAAAAACAGTTTTTAATGTGCATTTATAATTCTTTATCACATTCAAAAAGTTATATTTGGATTATCAATATTATTTTTTTACTTGTTTTATTTTTAATTCTTCAGCTTAGGCAACCAAGCTATGAGGCTAACAGTTTGTGTCCATTACACTGTTTCTAACATGATAACTACTTTCTTTAATTATTCCTTAATTATCTCGCATTATTTTAGTTTTTTTTGTTCAATAAAAAAAGAAATGGTCATGTGGATTGTGCTGTTGTTAGACACTCCATAGAAAAAAACACAGATCAGGTACTACACTATAAAAATTAGAAACAAAAGGACTCTTTTATTAGACTGAAGATGTCTCATATCTGTCTGACAGGTCACAAAAAAACTAACAATGAGGCCTCGTTCATGGTATAAAGTAAAGAAATCTGCCAATGGAGAAAGAAAAATGTATCTGTTAGTTTTTTTTTATTTTTATCACCTCACTAGCAGATTGTTTCTTATGTTTTAAGCATTTTTAGTGAAATGTAATATCTTTAAATAAGACATTTATGTGGACTTCTCAGATAAGTGACTTGTCCTTAAATTTTATTTTTTATCTTTATTTAAGTTCTTAATTAGTGGTGACTGTTAAGGCTCCATGTTCATCATTTTCATTAGAATAATGAATCACAACACCAAAATATGACAAAGTAGAAAAACACTCAGAGAGCGCAGACCTCCTCCAAGCATATTGTGATTGTCACAACACTTTAGTCCGACTTTAATGTTATACTCCCTTTCAGCAGACTGTCTGCTACAATTTGGTGTTAGTTGCAGGTTTGTACGATAATTTGTTTCCTGACTGTGTTGGTGATTATCATGACCTAGTTCATATTTCATATTCCAGATTTTAGTATCCAGAATATTGTCAGGATCTGGATCGTACTTTTACATCTGTCAGAAATTATGATGACTTTGTCCTGTAAGCAATCTGACCATTTATGGTTAAGTTATAAACACAAATGGTGAAAACAGCCCCATCTCACAATGATAAAGAATCATTTAGAGAAAATACTGGTCCAAAAATGTTATCACTTCTCCCTTTTCCCATTTTGAACTGAAAATTTCATCAAGATCTGTTTGTAATTTTTCGAGTTATGTTCACAGACAAACTCTCCCAAAAACACACAACCCCCTTGGCGGGGATAACTGCTGTGGGTTTGCATTTTGCACCCAGATTTCTGTGACTTCCACAAGGTGGCGCCAGTGTTTCAAATGTAAATCAAACCCTTTAAAGCTCTGACTTCATGGTGAGTCAATATTTCTGTTCTTAGAGAAAAACAATACATTTAGACAAAAAAAAAATATTTCAGCTGTATGAGATAAATTTGAATGATAAAAATTTTAATTTGAATAAATAAACCATGAAATGATCTTTAAGTTTTAGCAGCTTCAGTTTACCTGGAGATCTGGGTGAGGTCTGAGCTTCAGCAGCTGATGAAGTTTTCAGCTGAGATCTCAGCATCATGAAGGTGGACAGGGGGTCCAGGTCCTTCTCTGGAGGGCGCCTCGGACCCGGCAGACCTCTGTGATTCTCTCCGGAGGATGCAGCCCGCTGAGGAGTGAGGGCTTTCTGCTCGGTCCAACCACCTCTGATACTTCTTTTATCGGATGGAGATCCTGACGCTGCTGCAGACTTCTCAGGTGAGACTCTGTCTGTGTTGATCTCAGGTGAGACTCTGTCTGTGTTGTTCTCAGGTGAGACTCTGTCTGTGTTGATCTCAGGTGAGACTCTGTCTGTGTTGTTCAAAGCTGCTGGTTTGATGTTTTTGGGGTTGAAAGGGTTCATCAGGAAGACGTTCTGAAATGCGGTGGCCTTTCTTTTCAGAGAGGAGCTGTCTGCAGTAACTTTAGGGACATGAGGGGTGGTTTCTGGTCCCTCCAGGTGAGGGGGCTGAGTCCTTTTAGTGGGACTCATCAAGACGTGTTTGTCTGTGACTGAAATCAGAGGAGGTGGGATTAGACTCTGATGTGAATGCTCTGAAACAGTGAAGCAGGTTTACAAACATGTTCATTGTTGATCCCCCAGTTATTGGGGTCAATAAAAATCACTTTAAATATGACAAACTCTCAGATTACTGTTGGATTTTTCAGTTTTTATCTCAGGCCAGGAGCGGTGAAAACAATAGGGATTGATTTAATTCAGTGACCTTTTATTTTTCATGCATTTGTACTTTTCTGTCGTCGGATGAAGTCAGCCAAAACTTTACAAGTTATTACTCACGCTTCACGGGTTGAGGTGTCAGTTTTCTGAAGTCTTCAGCCTCCTCCTGCTCTTTGGAGGAGAGCACGGACCTCATTTTCTCTGTAAACTCAAAGCTGCTGCAGATTTTGAAGTGTCCGTCTCCTGTTTTCTTCCCAAAGCCAACGACATTCAGACTTTCTAACTCGACCGCTTTCAAGGCTTCAGACAGAGGCTGGAAGTCCACGGGTGTTTCATTGTCTCGGGGCTCTGCAGGAAAACAAAGCAGAAGAGGTTTATAGACTGAACTGATTACAGTGTTTGTCTTTAAAACAGATTATTAATAACCAAAAGTTACTGTAAGCATTTTAAAGTATGTAACACTGATCTCAGAAATTATAAAGAAATTATTAAAGATTATAAACCTGCAAAGAGTCAAGGATCATCTTAAACAATGAGTCAAAAAAAATTGAATTTGGCTCCACACACAAATAATTAAATTAAGATTGACAAAATCTGAGTTTTTGTTGCATCAATATCTAAAACGTCTCCATCAAACTTTTACATCATAACAGTTGAAAACTCATCTTTCTGTTTTTGCTTTGGTAGAACTGACAGTTCATTAGTTTAAACTCAGGATCACAGCGACATCTGGTGGCTGTGTGGAGTATTGTTTTTCTTTTCTTGTGCCTTTGTAGTTTGAAAACTCTTAGGTCAACCTCAGTTGCTTCAAGGTCTGTGTATGTTTTGGTCATTAGATTTTCCAATCAGATAACAATATTAAAAAACAAAAAAAAAGTGGCTCTTTGATTTTTTGTTTTAAAATTCAAAAATGAAAATTGAAAAACTGGTTAGTTTTCCATTTCTGTTTCTAAAAACAGAAAGTAAAATACCAGAAGACAGAAACAGGTTTACATATGAGGGGGTGGGAGGGACGGGCTTTAATTTTCTAATGTTTTCTGTTTCGTTATTTTACTTGCTTTTGTAAAGCACTTTGAGTTGCATTTTAATATGTTGAAAATATACTATATAAATAAAGTTTGATTTGATTTGATTGGCGCTCTTACTTTGGAAAGGCAACGTCTGGTTGCACGATCTGAAAAACAGGTGTTATTTTGTTTCCAATTTTCATTTCCTAATTTGAAAATGAAAATCAAACAATCACTAGTTTTTTGATATTATTTTCAAAATGGAAAATCCAACTACCAAACATACACGGACCCTTCAAATGTAAATGTCTTATCTTACAGTTTTGCAGGACCAGATTTATTTCACTGATTTCTTTCACTTGTGTCAGTTTTCTGTGAAATCCTTGAGGAGGAAGATCTGGGTAAGGATCAGCTTCTAGTCTCTGATTTCAGATCTTCTGACACAATCTCAGATTTTCTCTCTCAGTCAGAGAATAATTAGCTAATACACACATGTGAATGCTCCAAAATGAACAGTTTCTGTCAGTTCGGGGAAAAAAAACAATAAACAACAGTAATAATGAATGTTGAGCTTGTAGTCACCTGCCAACAGAAAACCAACCACAGAGGTCAGATGTTTCTCTGCCTTCCAAAGAGCCGTCTCCATCCCTCTACGAGTCCTCTCTGACACCAAAGAGCTGGAAAACAATCCTAAATGTGACCTCAGTGTTTTTTATCTGATAAGGATTCATGCAATAACTACCAACTTTCATATTTAGCCACTTTGAAATGTGTGAAAATAAACTAAATCTCAACCTGAAAAATTCTTTCTTTGCAGTTTACAGTTTCTACAGTTTCATTTAGCAGACACTTTTGTCCAAAACGACATATTTATTTATTTATTTATTTATTTAATAATATGGAATAATCAAGCCAGTTAACCACAAATAATTGCTGCAACAATATACTTCAACCTTCAACAACATTCAGTAATTAATGCTGAAAATTCACTAAGAGCTGAGTCTTAGACCTCCAGACTCATTCTCCCCCTGAGGACAAAGAGGAGAAGGCTCAGATTAAGGACCTAAGTGTTCCCTGAACAGATGAGTCTTCAGACATCTCTTAAAGTAGAAAGGGACTCTGTGGATCGTATAGAGTTAGGTAATTTATTCCACCATTTGGAAACAACAGAGGAGAAGAGTCTGGCTAGAGATTTGGAGCCGTGCTGGGCTGGGAGCACCAGGCGTCTTTCACAAGCAGAGCATAGAGGACCAGAAGGAGCGTAGACCTGGATGAGGGACCCCAGGTAGGAAGGCAGTTTGATCTAATGTCGACCTGCATGACTCACCATCTGCAGAGCGGAGACAGCTCTTCCTTTAAGAGTCCACGTGTGGACAGACAGATCTGGGTTCGACTGGTTCGGTCTGGAGTCGAGGTCAGAGTCACGTCCAGTTCAAGCTCAGTGGGAAGCATCAAACGTACTGGAAGGAAGATGATGTTTAAACTTCAAAATGACAAAGAAGTGGAAGAGTCAAACACTTTGACTAACATCAGAGTTCAAACAGGAAACACATCTTAAAATAAGTAAACCTGAGAATGCAATGGCTGTCATTTTTGTCTTTGGATATCTTGAAATGAGACATTTCTCTGGTCTTGTCAGGTGAATGTGGATCATATTAAGCCTAATAGATCATTTTTGCAAAGAATTAGACAAAAACACTTGACTAGATTTCAGCGTTTGCACTGTGGGGACTGCTGATACGCCTCATGAACATTGGCAGGTACATTTCTGTGACACTTAAACTTTCACTGCAGCTAAATTGGGAATCCATTTCGCCCAAATGATGGATTTATGAAACAGTTTTTATACTTTCTGTCCGCAACTTCACCTCCAAACTCTGACTCCATCAGGCCTCCGATCATCCTGGCTTCAATGCTGGACTCCTCCGGTATTTCATATCTGGAAATATCCATCGATACTGAAGCATCCGATGGGAAAACTACAAGAAAAAAATGAGACTTACATTTATAAAGTTCTTTTTTTATGTATTTTTTAATCTAATGGCCTAAAATGTATCACTTCACCTTTATGAAGCAGCCCCAGGATTGAGGGTTGCTCATCCAGCTGTTCAGGGCAAACATTCATACGATCACAAACACTGGAAAAGCTGATGCAGTGATCTCGACTCAGACTTAACGTGTCAACCACAGCTGGCAACAGCAGACACTAAAAAGATGTAGAAGAAACAATATTATCAATCACAACAAAAAAAACATTTAAACCATCTCATACACCTGCTGTTCTCAGTTACCTCTTCCTGCATCTGTGCCTCTTTACTGAACTCCTCGTGAATGTCTGTGCACACCTGAGTGTCACTTTGGTTCACGTCAAGAGGTTTTTCATAGGATGCACAGCGTCTGTAAGAGATGATTTGAAAGGTTGAAACAGAAAACCAACCGCTTTGACCCCACAGCTCTGAAACCTGCTCCAACATGAACAGAATCACCTGAACAAGGTGTCCTCAGAGACTGAACTCAGCAGAGGGTCAGCAACAGGAAGTGTCCTCAGTCGGGACAGTTTGGCTCTCAGTGTGGGTAGATGTCTCCTAAAGTGTGACAGGTAATCCACAACCAGGAGGTCCTCAGGCAGGAGAAGACCTTTGTCACAACGAGAAACAAAACCACAGTTGGAATCAGTTTGAGGGTATAATGTTGACATCAGCAGGATACTCTTTTGTGATGTTACCTTTGTCATGTTCAGGTTTCATCTGGTCTGTTGCACACTTGTTAAAGGACTCCTGGCACAAATCTATGGCCTGTAACTCTTTTAAAAGGGAAAAATCCTCCTGATCTAGATCTGTCGGGGACTCAGGATTGGAGCTGGGAATCACCTCCACATCCGCTCTCACCTCACTCAGAGTCGAACAAAATCTAGAGGATTGTAGAAGTGTGAACTTACTGTTTTATGATAACAATCAGGGTTTAAAAATCATAACACAAAACCTTTCTAGAGGAATCACTGGGTGCATTTTGTCTCTCAGGTCATCCAGCACAGAGCCACTGATGAAGAGCTTGCAGGTAGAGATCACCTTTCCTATGAATGAGTACAAAAACAGAGGACAGAGAACTTTAGCTTTTTGCAAATGAATAAGTTTTTATACACAGTCCATGTTGACCCACTTAATGCAGTGGTTGTTACCTCTGATCCACGGTGTCCTATACATGACTTCAGGCAGCGCGCCGCTGTGAGGATACACATCACTGCTACTGGTGAAGTAAGGAGTCGGTAACGCCAGGAAGTTCATCATGACTTTATGAGTGGTGCTGATCTGAAATAAAGACACAGAAGACAGAGAAAAAGGACAGATCAATGTGGTTCAATGACAGTTTTCTGAGACTGAATTAAGAAGACGAAGAAAAAATTACCTCAAAATTATAGTCCAGAGCTTTGTATCTGTTTGCAGCAAATGTTTTACCAGAGAAATAGATGTAGTTTTCTGACCTGTAAATGAGTTAACTTCAGTAAATTATTCATTTTAAGAGCCAGGAATCTTAGACTGAAAGAAACCAGTGGTGGAAAAAAGTAATTTAATCCATCACCACAAAAAAAATCTAGCTAAGCAAGTCTGATTTCTAGTAAAAAAAAAAAATTCCTTACTAGACTTATTATACTTAATACTCACTTAAAAAGTCCAGAAAAGGTACATATTTTAGGATGTAAGATGCCAAAATAGTTGGAAAAGTAGGATTTAACTACTAATAGAAAAAAACTGACATGTTTACAGTTTCTTAAAATAAGGATAATGTCCCAGTTAAAAAAATATTTAAAAAAAAGTATTCTTTAATTACTCCCTTATTCCAAAGGGAAATTTCTTTAATTCATTACAAGCAATTTATGCACCACTTTGGGTTTATGTCTGCGATTAAGGTGTATCTAGTTTAAATAAACCCTTTAAAGACTTTTTTTAAAACCTAAAATAAACAAAATGACATACTTAGTTTTGATTTATTTTAAGTGTAGAGTTCCAGCAATATTCTAGTATATAATGCCCCCTTAAATAATAAAATATCCCATTTCTTGTCTTTAATAGATCAGCATCTGTACTGCAAAAATAAAAATTGTATGTATGCAGAAAAAAAGCGTTTTACAGCTGAAATATTGACGCATAAAGGTCAAAACTAATGGACAGCCTACTATTAAAGTTATATCTCAGTCATGTATTTCAAAAATACACGCTAATTCATCAGTAAATTTAGTTTACTAAAATCTTAAACAGACTTTAGCTTGTAGCCAACGAGCCAAACTAAAGCAAATGTAGCCTCACTAAAATGAAGAATGGTGGATTTACCTATGTCAGGATTAAGTAAAGCAACCCTAAAACTGTAAATAAATATATTTCACTACTTTCTATATGTCGAAGATCGATATAAATCGCAAAATAATCTGTTATGGACATTGTTAGCTTGTTTATTTATTAATGGCGCGACTTAGCAAGGACGCTAATAAACAGTTCGTCACAACCTATTTTGGTTTAACTTATATCACCTTAATGTTAAGTCTGTGATGGTTAGAATCAAACTTACATTATGATAGTGTATAACTTTGTTTTCCTGACCGGCGAAGTTTTACAGAGTGTAGTAAATACGTTTTTATCAGAATTTATCAAGGTTTGCTAACGTAAGCAATGAACTACAACCGTGAGGTACGCATGCGCTGTTGAGCATTCCGTTTTCGAACGCTGGCGAGCGCTCAGATCACGCGCATGCGCTGCTCAGGGTTTGTTCAAGAAGCGGTCTTATCGAAATACTTCATATTTTAACACAATTCCCTTGTGAAAACAGTATGTTTTACTTTTTTTTAGTACCGTGTTGATAAAAACACGATAGCAAAGCAAGACAAGTATTTTATATAACATATTTCAGCATTAAGCTGATTCAATGTGCTTCACATAAGAAAAAAAGGCGTATTAAAAATGTAAACAAAACACATGAAGGATAAAATAATAATAAAATGGCAAAAACAGATGCTTATAACACAGTAAGACTCATTCTAAAATGCACAATTAAACAGATATTTAAATAATTTGTTAAAATATTCAATACAAAGAGACTGTTAAAGGTGAGTTTTTATGTAAAGTACTTCAGAAAGCAGACCTTTAAGAAAAATATGCAGAGAAAAGAAGTTAACAGCGTCATTTAGGATATATTTACCAGACTGTTGTCTGTAAGGAAAGACAGGACAGAGACTTTGAGAAAGCATCTTAACTTCAGCTAAATACAGGGTTTTTCACTTTATTGAATAATGCTTTTTTTGCCACAGAGTGGCGCCATTCCCTACATCATCAGAACTTGATGCAGAGCTGCAACAGGCTGCAGCTTTTGCCCTTTTTTATTTGCAGAATATCAGAAATAAAATGACCAAATCCAGATATAGATACTTTTACCAGAGTGGAGGTTTTTCTGTCCAGCATCTATCAAGCTGGAGGAGCTGGTACAGCGTGTCTTCTCTTTGTGCTGGTAAATCTTGTGCATGCCCCATGAGACATCTAAAGTTAACAAACTCTTGAAGGTCAGTCTACATGTGGGTTTTGCAAGTTTCTCACAGAGATGACAGATAGAATATAAATCTTTCTTGACGTTTGAGCACTGACAAAGCTGCAGTTTCAGGCTTAGACGTCATCTGTGACATTTCCATGTGTGTGTTTCCAAGTTTGGCACTACTACTACTACTACACAAACTTTTCACACAGAGGTGACAACCTGTAAAATATTCACACTGACGGGAAACTAAGAGCTGAGCACAGTGAGTCACAGGCGCAGAGAACCTAAACTACTGCAAGGATATCTTGGAAAAAAAGAAAAACAGAACAAAACAAAAAGACTGTGAAGGGAATCTGCATGTGACACCTTTGAATTTAAAATAAAGTGGAATAAAATAAGATTCCTTGACGTCTTCAGCTTAGATCTGTAGCTAGTTTCAGGTGGAGAAGATAAGCCTGACACTCTTGATTTCTTGGCTTTAGACTGACTCTGTCTTCATGAAATCTGACCTGGTCTTTTATCACAGTGACCCATTTCTGAACAGCTTAATTGACTTTTATTTTCTCACCCCCTGGATGTGTTTTTTTTTTTTGCTGCTGTTTGTGACACGTGCACACAGATTCTCAGATAATGACACTAAAACACGAGACCTACAAACACAAAAGCCTGTCACCTGATGCCTCTGAAAGGAGGTGTTTCAGTTTCTGCCCTCTTGGTGCAGAATTGAGGGTTTCTTTGTTTCCTCTCAACAATTATATTCCTCCAGTATCAGTCCCAGTTTCTGTTTAAAATACCACAGATACCTTATTTAAAACACATTTCTTTATTGACACTGTACATGTGCTTTGGTTGAGATTATTCCTTCAGCAAAACAACATCCAGATACAGTAGATACCACTGCATGATCAAACATTTCTAACAAAAAAAAGTACAGTTTAGGAAATTATCACTACCCTGCAAAATAATCCCAATAATCCTTTCTTTAAAATATAAGTATGCAACCAATTGCAGCTCAAGTAATCTAATGTAGCCAGTTGCAAGTAATTGTGGCCAGTTACAGCCAGTAACAGCCAGTTACAACCAGTTGTGGCAAGTAAGAGCCAGTTGCAGGCAGTGGCAGCCAGTTGCAGCTAGTTAAAACCAGATGCAGGCAGATACAACTAGTGGCAGCCAGTTACAGCAAGTTACAGCCAGTTGAAGCCAGTTGAAGCCAGTTACAGGCCGTTGAAGCCAGTTACAGGAAGCTGCAGCAAGTGGTAGCTAGTTTCAGCCAGTTGTAGCCAGTGCTAGCAAGTTGCAGCCAGTTGCATGCAATTGTAGCCAGTTGCAGCCAGTGGTAGCCAGCTGCAGCCAGTGGTAGCCAGCTGCAGGCAGTTGTAGCCAGTGGTAGCCAGTGGTAGCCAGCTGCAGCCAGTGGTAGCCAGCTGCAGGCAGTTGTAGCCAGTGGTAGCCAGTCAAAGCTATTTGTAGCCAGTTACAGACAGTTGCAGCCAGTTACAGGCAGTTGCAGCCAGTTACAGGCAGTTACAGCCAGTTGTAGCCAGCCGCAACCAGTTGTAGCCAGTGGTAGCCGTTAAAGCCAGTGGCAGCCAGTAACAGCAAGTTACAGCCAGTTGAAGCCAGTTACAGGCCGTTGAAGCCAGTTACAGGAAGCTGCAGCAAGTGGTAGCTAGTTTCAGCCAGTTGTAGCCAGTTTAAGCTTGTTCCAGACAGTTACAGCCAGTTGCAGCCAGCTGCAGCCAGTTACAGCTAGTTGTAGCCAGTTTCAGCCAGTTTAAGCAAGTTGCAGCCAGTTGCATGCAATTGTAGCCAGTTGCAGCCAGTGGTAGCCAGCTGCAGCCAGTGGTAGCCAGCTGCAGGCAGTTGTAGCCAGCGGTAGCCAGTCAAAGCTATTTGTAGCCAGTTACAGACAGTTGCAGCCAGTTACAGGCAGTTGCAGCCAGTTGTAGCCAGCTGCAATCAGTTGTAGCCAGTGGTAGCCGTTAAAGCCAGTGGTAGCTAGTTTCAGCCAGTTGCAGCCAGTTTAAGCTTGTTCCAGACAGTTACAGCCAGTTGTAGCCAGTTTCAGCCAGTTTAAGCCAGTTACAGCCAGTTACAGCCACTTGTTGCCATTTACAGCTAGTTACAGACAGTTGCAGACTAGTGTGGTCAGTTTAGCCAGTTGTTTCATATTTACAATTACAGTTAACACATTGCATCGACACCCAACAGTTGAAAACCATTTGGACAAAAACTTATTTTCAAAGGGTCCTGAATCAGGTCAAGCCCCCCCCGTCATGGGAGGTAAATACGGCCCTTAATCTGGATTAACAAAGTCTTGAGGGTTAAATTTAAGCTGAGTTTTTTTTGTCCACACTGTGAAAAGTTGTATCATACTTTAAAAACCTTTCAGAGAAAATGTTCCTATAGAACTGTATCACTTTACTAAAATATAAAAAATCAGTTTAACACCATTAGTGTTATATTTTTGGCAAGTGTAAAAACATCTTATAAAACTACATTCAAAAACTAGTTCTGTGCTGATATCTGATCTGAAACACAGCTGGCACTTTTATCTTAGATAGGTCACTCTTTGGCTCATTTCTTGCGCTCCTCGATCTGCTCCACCTCACTGGACTCGTCCACCACCTTCCCGTTGATCATGGTCTGGGTGACCACTTTGACAATCTTCCTGGTTCTTACTTCTGGGTCTTCTGCAACATGAAGTTAGAACAGGCTCGGTCAAAAAAGAGACTGAATGAGACAGGAAAATATAAAACCTCTGACTTACTTTTAGGAGGTGGAGGTATTTCTTTCACCCTGTGGGAGAGAAGAGTATCACTTATCAGTTTGTTCTCCTGAAGCTGCAAAAAGTAATCCTAGCAATTGCAGAGGTTTGATAGAGTTCAGCAAAATTTCGATTAAGATATGATTTTTTGCACTGCTGAACATAAAATTAAAAAAACAGAAATTTACGTTTCCTCGCCCTCCAGCAGCCTCCTGTATGTGGCGATCTCCATCTCCAGGCTCTGTTTGATGCGCAGCAGCTGTTCGTACTCGGTCTTGTTGCGTTGCATGTCCAAACGCAGCTGAGACAGCTCGTCCTCCAGTTGGGTCAGTGTGGCCTGAAGACGATCCATCTCCACTGAGTACTTGTGTCCTGTTTCTCCCAGGTTACCCTCCAAGACGCTGACCTGTGAATGGGATGCACGCGTATGGATCAGAGAAGAATTATTTATTCGTGCATTATTTACATTTTTTTTTTTAGACATTTTGGGCACAAGTGTTAATTTTCAACTATTACAAATCTCTCATCCTTGTACAATAAAGCTTTAAAAATAATGGACACTAATGGCCAGTCTGTCATACCTGTTTCCCCTCCACTGTTAGGGTTTCATCCCTTTCTGGCCCTCTTAGTGCTATAACAGTTGATACTATGTATTATTTCCTCTGCTGAGTCACATGACCAGCTGCACGGAACTGTGTGTGACATCATCACAGAACTCCTAATCAATGTGTGACATCATCACGGAACTGCTGCAGCAGAGGGAGGATTCAAATTCACAAATGTTTAGAAACAACTCGTCATATAGGCCAGAATATTGACCTACTCTGTGTAAAAAAATGTGCCATTTTTGTAGGAAATTTTGTCAGGAATCCATACACGTCATTTTTAAAGCTGTAAAAGTTTTACTTTTTTGTCCAGAGGCCCAAATGCGGCAGCCTGCACAATGTGGAGGCTCCAACGTATTGATTCTAATGGAGGGAGCTGAGAGGGCTTCTGTGGGGTTCATTGACTGTGAGGGCTCGCCATTCGAAAACTGGTTGCTTCTATAAGAACTTTTGTAAAGCAGGGTCTAGTCTGTCATGTGAGCGAATTTCAAGCTGATACCATTTATGGTTTCCGAGGAGATTAATTTTGCAGAAGGGGTGTAAATGTGGCAAAATCTTATTTTGAAGGCAAATTTCCGGCTTCCTGTGTGAGATAGGGAAGTGGTGCCCCTACGTTTTTTGTGCGTCTCAATGAGACAAACATTCTGGCGTTGGTTTTATCTCTCTACGATATTCCTACTGGCTGCTAGAGCCGTTTTAGTGTGCCTAGGTGGCGCTAGAGAGCAAATTATGGGATGATGGGGGTCAAGTTTGGTGTCATATTGAATTTTTGGTGATCACAAGATGTGTGCCAATTTTGGTAAGTTTTTGAGCACATTTAGGGGGTCAAATTAGAGCTGAAAGATCGGATGGTATAATAAAGAAATGGACAAAAAACAATAATGCTATAAACTCTCTGTGCAGCACATTCATGCTTTGTTGTGAACTATGTTAACTGCATCATTCCTATCAAATAAATTCAAATTCAAAAGGTTTTTACCCATCTGTGAACCACATTATTTTGATCTTGTTACAAATGATTTAATGATAGAAAACCTTTTTCAATATTTCTTAAATAGACAAAACTGAACAGCCAGAGGAGAAAAACCCAACAAGATATTCGCTGCGCAAATGAGGATCTTTGTCTTTAGATAAATGAGATGTGACATATGATCCAGGGATGAATTTCTATTTGATCTGCTCGTATAACTGCAGCTGGGAAATAGCGTAACATCTTTTAAAAGCTCAGTGAACCACACAATCAACAGAAAGCTGCAAAGCTCAAATGTCCCTCTTATAGTTTGAACCCCTAAATGTTGCTTTGTGCAGTTTGTTTACCTGTTGAGTTCATCCATTCACAACTCCTTACAAACCCCACAGAGACACTACACACTGTCAACACAATAATATCTCAGCATTCAACGCTGTGTGCTCACTGTAAAGCAAACATCAATGAGCTATTACCCGCTACGAGCACAGCGTCCACGTGCTGTTTGATCTGTATGAAACGGAAATACAAAACACTCCCTGTGCGGCTCCGTGTCTTGTCACTCTGATTGATTATTGGAGCGGAGAGAAATTGCTGTGTACACTGTGACAGCGGTGGCTCTTTGTTGACAAAGTGAAAGCAGCTGTTAGCTCTAGAAAGGTCTGACATGTGAGCTGTAAAGACACAGAGGAGAGAAACAGGTGATTACAGATCTGTACCTGCTTCCTCAGACTGTCCAGCTCCACCTCCAGAGCCTGCAGGAAGCGTCTCCTCTCGCTGAGCTCACCTTGGGCACAGCGCAGAGCCTCGTTACTCTCTTTGACCTCAGACTGCACCGCCTCCAGCTGCAAACACGCAAGAAAACAACATTTAGTTTAATAAAGCAAAAGGTGGACCAGACTTCAACAAACCTGGGTGCAGGGTCTGACCTTCTTGAGGTACCAGGCCTCAGCTTCCTCCTTGTTCTTACGAGCGATTCCCTCGTACTGGACCCTGAGCTCCGCCATGATGGCCCCCAGATCTGGACCCTGAGCAGCATCCACCTCCACGTTCACCTGCTCGTTGACCAGACGGGCTTTCAGGGAGTTCATTTCCTGTGTTAGTACAAAGAGATCAGAAGTTAAGAAAACATTTAAAGCTACAAAATCGTATCCCCTTATCCACAGAAACAACTGCTGTTGACTCAATCCTCTCACTGAACCCATTTCGAAAAAGACTTATCTCAGTGCTGTATAGCATGCTGACAGACTTACAGCAGGAATCTACTGACATACTTAAAAGATCATGGGAGGAAGACCTGGGCTCGTCTATTTCTGAAGATACTTGGAGCTCTATACTCAAGCGTGTTAACACAACTTCTCTCTGTGCTCGCCACTGCCTAATCCAGTTCAAAGTGGTTCACAGAGCTCACATTTCTAAAGCTAAACTGTCTCGTTTCTACCCCGACATTGACCCGCACTGTGAAAAATGTAAGATTGCTGAAGCATCACTTGTACATATGTACTGGCAATGCCCTAGTCTCTGTAAATTTTCAACAGAGGTATTTCACACATTGTCCAAGATTATCAACGTTACATTGAATCCCAACCCTCTTGTTGCAATATTTGGGGTCACTGGAGGAGCAGTACAGATGTCAGCACAAAAACAACGGACCCTGGCCTTTGCTTCCCTTTTAGCCAGGTGTGTAGTGCTCCTTAGATGGAGAGACGCTACCCCTCCTACACATGCACAATGGTTGGCAGAAGTTATGTCTTGCTTAAAGATAGAGAAAATAAGATTCTCCCTTCAACATTCAACTTCACAGTTTTCTGACATTTGGGGACCCTTTCTGAACTCTGTACACCTAAATCCATGAACCAGAAGCAGCTTGACTATCTCTCTCTTTTTTTTTTCTCAGATATATAACTAGTTCTCAAATAGGACTGGGAAATTTATTATGTATCATTAATGGCAGTGACAGGGTAGGGATTGCTTTATTATGGTTATTTGTTCTACGATGTTTGTTTTTTTTGTTTTTTTGTTAGTTTTGTTAACTTGTTTGTTTTAATTTACCTAAAAAGTAAAATGGTAATATGGCCCGTTATTGAAGGTCCATGCCTCACTTATTTACTGTGTGCAGTTGATAAAACTCTTTTCTTTTCCCTCTCTCTCCCTTTTTCTCTCTTCTTTTAATACACATTTTTCACCTTTCTTTATGTCGATGTAACTGCTAACTGCACTTTGTGTTTATTCATACAATTTTTTTGTAAACTCTGTTTGTACCTCAATAAAAAGATTTTGACAAAAAAAAGCTACAAAATCGAAGAGGTAGAGTCTTGGTCACTTTCAGATTTTAGTATTTACCTATGATAAAGAGAAAACATATCAAACTAAAATCAAACTTCGTTACCAGTTTACAGTGGCATGCAGAAACTTTTTGAAGGGCAGGGGTAACAAGAAAAAAAGGACACGAAAGAGGGCGCTAAGTCCTTCATTCGACAGCACTTAGGTGTGCGTTTTGGCTCCTGGGAGAACACTTTAGCAAGTGTTTTTTAAAAATTGGGTCATGAGGATTTAACTGCAAGTTTAAGTCCTTGCAGGTGGCATGCTTTAATGTGTGCTCTGTATCATAAAGCTGCACAGTTTGCGTTCATTTAAAGAGATAAACTGAGTTTGCTGCATTAGACAAATGGTGCTTTTCCACCAGAAGGTACAGGAACTTTTAGTTCCTAGTTAAACACTCCTAGATACTAAATGGTTCCTGTGGCACAATGTTTGCATTTCAAACACGGGCCAAAGACTGGGTTATGCAAAACAGGCTAGTGATGTTTGCAGTGTAAAAAACTGAAATCCAATAAAGTGTTTTTGTCTTATTTTAAATAAAAATTGTCTAGTTATACTTAATATGAGCAACATTCAACTGATCAGTCCAGAAAAATGTCTTATTTCAAGTTATTTAAAGACAAAATGAAGTCTGAATTGCTTGAAATAAGTACAATTTTGCCAAAAAATTGCTCAAAACTAGACTAATGTCGTAATAAAAGTAACTTTTTTCTTGTTTCATTGGCAGATTTTTCTTTTTTTTTGTTACAAGCAATTCAGACGTCTTTTTATTGTGGTGAATGTGGCTCAGATTAGTCTAAAAATACATTTTCTACTGAAAATAAGACAAAAAAACGCTCAATAAGATTTCAATTTCTTGCAGTGTGGAGAAAGAGTTTTCAGATTTCAGACTACTTTATTTGGGGCAATTGCATTTCAGTTTCATCCTTTCCAGAAACACACAATGATGGTGACATATACATGGGGAGGCAGGGATGGGAGAATAAAATAGAGGATAAAAAGAATAAAAGATCCACTATCAGGCTCAAAGAAGACCATTGGTTAGGAGGTAATAAACTAATTCCATCACAGCTGGGGGTCAGCTTACCGTTAGCGTTTCTCCTGCCCACACTTTCCATCCTCTTTTGTTTTCCCTGCAGTGTTTACAGACTTGGTGATGTTTGTCTTTTTTTATTGTCGTAATGTAAACCCGGGAACAAATCTAGGCCGCCTCATTAGACAACATAAACTTACATCAGTGCACCCTCAGTAAAAACACTGATCCTGTTTGTTTCATGGAGCTCTGTTTGTGTCACTTATTCCTCCTCTTAAATGTTCACCGCCTCAGCCTGTGCCAGAAAAAGCTTCAGATGAAAACAGTCTGCAGGGAGCGTAGGGAGCGCAGGGCTCAGTCTACATCCTGGACACACCTCACTGTCTAAACACACACAATACCTGAGACTGAGCTCCTTTTATTGGACGTGCACAATGAGTGTTGTCTCGGAGCACCATGGTGACAAAGAAAGAAGGCGTGTTTGTGACTTTATATCATCATGTTTCAGATACTGGATACTGTAAAACTTGTGTTGCTGATAGAATGATCACACTGGGATGTGATTAGTCATATCCCGGTGAAAGAAAAAGGCCTTCATGAAGCTCAGAGAGCCCACTGTGCTTAAAAGACTCCATATGTTTAAACAAGACTCCACTTGACAACTTGCAAAGCGATTATCTTGACGAGCAAACACTCGTCGATCACGTCTGATGTGACCTTCACCGCGGCGGAGATCTCACCTCGTCGTGATTCTTCTTGAGGAAGTAGAGCTCCTCCTTCAGGCTGTCCAGGTCTCCTCGCAGGGTGGCGATGATCTGATCGTGGTCGGACTTGGCTCTCCTCAGAGCCTGGCAGTCCCTCTCCACTGACTGACACAAGGTGGCCTCGGCCTCCCACCTGCAGGACGGAAACCAGTCAGATTAAATACCTGGTTTAGATCATTTTTGCAGATTTAACACAAGAGGTTAAAGATTAGTTTAGTCCAGAATTTAGGCGCCAAGTTCTCAAATATTTCATCAAAATAAACCCAAGAAAGATGGTAAAAGTAACAGACTGGGTAGACGCTCTGAAAAAAAAAAAAGCTCATAGATCATAACTTAAAGAGGGGGTACTTTTTTTAGTCCTTTATTTTGCCCCTCCTGTGCTCCTGCAGTAGTTTTGCATTATTTTAAACCTCAAAAAAAAAGAAAAATCTTATTATCTTTGTCACTATCATTATTTATGTATTTATTTTTTGTTTATTAATTTATTTATTATTTTCTGTTTATTATGTTTTATATCATGAATATTATTAATATTATTACTCTAATGTTTAATGTAACTGGTACTATTATCAATGTAATCATTGTTATTATTAATAATAACAATAATAATAACAAAATAATAATAATAATAATAATAATAAATTATTATTGTTATTATTATTATCTTTTTATTTTCATCTAAAATATATAATGTAGTATGTAGCCATTGTTGTTATTGTAACCATAACTATCTGTGCAATCAACACTTTGTTCCCAATTTGTATGTTTGTCAATGTCACTGTCTTGTCTTGTTGCACAATAAAAAAAAAATCTGGAAAATAATTAAATTTAAAACAAAACAAAACAAAAAAACAAAAAAGAGTTTAAAAAAAGGGAAAGTTTTTTTTCACACCAGTGTTTTTTTAAACCCTTTTCTCAGCCTCTGACTGAAACACATCTTTTTGGTCGCTGTCTCTTTAAGGCTCCGTGTTCCACAAACCTCCTTCACTCTGATTGGCCAGGCCTCTATAGAGGCGGAGCTATGCCCACAAAAAGCAATCTTAACAATCTTAAGCTGTGTTGAATTGAGAAAGTTTGTCTGAAAAGATTGTGTTTACATCATTAGCTGTTACTGTCTGAACTCTAGCGCCACATAGTGCCCATCCTGTTGCCAAGCAACTGCTAACTCCCTGACATTGCTGGCGTCACGTAAACAATACAATCAGCAACAGCTGATTGTCCAAAACAATGTTAAAGTTATACGAGTTTAATTTTATAACTATGTACAGCTTGTTACTGAAACTAAATACTGTCCTCTGGCCGTATGTTTGCATTTTGTTTCAACTGGCACAGAGGGAATTATGGGATATGTCTGGACAGGAAGGATGCCCCTGTTGGATGCACACATGTGAAAAGTAGCGATCCTGCACAGATCTGCATGTAAGGCCTCCAAGCACCCTGCTGTTAATTCCATTAATCACCGTCGTATGATGTCCGACTCCCTCACACCGACCTCAGGACAAACCGTCAGCGTGCTGTGAAAAACACCAGCACCGTGCTCGCCGATGGCCCCGTTTCTTCGACTCACATGAGTCCCTGAGCAGCGTGGGAACCAGGCTCTTATTTCACAGCCTGACATAAAGGTCATTTATTCACACAGCCCTGCAGTCTGGCGCTCCCATGTGAACACCCACAGGCCGGGAGAGAGAAAGAAACCTCTGTGTGACACTCACTTGACCCTGAAGTCGTCGGCCGCCAGCTTGGCGTTATCGATCTCCAGCATGATGCGGGCGTTCTCCAGCGTCTTCTTCCTCACCTGAGCAGGGAGCAGGATGGGAAGTTAAAACAGGATTAGGAAGACCAGAAACAGTCCATGGTTACATCGTTAGAGCTGCTGTTTTATAATCAAGCACGCTGTGTAGACTTTTACAGAAACACTTCATCCTGGAAATCTAAATCTAAAACTTTCCGCAACTTCTGACTGACTTAAAGCAAAATTTCAGGTTTGGTAAATTTTTTTATCTTACATAGTCTTAGACTGACTTCTAAGTTAACAGTGTTCTCAAAAACAAATGTTGTTAAGCAGGAAGTGTTTCCTACAAGGGTATTTTGCAAAACGCACAGGTAGTGTTGTGAGATTTTCAGACACTTTTGCAAAATTCTACCTTAAACCAATGCCAAAAAACATTTTGGGGGACCCCTGGAAACTTTTGGAGGATCCCAAGTGACTTTTCCAAATTCCTAAGAAACTTGAGTGAGATCTGAAAAATCCTTACATGACTTTGAGAAATCATAACAAGATACTGTGATACTTCCGTGACATCATGAGAAAATTGTGGGAGATCCTGGGATACTTGTGAGAGATCACTACAAATTTTTGTGAGCTACTGAGAAAAACTCGCAAAATCCAGATATATTTTATTTATCCAGTAACATTGTTGGGAACCCTAGAAACTTTAGCATTATTCCAAGACACTCTTGCAAGATCTAGAGTTTTTTTTTTTTTTTGCAAGAATCAAATACTAAGAACCAGGTTTTGTATAAATCAGAAAAACATTTCGCTGGATCTGTTAAAACTTTTGCATAACCTAAACTCTTTGCAAGAAACAGACTCTTGCAAGATCTAAATACGTTTTTTTTGCAAAACCCAAGGTCAATTTGGTGACACCTAGAAAATCTGCATGATGATGAGTGACTTTTGTCAAATCCTTAGAAACAGCAAGATCCCATAAGTGCAAGTTACAAGGACATTTTTGCAAGACCTCAGGAATTTAAGCAAGATCTAGATTTTCCTCACAAACTAAAGAACACTTTGGGAGATCCTTTTCTGAAATCTTTGTAGGACATTGGTAAAGCTCTAAAAAATACAAAGACAATTTTGCAAGATATTAATTTATTCAGCAAATCCCAAGAAAATTTTTGGGGGTCCCAAGTGACTTTTCTAAAATCCTAATAAAACTTTAGCAAGATCTAAAAAATCCTTTCAGAACTCCGACATGGCAAGAAACTGAGATACTGCTGTGAGATCATGAGTAAATTGTGCAAGATTCTGATACCTTTGGCCAATCCTGGAATACTTTTGAGAGAGCCCCAAAATCTTTTGCAAGATACTGAGAATAATTTGCAAGATCCTCAGATTTTTCGTAAGATCCTGAGACCCTATTGCAAAATTTTTGTATTTTTACTTATCCAGTAACATTTTTGAAAACCCTAGAAACTTTAGCGTTATTTCAAGATGCTCTTGCAAGATCCAATGAAAGCCTCGCAGGATCCTAATGTCATGTATAAAACTGAAAAGCATTTTGGGGGCTCCTTTAAAACTTTTGCATGACCTGAGAAAATTTTTGAAGATGATGAGAACCCTTAGCAAAGTACGGACATACTGTTGCAAGATTTTGAGACACTTTTGCAAGATCTAAAAAAATGTTTTGCAACTCCCAAGATCATTTTGGGAGATTCTTAGAAAATCTGCATGATGATGAGTGACTTTTGTCAAACCTCAAGAAACAGCAAGATCTCATAAAACTTTTGCAAGATACAAGGATATTTTGGCAAGACCTCTGGGAATTTTTCCTCACAAACTGAAGAACACTTTGGGAGATCCCTTGAAACCCTACCAAGGGATTCTGAAATCTTTGCAGGGCATTGGGAAAGCTCTACAAGATACAAAGGCACTTTTGCAAGATCTTGATATATTTTGCAGATCCCAAGAAAATTTTGTGAGATCCCTGGAAACTTTTGGGGGGTCTTAAGTGACTTTGCTAAAGTCCTAAGAAACTTTAGCAAGGTCTCAAAAATTCTCTGACATGGCAAGATACTGAGATACTTCAGTGAGATCATGAGAAAATTGTGCAAGATCCTAATACCTTTGGCAAGATTATGGGATACCTTTGAGAGATCTCTAAAAACTTTTGCTTAATACCAGGAAAAATTCGCAAGATCCAGAGATACTTTTGAAAAATCTTTCTCCTTTTACTTATCCAGTAACATTTTTGAAAACTGTCAAAACTTTAGCATTATTCCAAGACACTCTTGCAAGATTCAGTGAAAGTTTTGCAAGATCTGGAGACATTTTCTTGTTGCAAGATCTAGAACCAAGAACCAGGTCTTGTATAAATCTGAAGAATATTTTGCAAGATCCCTTGAAACTTTCGCATGACCTGAACTCTTTGCAAAAAAACAGACTGTTGCAAGATCTTAATAAGTATTTTGCAAATGTCGAGATCATTTGGGGAGATAGCTAGAAAATCTGCAAGATAATGAGTGACTTTTGTCAAATCCTAGGGATCCAGGGATATTTTTTGCAAGACCTTGGGGCATTCTTGTAAGATTGTAATTTTCAGAAACTGAAGAACATTTTAGGAGATCCCTTGAAACCTTCCCCAGATATTTTTAATTCTTTGCAGGACACTGGGTAAGCTTCACAAAATACAAAGACAATTTTGCAAGATCTTAATTTAGTTTTAAAATCCCAAGAACATTATGGGAGATCCCAGGAAACTTTTGCATTTTTTTTGCGAGATACTGAAGTCTGTTCAGAACCTTGAGAGACTCTAATGGTTCAAAGATGGTTTTTACGTGTGTAAAGATGAATCCAGACACTGAGACTAAAGTCATGATTTGGGGGGGGGGTTTCACCTCAGATTTCTATGACAGAAAATTATTCACAAATGATTTTGCACGGCAAGCTGACATGGGGTCACAGCCGATCTGAGAAGACGTTCATCGACAGTTATGTTTCTGTTGATAAAAGAAAAAGAATCGGTCTGATCCAGTCTCTACTGACCTCCTGTCCGATGGCGTGTGCCTGCGCCATCATCCCCTCGATGTCGTGTCCTTTGGGCGCCCTCTCTATCATCAGCTGCTTGATCTTCAACTCCAGCTCGGCATTGGACCTCTCCAGCGAGCGCACCTTGTCCAGGTAGTTGGCCAGCCGGTCGTTCAGGCCCTGCATGGTCTCCTTATCGCTGGCGGCCATACTGAGCCCGTTGAAGGAGAGACTGGAGCCCAGCAGGTTCAGGCCGTTCCCCATGGAGACGGAGCGGGACAGAGGCAGCGTGCTGACGGAGACCTGAGGCTTGGAGCGGATGCTGCGTCCGCTGTCCCTCACGGAGACGCTGGAGAAGGACGGCTGACGGACCGAGTAGCTGCGCACGGAGAGGGTGGAGGCCATGGTGTCCTCTGTGGAGGAGTCAAAGATTTATCAGCGAGCTTAAAAAATAACCAAATAAACTTTTAAGAAACTCTGAGAAACATTAGCAAGATACCATAAACTTAAGCAAGATACTGAAGTTCCTTCGGGTATTTCTATTTTGCCACAGTCTTAGCAACTGTTGAATGATCCAGAAAATTTTGCAAGAGTCAGAGATATCTTTGCAAGACTTTGGGTATTTTGCAAGATCCTTAGAAACTTTTGCATGAAAAGTTTGTGAGATCTTGAGGTCTTTCATGAGTTCAAGACATTTTTCTGATGCCTCAAACCAATCTTTGCAAGATCCATAAAAACTTTGGTGAGACAAAGTTTAGCAAAGTCTGACAATTTGTCAAGAGGAAGGATGAATTTTCACTCATTTTCAACAAAACCTCTTCCAACAGCTCTGTGCTCTGCAGCAAATCTGTATCGTGTAGCTGTGTCCTGTCTGTGTTTTGCTTCAGCTGTTTCTCCCCTCCCTGCTTTGACATCTGAAAACTTCACCACTACTCCAGCGACTTTAAGTTGTTACAGTCCGGTAAAAACAAATCAGAAAGAATCACACTGTACTTACATCTGTCTCTGTTGTTCTGCAGGTCTTCTCTCGTGCTGCACAGACCGCTTTGGACCCTGATGGTACGACTGAGATCTTTCAGGTGAGTCTGGCTGCAGGAGGAGCTCTGCCTCGTCGTCAGGGTGGAGCCTGAGCTGTTCTGTCCAATCTCTCAGCGACAAACAGGAGGATGCAACACGACACCTCAGAGGAGAGAAAAAAAGGAGCAAATAGAGTGAACCAGTCTGAGTCTGAACTTTAATGACAGCCTGAAGTCTGCAGAGTGAAAGGTTTGCAAACAAAAGCTGGAAGCAGAGACTCGTCATTAAACTTAAGTCTATTAATAGGAGAGGTTATTATCTGAAGGAGGAGGGCGCTTTACAAGAGGGAACCGTTTATTTCAACACATTTAGACCTCAGCGTGTAAAAGTGTGTCCAAACAGACCTGAGGGGGTCTACAGAGCTTTAAAGGAAATGGCGACAATAATTAGAGTCTATCCAGAAACATTTTTGAACGATACAGAGAAACTTAAACCAGAATCTTTCACAAGCTTCTGCAAAATGGCAAAGCAGGCATAAAGAAATTATTTTCTGAGAAACTTCTGTCAGACCATGAAAAACTTTTGCAAGATCCAAAAGAATCTCTGAACTAAAAAAGACTTTGTAGTGTCTCACAAAAATATTCTATGATTGTGCAAAAAGTTGCTTCATATCTCAAAAGTTTCCCCAGAATAAAGTTTTAGGAGCCAAAATTATGTCAAAATTCGAGTTTCTCTGTAGCTTGTAGAAGTTTTTTGTATTTCAGAAACTTTCAGATGTTTCTCAGGATCTTGGGATATCACCAAATTTTGCATAACCCCCAAGAAGCTTTCATCCAAATCCTGTGAAAATGTTGCAAGTTACATAGAATTCCTTTCACAATCCAGAGATAAATCAACAAGACCATGAGGCATTTTTGCAAAATCTAAATATCTTTTAGAAATTCCCAAATCATTTTGGAAAATCCCTTGAGACCCCTATGAAACTCAGACATCTTAAAGTATGCTCACATGCAACTTTTGCAAGATACTATGAAAATGTTGCAAGATAAAGAAATTTTTGCAATACCCTCGTAACATTTTGAGAGATCTTTGAGATACCAACAGATTTTTGCAAAACTTTTTGCAAAACACTGAAAAATCCTTGCAAGATCGAGAGATACTTTTCAAAGATCCTTAGATATTTTTGCAAATTCTTAAAACAGGACAAGCAGGCACCAGGAACTTTTTTCTTAGAATCTTTTGCAAAAAGACTGAAGACTTTTGCAAGATCCAAAGGAATCATAGAACTAAAGAAAGACTTCATAGCATCTCACAAGTATCTCCGGGAACTTGCAAAAAGTTCAAAAGTTTCCTCAGAATACAAGTTTTAAGTGCCAAAATGATGTTGAGATTTCAGGATCTTGCAAAAGTTTCTCTGTAACTTGTAGAAACGTTTTGTATTGCACTGAATATTTTGTAAGATACTGAGAAATCCTCAGAGATAAATCAACAAGGCCATGAGGCATTTTTGCAAGATCCTGATATCTTTTATAAAACCCAATATTGACTTGGGAAAATTCCCTAAAAGTTTGTGAAATCTAGAAAACCTAAAGCATTACCTCATTAAACTCTTGCAAGATACTGTGAAAATGTTTCGAGCTACAGAGATACTTTTTGCAAGGTCACCACTAAAATTTTGATAGATCCCTGTGGTACCAACAGTTTTTGTTTTTGCATAACTCTTTGCAAAACACTGAGCAATCACTGAGAAATTTTAAAGATCCTTAGATATTTTTTCAAACTTTTGTGAGACCCTGAAAAACTTTTGCAAGATCAAAAAGAATTTATAAACTAATAAAGACTTTATAGTGTCTCACAGAAATGTCTCAGGGATCTTGCAAAAGTTAAAAAGTTTCTCCAGAAAAAAAGCTTTAGGGGCCAAAATAATGTTGAGATTTCAGGATCTTGCAAAAGTTTCTCTGTAGCTTTTAAAAGTTTTTTTGTACTTTATTGATTTTTTTTTTTGCAAGATACTCAGAAAGAAAAAAGAAAGAAAAGAAAAATCAATAAGACCATGTGGCATTTTTGCAAGATCCTAATACCTCTTTTAAATCCCAATATTATTTTGAAAAATACCCTAAAACTTTTGTCAAATCGAAAAAAACCTAAATCATGCTCTCTTGAAACTTTTGCAAGATACTGGGAAAATGTTGCAAGATACAGAGATATTTTTTGCAAGACCCTACTAACATTTTGAGAGATTCTTGTGATACCAACTTTTTTTTTTTTTTTTTTGCATAACTCTTTGCAAAACACTGAGAAATTCTTGCAAGATCAAGAGAAACTTTTGCAAAATCCTGATTTGTTTCTTACACATTGTGAAAAGATTTTGGGAGATCCCTTAAAAAGTTTGCATGATCCCACAAATTGTTTGTGACATATAGAGGCATTTGCAGTATCTTCACAAAATTACATGATTCCACAACTTTTTTACTTTGTCCCAAGCCAATTTTTGCAAGATCCAGAGGAATTTTGGTGGGGACTGTACAAAAACGTTAGAAAGATCTGACAAAGTTTTACTTTTTAGGCAAATTCCTACTTCAGGTCAACAGACGTAAGTGACGATTGATTAGTTTTGTAAGATCGAGGGAAATATTTGCTTGATTAAGAGAAACTAAAGTAAGATTGTGTGTAATTTTATTCTCTCATAATCTGACACATTGATCTGCGTTTGGCCTCCGATCTGCGCTGAGTGACATCAGACTTCCTCTGACCTGTTTGCTGAAACTGGGAGGGCAAACCGGTGAGTCTAACTGGGACTCTGCAGCCTCCACAGTGATCCCATTGAGCGCGCTCACAATGCGCACAATGTGAGACGCCAGCTTCACCTGAGGACAGCCTGGAGGACGAGGGGAGAGACGGGAGGACCGGGGAACAATACGGGGACAGAAAGAAAAGAAAGAGAAGACCCCTGAGAAATGGAGGGCGTGGGTCCTGCTGAACTAGAAACCTGGCAGACCGAAACAGGCACACACACACACACTCACACACACGCACACCTATTTTTTAACATGTAAAAGTGTCGCCTATCCTCAGCTCTCTCTGACTGTTAAACTGAATCTAATCCTCTCGGAGGTGGTGTAAAATTCCTCTGCTCAGCTTTATCCTCTGCTGGATCAGATCACACAGGGACACTGGCCTGGTTTAGTGACTTACATGCCTTCAACTCCACCCAACATCACACACACCTACACCTACACCTACACACACACAACTACACACAGGGTCCCTGAACAGCCAGAAAATGTCTTATTTCAAGTTATTTTAAGGCAAAAAATAACTTGAAATAAGACATTTTTCTGGACTGGTCAGGTGAACGTGGCTCATACCAAGTATAACAAGACCATTTTTACTTAAAAATAAGACTAAAACACTTAATAAGATTTCAGTTTGTTGCAGTGTGACGTCTGAAATTCTAGGATAAAAAAAGGCCTGACAACAGGGTACGACAAGTTTACTCTTTTCAAGCAATTCCAGCCTCTTTTTTGTCTTTCAAAACCTTGAAATAAGACATTTTCTGGACTTTTCAGGTGAATGTGGCTCAGATTGAGGCCAAAAGATGTTTTTTTATTAAAATGAAACAAAAATTTGCTTACATTTGGGATTTTGTAAAGTAGGTAAGCACATATTCAAAGTTGCACCATACATAAAAATGCATGGGTACACTGCCCCCTTGTGGACAAAATAACATACTACACAAAAAAGCTGAACAAGAAACACAAACAGCTGGTTATTAAAGAAACTTGTAATTTTAAGATTGAAGTATTTTATCAGAGACTGTGAAAATTATAAATAAAAGGGAAAATATAAAGAGTGCCATAAAAAACAACACGTATGAAAACAATCCAAGCTCAGAGAAAGACACTCCATCCTTTTTTGATTAAAAGCCCTGTGAGGACTTTCTCAGTGATCTTGAAATACTCCTACTTTGATACAGTTCAGGATTTTAAAAAAGTTATTCAGCGTTGAAATCAGTTATTTCCAAATTGTATTTCTTAGTTTCTGTGGTCAGGTTGAATTTCACCGTGTGAGCAGAAATCCTTTTACAACAAGTACACCATATAACACACCATATTAACATGCAAATATCAAGATATTAGAGTTGTTTTCTGTTTTTTTTTAAGGTATAACCATAGACTGTATAAAACATGGACGTAGTCTCCTGACGTCACCGGCCTTTTTCTGAAATTGAAAATGAAGCAAATTGGGAATCACAGCCCTATTGGTAGCGGCAAAGGGCTGAGCGTACAGCTATAGGGCACCTGTCAGTCACATGACCCTGAGCTGTGCCACTGATTGGGCAAGCTCACGATCCTAATATCCCCAACAAATCAAGCACAGCAGCATTGTTTCCAGGCTCTCATAAACCCTCTGTTCAGAACGCTCTGATTTAGTGGGCGTGGCCTTCATATGTAAATGAGCCACCGCTGATACCGCCCCGCTCTTCAGCGTCACTGAGAGCGGCGCCACAAGCTCCGAGTGCACAATGTTTAGAAAACAGCGAAGCTCGTTTACCGTAACATCACAGGCTAAAACAGGCTAACCGCAGCTACAGTTAGCATCCTGAAGCTAACACAGAGACAGGGGGGGCACTGAGGAAAAGCTCTTCCATCTGCTCCACAGCACACAGCATTTAAAATACTCACATTTCCAGGGTCCCAGGTTTGTTGGAGGATGGTTGGTAATGCGCCTGGATTCAGGACCAGTCTATTGGCTAGCCCTCTGTTGGACTGTCCAAAGTTGTAAAAGCAGTCGGCCGTGAAGTGACTAGCACACACATGCACAGTTTTACTGAGTGTAGCTGGAACATTTCCTTGATAAATGAACTCTAGACACTTAGTCTGTCTTCTTCTGAGATGGGAAGCTTGAGCATGGAACTATGTGGCTGTTTACAGCCAAAAACAGAGCAGTGATGGCTCTACAGCTTTGGCATTCTCCTCCCGGGGAGAGGAGTGGGTGGGGAGGGGGTTCGAGGGTATCTGCTCTGGTGGACCAATCAGATCAAACTTGCTTCTGATTGGTCAAAAAAGGGAATCGCTGACGTCGGCAAATCCCGGAAATTCCAAACAGCTTGTTTTAGGTCTGGATTTTACATTCACCAGCACTACCAAGGACAGGTTTTGTCATTAAATATCACATTTTGTGGGCTGGGAGGAAAGACAAAGACCCACAAATTTTACTAAAAGACTTACTAAAGAGATTTTTGCATAATATGGGACCTTTAAAGCTTTAGCTCTTGTGTTTGTTTAAAATTCAAACGTTATAAGTAGTTTGGGAACAGTTAACTGCTGACTTGTAGCATCACCATCTGTTCCTAACGTGCAGCAGCAGATTTTCCTCTGGAAACACTGATTCTCCTCCAGCTTCTCCCAAATCAAACTGAAGTGCGGTGATGCTTCAAAAGCTGTTGCCCTCCCCCCAAAATAAACTGAGAACCTGCCGCGGGTCCTGTGTTTATTTTTGCACCGTGCACGTTTGGCGGTATGCCCGGCTGAACTGAATCATCAGTTTCCTCCTGTCGTTCCTCCTCCAGCTCTCGTGTGCTACCGTACCGTCAGTTTACATACGGACAAAGTTTCTCTGTTTATCCTCTGAATTTGTATCGAACACTGTGTACCAGCAGTCGGAAAGACTCGGGTTGCTTTGTGTTCTTGTTTAGAAACTCGATGCTGAATTTAGCTGTGCTGAGCTTTTTCTGCTTTCAGGCCTGTGCAACATCTACATTTAAACAAACCGACCGAAGCCACAAAGTAAACCCGCTGTGACTAAAAAAAGGACATCTGACCTAAAAATGTTTGCTCCTGCGTTGTTGACCTTCTCACTGCTCTGATTCGGAGGCATCAGGCTTTAAATGATAACTTTAGACTCCTTCAGTCTGAGATGAGCTCAAACTGATGATTTTCTCCTGCGTTGCCTCAAAGCTCCTGGGAAACATGAAATTTAAATATAATGCTTGAAATGCTTCAGGAAATGTTGGAGAACTCTGAAAGAATTTGGAAACTGAAGGGGATGTTTATTGTGCTGTGAAAAGCTGAAACTTATATCAGACAACAGCTCTATGTCAGGGTTTTTATGAAGATTAAAAATAATGAATTTAAAGAGGGGGTATTCTGCTTAAAGAGGGGGTATCCTGCTTTCTCACATCTCTAATATTAATACAAAATAACAATGCTGGATGTTCAGACTGAGCATGTGCAGATTACTCAACCTCTATATATCCACATGTTGTAGAAATCCATGAATCTGTCTGTGAACAGCATCAGATTTTTCTGGATCTTTAATGACTTGTTAAAATGATGAAATCATCACATAACACATCTCCTAACGAGGTCATGGCCATAGTCCGAAAAAAAAAGAAAAAGAAAAGCCCTCATCCCGCTTAGCCTGAAGTCAGGTCACCACTAAAACTGCTCCCTCTAGTGGCTGGCTGCAGCATAGGTAAAAAAAAAACTCTGTCTCCCTATTCATTCAAAATGGGCTGTGGTCAAACTTTAAAAAATTAACATCAGAAATGTTTCTCACACCTGGTCTGGGAGGTATGCTGTGGTAAAATTATAAAACTTTAGGGCTGTGCTGTGTTCAAGTCCTCTTTTTTTTTTTTTGAAAAGTTTTATTTCAGGCGTTAAAATCAGGGTTTTATGTCATGTTTCACGATGATACTTGACAGCTGCTGTTGTGACTTTTTTTTTTTTTCAGGGCAAGAGTTGTTTCAACAGATTGAAGGAACAGGCTTCAAACACCAAAGTCTCTTCCAGGAGAGCTGTCCAATCAGAGTGAAGGGGGTTTGTTGAGTGGGAAGCCTTAAAGCTGAAATAAGGGTTTTCTAAAACAGTAGTTTTTAAAGTTGGGGCCACCTGTCAGAATATTTGAGGGAGGGCAAAAATATGATTTTCTTATTATTATTACTTTTTAATTTTAATTTAATTTTTTATTTTTATAACCATTTCTCTAGTATTTTCTTTAGTATTTTAGTGCACATGAATATAAATAAAGAGCCACAACGTTATTAGATCACGCGAAAAAACGTACAATTGTTTGTTAAGGATTACAAATCAATTAAAATTAGGGATGCACCAATATGATATATGATATATTGTTGTTATGGTCTATAACCTATATTCACAGATATCAATATTGGTGAAAAAAAAAAAAAAAAAAAAAAACATTTGAGATGATGTGTCCAGGTAGCTTAGAGAGAAAGAGCAGCGCGATCGTGAGAAAAGACGACCAAGGAGAGGATCAAAGGATGGAGCACCCGAGACAAACGTGATTAAAAAAGTATGTTTTGTCTGTTTTTTGGATCAAAAACAGGAAGAGATACCTAAAAGAAGAGAGTCCATTCTTCTTTGGTAGTTTTGGTGTTTACCGATAACATAACAGCAAATACCAATACCAATATTGATACCGATATATCGTGCATCCCTACTCAAAAGGAGGGCAGATTTAAGCAGAGTTGAGAGTTGAGTTATGTTCATGTAACGAGTAAGAATGATGATAAAAATTGGAAAAATAATAATAAATCAATCCCAGACTAAACTGTGAACCATCTTTCTTCATTAAACAGCACATATGAAGTGATCTAAGTGACAGATACTCTTATAGAAACTGTTTTTGAATTTATTAAGCGACCTCTTTCACTGAAGAAAGAAAGCCGAGATATTATCAGGCTCATCAACCATTCAGATACTTTGCATAGCAGCATCAGTTCAGTCAGATAATATCCTCAAGTAAAAAAACAGAGACACTGCCAGCATATGGCAGCTTCTGAAATAAACTCAAGGAGGAGGAGGAGGGGGGTGCTGATGAAGACGGGCCACATTGCAATCTTCCACAGAGGTTTTGTTGACTGTTGTGCAGGGGGAGAGCTCATCAGCGTGAAGGAGGTGAACGTGAATACGCAGAGACGAGGGGGCACTGCAGTGTATCTGCTCATTAGACGTCCGACGCTGTAATTCAGAGAGCCAGGGACTCTGCAATCAGGGGCCTATTCATTAGCATGGGGGGCCCGCTTTCATCTGCAACCACTTGAAGCTGCCAATCAGCGAGGCAGACGCATGACATGATGACAAAACGGGGCGGCTTAAACGCTCAGGGATGCTTGTGCATGGGGAGAGACATGCCTGAGCGCTGCCTCGTATCTGAGCGGGGCTTTAATGGGGAAGAAATGTGGGTTTGTACAGTGTAGTGCTGGCAGGTGGCCCAAACTGTGTCAGTCTGATAATCATCTCTCTGCTCAGCATGAACCCAGCTTTTGTTCTCAGATTTCACGAGGAGGAAACATCGCTTTACGGAGCGGGCTTTCTCCTCCTAAAGCGAATTGATTGGAAGTGATTGATTGGAGGAGGAAAAAAAGATTGATTCAGAAGTAAAGTTTGGGGATAATTAGCATACTCCCTGCTGCAGAGATAAACAATATGCTTCACACACTCGCGTTAAAGGTACAAACACTCTACAAACACCTGTTCCAGTCAGCGTTTGGGGCATCTTTAATTAAATCTCAGAGCGGTAAAATGAAACCATTGTGTGTTTTTATCTAAAGGAAGGCAACGCCGGGTCAGACTGTTGTGTTTTTGACTTTTCTGCTCCTCTGCAAGCAACAAGAGACACGCTGCCGTCACCTGAAACTAGAGCGTGCAAATGTGATGTCTGAATGTTTGCACCAAACTCTTTCAGCTCCAGACACAACCACGCCGAAAAAACTGAAATCTAACAAAGTTTTTATGTCTTATCTTATTTTAAGTTGTATTATCTGCCTGTGAAAAAAATGCCACCGACATATTTTTTACTGTTCACCAGCAATTCAGGTGTCATTATTGCTTATTTTAATATCTTGAAAAAAGACATTTTTCTGGACTTGTCAGGTGAATGTGTCTCAGATTGAGGCTAATAAGAGATTTTTTTGCTAGAACAAAAACATAAACACTTGCTTGGATTTCACTTTTTACAGGGAAGTTGAAGGAAATCACTTTGTAGAGGGTTAGATGAGAACACTTGAATAAGAAGAGTTGGGTCATGTTTGAAAAATGACTCTTTCAGCACCTCAGAAAGGTCACTCGCCGATCTCCGAAACCCATCGCCTATTGTCTGACGTCAATGCAGCCTCTGGGAGCAGTGCTCAGCGTTTCTGGGCTCCTGGTGCAGACAGCGGTTGGAAATAAAAGGACTTCAAGCCAAGGCTGACATTACGGTGCAGGCTGCTGTTTGCACCTAAGAGGAGAGAAGAGTTCGAGTTAAGGCAAGAGAAGATTGTTAGTTTCCCTTACATGTAGGTTTGTGATGGCAGAGACCAGTTGAGGCTAAATCTTCGTCAGGGTTCTGCAGATGGACTGGGCTGCATCACAAGTGTCCACATAAATATTTAAGTAGCTACAGTTACATATAGTATGCAGTCAGCAAATTCAAAAACAGCCTCTGTGATGTCATCCATTTGTTTGTAATACAAAGTCTTGAAGCCTATAGATTGTGAGGCCATATAACTTAACTTCAACCTCCTTCAAACCCATCAGATAAGTTTCCATTTAAGAGAGTGAGTCAACTCCAAGCAGCAACCTCCATGCTAAAAATATGAGACAATGCTCAAGTGCTAAAATCTTCAGTTCCTCAAGTGTCCACTTGAAGCTAGCTCTGGAAGTACCGGAAGTCACATACACACCAAGCTAAAAAAAAAAAAACAGTTTTTACAGCAGAAATTAGCCTACAGTCTGGTTCATCAAACATCTCCTGTCTGAATCGCTTATTTCATTAGGCTGGTGTCACTTCAAAGCCTGTGTCGCTTCCAATATGGCCGCACCAGCTGATATGCTTAGAAAAACTGATTCTGAAACAGACAGGTGACGTTGGGGAGACTACGCCCATTAATTGTACAGTCTGTGGCTGTGATGTGTCAATTTGCACAAAGTAGATCGAGTGAGACAGGAAGTCTGGCTCTGAAATCGCATTACAACATCCTGTGACTTTCAAAATAAAACAAATCATATGACAAGTTTGTCCAATAAGGTGCTCAGCTCATGTGACTGACAGGTCTGTTAGTGAGGGGGCTAAAAGCCCACCTCTTGAGTCAGCATTTCCAATATGGCCCCCGCTGTCGAGTAGCTTCATTGCTCTGTATCAGGAACACACGGGTGACGTAACCATGCACTTTGATTTCTTAGCTTTCAGACACAAAACAGTGAAAAATTTTAGAGTGGGATGGTGCACTATGGCTGAGGCAATACGCTTTTCTCCTGATTCAATTCTTTTACAATTTTTGGGGGTGCTGATTTCATTTAAATTGAGATTCTTTGATATTTCTGCTTTTTGTGATTTTTAATTTGCTTTTTAAATGCCAGACCACGTGAAAAAGTTGAATGATGATGATGATGATGTCTATAGACTAAATCAGGAGCCATACTTCCCAAAAAATGTACACCACATGCGTGTTAGTTGTAAAGATAATTCAGGGGATCTGAAATCTCAACTTTTTTCCAAACAAGCTTGTAAACAAAGACTAAAATTGAGGACTTAGGTTTGAAAAAATAAAAATACTTTTTTGCCCCCCCCCCCAAAATATCATAAGTTAATTGAAAAAAAAAAATCACAATCTCACAATAAACTGTTTTTTTTTCTCTCACCCCTAGTGGACACTTCTTAAACTCTCTGTTTGCTATTTTGGCAAAGACGGGGAAAGGGCGGGAATAGATCAAATGTTGGTTGCAACTAATGAATAGCAGAAGAAATGTGATCCAGTTCCAGTAAATGCATAGCAGCATTGTTTGATTTGAGACAAGTCTACCCTGTGAGATTTGGAAATATCTGCTTTTATGAATGGTGTGTCAGTGGTTTCTGGTGTATTCGCAGTCAGCCTCAAGCGGAGACTCAAAGAAATGCAGTTCTCAGCACTTCCGCATAGGCTTTGTATCATTTTAAAGCGGAGTTAGCAGCTTGCAAATAACTGAGGAGTGAGACATCTTTTATACTTACTATCTCTGATGAGTGTCGCACAGGAAAAGCAGCGACCAGGAAACGGCAGGTAAACAAAGCATGATAGCCACCGATACAAAACTTAACCGTCATAAAATATCCAAAAAGTCTGGGAACACTTTGGAGAAACGGGCGAAACACAGCTAAAAATGGAGCAAGATGGCGGAACCGGTACTTAGGAGCGCGCGAGCGTTCGAGGAGAAGAAGGCGGTTGACGTTCAACGTAACGGTCGAAACGTAACGGCTACAGGGTAGGTATCATATTTTTAGCCTCTCAGTTTAATAATCGCCTGATTTATGTCTAATTCCAGTCGTATAAAAACATTATTAATCTTTTTTATTATCTTTTTTCCTCCTCGACTCCTTTCTCATCCTCAACTTCGAAATGGAGCAGGTTTTTAAATAAATCACACGTAGCAGCTCGTTTAACTGACAGGAGATAGGATTTAGGTAATAGGAAATAGAAACTGTCAAATTATTGAGCAATATAATGTTTATTTCTGTTTTTAAAAAAATCCTAACATGTAACTATTCATATATTTCCTTGTAAGATTTGCTCTAAGGGTGAAATTCATGTCTTCTTGCTTTGCTTTTGAAACCAGTACATGGGTGTGGTCCACTCACAGATTAACCACAGTGGTCAGAAAAACCTCTCATTGATCCAGTTTGACAAACCCAGATGTAATGATATCCTTTAACTTAAAGTATCTTGCTCGTTTTTTCAATTCCGGCCTCTTAAGTGCTGTCAGTCAATGTGAGGACTGTAGGTAATCTGTGTTAAAGGGCCTCATAAGAGGCAACAAACTGCCCGATCAATGGCAGTGCTGTGAGGGAATAGACCTCCACACAGCACCATTGATCACATTTCCTGTTAAGTACAGAAAAGTAAATTGGAGATGATGTGCAGGTTTGTCGCAGGATATTGCTTTCAATAACAGGTTACAGCAGACACTTAACATAGGAGGGGCGACCTTTTGATTCTAGCAGCTTCTGGGATTAAAACAGTGTCCTGATATTTGGATATTCTAGTCTGTATAAACCTGAAATGTATGTTTGTTCAAACATTTTTAGCCACAAAGGCATCAAAACCTCCTCAATGATAAATCAACTTCAAATATGAGCATCCTCACGTCAGCTCTAATACATTTTTATTAAACCGTAGCAGTATTTACAATGTACAATCACTGAATGATTCCATGACACATTTAAAAGTGCTTTTTTTAAAAGTGAATTATTAGTTCTGAATAAATAAGAGTTTCCATTTTCTGACAACAACACCACAACAAACAACAGTTAAGCTACAGATGTGCTTATCACGACACATAAAAAATGCTGAGGTTTTACTGTAACACTGCCACAAACACTCTGTTTTTCTTCATCGTTCAAAGCTCGTTTTGCAGCAGCACATTTAAGATACCATGCATGGGCGGGTAAACAAAAGGAAAGACAATCCTGACCTGATGCAATGTTTTGTGTCCCATCAAAAGAGGAAAATTAAATAAGTGGTTGTCTTCTCTGCATCAGAAAAACAAAACTCGTCCCATCACGTCCCGGGTAAATTCCTCCAGCCGCCACAGTCTGCTGTCTTTAAAGAGGAGTCCAGTGAAGAAATCCAACTTTGATTTGAAACAGAGACATCCAGGCCGCCGCCGCCTGCCGAGGATTAAACTCCCACTCACAGCAGATTACTGCCAGGGCGTCCCACGGGATTTTAATTTCACAACATCACAGAGCGGTGACCAGGGGAAGAGACGATGCAGGGGGGTCAGCGGCTGATGGGGAGCTGGGGTAACGAGAGGGACGGATGGGTCAGGTGGCTCGGAGCGGCGAGCACAGAGAAGGGATGAGCTGAGGGACAGCAAGAAAAGGAGTAATTAAGATAAAAAAATGAATTAAATAAATTGGAGAAGCAACAGAGGAGGAGTTCGAAGTGTTTTGGTAGAAAATTTTCTTGATATGAGCCACATTCACCAGGCAAGTCCCTAGAAATTTCTTCTTCAGATGTTAGAGAAAGAGAAAAATGGCTCTTGAATTTCTTGATAAGAGGAAAAAATTCTCTTTTTTTTTAGTTTTTACATTTTTCCTACCTTGATAGCACATTGTTTTTATATTTACAGGCAAATGAGGTGTCATTTTTTGTCTTTTGATAATCTTGACTAACCAAAAAAAGACAGATTTCAGTTTTTGCATCCCTCAGAGTTTCAAAGAAGCAAAAGGTATAAAACTGAGGTCAACCAACATAACAGATTTTCCCTGCAATAGTTTATTCTTATGTTTGGACCATTTTTATATTTATACTCAAGTGCTTACATTTTATATTGTGTTATTTTTCTAATATCACCTTAAAAAATTCTTCTAGTATTTATTTATCTTTTTATTTTCATTTTTATTTATTTATTTATTCATTCATTTTTTTCATTTATTATTTTTTAAAATTATTATTATTTTTTAAATAATCCATTTTAAAAAATAATTAATTTTTATTTATTTATCTATGTGTTTATTTATTTATTTTTATATTTTTTTTATTTCTTTATTTAGACTAGATAAAATTTGCAGCCTATTGTAACAGTTAGTCTTACTTGACCTACATACACAGGGTGCAGGCAGTTTTCAGATTAATGACATAATGAAACAAGGTTAAAAAAAAATAATTAAAAAAATGAATATTGGAAATTGGAATTATTCTTTTTCAATATATCTTATTCACAGTGTTAAGGAGGTCAAAGTACCAAAGTCTAACTGATGCAGTATTTCAAACACTAAATAAAGAGTATCAAGATGATTTAGGTTATCATAGAAATGATAACTTTGATTGTAATTTTACCTTATTCACCATATATTTTGACAAACAGTTTATCATAGCATATCTTAAATGTTTGTAAATGAATTCATGTTGAAAATAATTGAATTGTGAAGCATCATGACTTGAAGGATGTCCCTGACACTCACTGTCCAGGTATCCGTGCAGAGCGAGGAGATGGGGTCTGTCTGGGCTGCTGAACGGCGAGTAGTGGATGTCGTCTGGCAGCGATGGCGGCATCCTGGAGAGCGGAGCGCTGTGAGGGAAGCCGCTCGGAGGAGGCTGCTTTTTGTGCCGCGCTCGGCAGTTCTGAAACCAAACCTGCGGGAGACGCCACAGAGGAGGTGAGCAGGCAGGAGACAACAAACGCTTCAGACATCACAGTCTGGGCGTTATCTGAACACCAAACCTTTTCTGTTTGTCTTTAAGCTGAGTGACTCTGGCTGTGCTGATCTTCTTATTCCAGCTCTGTGACTTTCAGAGATTCAGATATGGATGCTTAACATCTCTGAGATCATTTCTGTGTCAGAATAACTCAAACAATTTCAGGGGCAGATATCATATTTAAACTACTTTTTTTTTTTACACCTTTTTAACTTGTTAGTTTACGAATCCAAGATTTTTGTGCACCAAGTGTAACATTTGTATGAAACATTTTTAAGATATGTGCTTTCATGAAGCACATGATGAACACAACTGGAAAAATTTGGCCATAAATCTACAAAACTGATGACTATACAAATATTTAATGTGAAACATTTCATTTCTGAAATTGGGGAAACGTGAAACATTCTGAAAATGTAAGTACATTTTCCTTATTACACATGCGGTGCTTTACAGTTTTAAATCCTTAGAGAGTAATCTGAATCTTTGCTTTCTGTATCCTCATTTTTTATCTGTCAGGGAGCTCTTAATTCTGTATGACTTTGGTTTGTTTGTTGTCAACACTTTGTCAGGTCTCCTTTGGAAAATAGGTCACTGATCACAAAAAGATTAAACTGGGTAAATAAAGGGATACAAGAAAATAAGAGGATTAAAATGCAGGAACTTAACTTATTTGATGATTTACAAAGATTTAAGGAAAACACAATGGGTATAAAATAAGAAGAAAAATGCAGATTCCTAGACTTGTGTGATACTACTTTTCTCTTTTTCACTCAATCAAATTATATTTTTTTAATCTCATTTCAGGTGGTTTCATCGCTCCAATCCAACACCATATAGATTCTGCTAAACACAGACACTGAGGTCAGAGTTCAGGTCAGGGGTCCTCAGACCCCCTGCTATGGGAGTTAACGAACAGGCCAATCAAAAGAAAAACCAGACAAAAACGAACGGATAAAAGGCCGCAGATACTTAATTTAGCTCATTGGGGGATACTTACACCACCTGCACTGCAAAAAACTAAAACTTTATCAAGTGTTTTTGTCTTATTTTCAGTAGAAAATGTCTTTTTAGACTTAATATGAGACACATTCACCTGACCAGTCCAGAAAAATCTCTTATTTCAATTTATTTAAAGGAAAAATGAGGTCTGAATTGCTTTTAACAAGTAAAAAGAAAAACTAGAGTTACGTCTAGATATAAGTACTTTTTCTTGTTCTATTGGCAGATTTTTTTTTTACCTGTTACAAGCAATTCAGACCTCATTTTAGTCTTTAAATAACTTGAAACAAGACATTTTTCTGGACTGGTCAGGTGAATGTGGCTCATATTCAGTCTAAAAAGACATTTTCAATCAAAAATAAAACAAAAACACTTGATAAGATTTCAGTTTTTTGCAGTGTGTGTGCACATATTGCAGTGCTCCCTCTGGTACCAAAGGTAGCCCCTGTTATAGCGCACTTTGCCTAGTGGTCTGGGTCAGGGGTTCTGAAACATTTTTAGACCATGGATACTTTTCAGGTCAGACATTTTTCCAACCACCCCCTCTTTATTGGAACAATGCAGCCAAAGCAGCAGAAGCATAAGGCGAGATCTTTCAGCTTTAAAGTCTGACGTTTGGGTTGTTTTATTTCACCTAAAGGTGAGGTGACATACCACATATGTTTACACGGGGCATGAAAATCAATCAAAGCATTTTAATAAATATTAAATCGAATCAAATTGCAACCTAAAGAATTGAAATAGAATCGAATCAAACCGTGAGGTTCTTAGAAATACCCAGCCCTAATTGTTAGCTTAATTCTTTGTAATAACGTACTATGTAGTATGTTGCAACGATAGAATTAGGCTAAATTTATACTTTCCAAGTAATTCATTTTGTAAACTTTGAGGAAATGTTACCTCCGAGGCAGTGGTGTGAACAGTTGTTGAAAAGCACTCTGAAGTGACCTCTCAGGAGCCAAAACGTGTGTGAAAGTGCCCTCCTGGATGGCAAAACCCACATTATACATACCTTTTTTCCTTCTTTTTGCCCCTGCCCTTTAAAAAGTCTGTGCACGCCACTTCACCAAGGGTTTTTTTGTTTTTAGGGTGTTTTTTTTCCTTGTGAGAATTGATCTCATGGTGAAAAACTAAATTGAACAGAAGCATCAGAAAACAATCTGATTTTATTGGTGTAAGAGATTCCAGTTTGTTGATATACTTTTACAAGCATTTCTGAAATTATTCTGCAGACCCCCTGGCTTTGGTTCGTAGACCCCTGGGGGTCCTACACTGTAAAAACTGACATAGTATTGAGTGTTTTTGTCTTATTTTCAGTAGAAAATGTCTTTTTAGACTTTGTATGAGCTACATTCACCTGACCAGTCCAGGAAACGTCTTGTTTCCAGTTATTTAAAGACAAAAATGAGGTCTGAATTGCTTGTAACTAGTAAAAACAATTGCCAATGGAACAAGAGAAAACTTTCTTGTATTGAGACTTTTTTCTAGTTTCAAGTATTTTTTTTTGTTTTATCAGCAGTTTTTTTTTACTTGTTACAAGCATTTTATACCTCATTTTGTCTTTAAATAACTTGAAATAAGAGATTTTTCTGGACTGACCAATTGAATGTGGCCAACTTTTAGTATAGAAAGACAATTTTCACTTACAGTAAGACAAAAACACTTGATAAGTTTTAAGTTTTTTTTGCGGTGTGTGACCCCACTTTGAGAAACACTGCTCCAGGTTGCACTGCATGAGGTTTGCTCATGCAGTGCATGGTTTGAATTCAGCCTGTGGCCTCTATCCCACATATCAGTCCCTACTCTCAACTAGAAAAAACATTTATTGGTTATATTTTTACAATCATGGATAAAAAATAAAATTTTAAAAATATTTTTATGTTTGAGGCATTTCACAACCCTCAGGGAGTCCCGAATCTTTACTTTGGGAGAGAAAAGGACCAAGCTCGTTGATGTGACAGAGAGATACTCTGATCACTTTAACGCTGCCTCACTGAGTCTGATGTTTGTGTGTGAAACCTACAATCAAACTGTCCAGCTCTGAGCACAAAACAGCTGACATGTCAGAGTTTCATTACAGAGTTCAAGTTAAAATCGATCAAAGCCGTTCATCAGAGAATTAGGTCTCAGGAATTTAAAAAAATCCTCTAAATCAGGCAGTTTTAGGGAGAAAATGTGGCCGATAACATTTAATTTCAAAGGGAAAGATGCACGAACGCAACATGTGTTCTTCATGGATTATTCTAATGAACCCTGGAAGAAATTATCCAGATTTAGATCCAAATTTTCCCTCAGGAATCAGGCTCCAAAAACTAAAAATAAAGCTGACTCTGTTTTTGGAAGCTTAAGAGATCCTTAAATCAAATCAGTATGTCTGTTTCTGCAAACCCTAATCAGCTCATCCTGAAAGTGATCATCCACTTTCAGATTGTTAAATTAAAAACGATGGCTGAACTTTAAAATTGAAGGTGTGATGTCCTTCCTCCTCCTCCTCCTCCTCCTCCTCCTCCTCCTCATACCTGTATGACTCTCCTGCTCAGTCCCGTCATCTCCGCCAGCTTCTGCAGCGTCTGAGCGTCAGGGTTGTTGTCTTGAGCGAACTGATTCTGCATCACCTGAACACACACACCAACAGAAGCTGTGAAGTTAACAGGTAACACACACACACACACACACACACACACACACACACACACACACACACACACACACACACACACACACACACGACAGAACTGTGTTTACCTGCAGCTGCTCAGCGGTGAAAGACGTCCGTGCCCTCTTTGCAGGTTTTGGTTGGCAGTCCTGGTCGGAGGGCAGCGCCCCCTCCAGAGTGAGTCCTGTCCCTTTAAGAGAGAGCACGATAACAGCCGTTATTACACTGTGAAGCTTCTGGTTCGGTCTGTGTCAGAAAATTGAACATTTATCCAAACAATCCCTGCAGCAAGATTAAAACGTTTTCTTGCCAACAACCGCAGAGTATTTTTTATCTCAGTGGGCAAAGTTTCCTCAGTGACAGCGCTGCAGAAAATCAGACTCCTGCTGATACGATCAAAATCACAACACAGGAAATAAGTTTAGTTTGAATTTGGAGAGAAATAAACCATAGCAGGCCTCTGCTTCTGTTTCTAGCAAAGGATTCTGGCACAACTTCACTGTCTTCCAGGAGGAAGACGGAGTCCAAAAAGGGTCAAAACTCCTCCAGTGTTGTGCTAAAACCCTGATGAAGGCTACAAGGACAAACCTGTTGGTGTGAAAAAGTTGCTTTCTTTGCTGCAAGAGTTGCTGGAGTTTGGACCCGAAGCACAAACACTTTAACTTTGTATTTAAGTAAAGTTTAAGTATCTGTGCTTCATCCGAGAATCTAGTTTTAGTTTAACCTCCTAAATTTAAATGCAAATCATAGTTGTAACACAATTTATGGATTATTTATCCATTTTTTTCCATTGTGCATTCATCGCTTTCCCAACATTAGCTCATTTACAGCATGAATGGATGGATTTTTTTCAAAGGATAGAAGTTTACACTGTAAAATACTGTAATCTTATCAAGTTTTTTTGTCTTGTTTTCAGTAGAAAATTTATTTTTGGACTTAATATGAGCCACATTCACCTGACCAGTCCTGAAAATGTCTTATTTCAAGTTATTTACAGACTAAAATGAGGTCTGAATTGCTCGTAACAGGAAAAAAAGTCTGCCAAAAAGTTACTTGAATTAAGACAGTATTCTAGTTTCAAGTAAATTTTTTCTTGTTCCACTCATTACAAGCAACTCAGACCTCATTTTTGTCTTTAAATAACTTGGAAAAAAGACATTTTTCTGGGCTGATGAGTTGAATGTGGCTCATATCAAGTATAAAAAGACGATTTTTACTCAAATTGAGACAAAATTATATGATAAGATTTCAGTTTTTGCAGTGTAGGAGCATCCCTGATATGATAGGAGTAGGATAAAGCACAGAAACAGACTGAGGAAATCACTTTCTATCACTGTATATGAGCTAATAGTGTTACACGTGGATTAGGATCGAATTCTGTAAGTTTTGCTATTAATAACAGAATCCATTGTATAAAGTAAGTGTGAATAAATGCACTCAGCTTTTATAAGTAGCTTTTAAAAATCATCGCTCGCAGCACTTTAGCATCCGTTAGCCTCATCATACCCACCTATAAAAGCTCTTAAGATCCAGTATTTAACAACTGTGTCAAAACTAAAATCCTCCAGAACTCAAGACTCAAGTGTTTGATGTTTTACTGCATCCAAAATCTGACAAAATGTTCCTTTTAGAGACAGACCGATATGGATTTTTCCAGGGCAATACTGATACCGATTATTTGTAGTCAAGGAGGCCGATAACCGATATTTGAAGTCGATATTAATTTTCAGTCAAAGTGAAAATATTGGTGTGAAAATTTTGAACAATACAAACTCCAACACTTAACTTCATTCAAAAAGCTTTAAGCATGAGTTTATCAAACAGCTCCCAGGCTTAGCAGCATGTTTTATTAAGTTAAATGGAAATGTAAAAAAATAAACAGCTAAAGTTTTCTACAGTAAATAAAGTTTTTCAAAGTTTAAATGTAACTGCAATAACTGTAATAACTGCACTGCTGATTGGCTGTTCCCCAAGCCATGGCTCTGCTTGTAACCAATCACATGGTGCTGTGGGTGGGACAGTGCTGGGGACTGAGTAGTGACTGCATCAGAGCTGCAACAACGCAGTTTTAAATTTGTTTCTTATCGGCCGTCAGATTTTTAAAAAGGCTGACGCCGATATGCCTCAAAATGCCAAATATCGGCCCCGATAATCAGCCTGCCCTATAATCAGTCTATCCCTAGTTCCTTTGATTTTATATTTAACTGGAATGCTTCAATCTGACTGTTTAAGCCCTTAACTGATATAGGTTTTAATTCAACATTGTCTATTCCTTTATATTTAAATATGAGAGTGAGAATTATGTTTCTGTAACAAACTTTCCTCCTTTTGTTTAACCAAAAATAAATGAAAATTTGATTTAAAGTGACTGTATTATTAATATTTCATGGGATTATTTTATAAATGTGTGGTGAGTTAATCTCCAAACAAACTCCAAACCTCATCAGTGTCAGAGTTGTTCTTGAAACAAGTCCTCCTTCACTATGTTTTAACGCTGCGGAGCAAAAATTCAAAGTAGGACTGACGTTGATGGAGCAGGAGGGCAGAAACAGATCGTGTCTTTGTCACTGATGTCCAGTCAAACTTTTGCCTATCTCAGCTGTCATTGGGGTTCAAACCTGAACAGGACACCAGCCTATCACAGAGCTAACATGAAGACGCACTCACACCTGTTTTCAGACTGTGGGAGTAAACTGAAGTGCCCTCATGCACAGGGAGAACATGCAGACTTCACACAGAAAGACTCCTGCAGCCCTTAACATGAAATATCTCTCATTTTCTCCTCCAGGTTGGAATAAAAACTCCTTTGGATGCACCACAGTGAGAAAACTCTAAACCTCAGAGTTACCGTTCTCCGCAGCTCGCCGCAGGTTGTCCAGCATGATGTCGTAGTGGCTGCGGCAGAGCACCCTGCCCTCCACCAGGCCGAACTCCTCCCCGGTGGACAGCTGCCTCTTACAGGAGAAACAGGCGAAGCACGCCAGGTGGTACACGCTGCCCCGAGCCCGCCTCACCCAGTCGCTGGCGAACACCTGCCGTCCGCACTGAGCGCACTTAGTGCCGAACCTACTGTGAGGATGAGAAAACAGGAGGGTGATGTCCAGATCCTGTGAAGAATACTCGTGGAGCCTTCACCTAAACCTGCTTAAATTTATTTATCCTAACACATTATGGCAACAGAGCATCTCTCAAAACTTTTAAACAGCAGAAAATGTCATATTTGTGTATTTTTGTATGAAAACAGAGCACATGGTTGTTATTTTGAGTCGAGTTTTCTCTCTGCAGAAGGAAACTGCAGATTTTGAACACCTTAGATATCTACAAAGCCTGAAAATGTCACTATTTCTGCTTTATTTAAACCCTTTATCTTTTATTCTCAATCCTTGGTGTGTATTTATCAATATTGTCTCTTTTGAGAATATTTAATTACACATGACATGAGAATAACAACTGTCCCCTTGGTAGTCTGCAGCCTGTTAGGACAAACCCAGGGCACATCACACTAATGTCCTCATGTTAGCTGTAGTGTGCCCTGATCGTTGACTGACAGAGACTTACTTTTCATATCTGTTTTTTTTTCTCAGTCAGAGCATCTTCCAACTGTCTGCTACATCAGAAAGTTCTCTAGTTTAGTTTGTAAACCCTAAAATGTGATTGTATAAAACTTAAATTTGAGAAAATTAGCTTTAGATGTAGCTATTTTAATGAAGGCAGCTTATTCACTCACGATTTTTTTCTGTATTTAAACATGACAGACTAGACAAAAATAACCTTGGATATTGTGTCTCTCTGAAGAATTAAAAAATATTACAATAAAGTAGGCCTAATTTTAAAAATTAAACGAAGCGGACCATGATGTACCTGTGAACCAATCGCTGACGCACAGCGTGACGTACACGGAAGTAATCATGTGTTCTTAACTGATGGGATCTTGCTAACATGTCGCTTTTCTGACAGTCTGGTCGGTTTAAACTCAAAGAAAAACACTAGATGAACTTGCTTTGTCGGATTCTAATGGAGATATCTTGTTCCGTCAAAACCCACCATGGTCTCAGAAAAAAAGCGAAAATCATCGAGCAGGTACGACACAGAGAAAGATTAATTTAAATGTATTTTAAATCATGTTAGACGACATACAGTACGCTTAAATGTAACAAAAGTCATCCAGAATTTGTTTTAGTTTTTATTTCAGTCGATTAACTGTGAATCATCCGGTTTGTGGAGAATAAGGAGGCCTTCTGTTTGGAGTGATGCAGATTTCCTGCTTGACTTCTCATAATTATTTGTAAAAAAGATTACAAAAAAATAATTTTGTAGGAAAAGGGAAAAGTGAACACCAGATTTTATTGCTAGATAAATTAAAGAATAAAAAATATTAAATTGGGTTTTCAAGGACCATATAGAATCTGTCATTTTAGTTGCGCAGGCGCAGATCGACGTGCATGTTTTCTAAGACTTATTTTCTATTTTCCTGTTTGTTTGTTTTTTCACAAAGTTATAACTCCCGTCACATTTTAAGAAAATAATTTCATTGAATGACTAAATGTCGAAATAAAAAGGATATTGTGACAGTTTGGTTGCAGTTTTGTTCGAGAACAAAATAGATTTTAACAAAATAAAAGACACAATATGAGAGCTATAGGCTATTTGAATAATTAAAAGAAGCATATGATAATACAATTAATTCAATTTTTTCGTTATTTTTTTTCGGGAATCGAAATTTTAAAACTCAAACCACAGCCTCATTCAGGCCTGACCTGCGAGACACATATTTTATTTTGAAATGATCATGTTTTCAATGGCCTACATTCGCTGCAGTAAAGATAAAATATAAACAAGTTAAATAAAACTACTTTCTCATGTCGATCAAATTATCCCAGGGAATAAAAGAACAAAAAAATTAGATAAATAAATCTCGTGCTCTTACCTGAAATAATCCAGTTTGCAGAAGATTTCTTTGTTTTTGACGTAGCAGCTGTTGTGTTGACGCAGAGACGCTCTGCACACTGAACACTCCAAACAGCCCAGGTGCCAGTTCAGGTTGTTCACCTGCACATGGAAATAAATCCACTGATTAATGCCCGTCTTCAAGTGATCGTGACTATCACATGGGTTCCTTTTTGTATTTTTTTTCTTTATAATAAAAAAGCTACAATGAAATAAAAAAAATCCGTGCGTCACAAAATCCTCATATTTATTTTGCGTTTTTCTCTCCAAACTCTTTTGTGGACTAATGCACAATTAAACGTCCAGAAAATAAAGATTAAATTTAAAACATAAAGATAATACCTGTAAAAGCTCGATCTGATTCTTTTGAGATGGTAAGCGTGTCTCATGTTTCCTCACCTTGAGCAGGTAGCGGTCGTGGATCTCCAGGCCGCAGCTCGCACACTGGTTCTTGGCCGCCGGAGGAGAGCAGAGGCAGGCGGCCTCCGACGGACTGCACTCCCCGGACTCCTTCTTCACCTCCGACTTAGACTGGGTCAGAGAAGACGGATTAATATCAGAGGAGGAAGTGAGTGTAGCCGCTTTTTATGGATTTATTCTGTTTGGTTTTAAAGATTTGAGCTGTGAAAAATATAATCCGTGAACGATGGTGAACACATGTGGATCAGATCCTGGAAAAAGGAGGCTACGAAAATCTTAAATAGAATAAAAGATACATTTTCCTGCATTTTATTGCATGAAGTTTTTACCTTTTTTTTAGATATTTTTGAAACGTTTGTGTTTATTTTGAACACACGGGATACTCTGAGTTAACAAAGTCTAAGAGATCTGCTTTAATCTGCGTTTTAAAGGACGATTAATTAGATTTTAAAGCTTTCGCCCTCGACAGCATCCCCGATCATGACCGCACAGCCTTTAGGTGCAGTCCGACCAAACTTGCGCCAAATCCAGAGCCCTGCGATGCGTCATTACGCTCGAACAAAGTTTACGAAAAGAGCAACAGGAGTCAAAAACGAAACCTTAAAAAGATTAAAAATAAAAGAAATCAGAAGGTTGCAGAACAAACTGGTCCAGATGTTAGTGACTCACCATTTTCGGCTCTTGAACGCTGCCTATTTGGAGAGAAGATGGAGCTCGCGCTGTGCATTACGCATCTCTGCCCCAGCCCACACTATATCCGGTCCAAAACAACGAAGAACAGTTTCTCCTGCATTTAAACCCTGGCAACAAAAGACATTTTGATGCAATTAGAAGAAAAAAACCCTATATGTGATCGATCATCCTCCTTGCGCGCACCGGGAGGCTGTATTCCCATGCAATCAAACGCAGTGAAAAGAAAGGATGGCACTATATCTGCAATTAGCGCTGGATTGAAACGCTGCGCCTGATAAGTGGCAACACGAGTGTCAATTTCATCTGGCAATCAAAAATAAGAAAAAAGAGAGGGGGAAAAAAACTCAGAATCGAGCCACCAAGCTAAGAGAGAAAAGGCGGCGCATCCTAATTTCAATAGCTGTATAATCGAAAATCGAAAAATCTCCAAAGTGAAGAGGCTCAATTGGAGATCGCTCTATTCACAACAGACAATGCGCAGAAACTGCAGCTGATCTCGAGGCATAAAGGAGCTTGATTGTCTCGTGCTCATGATGGACCCATTTAAGCACTTGAGGCTCCCCTGTGTGATTACAGCTGCATTCACAAAGTGCCAAAAAATCTGCGTTTGGGTGGCAATCCGGAGTCCGTGTTGTCCTTCAGCGCGTCGAAATTAACAGGAATGCAGCATTATGTTAATTACCAGCTACGGGATAAATATTGGAAGCTGAGAGGTGTCCTATAAGAATGAAAAACATATACTTCATACATGGAGACCCTCCCCAAAGCTGCCAAACCATCGTCCAGGAAAAGTTGTCCCAAAACATCACCGGAGAAAAATCCAAACAATCCCGTCAAACATGGTTCAGTACGCAAGATGTCTTCTTCCTCTTCACCCAGATAATCCAACTTTATTAACTTTCTGTGATCAAATGTGGTGGCACCTCCCAGACCCGGGGCTGCTGTGTGCTGCTTCTCTCCGCCTCAACTCAGAGTTTACTCCCAGTTCAGTCAGACAGGATGTGATGCTGCAGAGACCTGCACCAGGTCAGGAGGCGCACAGGGATAATGCATGGTGGCACTTTATGCACAGAAGAAAAATAATCACTTTTCTGTGTCTGATTTGGTGTTAGTTGCAGGTTTGAACGATAATTTGTTTCCTGACAGTGTTGAAAATGATGATGATCCAGTTCATATTTCATATTCCAGATCTTAGTATCCAGAATATCACTAGGATCTGGATCGTACTTTAACATCTGTCAGAAATTATGGAGACCTTGTCTTGTATTGTTTTGCAAAGCAATCCGACCATTTATGGTGGAGTTATAAACACATATGGTGAAAACCTTTTATTGAAGATCTATTTTTAATTCACTCCATCATTTCATTAAAATCATCTTCATTGTCAATAGAGGTCGACCGATATGGGTTTTTTGGGGGCCGATGCTGATGCCGATGCTTTCCAAATTTGGGCAGCCGATGCCGATATGCATAGCCGATTTTTCCAATTTGATATTCAGGCCGATTGTTAAATAAATATATATTTATCACATTTTTGTGAAACGCAGCAATTTCTGAGCAACTAAAAGAAATCTATTACAACAAGTCGTGTCCAGTCCTCTGAACATTTATTCAGCTTTCAAAACAATGAAATATTTTGTCTGAGTAAACACACAATGTAACAAGCAGTAGTAAACATTCACACTCTTCTTAAAATGTCAAAAAAGAAATTTAAACTTATTAATATAATTTGAACAAAAGTATGTAATGTATCCAAGTGGTTCCACAAGTTTGAGGTGCTCATCTTTTTTGTGCCTGATCAAAAATTGCGTCATTTGATACAACGGATCAAAAATCTGCTTTTTAAAAGAAAATACAGCCGATGGCCGATAGAGACAAATGTCCAAATATCGATATATCGGCCGGCCGATATATCGGTCTACCTCTAATTGTCAACTAGGGATGCATCATATATCGGTAACAATATCAGTATCGGCCGATATTTACTCATTGGCTGCCAGCATTTTCAGAGCATCTTGTCTAAACACCAAAACTACACTGCAAAAACTGAAATCTTAACAAGTGTTTTTGTCTTATTTTCAGTAGAAAATTCCTTTTCAGACTCAATATGAGCCAAATTCACATGACCAATCCAGAAAAATGTCTTGTTTAAAGTTATTCAAGGACAGAAATGAGGTCTGAATTGCTCGTAACCAGTAAAAAAATCTGCCAATGGAACAAGAGAAAAGTTACTTGTATTCACACATTGTTCTAGTCTCAAGGAAATTTTCAAGCAATTTTTTTCTTGTTCCATTGGCAGATTTTTTTTACTGGTTACAAGCGATTCAAACCTCATTTTTGTACTCTGATAACTTGAAACAAGACATTTTTCTGGATTGATAAGTTGAAAGTGGCTCATATTGAGTCTAATAAGACAATTTTTACTTTAAAAAAGACAAAAACACTTGATAAGATTTCAGTTTTTTGCAGTGTATCGAAGAAGAGTGGAATCTCTTCTTTTATGTCTCTCTTCCTGTTTTTGATCCAAAAACAGACAAAACATACTTTTTTTAATCACGCTCATCTCAGGTGCTCCATCTTTTCGTCCTTTCCATGATCTCCGTCATCTTTTCGCACGATCACACCACTTTTTCTCTCTGAACTACCGCTACACATCATCTGTGTCGAGATTGTTTTTATTTATTTTTTTTTACCAATGTTGATATCAGTGAACATTGGTTATAGGACATAACAGCAATATTGATACTAGATATTGTTTTTCATGCATCCCTATTGTCAACTTAATTTGAATAATTTTTAAGATTAACAATCAGATACTTCTGGGCAACTAAACTGCAAAAAAATGAAATCTTATCAAGTCGTTTTGTCTTAATTTAGGTAAAAATGGTCTTGCCACATTCAACTTATCAGTTCAGGAAAATGTCTTGTTTCAAGTTATTTAAAGACAAAAATGAGGTCTGAATTGCTTGTAACAAGTAAAAAAAATCTACCAATGGAACAAAGAAATTTGCTCAAAAATTTCGTTAAAACTAGAATAATATTTTCAACACAATTTTCTCTTGTTCCATTGGCAGATTTTTTTTTTAACTTGTTACAAGCAATTCAGACCTCATTTTGTTTTTAAATATCTTGAAGTAAGACATTTTTCTAGACTGGTCAGATGAATGTGGCTCAAATTTTTTCAGTGTAAGTACACTGTAAACAACTGAAATCAAAGCAAGTGTTGGTGTCTTATTTTTAGTAAAAAAAAAAAAGATAGTCTTTTAGATTTAATATGAGCCATATTAAATTTTTATCTGACTGGCCCATAAAAACGTGTTATTGTACGATACGAAAAGATACAAATGATGCCTGAACCTAAATCAAAGGGCAGGTCAGACAGATACTGAAGCTATGCTGGATTTGATTCCTACCGACAACGCCAAAATAACCAAAAGCTGCTTAAATGACATTGATATTGTTGTGCTTGCTTGGCCTGCAAACTTGTCAAGTTTCACATATGGTGAGAACAGTCCTATCTCACAATGACAAAGAATCATTTTAAAAAAAATCCCGGATCCAGACGGTGATCCGGATCACCTCCAAAATTTAATCACTTCTTCGTTATCCCATTTTGAAGATTTCCTGAAAATTTCATCAAGATCCTTTTGTTAGTTTTTGAGTTATGTTGTTCACAGACAAACAAACTCTCCCAAAACGTAACTTCCAAGGCAGAGGTCATTAAAAATAGATATTCAATAAAAGGTTTTTTTTTTACAAACTGGGAAGTAAATGCTCTGTAAAGTGATTGTAGTTCATAAAAGAGGATAAAATCAACCGTCTTTGGTCCGTCTGATTGAACACGAGAAGTTTAAAAGTGAATCAAATGTGTAAAAAATGACAATATCTCAGATAATGTTTATGTACAGAACGTGGAGTGACACAAAGTAGGTTTAATCTTAAGCTTTACATCCCCTTTACTGGGATCCTTTAACTCACAGAGGGAGCAAAGTGACTCAAAGTGACTCAAAGTGAAGGTTTCCATGAAATCAATGACACTCTAATCCTCATTGATCACTTAAAAAGCGTCTCTCACAGCAGACTAACGTCGTCCCAGCCTCTTCGTATTGTGGGAGTGTAACACACTTCAGCAGCTCTGTGCATTAACGGTGATTACTGAATGCTGAGAGGTCAGCTGAGAGTGAGCTGGGCATGAAGTGGGACGACTTACAGGAGGGAAGAGTGTTATTTTACCTCCATTATCATTTTTCACTGAAGCTGTGGCAAAGAAAATGCTCTAGACTGAACTGCTGGGGCTTTTTTTTTGACCAGTGACAGCTTGGTGTGGTGAAGCTGGAGGTGAATTTTGTTTTTTGATCCAAAAACTGTTTTTATGAAACCAAACCTCACCTGTCCCTCAGGTGTCTCTTGATACCAGATGATCAGTGGTCAGTTTTCTGCAGTGTTACATGCTGCGTAAACATCAGCAAACTCTGCTTCTGACCAAGGAACATGTTCTCCATTAGGGGGCGATATGAGGAAACCATGTGAGGATGTTTTATGGCAGGATCAAGATCAGGATTTTGACCTGAAAACAACATTTCTAGCCCCAAACATTTCTTATTTTGCTCCATTTCATAGCTTAAATCCGGTTTTGTGTCCTCTAATGTGATTTTTAAACTCTCACATTTTCACATCCCAATAAATCCGTTCATATAAAGACATCAACTGTAAGAGTTTGGTTTGCTCACCAGATAAAAAATGTAAATGTACACATAATTTAGAACATGATTGATTTCAGTGCCATCATTAATATAGTGTAGGATGAAAGCTGCAGGATACATTAAAATGGACCAACAATGCAAAATGATAAAATGAAATCTTATCAAGTGTTTTTGTCTTATATTCAGCAGGAAATGTCTTTTTAGACTTAATATGAGCCACATTCATTTACATTTTTTTTACATTCTTTTTACTTTTTACAAGAAATTCAGACCTCATTTTTGTCTTTGAATAACTTGAAATAAGACATTTTTCTGGACTAGTCAGTTAGATGTGGCTCATATCGAGTATAATAAGACAATTTTTACCTCAAATAAGACAAAAACACTTGATAAGATTTCAGTTTTCTGCAGTATAGTGACTTTGGACATGCTTGTATATCACACTTGACAGCTCCACAACCATCTTCCAAATTGGTTTGGACTTGAGATGTATTGAGAGTTTAGCGGCCCTTGGCCTCAGTGACACAGCGAGAGTTCGACTGGTGCCAAATCTTCTTTATTTTTTTCCACCGTGAAACTAAAAACACACAAACATCATTTTACATATTTAGAATAAATATTTAAAATTATCATTTATTATTACAGAGTTTAAAAAATCAATCCAACAGTCTCACAATCCTGAATAAATCTGCAAAAAAAAAAAAAAAAAAGGTGTACATTTACGTGACTAAGGCAGGACTCATTCCTTTGGTTATCACTGCGTGTTGATTATGATATACAAACAAATAAGAACAAAAAATAAAGTTGAAACAAATACCGTTAAACAAGACAAAAACAAACCAAGAACAAGAGATTTAATACTACATACTCTTTTCTGAAGATTTCTCATACACAGACACAGGACCAACGCGCTCCTGGCTTCTAATAAAAGTTGGTGTGTGACGACACACCCAGTTTTTATACATGTTCTGGGGCGTGCCACCCACCATGGAGCATGAAAGGCAGAAAAAAAATCATCTTTATTGTCAACTTAATTTAAAACATTTTCAAAATGAATAATCAGAAGCTTCAGGGCGACTACACAGCAAAAAACTCAAATCTTAAGTATTTTTGTCTAAATTTTAGTAAAATTTGTCTTTTTATGATGAGCCACATTCACCTGACCAGTCGAGAAGAATGTCTGGTTTCAACTTATTTGTAGACAAAAATGATAGAAAAAAAATCTGCCAATGGAACAAGAAAAATTTGCTCAAAAATTTGCTTGAAACCAGAATAATGTCTTAATACAATAAACTTTTCTCTTCCTCCATTGGCAACTTTTGTTTACTTGCTACAAGCAATTCAGACCTCATTTTTATCTTTTGGTATCTTGATATAAGACACTTTACCAGACTGGTCAGGTGAAGGTGGCTCATATTGAGTCTAAAAAGACATTTTCTACTGAAAATAAAACAAAAACACTTGATAAGATTTCAGTTTTTGTAGTGTTCACCGTAAAAACTGAAATCAAAGTGTTCGTGTCTAATTTTTAGTTAAAAAAATAGTCTTTTAGATTTAATATGAGCCATTTTCAGCCGAAAAGTCCTAAAAAAGGTCTTAATTCAAGATACTAAAAGATAAAAATGAGGTCTGAACCTAAATCAAAGGGCAGGGCAGACAGATACTGAAGTTTTGCTGGATTTGATTCCTGCCGACAACGCCAGAATAACCAAAAGCTGCTTAAATGACAGTCATACTGCTGTGCTTGCTTGGCCTGCAAACTTGTCGAGTTTCTTGACATAAAAATAATTTCTTAACACATAAACTGAAGAAATATGTCAGAAATGACTTTTTTTTAACCTCTTTTCGAATAATTCAGATTTTTGATGTCTTGAAATAAGACTTGAATTTTGAATTTTCTCGACTTGTCAGGTGAAAGTGGGTTAAATTAAGTTTAATAGGCAATTTCACTTAATATAAGACATTAACACTTGCAGTGTAACAGCTTTTTCAGAGTCAAAAATAAAAGCAGGTATATTTATTCATTTATAAAAAGAACAATTGCTATGGAGAAAATTACAGCAAAGCTACAGGGGAAAACAGAAAGGTTTTATGATAAATGGTCTTCAGTAATTCAAACAATATATGGATTCTAGATACCTCTATAACTTTTTTTTTTTGTCTCTCTCCCTTTTTTTTTTTCTTTTTTTCCCCTTAATTTTAGTTTATGTATGTATTTATTTCCAGGTATTATCTCTTTCATCTTCATTTACTGACATTAGTCTTAAATACACTTGTCCAGAATGGGATGACTACTTAGGTTCATCATGTAATGAAATGAACATTAAGCAGGTTAAACTGAGAACTGTAAGATGAACTTCTCGAAAAAAAAAACAAAAAAAAAACTAAGGAATAATATGGAAAATGTAGAAATGATATTGATTGTCTGTATTATTGCTGTTAAATGTGAAAGCATCTCCTAAATGATATTTGTGTATGTAAATATAGGTGTCAAATAAAAATTAAGTTCCAAAAAAAAAAAAAAAAAAAAAGAACAATTGCAGAATTTCCTCTGTGATTATCTGGCGGCACGAAACGCACCAGATCCTCCTGACAATGCTAATATCTGAGGATGGATCACCTGTTACATCCTGAGCTGCTCTGCCAATGTGTGAATGTCAAAACACCCCGAGTGAGAGTGTGTGTGTGTGTGTGTGTGTGTGTGTGTGTGTGTGTAGCCACTCCGTCCTGTGTCCCTGCCCTTCCTTCAGCTGTCGGTGATACACACAAACAATGAGCCACCAGCACAATAAAAACGGAGCGGACCACATGTTAAAGCCATTAAGACTCATCGAATGAGCCCCAGTGGACAGTTTGATGGCTGGGACGTCAACAGCGTGTGACGTCTGCTCGCTATGGAGGAGCAGAGGGGTTCACACGAGGGCACATCTTATTCAGGCAGCGTCAAGGTGGAGTCCTTCTGTAGGAACTGAGGAACAATACTTGGATAACATACCGGCCTTTATGCATGTGCAACATAAGGAACTTCTGTGACTAACTGTTCGTACAGGAAACATATCCTGACTGAGATTCTGCAGAAATTATTCAGAATAAATCGACTCTATGTTTTTCTGGAGCAGTTCCAGGAGCCCTTGGCCAGATTATCACCTCTTCTGCAACTCATGATAAATCTACTTTAAAGAGGGGGTATTCTGCTTTCCCATATTCAAAGATGTACTTAAAGTAACAATGCTGGATGTTCAGACTGAGCATGTGCAGATTTTCAAACCTCTACATATTTATAATTAAAACACTGTTCTTAAAAATAGCACAAGATCTTCACCAGACTTGCTGAAATGATGTCTATAGCTCCGCCTCTGACAGGCCTCCAGAGGGCTGGCCAATCAGAGGGAAGGGGGTTTGTCTTAAAGAGACAGCAGCTTAAACAAAACATTCCGACAGAGGCTGAAATAAGGTTTTTTTTTTTTGGTTTTTTTTTACTTTAAATCCTTTGAAGATACTACGTAGACACTGGTGGGACAGAATAGAGAAAAAAAACAACACAATACCCCTTCTTTAATACAAAGTATTGCTTCTAAATACAGAATTTTCCTTTCTTTCTTCTGGATCTTGTCGGTGTCCAAAAACACAAGACTATAAATCAAACCAGCCATGGATTTATTTGATCATACACAGGATCCAGGACAAAAAAAATCTTAATACAAGTCATAATTTAGTACCAAAGTTGATCCTACGTCCACCTTAAACAAAGTAATTAATTTGATATATAGAAAAAATGTGACTTTAATGAACTTCTTACCCTTTCATCCTTTTTTTTGGTTCCTCACTCCTCCAACAAATTGTCACAGATTTTCACCGTTCAAATTGTTAAATGTTGAGCATATTCAGGAGAAGCGTACATGTATTTTTCACATTTCTAACCTTTGTACTTTTAAAATCATTTAGCGTTTTTGAGTCCATTAAAATGAATGGAGATGACCCATCCCAATGGAAACCACACAGCTGATGATGTCATAAGGGTTTTCAAACATAGACTTTGAAAAGAATGGACGTCAACTTGCTCGGCTTGAGGTGAATAAGCCCCAAAAACTGCTCCCCCTGGTGGCTGGCTGCAGTATAAGTCAAAAAATCCATCTCTCCAGTCATTCCAGATGGGCTGTGGTCAAACTTTAAAAAGTTAATACACCTGGTAGAAACATTTCTCACGTCTGATTGTTGTGGTGATTTGAAGATATCATTTGGCTGTCTTGTATTACAGTCCTCTTTTTTTCTGAAAAGTTTCCTTTTCATTAGTATAACCATAGACTGTTTATAGAGTGGACAGCGTGGCTTCGCCATTTATCATTGTACGGTTTTGAATCCAAAATTCCCCCGTCACAGGTGCAGCCATTGTAGCAGTTGTGCAGACAGAGTCTGTGCAGTAGAGACTGAGAGGGATTCTGGGAGAATCTGAGTGGGGCGGGGTGACAAAAATAATATATATTTTTTTTCTTTCAAGAGTCTCATTACCTCTTGACTCGACCTTCCAACATATTTTACAATCCCTGAGAAAAATACACAAGAACAGCAGCTGTCGATCATCATCAAACATGACGTTAAGCCTCGTTTTTAACCTCGTATAACTAATGAAAACAAAACTTTTCAGAAAAAAAGAGGACTTGAATACAAGGCAGCCAAACGATATCTTCAATTCACCACAACAATCAGACGTGAGAAACATTTCTACCAGGTGAATTAATTTTTTAAAGTTTGACCACAGCCCATCTGGAATGACTGGGGAGATGGATTTTTTGACTTATACTGCAGCCAGCCACCAGGGGGAGCAGTTTTTATGGCGACCTCACTTAGAGCCGAGCAAATTGACATCCATTTTTTTTACAGTCATGTTTAACGGTGATTGATTTCTTTAAGAGTTTATATATTATTATTATTATTTCCGTCACCCGGCTCCACTCAGATTCTCTCATAGTCATTACTGCGCAGACTCTGGCGGTGCCTGTGACGGGGGTATTTTGGCTTCGAATAGGATTGGTTTGTTTAGGGTTAGGGCTCATCATTTCAGCATCCAGCATTTGCTACAAAAACTTTTCCCTCTAGTAAATGATTGAAGTAAAACATTTGTTGTTTTTTTTGGGTAACAGTAGCTGTCGTTGCATCACTGGCCCCTCACACCTGCTAAAAACCGACCCCCTCACCTTTCATCAGCTCCTTTAATCAGCACCCCCCCTGGTGTCTGGGTGTCATTAAGAGTCTGCGGCTGCATTTCAATGAGGAGTGGAAAAAGTCAAGAGCCCCTGTGGTGAATTTTATCTCTGTCTGGAGAAATAATGCTTTATTTTTCTCAAGAGTAATACCTTAAATAAATCTGCATAATCCAACGCTGAAATGCTTTTTATTGATTGTTTTTTGTGATGTAGGCTTAAAAACCAAGTAGCTTTCAGAGGGACTAACTCCACAGGCTCCTGCTCGTGTATGTTTGCCCACAGGAGCTTGTTGTAGACTCATTTCGAGGACTCACCATCCGGCAGAATCCAACAGGCTGCATCCACTCTGACATCAAGCCCGTCTGGATTACAGTCCTGCAGCCAAGCTTTCAACAAACAAAGGAAACGGCACATTACACCATTCCTTTCTCTGAAAAAGTTGCACAAGAGAAGAAAAAAAAAAGCCTCTCCAGTTATTTAACAAATACAAGTTTATTTGAAGTACAGACAAGGAAAAATGAAGGGCTTTTTTCTGGGCTTGCACTCCATATGACAGCAATTTGGGGGTATTGTGTATTTTGGCCCGCGCTTGTGCTCCGTGATAGATGACAGGAGAGAAAATCACGAGCCGCTGGCTTCGGCACAGACATGCAAATTGCTTTCAGCTGATTGCAGCATTCTGCTTGATATTTATCAAGTGGATTACAGTATGCCTCTTTATTTACAGCCAGGAAGCAGCTGATCGATTCCTCCAAAGGAAGGAAGACAGACCTGATGTTTTCTCCCTCTGCTGGGTGAAAGTAAAGCCTCACAGCGGCCGGCGTGCCGTCAGATATCAGGCAAACACTCAGATTTATCTTGTTTTATTGTCTGGATTACTCCAAATCTACACGCTCATTTAAAACTTCAGAGTTTACAAATGGTTTCCTAATTCTGCAATAACTCAGTTTTTGGCTGCATGTGTACGAAACATCGCAGCCTCACAGTTTCTAACATAAGATCTGTTTGTTTTTGTTTTTAGAGATTAAAGAAGGGGCTTTGTCGTGCTTTTAATGAGAGATAGGGCAGAGTCGGAAACTCAGGGAGTGGGGAAAGACTGGGCCGGGGGCCAAGGGTGGGAATTGAACCGAGGGGCCGGCACTTTGAGAACTGGAGCCTCCACATGGAGCACGTATTTTGACTTCAGAGCTGAACCAACGACCCATCAAGATTCATTTTGGAGAAAGAGGAGGAGCAAGTTGCATAATCTTAAAGAGTGGTTACTACATTCATATTAACAATGTGGAGAAATGTAACTCAGGGGTTCCCAAAGTGGGCTCATGAAATACCTTCCAAAATCAAAAGCTATGATCTACAACTGCACATTTCATCCATTATTGTAGAATGAAATATAAGCAAGTTAAAATATAAGTATAATAAAAATATAAATAATATTAAAAAGTATTTAAAGAATGTAAAGTGTGTTGGATCAAGGCCCATTTATGCTCAACGTTACGTACAGATATGGATACGGATACGGAAACAGAGTCTTCTGCTCATGCTCTGCGTTCTGTATTTCTGCATGTTTCCATGAAGCTTACGGATATGTGCCAAACGGAGCAGTACCACTGAAAACCATGGGGGCAGTGTTGCTGTTACTACTCGATACAAAGCTTTAGTGAGACACGAAGAAGAAATAACTATGGAGGAAATTTTGCGATGTATTTAACTGCCTCAGCAACCACCGCCTCCTACAACGCTGCCTCTGTTTTTGTCTTTTATGCGAGTGGTACGTTATTAATACCTCCACCAACAGTCGCCATGTTTGTTTTTGAGTTTCGTTGTCATAAATTTTTGACTCTGGGCTGACCCCCCCGGTGGATGTATAGACGGGTTTCTGTGCAACGTCATCACCGATGTGCGCGCGCAGCCAGGGGGCAGAAAGTGAGGCACTTCGTCGACAGTAGCATTAGAGGAGCAAACATGACAAAGAGTTGCTGCGAGGTTAACTGCACCAACTGGCAAAAGGATGGGTGGAAGTTGTTCAATATTCCAAGAGGATCTCATCCTTTTGCGAAGAACGGTTTTACCTTTAGTCCCAGCCTCTGACTGGGCAGGACACCTGCTCTCAATGCGCAAAAACCGGACCCAGTATCATAAATCTTGAGGTTTTGTACGTGACCACAAAGCACATAATTATACGCGTCCAAAGATTTATAGGCACGCAGATTTTCTTTTGTGTACACACTGGGTTTCTCTATAAGGTAATTATATGTCGGGCCAAGTAATAACAGGCGGTTTGGACATATCAGAGATCCACTCGTCGCTGGGGATACCATAAGGGTCTGGTAATTTCCCACCATTACTGAGAAAGAGTTTGTTATGATAATCTATAAAGTCCGATCTGTTTAAGCTATTGATGTAAGTTGCCTGAGCCATGTCTGTGCTAATCATAGATGTGCTGTGCTAACAAGTTCGCACACATAACTGTCGTAGTCATCCTAATAATAATAATTTTATTTTTTCGGCAGGCCGTGAAGTATAGCATTGCCGTTAACATCTTACTTTGATTAGCTGTTAACTTTGTCAGCTGTCACTGACGTTTCCAGTAAAAATAACCATCACAATCTGGTAAATTTCGTGATATTTATGGACCTTTCAGAACGTGTTTTTTCTACTTTGTGCTACAATGAAAGAGAGCGAGAATTTCAATTAAATGACATTTATTGCGTCAGGGGAAACTTACGATCAATAGAGCATCTACAATACATCTCAGTTTATATCGAAGCAGTGTTTTGCCCCCTGGCTGCGCGCGCAGCTCCTATTGTTTGTACACAAGAAACCAGTCTATTGGTGAACTGCAATGCCATCGTAAAGGGCGTACGCAAGTAAGTGAGCAGTGGCGTTACCATCGTTTGAAATATACGGAGACATTTTCTTACGTAAAGGGAGGAGAAATGGGCCTCAAGGGTTTTCCAGGAAGTTCCCCAAACATGTGATGTTCTGCACCTGGCTCAATTTAATGGTGTTATAGTCGTTATGCACAGGTGAGCATGACATATATCCAGTAAAAAATGGGTAGCATGTAAACTTCCAGTTATCGTAGAGTGCCGTGCTACCATATGATATTTAAAGTTTGTGAAAGATGATATTCTGCTGGAAAAACAAAGTCTTATCGATATATGCTAACCACTAGCACATTAATGCAATTTTCCTTTGTACGTCAGCGTAGCCCAAGGTTTTAATATCAGAGCTTCTAAAGTACCAAAACTATATAAAACCTCCATCTAGTAATCTTTTCAGAGATTTATGTATCAGTGGGCTCTCAAGGAGATCTCTTGCTTTAATAAAAGGACAAACACATGGAGTCCGAGGTATATACACATGATTAATCTGACTTTAAAGAATGACTGACTTGAAGCTCTCAGCTTTCAACACGAAAGTAAGTCTTCTAGCTCAGGCTAGCTACTGTTAGCAAATTACCTTCAAAGCTCCAAACAAATAAAAACATGCACATTTTAAAGCCTTTATACGACTTGCTACATGGTGTTGTACTAGATACCTGGAACAGAAACTTAAGGAAACTCCGGCAAATGCCGTATTTATTTAATCTCTGGCATCATAACACCTCACACCAATATGGATGTGATTTGCACATAGAGCCCACTGGTTAACTAGCCGATTATTGGCAGTTGTGTATGAGGCTAACGCTACCGCCAAATGGGCCGTTTCAAAACGGTATGTTACGACTAAAGCCCTGTTTCCATCAAGTGGTTCGGTTTGGTTCATCTCAGTACGGCGCACATTTTGTTGCGTTTCCTTTGACTAAAACCAGGACCAGTCCCCAAATCACCGACCTGTACTGACCCACTTTTTGGTACTCTTCTGATCTGATCCTAGAAGGTGGAGCTAGAAACACTGCGGTCCATTGATTGGTGGAAATTGATTGGTCTTCTGTGCAACAGCAGTAATAAAGAACAACAAATAACCCTGCCGTGGTTAAATCTCCAGTTGACCCTCTGACGAATTGCTGGATGCCTTCCATCGTTGCTCTTTGTTTACTGTGTTGCCGCCTTTCAAGAAGAGCACAAATGGCTGTGGAAACGCAAACAGGATCAGGCTTTACTGATCCAACCCTCACCAAACTGTACTGATCCACGTCGGACCACTTGGTGGAAACTGGGCTTTAATGGTCCCATCTGTGTAATCAGCTCTTTTAAATGAGTGTGAATGTAGTTTCTGGTGTCTACAGCCAGCCTCTAGTGGACACTCAATGAACTGCAGTTTTGATTGCACACTGCTCAACAGAAGCAGGTTGTTACTATGTTTTGATGCCATAATAAAGGTGTTTGTATCTTTGCAAAGAAATTTGAGAGACAGCTCCTTCATTTGTTGCTCTGAAAGTGTAAAACGAAACGAGCTATGGCAGAGAAAAGATGAGGAAAGTTGTGAGGTAGTTTGAGGAGGCCAAGTTCTTACAAATCCACATCCCAGAGTATAAAAATGAAACACACGGTTCAGTTTAATGAGCAGAAGAGGTTTTTTCAGCTCCGTGTGATTTAATCTCGCCTCAGATCAGGATCCAGATCTGTTTGAAGACTCGGATCGTGCTCTCTTAATCAGGTAACCAGCTCCAGGAGGAAAATTACCTCCTTCCGACCGCTCGCGCTCACCTGCAGTGACCCGGAGCAATCAGAGGTGAACGGGGCTCCTAATCACGGAAAACCCTTCAGGTCAGCACACGCGCGCCCTCGTCCCGGCCCACCCAGCCTCCACCGCCGGGGCCAGCTCGAAGTTCAAGTGTTTAACCTGTCACATCAAATAGTCTCAGCGAGGGGATTACTGAGCAGGAAGCATCGTGTGTTTAGTGCGATGCCGGCTGCAATATCCTGCCGCTCTGCTGATCCCGGCAGCTGCGGGTGGAGAGCCATGACGAAGCCGCGTACGCTTTGGTCAGCGAGGGAAAGTGTGGAAGGTCAGTCAGGAAACAAGTCCTGGAATAGACCTGTAACCTGGAGCAGAACCAGGACTCCCTCTGTTTGTTTTCATAAAGCCAGCTCAGGAGAGTGCAGAGGGTGGACGGAAACACCAGTGGCATGTTGTGAATTGATCAATCCTCAGACGATTGATGAAAGCGAGGACCGTTTGTGTAGCCTGCACTCTAAACTCTGCACGTTGGCTCTGTGAGTGCTGGAAAAAGCTGCAGCACGGCGAGGCCGCTCTGTTTTTCTACTCCACACTGTGCCAGCCCTCTGACAGCTGATGAATGAGCTCAAACCTTCCTCCTCCCACAGATCCTTGATGGTGTGCAGCGTGCGGTCCAGGGAAAGAGCCTGAGGACTGGGAAACCTTAACCCATCCAGGGGTGAATGTAGAGGATTTATGATCTGGAGTTTAGGAACAAATTAATCTCACTCTGCAGAAAACACTCTATTAAAGGTTGAGGAGAAACTGGGGAAAGCTTTTCCTGCTCTAAGGAGTAAAGTCGTTAAGCTGCGGTTATTTTTGACCACTTGGTGGCAGCAGAAGAAACATCGGCTATTCCCTCAATTACACATATTTATGCATAACTTCTATCCTTTATTTTACCTCAACAGATGTGTTATGAAGAAATCACCCCCATCTTTAGCTCTATGAATGAATAAATGAGCCACAGAGGTTGAACCTGTTTGTGAAACCAAACTGTGAATGTTTTTAAATTCTGCCGTAAAAAATGAGAATAATAAACAGGTGGACACTTGAGAAGCTGCATTATTTGCACTTAGCAAGCATTGCTTCTATAACACAAAGCCATTTAAACACAGTGTCGTATAATGTGCATGCTGATATTAGCAGTTAGGTGAGTGCACTGCCCTGTTTAAAGAGGGGGTATCCTGCTTAAAGAGGGGGTATTCTGCTTTTCAGATTTTTAAACATGGGTGTAAAGTAACAATCCTGGATGTTCAGACTGAGCATGTGCAGATTTTCAAACCTCTACATATTCACATGTCCCAGGAATCCCTGAATTTGATCAAAACACTATGGTCTGAAAATTAAAGACCCGAGGTGATCGAGCCTTTTCGGTGGTGGCTTCCAAATTGTAGAATGATCTGCCACTCAAAATAAAAACATACCCCACCCTAACGACTTTTAAATCGCGTCTTAAAACTCACTTTTATTCTTTGGCTTTTTACTCAACATGAGAGTTGTGTGATCCGTGTCCTTTTTTATGACTCTTATTTGTTTCTATGTGTTATTTAAATTGATTTTATTTCTTTTATTGATATTCTCATATATTATTTTAACTGTGCAGCACTTTGGTGAACTTGAATGTTTTTTAAAATGTGCTATATAAATAAAGTGGATTGGATTGGATTGGATATTTTACTGAGATTTGCTGGAATAATGAGGTCGTCACATGAGGATTCTCTAATATGACTTGTTTAAGGGGTGGGTCTTAAAACACCAAGCTCTGCCCCCAAATAGGCCGGGCCAGTCAGGCAGGTTTGTGGAGCTGGGAGCCTCAAAGATGCTGTGAGATGGATCTGTTTTAATTGCTCTCCCTCGCCACCTTGTGGCCCAGAGTCTCTGTACACTGGCGTGAATTACTTTTAGTGAGACGTGTTTGTTTTGGAATTCAGTAGAGATCGAATCAAGACAAATTTTCTTTATTCAAGACAACTTTTTACTGGTTACGTAGCGCTACGGTTTAAAACATGACAACAAGCAAATGTTGTAGCAGCCAGTTATATGTAGCGCTATCGGCAGCCCGGTGCTCCAACATATCTGTAGGCTAACGTGAGAACCAGTAAACACTGTCAGTTTGTACAGTAGTTTAGTAGCTGTTTATATTTAGCTCAGCTGACAGCCCGGTGCTCCAAGAGTGTATTCAGACCTGGACTGTTTGGTCCACTTTAAATGGACCAGGGTTCGTTTCGCACACTGTTGCAGACTTTTCATGCAGGTGTGAATAGACACAAACAAACCCTGGTGTGGAACAAACAACTGGACCAAGACCCACTTTTTGAGGTGGTCTCGGTCCGCTTCCAAACAAACTCTAGTGCGGTGCGTGGTTCTCCAGTGCAGGTCTGAATACAAACCAAGGTCCATCCGAACTAACTACAGAATACATGCGCCTTTTGGGCCTATAAAGCCACCGTAACCTAACCGTCTTTGGTTCATACCTGATCCTCCATCTAATGTTTAGCCACGCTGTTGCTGGCATGTTGTGGGTCAGGACACGCAGAGCATAGCGCCTCCTTGCTGCGATCATTCGTCTTCGCTGTTCTAAAATTGTTAACGGTGTTGTTAAGCCTTCTTTGAAGGAGCTGCTCTTGAAACTGAAAATGATTTTGCAGCTCTAATAAGAGCACAAACACGTGTTTACCTCCATTTCTGGGTCTGTACTCTGTGTACTCTGTACGCCCTTTGTCAGTGCTGTCCAATGAGAGCACTGATCGTCACACACCTGGATGTGTTTACAGAATATAGTCCACTTGCAAAAAGTACAATCTGAATACGAACCGCACCAAACAAAAAAATAAAGTCTGCTTTTGGTCCGGACCAAACAAGTGGACCAAAGGACTTTTCTGGTCTGAATACAGCCTAGGAATCCTGGTTATGTCCTGCCAGTCATCTACCAATCAGAGCTAACGTAACCTCACTCTTCATTTTATTGATAGACTCTCAAATTTGAACAGACCACTGCAGAATAACTGCTGACTGTGGGTTGGAGTCAACATTAGCACTAACAGATTAGCCCTTTTAGCCTTTAGCTTGTGCTCTATCTCTCCCCTGTTTCTCTTTCTTCTGCTCTTCTGTCCTTTTTCTGTCTGACAGTTGGACTCCAGTGTCCACCATCACTACAAAATTAATCACAGAAATCATTTTTAGCAGAGAAAAACACAGGTTAGGGTTTTCTGAAACAAATTTCTTGAGCTGTCAATCATGAAAGGATACTAAGGGGGCACCAGAGGGACAGAATAAAAAGTGAAAAAAGCACAACAGCCCCTTTTTAAATACATGCCCACAGACTTTGGTATAATTTCTCCTTAAACATGCAATAAAACCATCTTTTCAGAGTCTGGAAATGAAGATTCAGTCTTCTGCTCTTAAAATTTAACGCTTTATGAAAAGTTGGGCTATTGCAACAAATGCTCTGCATGAAGTCTTGGTGACTTAAGGAGTTGATGACTGTCTGTTTAATACCTGAACTTTTAACCCTTTATCAAACAAACATAGGATCCTCAGCCCTCCTGAAACAGACCTACAGAAAGATTTTTTTCACATTTTAGTCATTAAAAAACGTCATTTCGTCCTGGCGTGAGTCGACATTACTCTCCTGAAGTCGGACCAGCAGCCAGCTGAGGTCAGCCGTCCTCTTCAATCAGCATCTTCTTCCTCTAACAGCTTTATAACAAACGATAAAGACCCTCCGCTCTGATAGAAACCCACCCATGATGCCCCTCTTCTGTGCGCCTGTTCCCGCTCCGTCAGTCGTACCGGCCTCTTCCACGAGCGGACAGGAAGTGTGCTAATCTGTAACCCGATCCAGGGGAAGGAAGAAGTCAGGAACCAGCCTTCAGTGCTTTCACCAATCGTATTCATCACAGCGCCGGGCCGCGCTGGCTTTGGAGCGGGAGCACGGCTTAACTAAACATCTCCTCCATAAAATAAATGCTTCCAGGTTACTCCCAGTCCAGGTTCCTCTCCCAGGAGCATCTGATCTCAATTACCAGGAATGCTGAAGGAAGCGGCGAGCCCCAGCCAGCAGCGCCATGGAAACCCCGAGCAGATAGGAGTCGCTTTCAGGCACTTGTGAGGCGGGAAACAATGATTTGATAATTAGTTCCTGATGCTCCTCATTCTCCTTCGTATCAATCACGTGGAGGAGAGTGGATCAAGTTCAGATACAGTCTGGAGCTGCAGAGATGTATGGGTGCCTGCACGTCCAAACAACCTCCAGGACTAAACAATAAAAACTGCACAGTGCTGAAAAGGAAAGGAGAGAAGGCAGCACAGAGGATTGATAGTTAGGAGACATAAGACTTTACCTCCGTTTAAAATCAAAAGATCAAACATGAGCACAGTATGTCTAAATTATGTCTAAAACTTCTGTAATGAAGCCTCTGAAGTTCTGTTTAGTTCTTTCAACTGCTTCTTAAAACTTTTATTTACTTTAAATTTTGTTTTTTGTTTTATCATGTTGTTGTATTTATATTTATCATCATTATTTATAATTTTTACTGTTTAAAGTTTCATCAAATCATCAAATAAAACTGTAAAATTACCCCAAAAAATAAATAATGATAAATATAGATTTCTTACCTCCTTCTTTCCTCCTACCTTTAACCTTGCCTCCTTTCTACCATCTTGCCTCTTTCCTTCTCCTTGCCTCCTTCTTCTTCATTTCTTATACCTTGCTTCTTCTTTTCTTCTTGTCTCCTTCCTTCCTTTTTTTCTCCTCCTGTCTTTCTTTGTCTCCTTCTTTCTTGCCTCCTTCCTTTTTGTCTCCTTCCGTCTTTCTTTTCTCTCTTTCCCTCCTATCTTGTCACCTTCCTTCATGTTTGTCTCCTTATTTTTTTCATCCTTTCTTTCCTCCTTCTTTCTTTTTTCTTTCCTCTTTTCCCCGTCTTTCTTGCCACCTTCCTTCCTTTTCCTCTTTCCTTCTTTCTTCTCCCTCTTTCCCTCCTTTCTTGCCATCTTCTTTCCTTTTATGTATCCTTTCTTCTTTTTTCCTCCTTTCTTTTCTCCTTTTTTCCTCTTTTTTCCTCCTTTCTTTCCTCCTTCCTCCCTTTTTTGTCTCCTTTCTTCTTTTTTCCTCCTTTCTTTCCTCCTTCTTTCCTTTTTTGTCTCTTTTCTTCTTTTTTCCTCCTTTCTTTCCTCCTTCATTCCTTTTTGTCTCTTTTCTTCTTTCTCTCCCCCCTCCCTGCATTGCCTCCTTCCTTTTCCTTAGTTTATTTCTTTCCTCCTTCTTTCCTCCTTCCTTCCTTTTTCTCTCCTTCCTTCTTTCTTTTCTCTCTTTCCCTCCTTTCTTGTCACCTTCCTTGATTTTTGTCTCCGTTCTTCTTTTTTCCTCCTTTCTTCCCCCTTCTTTCCCTTTTGTCTCATTTTCTCCTTTTTCCTGTCTTTATTCCCCCCCATCCTTTATTGCCTCCTTTCTTCTTTCTTTCTCTCCTTTGGTTTGCCTCTTCCTGCCTTTATTCTCTCTCTCCTTCTTTCTACTTTTATTCCTTTTTTGTCTCCTTTCCTTCTTTCTTTCCCTCCTCCTATCTTGCCTTCTCCCTCCTTCTTTCTTCCCCTTCTCTCTTTTCTCTTTCTTTCTTTTTTGCCTTCTTTCTTTCACCTTACCTACCTTCTTCCTTTTCCTTACCTCCTCCCTTCTTCTTGTCTCCTTATTATTTTATTTTTGAGGTTGTTTCCTTGTCCAAGTTTTAGTATTTTACTGTTTGATTGCCGTTTTTTTATTTCATTTCATTAAATTTGTTTCAGTTCTTCATTTGTTAAACACTTTGTGAACTGATGTTTTTAAAGGTGCTGCATCAATAAAGATAGTACTGTTATAAATTATCAGGGCTCAGGTTGTGTAAACTCTCTGACCACATCCAATGAACCAATCAGAAACATCACTTTTTTTTATTTATTTTATTTTTTTATCCTGATGACCTCAGAGCTTTGACTGGTCTCTCTCGTGCTCTAATGTAAACCTGTTGAAACCAGAGAAATCCAATTGAAGACTCTGTGAGGATCGTCTGTTTAACCTTCACTGCAGCGCCCCCTGTGGCTGGAGTTGGTAGTGATTTCTGGGATTTCCCATGAGCTCCATCACCCTCTGTTGTAAAGACGTGACTCTTGTTTGTTTTGCAGAGCAGATTAAAAATCTTTTGAGTGATATTTTCTCTGAATCTAAAGAAGAGTCTGTTTAAGGATCGATGTAAACTGCTCAGAAACACACCCCACCAGCTTAGAGGAGGACAGGACGGAGGAGAGAAACCTTATCACTGCTCTTCTGTTTTCCTGTTGTGCTCAGACGGATCAGCTGCTGATAAATTACGCGAACATGTCGGGGTCAGGGTTTGACTTATCTCTGGGAGGATATTTCAGACGGGCTTTGGTCTTTAAATTGCTGCAGCATGCAGGAAATTACCGCCGAGTTACTTCAGCTCTGAAGCATCTCACACAGGTTTGGCTGGGTCTGATATCTGTGCGGGAAGAAACCAGAGATCAGAAACTGGCAGCTCAGACGCAGAGTTCAGATCATTTTCCTGACAGACAGAAGAAAGACGCTTTGTGTCTTTCCTTCACATATCTAAAAGAAGTTTAATCAACAGACAGAAAAAGATCTCCAACTTTCCATCAGAGTGAGGAGCTTTGCTCTGGGATGGACTGCTGGCCATCGCCTCAGGTTTCCTGATCACAGGAAGGAATCATCCAGAGAGTACGAGGGATCAGATACGGGCCTGGTTCAAAGCTGTCAGATTTTGACGATTCCTCCACATGCAGATCATAAAACTGAAGAAAATGTTGTTTCCCACCTGAAAAGTGCAGAAACATCACAACAATTAGACAAAATTTTAATATCTTAATCAATAATTCTAATGTTAACTTTTAATTTATTTCATATTTTTAATGGATAATTTTGATGTTTATTTTTTAATTAATTATAATATTTTGAACTTTATTTTCTTCTTGAGTTGTTAGACTACTCTTGACTTCTCTCTTGCTGTTCAATGTTTATTTGGTTGTCTTCCTGAAGCTGTTATACTTTTGTCTAAAGCTGTCATTTTGTTTTTTTTGTTTAAAGGTGCCATAAAAAAGTGCTTTTTTTAAATCATTTATCTATTTATTTATTTATTTTATGCAATAATAACGTTTCATTCTCTTTATGAATGTCAATCTTTTTATGAGAAAAAAGTTATAAATGCTCATCAGATAACTCTCTCAGGAGTAAATTCCTCCACATATAACTTAGTTTGCAAATATTCAAACCACACAAAAACAAAGGAGTGGCAAAAACCAGATTTGCATTTTACTTGAAATACTTAAAGCATCGCGCAGGACGAAACTTGAATACAGCTGAGGTTTAAAAGTTATACCAGCTCACCAGCAGGTGGAGCTGGAGAGCTTTAAAATTCTTCTTTAACACCCCTCTGTTTCCTGTGTTTCCTTTTAGTGTTATCATTTCACACACACACGCACACAAAAATATTCATCATCTGCTTGTTTGTTTTCTTTTTTCTTCTTTTTACTTTATTTCCATTGTAGGTCTGAATATTTTCCTCACAGTGAAGCGTGGACAGGTGTTAATCAAATGAGTTTGGTGTAAGATGCAGAAAGCTTCCTTTGGATTATCAAAGACCAAATAGAAAACCAACAGAGGAAGTCGAGGAAACCGTCTCACCGCCCCCTCAGCCGCGCTGCCTCCTGTCAGAAAGACGGATGAGGCTCAGAGAGTTCAGCAGTTCAGTCAAACTCTGTCTGCTCATCAGGATTCAGCAGCTCTGAGACCTCACTGAGGATCCACCTGAGGGAGTCATGAAAGGTGAGTCCTAAAACCATCTGCAGGAAAGCTGTCTGATTAAATCTGACGGTCTGAAGTTGAGATTTGACCTGTTTTTATTATTTGGTGCAGAGTTTGGCCTCTTCTCCATCTGGGCGTTTGTCCACCTGTTGCTGCTGCAGACCTCATCGTGTGCCGGGGACTCGGGAGTCGGTGAGATTGTTTTTTAGTCCACCTGAACAGCTCTTTCCATGTTTGTAAGAGTTTTCTACAAGTTATGAAACACCCTGAACAAAATAATCAAACCTAAGGTCATTTAGAGCCTGTCATACCTGTAACAGTGACGGGAGATGTCAGATAAAAACTTTTTTTGAAGGCATACAATAAAAAGATTCACACTGGGTGAAAAGTTTGAGTGATATGGAAAAAACTTTAAAAAGTATGATGGATTTAGCTGATTATTTATCCAGCTTTTGGTTCTTTTGGCGCTGTGGGCAGGAGCCACGTCCTGATGAGAGCTGAATTCAGCATCTCCATAAAGCTTGTCGGCAGGAGGAGGCATGAAGTGCTCTAGTTCTGTGCTACTATAGGAACGCCGTGGTACCAAATGTCCACAAGGGGGCGCTAATTTTTAAAGCTACGAGCTGTCAAACAATAAATAAATAACATGACTGACTGTTGTTAACTCATCGGCAGAGTTTTGGCAGTGTGAGCAGGAGCCAACTTCTGCTGGAGGAGACCAGCTCCTATGAAGATGTAATTCACTGAAAAATTAAAAGGTCCCATATTCTGCTCCTTTTCTGTAGTTAAATATGGATCATTGATGTCTTCATGAAATGGTAGTAACATGTTTTAGTCCAAAAAGCCAATAAATCAAGCACAGCAGCATTTTTTCCAGGCTCTCATAGCCCCTCTGTTCAGAACGCTCTGATTTAGTGGGCGTGGCCTTCATATGTAAATGAGCCACCACTGATACCGCCCTGCTCTTCCACGTCACTGAGAGCGGCGCCACGAGCTCCGAGTGCAGAATGTTTAGAAAACAGCGAAGCTCGTTTACTGTAACATTACAGGCTAAAACAACAGGCTAACCACAGCTAAAGTTAGCATCCTGAAGCTAACACAGAGACAGGGGGGACACTGAGGAAAAGCTCTTACATCTGCTCCACAGCACACAGCATTTAAAATACTCACATTTCCAGGGTCCCAGGTTTGTTGGAGGATGGTTGGTAATGCGCCTGGATTCAGGACCAGTCTATTGGCTAGCCCTCTGTTGGACTGTCCAAAGTTGGAAAAGCAGTCGGCCGTGAAGTGACTAGCACACACATGCACAGTTTTACTGAGTGTAGCTGGCACATTTCCTTGATAAATGAACTCTAGACACTTAGTCTGTCTTCTTCTGAGATGGGAAGCTTGTGTATGGAACTATGTGGCTGTTTACAGCCAAAAACAAAGCAGTGATGGCTCTTCAACTTCGGCATTCTCCTGCCAGGGAGGGGGTTTGGGGGTATCTGCTCCGGTGGACCAATCAGGTCAAGCTTGCTCCTGATTGGTCAAAAAAGGGAATCGCTGACGTCAGCAAATCCCCAAATTCCAAACAGCTCTTTTTAAGTGAGGATTTTACATTCACAAGCTCTACTAAGTACAGGTTTTGTCATTAAATATCACATTTTGTGGGCTGGAAGGAAAGACAAAGACCCACAAATTTCAATAAAAGACTTAATAAAGTGGTTTTTGCATAATGTGGGACCTTAAACTTAAGTTGTGTTGTGGCTTTTGCAAATCGTATGACACATACAGGCCACCATAAAAACCTGCTAATTACTTCTGTAAAGAAATGATTTCTCCTATTGCTGATTGTCTCTTTTGAAGCTTATAAAATGGGAATAAAACAGCGAGAACAGCTGTTTCTATTGAGGAGTATTTCGTTCTGCGACGATGAAGCTAACTGAGGATCCACCGACACGTTAACACGTCTGTCCAGCTCACATCAAATCCTCAGAAACCTGAAATGCAAATATTGTTCTGTCCTCTTTCCTCTAATTCACAACCAATGAGGAAGCGATGCTGCATGGTCTCATTATCTCAGTGAGCGTCTGTAAGTGTGAAGGGCGTGAAGGGGGGGCAGGAAGCCGTGGCACCACGACCCTGAGTGTTGGAGATACGAGCAGTGGGTGGGGAGGGTGGGGTGGGTGTGAGGCTGCAGAAACAGCTCCCTTCCTTGTAGAAATAAAGTCTGAATGAATAAATATAGTCTAATGGTTGTGTTGAACTTATCTGTATTTATCCTGAGTGGTTTCACTTCCCACACACACACACACACACAGCTACAAACACTGGAGACCTGGTTTAACCCGAAGCACGACTGGTGCACATCGACTCCTGTTGGGCTCTTATGATAAAGACTAAAGACCTCCCTCCTCACATACACACTAACATGACTCTTCTCCTCGCTTGCAGTGAATCCCTGCTGTTTCTACCCGTGTCAGAACTCAGGAGTGTGTGTGAGATTTGGCACAGACGGCTATCAGTGTGACTGCACTCGAACCGGCTTCAGTGGAGGAAACTGCACAGTTCGTAAGTTCAGGAAAACTTGTTCCCACAAACTTCACAGTGACATGAACACACATATCTACCTGACAGGGCAAGACATTTAAATATTAAAGACTCAAAATGAGCAATTAAGCACTGATATGAAATCTATTTTTAAAGGTTTTTTTTTGTTTTGAGTTTAATTAAACTACACTGCAAAAATTTAAAATCTTATCAAGTGTTTTTGTCTTATTTTCAGTAAAAAAATGTCTTTTCAGACGTAATATGAGCCACATTCACCTGACAAGTGAGGAAAAAAATAAAGCTTGTACAATCTTTCTCTTCTGAAAATAAGCTAAAATCGCTTAATCAGATTTCAGGTTTTTGCAGTATCGATTTCGCCAAAAGTCTTCTCAAAATAAAACTTGTTCAAGATTCAGTAAACCACATTTTAACCAACTGAGCGCCTCAGAAACATCTCCCTTATAGAAACACTGTAGAGGAGATGAAGGCCACATCCACACCAGTGGCGGCTGCTGGTCAGTCAAGGAAGAGAAGCTCATTGTTTTCCAGCCTACATCATAAATTTGTTTATTTATTTAAACATAAATTTTACTCGATGTTCCTTTTGCAAGAAAATGATCTGTGACCCTGTCGTACCAACCAGGTGTTTTTTCCAGGGATTTTAACAGTGTTCTCTCAACGCTCGTTGGTTTTAAGAAAGGTAAACTCGCTGTGGATCGATAAAGCCTCCGGATCAGTCTAGAACATCTGACTGTAAAACTCAGAAGATGCTCCGGTGGAGAGTTATACTTCAAGATCGCTGACTGGCTCATTTCACTGTCAATCAAAAAGGGATTTGGCTTCAGACAGATCATCCAATCATCATGCAGAAGCCCAGCGTCCAGGCCAGCCCACTGCCTCATAGACCCCCAGAGACACTGAGCGTCCGATGGGGGGGACAAAGCCCAGCGTTTATCCAATGACCGTCCAGTTTCCACAGTGGAACAACCCACTCTACGCTTCCCCGCTGAAGTCAGAAGACGCTCAGCGTCCGACTGTGTTAAAGCGCTGAGACGCTGCGGGGATGAATAGGAGCCTGTGATAGGAGCTGATTCTGAACCAAAGATGGAGGAATTCTAGCTCAGATTTTGTCAATGAAATGTTCACACAGCAGAACATAGGTATTTGGGAACCGTATATATATCTTTATATGTTTACGCCTGTTGTCGACACGAAACCGCAGCTTTGTGTCACTAAAAATGATGTTTTCTAAAAAACTCCAGCCAAAGTGAAGATTTTGGAAAACTCCGGTTTCATGGTTTCGTGTGGACGCAGAGTTTTTTACAGCTGAATGATGGGGGCTCATTTTGATTGGCTGGCATGGATTTCACGTCAGGAAAACACTGCCCATTAAGGGTTTGGCATGCATGGAGCTGCACTCACTGGCAGATTTACCTGCTCCGTGTGGATGAAAGTATTTTTTTAAACAAATGAGGGGGATACTCGTTTTTGAAAATACCCGGCTGTGGACATGGCCAAAATATTCTAATAAATTTCATTGCACTTGTTGCAATGATATATGAACCAAATCACAACTTCTCACACAGTTAAAAACTCCAAGGCCCATTTTTATTCACAAAAAAAAAGCAAAAAAAAATGTCTGTTTTTAGACAAAAACACACGTTTAATGTATTTCTCTTATCATTGTGCTTCACGACTTTTAATTCAAGTCCTTTTTTTAAAAAAGAGCTTTTTTTTCCTGTTTTGAGACTCAGAAATACCTCTAAAGGCTCACTTTTTCAAAGATTTTTTGTCAAGTAGAATAAACTTGCTGCAAGGACTGATAACGTCACTAGTTTTAAGATGTTTTCTTATTTACCAAAGTTTTTTTATCTTGTATTTAGGTTACATTTTTTGCAGAAAGCATAGATCACATTTCCTCTCTGTCTGTCTGTGCAGCTGATCTCTGGACCAGACTCCTTCTCCTGCTGAAGCCCAGTCCCAGCACCGTGCACACCTTCCTCACACACTTCCCGTGGTTCTGGAGCATCGTCAACAACTCCTTCCTGAGAGACACCATCATGAGATTAGTGCTGACAGGTCGGTGAAATGGTTTCGAAGCTGCAGAAAAGAGATTCAGTAGAGTCTGCCTCGATGTAGCAGAAGTTGATTTGCTGAAAATATTTTAACCCACAAGAGGAAGTGATGAGATACTAGAATACAACAGGCGGCCTCAGTTTCCAAGGTGCACACTTTTGGCTTTGTACGTCTTGGTGGTGAACTCAGAATGAACCCAGACTCAAAGCTGGAGTCTGTGGTTATCCCATGAGGAGGGAAGTCTGACCCACTCTGAGCATTTGTTTCCACAAGCAGTGAATGTTCATTTATATGCTCTCAATACTCTGTTGTGGCTCCTTAAGCATGAATTACTGCATCAACGCCGTGTGTCATGAGGCCTTCAGCTTGTCTGGTGTCTCTCAACTTCCTTCCAAACAATACCTCTTAGACCCTCAATGGGGTTCAGGTCTGCTGGCATATCAGTGATATCCAAGTCATTTAACCAGCTTTTGGTTCTTTTGGCATCGTGGGCAGGAGCCAAGTCCTGCTGGGAAATTAAATCAGCATCCAACCTGTGGCTCGTTGCGTTTTGGTGTGTGGCTCTTGGTTACTTAAGAAGAGTGGACTCTCTTCTTTTATGTCTCTCTTCCTGTTTTTGGTCCAAAAAATAGCCAAATCAGACTTTTTTAATCGTGTTCATCTTGGGCGCTCCATCCTTTGATCCTCTCCATGATCTCCGTCGTCTTTTCTCACGATGGCGCCGCTCCTCCTCTCTGAACTACTGAGACACATCTTTGTGTCAGCATGAGCTGCCTGAACTTTCCTGACTCACAGCGTCTCTCTATGTCTCTGTCATCTCACATCTTCTCCTCATATCCATGCTGAGCTCTCGTCCAAAGAGCGCACCGCTTTCACCCACAGTAGTTTAGTTATAGTAGTAGTTATAGAGGCAGTAAACAGTAATTGGATGTCAATGGCAGGGAACACGGACATTTTAATTAATATTGACCAGTTGGAAAAAAATAAAAAGGATTTACAAATCTTCTCTTTTTTGTGTATTCATTTGATTAGTCATGCTCTATAATTCATTTTATGTCATTTCGTTTATGTGTAAGAGGAAGTGCGTTTGTGCGACCGCATGTGTGATGAGGCTTTTTGTAATACCACAGTCATTTTTGTGGCTCTTGGTCTCTGACTGTTTGGACACCCTGCTTTAAAGTTTGCCAGCAGAGAGACTCATAGAAATCCTCTCGTTTGCTGGTACTGTGCTACTTTACAAACATGGTGCTACAGTCAAAATACACCAGATGCGTCTCCGGTCCGGCTTTGCTCCTTCACAGAACTGGCTAGGAGCATTTTCTAATCAGGTCAATGTGTCAACTCACACTGGATCCGCTCCTTTGTGGTACGGATGCTTCCCTGCTCCGGCAGGTCACAGCAGATACACAAAAGTCCTGATTTTGCCTGATTGGGGCGCTGTGACGTGTTAGCAGAGCCGGGCCAAGAGTCAACACAGGGATCCTCAGTCTCTTGATTTCAGATGTCTGGTATCCAGCAAGGTATCTGACTGAACACAGCTGGTCTGAGCCAACGTGAGCAATGGAGTGAAGTCAGTCCAGTGATAATACACTGCAAAAACTGCAACCTACGCTAGTGTTTTGTCTTAGTTCTGATAATAAATAAAAATATGAGCCAAGTTCACCTGTAAAGTCTCATTTTAAGATATTAAAAGACAAAAATGACGCTTGAATTGCTTGAAAAAAGGTCTGTCAACCAGCTTTTCATTCTTTTGACTTTGTGTCCTGCAAAAAAAACAGTATCCTATAAACTTCGAATACTTTCAACTAATGCAACTTGATCTGCTGATTAAGTAGTTTCCAGAAGAGTTCACTCTGTTGCGGGGGATGTTTTTATTATTTACGGTAAAGTTTGGGTGTAGATTTTTCTTAGATTGATGCTACGTAATAGGAAGACGTAGCTAACTGGTTTTTGAAAGTCATTTTGAACGACCTCCTCCTTCTCTTCCGACAGTGAGGAGCGACCTTATCCCGAGCCCCCCGACCTACAACACCAAATACGGATACCTCAGCTGGGAGTCTTACTACAACATCTCCTACTACACCCGGCTCCTCCCGCCTGTACCTGAAGACTGCCCGTTACCCATGGGAGCCAAAGGTGGGACTTACCTGTGTACAAAGACCACTGTCCATCAGAGGAGCTGTATTCTGACCTGTTCCTACCCCTCCAGGTAAATCTGTTCTTCCTGAACCCAAACTCCTGGCTGAGAGGTTTTTCAGGAGAAAGAAGTTCAGACCCGACCCTCAGGGGACCAACCTGATGTTTGCCTTCATGGCTCAACACTTCACGCACCAGTTCTTCAAGACCAACCATGACGTACACGGGGGCTTCACCAAGGCTTTGGGACACGGGGTGAGAAACACACAAACAGGTATCCAACTCTGAAAGAAGAATAAAACTATAAATTCTTTGGCTCAACTTTTTTTAACGTCTCCTTCAGGTGGATGCGAGTAATATCTACGGCGATAACCTCGAGCGACAGTTTCAACTCCGCCTCCACAAAGACGGAAAGCTCAAATATCAGGTAATGAAACAGAAGCTAACAGAAGCTAACATGAATGTTTTAGAGATCTGCTCTTTTTGATCAAAACTTCCCTCATCCTCTCTGACTGTTTGGAAGCTTAGCCTCTCATGAGAGCTGGAAACAGGCTAAAATAGTTAGCATAGCTTTGCCAGAAGCTTCTCCACATGATGCAAGATGAATATTCTCAACATTTGCATCATGAAACTTTATTTTGAAGAAGCTAAGCCAGAGATTCCCAAAGTGTGGTGCACGAGCTGCCACTAGGGGGTGCAGGATGTAAGTGTAATAGCAGCTGAGCACCATTATTTAATGATAGTGTATCAATAAATAAATTAATCACTTTTTGATGGGGGGTTAACAGTTTAAATATTTAAATGCTGAATTTTTGTTACAAAGAAATGACTGCTTTTCATCTCTCGGCGACCATACTTAACTTTCAGATATTATTATTGTTATTATTGTTATTATCATACTGTTACTTAGTGTTATTCTCCACACTGTTTCTAATACTAGAGATCATTAGGCCCATTATTGTACATTCTTGATATTGATATTGAATAGAAAATACTTTATTTATCCCTGAGGGGAAATTCTGGAGGAGTCACAGCAGCAATCAAGAAAACAAAAGTAAGAAAGTGCAAAAAGCTCCATAAGAAAATAGATGATGACAGCTTGTCCATCATTGTCCAGTTCAGCCAGCCTCCACCTCCACAGGGTCCAGGACTGAGCTTCTTCAGCAGTCTGTTCAGTCTCTGTCTCCTGGATCCTGTCTGCTCACAGCAGGTGAAGCTCTTCCAATGTGGCGTTGGTGTCTGGTGTTAGCTCTGTTAGCCATGTCTGTGAATAGCATGATGCTACTCTGCCCTCTGGTACTCCCTTTGTTGCTGGGTTAGCACAGCTAGCTCGTCCATCTTATTGGAGATAGATCTTACGTTCCCAATAACGATGGATGGAAGGACAGGTCCATGTCATCCTCACCTCCTTCTCCTCACCTTGTGGGGAAACATCCGGCCTTGCACCAGTTAGCATTGACATGCTACAGGCTGCTAACAGCTGGTTTCACATGTAAAAAAATGCAGCCATGGTTACATGTAGGATCTCCAGACAAACACAGGAGAAAAAATAGTAAAAATATCACTGAAGACAAAACCAGTTTGGTGTCCACGACCAACAAATGAGCCATACAAAGTAATGATCCAATCCAAATGCAAAGATTACGAAAAAAGACATGAAAAAATTACAAGAAACAGACAAAGACGAGAGAACAGCTGCAAAAGGGTGGCACCTAGCAACTTGTTCATATGGCTTTAAAGACTATGCCTATTTCTGAAAAGTTTGAAAACCGCTAAGCTAAGCTAACTCTCTGCAAAACAAAACTATTGAGAAGCCAAATATTTAAAAATTTGACTTGGATTTACTGCTACAGCATATTTCTATTTGGATGTTTTTTAATACTTCAATATCACCCAACTAAAAGTAAAATGATCTTTAAGCTCCAGGAACTTGATGTGAACTAACTAGGTAGTTCCTGCACCCAGGGGTGTCCAAACTTTACCAAAGAGGGCCACATTAAAAGTCTGTGATAATGACCAAGAAACTGCAGGTCTTACAGACTTATTAACTGTGACAGTAAAATATAAATGCTCTATTTGTTTGATTGATTGCTTGATTTATTGATTGATTGATTGAAAGTGTTTATTTTGAAAAATGTAAAAGAAAATAATAAGCAAGAAAAAACTGGTCAAACAGAAGTTGGAACATAGAAACTTTAAATTTTTCAAACAATGTAAGATGTTGACAGAATCAAATTGTTAAATCATGATCTTACTTCTTTTACATTTTCAAAAAGGAGCTGAAGGAAGTAAAACTTATTGTTTTCCATCTCTTTTTTTCAATCCTACACCATTTTTTGTCTTTTCTGCTCCATTTCATAACTTTAATCTGGTCTTGTGTCCTCTGATGTGGTCTTTGAACTCTCACATTTCACATCCTGATAAATTTGTTCATTTAAAGACGTCAGCTGAAGGAGTTGATGAGTTTCTGCAGAATGTACAGACCTTTAGCTTTATACAAGTAGCCAGACATAGTTTAGTGATTTATTACTGGATATCCTTTGGTTTGGTTTGTGCACTTGACTAAAAATGTCAAGAAACATGGTTCATTTCAAAAGTAAACGTCTGTATCTGCTCTTGTGAATTTGTCAAGTATCCCAAAGTAAAGTCTAAAAACCTCTTTGTTAGATAAATTATCTGTAGCACAGCTGTGGTTTCCAGAGTGACTCTTGTCGTGATAACTCACCAAACTGCTGAAGCTGACATCTTAAAACTCAGCGATAGTGGTGTAATCGTTCTCGCTGATCTGAAGACCTTAATTAACCTTCACTTCCTGTGTCAAAGAACTCTGTGGTTGAGCCGTCATGGTGTCTGAACAGAGACAAACCTTTCACTCAGTTCACGCTTCACTGGTAGCTGTCATCCTACCAGAAAGTTCCTCAATTTGTCTTTATCTGACGCCACTTTCTTTGAGGTTATAAGACTCAAACTCAGGCTTTGTTTCTGTTTGTTCTCAGTCGCTGAAAGGTGAGATCTACCCTCCCACAGTGGCCCAGGTTCCTGTACACATGCTGTACCCTGAAGGTTTCCCTCCAGAGCAGCGTCTGGCCATCGGTCAGGAGGTGTTCGGCATCCTCCCGGGCCTCACCATGTACGCCACCTTATGGCTGAGGGAGCACAACAGAGTCTGTGATGTCCTGAAGGCCGAGCATCCTACCTGGGACGACGAGCAGCTCTTCCAGACCAGCAGACTCATCATCATTGGTGAGAGGAGCCTGCTGGTCCAGGTTCACACACCTTCAGTCTCATTGTACTTTTCCAGACGTTGGGAAAAGTCACAGGAACGGCTCAGAATAAGCAATCAGAGAAAAAGGGGAAACAGATGCTAAAGGGTACCTTAAAACAGACAAAACCATGCATGTGAAAGAAAGAGAACTACAGAATACTTGACCAGATTTTCAACAGAGTAAATGTAGTCAAAGAAACATTTTTTCAGTTCTTAAGCAATTGCCAATAAAAATGAAAAAACAAGAGGACCGGGCACGGAGCCATGGGGAACTCCAGAAAATTATTTTTCAATCTCACACAACAAACACGCTGCAAAAACTGAAATCTAAGAAAGTGTTTGTGTCTTTATTCAGTAAAAATTTTCTTATTAGATCAAACATGAGCCACATTCAGCTGAACAGTCCAGAAAAATGTCTTCAAGATTAGAGATAACCCGACATCTTTTTCATTCCGATACCGATTATTAGTAGTCAAAGAGGCCAATAAAGAATATTTGAATTTTAATCATGTGTTTTTTTTAAACAGTTTCCAGGCTCAGCAGCTTGTCAAATAAAGCTAAATGAAAACCTAAAAAACTGAGACTGGGATTTTTATTACAATTTCAGGAGAGCCACTGTGCATCCACAGCTTTCACTGCTGATTGGCTGCTACCAGAGCCATGGCTCTGCACGTAACCAATCAGATGATACAGTGGGTGGGACAATGCTGGAGCCAGCGTAATGATTGCAAAATAAAACTGTTTTAATTTATTTTAATTTTATGAACCATTAGATTAAAAAAAAGCAGATGTCGATGTGTCTAAAATTGCCAAATATAGGCGTAGATAATGGCTTGGCAGATAATGGGTCTCTCCCTATTCAAAATATTAAAAGACAAAATTACTCCTAAATTGCCTGAATTTTTTTAAAATATTTATGTAGTTTCTGGTATTTTAATATAATTCTATCACTTTTACGAAGTCAAGAAAAAATGTCTTATTTCAAGATATTATAGGACAAAAATAACTCCTGAAACAGTGACAAGTTGCTTTTTGGGAATAAGAATACATGTTTAAAACAGTGTAATATGCAGATGCACATGGTATTACAAAGGTTAAAAGGTCATCTCTCGGATCGAGCTATGTCTGTTTCAGGGTTACTGGCTCTAGATTGGATTTACCTTAAGAAACTAGAATAAATTCCTTTATTTGATTTAGATACTCATAGTTGTATCTGTTTTTAAGGTACCTCTGCATTACACCTGGTGTTCATAGGGCTGTCCTAACAGCAATTTATCAACCACTGATTTATATTAAGGAAAAAAGACAAGAGGACCGAACATAGAGCCTTGGGGAACTCCCGAAAACACGTCAGCCTGTTTTTTCATTAATCTACAGTTCTATAGTTTCATTTAGCAGACGACACAAGCAAGAATTTAGACAGAAAGAAAAACCTGGTTGGTGTGACAACAATGTTACAAGTTATTTGACTGCAGCTGCTGCCAGTAAGTGCAGGATTTTTTTTAATAATGTAGAATATTCAAGCCAACTTACCACAATTAATTGCTCTTACAATATTCTTCAACCTTCAACAACATTCAGTAATTAGTGCTGAAAATTCACTAAGAGCTGAGTCTGAGACCTTCTGACTCATTCTCCCCCTGAGGACAAAGAGGAGAAGGCTCAGATTAAGGGTCTAAGTGTTCCCTGAACAGATGAGTCTTCAGACATCTCTTAAAGTAGAAAGGGACTCTGTGGATCGTATAGAGTTAGGTAATTCATTCACCATTTGGGAACAACAGAGGAGAAGAGTCTGGCTAGAGATTTGGAGCCGTGCTGGGCTGGGAGCACCAGGCGTCTTTCACAAGCAGAGGAGTGTAGACCTGGATGAGGGACCCCAGGAAGGCTGGAGCCGTTCTTGTCAGTGTTTTGTAAGCCAGAAGAAGAGCTTTGAATTTGATTGGAGCTGCCACTGGAAGCCAGTGAAGAGAGATTAAAGACCAGGCGTGCTGCTGCATTCTGGGTAATCTGCAGAAGTTTAAATATACACACACACAGGGAGGCCTGCGAGGAGGGTATTTATGTCTTAATTTTTTTAACTGTCTATTCACCTGACAAGTTTATGATTATGATTATGATCTTTTGATCCTCCAGGTGAAATAATCAACATCATCATTGAAGAGTACGTGCAGCAGCTGAGCGGCTACCGTCTGAAAATGAAGTTCGACCCCTCGCTGCTTTTCAACGAGCGGTTCCAGTACAGCAACCGCATCGCTCTGGAGTTCTGCCAGCTCTACCACTGGCACCCGCTGATGCCCGACAGCTTCCTGATCGACGGGGACCAGATCCCGTACTCCCAGTTCATTTACAACACCTCCCTCCTCATGCACTACGGGGTGGAGAAGCTGGTGGATGCTTTCTCCAGACAGCCTGCAGGACAGGTAGATAAAGACTTTAACTTTCTCCATTGCCTGCCTCATGACTGTCGCTTGTTTCCCGCTCTCTGCTCGCTGATATCTCACAGATCAAATAAGGATCTCTCAAACAGACCACAGCAATGTCGCAACATCTGAGTCGACACGTACTCACAACCACCAAACCACCGCGTCTGAAAGGCGTCCACATCAGCACAGACTTCCCCTCCCAATCACTTCCTCAAATCAAATGAACCTCACACATCACTCTGCAGCATCATCACTTGCATGAGAGGCGGTTTCTCTGTTTGCTGAGAATTTAGATGTTGATCATGTTGCCTACCACTTTTTATCGGTTGTTTGTGTTGATTAACTGTGCTTACAAAGACGCTTTCCGACCTGGTTACAGGGAGTTTAGGTTCAGATCAGGTCAGTGACGTGTGGAGGAAAATAAAAGTAAAAGCACTACATGGCCAGACCAGTAGAGGGCAGAGAAACGAGGAAGAAGGGACTTCCAAAAAGGGTCCAAAAAGCCGATAAATCAAGCACAGCAGCATTGTTTCCAGGCACTCATAGCCCCTCTGTTCAGAACGCTCTGATTTAGTGGGCGTGGCCTTCATATGTAAATGAGCCACCGCTGATACCGCCCCGCTCTTCAGCGTCACTGAGAGCGGCGCCATGAGCTCCGAGTGCACAATGTTTAGAAAACAGCGAAGCTCGTTTACCGTAACATTACAGGCTAAAACAACAGGCTAACCGCAGCTAAAGTTAGCATCCTGAAGCTAACACAGAGACAGGGGGGACACTGAGGAAAAGCTCTTCCATCTGCTCCACAGCACACAGCATTTAAAATACTCACATTTCCAGGGTCCCAGGTTTGTTGGAGGATGGTTGGTAATGCGCCTGGATTCAGGACCAGTCTGTTGGCTAGCCCTCTGTTGTACTGTCCAAAGTGGAAAAGCAGTCGGCCATGAAGTGACCAGCACACACATGCACAGTTTTACTGAGTGTAGCTGGAACATTTCCTTGATAAATGAACTCTAGACACTTAGTCTGTCTTCTTCAGAGATGGGAAGCTTGAGCATGGAACTATGTGGCTGTTTACAGCCAAAAACAGAGCAGTGATGGCTCTTCAACTTCGGCATTCTCCTCCCCGCTGCAGCAGGGAGGGGAGTGGGAAGGGAGGGGGTTCAGGGGTATCTGCTCCGGGGGACCAATCAGGTCAGACTTGCTCCTGATTGGTCAAAAAAGGGAATTGCTGACCTTAGCAAATCCCCAAAATCCAAAAAGCTTGTTTTAGGGCAGGTTTTTGTGTTCACAAGCTCTACTAAATACAGGTTTTGTCATTAAATATCACAATTTATGGGCTAGGAGGAAAGCCAAAGACCCACAAATTTCACTAAAGGACTTAATAAAGTGATTTTTGCATAATTTGGGACCTTTAAAATATACAGTCATCAAATAACGTGAACACACGTTCAATCATGAAAATCAGAGTGAAATTTTCATGAATGATGATGTTGCTTATGCACCTGTTTTTGAAGCAGGGAGGGTTTCTCTCAAAGTTTTATTCAAAATACAAACAAGTTTTTTCAAATGCCTTGGCATTCAGGGGATTCCATTATTTGGAGCAGGTTCCTCAGCTTCAGATCAAGCAGAAACTAAGACATAAAAACACCTGATTTGCTCTCCGTATACACACAATACAATACACAATACACAATACAAACAAAAAAGGGGGAATAAAAACACTGTGGCTGCTCCACCAACCAGAAACGTTTTGAGAGGTAGAGTCATTATCCTAGAACTAAATTAAGACCTCAGTTCCTTCAGTCAAAAAGCACATAGTTCCTAAAAAGTCCCTAGTTCCTGTGGTTGAAAAGTGTCTTGAGAACGTAATTTTTTTGTTCTTGCTTCAGATCGGTGGAGGTCAAAACTCCCATGAAGTTGTGCTTAAAGTGGCAGAAATGGTCATCAGAGAGTCTCGCGCGGCACGTGTTCGGCCTTTCAATGAATACAGGAAGAGGTTTAAACTAAAGCCGTACACCTCCTTCTATGAACTGACAGGTGAGTGTGTTTGATATTTTAGCTACAACGTTCCACTTCCTGTTTGTCACTGATAACCGTCTGATTTCCTTCCCTCAGGCGAAACAGAGCTGGCCAGAGGTTTAGAGGAACTTTACGGGGACATAGATGCTCTGGAGCTCTACATCGGTGTCCTCCTGGAGAAAACCCGCCCTGGTGGTATTTTCGGCGAGAGTATGGTAGAGATGGGCGCCCCCTTCTCCCTGAAAGGCCTCATGGGAAACCCCATCTGCTCCCCTGAGTACTGGAAGCCCAGCACGTTCGGAGGAGGGACGGGCTTCAACATCGTGAAAACGGCCACGCTGAAGAAGCTGGTGTGCCTCAACACCAAGTGGTGTCCGTACGTGGACTTCCACGTTCCCAGGAATGAGAAGGAGGCAACACCGAGGACGCCGTCGACTGAACTTTAACGATTATTTCAGACCGCTTTTTACGACTACATTAGATCAGAGATTAAACCCCAACGTGGGTCTACCTCCAGAAAGAGCTGACAGATCACATCGTTTACAGAAAACACCAATAAATACCCATCTTCTTCCAAAACTGTTTGTTCTGTTTCCTATTACTCTATATTTTTTCGATGACCACATGTTGTGTGGTTTTTACTTTGGTCCAAACTGAAGTATTTCGAAACATTTCAAGCCTGTTCTTAATCAAATGACCCTAGGAGATAATCCAAGAAACTTTTCAAGTTGTGGGTAAAACTCTTTATTTATTAATAACTTCCATTTTTTCTTTACATCGTCATGTTTAATAAGACTGAACTTTGCATGGACTCAGAGGCTTAGGCTAACCGCAGCTAAAGTTAGCATCCTGAAGCTAACACAGAGACAGGGGGACACTGAGGAAAAGCTCTTCCATCTGCTCCACAGCACACAGCATTTAAAATACTCACATTTCCAGGGTCCCAGGTTTGTTGGAGGATGGTTGGTAATGCGCCTGGATTCAGGACCAGTCTATTGGCTAGCCCTCTGTTGGACTGTCCAAAGTTGGAAGAGCAGTCGGCCATGAAGTGATTAGCACACACATGCACAGTTTTGCTGAGTGTAGCTGGAACATTTCCTTGATAAATGAACTCTAGACACTTAGTCTGTCTTCTTCCGAGATGGGAAGCTTGAGCATGGAACTATGTGGCTGTTTACAGCCAAAAACAGAGCAGTGATGGCTCTTCAACTTTGGCATTCTCAACTTTGGAGGGGAGTGGGCGGGGAGGGGGTTTGGGAGTATCTGCCCCGGTGGACCAGTCAGGTCAGACTTTCTCCTGATTGGTCAAAAAAGGGAATCGCTGACGTCAGCAAAACCCCAACAGCTCGTTTTAGGTCAGGATTTTACATCCACAAGCTCTACTAAGTACAGGTTTTGTCATTAAATATCACATTTTGTGGGCTGGGAGGAAAGCCAAAGACCCACAAATTTCACTAAAAGACTTAATAAAATGATTTTTGCACAATATGGGACCTTGAAGTCAGATTCCTGACATTTATCTTAAGATGTTGACTCCTAAATCTTAAAACATCAGGATTCAAACTTTTATTTTAGGATCCAATGCAGACTAAATTTGGATTTTAATCTCAGATTTCTAAAGATGGTGGAATTCTGAATATGAAACCAGAACTCTGGGATTAACCCTTCAACTGTCACCTGACACTCCTTTTAACCTTTTACCTGTTTTCAGGTTTTTTAAATGAATGGGATTTGAAGCCGGTAATCATTTTTATGTTACATCCAAAAAAATTGTAAAAATATATACGTATATTTTTTTTAAATAAATAAAATATAAATAATAATGTTGTTGGAGCACAAAAAAAAACTATAAATCTAAAGCTGTTTAACTCAGTTCAACATATTTTCAATGAGATATAAGGACTTGTAGAAATGCTCTACCGAACACTTAAGCAGCAAGTTAAAGGGTTGAAGCAATAATTCAGACTTTATTTCTTGATCTTAGTATTCATAAAAAAAGAAGAAAAGAAAAGGTTTTTAAGTTTAAAGCCAGCATTCAGTAATTGGAGTCAAAATCTTAACACACAAAAGTCCCAAATCTATCAAATCAAAATTTAGACTTTGATCTTAGAATACTTAAAAAAAACAAAGTCAGAATTTTGGATTTAAATCTGAAAACTCTGACTGTAATTTCATAATATTTAAATAAATAAATAAATAAGAAAAGAAATGAAATTCTAATCCTAATTTGAGAATTATTTGAGGAAGAAAAACAAAGAAGTCTGTCTGCGATTAGAATGATGATTTAGCAATTAAAGTCAGAATTCTGAGGAAAAAATTAAGAATTCTTTCTTTATTTAGGATAAAATGTTGTTAAAAACATTTTCAGTCCTCACCTTCAAATAATAAATTCAGAGGCCTTCATTCAATCCTCTCATTCTCATCAGACTCAGGAGAAAATCATTTGTCTCTTTGTAGCTAACGTTAGCATGCTAACTAGCTAAACCAACATGGCCAACAAGCCAAACCCTGTGAGTATATTAGCATATTAGCATGTAGCAGAGCTTTAGCGGAACATGATGTGCAGTTTCTTTGTGGCTGAGAAATTGACACCAAATGGCTAAAAAAAAATGTCTGTTTATGTTTTCACAGACTGACAGGATGCAGATGTTGGTGCGTCGCTGTGTGTGTGTGAGAAAAGTGTTCACACATTGTTGTGGTTTGTGAGTGTCTCAAAATATTAGTCCACATGCTGCGAAACATCTGAACTGTGTATTATGAGTAAATTTAGTGAGGAAATGTGCGCAGCAAGTAGAGTGACACAAAAACTGCAAGTCATGCTAACGTTAGCATGCTGCTACAGGCAGTGTTTAGCATGGTATGTTCTTTTTTACTGCTGTTTTTTGTGAGTTTCTTGAAGTAGAAGTTGAAACTGTGAAATTATGAACAGTTGGCTTCAGTTTGGCAGTTTTTTGGTCTCATCATTTATGATTTCTCCTCCCTAACTCGTCACGATGTCTGCTGTGAAAAAGCCTTTTATTCCTCAGAGTGTCTGAAAACGGAGACTTTGATGCTAATCACACATTATAAAGAATCACACGCTGCAGTCGAGCTAAACAAGCTCCAAGAATTGAGATCTGATTGTGCATTTCTTGTTGCTATAAAGTAAAAGCTGTCATTATCCTTCATTGTCCTTGAACAAAGACAGAAAATTTAGTCTGGTGTGAACAGTAAAGTGTCTCCAGAAACTCAACGATGAAGAGGTTTAATCATGACTCGGCAGCAAGCGCCTGAGACAAATTTTGACTGTTAGGAAACTGTCAGAGTTTCAACTTCTTCTCAACTCTTTTCATTCTTCATCATGTTTAAGACAGAGAGTAAACTTTATTAAAAAAGAAAAACACATGAAAAGACTTCAGCTGTGTGTATGGTGTAAATGTTTATTGATTCAGCCCGTCGTAGCCTCTTTTGGTATCAAAAACATCTGTTAACAGTCAAGTAGCTTCAAATAAAAGAATGAACCGGTCACTGTTACTCGAACAAAAATGCAATATTTAGTGAAAAAGTAAAATATCCTTGGCCGTTTGACTGAAAACTCTCTACAGGAACAAAATCAACCCAGAAACAGATACACAGAATTAATGAAGCACGTGTTTGGAGCTTTATATTGTAGCAGAGCTATTTTTAGCTGTGGAAAGTGATCCATAAATATGAACAAAGCAAGATGAGTGTCACAACATGAAGGCAGCCAATCAAGGTCTACTTCAGCTGTAAACAAGGATTTGTGTATTTTTAGGCTGTGCAGCAAAAACACTGAAAGTTTTAAGACGTTTTAACTGGCTGAACCATTTGCAGATTTGTGTGAATGTTGGTTAATTTCTGAAGAAGTCTGTGGATATATGGGGACTATAGAAGGATTATCTGTTTGAAGTAGACTGCAGCGCCACCTTTTGGCTAAGAGTCTCACACACACTCTGTCATAAAGATGTCACTCAGATTTTCTTTTTAACTATTTTTTTTGTTTAAGACAACTTTTTACCAGATACAACACCACAAGGTAAGGTATTTAATAACAGGTAGAGCCACAGTTTGAAACTTGACAAGAAGCTAACTTTGTCAGTTTGTACCGTAGTACAAACTGACAAACGTTGACGTTGTTATTGGGAACGTAGCTAGCTATACTTAGCTCTACTCACAGCCTGGTGCTCTAAAACACGTCTGTAATGTGTAACGTTAGTGAATCCTGGTTATGTCCTGTCAGTCATCTACCAATCAGAGCTAACGTAACCACACTCTTCATTTTATTGATAGACTCTCAAGTTTGAACAGACCACTGCAGAATAACTGCTGACTGTGGGTTGGAATGAACGTTAGCACAAACAGATTAGCTCCTGTGTTAGCATTTAGCTCGGGCTGTATCTCTCTCCTGTTTCTCTTTCTTCTGCTCTTCTGTCTTTTTTCTGTCTGACAGTTAGGCTCCAGTGTCCACAATCACTACAAAATCCTTAAAGCTCTTCTCACTTGTAAACTTGGTCAGCTGGCGTGATGTTGTCATAGCTACTTCAATGTGCTGTGAACCAATACGTTCCTGACCGACACAATCAGGAAGCTAAGAAATAGCATTTAGGAATAACCTAAATTGGTGCTGATAACCTCATTTTAAGTTGTGGATTATGACCAGGCATATAGAAGTTAGACTTTTAAGATCACTTAGAAACTCCTCACAGCTCCTTTATTATATGTGTTTTTAATGCTTTTTCATTTCTTTTTACTTATTTATGGATATTTGGAAAAATTAGAACATAAATCAATTAAATCATGCATCTTTAAATAAATTCACATTGAATTTATTTTGTGGACAATTTATGAATATTGTGGATTTCAATCACATATGATTCCATTTGGACACTTGTGGATTAGTTCGTGCTTAAAAGCTTACAAGCTTAGGTTTATTGGTAAATCAGTTTGTGCATTTGTAAATCAGTTTAAGTACTTGTCTATAAATTCACACATCGTCGTGGATCAAGTGATGCATTTAATTTCTTTAAATCACTTCTTTTTATAAATCAATTCAAATATTTGTGGATCAATTTGGAGTTTTTGTGGATCTAGCACAGTCATACATCAATTTACACCTTTTTTTGTTTAAATTCACATATTTTTTAGATCAGTTAATGCCTTTTGTGTGGATCAATTTATCCATTTGTGGATTATTTTACACTTTATTTTTGACCAGTTTACTCCATTGTAGATCATTTAATGCTAATCTGTGGACTTATTAACAAGTTTGAGGAACAATTTTTGCATTTGTTGAATAATTTTCACATTTGTAGATCAATTGACAGATTTTTGAAGGGCATTTTTATATCAATTTGCAAACACTGTGAATTTGGCACATTCATGAATCAATTTACTTTTTTTTTTAAAAATTAATTTACATTTTTCAGATCAATTAATGACCTTTGGTGGACCAGTTTACACATCTTTTTAAATCATTTTACAGATTTTTAGATCAATCCGCTCATTTATGGATGAACTATGGAAGCAATGCAAACATATCTTTGGACTATTTTACGCATTTGTGGATTATTTACACCCATATATAGATTGATTTATGCTTTTGAAGGTCAGTTTACACATTTGGGGATCGCTTCCCACGTATCTGTGGATAATCAGTTTTGGACGTTCTGGATCAATTAACATGTCTGTAAGTTTGCGGTTTTAAATCTCTGTCTGCTTTCATGGACCATTTTGCACAGCTACAAACAGTTGAGCTTCATTAAAAGCCCCGTACAGGTGACTCCTTAATGAGTAATTACTAAATTAAAGCTACATATGTACATTTACTCTCTTATACTTTAATAGCTGGAAAACTTTAAACAAACTTTAAACAAAGAAACTGAAGCAAAGAAAGTGCCGTGCTAAAGCTATAGGGTCTGTACAGAAAAATAAATGTGTTAATATACATGGTCAGCTCCACACGCTTTGATTTCATGTGTTAAAGTTTAGAGAAGAGCTTGATCTGAGCTCTGAGAGTGTTTGGAAACTCCAGCCTGAAACCAGGAGCTGTTTAGCTTAGCACAAAGACGCTGATGTCTGAATCTAAAGCTCAGAGTTTAAGTTTAGTTTGTTATTCATCAAACTTCACGTTCTGACATGTTTCTACTTAAACCTGGCGGTGGATTGCTCACTCTCCTGCCCGTTCGCTAACGTCGCTGCAGCCACCGAAGCCGAATTAGAGGCTGAATTAACCTGAGTGCCTACTGCCATCGAAGCAGTGGCTGCTGGGAAAAAATGGACGTCCACTGCGACTGTCGTGAGGCCGAGTGAGACGTGGTGGGAGAGGAGCAGAGGAGGGTTCCCGTTGGAGATGCTGAGGCTGTGGTGGATTGGCGCTCCGTGGGACTCGGAGCTCTGCAGGGTCAGCGAGGAGCGCAGGCCCGCCTCAGGTCTGGACGGGGGAGAGGGGGAAGGTGAGCGCGAGGGGAAGGATGATGGAGGGGGTAAGGCGTCCTGACACGGGCTGTGGTTGTCTCTGTTGCTGGTCCAGTCCTCGGCACACTGCAGCTGGATGCTGGGCTGGGACAGACCGCAGCCTTTCTCCTCCTCCAGGAACGGATCCACCTGACAGAGAGAGGACGCAGCTCTGAGACAAATCCTGAGACGACTGATCAGATTTCCTTACCAAGTTTCTTTCCTGCATGTTGTCAAACCTTTGTGTCGTGAACCGGCTCTGGATAGGTTTCCACGGTGACCGAGTGGTTGTCCAGAGCAGGGGGTGTGTCCTCCTGAATATCCTCAAACGGGGGCTCCATCTGCACCGTGACCAGGCTGGGTCCTGGGGGCTGGGCTCGGGTGTCGGATGTGTTCGGGCTCTGCTCGATCACAGCGACGCAGTCATCGTCTTCAAAAGCTCTGTGAAAGAAACGTCATTTTGTTCGTCATCTTTGGGGAAATGAAGAAGCCTCGTCCAGTTTTATTCCCATATCAAAGATTTCATACCGGTTTTCATACGTTCGTCCTGCTGCTCGGCGCTCAGTGTGTCGTACGGGGACGCCAAGATTCCTCTGAGCTGTCGACGAAATATGATGGTTATAAAAGGAACAGGTTGACTTTTCATCAAACAAACGTCATGGACACCAAACTGGTTTTGTCTTCAGTGATATTTTTACTATTTCTGCTCCTGTGTTTGTCTGGAGATCCTACATGTAACCATGAATGCATTGTTTACATGTGAAATCAGCTGTTAGCAGCCTGCAGCATGTCAATGCTAACTGGTGCAAGGCCAGATGTTTCCCCACAAGGTGAGGACGACTTGCTGGTTCTCAGGTGTGAGCTAAGAAGTGTCGACATGGACCTGTCCTTCCATCCATCGTTATTGGGAACGTAAGATCTATCTCCAATAAGATGGACGAGCTAGGCCTGCTAACCCAGCAACAGAGGGAATACCAGAAGGCAGAGTAGCATCATGCTATTCACAGACATGGCTAACAGAGCTAACAGCAGACACCAACACCACATTGGAAGAGCTTCACCTGCTGTGAGCAGACAGGATCCAGGAGACAGAGACTGAACAGACTGCTGAAGAAGCTCAGTCCTGGACCCTGTGGAGGTGGAGGCTGGCTGACTGGACCATGATGGACAAGCTGTCAGCATCTATTTTCTTATTGAGCTTTTGCACTTTCACTTAACTTGAAGAAAAAAACAGAAATTCTTCGAGAGGGAGGGATTCCCTCAGTCAGACTGACTCACACTGCGAGGTGAAGCTGGTTGTGATAGCAGAGTTAGCTTGCTGTAACAACAGCTGGACTCAAGTGACAGACAAAAGTTTACATGTCTTATCAGATAATAATCAGCAGTGTTGAGCAAATTACTTATTTTTATTTTATTTATATTTTTATTTATATTTTTAATAATCTTTCTGTAGATCAATCTTGATTCCTTTTTTTACCGATGGATGTGAAAGACTTGCATTTGTCCTCTACAGGAAATAGTTTGACATCCTGAGAAATGACCTCTGACCTGCTCGGCTCGTTGGCACCGGCTCGTTCTTGTGGACCACTGAGTAGAAGGTCACAGTGATGAAGATGAAGGCTAGAGATACTCCCACTCCCACCACGATGGGGATGTCGTGTTTCTCCAGCACGGGCAGCCATGACGGCTCTTGCTGTGTGACTCTGAGGAGAGAAACACAGAAGTCAAAACTCTTAAAATCCTTTTTCATCACTTTGTTAGTTTCTGTTACCAACCTGGGGTCGTTGCTGGTCATCGGGGACTGGGAGGTGTTTCTCTTCAGCCACTCGTTCAGTGTCGTCTCATTTTCACCTCGTCTGCTCGTGTTTATTTGATGAGACGTGTTGACCTGATGAATAGGAGTCTCAGAATCCAGAGGGGGCGGCTCAGAGGTCTGATCTGGAGCCCGGACGGTTGAGATCGTAGGCCGTGTTTGAAAATGATTCCTCTCCTGGACTGGAGTTTCTGTACGAGGCTGCGAGTGGAGCTCTGGACTCTGAGAAACCGTAGAGGCAGATGAAGTTGGTTTGAGACCTTCAGGTGAAGGTTTAATGTGAAAGAGAGATTCCTGAGGCTGCGTTGTTGATTCTGCGTTTGTTAGAGAAGGCTCTGTTTGTGCTAAAGTTAGCTCCTGGTGTGTTTGGAAAAACCGGCTTTTAGTGACCGACTCGTACGGCTGAGTGGGAGTCCAGTGAAAGTCGGCATATGCTGCAAAAGACGGAGTGACTGAACCAACACTAAGCTCCTCAGCTCGCTTCAGAAGACTCTGTGTCGGCTTTGAATCCAGACTGAAGAAAGGCCTTGTGGGTAAATCCGAAGCCTGTGTTGTGCCCAAAACTTTCCAGGAAGTCGCTGACGCCTGGTGTTCTCTGATTGGTGGGTAAGTCGCGGGTGGATGATGAGACTGAAAGCTTGGGTGTGGAGGAGGAGGTAACAGAGGCGGCTGTATCTGATGGGTCGTTGGTTTGCTCCGCTGTCGCTGTAAATAACGTTCGAGTGACGGAGACATTTTGAGCTCAGCCACAGCTCCTCTTGGAAAGGAAGAAAAGGTGGAGGCTCGGTTTGAGGAAGCGTCGCAGTTTGATGAAGAGCCTGTAACAGAAATAAAGGTCATTAATTTTATCTTCAGACTTAATTTATATGTTTTATCATAAAAATAATGTTTACTGATCGTTACTGATCACTATCACTTCACCTGAAAAAAAAAATCCTACCTCAGTTAACTCTTTAAAACCCATCAGAGCTGCGGTGCTCCCATTTTACAACTGCTCTTTGAATTACCGTAACTCCTCAACTATTTGAGCAAGAGAAAAGTTCAAATGTCTCATTAACCCTGAAAAACCTGAAGCATCAAAAACTAGACTAAAAATGTTGATTTTTTTTAAACTTATATTTTTATTAAGCCTTTAAAAAAATTACAAAAAAAAGGTTTATCATTTTGTTTATGGCATATTTTTTGAATTACATTTAAATTGGGCAGTTTTGGCGATCGTTTTAGTAAAGTTTTTAGTAAATGTGCATTCTTTCAATGCAGAAAACACTTATTTTAAAAACGAGAAACAAATGAGATGTTATTTTTACTGCGACTTCTTGAAAATTAGAGATGATTTTCCTAAAAAAAAGTGTGTGAATGATTTAACGAGAGCAGCCATATTGAAATGGGCCAAAATACAACTTCAGCTTCCCATGGTGGCAATGATAATCCTCAAGAAAGTACAATACATTTGTAATCAGGCCTTTTAGGAAAATATTTATTGTGTTGATGAGTTAGAGGTCAATCCAGAGGCACTGACCCGGGTGGTGGTGGTCTCTCTTTTTAAGAAGGGGGACCAGAGGGTGTGTTCCAGCTACAGGGGGATCACACTCCTCAGCCTTGGTCCTGGTAAGGTCTATTCGGGGATACTGGAGAGGAGGGTCCGTAGGATAGTTGAGCCTCGGATTCAGGAGGAGCAATGTGGTTTTCGTGGACCAGATCTATACCCTCAGCAGGGTCCTTGAGGGAGTTTGCCCAACCTGTCCACATGTGTTCTCCAGGAGTATGGGTAATCGGACTGCTTGTTACGAGCTGCCAGTTTCCTGTACGACCGGTGCCAGAGCTTGGTCTGCATTGCTGGCAGTAAGTCGGACTTGTTTCCAGTGAGGGTTGGACTCCGCCAGGGCTGCCCTTTGTCACCGATTCTGTTCATAACTTTTATGGACAGAATTTCTAGGCGCAGCCAGGGTGTCGAGGGGGTCCGGTTTGGTGACCTCAGGATTGGATCGCTGCTTTTTGCAGATGATGTGGTCCTGTTGGCTTCATCAAGCCATGACCTTCAACTCTCTCTGGATCGGTTCGCAGCCCAGTGTGAAGCGGCTGGGATGAGAATCAGCGCCTCCAAATCCAAGTCCATGGTCCTCAGCCGGAAAAGGGTGGAGTGCCCTGTCCGGGTCGAGGAGGAGATCCTACCCCAAGTGGAGGAGTTTAAGCGAGAGATCGACAGGTGGATCGGCAGGCGTCCGCAGTAATGTGGACTCTGCACAGGTCTGTCGTGGTGAAGAGGGAGCTGAGCCGGAAGGCAAAGCTCTCTGTTTACCAGTTGATCTTCGTTCCCACCCTCACCTATGGTCATGAGCTTTGGGTAGTGACCGAAAGAACAAGATCGTTGGTACAAGCTGCCGAAATGAGCTTCCTCCGTAGGGTGGCCGGGCTCTCCCTTAGAGATAGGGTGAGAAGCTCGGCTATCCAGGAGGAGCTCGGAGTAGAGCCGCTACTCCTCCGCGTTGAGAGGAGCCAGATGAGGTGGCTCGGGCATCTGATGAGGATGCCTCCCGGACGCCTCCCTGGTGAGGTGTTCAGGGCACGTCCCACCAGGGAAGAGACCCCGGGGCAGACCCAGGACACGCTGAGGAGACTACATCACTGGGCTGGCCTGGGAACGTCTTGGGATCCCCCGGAAAGAGCAGGACGAAGTGGCTAGGGAGAGGGAAGCCTGGGCTTCCCTGCTTAGGCTGCTGCCCCCGAGACCCGACCCCGGATAAGCGGCAGAAAATGGATGGATGGAGTTAGAGGTCTTTGAAATGCACGTATCAAATATAGTATGTTTAGCAATAAAGGGTTAAAGAAGAAAAGACAAGCTATTGAGGGAAGTCCAGTGTATTATGGTACTACATAAGACTCCATATGTAACAATGCTCCAATCACAGGCAATAACTGGTACAAGCAGTTCTCATTACCGTAACTTTTCAACTATTTGGGCAAAAGAAAAAAATTGAAGCTTCCTAGAAGAAGAGAAAATGAGCTTTCCAGTCATGATCTCTGACTCTTTTTTAAGTTTATTTTTTCTGATTACATTACCACATTATTACCTCATTATTAAAAAACAACAATCATTACATAATCATTATTTTTTAATTGTTTTTGCTGTCTGGGCTGTTGCAGGATTCTGTTTTCCATCCTGTCTCAACTTTAAAGAGGGGGTACTCTGCTTTCCCATATTTCACACATGGATATAACAGATGTTCAGACTGAGCATGTGCAGATTTTCAAACCTCTATATATATGTTGAAGAAATCCCTGAATCTGTAAACTGATCAAAGCAACCTCTAAAAAAATATCTAGATCTTCATCACACCTTCATTATATTTGCTGAAATTGTGACATAAGAATCTCCATATTAAATGTGTGACATGTTGGAGGAGGGGGCCTCAAACACCAAGGTCTGCCCAAAGCTCTGCCCTCTGAAAGGCCTCCAGAGAGCTGGCCAATCAGAGGGAAGGGGGTTTGTAGAGACAGAAGCCTTAAAGAATCAGAAGGGTTTCAGAAAGAGGCTGTAATGAGGTTTTTTTTTTAAAAAACACCACAGAGAAAAATAGGGATTTTTTTGAGCTGTAAGTCATATGAGGCTACTGAGGGATTACTTCAGGGACAAAATAAAGACTGAAAAAGCACAATACCCTCTCTTTGAGGAAAAACTGGAGTGACAGAAGTAGCAGTAAGTAAAGGACAGAAACTCACATGTTGCTTCCTCATTCTGTGCTGAAACATGTGGATGTTGTGTTTTATTATCGTCTTTCTGAGCCACAGGGTCCGTGGGTTGTGAGGTCGATGGTTCTTTGCTGGAGTTGACGCTCTAGAAAACAGGAACACAGAGACTCTTAGATTCAGACTCCTGCATGAATCAGGAATGAAGCCACGAAGCAGGCGCACTAATACGAGAGCAGAGCTGTTACACGCTGATATAAGAACGCCACCACACGCCACACGCTTAGAAACAACATGTTCCACAGAGGAAACAGCTTTTACGTCTGTCTGAAAGCCACATGAGCCACAGCAGAGATTTCAACAACTTTGTTACTCACAGCAGACAAAACCAGCCCTGTCTGCTCTCCTCTACCCGCTGGACGGGGCTCAGCTTTGGACAGGGGACAGTATGAGATACAGTCAGCAGGGAGGAGGCACGGTGTCACTCTGCTGTCAGAGAGGACGCAAACACGTACCTGTGACGCTGAGGACGAAGCGTCTCTGGTGGCGTCCTGCTCGGTTCTCAGCTGTGCAGAAATAATCTCCTGCATCGGTGATCTGCACGTTGGAAATATGAAGAGCTCCTTCTTCTGTGGAGGAAACGAGTTTACAAAGAGGGAGAAAGTGAGTATTTACAGATACATGAAGAGGCCTCAGTCACATTAAATACTCACCATCAATGCGTCTGTCTTCAGTGTTGACGACGACTGACTGTGCGTCCACTCGGCCTCTGCTCCAGCTGTACGTCATGGGCAGGATTCCTACAGCTCTACAGGGTAAGACCACAGGATCCCCGACCCTGCAGCTCACCTGGGTCACAGTCGTCACGATGATGGGACTCACTGAGGAGAGGAAACCCATCATAAAACTTATAAGCATGCTTTTGTTGTGTGTTTTCTACAAAGTCACACATTTCTGCAGCTTTTTGGTAGTTTTGTACCCATAATGCATAGATCATTAATTTCACAGGGTTCAGTTTTGGGGCCGAAGATATTCATACTTTATTTGAATGATATTTGTAAAGTATTTAATAAGTTGACTTTTATAATTTTTGCAGATGACACTGTTTTATTTTGCTCAGGACCAGAAATTGAAGAACTGTTGGCAACAGTAAAAAAAGGAGTAGATCATTTTAAAATAATGGTTTGATATGAATAAGTTATCATCAAATTAAAATAAATTAAAATTTATGGTGTGTGATGGTGAAAGAGAATGTGAAACTAAATTCTTGGGAGTTATTTGGCAGATCGCAGATCATACACTTAGTTGGAAGCCGCATATAGAATATATAAAAAGAAAACCTAATTAGTGAGACTAAAGTGCCACGAGTTATTCGGCTGCAGCTGCTTCCATTAAGTGCCAGATTTATTTTTTTTAAATAATGTAGAATAATCTAAACACAACCAACTAAACACAATTAATTGCTGCAACAATATACTTCGACCTTCAACAACATTTAGTGATTAGTGCTGAAAATTCCCTAAGACCTGAGTCTGAGACCTTCTGACTCATTCTCCCCCTGAGGACAAAGAGGAGAAGGCTCAGATTAAGGCCTAAGTGTTTCCTGAACAGATGAGTCTTCAGACATCTCTTAAAGTAGAAAGGGACTCTGTGGATCATATAGAGTTTGGTAATTCATTCACCATTTGGGCACAACAGAGAAGAAGAGTCTGGCTAGAGATTTGGAGCCGCGCTGGGCTGGGAGCACCAGGCGTCTTTCACAAGCAGAGTGTAGAGGACCAGAAGGAGCGTAGACCTGGATGAGGGACCCCAGGTAGGCAGGAGCTGTTCTTGTCAATGTTTTGTAAGCCAGAAGAAGAGATTTGAATTTGATTGGAGCTGCTACTGGAAGTTTGGGGGCTGGTTTAAGACCAGACGTGCTGTTGCATTCTGGGTCATCTGCAGAGGTTTGAATGTACACGCAGGGAGGCCTGCTGGGAGGCAGTAGTCGATGCATGATATCACAAAGGCCTGTACCAGAAGCTGTGTGGCCTGTTGTGTCAGGTAGGGTCTGATCCTCCTGATGTTATAGAGGGCAAATCCACATTCAAACTCCAGAAACGAGTTATAAAATAATAAATAAGGTTTCCTATTGTGAAACTACAAATATTATATACTTATATTATATACTATTTACACAGTCTCGCACTTAAAAAATCTTAGATATTGTAAACTTGAAAACATTAAAAATAAAAGTTTTGCCAACTTTAATTTTTTTCAATTAAGAGAAAAAATGTATAATTTAAGCAGGTTTATTGTCTTTGAAATAGGTAGGTGACAATCAGGGTTGAATACAGATGGGTTACTTTTTTAGGAGTTAAATTATGGAACAGACCTAATAATGACTTAAAATTAAGTAAATCACTTTTGAGTTCAAGTTTAGTAGTTTAAACATTTTTTATTTTGTCAATTTATTTTTTATCTATTCATTTTTAAAGTAATTAAACATAAATTCCCATTTTTATTTATGTATTTAATTATTTATTTAATTGCTCTTCTTCATTAATTTTAATAGTGTTTTAATTATCTTTAACATTTTTTTTTTTTTTTTTTTTTTTATTTTGCACAAAGTGTTTTTCTTCTCTCATGAAAGTCACTTATTTTTTTTTCATTAAGAGACAAAATGTATAATTTAAGCAGGTTTGTTGTCTTTGAAATAGGTAGGAGTTAATAGTGTTTATTTATTTTTATTTATTTATTTTTAAAGTAATTGCACATAAATTCCCAATTTTATTATATAATTTATTTGATTATTTATTTAATTGCTCTTCTTCATGTATTTCAATTGTGTTTTAATTATCTTTTACATTTTTTATTTTTTTATTTTACACAAAGTGTTTCTCTTGTCTTATGTTTGCTACTTTTTTTATTTTCTTTTACTTTTAATTATTTAATTTCTCTGTACAGCACTTTGGTCAACAGTGTCTGTTTCTCAAGTGCTTAACAAATAAAGTTGGATTGGATAATTCACATTCTATACAGCAGACTGTAACCAAAATAAAATCCTCTCATCAGATCTGTGATTAGCTGTGACGTACCAGCAACTCTGAGCGTGGCTGCACCCTGGCTTCTACCCAGCATGTTCGAGGCCTCACACACATACACGCCCTCATCGTAGCTCCGCGCAGACTGGATGAAGAGCGTAGCGTTCCTCAGTCTGCATTTTATAAACAATATAAAAAAAACAAAAGAGGTTAGAAGCTGGATAAAACATCAACTTCCTGTCTTAACAAACCAAATATGAGCTCACCCTGAAGAAATCCTGCCCCCTGTCTGTTTGGAGTGACCTCTCTTCACCCAGCTGATGGAGGGTGGAGGCTGACCCTGCACCTGACACTCCAGCACCACGCGAGCACCCACGGGTACCGTCAGCACCTGGGGGAACACTTTCACTGATGGAGCGGCTGCAAGGAGGCGACAAAACCAAACAGTTGAGGAATTCAGGGATTAAACCGGGTAATGATGGGTCTGCTGAGGGCTCGTACCCAGAACGGTGAGGGCCGCTCTCCTGGAGGTGAGGAATCTTTGGAGGTGGATGTTGGAGGCTCTGCAGAAGTAGCTCCCGCTGTCGTGCTCCTGGACACTGAAAAGTTAAAAACCACTGACTTCATCTTTATTTAAAACATCATCCTCCTTCTTCCTCACTCCCAGCTCCTGTGAGGAACTTGCTGCTTGGGTGCCCTCTTGTGGACCAAGTGATACTACATGCAGACCTTCAGATACACACACCTTTGGATGAAGAGGTCTCCAGTGGGCAGCACGGTCACACGGTTCATTGGAGAAAGAAGTTTGTTGTTCCTGAACCAGGACACCTGAGCTGCTGGTCGGCTGTACGGTGGCCTGCAGGTGACAGTTACATTATCCCCTCTTTTCACCGTCTGGTTTGTCGGCTGCTGGACGAAACTCCAGTCCATCTCTGGAAGAAAAGAGCTACCTTTCATGGCTGAACTCTTCACAGATTTCTGATTTCAGCCTCTGATGGAGTTAAAATAGTTTTAAAAATCAAAGCGTCCTGCAGAAGTTTGCGCACATTACCTGCAGGAAGGAGAAACCCCGTTCGTGACCTGATCGATTCTTTCTGGTTGAATGCTTCACAGTGATACGAGCCTTCATCCTCTCTGGTCACGTTTCTGAAAACAGGAAAATGATTTTTATGGAGCACACTTTAACAAACAATCCAGAATTAATATTCCTCCTGCTGCTGCACGCTGCGCTGCACCTGAATGTGAGCAGCTGTCCATTGTTCTGGAGGTTGAACGAGGACGAACGGTTGGTCAGGAGGATGCTGTCTTTGAACCAGTGCACCATGGGAACAGGAAAGCCACGGACGGCGCAGTGCATGGACGCCTCTGTTCCTGTAGCAACAGTGATGTTGTCAGGGCCCCGAATGATCTGCAGGCTCTGAGGGACCCCTGTAAGGAGGAGCGCCCGGGTCAGACCGAGACCTGTGGTGTGGTTTAAAAAGCGTTTCCATGAACTCACCCTGCACTGTGAGCTTAGCCGGCCTGCTCTTCCTGCTGATGTTCAGTGAAGGATTGTGGGTGATGCAGACGTACATCCCATCATCCTCTAATGTGACGTTGAAGATATGAAGAGTGCCGGAAGTCTTCCTCTCGTTCCCGCCTCCGTATTCACCCTGAACATGTAAACACAGCGCAAACATTAAGATTTATCTGAGACGGGAGCATCTGGAACATTTTACTTTTTTACATGACTTTCAGTTTCTTGTGTCTCATGTCTCGTCACTTCCTTCCTTGTTTCTACTTCTGCTTGCCCGCTAAGCTGTAAGTTTTCATTAGTTTTTTTTTCTTGTGATTTTATTTTGAAGTTTTGGTACTTCTGTTAATAAATCATCTTTTTTTTTTTGTCCAAAGTTAAGCGACTGGATCTTTTCTTGTCACTCCCTGCCATTTATAAGCTTTTGTGAAGTGAAACAGTATTTTTTTATACACTTTTTAGTCTTTTTTTAGAGCATTCCTGCTTTTCCATATGTTCTTTTTTTTTTCAGAGGCTGCATTTACGCCTGGTTCATCGCTGCAGAGCTACACCACTGCAAAGTTTAAAATAAAGGCAAGTTTTTACAACTTTTTTCGAATATAAATTGTCTTATTAGACTTAATTTGAGTCACATTCACCAGACAAGTGACAGAAAATGTCTTATTTTAAGATACTGGAGGACTAATGTGTTGTCTAAATTGTATGGAAGCCTGTTTCTGCCGGTAGATAACTTTAAAAAATCCTTGACAAAGTCAAATTATGAAATAAAAAGATGAAACTATGAGATAAAAAGTCAAAACTCTAAGTAAAAAAAAAAATTAAAAAAATGAAAAAAAGTCAAAATTAAAAAATTAAAAGTTGAAATTATGAGATGAAAAGAAGAAAATATGAGATAAAAAGTTGAAATTTTAAGAAAAAAAAAGTCAAAATTATAAAATAAAAAGTTGAAATAACAAGATGTAAAGTCCAAATTCTAAGATAAAAAGGAGAAATTGCGAGATAATAGGTCAAAATTATGAGATAAAAAGATGAAACTATGAGATAAAAATGTAAAATTAGGAGATGATGAAGTCATAGTTATAAGATGATAAATAGTCATAATTATAAGATAAATAGTCAAAATTATGAGATTAAAAGGTGAAACTGAAATATACATGTGAAATGATGATAAAGTCAAAATTATGAGATATAAAGTAGAAACTTTGATATAAAAAGTCGAAATTAGAGAATAAAAAGTTGAAAATATGAGATAAAAAGATTAAACTGAGATAAAAAGGTGAAATTATGACATAAAAAAATCAAAATTATGAGATATTAAGGTCAAATTATGAGATAAAAGAATTGAAATTGTAAGATAAAAAGACAAAATTATGACATAAAGAGGTGAAACTATAAAATAGAAAGTCGTGATTACGATAGAGAATCGAAATTCCCAGATAAAAAGTCCAAACTATGAAGTTTCATGAAACTATCGAATAAAAAGTTTAAATTTTGAGATTGAAAGATGACACTGAGATAGAAATGTGAAATTATAAAATAAAAAGTCAAAAATATGAGATGAAAAGTTGAAGTATTGAGTTTTGAAATCTAAATTATGAGATTCATGTGCTCTGTTAGCATTGTTGTCTCAGCATCACCTCACTCGTAGTGTATTAGTGGATTACAGTAGTAAAGTAATGTGTTAAGCTCTAATGACACCAGATTAAAAGACATAACGATTAATCACGCCAATATTATCTGTCTATCGATTGAATTGGTGGAATAAATTTCCTTGATTAAGGACTGCATATTTTTCAAACAGCTGGGCTTGTGAGGTGATTCGCTAAGTTAGTTAAAAAAATCTGCAGGGGAATAAAAAAAAATGAACTTGTCATATTTCTTGCTTGGATTTCAGTTTTTGCAGTGAACCCAGCAGCTAGATGTTATTGTTTTCAGATCAGTGACAGAGTTTGGTAATCTTTCATCTTGTTGGCAGTGGGTTGACACTATCAGATAGCTCAACAAATCTTAAACTATCCTGATGAGAAAATGGTCTCTAATGTGTACAGGGGGAACCCAGGACGACCCTGTGGTGAAGTCTACAGTCTGTGATTTGTTGCAGTTGCTGACTCACCTGAATCTGTCTCCCTCTGGTGACCAGTGTCTCATCTTTGAGCCAGGTGATGCTCGCAGGAGCTGAACTTTCCCCGGACACACACTGGAAGAAAACTCCCTCGCCTACTCTGACTGTCTGGTCCTCAGGACTGAAGAAAACCTCCTCCAAACCTGCTACACCCAACACGAACACAGGAAAAAGGTCCTCTTTAGATGGTTTCTCGTTTTTAAAGACAAGAGTTGCTTCGTGGACTCACCCAGTGGGGATGAGACTGCCGGGCCTGACAGGATGATGAAGCAGAGGAGGAGAGTCATCTGTGTGAGCATCCAGACAGAGACATGCATCCTACTGCAGAGCTCCCTGAGGGTCCAGGAGAATCCTCCGTACGGCTTCATCCATGCTGTCGGCTGGGAGACAGCGGCAGCACACATAAAACATTTAAACAGCACACATTTAATCAAGTGTCTGGTTTTCAGGATTTCTGTTTTACTGCTTAAAAGAAGGGGGAATGTGTTTTTTTAAGTCTTTATTCTGTCCCTCTAGGGCCCCCATAGTATCTTTAAAAAATAAAAATCCTCATCTTTTATCTCACTAGTGTTAAAAGTCTTACGTCAGTCTCTGTCTGAAACACTTTGCTTTAGTTGCTTTCTCTTTAAGGCTTTCCACTCCACAAACCCCCTTCACGCTTATTGGCCAGACCTTGCAGTTTTGTTTTGTCTTAATTATATTATTTATACTTTTTTTTTTACCAATACAGACATACAAGAAACACAAAAACACTCAGTAGTGTCACACAAACTTATAGAAGAGAAAAACAAAACAAAACAGAGAGACAAGGTGCACACATTAGCTGTGTTTTCGTTACACCTAGAATTGCGTAATACATAAAAATCACAATAAAAAAATGGTGATGGAAACGCCACTTTTTCGAAAAACCTCTCAAATTTTGATAAAAAGTTTTTATGCTCTCATGAGGTGGTTTTCAGAAGTTTCAATATTGAAGTTTCTCGCAAAAGTTTGAGCAGTGAATAAAACACTAATGTTCAAGAATGGGTATCATCATGAGTGCAGCGTCCGGACAGACATTATGTTTTACTGTACTAAAGTTGAGTGCATTTCTGGTGGTAATGGAAACACCAGCAAGGCACAATTGTTCTTTATCCAAACTTCAGAAATATCCCTTTTGTTTGGGGGAAAAGTGTAATGGAAACGCAGCTGTTGACTGTATAATTAATGGATGTAGTCTCCTTGATGTCACCCATCTGTTTGTGAAACAGACTTTTGAAGCAGATCGGCTGTCATGGCCATATTGTAAGTGGCACAGGCTTTGTGTACAGCTATAGGGCGCCTGTCAGTCACATGACCTAAGCTGTGCCTCTGATAGGGCGAGTTCTCGGTCTTAATATTCTCTAAACTGCTGAGTAAGAAAAAAATTCACCCTCTGTATCGTGTGTGCAGTGAAAGTAGTGATTCAGACAGGAGACGTTTTCTGAACCAGGCTGTAAAAATGTTAATTTCTGCTTTGAAAACGGCTTTTTTTGGCTTGGTGTGTTTGTGACTAACCATCAAAAAACGCATTTTTTAAACTAAATATCATCATCACTTATATGGATGGTAAACAGCTGTACCCAAAGAGCAATTCAAACACACAACTGTCACTCGATGCTCATGACTGCATTATCCGTGGACACTTACCAGACTGTGACAGACCACGATGTAAAATTGTGTCAATAAATCAGAAACCCTCTCATACCAAAAAAAGCACACAGACTGCTGAGTCTGAGACCTGGTTCATAATAAAAGAACCAGAAAACTACGTCCAGAGTTAATTATTTACCCGGAGAGGTCGCTGGTGTTTCAGTGTAAAGTGTGACCCTGTTAACTGATGACTCTCGGCTGTTAATCACTGATAGTGTCCGCTGAGAGTCACTAGTTAGCATGGTCGCTATTAACTCCAAAACACCGGTTGCTCTGTGACCGTCCAAACTTGATAGACGTTGCCTCTGTTGAATAGTATTGTTTCTAAAAACTGACCACAGAACAACCAAACATTTTTGTGCTGATAACAGATTGAATTTGGTGTTTAAAAAACGCTAACTCGTCTGGATGAATGGAGTTAAACGCTGCTTCTGTGGGCAAGATGCGTGCGCAGCTTTATGATGATGTAGACTGATAATCCCTCTATACAAATTAAATATTTGAGACCTTGGTGTTTAAGGCTCGTGCCCTCTGTCGTGTCATTAACCAGTTATCAGATCATTTTGTGATGAGCTCTCATCATTTCAGCAAGTCTTGTGAAGATCTCATGAAAATCTCGTGCTATTTCTTAAACAGTGTTTTGATCAGTCTACAGATAGTTTCAGGGATTTCTACAACATATAAATCTGTCGCGGTTTGAAAATCTGCACACGCTCAGTGGATGAAGGGACAGCGTTATCGTACCTTAACTACCAGCGTCATCAATTAGATGTAAAAACTCCCTAAAGCTTGGTCAAAATAAAACTGTCTTAGGTTTTAAACTCATTTATTTCAGAAAGAATAAAACCCGGTACTGCTGCTGACAGCAGTTTGCCCTGGTTTCACTTTCCTTCCCTTTCTATTAAACATTTTCTGTTGTATAATTCAGAATCAGTCCGTCTCTCCCTCTCCTAACGCCCTCCCCTCCCTCGTCTCTTCTGCTTCATTCCTATTTTGGTTGCGAGTCCGCGGCAGCCAGCTCTGCTTTGTCCTTTTTAGTCCCTTGAATGGGCTGGACCACTTTATAGAGCTCGCACTGTGGCCCTCCACTCAATGAAAGTGACATGAAAAGAGGCTGCGGAGCTTTGTACTGTGAAGATCAGTTATTGGTCCTCTGCAAGGAAAGCTGCTCGTCTGATTACACGGGCTTTCATGATCCTCCGTATGTCCATGCTTTATTGTTTCTATGGGCCACAAATTTCTGCTCAATCAACGCTGAATGTGCACAAACAGGGCATGTTGAAGGGGAACATGCCAAAGACATAGTTTTGATCTTGATTAAAGGAGATGATGAAGGTGAAAGAGCTCACTGTGCTTTGCAAGACTGCGACTGAATTAATCGACAACCTAAAGTCATCTGATACCTGAAGATACATGAAAAAATAAACCAGAAACAGAAGATGATGGTTTCAGTGACTTTCTTCACTGCACGATTTTATGTGTCTAAGAAATCAATGTCAACGGTTTGTTCCAAAGTCACATGACTTAAACCAGCTGAGGTCCCATCCTTTTTGGTGTGAACCTTGAAGAAAGTGTGTCATGTTTCAGCTCCTCCTCATCAATATTTCATCAGAATGATTGTCTGTACATGGGGCGCATTAACTGTTCATCAACTGTGTTACCAACATTTTCTGCTCTTCTTACTATGGATGTTATAAAAACCAAACTGTGAAGAAAATGAGCAGAAATATGAGCTGATGGAGGTCAGGTGGTGCCCTGTTCAAGGTCTGCAGTTAGCACAAGACACAAAAAATGGAGGAAATGTCGACTGTGTTACTGTGATTTTTGTGCCATAATTCTTTTAAATTTTGTCTAAACTGTGAAATAAATGATGAGGGACATTTCTAGGGAGCGTAGTCTGATGTAGAAATGTTGAATAACTCTAAATTCAATGGCTGTATTATTTGCAATCAAACAGAATATGAAGCAAAAAATAATCAACATTAAACCTCATGTAGTTTTACACTAGCCTCTAACACTGAGGGCAATGAATGTCAGAAACAACCACAGACTGGTTTCATGCAGAGACTCACTCGTTGTCCTCTCTTGTTCAGGTGAATCTGGGTTAATAACTCCTCTTTCATGACAGTGTTGAGGTTTCAAAGTAGACATGTTTCTCGGACTGTTCAGGATCTGACTCCCTGAAGCTTGGATGCTTTTTTGTGGTGATGCCTCAGATTATTTTCTTTAGCAGCAGAAACAGTTCGGTTTCAAATGAGGCACACAGGTCCAGCACTTTGAAAAGTTGGCTCTATAAATGGAGACCAGTGACTGTAAAAAAAAAAAACTGCTCCCAGTTGACTAAGAATAAATTAAGCAAAAGATCTCTAAAATATAAAAAATGACAACATAGACCACCATGTTGATTATGATCTTGCTTTTCTACCATGTTTATAATCAAACTTCTTCCAGGAGCTTTAAAACTATCCACGATTAAAAATCTCTCTCCACTCCTCTCTAAGTAATTTAGCATCGTATAAGCAGTGTTTGTATTTGTCTTTCAGACACCAGAGCATTAATCCTCTGGGTTAAATGACTCAATGAATCACTTGATTGGCTTGTGGCTGGTAATACTCACATAAAGCTGAGAGCCTGTGGGTGTGAATTTGTCTGACTCACATCATTTACACTGTTTAGCATTTCATTAAGAGGGTTTTAGCCCACACGGTGACTAGTGTAATCTTTGCTTCATGCAAATGTCCAAAAGCATCACAGGCATCATTTAATTCAGAAATTGAATTAACAGAAGATTTAACAGAGGTTTTTTGTGTAGTTTTAAGTCTCTTTTTTCTTTGTCTGTTTTTGTTGTCAGTCTTTCCTTCTTGTTGTGCAGCAGCTCTTAAAAACTAGGTGAGAGTTTGCATTAGCATAAGAAAGCTCCAAATGATGAGTGGAGCTAAAGGAAGAGACAAAATTTGCACTTAAAGATTCAAAACTTCAATATTATGAAAGCAAAATTTTCATGATTCAACACATTTTATCCACTTTATCACACTGAAAGAGCACAGAGAGTCATGGTACTTACTGTGCACCTGTCCAAAGGCTGTTTCTGGTTAGTTTTCCAATCAGTCCATCCGTCGCCCTCTTCCTCTGATGCATTCACCGAGCTTCCAGCTGCAACAAGCTACAGCCACACGCATGTGCTAGATGTCCTCCATCCCCCTACAAAACACACAACACACACACACACACATAAACACACACTGTGCATTCTCAATCAAAGCCAACAGCTGTAATGAAGCACAAAACCCTTAATTGTGTTCCCTTTATTCAGACACTAAACAGATGCAGAACTGCTTACACACCACACGCCCGGCATGAAGCAATAAATTAGAGATGTGAAGCCATTCGTCTGCTGATTGTAGGGAAGGAAGAGGAAGAATTTTTACGGCTGCAAAACATTTAATTCATGGGGCACATTAACGATATGGACACTGAAATCTAACCAAGTGTTTATGTCTTAGTCTATAAAAATGTCTTATTTAAAGATGCGCAAAAACAAAAATGACACCTGATTTTAAAAAAACAATACTGATTTCAAGACAACAACCAATAAATAGTTCCTGTCCCCAGTGGAAGATACTGTTTATAAGCAATTCATGCATCTTTTTTGTCTTCAAATGTCTTGAAAGAAGACATATTTTTCTAAACTTGTCAGGTAACGGTAGCTCATATTAAGTTTTGATAAGGCAATTTTTCTAAAACAAGACATAGACACTTGCTAAGATTTTAGTTTCTGCAATTAATAAACAAGACAATGCTGCTCTGATTTGATGTTGGAATTTATCAAGATTTGAGAATGCATATCTGCACAACTGCATGCGGATGTTGATTATTACCCATTTTTTGCATATGCAGTACAATTTTTTCTTCCATATCTTAAGTTTAAATGTGTCTTTATGCCAAAAAAGTGCAGTTCTAATCATTTTAACAGTATTATTGCAGAAAAGGGTTAACAATAGGGACATCTATCTAATATGAAAAGCAATATGATAGTAAAAGCAGCATTTCAACTAATCGTAAAATATTTCAACTGTTGAAACTTTTCAGCCTACAACCCCCCCCCCCCCAAATATCTGTGCTTAAGACTGGCAACCCTCTAATAATAATAATAATAAATTAAAAATAATAATAATAAATTAAAAATTAAAGAAGGAAAAGGCCTGAGATACTTAATGTAGAGGATGTGTATAAAATGAGACTACCTATGTGTACATAGTCTGCCTCTGATGTTACTGTTGCTATCCTGCTTTAGTCACCCCAGTGTCATCAACAAAGAAATGTGAAAAACAGATTTAAAAAAATTCTGTTTGTGTGGTTTTGAATAAAATCAAACCCTTATTTTTCTTAACATTCTAACAAAAATGGACAAAATATGCAGTTTTAAAATGTTTTTTGATTTTAAACGGCATTTGAAAGGCATTTCAGGATCCTGGTCTAAGTTATCAGTTGAATAAATAAGGGTCACCTCTATGTTTCCACATTGTTAAGCACAAATACACACATGTTCAATTTATCTAGACTTTTGCTAAATTTGGCATTTCAATGGAAAAGTCTCTAATGAACTGTTTCCTCTTGAATGTAGGCTAATGGGGGCTAATAGACTGCTGCACAGCTACATAATTGATCTTCAGAGTGTTAATGGACAATTTGATAAAGTGACACTACTCTGGGGCAGTATTTGAAGGTTTTACAGCTTGAATGTGTAAAATTTAGTGTCTAAAGTCCTAAAACTTATATAAAAAATACAATGTACCGAGGTCAGTTAAAAAGTTTAAAGTTGAACAAAGTTATCCACTTAACGGCTCCCAAGAAGACTAATATCAGCCGTAGGTTTCCTAGCTTGTCAAGTTTTCACACTTTCTCCGCCCAGCTTCATCATAAAGTAACATTCATAAATAATATTTATTTTTTATTTTGCCATTTCACTCACTATATACCAATTCAACCCGTGTCATTTTGTGTTTTGACTGTTCAGTGCTTGCTACTTAGCATGCTAAATACCGAACGCAGACGTTAGCATTCTCAGTAGCAACCGTTAGCACATTCGGTGGCAGGCATTATCCGCGTGCGTAGTAGCTAACGTTAGCATGCTAACACTCACTCCACTTACATCTTAAAAACGTTTAATTTGGGAACGCTAGCAAGCTTCAAATAACCAGTTCGTAAAGTCTAACTTTATCTTCCACTTTTCACCGGGCTGTTAGCATGATTCAGGCTTGTTTCAACCATACAGTGATTTTTTTTAAGTAAAACTGGACAAGATGCTCAGAGCTGCACACACAAAGTGTCTCCTGTCTCACCTCTTCTCATGCGTGTTTGCAGCTAAAGTAGTGTACTCCATCCACATGTGTACTGGGGCCAGATGAAGTCCTTGCAAATGTAAATTGAGCATCCATTCAGCATAATCAAATGGAAATTAAAGTACAAATGCACCGATTTATAATCTATGCAGGAAGGGTCATTTTAATTAAGCAGACAAAGATGAAATGTAACATTGCTGGATTCAGGGAAACATCAAACACAAATCCAGCAGAAGAGGAGAAGCATCCCAGTTCTCACCAATAACCTGTTTAAGAGTTACAGGTATTTAAGAGGTTTTTTTCTTCATTAGTACAGAAATTAAGTACAGTTTATTTGTCTTTCTTAAAATTGTTAAGATTTTAATTGTTGATATATCAAAGATTTCAACTCTCTTTTACATTTCAGGGTCATTTTAGTCCCAAAAATGATGTAAATTACTGTTTCTTCATGATTTTCATAGAATCAAAGGACATGCGACAAGAATAAATAATAAGACTATGTACAATTATTGTTGACAATAAGTTCAGCAATAGCAAAGGGAATACAGAGGAGTCTTTTTGACTTCACATGCATATAAAAATATTTTAAAAATCATTGACAGAGAAAACACTTTTTCATCTTCTGTAACAATACATTTGACACCAATGTAGAAAAAGTTAATTTACAGGCAATATAATTCAAACATACTTTTAAAGTTCTTTGAAACTTCTGCAGATTTGTTGTTGCTTACCAAAATAATGTTCTAACGATGTCGAGAGCAATATCTTAAAGTCCTTATTTTGAATGAATGAAGGAAACATAATGAATATACTTTTCGTCTCTATGAGCTGAGAGATGATAGGAGAATTATGGAGAGTAAAGACGAGATGAGGAGGAGAGGAAAACCAGGAGTGATGGAGACAGGCTGAGCAGCGCTGTGCGGCTCGCTCAAACAGAGAGTCTGCTGCAGCATCTGATGAGCCTCAGTGCTGATGCCTGCAAAACCCAAGACAAAGACTCACGTATTGAAACAGAATCTGTGTCAATATGTCAAACTTCAGTGAAGGCCCTTACCGTGTTGAGACCATTCCCTCCACACCTTCAGAAACTGAGCTTCATGTCCCCTCCCAGAAGCTGTGTTAAATTAATAAATGAACGCTCAGTAAATGCCAACAAAAAGGTAAATACAAACAAATGTGTGAGTGAAATCTGCTTTTACCTCTGGAGTGCTCTATCAGCAGATGTTTCAGTTCTCTGAGAGCCCGAGTGAGGTTCTCCAGTCGGTGCTGCAGGTGCAGGTTTTCCTGTGTTAGCGTGTGGATGGTGTCATGGAGCTCATATGCCAAGCTTCTAGGTGTTGGCAGAGAAATCAAAAGTAAAACTGATGTGATTTGAAAGCTGGAGAACATTTTAGTCAAATCTGCAGCTGGTCACCCTCCTGTTAATCCCTCTGCAGCTCCAACATGTTTCAAACTAAGGTAGAGTTGGTTGTGTTTGTGAAGCGGTGGCCTACTTCTGTGTGCAAATTGATTCACTGATGGGCAACTAAATGCTCTTGGCTGGATGACTGCTCTGAGGAATCAATTGTTCTGTTCGGTTCCCTGAGCCCAAATTAGACAGACACACACTCCAAAAAAGCTTCATCCTTGCAAACAGGTTTTGAGTAAAGCTTGTGCTGTGGAAATGCTGCTCTTTGTGACATTAAATAAAGTCAAAACTTGTGCAAGCCTAGGGTTGATGCATTGGGAAAAAACTTTGTTCATTCAAACAGAAGTGTACGATGCATTTACACAAAATTCAGTGTGACAGCAAAAAAGGCTTTACACCTTTTAAGAAGAAGACTGAGAGTGAATCTTTTCCTCAGAATTGATGTGCTATATGCAGGAAAATATACAAGAGTAAGTACATAAGTGACCTTAACAAAAGCCATGTGCCTGGGTCAGGACATCTCTGAGGCTGCAGCTCCTGTGCATGGGTCAGAATCTGCAAAAGAGGCCCAAGGAAAGAAAATCAATAAACTGACTATTTGGTCTTAGGTAGCAAAGGCTCAATTTTTTGCATGAGGAGTAAAGCTGAGTTCTCAAACTGCTACAAAGCATAGTGCTGACAGAGAAAGGTCACACATGGTGCATTGCAACTTATGTTTTGGGCTTCTTCCATGAAGCAATAGAACAAGGCTGCATCGAAAATCACTGCAACCAAATCCCCAGTTTTTAAACTAACCAAGTATGTGTGGGATGTGCTGGACAAGCAAGTCTGGACCATGGAGGCCCCACGTCACAATTTACAGGACTCAAGGGATCTGCTGCTAATGTTGTGACACCACGGCAGACCCCCAGAGTTCTAGTGTAGTCCATTGGTGTCTCCAAATACAGCTCTTAAAGTTAAGAAGTTGTTAACATGACCCCCCATGATATAATATAATATAATATAATATAATATAATATAATATAATATAATATAATATAATATAATATAATATAATATAATATAATTTAATATGAAGAATCAATGTCTTGCTGTCACGGAAGACTGAAAAAAAAATATTTTTTAATATTTTGATGCAGTTTTTTTCTTTTGCATTGTTTTAATAAATGCTAGTAGTTTTAATGTACCAGAGTGATACCAGGTACCCTGGACTGGACAGTGAACTTAACCTGTAATTAAAAATGTCCATCACTTTTTTTAAACATAAATCAACATTACTTCATAAATATAGATTTTTTTTTAATCATTTTTTTTCTTTTTTTCAAATTTTGATTTAAAAAAATACATATATTAATTTTTTTGGTGTTTTACTGCGGCGGAAGTTCTTCGGAAACCTTTCATCATCATCCGGGTTGTTTGCTGGTCACACAGGATCCAAGATGGCGACTCACATGTCGAGGTGCAGAACCTGGAATCGTGTCCAAAGGTAGAAAACTATTAGAAATAACTCCTCGTTACTAATAGGAAGAGTCAACTTAAAGACATAAAATCTTCACAAACCATTTGTTTGTCTTCCTTCATGGTGTAAATTTGCGTGACATTTTCAGCTTCGTCATTTTTTTACGTTCTCATCAACAATATTAGCAATTAGCATGATGCTAACTACCAACCGTTATACAAGGAACAGTTCTGCTGTTAGGATAGCATTATTAACGCAACATCATTGATAAATACGGAGTGAACTTCAAAAAACTGAGAGTAATTTTGTAGTTGACTGTAAAGATGAACTCGTTAGTTGTGTTTTTGAGCTTTAGTGGTGGTTTATTAGAGCTCTTCCTGTTTTGAAGACCTCAGTTGACACCTTGAGCTTCTTATTATTGTACGTATCGCTTATTTCTAACCTAAGTTTGAAAATTGTTGTAGGAGGGTCTACTGTCTTAACTTGATGAAGAGAAAAAACGGTTTGTAAGTTAGCTTGATGATTTTGTAGTCTTCAGATTGCTAATATGAGTCCACTCCAGGGAAAGACAGCTGTATTCTCATGATGTGATTCGCATGGAGCAGGTGCTAAGCAGACCTTAAAGATCAGGAATGTTGTTTTGTTTTATTAATTTTTTTATTGATTTGTTAATTTGTGGCTCAGTGGGAGCATCACTTTCTCTAATTTAGCTCGGCATGGATGAGTATGATGGTGTTATGTGAAATTGATGGTCCCTTACCATGGCAGTCTTTGGCCATCATGGTGTAAATGTGGTGTGGATGGGTGAAAGCACTTTAAATGGTCAGAAAGTAAGCAAACTATGCTGTTGCGATATAAACTGCACAGAAAGAGAAACAGAAAAACAAAAGAAAACAAAAGAAATATGGCCGAAAGCGTCTACTCTTGAATACATAAAAGACAGACTCAGATTTTCCACCCCAGGCCTAATGTTGACCTTATGTTGTTGTTCTTACAGGTTTGGGATCGCAGCTTACAGGAAATACAGCAGCGGAGGTGGATACCCAAATATCTCCCTCTCTTCACCGCTGCCTGGGATCCCAAAGCCAGTGTTTGCATCAGTTGATGGTCAAGAAAAATACGAAACAAAGATCACTACGCTAGAAAACGGCCTCAAAGTCGCTTCCCAAAACAAGTTTGGCCAATTCTGCACAGTTGGAAGTAAGTTCAACCATATTTACCAACTGTTATAAGAATCTGTCTTGATTAATAACCTGGAGCAGATGGTGATGTTCGTTTTCTTTCCTGTTAACAGTTTTAATCAATTCTGGATCCAGACATGAAGCAAAGTATCCCAGTGGAATCGCACACTTTGTAGAGAAACTCGCCTTTTCTGTAAGTGTTAAAAGGTCCTGAATTTTAAAGCTCAAGGGAGTTTGTTTGTGTGAATTAATGTTAACAGAAGTCTCTCTCAATATGAAGTCCACAGCTCAGTACGGGAGCAGGGATGAAATTCTACTCACGTTGGAAAAACATGGAGGTATATGTGACTGTCAAACATCACGGTATGTCACCTCTTTTGTTTAAAAATGTGATCTTTATGTGTTAATTCTTCCCATATATGTCTTAAATATACGTTTTTATGTTGCTGTGCAGAGACACCACTATGTACGCCGTGTCTGCCGAGGTGAAGGGTCTGGACACGGTGGTCAATCTTCTCTCTGATGCTGTTTTTCAACCTCGCCTGCTAGGTCAGTCCATTTTTATTTTGATTTTATAACAAGTGCATCTCTATTGTTTTATCACTAAAGAGATTAATCTTTTTTTATTATTTTTAATCTATAGATGATGAGATAGAGATGACCAAAATGGCTGTGCGCTTTGAGTTAGAAGATCTAAACATGCGGCCGGATCCTGAACCCTTACTCACTGAGATGATCCACGCTGTAAGTCAAGTCATTTTTTACAACTTAAAACAACAGCTATGTTTTTTTAAAGGCACTGTGAGGACTTCATAAGGATCTTGATAAAAGATCTGTACGTTATACACACACCTTTCAAACAATATCTCTACATAACTACAAATTAATACATTACATAGTCCCTTTGCATCCTGGGAAGAGTTGTCTTGAAGAAAAGTCTCCATCGTGATCCTTATCGTGTTTGTTTCCAGGCTGCATATCAGAACAACACAGTCGGTCTGCCTCGTTTCTGTCCGGTTCAAAGCGTGGATAAGATCGACAAGAACGTTCTCCACAGTTACCTTCGTAACTACTTCAGTCCTGAGCGGATGGTGCTGGCTGGAGTGGGCATTGAACACGAGCAGCTGGTAGAATGTGCCAGGAAATACCTGCTGGATGTGAAGCCGGTGTGGGGAACAAGTGCAGCCGCTAATGTAGACCGCTCTGTCGCTCAGTACACCGGAGGCATCGTCAAGGTGAGTCATTCAAAACCCAAACTCTTTAAGTTTCTCTTAAAGAGAGACAGTGTCACATCGCTGCAGTAATTTTAAACATCTGATGATAACGTCTTTTTTAAAATCTGTTAGATGGAGAAGGACATGTCAGATGTGAGCCTCGGCCCCACTCCAATCCCAGAGCTCACCCACATCATGATCGGCCTGGAGAGCTGCTCGTTCCTGGTGAGTGATCGCTTTCCCTGGTCATCTTTGATAACAACATGCATCCAGTTAAAATGAATGTTTTTCATTTTCAGGAGGATGACTTCATCCCGTTTGCAGTCCTGAACATGATGATGGGTGGAGGTGGATCCTTCTCTGCAGGAGGACCAGGGAAAGGCATGTTCACCCGCTTGTACCTGAATGTGCTCAACAGGTGAGTGTTTGCAGATCCTGTGGAAGAAGGGGTCTCCAACCCTAACATTTATAGGAGCCAGTTTGCCTCAGTTCAACCAGATTAAAGTCATTCCAGAGACACGAAATCTGCTTGATCTTTACAAAAAAGACTATAAAGAGGATAATTTGTATACATATAAATTAATTAAATTAAATTAAATTTAATAAAACAGCCGAAATTCTCAAAGAATTTAAGTTTGAAAAATTTGGAAAAAACTATTGAAATTTCAAAAATGTGTAATAATTTCAAAAAAATTAAATTTCATTAAGTAGTCCAATTATTTTTTTAAGTTTATAAAGTTGCAAAAACATAAAAAAGATATTTAGATTTTAAAATTTTAAAACATTTTGAAATGTTAAAAATAGGCAAAAAAAAAAAATTAAACTTTTTCAAAATTTCAAAAATTTGCAATAATTGCCAAAAAATTTAATTTCATAATTTTGTTCAATTATTTTTTGGGGGGATTCATAAAGTTGCCAAAAAAAAGAAATTTGAATGTAAAAATTAGAAAAACATTTTAAAATGTTAAAAATAGGCAAAAAATGAAACTTTTAGAAATTTCAAAAATTTGCAAAAAAAAAAAAAAAAAAAAGTAAAAAATTGAAATTTAGAAAACTTTAACTTTAAAAAACTTTAAATACTGGAAAGAATTTGGAAACGTATTTAATAAATATTGCTCAACTCTTCATTTTTTGTTTTTTAATTTCTTGCCACATATCAGTCATGTATATAAAGCCGGCACATTGACAGTTAAATGAATCCATCCACACAGAATTAAAATCTGTATTTTCTTCCAGATTTGTCTTTTTGTAGATGCAGTTATCTTCCCAGGGCTGTAAAACTTGAGGTTAGCCACAGGTGGATTGAAAGTTGGTGGGCTGTTGATGTAGTAAAGTAGAGCAGCAGGCTTTCATTCCTTCAATCCTCTCATTTCAGTCTCTTGAATAATATTATAACCTGTTATGGGTCTCTGTGTCTGTTGTAGACATCACTGGATGTACAACGCCACCTCCTACCATCACAGCTATGAGGACAGCGGTCTGCTGTGTATCCACGCCAGTGCAGACCCAAGACAGGTCGGTACAGACGCTGAACTGCAAATTTAAACATGGGGCACCATGTCAACCAAATACTCTTATCAGAGAATGTTAACATTGTCTTATCACTGCTTACATTCACATCCAGGTGAGAGAAATGGTGGAAATAATAACCAGAGAGTTCATTCAGATGTCCGGCAGTGCAGGAGAGGTGAGGCATTGTTTCACTATCAGGGTTCTTGAACATGACTTAAAAAGTTCACATACCATTCTGAAAACACGTCTCTGTCTGCCTGTGGTTGTTCAGATGGAGCTGGAGAGAGCAAAGACTCAGCTCAAGTCCATGTTGATGATGAACCTGGAGTCTCGGCCGGTCATTTTTGAAGATGTGGGTCGTCAGGTTCTCTCTACGGGGATGAGAAAGCTGCCGCATGAGCTCTGTAATCTCATCAGTGAGTATTAAACTTAACAGTCAGTACATTTACATTCATGCAGTGGTCCCACTAAGGTTATAGCCCGATGGTAAAGTCACAGCGGTAAAGTCACTGCTTTCATAGGTGGCGCTGAATCCTTTTTTTATAAGCAGAAGTTGTGTGTATGTGTCAAACTAGTTAATTTTCACCGCCCAGTCCATTCCCGGCCTGATTAAGCTGTTTACATGCATCTTAATAGTCTGATCTCATACTGACGAAGCTCATAGTCCAATTTCTGAAGCTCCATATAAAAATGCTGACTGTTAGTGTTTCTAAGTCATTCATACAGAAAATGGGACTGGAAATATATTTTAATACCTGAGTAAATAAAAAAGGAACAGCCAAAGTAAAAAAAAAAATCACCCGTTATCACAAAGACGCTATTATTGTTAAGAACATAAACTAATTTAGGGGTCAAATCTGTACAACACTGTTCAAACTGGAAGATGTTTTCATGTTAACGTGTTGTTTTGTTGGGAAGCCCATGACGTTGAATTTCAGAACACCTTAGGAGGAATATTATCCAATGATTTCTATTATTTGTTGTATAAATGTTAAGTTCCCTCTGTGACTGTCTGTTGTTCTGTTTCCCAGGTAAGGTGACTGCCAGTGACATAAAGAAAGCAACCGCCAAGATGCTGCGCAGTAAGCCTGCAGTCGCCGCTTTAGGAGATCTGACAGAAATGCCCTCATACGAACACATCCAGACCGCCCTATCCAGCAAAGACGGTCGTCTGCCCCGCATGTACCGCCTCTTCAGATAGACCCCCTGAGCCTGGCCCTCGAGCCGGGCTTCAGCAACAAGCATCACTGTAAATAAGCTGGACTGAAAGATTTCACTAGTGTTCCCTCCCACCAACACAGAACTCGACACAGCTCACTCTGGGAGGGGACTAATACCCGGGCTCTCTCCTGATCCTCTGAGAGTGGATTTTAAAGCAAAGTTACATTTTACTCCACAGTCCTGTAGTCTACATGCAGTTAGAGTATCTGTATTTACTGTAAGTGGGCTGGAAGCCATACTTCTTTATTTACCTGGGTGCTTTGCAGGAGTTTGCTTGAAAATGGACAATGCCCCTAAAAAACAGAACAAAAGGGTCAATTCCCCCTTTTAACTGCCTCATAAAGATCAACGATCTGTAAAAGTTTATAAATGTTTGACATTTTATTTTGAATGTGTCTTGGAAATATTGGCAAAAAGTGGTTTGCTTTCATCCCCAGCAGTTCTTCTCAAATCTTGTCTTTTTTCATGGATGGAACAGAAAAGCTGATGAACATCAAGTATTTATACAAATGCAAAATTATCTCAATCATATGAAAGATTAAAAAGGGAAAAGGAAAGGAGAAAGATATTGTTTTTCCAGTTTTCTTTTTCAAGAATGTCCTTTATTTTGTTGTATTTAAGATTTCAGTTTTAGTGGAAATAAAAAGATAATATTAAAATTTAGTTGAAAACATGTGAAACTGACGATAAATGTTGACTACATGTTAAAAAAATCTCTGATTTTCTACCCTCTCAGTTCGGCACAAACGCTAAAACTTAACTTGAAACTTTCAACTTACCTCTTTCGTCTTCCCTCTCCCAGTTTCTTTGTGCCTGACTGTTATTGTTTGGATTTACAGGAACAGGAGACTCTAACACCGCCGTAATAAAACAATAAATGTTTTCAAGGTTGTTTGACAAGCTATACATAAATATTAAAAACTCAAACTGGAGCATTTTTTTCTAAAATCTTTCAAAATTGTTGTATTCAATGTTTAGAAAATGTAAAAATCGATGCCAATTTTGTGATGTAGAAGGGGAGGTTTCCAAGATGTGCGTCACTTTAAAGGTAAGAGATTGGTGTGAGGAAAACTTGTTAGGAGAAAGATGAGTATCTTATTTGAATTTCTTGAATTTTGAGCTAATATTCAGAAATCACTTCCTAACCTTGCTCTGAAAATCAGGATTAAATACTTTTTTTTTTTCCAGTTTTCTTGAGACTTAATCCCGGTTGTCTACTTGGCACTAGAAAAAAAATCATATGTTTTTAAAATTATGGGTCAGTTTATCGCTCATCTTCTGGCTAATGCTAGCAATCAAACTACTGATTTGTTTTCTAGATCGCCTGGAAATGATCTCACTATCAAAAAAATGGACTTGTTTTCTCATTGGTGCCATCAATTGTACCATTATTTCAAGGAAATAAGAGATAATGAGAAAAATAATGACATCTTGTGGAGAAAAAAATTCACTTGCAATCTTAAGAAAACAGAATTTAAAAACATAACTGATTGAAACCTTTTAGAACTTCCACAGATAGATAACAATTTTACTATCATATTTGAATTTATTAAATGTGAAACTAATTTTCCAACACTTGTTTGTTTAACTAATTTACCACAAAGACTAGCAAACACCACAAGCAATCGCTCACTAACCACGTTGAACTAGTTATCCTATAATCTTGAAATCAAAATGAAATTGAACTGTAATCTTGAGAAAACAGGAAATTAAATGTTGTAAATTAGTAGCTAGTTCGCCTGAATCAGACGTTTGTACATTTTGTGTCGAGTTTAGCAACAACGCAACTAACAAAGGAAGTAGTTCAAACCGCACTCAATTAATCTTTATTTCTTTATTAAACGGCTGCTAACGGTTTATTGATGACCTCTGAGGCTCCCGCAGATAGATTCGTCCATAATTTTCACATAGTTGCTCGTTTATGTTGCTAAAATGTCTAAAAACGCATAAATTCATCACCAACCGCTATTTAACTCATTAACCAATAGAGCTAAATTTAACAACGGCTAGTTAGCCTTCATTCGACGGTTAGCTCTCTTGTGCTACAACAGTTGTCTTATATTATTAATACACATCAAATGTTGAAACGTCTTTTTTACTTTTTGATTGACTTGTAACAAACTAAGTGACCCACAAATTTGGAGAGACTTAGAAAAGCTGTTTTTAGTCTTTATTCTTTGTTAGACGGCGGCTAACGGCTATGCTAACCGCCATGCTAATCATCCAATTCGCAGTTATGCACAACCGGAAGTCTCGTAAATGCGCTTTTGCTAATTAGCCCTCACACAGAGTTGTTTCTTTCTTATTTAAGTAAATATGACTCACGACATCTGTACAACAACAGGTAAATAAATAAATTATCTCCACAAGTAAAACTGTTTATTTGAAGACATTTGCTTTCCAGTGCAATGAACATTAAACCGACAAAAACTTGTGTTGTAAACATTTATTAATGGATGTAAATCGACATATAAAAAGACTTGGAGGCCCTGAACCAACAAAGACTCACAGGCACTTCTTTTTAAGAGTAATCTCAACTCTTCATGCTGGGAATGTAGGATCTATTAATGTGGAACATACAGTACATGGTTTACAGTTAAGTATGAGGTTACACAGCACTGAAATGAGAGGTAAGGCATTGAGTTACAGTCTGTTGGAAAGGATTACTTGGCCTAATAAGAGAAAAGTAGTGTCATGAATTAACAGTTTATCTTGTTATTTAAAAATACATTTGATCTCCCTGAAAGTCTCCAGTCTCTGGTGTGCTCATGATTCGGTATTTGATCTTCACTCCTGGATCTCCTCTACACAACGTTAAGCTTCAAGTTAAAAATCACTCAAAGTGCATTTTAGTAACGTTCAGTGAGTTGATCGATGAGAAGAGTAACAAGGCATTTGAACATCTAAGAAAGTCAGAAAATGAATGCAGTAACTCAGAGGCTTTAAAGGTTAGATCAGTGCACACAGGAGCATGTAACTGCAGAGTAAGCCACAACCAACGCCCCCTCATTCCCCTGTTTGAGTAGAGGGGGCTGAATAAATAAAGATCAGACCGCTGTGTGTGCAAACCTTTAGTCTGCCTGACCTCAAGGTCCCTGCCCTCAAGTACAGCCAGCCACTTCCACAGACACTCACACATACAAAGTTCCCAATAATGCCCAACAGAGGGCGCACCCTGCTCACCTACTGCAACCAGTACCAGGCTCTGAGGAGTCAAGATAATCTGGCTTTACATTCCACTTTCTGGCACATTTCACCCGGTCCAGTCTGGACCAGAGTTCAAATGAAAGGAGTCAGGAGATGGTACAGATGGTGCTGCTACTTTGGTTCTTCATGGCCTCCCTCCTCTTCAGCTCCCTGGTGATCCTCCTCCTGATGCCCTCCAAATACAAGCCTCGATCAAACTGGCCTGCACCTAAAGGGATACTGAGCAGGAAAACATAAATGTTGCACAAAAAGACTCAAAGGGTTCATTATCTAAATCCTGATCCTGCCATAAATACATAATGACATATTTTCCACATATCGCCCCCTAAAGGAGAACATGTTCCTTGGTCAGAAGCAGTTTGCTGATGTTTACGCAGTATGTAACTGCAGAAAACTGACCACTGATCATCTGGTAGTGAGTGAAGGAAATACTTCTCACAGTGTTCTTTAACAGACCACTTACTTATCTCTGCCTGGCCTGAGTTTGACCTGGAAGACGCCGATGACGGGCCGATGGTCTGAAGTCTTGATGCTGGAGCAGCTGGTGTACTTCACCACTTTAATGTCATCGGTCTGTCTGTTCCTGAACAAGATCCTGTCCTGTGAACCCAAACAGAGCAGTTTGTGTCTTATTTATTTCACAGACATCTTCATCTTTTAGGGACACATCATCTCTACCCCTTACTGTATATGAAGGTGTTCTCTGTTTGGAGGTCGTGTCATAGATATCACAGCCGACGTCGAACTTGTACGTCGGGCGGAAGTGAATCGGAGCTTCTTGGAAACCTTTAAAGATGGAACCTGACGAAGGAAAGCGGCTCATTCGCTAAGTCTCGCAATGAACTTTGTTATGAAAACCTCTCTGTTGAACTCTGTGCAAACATACCATCTTTGATTTCCTTGGAGAGCTGGTCGTGCTCCAACAGGGGGCCCATGTCTCCTCCTACTGTGCGGTTTATGATGGTCTCCACGTCAACACGGTCTTTGCTTATCCGGAAGTTGAAATCTCCGAACCAGAAGACCTGGTCGAATCTTGTGGTGACGTCGGCTGTAATTATAAGAGACAATCAACAATTAGCTGAGCCTTTTATTTAAAAATATTACCTGAAGATATTGTTTGTACAGTTTTTCTAACAGCTGCGATAACTTCTGCTTTTATTTTAACGCCGGTACGTTCAAACCCTGACTACATGTCCATCATTGTTTGTAGATGAGCATAAATCCTGGTCTGGAATATCTTCTTCCTCTGATACTTTCATCTGTCATGGCCTGAACTCCAAGTCTCAAAAATGACCCACATTCCTGTTATTTTTCCACAAAGTGACTCACACGGTGTGGAGCGGTATGGGTTTGTGTCCGGAAGGCCTTTTGGAAGAGAAAGAGCCTCGACGATCTTGTTGTAGTCGAGTATTCTCTCGTAAACTTTGGCATCTCCAGCTGTGGAAGAAACAGAATGATACATCAGGACCATGAACCATAAAAAAAGAACATTTGAGAAGAAATAATATTTTAATTTAACCTTCTATTTTCCTATTTTTAGTCTGTGTAGTTGAGTGTATTTATTTAGCTTGGATACTTTTTTGCGTTTTACTGAACAGTGAAGCTTCTCCTTGTTGCCATTTGTATCTTTTGTTTTTCACCTCTATCCTTCACATAAAAAAGGAGCCTCGTAACCCTGGCATGACTGAAAACATGTTCCTTTTCTGTCCTGAATAAACTTAAATAAAAAAAGAAACATAAGAGACTTCCTTTCAACACAGAAAAGGTTAAATACAAACAGTTTGTAGTTATAAGAGCAGATTTTAAACCTGCGTTGTGTTTAATTTAACTGATTCATATCTCCCTCAAAACTAGTTTTATCTTCTTGCCCATGGAGACTTATATGTCAGTCTAACTCCCCACAGTGACTCACAGGTAAAATGAGAGGTGATGAAGAGGAAAGAAGTGCCGAAAAAGGTGAAAGCCAGCCCCACAGCCCCTTTGGTCTTGATCTGGGAGATGATCCTGGTTGTGACTGTAGCGTGTTCCACCTCTGTGCAAACCAACAGAACAGAAGTTAAAGGGAACCCAGAGTGTTCATACTTAAGTTTCTGTTTCCTTTTTCTGATAAACTTCATTGTTAGTGACACATGAAATGCCCCAGTTACTTTAAAACAATTTAACTTCACTTCCTTTTTAGGCCTTCAGAGGCCGCCATTTCTTTGCCTGTGCAGTGTGTTCTGAGACGATAATGTGTAAAGGTGCATGGGAGATAGTCAGTGTTACCAACTTAGCAACTTTGTCGCTATATTTAGCAAAGTTCCAGACCCCCCTAGACTTTCTTCAATTTTTTTTTTTTTAAAAGCCACTGGTGACAAATCAAGCAACTTTTCTGGAGTTTGGACTATGGCGCTATTGCTGCAGTAAAATTATTTGTGTGTGCATAAATTGATTTGTAAATAAATTTCTAGTCTTCAATGGCTGAAAACTCTAAGTGTTTTTTCTATAAGACCTGAAAACACACACAAATCATTGTTCAAACTGAGGCAGGCCTCCAAATTGGCCATCTGTGTACACAGATTTTTTTTTAGAAAAAAAAATCTGTCTGTAAGTGGCGGGTTAGTTTACCCTGAGCTTAGACTTTCAGGTGGAGCTGCTATAGCAGCACTGAGCCACAGACACTATACTGTATATTTCATAACCTCTGTGGCTGCAGCCAGAGCAGGCGACTACATGCAAATAAATCCCATGTGTGCACATCTCGTTTGGGTCACTTTTGCCGATCCCAAGCCTGGATGAAGGTGGAGGCTTGATTTTTTGATCATTATAGAAACAAGAATCAATGTATTTCTGTCTCCTTATGTCACACTCTACTCTCTTCCTGGTTATCACGTCTGTTTTGTTTGATTTTTTCTGTATTATTTTCTGCGTCAGTGCGATCGAAGAACATTAGTCCCATTTCCATCAAGCAGTCTGGTTTGGATCAGTACGATTTGGTACAGATTGGCTCGGTTAAGCCTGGTCCTGTTTGTGTTTCCACAGCCAACCGTGCCCCCTCGTGGTAGGGGGTGTGTAAGCTGGATGCCGACAGCCGCATCAGTAACACAACAGCGTGACGCCATAGCAGCACAACACAGTGTACTCTACTAATAAAACTAATGAAGAAGAAAAATGTGACACAGTAAACAAAGAGCAATTATGGAAGACATGCAGCATTTCACCTTCTCTGTGATTGGCATGTAGCTCTTTGATACAAAGAACAATCAAGCTTTGTTTCAGAGAAGTCTGTGTGCTGCCACGAGAAATGCAGCGCTGCTGTTGCACAGGAAGTGACGATTCTTTTGACCAATCAACAGTCTGCAGTGTTTTAGCTTCACTTTCTGAAATTGGATCGGTTCAGTTTGGTACCCCTACAGAAGGGTCCCAGAAAGTGGGATGACTCGTATCGGTTATTTGGGGATCTCTCCCAGGTTTAGTCAGTGGGAAAGCCATAAAATGCATAGAGGCAAGCACCATTTGACATTACCCAGAATGCATTGCAACAAAACAACAATGGCGGGCTATGAGAGAAATTAACTTATTGAAATCTATAAAAACGTAAGCGTCTGTAGCATTTTTACAACAGCGATGTCAAAACAGACATGAACACAAAATGTTACACAAGCTTCTCCTCCGGATCGTGCGTCTTACCTGAGCAGAACCAGATGAGGTCTCTTCTCACAAACACGTTGAGATACAAAACACCGTGAGCTGCTGCGTACAGCATGACGTAGTAAGGTCCCAGAGTCTCCTGAAGACGGGTCTCCCACTCCCTCCTTCACACACACACACACACACACACACACACAGTCACACAAAGAGGGAATGAGAAAGTGATGGGTCAAAGCTGTGTTTACTGATCCACAAGAGAATCACACCAACCTGTCAGGACATCCCTCCTGAACACCGATAACATAGAAATCTTGTGCAAATTCTGAATCTGTTGGGAGGAGGAGATCGTCTAGGTTGGAGGGAAGACCCTGGAAAAGAGGCGGGAAATAACAAAACTCAGTTTTTACGTTTTTATTTTCACTAAAGAGAAGAAAGAACTTCCTGTTCTCCTCCTACCTTCTCTCCCTGCATGTTCCACGTGGCGATATAGATGCCAATCCTCCTGTCAGGGAAGTAGCGGTCCAGCTCCTCGGCTCCCAGTAGAGCTCCGCTGCCCAGCACGCTGCCCTCCAGGAAGCTCCTGAAAAACACATATTTGAGATTAAGTAGGAAACGCAAAGAACAAATGAGATACGATATCCTTCTTCCTTTGTTTTCATGTTTTAAATTTGTATCTTGAATGTTTTTTAATTTATAGACAGGACGGATGAAGAGGGACAGAAACGTAGGAGAGTGATTCTATCAGGGGGACATTGCAGATAAACAAAAAAGTAAAAAAAGTGCATTTTGTTTCATATTCTATTTGATTGCAAATGATACACTTGGAATGTACTTAATTCATTAGTTAGCAAGCTTAAGCTTAAATGAGTTTTTAGATTTTTACGTTTAAAAAAAATTGGCGCATAATTTTGTCAACCATGTCTAAATTGAATTTAGAGTTATCAACATTTCTGTGTCAGACTACGCTCCCTAGAAATGTCCCACATCACAGTTTAGACAAAATTTAAAAGAATTATGGCACAAAAATCTCAGTAACACAGTCGACATTTCCTCCATGTTTTGTCCCTTGTGCTAACTGCAGACCTTGAACATGCCACCACCTGACCTCCATCAGCTCATATTTCTGCTCATTTTCTTCACAGTTTGGTCTGTTTAACATCTACAGTAAGAAGAGCAGAAAATGTTGGTAACACAGTTGATGAACAGTTAATGCGCCCCATGTACAGACAATCATTCTGATGAAATATTGATGAGGAGGAGCTGAAACATGACACACTTTCTTCAAGGTTCACACCAAAAAGGATGGGACCTCAGCTGATCTGGGTCATGTGACTTTGGAGCAAACCATTGATGATTTATAGTAGGGCTGAATGATTTTGGAAAATAATCTAATTGCAATTTTTTTTTAACAATATTGCGATTGCGATTTAGCATACGATTTTAGGGGAGGACGTGTATCTTCTGCATTGTTCACTTAACACAAGTTTTTAAGTCATTTTATAGAATGACTAACTAACAAAAGATACTGGTAGCATTTAAACAAGTCTTTTTGCATTTCTTCATTGAAAAAGAAAAAGGAACGCTGTGAAATTTTAATGACCTCCAGTTGTCAGTAAGAGTTACAAACCATACAGAAAAAAAAGATCAAGGGGTATGGCTCTACGATCTACTGGATGGATCTTTGTAGCCCACAGGGGGTTTTTTTTCCTGGAAAAAAATCAGCATTTTGACTTTTGCTGGTTTTAAGGGAGAACAGGTACAAGTTAATACATTCCCTCCAGGTCTGCGTACATGAAACTTTTTGTTTTCTATTTGCAGCCTTTGCGATTTGAAAATTGGTTTCTATTACATTGCGATGTCGATTTAAAATCGATTAATTGTTCAGCCCTAATTTATAGGGTTTTTTTAGTGGGTAACACGGTTGATGCTGATTTCTCAGACACACACAAAGTGAATAATTTCATCCAAATAAATTATTAAAATAGTTTTAAAAACAGCTTTGTCATATCTTAATGATTATTTTAAACAAATAACACTGAAAATAATATTCTGGTGTTCATTTTGAAGAGCAAACCTGACATTTGAGAAATCAGACAGCACAAAAACTGCAAATTCCAACACGTGATTTGCATTTTTAGCTAAATAAATGACGGAACCTGTTTACTTTCTGTAAAAGAAAGTGAAAGGTCACCCAAATAACCCACTGTAAAATTGGTCATTGCTTGAAATGAATACTTAGTGAAATTGATAAGTTTATCACATGGACAGGAAATGTACCCCTAATTATAGAATCAGTCAGGAGTAGCAAGAGGTTGTGGCTTAGAGCAGAACTGCAGCAAGGATTTTATCCATTCACATTTTATTCTGAATAAAGTGCAACCAAAACCTCAGGTTTAATCAACAAAAAACCCACATTCACATACAGTTTGAAGACAGAGGGTGTGTCGTCTTTGAGTCCAATGTGTTATTTAATGTTTGATTTCTTACAGTAAACAAACACCCTGAGTCTTACGCTGATCAGCTCCAAGTAGAAGACACAATCAGTACTAGAAAGCTTATTCAGGATGGAAGGAGCTGTCTCTAAATCAGGTGAGGCGTCTGAGCTGAGTCACTTTCTTTTGTCACAGAATACTGACGGTTAAAGTCTGTTCACAGCTCACACTGATGTTTTTTTTTACTGAGAAAACCATAAGAACAATACAAAGACTGCATTTTAAGTGCAAAGCAGACAAATATTCAAATCCTGGTCTACATAAGTTTAATTTTGTCACTGGCCCACGTCCAAACGAGGAGCTCAGGCCCATTAAAAGAGACCGGCTTCCCCCTAATAGACTTCTGACACCTCACACAGAGCCTGAGGGTGACTTAAGTCCAAACACATCAGATCTAGGCTTACAGTACCTGTTCCTCACATCCTGCGGTCGGATGGGGCTGAGCACGCTGTACGTGGACCTCATGGAGTTGACAGAGGCGCTGTCTGACCCCATGTTCTCCAGAAGCCGGCTGTCGCTCAGGTTTCTGTGGAGCCTCTCCCCGTGCTTCTCCCTGGACAGCACTGCATAATCCAAACAATCTCGGTCAATCCTATTAGCTGCCCTCAAAGTGGCCGAAGCAAAGCTCTTCTCCAGAGCCGGCAGGGGCCCCGTGGGGTGCACTGGAGACAGGCGCACCTTGGCGGACCTCACTCGGGGGTCTGTGTGGTCGCTCTGCTGGCTCGTGGGTCTCCGTTCATACTCGGAGAGGCTGCTTCCTCTGTCTCTGAAGACTGGGGACCCTCTCTTCAGAGCAGAGACCGGTCTCACGCTGGGGTTCTGGTTATCCCTGATAGCTGCAGCATCTCTGAGGAGTAACCCAGGTGGAGCAGGAGCTGCTTGGTCCTCTCTGAGTGAGTCTGTGGAGGAACCAGTCTCAGTCGGGTCACTCAGGCTCTCTTGGCTGTTTTTAAGCCTCCTGGCTCTCACAGTCTCCTCCACTGAGCCGCTTTTGCTGGACAGGCGAGGGCGTTGTGGTGGTCGAGGCTGGTATGGACTGATCTCTCTCTCTGTGTCTGTGGCACCGAGTTTGAGGGCATCCTTGTGTTCTCTGCTGGGTTTGGCCGCTATAAGTGGGGTCTTGAGAGCCTGGCTGTCATTGACAACTGTGTCTCCTTTACCGGTGGCCTCTTGGGACTCATGGAGGCTGTCCTCTCCATTCTCAGCCATCCTCTTCTCCTGTGTGACACCAGCTGTGGTCAGGTGGATGAAGTCTTCTCATAGTTAAATGTCATACACCTGAACACAGAGGAAGGAAACGATTAATTAAAGAAATGAAGATTGAAACGAGTTTATTTGGTCATGAAGAATGGTTATTTTTGTTGTCTGTCAATCTGATTGACTCGTCTTTTCACACCAGAAGCTAAAGACTGTTAAATTAACCATCATCAAACGTATTTACGTACACAGAGAAAGTATAAACAGCAGCAGCATGAGGTCATCGTTAGCTTCAGATAGCTGTTTATGCTGAAATCTCAGAGAAATTTCACTTATTTCGTGTTTAAAACTCATTCAACATCAAAATTATGCTTCTGCCCACATCATCTGACCTCCAAGTTTTATTTCACCGGTTTATTTATCTCAAAGCGGTTAGCTACCTAGCAGCTAGCAACACAAACGTCTGAAACAACCCTTTTCGAAGACGTAACTACGTAACAGATGACGTTTGAAGCGCCTGTTTTATTCAGTTATTCTCGGTTAATCAAGCTGGAGTGAAGTTACCTTTCGTTTCAAGCTGTTTTGTATCAGAGTGGCTGTTTTAAAAGTACCGTTAGCTCCACTACTTCCTTAGCAACGTTTGACAACACGCTCCGTTACTAAGACAAGAGGGAACCACAGAGAGCACTGCGCATGTCAGAGCGCCTCTGTGTGCTGAGGAGGAGGCACTACATGTGACCAAACTACCTGTTTACAGCGGAGGGAGTTATATATCAGTTATCTTTAATTACATGAATTCACGTCTGCGTTTTGTGGCTCTGTTTTATCTTACTCTATGTATGTTTATCATCCTTAATTCAAAAAAGATATTTATTTTACAAAATTTATTATCATTTCTTTTCATTTATTTTTTTATTTTTTAAATGTGGCTTTTACTTTTATTATCAGAATTTTTAATGTCATTTTATCTATGTTGTACTTTTACCTACTTGTTCTAACCTCTGGTCCTTGTTGTCTTAGTCTGTGTGGTTCGGTTTTTCTATATATATATATATATATATATATATATATATATATATATATATATATATATATATATATATATATATATATATATATTTATACATTTTGAGGCTGATAAGGTTGCACCCTTGCTAGCTTTTTATTTCTTTTAATTTATTTTGACTTTATAAACTAATGTGTTCAAAGCTGCAATATAAATAAATAAATAAATAAATATAATAAAGTTATTTTTATTATCTGTCTGACTTTTTTCTATTCTAATTATTTTTAAATTTATCTTTATTTTTTCAATTAATGTTGCAGTACTTTTCTTTGCTGACTAAAAATCCTAAAATATAATAAAATAATACGATTTTTTTTTCCATTTTTTATTTATTTATTTCATTTTTATTACTATTTAATATCTTACAATGAGACATTTCTCAGGACTTTTTAGCTTAATTATGCTTATATTAGTCCTCATAGACAATTTTTACTGAAAAAAAAGTGTATAAGTCAAGGAAGTGATCCTAAATAAGATGATTACAGCAACAGAATAAAAAAAGTTGAATATATATTTTTAGAACCCCAAAAACTCGACAAAAAGATTTTTTAAATTATTATTTTTCTTTTTATCCAAATGTCTCATATTTTTGTAATACACACATTTTAGTGGATAATAAAGATATTTAACTTAAAGGGATGGTAACCTTTAAGATGACTCATGTGCAGAATACTTAAGTCATAAAGGTATCTGCTGATATGTGCTGGAGTGATTCTTTAAACAACAAAAACATAAGAAACAAGAGGAAAAAATGTGGCTGATGACAATAGAGTTTACGTCACACTACTAAAACAAAGTCAAGGTGTGACCTCTGACCCCTAACCCTTTCACCCACTCTCTGACCCCCACACAGTGACAGAGAAAGACTCTGACCCCACCGGCCCCTGAAAAAGTGAACCATATTCTGTGCATTTCTATGACTCTGCTGCTGGCTCAGGGCTTTGGACAAAAGGACCGGTCTTTGGAGCAGGTATAAAAGGAAAGGGTTAAACCAGGAAAGGTACAGTTCAGACCAAGACCAGCAGCAGCAACAGCAGCAGCAGCAGCCACTGATTGACAAAATGACTTCTCCTGGAATGAACATGAACAGGGTGAGCTACACAAGGAAATCTGTGAAATGTTGGGAGATTAGCCTCCTCATTTACACAGGTCTCACTTTCTCTCAACATTTTCTTTTTCTGTGAATTCATTTCAAACATGAATATCTCTGATCAACCGCGTTAACCAAAGTCTTTCTCCCTTCTCTGTCTCAGATCGTCTTCTACGAGGACAGGAACTTCCAGGGTCGCTCCTACGAGTGCATGAGCGACTGCTCGGACATGTCCTCCTACCTGAACAGGTGCCAATCCTGCAGGGTGGAGAGAGGCTGCTTCATCGTGTACGACCGCAGCAACTTCATGGGTAACCAGCACTTCATGAGGAGGGGCGAGTACGCCGACTGCATGAACATGATGGGCATGAACGACTCCATCAGGTCCTGCCGTGTGGTCCCCATGGTGAGCTCCCTGACACCTCTGATAGAGGACTGGCTGATAGTGTGAAATATTCAGAGTTTAACTGACGTCTCTTTCCAAAAACAGCACAGAGGACCCTTCAGGATGATGATCTACGAGAGGGAGAACTTCAACGGCCAGATGCACGAGCTGACGGACGACTGCGACAACGTCATGGACCGTTACCGCATGTCCCAGTGCATGTCCTGCAACGTGATGGATGGTCACTGGCTGATGTACGAGCAGCCCAACTTCAGAGGCAGGATGATGTACATGAGGCCCGGCGAGTACAGGAACTTCATGAACATGGGCAACAACCCCACCAGGTTCATGAGCTTTAGACGCATCAGCGACTCCTGTCAGTAGACTCTGTGCTGTGAATAAAAGAGTTGAAACCTACACTGACGCTGTGTTTGAGTCTTTTCTAGAGTCTGTTGGGTCAGACTCCTGATGTCTTCTTTTAATCTAAGCTTTCAGCAGCAGTCTAAGCTCACAGAGTAATGAAGAGCTGCTCTAAGTCTGGGGTGGTGTATCAAATAGTCAAGTTTTAAGCCTGCTTTAAAAGTAGAGAGGGTGTCTGACTCCCATATCAATAAAGTGACTGACTGAAAGTCCTCCGAAATGTAACTAGGCCTTAAAACCATCTGTTTACATATTCACCTGTAAAGAAAAACAAAAAAAACATACAAATTAACTTTTAAAAGCAGGAAATTTGCATTAATCTGAAAGATTTCTTTTCATATGCTCACAAGACGCAGTGGTCAGTTTGGCTACAATTTTGGAAAGACAGATCTTCTGTTTCCTATCATCTTTCTTATCATCAACTTATCAGATATCTCTGGAAAGCCCAGGATGTCCTCAACACAAATCGAAAAGTTTGATTCTTGTAGATTGTTTTGTTTATGAATAAAGCTGGTGATTTTTATCAGTCAGTCACTGACACGTTCAGCTGGAGGTCATCACTTAGCATGGTCACACTTTACTCTGAAACACCGGTTGTTCTTGAACGCCTGAATCTGGTCAAAACTCATAAGAAACTAAAGCCCAGTTTCCACCAAGCAGTCCGGTTTAGATCAGTAGGGTTTGGTACGGGTTGGGTCGGTTAAGCCTGGTACTGTTTGCGTTTCAACAGCCAACCGTGAGATTTCTAAATATGAAGTCAAGATTTCTAAATATTTTGCTTCAACTTCTAAATATTTAGCCAATATACAAATTCACACTCCCACCTGCCGATAGCACCAAAATTAAAGTTTGAGGAAGCCATTTTGAGAAAGTCAAGCTCTGCTTCTTTGATGTTGACCACAGGATCTTCAACAGCATCATCACAGCACTTGGTACGTTTATTTTCTAATGGCTGATTCAGTCGACTGTGTTTGACTTTCAAAAAATCTGCTTGGCTGGATTGCTTCCTCAAACCTTTATTTTGGTGCTTCCAGCAAGCAGGAGTGTGAATTTGCATGTTAGCTGAATATTAAGAAATCTTAGCTAAAATTTTTAAGAATAAAAAGCAAATGTGAAGAAATGTAGCAAAATATTTAGAATCAGGACATTTAATCAGAACATTTATATATAACATTCAACATTTAGATACAGAGGTGTAAAGTAACGAAGTAAAAACACTTTGTTACCTCACTTAAGGAGAAATTTGGGGTATTTTTACTTTACTGGAGTAGTTATTTTTTGGACAACTTTTACTTCTACTCTTCACATTTTAAGACAAATATCTGCACTTTTTACTCCCTACATTTTAAAAAATAGTCTTGTTACTTCTGTTTCATTTCGGCTTGGAAAAAAAAGTACACACATGCACACAAAGGCACACACAAAAAATAAAAGGTGAACACACTGTGCGCCATGACAGCTGTTTAACATGAAGAAGACCCAGTGCTGCACTCTGCTGGCACAAAACAGGAAACAGCACATACTAAGTACAGTAGCTGTTATAGAAAAAAGTTAATTATTCAGAAAATCATCCACAGTAACCTTAAATTACTCATGCTTTGGTCTGGCTCTATGTGGAAAATGAAGTTAATCTGACTTACATGGGGGGCTGGGTGCTGCCATTAGGGGGCGGAGTGCTCCCAAATATAATCACAGGGGGAACACTGCGGGTGTTGTGGTAGTGTATATAAAGTAATCAAACATTTTGGCTAGCCTGGATCAGTTTGAAGCGCTCTAGCCTTCCTGTTCCCATTTGTCAACACCAGCTGCTCCAAATTTTTCAACATTAACATTTTAACGAAAACAAAACTTAAGTGATTATGGCCTTTAGAGTGCACTTAAGGTAATTAGAGGCATTTTTTCCCCCTTATATCACTTTTACTTTTATACTTAAAGTAGTTTAGAAATCAATACTTTGACACTTATACTTAAGTAAAAGGTCAAGTCGATACTGCAACTTCTACAAAAGTCTTTTCAAACCCTACTATCTACACTTCTACTTGAGTAATGGATGTAAATACTTTGATACCTCTGTGTATATATAATATTCAACGACTATATCTCACAAACATTTCTCTAAATCTCCATTAAAAAGTGATGTCTTAGAGCTAAATTTGGAGAAATGTTATTTGTAGTGTGTGCAACTTTCCAATCGGCGCCCCCTAGCAGTGTAGTATTGTTTCTGTAAACCAGAATAGTAAGACATTTTAATGCTTCTTACACTTCTTAATTAGTGTTTAAAGAATGATAGCTTGTCTCAATGAATGGAGCTAAGAAACAGAAACAGGCAGTCTGACAATCCTACAGATGGCACTGCCCTCATGTGTTTTGGAGGGGTATTACATGTTATGTTAGTTTTGTCCAATGTAAAGTAAGTGAATGCCTTTAACTAAAAACAAACTCATGGTAGCACTAGAGAAAAATAAAGGTCAGAAAATCGCTTAAGAATTTCCGTATTCATCGTCTTTTTTTCTTTTTAAACACATGAATGAAATGTGTTTGTGTTCGTCAGTCAGCAACCAGAAAAAATAACCCAGAGAACAACTCATTCATGAGAGACAGCAGCTTGTGTGTGTGTTGTCAAAGACCAGAGTTATGTTGCCCATCTGATAACCATACACCCCCCTCAACCATCACACGGTCAGAGGTCAGAGGTCAACGTCTGACCACGCTGCAGCTGACCTGAGCTGGGAAAGAGCAGGCCTGTCTGTGTGTTCAGAGCACAATAGGTCCTGCTCTCCCCCATTAACACCACATCCACCCTGCCTTCACCGCTTCCTGGGTATCTGGTGTTACGAGCGGCTCGTACTCCGCTGTTTGTTTTCTCTTAAGGTTTCCAAACGCAACAAACACGAGGAGGAAATTGGCAGAAAGAAACACACACAGAGGGAAACACACCAGAGCACACATTCCTCTCACAGAGCTGAGGAGGAGATAATTCAGAGAAACACAGGAAGCAGGAGGAGGAGGAAAAATATCAAAGTTCTACTTCATACTAATGATTTTTCTGCTTGTCTGATAAAAATAAAATAAAATAAAAAAAAGATTGCTAAATGTAAGCAAAATTTTATCTCTGTTAGTTGTCAAACAACAGGATCATTCCTCCTAACTGATGGAATTACTTCAATACAAGACTGTATTTGCAGTTACCCCTTAAAAACCAGGTGCTCTTTAAATTACCGTAACTCTTCAACTATTAGGGCAAGCAAAAAAATTAAACTGCTCCTGAAAGAAATAAAAAAGACAAGTTTGGGGATAACCAGGGTATTACAGTGCTGTATAAAAATCCATGTGTAAGTACATTCTGATCACATGCAATAATTTAAGCAGGCTGTCGTCATTACCATAATTCTTCAACTATTTGGGCAAGCAGAAATTATTCAAACTGCTCCTTAAAGAAGAAAGGACAACTTTTCAATGACATCCGGGGTATTACGGTTCTGTTCAGGAATCCACGTGTTAAGACATTTTGATCACATACAATAATTGATTCAAGCTGTTGTCATCACCGTAACTCTTCAACTATTTGGGCAAGCAAAAAATATTAAACGGCCCCTTAAAAGAGAAAAACGAGCTTTAGCAATAACCAGGGTATTTGGGTACTATATAGGAATCCATGTGTAACGACATTATTATCACATGCAATCATTGAAGCAAGTTGTTGTCATTACCATAATTATTCAACTATTTGGGCAAGCAAAAATAATTAAATTGTTCCTTAAAGAAGAAAGACAAGCTTTAACGATTACCAGGGTATTATGGTACTGTATAGGAATCCAAGTGTAAGGATGTTTTGATCACATGCAATTATTGAAGCAAGCTGTTGTCATTACCGTAACTCTTCAACTATTTGGGCAAGCAAAAAAAAAAATTAAACTGCCCCTTAAAGAAGAAGAAATTAGCTTAAACAATAACCAGGGTAGTACGGTACAGCATCAGAATCCAAGTGTAAGGCTGTTTGATCACACGCAAAATTTGATGCAAGCTGTTGTGATTACCGTAATTCTTCAACTAATAGGGCAAGAGAAAATTTCCAATTGGAGAGATTAGCTTTCTAGGCATGATTGCTTCTGACTCTTTTATTGAAGGCCAGAAATTATGTTCTGAAATTGGTGTAGCCTTTTTTTTTGGTTTTGTTTTCTCTGAATCACATGCTGTTTTGTCCCTTATGGCACACTGTAGTTAAGCTGCTGAACTGTCTTCCTGCTTCCTTCTGCTAGTATGATGGAAAGTAACAACACTACTGCACTTCAAAGGCACTTTTTCATTTTAAAACTCACAGATGACTTAGTTTAAAAGTGAAACACTATTGAAAAAAAATAGTGCTCCTATAAGTATCGAAGGTGCCTTGAACTCTTGGATCCACAAACTCTTGGACAAAAACAGAGAATCAGTCTGAATATTGTGTTATTTGATGTTAATATAAGTAAATGTTTGTTGACCAGCTGCTGGAGCGCCTGAGGCCTCTAACGTGTGCCGGCAGTCTGTTAACTGCAGATGCTCCTGTGTGTGATCAGGGCAGAGTGTTTGTTAGCACACGTCTCAGTCTCTGATATCAGTTAGCGCTCGTCCCAGCTGTGAGCTGCCCCGAGGTGAAAATCTCCTGCACCTGCTTCTGTTTCAGCCACATGTAAACAAAGAGAGGGTGAAAAAAAATCACTTTCTGTGTTTGAGAAGGAGGGAACAGCGGGATGTAAATGGAGCAATTTGCAGAGAGGAGATCAAGCTGTCAGGGAGCGTTGGGGCTTTTTATTCCTGAGGAGATATATTAGACGTGTAAGATCAGAGGGGTCAAGGATGCAAATGCGTGTGAAATGAGGCAGCAGATTGTTGTGGATTACAACCAGGATGTCAGAGCGTAGCATCACTTCTTCAGGGAATCAGCTGCTAAATTATTAAAGAGGAGGTACTGTGCTTTTTTTACTAATTTTGGTAAAAAAAAAAAAGAATCCAAAATGAAAAATCCTTAATCCCTCCAATCCTATTGCCCTTTTATAAGAAGTCACGACCCCAAATTGAGGAAAAAATCTACAACTTTCTGAAAACAAATTAGTTAAATGGTAAAACGAACTGCAGTTGTTGTTTTTTTTTTGCTGCATTTGAATTAAAAACTAAAAGTGCATCTTCTAGAGACAAGGTCTAATTTAATACACGAACAAGAAATTATTTGTCCAACTTCTCAATAATTAGGCTAATATAACGATCAGAGCTTTCCCAGCTGACTCTGTTTGTTGCTTGGCAACCTGACACTTTCAGTGTTGACTCAAAAGGGGGCGCTCCAATCATCATCCCTCTGTTCCTCGGGTAGACATTAAACTGCTCCAGAGTTTTATTCAGTTGTGATGTGATCGTTTTTTTGATTCAACTTCTGCTGTTGTGTCCAGTTGCTTAGCATTAAAGCAACTAATCACTTCACGGCCGACTGCTTTTCCAACTTTGGACAGTCCAACAGAGAGCTAGCCAATAGACTGGTCCTGAATCCAGGCGCATTACCAATCATCCACCAACAAACCTGGGACCCTAGAAATGTATTTTAAATGCTGTGTGCTGTGGAGCAGATGGAAGAGCTTTTCCTCAGTGTCCCCCCTGTCTCTGTGTTAGCTTCAGGATGCTAACTTTAGCTGCAGTTAGCCTGTTGTTTTAGCCTGTAATGTTACGGTAAACGAGCTTCGCTGTTTTCTAAACATTGTGCACTCGGAGCTCGTGGCGCCGCTTTCAGTGATGCTGAAGAGCGGGGCGGTATCAGCGGTGGCTCATTTACATATGAAGGCCACGCCCACTAAATCAGAGCGTTCTGAACAGAGGGGCTATGAGAGCCTGGAAACAATGCTGCTGTGCTTGATTTATTGGCTTTTTGGACCAAAACATGTTACTACCATTTCATGAAGACATCAATGATCCATATTAAACTGCAGAAAAGAAGCAGAATATGGGACCTTTAGATAAAGGCAAAATTCTTCAACTCTCATTTTGTACTCTGGTAATCGTTTGTGAAACACCGCCCCCTGCAGTTTGGGAATGGACACAAATAGATGCCACACATGAAAAAAAAAGGATCAAAGCCTCACATTTTCTCTCACGTGGATCTCGTGTGACTCATTTCCACGTGTCATGATCACACTTAAAGCATAGCACAGCCTTTACAGGGCGTTACTGCCACCTACTGTTTTGGAGTGTAAATAGATGGTACTCTTCAGAACAAAAGCACAGAAATGTCTTTTCTTATTTTTTTTTTTTCCAGATTTTTGACTGAAAATAGGTCCTAACGACAGATTTTGTATTAAAAAATGGACGTAGCCTCCCTAACATCACCTGTCTGTTTCTAAAACATATTTTTGTAGCAAAACAGCTAGGGCAGCCATGTTTACATCTCCATACTAACGTCTAGAGCGCCTGCTAGTCACGTGAGCTGAGCCGAGCCTCTGATTGGGCGAACTTGTGACCTTAATATCTTCTTAACCCCAGAGTTAGAAGAAAAATCTAGAAAAATTAATGATTCAGACAAGAGATGTTTTTGGACCAGGCTGTAAATATATTAATTTTGGCTGTGAAAACGTCTTTTTTGGCTTGGTGTGTACGTGACTCCTGTTTTTTTCTGGACACAGTCTCAAGCAGACGCTCAACAAACTGCAAATTTTAGCGCCTCCACATTGTCTCATATTTTAAGACCAGAGGCTGCTGCTTGGTTTTAACCCTCATTTCAAAAACTAGACGCTGTCTCTTTAAAGCTTCCCCCTCTACAAACCCCCTTCCTTCTAATTGGGCAGCCCACTGAGAGGCCTACTCGGGGCGGAGCTCTAGTGAGGATCTTGTGCTATTTGGGGATTTCTGCCACAAATGCGTATAAAGTAGTTTGAAAATTTACACGTTTAGTCAGAATATCCTGAACATTCATGTTTACAATATGCTAACCAGAATACCCCCTCTTTAAGCAGATACCCCCTCTTTAACTTAACTGAAACCAAGCTGTATCAAAACAATGTGGGAAAAATCTGTCCTCTTGATCCAGTTATTGTCATCGCATGTGAATCTTTCCTTTAGGATTTAGCAAACTCCTTTTGCAGAACTACAAAGGAACCCTTATTGCTTTCGGAGCATCAAACATTAACTCCATTTCTCATAAGGAGAAAACGCCACAGGAGCATATTTGTGGAAATCATTAAGACTTTTCCATCCTAAGATTTGCTCTCGGTATGTAGAGTGATTTTCTAGGTCTTCCTCGGCAGAGTTCAGGGAGGAAAATGGAAACCTGCCAACAGACGGAGCTGTGATTTGAAGAATCCTGCCTCAGGTTAAAGAAAGTGAACTACAGCGGCTTTGATCTGCGTTCATATCCAGGCAGAATAATGATAGCTCCTCTGACCGCGGCTAATGATGTCTGTGGAGCATTAGCATACTGCAGGGGGGATTTGTAGCCACATGGGTGCCTTTAATGAGTTTTATTTGTTTTGTTTTATCCCCCTCCACCTCCTACTCACCTCAGTACACAGAATAACGCCGAGGGAGGGGTGGAGTGGGTTAACAATCAGCCGTCTTCATACCTACACGAGGCTAATTATCAACCCTCAGGAGGATGCTCTCTCAGTTTCAGCTCAAGGAGGAAAGATTTCTCTCCTTCTCTGAACACAGGAGCTAACCTCTTTTGTTAGTCTTACTTAGAGAGCGCCTTGATGAAAATCATTTTAGTTGGACTTTTTTTTTTGTCTTACTAACAGAGATTCAGATTGAGAAAGTTGGAAAGCAGCAGAATGATGCAACATTAACAACAGATCTGGAAGAGGTGGACTTAAGCTGGTGTGAAAACTGTTTCAGATAATTGGAGCCGGCTGCAGACTCAGGGGGGCGCTGTCAGTGCACAGTTAGATCTCTGTTAATGTTTCATTTAAGGATGTTAATGTCACTTCAAGTTGAAATAAAGTGAAAAAAAAAATGGACGTCATCTTGCTCGGCTTGAAGTGAAGTCGCCTGACAAACTGCTCCCCCTGGTGGCTGGCTGCAGTATAGGTCAAAAAATCTATCTCTCCAGTCATTCCAGATGAGCTGTGGTCAAACTTTAACTTTAAGAAATTAATACACCGTAGAAATGTTTCTCACGTCCGATTGTTGTGGTGATTTGAAGATATCATTTGGTTATCTTGTATTCAAGTCCACTGTGTTCTGAAAAGTTTAGTTTTCGTAAGTTATATGAAGTTAAAAACGAGGTTTTATGTCACGTTTAACGATGATTGACAGCTTCTTGTGTGTTTTTTTCGAATTGTAAAAAATGACTCCCAGAATCCCTCACAGTCGCAGACTCTGGCTGCCAATGACGGGGGTATTTTAGCTTCAAAACTGTACAATTAAATAGTGAACCCACTTATGTGTGGGTGCTGTGCACTTATGTTTTGTCACGGTGTCAACAGGCAGAGGGGGAATGTGCTTTTGTTTGGTTTGATACGACATTAACGACCGTTTGCTTTACATTACAGAAAAAGATCTGTTTTGGGTTTTAACCAATCAGTACCGATAAACCAGGTGATAAGAGCTTTCTTAAACTCTAAGCAAGGATGCATCCCTCCTCTTATATCTGTGGAGTAGGAGGAGGTTTATATCTCATGTAGTCTGAGCTCAGCATGGGTCTAGAGCAGGGGTCTGCAACCTTTACTTTCATAGGATCCATTTGGCCTCAGCGCACCTGGATTAAAGTCACCAAGGAGCCACAAAATCTACTTTATCTTCACAATAAAGACGATACAGTGAATAAAATTCTAAAAATAGTTCAAAGAGTTTCAAAAAAGCGTTTAAATAAAAAAAATCAAAAATTAGTAAAATTTTCAAGAAAAAATCCAAAATTTTATTTTTTAAATTTCAATAATTTGCTAGAATTAAAAAAAAAATAATAGTTTTTTATTTAAAAAATTGCATAATTAAACCATTGCTAAAATTTTACCAAAATATAATCTCCCAAATTTCTTTTTTTTATTTCAAAAAATTTGCTTAAATTAAAAAAACTAGTGAAATTTTATTAATAGCAAAAATTTCAGCATCTCTGAAAGAATACTCAAATTTGATTACATATATTGATTATATTATAATATTGCTAAACTCACCTTTTTTGATGTTTGCTAATGTTTTGCCACTTAACAATCATGTTTATTAAGCTGTCGTATTGGCAGTCAAATGAATCCATCCACACAGAATTTAAATCTGTATTTTCTTCCAGATGAGTCTTTTTGTAGATGTAGTTATCTTACCAGGGCTGTAAAACTTGAGGTTAGCCACAGGTGCATGGAAAGTTGGTGGGCTGTTGATGTTGTAGGAGGTGAAGTAGAGCGGTGGCAGGCTTTATTGACAGATGGGATGAAGATTTAGTTCAACTACATGTTAATGCAGGATTTTATTTAGTGTCAGTGTCTTTAATCATAAATACCCTCTGTAAGAAAAATAAAAAATCTTTATTTCAATAATGTATTTTTAAAGCTACAAAGCTCCAATGAGGCTCCAGAGCTGCATGTTGCAGACCCTTGGTCCAGAGGAAATTAAAAGACGCTGTAAAGAAAGGGGGAAGAGTGAGCTGTTGATTCTCAGAGGGATCAACTGTACTTTGAGAGTACAGACATTTTTCAGGGAGTGAGGAGATTTTTCTTCTGTGTCAGAGCGATATGACAGAAAGATGGTTGAGTAATGTCTGGAAAGAATAAGCGTTGCACCAGGAATACTTCTACTTTTTTTAACTTGGGTAAAACTTCCCAAACTTTTGTGCACACGCTGCTCTAAACTCAGCCTCTCCAGGGCTCAGCACTAAACTTTAATCCATCTGTCCCACTTCAGAGTAATTTCCAGGCCCTCAGAAGTCGTAATCACCGACACAGACGTCAACTTGGAAGCGTGTCCTCTGACGGTATCGGTCACAGCTCCACACAATGCGGCCTCCTATCTGTGTGCGGGACCCCAGGTCCCAGTCCGTCTCCCCCTCATTAAGCATATGTCCCATTTTCCATTTCAGACGGCAGATAGCGCAGAAGTGCACACAAAAGCACTATTTTTCCAGCCCTTCCGCTGATCTCGTCTGAAAGTCTAATGAGAGCGGATCAAATATAACTGACACCGAGGGGAGACAAAGGGAGACGCGGCCCTGGGTGAGGGATGAGGCGAGGCAGAACAATGGACCTGGATGTGCCGTCACTGCGGCGGTATGGAGCAGGACCGGTGAATGCAGATGATTCTGTAATGAGGGATTAAGTGGTGGATTAAGGGTCTTTATTAAGATGTTTCTGATCCTCATTAGGCTGAATCTCGTACCAGGGCATCGATTCCCCGCTCGCTGGCTGGATTGGCCGATCTCTGGAGGAAGAAGAGAGGAAAGAGAAAGAAGAAGTGAGGAAGGAAGACAGAGAGGCTTCCATAATCTCCCTTTAAGGCCTCTACGAAAATGAGGCAAAGGAAATAAATTCATATCTCTTGCAAAAAGCAGTCGTTGAACAATTTCATTGTGTTTTAATCTGATTTTATTTCCATTTCTGTCTGCTGTGTTCATTTTCAGCACCAGAGTCAGGATGAAAAAAAGTTCCTCTTCAGCAAACAAAGTATAAACATTGTTCTATGTATAGTCGTGTTTCGGGCTGTTGGATTAATGAGGAAGTGCATCCCGGTGGCCATCAGCCTTAACCCACCATCAAAGGTTTGTAGACTCCCATCACTTGTCCCACTCTGAGCCAGACCACTAAAACGCACCAAAACAACAGACAACAGTAGGTGGCCAAACCTGCCCGAGCAGGCTTTTTGAAACTAGTCAAAAAATGAACAAGAGCTGATCAAAACCAGCACAGGCTCAATATCATTCATGCTAACATGCTAACTGCAGCTCTTCTATGGTGTCATTTTTTGCTGGATGGCCTATGTCGTTTCACTGTCCTCTACTGGTCTTGTGGTGCATTACAACTACCTTTATTTTTCTTTCTGAGCATCACTGGCCTGATTTGCATAATCTAAGCAGATCTCTGGCCCCACACTCGGTATGAGGACAAACAATTAGCCACAAAAAGCATTTAGTCTCATTTCTGGTTGGTTTTGTTAAGTTTTCACTTTTTACTTCGGCCTCATCTTTCGGGTTGGTCATGTCAAGTTTTAATTTTGGAAGCCACCCGTATTGTTAGGAGGCCCATTAGTCAGATGCTCATTAGCCAGAAGGCCTGTTAGTCCAAAAGTAAGAAAAACTGACCAACAGGCCTCTGACTTTCTGACTGAAGGCTTCCTAATTGACCTTCTTATTTTGTAACTAATAAGCCTTCTGATATCCTGACAAATGGGCCTTCTTATTTTCCAACTAACAGGCCTTCTGATATTCTGTCTAATGGGCCTTCTTGTTTTCTAACAGGCCCTCTGATTTTCTGTGTAATGGGCTTTCTTGTTTTCAAACTAACAGCCCTTCTGATAATCTGACTAATGGGCCTTCTAATATTCTGACTAATGTGCCTTTTTGTTTTCTAACTAACAAGGCCTTCTAACTAACAAGCCTTTTGATACTCTGACTAAAGAGCCTTCTTTATCATAACTAGCAGGCCTTCTGACATTCTGAGTAATGGGCCTCCTAAATTTCTAACTAACAAGCCTTCTGATATTCTGACTAATGGGCTTTCTTGTTTTCAAACTAACAGACCTTCTGTTATTCTGACTAATGGGCTTTCTGAATTACTAGCTTACAGGCCTTCTGATAATCTGACTAATGGGCCTTCTAATATTCTGACTAATGTGCCTTTTTGTTTTCTAACTAACAAGCCTTTTGATACTCTGACTAAAGAGCCTTCTTTATCATAACTAGCAGGCCTTCTGACATTCTGAGTAATGGGCCTCCTAAATTTCTAACTAACAGGCCTTCTGATATTTTGACTCATGGGCTTTCTTGTTTTCTAACAAGCCTTCTGATATTCTGACTACAGAGCCTTCCTTATTTATAGCTAAAGGGCCTACTTAGTAATGGGCCTCCTAAATTTCTAACTAACAGGCCTTTTGATATTCTGACTAATGAGCCTTCTCATTTTCCAACTTACAGGCTTTATGACAATCCAACTAAGGGGCCTTCTTGTTTACTAACTAACAGGCCTTCTTCTGATATTCTGACCAATAGGCCCTCTTTTGTTTTTTTAACTAACAGGCCTTCTAATAATTGAGATTAGTGGGCCTTCTTGTTTTCTAACTAACAGGTTGTTTGATATTCTGACTAATGGGCCTTCTGATAATAGGGACGATCCCACATCTCCCCTCTCAATTCAGGTCACTTTACTTCCTGCCTTTGTGATTGTGATCCTCAGCCCTCATTGTTTCTACCTGTGGACCTTTTACTTCCCAGCTGTTGTGTCCTGGTTCCCTCACATGAACATCAAGTATGGAGAGAAAACTGGATGTTTTTATTTAAGCCAATCAAAGCCTCCGCCTTGTCAAAGACAGTTCATAGTTTCAACAATGTTTCTTGAAATTTCATTACAGTTCAGTTTTCCACTTACTGTCTTTTTTTAGTTTCAACTTTCTGTCACTTTTTGGGCATGGAGGGGTAGAGCTAGTGGGTTAGGGCTAGAAGGAAGTGATTTGCATATTGTCCACTTAATTTTTTTTTAAATACACATTTTTCAATGCCAGGGTTTCAGCGTTTTGCAGCTCAAATAGACGCCAGCCTAAGCTGATGCTTTGTCAGAAAATACAGCTCAAACTGGCCCGTGGCGCTCCATTCCTTCGTTTTATTGATGCCATGACTCTGCATAATTGGAAGGAAAATATTTACATAAAGAAAGCTCAGATTCCTGCTGAGTGTTTACCGGTGTCACTGCTCTGTTATCGTGTCCCTGTAAAGACGAACACCGAAGGAAACAGACGTCAAAGCAGAAACAAACCCAGACGCTCCAAAGCCAATATTTACACCTCCTCACCACTCCAAGGCCAAATAGGATCAGTGTTAATGTAATCAGAAAATCTCAGCCCCTTCAATATTTATGTGATGATATCTGGGTGTGTTATGTAAGACTGCAGACACAACTGTTTGAATTCCTCGCAGAATCAGACTAAACTTCCCCTGATTAATAAAACAAGATCAGTTTACTCAAGTCTTGTCCAGATCCAGGACCCAGCCTCGCCTTGGGTTTGAGGTTACATTTCATGACCTTTTGCTGCTTCACTCCCGTCTATATTTCACTAAATGATGTGAAACTGTGCAACGAGCTTTAAGGTTTCACTCAACGACATACACAGAGGAGTTCATAACAGACCGGCCTTCCTGCTTTAATCTCACGGGGGAGTTTTCAGCTGGTTGTGAAATACGCTGAAATCAATATTGATGCTTTTTTATGAGCTGTAAAAGAATCCAGACCATCAGCTCAGAGATGGATTATTTCTATGAAGTTAATGCTTGAATGATCTTTCGAGACCCAAATATTGTTTTCTCTGGCTACTTAAACTCCATAACTACCTAAGAAAAGTAGACTCTCTTTTTTATGTCTTTCTTCTTGTTTTTAATCCAAAAAACAGACAAAACGTACATTTTTTGATCTCCGTCTTTTCTCACAAAGGCGCCACTCTTTCTCTCTGAACTACCGCGACTCATCTTCAGTTCAAACATGAGCTGCCCAAACTTTTCTGACTTGCAGCGTCTCTTCTCCTCATATCCATGCTGAGCTCTCGTCCAAAGAGCGCACCGCTCTCACCCACAGTAGTTTACCAGCAGGATTTTGATTGACTAGCTCCTCCAGACCCCGCCCCCCCCTGCTGAAAAACACAATTTACTTCTTATTTATTATCCATGCACAGATAGCTCCAGCATTGGCGTGCGGTGGCATGAGCATTTCCGAAAAGAAGCAGTAGAAAGTGACAGTAGACGGTGTTATGATGGCCGAGGTTAAATAAATACGGTGTTTGATGGAGTTTCCTAGAGTTTCTGTTCCAGGTATCTAGTACAACACCATGTAGCAAGTCGTATAAAGGCTTTAAAATGTCCTTTTTTTAATTTGTTTGGAGCTTTGCAGGTAATTTGCTAATAGTAGCTAGCCTGAGCTAGAAGACTTAATTTCTTGTGTAAAGTTGAGAGCATCAGGTCAATAAAACTTTAAACTAAGATAAAGCATCGGGGTCAAAACGGGGCTACAAGAGACACATAACTCTCTGAAAAGATATATGCTAGTGGAAGTGCAAGTGGAATACGTCAATAAAGCTTCGTTTTTCCAGCAAAATAACATTTTTCATCAATTAACACACAAACAAGTGTAACAGTCTCACACAAGAGAGTCATTTTAAATCAATTCATCATGTTATATAGCTCTTAATCTATCAAAAATTATATTTTATATTATATTAGAGCACTTGGCGCTAGCTTGGCACTAATGTACGTCGGGAATTCTATTAATATGCTAGCGGTTAGCATACATTGATAAAACATTTTCCAGCAGAATATCAACTTTCATCACTGAACACACCAACAAATATTTATAATTTCCTCACAAGAAATTCATTTTCAGTCCATTCAGCATGTTATATCTCTGCTACAGCACACAGCAGTGGTTTGGAGATGGTTTGTTATCCCGTCTTGAAAAGGACACCTATGTACAATCACACGTAATCTCCTTTAGCGTGTAACAAATCAGGCCACAATTAAAAACATAACTATCAATATTAACCACGCAGCAACGACAATAATGCACCGTTTTGGATAATCCAATGACAAACATTTGATATATACAATCTGTAGCACAGCGCTCTACAGTGACCGGAAGTTTACATGCCACCCGGTATTTTAACGGGATATGCGTCATGCTAGATTGTGCATAAGGCCTATGAGAGTTTTAAAATTACTTAGAAAAAAAGCCTTTAAGACTAGTTAAACTAATGTACAAATGAATGAGAGAGAAGGTTTTTAATGTTATTTCGGTAAATTTCGATTTAATAAAAAATATTCACGTGCAGTTATGAAGATATATAAACAAATAAACGAGGGCTTTAGATATTATTGATCACCTCATGCTGTTAAGTAGGGGAGAAAGCGAGTATTTAACATAATAAACCGATAAATAATCAGCATCTTTCGTCTCTTAAAAGCGTAGATTTACTTCCGGTAGGGTTTGACCTACTTTCACATACGTACCTGAAGCAGCAGGTGAGGGTCCTGCGTCTGACAAACAGCGTGATCCCTAAAAAACTCATGACTCAAAAAGAAGTGGAGCTGTGGAGACATCATTAACTGCAGAAATCAAAGAGGCAGCCGGTAAGACTCTCCAGCTTATTAACCGTCGTAGTTTGGTAGATGTTGTCCTGACGACGCTGGCACGTGCGCGCAGGGCCTGTGCTCTGCACGTGCGCCTGTGCCCCTTCGTTCTCTGTGTTCTCATTGTTTGTCTACGTCACAAAGAAACGCGATGAAATACTTACAGTATGTAAAGGAACTTTTTTATACAGTCTATGTAAAGGAATCATAAATGAATAAATATCTGATCTTTTTGAAATTATCCCTTCAGTTAAAGCAAAGCAAAACCTAATTTAGTGTTAAACTCAGGATTTCTAAAGATTAAAGAAAATAGTTTCAGTTATTTGCAAGCAAAACATAATATATAATAACATTTAAGCTATAAACAGAACAAAAAGACAAATATAAGAAGGATCTGTCTTATGCTTCACAAGTAAAATCCAGTCTACTTTGGGCAGTTTACTCTTCCTTTTCAAGCTGGGATCACTGCACAGCTGAAAAGACTCATGCGTCGCTAATCAAACCAAACATAGTCCTTATAACAGGAATGGAGATGACAATTGCGAGTCAGGCCAGGAAAATTTTCCAAGGGCCTTTGAATGGCAAATTCATTCACAAAAAAAAATGAAGACGGGACAGCCAGCAAAAACAAAATACAGAATTTTTTGGACAAGATGCCCTGACTTGGGTTTTATTCTATCACTGATAAAATGTTGATTAACAAATCTTCTCTTCTTCATGTTTTCATTCGATTAGTCATGCACTAAAATTCTGTAATGTCCTAGAATTCAGATTCTTTATTTAGGGACCTTAAACAGATATAAGACTAAAATATGATTAATCATATTAATTAATTACAAATCCTGTAATTAATTAAATTGATTTTTTTTAATCTTGTGAGAGCACTAGTCTGAAGGTGTAGTGGCAGAGTGGGTGTCAGAAAAAGTGAGTAATTTAATCACCAACCTTTGCTCTTAGATTATGAAGCCAAAATAAAAGTGGTCTTAAAACTACAGTTCCACAAGTGTCCACTAGAGCCTGGCTGTAGAAACAGTAGAAGCCACATACACACTCATTCAAAGAGGCTGAGCTGTACAGCAGCATGTTAACAGCCTGGTTTTGAGTAGCTAATTCCTCTTCTGGCAGTACACTGTACAAGTTAATGAACTTTCAGGTTTTTCCAATAAAAGTCATGGCTGATTTGGCTGAGAGGTGAATTAGCGACCCGCCTCTTAACCTAACTGGAGAAAAAGACTCAAACACAGCGTCAGTGTAGGTTTAAACTCTTTTATTCACAGCAAAGAGTCTACTGACAGGAGTCAGTGATACGCCTGAAGCTCATGAACCTGGTGGGGTTGTTGCCCATGTTCATGAAGTTCCTGTACTCGCCGGGCCTCATGTACATCATCCTGCCTCTGAAGTTGGGCTGCTCGTACATCAGCCAGTGACCGTCCATCACGTTGCAGGACATGCACTGGGACATGCGGTAACGGTCCATGACGTTGTCGCAGTCGTCCGTCAGCTCGTGCATCTGACCGTTGCAGTTCTCCCTCTCGTAGATCATCATCCTGAAGGGTCCTCTGTGCTGTTTTTGAAAAGAGACGTCAGTTAAACTCTGAATATTTCACACTATCAGCCAGTCCTCTATCAGAGGTGTCAGGGAGCTCACCATGGGGACCATACGGCAGGACCTGATGGAGTCGTTCATGCCCATCATGTTCATGCAGTCGGCGTACTCGCCCCTCCTCATGAAGTGCTGGTTACCCATGAAGTTGCTGCGGTCGTACACGATGAAGCAGCCTCTCTCCACCCTGCAGGACTGGCACCTGTTCAGGTAGGAGGACATGTCCGAGCAGTCGCTCATGCACTCGTAGGAGCGACCCTGGAAGTTCCTGTCCTCGTAGAAGACGATCTGAGACAGAGAAGGGAGAAAGACTTTGGTTATATCTGTGCACTTAGGCCTGTTCACACATGTCCCCTTATTCTGAGTAGTTTTGTTTCCTCTCAGCCCCTTCCACGTGCTTCTCCATGAATCCACAGCTGTTATTGTGTGATTCCAATAAACTACAAGAAAAGGTGGACACATTCACACATGCTGCTTACCCAGAAATTTTGTGAATAAAGCTCAGTAGAGCAGCTAGGATGAAACTACCATAAGAAGATTTATACATGAACTAAAAACATAGATGCTCACCCTGCCCATGTTCATTCCAGGAGAAGTCATTTTGTCGATCAGTGGCTGCTGCTGCTGCTGCTGCTGTTGATGCTGCTGGTCTTGGTCTGAACTGTACCTTTCCTGGTTTAACCCTTTCCTTTTATACCTGCTCCAAAGACCGGTCCTTTTGTCCAAAGCCCTGAGCCAGCAGCAGAGTCATAGAAATGCACAGAATATGGTTCACTTTTTCAGGGGCCGGTGGGGTCAGAGTCTTTCTCTGTCTCTCTCTGTGCGGGGGTTGCACTCACATTTTTACCTTTTCATATCTTCAAATAAGACATTTATCTGGACTTGTCAAAAGAATGTGACTCATTTTTTATCTTATGAGTTTTTTTTTGTCTTCCTTTTTTTTTTTAACAAGAAATGTAAGAAAACAACTTGTATAGGATTCAGTTTTTGTCATGTAGGGTATTAAAACAGCATGACTCTTCACTGTGAACTATCAAAACTAATGCTCTCAGGCTTAAACTGTCTTATTCTAAGATAACAATTTTCAAATTCAGTCATACTAAATATAAATCTGTGTTTTAAAAGTTTGTTCATTTTTTTTTCTTTGAGTGTACCATAAAATCTTAAATTCAGCCTGGACATGTTATCTCTGAATCAATAAGTCATGGGATTTTAAAAACTAGTAAAAATAATATTAAAAAAACTTAAATTCATGAATTTCTAAAACAGGTTTCAAGATTCAGTAGATTTTGAATGACTCGGAAACATGTAAACACTATGTGGAACAAACTATGTATATATATATAAATATATATTTATTTACACAAATATATATATATATATATATATATATATATATATATATATATATATATATATATATATATATATATATATATATATATATATATATATATATATATATATGTAAATATATAAAACAAAAATTAATCACTTTGAATTAAAGTGTAATGAGACTTACAGGAACTGCAGTAACATATATATATATATATATATATATATACATATATATATATATATATATATATATATATATATATATATATATATATATATATATATATATATACATACATAGCTTTTTTGGGGTTCAGGACAATTGTTTTCAAGTATTTTGATTTAAAAGTACATCTTTCTCTTGTTTTAACACTTGGGAGTACTTCTCAAGGCATAAAATTGTCTTAAATATGTACAATATATCTATTTTATGATTAAAAAAATCTTTATGTAATTTTTTTTTCATGAAATATGTTTTCTTTTTTGTTATATATTTGATATTCTGAAACTCCCAGGAGGTTATGTGTCTCAATCAATAAACAAATCAATAGTCATGTTCACAAACTCATAGAGAATTTAATACAGTGAGTTTGACTTTTTGTCTTGTGTCAGCATCAAGAATGTCAAACCAAAATTTTCTTCTGATAATTTAAAACACTTTAAAGTGTATTTTATTTAAATCTCCAACTTTCTTTATTTTGGTGTCAGTGGAAACAATCATAAAACTAACACCAGATGGTCAAAATTTTCATTCTAAATTAAATTTACCGGACTAACTCCCTCATTAAATTTCCAATAAGTGTGTATCTGCTGCCTCTGTTAGAAAGTATTTTCAGTTTAAAGGTGGGAAAGTGTTGTGTAACAGTCATTGTGGTCTTTTTTCTTCTAGATCTGTATCACTTTTGTCCAGGAGTTTTAAAAAAAGTGCCAAATCAGCTGAGGTAACTCTTTATGACCTGAGAGTCAGCCTCATTGAGTTAACCTCTGACCTTTGGCACGTTATCCTCTCGGTGAGCCGAGAAGATGAACAGAAGAAGAGCAGTAGCTCAGATCACCTGCTGATAGAGTAACTCTATTCAAAGATATGGTTTACTCAGCAGAAAATAAATCTTTATCTGCATGATCCATCAAAGAGACATCTATTCTATAACAGTAAACCTCAGCAAAAAGATGTGAAATCACTTTAAAAATGTAAATAATCACTGCTGTTTCACTTTAATACCACAACCAAATAAAGTCAGCATATGTGTGTGAAGGATTTGAATAATAAGTAAAAAGATTTGCCCTGACCAATAAATCCTAAGACGACAATAGCTGCTGCTGATTCATGACTCTCAGTTGTGGTGTGGTGACGTCGGTGAGGCCCTGGCGGCCTGCAGTAACCTTTGACCTCTGTCCTTAGCCCTGTAACCCTCAGCAGGTCAGATCCATATGGTGTCTGGAGAGCAGAGCCTACAGAGGCCACTTAAGAGCGCTTTAATTGACTGGATCTGGATTAGAGTGAAATACCGGACTCGATGCAGATGATGAAACAGATACAGCTCATGTGTGTGAAGTAGTGACATGTTTTTCACCTTTAGAGCTCAATTCCAATCATAGAGGTTATAAAGGGAAGCTAAAAATAAAAAATATTGGAATTGAAGTTAGTGTATGTGTATAAATCTAGGTGATCTAAAGAATTGTTACTGTTCTAGTGCTTTCCCTATGAGCAGGAACTTATAAGACTACAAATAGTAAAACAAATAAGTAACAACAGCTAGCATTAGCATTACATTACTTCTAGCTATCTAACATCAAGCTAGCAATGTAAGTTTTTTTGTATTTATACAAGCAAAGGATAGATAAAACTTGTAATCACCTACCACAGCTAACTCACATTAGCATACTTTAGCATTTTGCCATTCCCATGCTAACATTCCCATGCTAACATTACTTAAATTGAACTAACTTGTTAGCTAGCTCTTGTTGTGCCATGTAACACTATCAAAAGATATTTGAATCATGAGTGAATGAGTTATTTGATTATTTATTAGCTACTAACTTCATTTAGCATTAGCATCTTGCGATTTTTGTGCTTGTTTATTTGCAAAAAAATATTTCAAACAACACAAAGTCTTCATTTAACTGTTTCTCTATTCATCCTGATGATTACTTCTAGCTTTATTCAACAGCTGCCAAAACTACACCTACTGCTAATATTAGCATTTTTTTGCTATATCCTTGCTAATTTTATTCTAGCTAGCTAGCTAGGTAGTCTTAGCTTTTAAAATGTATCCTGTAACATTAATACTGCTAACTAAAAATTCTGTAACAATTCAACAAGTATCAGTGAAGACATCAAAACTGCTCACATTAGCATTCAGGCACTTTTTTTTTTGCTAACATAAGGTTAATTTGTCGAAGAATTTCAAACAAGAGCTCTGTCCAAATGCTAATTTTATTAATTTTTTCTTTTTTTATAAAAGTGACTAGTATTTTAGCCCTATCATATTACAAAACCAAACAAAATGTTGGCTTTTAAAGTATTTAACAGCTACCAAATGCTACACCTACAGCTAACATTATTTTTCTTCTATTTTTTTGCTAACATTACTCATAGCTCGTTGGTCCAAGCCCAAAACTTTTGAGATTGTGTCATATTACATTCACAAAGCTAGCAACGAAAAATCAAAATAATTTAATAAAAGCTAGCCAAGCCACAACAGACACATATTAGCATCTAGCTTTTTCCTTGCTAATCTAAGTTTATGTTAGCAAAGAATTTCAAACACTAAATCCCAGCACTTACATTTTACTGTTCCTGTCTTTACCTTTAAGCAAACAAAATGTTAGCTAAAAACAAGATATTTCAGTATGTAAAAGCTACACCTACAGCTAACATTAGCTTTTAGCCATTTTATTCGTAACATAACTTTAAGCTGGTTGTTTTATGCAACCAGCTTTTTGAATTGTATTCTGTAACACAAATTAAGCTAGCTAAAGATTCATCAGATATTAGCAACTAAGTCACAACATCTCAGATTAGCACTGAGCTAAAAAGTATTTGCTTGTATGTTAGCAAATAAATTCAAATGACGGCTAAATTGCACAAGGAACATTCATCTGTTTCTTACTTCTTGCAGTTGATGACAATGCCGCAACAAAATGTTAGCTAACAAAGCTGCCAAAAGCTACACCTATAGCTAACATAAGCTTTTAGCTTTTTCCTTACTAATACCTTTAGCTTTGAGCATATTTGTTTTAAAATATGATTGTCATATTTTTCACGTTTGTCAGATTCACTGTTTTTCTACAATATGCAGAAACAAAGCGTTGTAATAACTGTGTTTAACTCTTTGTCTTGAGCCTGATTTCAGAGGAAGATGATATTTATGTGAACAGTCTGTAGGCTCTGTTATCTTGTAGGAAACAGTGTAAATAATACCTGCTGATAAAAACAGCCGCAGCAGCTCAATCTGCTGAGGATCAGTTGATTGTCAGAGTTTGTGGCCATTAAAACGTGTTATCCACTTTATCTCTGCCCTCAGTTTAACACCCTCAGATTATCAGTATCAGTTCGCTCTGCGCTGTGGGCCGTGCTGTTGACACAGCTGCAGGCTGGGTGTGAGCTAACGTGCTCAGGATGCCCTTCGCTGCTTTCTGCCAGGGACTGGAAAGAGTTTCTCCCTCCCAGTAACGTGTGAAACCAGTCGGAGGAATGTTCTTTGACCTGAGGAGGAACACGTCTCTATGAAGGGTGATAATAAAACTTTGTTTGACTTGAAAACAGCTTTGTACCATGGTCATAAATCATTATAATTTCATTTTAAAACTGACATGTTATTGTCTGATTTCAGACGTTGTGCTTAGGATTGTACAAATTTGAAGAGACATATTCTAACATTTTCACATACTGTAGTGCAATTTTTGGAGTAACTTTATTTGCTTTACATCAATATACCCCACACTTAAATAATATTTATTGTCTTATTTCATAACTATTACAATAAACTGTTTAAAAGTTCAATAAACCTTTTAAAAAAGTTTTTATTCACATATCTTTCAAAATACAGAAATTGCATAGCTGTATCCCTCAGATTTAGAAATGTTAAAAATTGCACAATATCCTTTGAAACCACAACAAAATTACTTGGAGTCTCCATAACTTCCTTTTTGAGATAAAGTCATTTAAGAAATTAAGAGTGCAAAATTTGCAGAAAGCATAAACATCAAAACAAACTGTGCAATAGTGCAATCAGATTTATTAGACACTCCCAAATACTCATGAACACACATATTTTATGTAGAAAACCATAAAGAGTGCATTTAGAAATAAAGGTAAATGTGTTTTTCTGAGTTGAAACTTGGGAACAGAGGAACATGAATGACAACGGGATGGTGTTTATTTCTTGTTGTCCTGTTGGCGATGGCTGCCTTTTGCAGCAGCTCTCTCTTCTTTGTCCGTTTCTTGTAATTTTTTTTCACCTCTTTTTTGTCATTTTTGTATTTGGAGTGGATCATTACTTTGTGTGGCTCATTTGTTGGTCATGGACACCAAACTTTTTGTGTCTTCAGTGATATTTTTACTACTTTTCTCCTGTGTTTGTCTGGAGATCCTACATGAAACCATGGTTGCATTGTTTACATGTGAAATCAGCGGTTAGCAGCCTGTAGCATGTCGATGCTAACTGGTGCAAGGCCGGATGTTTCCCCACAAGGTGAGAAGAAGGAGGTGAGGACGACGTGCTGGTTCTCAGGTGTGAGCTAAGAAGTGACGGCATCGACCTGTCCTTCCATCCATCGTTATTGGGAACATAAGATCTATCTCCAATAAGATGGACGAGCTAGCTGTGCTAACCCAGCAACAGAGGGAATACCAGAGGGCAGAGTAGCATCATGCTATTTACAGACATGGCTAACAGAGCTAACACCAGACACCAACACCACATTGGAAGAGCTTCACCTGCTGTGAGCAGACAGGATCCAGGAGACAGAGACTGAACAGACTGCTGAAGAAGCTCAGTCCTGGACCCTGTGGAGGTGGAGACTGGCTGACTGGACAATGATGGACAAGCTGTCAGCATCTATTTTCTTATGGAGCTTTTTACACTTTCTAAACACTTTCTTACTTTTGTTTTTCTTGATTGCTGCTGTGACTTCAATTTTGTTGTACTTGTTACAATGACAATAAAGTTCTATTCTATTCTTTAAATACCAATATTTTTGTTTCTGAAGAATTGTTTTTTGCTAAGTGTGTTTTATTGTGTTTTTACAAATCCATCACTTTAATGAAAAAGGTGCAGTGAGACACAATGGATGTGTGAACTCCCCAGATTTTACATGCAAAAAAAAAGAGATCAATCTACTTTATATGGTGTCAAATCTACTTCTATACCAAAAATGCATTCGTCAATCAACGGGTTAAAAGACAAAGACAAGATTTCTATTTTCTTTTGCTTTTTTCGTAGTGCAGAGTATCACTTTATCTTGACTTTTCAGTGTGGACAGTTGAAACTACTGCCGTCAGAATTAAATCGACCCATACCTTACCTGGAAAATTACCTTATATATTGTATTTGGACTTTTTCTTGGGATTTGGGTGCAAACCAATTAGATAATTTTCTCAGACTTTTTTTCTTGTTTTTTTTTCTTTTTAAATGCGTTGTTTTTGTGAATCAACCACATACCTCAGCATAAACCAGTTTACTTTGCTTTAGGTTTAAAACAACTGGAGGTACTTCTGTCAATCAGTAGCAAAGACGGTTTTGTTATTAGTTTGTCATCTTTGTGGAGGCACCTAGAACTTTGTGGTTGTTTGGATGTAAAGCAGCATTTCACTAGGATTAGTTGAGCATTTCTTTCCCTGAAATTCTGAGATGATTGACTCTAAATTCAGAAAAACAAAATGGATTTCTTTTCTCATGTCAATGCAGTTTATTTCCATACATACTAGAGGTTTACTTTACCTCAGATCTGTCAATGGGAGATCTTTGCAACTTCCTGCCTTCAAGTTTTGCACAATGTGAGCTTTTTCCTTTATTAGGGATCTCTACAGCAGCACTGTTATTCCTTCTCACTCCAGTACCCGTCACCACCAGAAGGGGGCAGTGATGCTTCAACCCTCCCTGGCTCCTCCATCCTCTGCAGCTCTCCTCCTCAAAGCCAAACATCTGAAACAAAACCTGATAATGAAGCCAGACTCTGACCCTTTGTCACCAGCAGATCTGAGCCGCCGCTGAGGTCTGTGTCTGCGCTCTGATATCAGAGTTTCAGCGCGGGCTAAGCCCTGCCCTGTAGGCTGATAGCTCATCCTCCGCCTGGGCTCAGCTTTGTGTGTGTGTGTGATGGTGATAACTCACCAAAGCACAATGGTATCAGGTGAGCGCTCCACAGGGACAGGTCTTCACAGGATCTATATTTAACATCTCTAGGTGTGTGTGTGTGTGTGTGTGTGTCAGAGGAGTGTAGGTTTCTGTATTGTTGTGTGCAGGTCAGGGGGCTGCTGGGTGCGGGGTCATCCCAGAGGAGCAATATGGAGGGGCTCGCTTTGCATGGTGCAGTTTACACGCCTGTGAATGGAGAATCTGAGAGGATGCTTTGTGACACTGCAAGGTGTTTCAGAGTAAGATAAAACAAAAGGTTATTGTCTTAAACGGCTCCCTGATGAGTTTTAAAAGAAGCTTTATCTGTTTCTGGAAACTTTGTGCAGATCTTGTCTTTTTCAGTTACTCCTCAGTTTACAGTCGTAACAGTTCAAGAGTTGAGCCTGAACTTTTATATAAAGAGATAAATTAACCTTGAAGGTGCTGTGTGCAGTGACACCTGTGGCTGGAGTGGGTAGTGTTTCTCCAGGTTAAAGACTCTGTTTCCCATGAGCACCATCACCCACTGTCATGGAGCGTTATCCTGCTGGAAGTAGCCATCAGAAGATGGGTACACTGTGCTCATAAAGGGATGGACATGGTCAGCAACAATACTCAGTGACTGAGTACTTTTTTTTTCTTTTTTTCTTTTTTTTTCTTCTTTTTTTTTTTCTTTTTTCGCTTTTTTTCTTCTTTTTTCTTTTTGCCTTTTCTTTCTTTTTTTCCCCCTTTTTTCTTTTTGCCTTTTCTTTCTTTTTTTCCCCTTTTTTCTTTTTCTTTTTTTTCTGTTTTCTTTTTCCCTTTTTTCCTCTTCTTTCTTTTTTTCCTTTTCCTTTTTTTTTCTTTTTCTTTCTTTTTTCTTTTTTTCCTTTTCCTTTTTTTTTCTTTTTCTTTCTTTTTTCTTTTTTCTCTTTTTAAGCTTTTTTTTCTTTTTTTGCTTTTTACTTCTTTTTTCTTTTTCCTTTTTCTTTCCTTTTTCCCTTTTTTCTCTTCTTTCTTTTTTTCCTTTTTTTCCTCTTTTTTATTTTTCTTTCTTTTTTCTCTCCTTTTTTCTCTTTTTTTCTTTTTTCTTCTTTTTTCCCTTTTTTTTCTTTTTTTCTCTTTTGTCCCCCCGTGTTTTTCTTTTTTTCTCTTTTTTTTTCTGTTTTTTTTTCCTTTTTTTCTGTGGACTTTAAACCAAGCTCAGTTGGTACTAAGGGGCCCAAAGTGAGCCAAGAAAATATCCCCCACACCATCACACCAGCAGCAGCAGCCTGAACCGTTGATACAAGGCAGGATGGATCCATGCTTTCATGTTGTTGACGCCAAATTCTGACCCTACCATCTGAATGTGGAGCAGAAATCCAGACTCATCAGACCAGGCAACGTTTCTCCAATCTTCTATTGTCCAGTTTTGGTGTTGCTGTGTGAATTGTAGCCTCAGTTTCCTGTTCTTAGCTGACAGGAGGGTCACCCGGTGTGGTCTTCTGCTGCTGTAGCCCATCTGCCTCAAGGTTGGACGTGTTGTGTGTTCAGAGATGCTCTTCTGCAGACCTCGGTTGTAACCAGTGGTTATTTGAGTTACTGTTGCCTTTCTATCAGCTCCAACCAGTCTGTCCATTCTCCTCTGACCTCTGGCATCAACAAGGCATTTTGTCCCACAGAACTGCTGCTCACTGGATATTTTCTCTTTTTGGGACCATTCTCTGTAAACCCTAGAGATGGTTGTTGGTTAAAATCCCAGTAGATCAGCAGTTTCTGAAATACTCAGACCAGCAACCATGCCACCTTCAAAGTCCCTTAAATCACTTTTCTTCCTCATTCTGATGCTCGCTTTGAATTGCAGCAGCTCGTCTTCACCATGTCTACATGAATAAATGCATCAAGTTGCTGCCATGTGATTGGCTATTTTAGCTGTGACCATATACTGTAAAAAACATTGACATTGTCTCCAGGATGTTTGTTCCTGAAACACTGAAATGAAGCCGGGGCTGTACTGAATATGACGTGGGCTTTGAGTTTCCTTTCTAACAGCTATAGGGCACCCTCTGAGTCACATGAGCTGCGTCTCTGATTGGACAACAGTGTGTGCTGACTGTGAAATAAGCTTTTCGGACCAAAACCATTTTTTGAACCAGGCTGTAAATATGCTTTTATTGCTGTAAACGTCAGACTTTTTTTCTGTCTTTGTGAGTACATGGTTTCTGGTCTTTCTGCAGCCAGACTCAAGCAGATCCTTGATGAACAACAACTTTAGCTCTGCCAGTTACCATTGTACGGTTTTGAAGCCAAATACCCCCATCACAGGCGCCGTCATTGGCAGCCGTTGTGCAGCCATAGTCTTCGCAATAGAGAATCTAATGGAGCTGGGTGATAAAAATAATAACAATATTTTTTTTCAAGAGTCTTATCTCAATTTTACAATTCCTGAAAAAAAAATACACAAGAACAGCAGCTGTCAGCCATCGTTAAACGTGAAAAAATGAAACTTTTGAAAAAAAGAGGACTTGAATACAAGGCAGCCAAATGATATCTTCAAATCACCACAGTAATTGGACGTGAGAAACATTTCTGTGAAGTGTATTAGTTTTTTAAAGTTTGACCACAGCCCATCTGAAATGACTGGGGAGATGGATTTTTGACCTATACTGCAGCCAGCCACCAGGGGGAGCAGTTTTTGTGGCGATTTCACTGAACTGAGCAAGATGACGTCCATTTCTTTACAGTCTTAGGTCAAATCCTCCTCAACTGTGGGTGGCTGCTAGCACATGCAGGCCTGCAAAAAGACGTTTTATTTGTAGATCTTAGCATATTTAGTGTTTTTATTTTTTTTTAACTTGTTTTTTCCCTCTCCAATGATGTTATTCCTCCCTCCTACAGCATGCATGACAATTAAATGCTTTTATTTTGATGTAGTTTAGTTGAAGTAACCTCTGATCTGAGGCCTTCCGTAACCATGGCGACAGGAATCTGTGATTAAAGAATGGGGTCAAACATTCCCACTCATCTATTCTTATCCAGGGATTAAAAACAGAAACCTCTAAATATCCTAGAAGGAGGATTCTCTCTCAGGACGTGTCTGTTAACTCGTCTGCTGTTCTTCACAGAGGAACTGAGGTCACTTCCTGTTTGTTATCCCCAACGCTATCATCCTGAACGCCTCAGCAGCTGTTTCCAACCATCCAGGAAGTCCTCTCTTAATTTGTTATGCCTCCATCACCTCCTCTCTCCTCGTGTCTAATTCCCACAGAGGAGCGAGCGGGCACTTATCAGTCGGGCCTTTAAACGTGTTTGTTTACAGATCATCAGGGAGCTTGGGAAGAGGCCTCAAAGAGCGCTGCCTGCTGCTCTTCAGAACCACAGATCTGGTCCCTCGATGCGGCGGCGGTGGCGGCGGCAGAGGCCTCGCTCTTGTAACCGAGCTTGATGGCGTCAACAGGCACTCTTTGGGCTTCAAAGAGGAGCGCGGCGGCTGCAGATGTGTGACTCCTCACAGGGTCCTAATCTGCTCAGAGGAGGAGGGATCCAATCCGGATCTTTTTCATCCCACCGCACAGAGGCAGGGCTTCTTTTTCCAAGAGGCCTGCTGTAAGACGCCGCATTAGAGAGATAAAGGCCGCTCCTCACAGCTGCCTCACGCTGACAGACTCTTGGAAAAACCAGCTCAGGGTGGATCTGGGAGGATCCTTTCTGGTTTCTCTTCCACAGGTTTCTTTCTGACTTCGCAGCCTCACACCCACCTTCAAACCCCCGAGCTTGGCCTTCTTTTTACCCACAAATCTCTTTTTATCGTGGTGATGATGAGGTGTCTTCATGGTTCTGTGCTCTTCACTACAAAGCTGACATTTTTCCACTTTTCTCACCAAATCATAGTCTGTTAAAACACGACTAACACCTCAACCTGTGACAGGTTTTGAAATGGGAGGCTGAGGTTTTCTAACGTGTCAGACCTTAATTTTGAAAGTCCTTCATAAACTAGTTTAGAAAATGTAATTTAAAGAGGAGGTATTTTACCTTTTCATATTCAAAACATGGATATGAAATAAGAAAGCTGGATGTTCAGACTGAACACGTGCAGGTTTCAATCTGTCTGTAAACTGATCTAATTCACCTATGACAAGTTAGAGGGTGTGGGCCTCAAACACCAAAGTCTACCCTTAGCTTCTTCCCCAGACAGGCTTCCAGAGGGCTGGCCAATCAGAGAGAAGGGGGTTTGTGAAGCAGAGAGCCTTAAAGAGACAGCAGCTAAGGCCATGTTTACACGATATGTTTTATCTGAGAACGATAAAACAGCAGTGAAAAAAATCATGGAAACGCTGTAGTAAGCATGCCAGGCCTATAGGTGGCGCCATAACTGTCTTGTCCAGAAGCTGCTTTCGGTAGATCTCCACTGAAGTAGAGTTGAGCCGATCATCTGGTGTTTTGGTGAATGCTAAGAGCAGTAGTGGAGCAACAGATGCAGACAGTCAGCGTTTCCACTGAAAATGCTGGATTACTGCTAACACAACAGCGGTGTCAGTGTTTCCGAAAAAATTCTACTCTTAAAGGACGTTTTCAAAAATTTGCGTTGTATGTCGGCTGAGACGCTGTTTCTGTGTAAACACAAGGCTGAAACGCAACAAAACTCTTGCGTTTCACCCTAAGACCGTTGTAGTGTAAACAGCCTCTAAAACTGAGGCCACATTTATACAACACAAAAAACTGTCAACTCCGATAACATTTTGTTGCGTTTTGGCCTTGCGTTTCGATGAGACCGTGCTGCGTTTTGTCTGAAAATGGAAACTTTTGAAAACTCTCTAGAGTGGGGAGTTTTTCAAATGCTCCTCCATCCAGTCTCGTATAAACACAGAGTAGAGTTTCAGGGTGAAACGCTCACGTCACCGCATGCGCACTCGCAGTTTCAGGTGAAGGTTGCGCACACAGCCACAACTTCCAGTTAAGCCATTCCGGTCCAGTTGGTGGCGGTAATGCGCCTCAAGGTTAGATTGCCAAACGTCTCACACAATAAAACAGCAGAAAAAAAATTAAGTAAAGTAATTAAATCTAAAAAAAGTAATTAAAGTAATTATGGCTATATTTTATTTCTTATAAACCTTAAGGTGGACTCTCCCTCCCGCACCGGGATCTCTCCCACCAACCCTGCTACATCTCAGAGCCGTAGTGCGCTGAACAGGTGAACAAAGGGGCAAAAACTTAGTTTTGTCATCTGTTCTGATGTTCGTAGTTTATCTGGGGGCAGATGAGACAGGAGCAGATGGAGCTCTGACTCACGCTGTCTCGTAGGAAAATACAGCAGCGTGCAAATACACACGGATGAGATGGACAGCAGTGGATCATCGGTGTCTCTGCATCCTGTAAACTTTTACTTTAGCCTGATTAATCCATTCAAAAAGTCGGTGCAGTGTTAATAATCTAAGTTTGTTAGATATCAGAATACAAACGTATGATTCATTCACCTTTCTCCTTTATTGTGTGTGTAATGGAGACGCCAGTCGATGTTCCATCGCTCTCTTACTTTTTCTCATCACTCGTCCTTTTATGCATTTTTTAATCAAGCTTGTAGCTGGATAAATAAGTAAAACTCTTTATTTAAAAGAAAAAGCATACACTTTTTAATAATCATGTCTATATTAACCTCTAATTATGTTCTGTCCGTGAAGTGACTTTGAAAACATTTGCCCTGAGGTAAACTGCTGCTGTAGAATGACGTCAAAGTCGCATTAAATGCGACCTGGCTGTTCAGACCACGGTCGCATTTAAGAAAATCGGATATATATCTGATTTAGTTCCACATTTGAAAGTGGCCTGAATCTGATTTGAAAAGGTCAGATTCAACGCGACTTGTGCTGTTCACACTGTCAAAAACAAATCAGATACAGGTCACAATTGAGCCAAAAAGTCAGATTCAGGTCACTTTTGACTGCAGTGTGAACGTAGCCTTAAAGTCGTATGAACACGGAGCGTTTTCATGCCGTCCTCATGTAAACGTGGTTGGCTTTTGGAAACGCAAAGGAAGAATCTTTGTGGGAGTCTCCGTGTAAACGTGGCCTGAGGCCTTTCCTTTTGGTTTTAAATTATGTAAAGATACTACAGGGGCACCTGAGGGACAATATAAAGCTTAAAAAGAAAAAATCACAGTACCCCTCTTCAAGTATCCTGGCGGGTAGGGTTGCTTAACACATACTCTTCAGCGTCCAAGTCCAAATGAAGTCTGAGGGATCACTGTTGAAATTCTTGTCCTCAAATTGCTGACCCCTGAGCTGATCTTTCCAGGGTTATGGTTTTAAATACTGTATCATAAATTAAAATCTTAAACTGAAAGATGAGAAAAAGTGTTAAGGTCTTTGCACACTTAGTCCGAAACTGATACTAGTTAAAAAAAAAATTTGATTCCACGTTATGTCAGTCAGGTTTGATTTTTGTGCTTCCAGGGTAGTTTGACTATTCAGGGACACCGTATGCTACTTGCAACATCACATTTTCACATCATCCGACACATTTTCTGTAATCAAGGCAATGTTTTGATGATGAATGTGTGTCTGTGTGTGCACCCACCTCAAACTTACTGACAGACGCTGCTCAGAATCAATTGCTTTATGACTCCATCTTTCTTATACAGCAAATTTGGGGAATTAATAGAGAAATAAACACATTGGATACAGTGTGTAATGTATATTTTTGTGAAGTTATTTTTTCTGACAATGGATTTAAAAAAAGCATGTGAAATTAACAGACTCAGTGTGAAAAGACTTTGACACTTGCATTAAAATTTTACTCCAGAGCCAGAATCTGCTCTGATTGGACTCGAGGTGACTTTTGTTCCAGTCCAATGAGGACCAGCCTCGGCCTCTGTTTGTATTTTTAGAGATGGGAGGGCAGAGTGATGGATTTGAGTCCGTAGACCGGCAGCAGAGGAAGACATGAGACCAGAGAGGAAAGGAAGTGGAGCTGAGATGAAGGGACGGAGGGAGGCCCGGCCCAGACGTCACATCTGCCACCACAACTCCCCAGAGGCCTCCAGGGCATGGGAACCTTACTCGTCTCCACCCAACCCCCCCACTCCTCCTTCTCCTCCTCCTCCTCACTCCCCCTAGTCAACTGGTGTGGGACCAAACCCTACATCTCACTCAGACTCTGACACACTCCTGCTTCTTCTTCTCCTCAGACTGTCTCTTAGTAAGAGCAGTTCTGACCTGACTCCAAACCGACCTCTACTTGGTGTAAAACTGAGCACTGGCCCTTTAAATGAATGCTGCAAATGCCCTGTTCAAGCCCTGTTTCTACCAAGTAGTTCAATTCAGTTTGTCTTGGTACAGCACGAATTTAGTGGAGTTTCCTTGGACTAAAACCAGGACAGGTCCCCAAATTACCCACCTGTACCATCCCACTTTTTGGTACCTTTCTTTTTGGGGGTCAGACAAACCAATCCAACTCAAGAAGGTGGAGCTAGAAACACTGCAGTCTGTTCATTGGTCAAAAGAATTGCCACTTCCTGTGCGACAGCAGTAATAAAGAACAACACATAACCCTTCAGCCGACTTCATGAAGATGACTTTCTTTCTGTTTGGAAAATGGCGTTGAAATAAAAGCGTGTTGCATTTTTCTTTTGTTGGATTAATTAGTTGTGGGGTTTACTGTGTTGTCACCATAGACTGTAAAAAAAAATGGACGTCATCTTGCTCGGCTAGAAGTGAGGTCGTCACAAAAGCTGCTCCCCCTGGTGGCTGGCTGCAGTATAGGTCAAAGAATCCGGCTCCCCAGTCATTTCAGATGGGCTGTGGTCAAACTTTAAAAAGTTAACACACCTGGTAGAAATATTTCTCACGTCCGATTGTTGTGGTGATTTGAAGATAAAATTTTGCTGACCTTTATTCAAGTCCTCTTTTTTCAGAAAAGCTTCATTTTCATTAGTTATAAGAGGTTAAAAACAAGGTTTTGCGTCACATTTAACGACGATTGACAGCTGACGTTCTCATGTATTTTTTCAGGGATTGTGAAATATGTCGGAAGGTAGAGTCACACCACACAAAATGAAGCCTATGCGTAAAAGCTAAAAGTTGTTGTTCATCAAGGATCCGCTTGAGTCTAGCTGCAAAAAGACCAGAAACCATGTACCCATCAAGCCAAAAAAACAGACTTTTACAGCGTTAAAAACATATTTACAGCCTGGTTCAAAAAACGGCATGAGTCAGAAATGCTGATTTCGCTATTGGCCCTTTTTTTTTTCCTAGCTCGGGGTTTAGAAGATATTTAGGATCATTTGATTGTCCAATCAGAGACACAGCTCGGCTCACGGGACTGACAGGTGTCCTGTAGCTGTTAGAAAGGAAGCTCAAAGCCAGCGTCATATCAAATGTGGCTGCATCCACGGGTTGGCTTCATTTCACGGTTTCAGGAACCAACGGGTGACCTTGCAGAGACTACGTTCATGTCTACCTACACACCTGTTTGTGATACTGTATAAATCAGAATATAACCTTATTTTATAGTTCTCCAGCAGCTTCTAAATCCTTAAAACTGTGATTCAAATTTTGTTTGCTTTTCCTAAACTTTGTTTTGTAACTTAAAGCTCCTGTGAGGAATTTTGAGTTGATTTTGGCGCCCTCTGTGGGCAAAATGGTACCTCTTCTCTCACTGGTTAACTGCTGGATATGTGTAAAAAAAAATATATCCTCTGCTTTTTTCTCTAAGAGTCAAATGTGTCAAAAGCACAGGACGACTTTGATAGCTGCTTCACCTCTTGCTCGGCTGCAAGCGGAAATTTTAATTTGCTATAAAAAAATCTATAAGGTTTGTTTTTTGTAACTAGGATAGGCAATAAATAACTTTCTTTTTTTTTTTTTTACACAGATTTATTTGCTACAAAGTTCAAAGAGCTTCTATCCAAACAAATCAAATTAGACAGAAAACAAAAACATACCATGTGCTCTATTACACGGCCTCACAAGATTTATATCTCACTTGTTAGCTAAAAGGCTATTTGTGTCACATTGTTGCACTTACGCCCCACTTTTGACAGTCAAGGTTACCACGCCACATTATCTCCTCTCCCTGTGCGTGTCTAGAGTAACACAGCAGTTAAACCCCTGCCAGCTGTTAACAATGGCACGCTGTGTGTGTAAAGACCTCTGGGAAGGCTTCATGTAAGTGTGTGCGCACATGTATGTGCAGCAGCTGTCGGCGGCGTGTTCATCCTCCCGGCTCGAGCCCCAAAACACAGAGACCGGCTGCTCCCAGAGCTCAAAGAAGTCTTCTCACATTTGGAGCCAACTGCTGTCGGTGTGTTAGATCGAGTCAATATTATCACAACAATGCACACAGCAGACTTTACACTGAGTCCAAAAATATATCAGGAGCTGGTTTGGGGAACAGTTTAAAACATATACTTATCAGTGGAAGGAAAATGTTCAATCAAATTCAAAAAGGTAAGAGACAACAGCCAAGCTAATGTTATTATAACACTGTACAAAGGCAGATCTGTGTGCTACATTCAAATGATAACAAGCTAATGTGATCACAGCAACCTAGCTAATATGCTAACATCAGGATAGCAGCAAGGATAAAACAATTAAAGTGCAGACAAAGGCAAATCAAAACTTCCAAGAAAGCTGAAATTTTTGACCAACAGGCTCCTTGAGTTTCAGTCTAATACGCCTTCTGACTAATTGGCCTTCTGATTTTCTGGCTAATGTGCCTTTTGGCTAACTGCCCTTCTAAATTTTCTGACTACTGGCCATTTTGACAAACCAGCCTTCCAACTTACTGGCCTTCTGACTAAAGAGCCCTCTGATTTGCTGCCTCATAGGTTGTCTCACAAATGGGCTCAATGGTTTCCTGACTAACAGGCCTTTTGACTAACAGATCTGTCAACAGAAGGGTCTATTAACATTCTGATTAACAAACCTTCTGATTTTCTGGATAGCAAGCCTTCTTACTAAAAGGCCTTTGAATTATTTGACAAACAGGCCCCCTTGATTTTCTGACCAGTGGCCCTCTGATTTTCTGGCTAATGCACCTTTTGACAAACAGCCTTTTTAATTTTCTGACCAACTAGCCTTTTTGACTAACAAGCCTTCCAACTTACTGGCCTTCTGCCTAAAGAACCCTCTGATTTGGCCCCACAAATGGGCCTTCTGATTTTCTGACTAACAAGCTTTCTGACTGACAGGTCTGTCGACAGAAGGGTTGATTGATATTCTGATTAACAAACCTGCTTTTTTTTTTTTTTTTTTGCTGGCAAGCCTTTTTACTAAAAAGCCTTCAGATTATTTGTCAAACAGGCCCTCTGATCTTTTACTAGTAGGCTTTCTGATTTTCTGGCTAGTGTGCTTTTTGACTAATCAGCCTTCCAACTTACTGGCCTTCTGACCAAAGAGCCTTCTGATTTGCCGACTAACAGGTTGTCTTACAAATGGGCCTAATGATTTTCTGACTTACAAGCCTTCTGACTAATAGATCTGTCAATACAAGGGTCTAGTGATATTCTGATGAACAGGTCTTCCGATTTTCTGGCCAACAGGCCTCTCTAAAACGGCCTCAGAATATTTGACAAACAGGCCGTTTTATTTTCTGATCAGTGGGCCTTTAGAAAATTTTGACTAACAGGCCTTCTGACTTACAGGCCCTCTAAATTTCTGCCTAACAGGCTGTCTCACAAATGGGCCTAATATTTTTCTTACTAACAAGCCTTGTGACTAATAGATATGTTGATGGAAGGGTCTATTGATATATTTTGATTAACAGACCTTCTGATTTTCTGGCTAGCAGGCTGTCTCACAAACGGGCCTTAGAATTATTTGACAAACAAGCCCCCATGATTTTCTGACCAGTGGGCCTTCTGATTTTTTGGCAAATGTGCCTTTTGACTAACAGCCTTCCTAATTTTCTGACTAGGCCTTCATGCTAAGAGGCCTTCAGATTATTTGTCTAACAGGCCCTCTGATTTTCGGACCAGTGGGCCTTCTGATTTTCTGGCTAATGTGCCTTTGATGAAAGGCCTTTCTAATTTTCTAACTAACTGGCCTTTTTGACTAACCAGCCTTCCAACTTACAACCCTTCTGACTTAAGAGCCCTCTGCTTTGCAGACAAACAGGTCGTCTCACAAATGGGCCTAATGATTTTCTGATTAACAACCTTTCTGACTAATAGATCTGTCAATACAAGGGTGTGTTGATATTCTGATTAACAGGCTTTTTGTTTTTCTGGCTAATAGGCCTTCCTAACCCTAACAAGCCTACAGATTCTTTGACTACTAGGCTTCCTGGTTTTCTGACCAATTGGCCTTCTGAATATTTTGACTATTGGGTCTCCTGATTCTGACTAACAGGCCTTCTGAGAATAGTGTAGGCACTGTTTACACACAAGATTGATAAATGAGACAGAAAGCCTAATTAGACCAATTTTGACCAATATAAGGTCCAGCTTAGGTTTCAGTTTTTGCTTTTTGATGTTAAAATGAAAAACAAACTGGAGAATTTTCTGGAGTTTTCCAAGGCTCTATGTTTGCATCTTCTTTTCTTTTACTCTTTTCAAGCAATTAAGGCACCATTTTCTCTTTTGATATCATAAAAGATCATCTGTGGCTCGTGTTTAGTCTCAAAAGATGTTTTTCTAACATTAAAACTCAAAACAAAATCTTTTAGTTATTGCAGCGCAGGAGCATGGAGACCAAAAACTCCATTTCCTAATTGAAAAAATATAACGATGTTTAACAAATGAGAAACTAGAAAATGAAAGATACCTGTCAACATGCGCTCCTTGCTACAGTAAGTGATAGTATTATTATTATATCTCAATAAAAGTGAGCAGGAGAACTCTCAACCCATCTCACAAGCTACTTCTAAATGTCATACAGTCATAAGAGCCCCATACAAAAAGCTCTTTGTTTACAAAATCCCAATGATTCAATGTAGAAAACTTAATCCATCCATCCATTAACATCAGCCACTTATCCTCAAGGGTCACTTGGAGAGGCTTTAACGGAAAATACTTGATGAGCAAACTTTCTGTTCCCTGTGCACGAGGCCAAAGCACAGCCTGTTCTGCCGGGAGTGGGAACATTGAATTCCTCCTTAAGAAATAACGTTAAACCCTGTTTCTCTCTGTCTATCACCACCTGTCCGCCGAGGATCGGCTGCTTTTAAAAACTCTCTGCACAAACCGTCATAAAACTCTCAATTGTCTCATAATGGATCCAACACCTTGTTAAAGTCGGGTACTTTCCTGATGTGCTTCCATGGCGTTGAGACGCTGAGTGACGTTTCACAAGCGAGGACTTAAAGGGATAGTTCAGTTTTATTGAAGTGGGGCTGTATGAGCTCTATGTGACCACTAAGGACATTAGATACAGTAGAAAGTTGTCTCCTCTCCCTCAGTAAGACACAAACTTTAATCGATGGTGACGAGGAAATAGACGCTAACAGGGAGAGACCGTACCAAATTCAAAGGCTATTTTCTCTGCCTACAAGAACTAAAATCAAAAAGTAATACCACAGTTTAAGAGTACGCTACATAAAATATTTTTTAAGTGCATTAAGTCTTTGGAAATATAAACATTTATCTGGACCTAACTAACTGGTCATGTGTCCTTCCGCGCAGCGCTAGTGCGCTCCGTCCCCCCTCCTCCTTTCAGCTGTAGGGAATGTAAACAAGCTATGCTTCGGACGCTGGTTGTAGCCTCGTGTAAGTTTCATCAAGTATCGCAATTCTTTTGTTTGTACCCTAAGGATTGTGAGGCAGCATAGGAAATTCAAAATGAGTGACTATGACAGCGACGATGAAGTTTCATTCACTTTGGAACCAAAGGGATACCTGTATGAACCGGAGTACACAGAAGAAGAGCTGCTACAGATGGCGACTGAAAGGAATACAGAGGAAACATCCACACTGGACGTGCAAGCCTAGATTAATTAGCTCTGTAATTGCATGATGGCATAGCAGCGTGGCACAGTGTACCCCATTAATACAATAACAACATTCAGTAATTAGTGCTGAAAATTCACTAAGAGCTGGGTCTGAGGTGTTCTGACTCATTCTACCCCTGAGGACAAAGAGGAGAAGAGTAGAAAGGGACTCTGTGGATTGTATAGAGTTAGGTGATTCTTTCACCATTTGGGAACAACAGAGGAGAAGAGTCTGGCTAGTGATTTAGAGCCGCACTGGGCATCTTTCACAAGCAGAGCATATTGAACTCTCTTTCTCATGATAACATGTTCAAGAAAAAACGAACTCACTCGCCCAACAAAGAAGAAAAACGTGACAGTTTTATTTTGACAGCAGTTGCACCGTTTGGTGATGCCATTTTCCAAGCAAAATGAAATTTCAGCAGGGTTATGTGTTGTTCTCTATTACCGCTGTGACAGGAAGTGATGATTCCTTTGACCAATCAATGGACTGCGGTGTTTCTAGCTCCACCTCCTGGGGTTGGATCAGTGTAGCCCCCGTTTTTGCCAAGCAGTCTGGTTTAGATCTGTACGGTTTGGTACTAGTTGACTGGGCTTAGACTGTGTTTCCAAAGCCAACCACGCCCCCTTGTGGAAGGTGCCATGTAAGCCGGATGCTGATAGCTGCACCAGTTGAAAGCAGCATGACGCCATAGCAGCACGACACAGTGTACCCTGCTAATAAATCCAACCAAGAAGAAAAACATAACACAGTAAACAAAGAGCAACAATGGATGACATCCAGCAATTCGTCTTTTTTGTGATTTACATGTGGCTCTTTGTGACAATGAACAATCAAGTTTTATTTCAGAGAAGGTTGTGTGCCGCCAGGAAAAATACAGCAGCTGCTGTCGCACAGGAAGTGACGATTCTTTCCACCAATCAACAGTCTGCAGTTCTTGTAGCTCCACCTTACGGGATCAGATTGGTTTAGTCTCACACCCCAACAGAAGGGGCCCAAAAAGTGGGACAGCTCGTTTTGGTAATTTGGGGATCTGTCCCGGGATAAGTCAAAATGTGTACCGTACTGAGACAAAACAAAATGAACCACTTGGTGGAAACAGGGATTTACTCAGTCTGTCACAAATCTCCATCTGTTTCATTCACGAACAGAGCTTCAATAAGTTTTAAAACAAAAACAGAAGCTGTGAGATGGACAAAATAGTTTGATGGGGTTTCTTTACCAAAAGCAGTTGTGAGCATGAGCGACAGACGTACTCATTTCCTCACCACTCGCTGACGCTTTGATATACTGATTCAGCAGAATCTCCACGGACATTCGTCCACTCCTGATGAAGGATTTCTGGACCAGATGATTTCTTTTGTGTTTTGTGGTGACTGAAAACTCTTGATCTAAGGTTTGCCTGATGTTTTATAGAACTCTGTCACCCCCGGGTGTCTCTGTGCTCAGCCTCTAAATGACTCTGCAGACTCGCAAAGGCCAGTCCTTCTCTTGTTTGGGTGTTCTGGTCATCGCCTCTCTCTGTCTGCCCTCCAATGGGAACAAAGGCTCTCACTGTGCAGAAAGACCATGTTGAGAACAACAAGTCGTCCGGCTGTAACACAGTCAAGGCCACACAGGCTCTCGTCCTTTCATCGCAATTATGTTCGGTTCTTCTGCTAATTGCTGAGAGCTGGCTGGAGTGAGGCGAGGAGAGGGAAGGCTGGAGGTCTGGACTGAGGGGGTTTATTGAACCGAGAGAGGACATGAGGAGCAAGGCGGGGTCAGACTGGCGGTCGCTCATTAGGGGTTGAACAGCTGCCAATCTTCCAGCTGCTGCCAGTCAGCACGAGGAACAGACACCCTCCTTACCTCATCTTACCTCAGTTTTCACTCGTCCTTGTTGTTTTCTCCTCATCCTGTTTTGTTTTGTTCTCATCATTTGTGACATGGAGGATGGGTACACTGTGCTCCAGCAGCCCGAGGAGTTGATCCAAGGCAAGATGGATCCATGTTTTCATGTTTTTGACTCTAAATCCTGGGCCTACAATCTGAATGTGGAGCAGGAATCTAGACTTATTAGACCAGGAGAGGTTTTTCAGTCTTCTGTGGTCCAGTTCTGGTGATCCCATGTGGATCAAAATCTCAGTTTTAGTTAGTATGTACAATCAATCAGCGCCTTTTTTTTTTAAAGCATACTGTCAGACTTCGGAAAGTTGACATTTGCTTTTCATTTTCTCTGTGTGTCTGTTTAACAAGTGAAGTTATGATTGATATGAAATGAATGAAAGATACTTACTTGACCAACCCTCCGCTCTGTCTGTATGCGTTTGTTTGTGTGCGTGTGTGTGCGCAGCTGCAGCGGGAGAAATAGATTGGATCAAACCACTGCGAGGATCGCACGGGGAGGGGTGTGTGTGTGATCTTTCAATAGTTAAACTCGTCAATCATTGTGTTTTAAGTAGCATGACTTGTACTACACCATTGAAAAAAAAACGTTACTATTAGAAAATTAATTACAACTGGATTTTTTAGGGGGGACAACTTGATGGAAGGGGGGGACATGACCCCTGCGTCCCCCCCGGGATTTGCGCCTATGGTAGGACATCCACAGATTTTGCAAGTTTTTGCATACTACAGACTGAATCTCGCCCAAAATAGTAGGCACTGCTAGTGTAGTAGGCGGTTTGGGAAACAACCTGTGTGTCAGCCTCATGTCTTCATGCCTAAGTCCTGCAGAGATGCTGCTGCCATGTGATTGGCTGATAAAACCTGACCTTATCAAGTGTCCGGTAAGATGTTGGTTAATGAATAAAAGTATTGGTGCATCGTGTTGGTCCTCAGCAGGTGTGAACCATAAATGTCAGATCTGGTTTGGGCTTTGAGGATGATCTCCTCCATGTTGGACGTTTCATATCCAGCTCAGTGACTCTGAAAGGACGGGCAGAGAGGCTACAGGGACGACGAGCCGCTCATCACGACCAGAAATAGCTCCTTTTGTCTCTGAATTTGTTTGTTGGCTGCAGAACTGAACGTCTGAGTTATGACTGAGAGGATGGGACTGACTTTTCTTCTCTGCTGCTTCACAAACACCAAACAAAGAAACGTTCTCACAGCTGAGTTTCTCATTAGAGTCAGTTATGCAAACTGATGCTGGATTATTAAAGGATTAGCATACGACACAAACTGCTCGATAAAATCTTCAACTGTCTCTTTAACTTGTTGAAGCCTTGATATGATCTTTTTCAGGGCCCTCCAGGGAGGTTTCAAAAAAGCTGTAACCATAACACAGGGGAACCAAACCTCTGAGCAGTTGTAGGCAAATAACTGTGTGAATACAAACAACCGTACAGTTTCCTTATTTTGGGCTGTTTCCCAGGCTCTAAAGGAATTTTGTTCCTGCTTGAAAAAAAAGGAAAATCTCACCGATGATTGTGTGCAGGCAGAGAAAGAGATATGAAGTTGGTGGGTAAACAATAGGCAGTAACCCCCAGGCCTTTTCCTTTGTGCTGCAGGAACGAAGAGGGGAAACAAACCGTTGACGGAGTCGAAACAGGACGACAGGTGTCAGATGATGGAAACCGGAGTCTGATGGTCTCAGAGATACCGGGGTACCTGGAGCAGGAGAAAGTAAGCAGAACTCCAGGTCTCATGCGGGCTGTGAAAACTTGAGGATCAGCGTTTTCACAACAATCACAGACACAGAGTGGAGGAACACAGTGTGGGAAAAGGTGTGGGATTCTCAACTAGGTATTTCCATGAGCTGGGAGTCTGAGGTTTGGTTGGACAGGTTTTTGTTTTTCACCGAGAACAGTGACTGTTGAAAAGATTTACCCAGATTAGAGCAAACTGCTGAGGAATTGCTCTCACTGACACATTCATTGACCATTTTACCTTTTAGAGAAAGCTTTCAGTGAAAACGCAAACTTTTGAAAACGCTCCCCAGAGTGGAAAGATCTGAATCCGCTCCTCCATACAGCTTCGTGTAAACACAGAGCGGAGCGTCTCAGGGTGAAACGCTGACGTCACCGCATGCACACTCGCAGTTTCAGGTGAAGGCTCCGCGCTCAGCCACATTTCCAGTTGAGCCAGTAGGTGGCGGTAATGAGCGTTATGGTTGGATTGCCGACCGTCTCATGCAACAAAACGGCAGAAAAAGAAAGAAGAGAAGAGGAGACTTGTCCTCCTGGAGTCGTATGAACGGGGATCGTTTTCACGCCGTCCTCATGTAAACGCGGGCGGCTTTTGAAAACGCAAAGGAAGAATCGTTACGGGAGTCTCCGTGTAAACGGGGCCTTAGTCAGAAGGCCCTTTTGCCAGGAATCAGAAGGCCTATTAGTCAGAAATTCAGAGGGCCTGTTAGTCAGACTATCAGAAGGCCAGTAAGGCAGGAAATGAGAAGACTTAATAGCCATAAATTCAGAAGGGCTGATAGTGAGAAGACCTACTGGTCAGAAGGCTTGTTAGTCAGAATTTCAGAAGGCCTCTAAGTCAGAAGGCCCTTGAGTCAGAAGGCCCTGTAGTCGAAATATCAGTAGGCCCTTTAGTCAGATAATAAGAAGGTCTTAACAGTCAGATTTTCAGAAGGCCTCTTAATCAGAAGGCCCTTTAGTCAGAAGACCTGTTGGTCAGGAGGCCCTTTAGTCAGAATGCCTTTTAGTCAGAAGGCCTGTAATTTAGAAGACTTGTTAGTCAGAAGACCCCTTAATCAGACTATCAGACTATTAGCCGGTAAGTCAGGAAGTCAGGAAATCAGGGTGTATTCACACCTGTGGCTCGTTTGCTTTGTTCCAATTCAGGGGCAAAACTGACACAATTGTAGCGGCTGTCACTTGGTTCGTTTGTGTTCACAAGGCAAAAGTCTCTTGCGGTCCAAAGTTGTAAACAAATGCCAAGTGCGATCAATTTTTTTCTCTCATTGGTCAGAAATCATACCTGGAAGATGATGAGTTTCCGTATCTGCGTTCATTCATTCATTCATTCATGTTCTCACCTGCCATGGAGCATCAACAACGTGTGTGGCTAGTTTGCATTACAGCGTTTATCTGGCTAATGTACCAGTGTGTGCTTTATGAACAACATGTGCACTTTTACCTGAGGTCCCGACTGCGTCTGGAAAATAATATCCTATTGCATGTCTTGAGACGGAAACGTGCCGGCTCACGTCACCGCAGACAAAAACGGGCTCTGATGGGTGCACAACAACACATTCTACTCTCACAACTATACAGACAGCGCCTATTTTTGGCGATCTCGACCCGCTTGTTTTGTCCCGCATCCGAGCGCAATTGCTGTTATCATATATGCCAAAACGAACCAGACTTTCGGGGGGGCTTTCCACTGTTTCGGCACAACTGTCCCAAACGATCCAGGTGTGAATACACCCTTAGGAGGCCTAATAGTCAGATTTTCAGAAGGCCCTTTAGTCACAATGCCTGTTAGTCAAAAGACCCTTTAATCAGAATATCAGAAGGCCGGTAAGTCAGAAAATAACAAGGCCTATTAGTCAGAAAATTGGAAGGCCTGTTAGGCCTAACCCAGTCAGAAAATTATTTCAGATTTAAGAATATCTACATTCAAACAAATTTCTGGCCCATTAGTCAGGGGGCCCATTAGTCCGAGGGGTCCGTTAGACAGGGGGCCTATTGGTCAGAATATTAGGAGGCCTGTTAGTCAGAAAATCAGAAGGCCTTTGAGACCTAACACAGTCAGAAAATTATTTGGAATTGCAGAATATCTAAATCCAAATAAATTTTCTGACCAGTGGGCCTTTTGATTTTCTAACAAACAGGCCTTAGCACTTCTGGGCCGTAGGACCATCAAGCCTTCTGAGAAAAGGGCAGATCCCCATTGCATCCAGTGTAGCATGGAACAGTATCATCTGTCATGAAAGCTGTCCTGCTGACGTTGTTCTTGAAAATCACAGACGTTGTTGTCTTTGATCTGTAGAGCACCAGTCTTTGGTTTGTTTGCCTGAAAGTCATTTTGCATTTCCTTCAGTCTATTTTTTGTTATGGGATCACTTTATTCTCACCTGGCTGGACAGATTTCAGAGAGCCCATCTTCAGCAGTCTGCAGAAACATGAACTGAGTCAATGTGCCTTTGTTTCAGACCAGGAAATGCTCGTTCCTTTTCAAAGCTGCATTATTTTGTTTACAAGTGTTATTCAATTCACAGTTATTGTCCGTCAAAAGGTGCAATCAAGCTCCTGCAGAACTTTCTCACAGCTGCTCTTCAGGGATTAAAGCGTCTGAACTGTGTGAACCAGCTGCGTTAAACATTTCCCACTGTTGTTGGATTGTCTTGTCATGAGAACAAGAAAGCAAAGGGACAAACAGGTCTATTTATATAAACTACTGTACTCGTCTGTGTTGGGACAGAGCGGGATATCCAAGTACCCTGTGAACTGTTCAGGAGACTCAAATAGCTGTTTTTCTTTAAGAGCAGGATTAAGCACATGAGTAAATAGTTAGCAGACCTATAATTCATGTGACTGAGAGTGAGTGAAAGGGGAATTCTGCAGAGGAGACGGTGGTACATGTGATCCAGTAGACCTGGAGGTGAGACCTGGAGTTAAGAGAAGTTAAGGAGCTCATTTGTAGGAAACAAAACATGCTCTTCCTGTCGGACTGTGTACGTGCTGCTGGAAAAGCAGCTCAGTAGGTGATTCTGTCGGCTGAGTGAGGCCGAGGAGGAAGTATGCACTTTATATTCCTGCACAGGTCCATTGTTGTAGCTTTAGGTTCCCATGCTGTGTCAGCAGGACACTGAGCTCTGCATGGCGATTTTTTCACATGATCAGATTCATTTTGATGCAGAAAATCAGCCTGATCATGTGACCTTGACACAACTGTGAGCTGTCTCTGAACATGAAAACACTTTTTTTAATTCCTTCTTCTTAGATTTTTTCTTTTTTCACAGAAGCAATGACCATTTTTCAGTCTTTATTTTGTCCCATTGGTGTCCCCGTAGTAATCCCTATTTTTTTCTCACTGGTGTTTTAGAAAACCCATATTTCAACATTTCATTTTGGCTTCTGTCTCGTTAAAGGTCCCATATTGTGCTTCTTCTTGCAGTTTAATATAGATCATTGATGTCTTCATGAAATGGTAGTAACATGTTTTGGTCCAAAAAGCCAATAAATCAAGCACAGCAGCATTGTTTCCAGGCTCTCATAGCCCCTCTGTTCAGAACGCTCTGATTTAGTGGGCGTGGCCTTCATATGTAAATGAGCCAGCGCTGATACCGCCCCGCTCTTCAGCGTCACTGAGAGCGGCGCCACGAGCTCCAAGTGGACAATGTTTAGAAAACAGCGAAGCTAGTTTACCGTAACATTACAGGCTAAAACAACAGGCTAACAGCAGATAAAGTTAGCATCCTGAAGCTAACACAGAGACAGGGGGGACACTGAGGAAAAGCTCTTCCATCTGCTCCACAGCACACAGCATTTAAAATACTCACATTTCCAGGGTCCCAGGTTTGTTGGAGGATGGTTGGTAATGCGCCTGGATTCAGGACCAGTCTATTCGCTAGCCCTCTGTTGGACTGTCCAAAGTTGGAAAAGCAGTCGGCCGTGAAGTGACTAGCACACACATGCACAGTTTTACTGAGTGTAGCTGGAACATTTCCTTCATAAATGAACTCTAGCCACTTAGTCTGTCTTCTTCTGAGATGGGAAGCTTGAGCATGGAACTATGTGGCTGTTTACAGCCAAAAACAGAGCAGTGATGGCTCTTCAACTTTGGCATTCTCCTCCCCGGGGAGGGGAGTGGGCGGGGAGGGGGTTCAGGTGTATCTGCTCCGGTGGACCAATCAGGTCAGACTTTGTCCTGATTGGTCAAAAAAGGGACTCGCTGACTTCGGCAAATCCCCAAAATCCAAACAGCTCGTTTTGGGTCAGGATTTTACGTTCGCAAGCACTACTAAGTACAGGTTTTGTCACTAAATAGCACATTTTGTGGGCTGGGAGGAAAGACAAAGACTTAATAGAGTGATTTTTGCATAATATGGGACCTTTCAGGCTCCTCTCTGAAGGCCTGTCAAGGAGCCGAGCTATGGGCAGACCTTGGTGTTTGAGGCCCACTCCTCTGACAACAGGTAGAACATCCTTATGTGATGCCCTCATCATTTTATGTCTATTTATCATTCTATGTCTTATGAATATGTAGAGGTTTGAGAATCTGCGTATGCTCAGTCTGAACATCCAGCAACTTTTTCTTCTTTCCTTTTTTTTTTTTTTTTTGTGGGGAAAACATTTTTATTTCCAATAAAGTGAAACACGAGACAAAAGAAATGTCTATCCTGATACAATATTAGTGATGAGATGACTTGTACAGTTTTTCTTTTTAACCCACATCCCTGCCCCCACCCCAAGAAAAAATAAAGAATGAAAAATAAAAAACAAATTTAAAAAAAGAGAGAAAAATGAAAAAAAGACAGAGAAGAAAAAGGTAAGAAAAAAAGAAGTATAAAATGCAAAACGGTGCTACCTCCGCTGCAGAGCCACAGCTGGCTTCGAGGCGCTCGCCGCTTGGTGTATCAGTCTGCGCGCACGGCGTGCCAGATATTAACAAACGCTGGTAGTCTGCCAGGACAAAGAGACACGATGAGAACTAGAGCCTTATTTAGTGGTGTTTTTGTGTGAAAGTAACGTGCTGAAAATTCTCTAAATAAAGCGTGAATGCAGACAGATATCAGATTTTTTCGGTGGGAGTCCGTTCATTTGTGTTTTTGGTCAAGTTAAATATGGCCCCATCAGAGTGCAGAGGAAACCTGCAGAGGAGCAGGGAGGGGGTGTTTGGTGTGAGCGCTCTGGGCTTCTGCTGCACAAAAACACTGCTGTAGGGGTAATTTCTGCCCTAAACCTTGTGATGGGACCCAACTTGTTCCATCCCGGAGTATCACTTTAAAGCTGTGAGAGAAGGATGCGTTTGGCTAAAAGATGTCAATTGAACAGGGCCGTTCTTTAAGCCAAAACACCAGTCAATCTTTGCAGTCTTCATGCTTTTAAGACAGCAGACATCAATCGGTGTTTTACTGGTCAAAGTTGTTCAGAAATCTCGACACAAGCTTCTTGTTACAGCCTCGCCATTAAAGCCTGTCTACATTCAAGTGTTGATTTAAAAAAATACATCTGTAGCCCAAAGCATGATCAAAACCAGTAAAGACTAACTTGTTAACTGTGGGGTCTTGCTGTCTCCCTCTATGGTTTTATCATTTTTGAGTTTTTTTAGGTGAAATGATGCAAAAAAAAAAAAAAGTTTGATGGCTTCAGGATCATCTAAATTGTTTGTGACATATTGGAGGATTGAGCCTCAAACACCAAGGTCTTCCCATAGCTCTGCCTCCAGTTTTCTAAAACATCAGGTAAAGACTAAATAAAGGGCAATACCCCCAATTTCCCAAAGGTTTTGTTCCTTGTTTTTTGGTAATTCACATTTTAAATGATAAAAACTAGGCATAACATAGAAATTGCACTTATTTTACTCCAGAAGTTCCAGGTTTTTTATCTTGAAAAGTTTCAGAATGTACTTTTTTTGTACTGAAACAAACGGAAAAGGTGGAGTTGTTATTATTAAAATGTTGTTTTGAGCTTCACGAGGCTCCTGAACTGTAATAAAATGACACCCCTGCTTTAAAACAGCCTCGTTATGTCATCAGTCACACTTTGAGTACTTTTCTCTGCAGTGACAGGTTATTTCAATGCTGTTTAATAGGTTTAAAGACAGAAGTTAGAATGCATTTGTGAAGCATACCTGAAACACTGGTTATGATTTTATCTTTTTAATATGCTTTAAGGATGAAATGTGCTTGTGGACTAGCACCACCGTAAGACAATGAAGCTTTTAATTTATCGTGTAGGATAACAAGAATTCCTCTGAAACAAAAAGTCCGAACAAAAAAGTGTGAGAATTTTCTCCTCCCGTCACTTCCTCCTCGGTGTCGAGCGTCAAAACCGGCCCCTCAGGTGCTTCATTGTCCCACAAAAACCCCGGGCTTCCTCGCTCTTTGTGTGGCAGCGTGTCAGGAGCTCCCACGCTGTTCTCGCGCAGACATTACACAGCAGCACACACACAAGAACGCTAATCCTCACCCTTCCTTCCCTCGCCCAAACTACAATTATCAGATTACTCCCACAAACAAGCCACACACACGCACTTTACGGTAGCTTACAGCCATATTGTCCAAACTCAAATCATTAAATCTTAGAGTAATAAACCGGGGAGCATCAAAGGCTGGAGTAAACAGTGATTTTCCAGATTTTCTCCCCCTGCAGAGATGTTCAGTGGGAAAAGAGGGCAGAGGAAGACGCGCGGGTGTTTGTGTGTGTTTGTCAGAAACAGGAGAGAGGAGATAAAGTCCCTCATGAGAGAAACACGGAGAGTCAGCCGTGACCTCGCTCTGGTTAAGTCCGTATCAGTAACCCCGGCTCACAGGCCTGACACCGAGATATTTCATTCCCATGACTGGGCTGCAGATATTTACCCACAATCCCACAGGGTCAGGGAGCCAGTCTGTCCCAGCTGTGCAGAGAAACTTCTGCGTTTCACATGGAGTCTTTCTGAGCGTTTCAGCGTTAGAGGAGAGAAATCACATCGGGCATCGTTCAGGGTACAACCTGCAGGCGCTGAGAGCTCCCTGTGCGTCTCCTTTGACTTCCTGTCCCAAACCAGCTCCAGAGGGTCTAAGTCTGCAGACTGAGACTGTGCTGGCAGTGCCCTCCATGTCTCCAAGCTGACTATCCTCTTCTTTAGTCTTAAAGAGGTTCTGGCAGAGCTCGGACTGATGTTTGATGATGTTGGGTTTGGTAATGACGTTGTTTTAACATGATGTGCAAAATCGTTGAAACTGCAAGATTGTTTTTTGTAAACTCAATCTAATTGGTTTGGGTAGGAACCCCATCTGCAATACCTCTCCAGAGCAGGAGGTGGCAGTAATGTGCAGTAGACCCTATTCATCAGAGAGCAGAGTCAGAGGATAACCTGGGGGTTAATCTCAAAGCAATAAACTGCAGTCTCGTCTCACCTCTCTCCTCCGTGGCACCAGAAGTACTTTCTAGCCCGGTTTCCACCAAGCAGTTCAGTTTGGTTCGTCTCGGTACGCATTTTACGGCGTTTGCACTGACTGATTCTAGGACAGGACCCAAAATAACCGAGGCCAGCAGACAAGCCACTTTTTGGGACCCTTTCACAGGGGTGCCAGACTGAACCGATCAGATCTCAGAAGGTGGCGTCTGTATTTCTCCCGGTGGCACGCAGTCTTCTCTGAAAAAAAACTTGATTGATTGATTGCCACATGGAAATCACAAAGAAGACAAATTTCTGGATGTCTTCCATCGTTGCTTTTTGTTTACTTTGTCGCATTCTTCTTCTTTGTTGGATTCATTAGTGGGGTACACTCTGTCGTGCTGCTATGGCATCAAACAGTTATGTTACTGATGCGGCTGTCAACATCTGGCTTACAGGACGCCTACCACGAGGAAGCACGGTTGGCTGTGGAAACACAAACAGGACCAGGCTTAACCGAGCCAACCCGTACCAAACTGTCCTGATCTGAACCGGACTGCTTGGTGGAAACGGAGCTTCTGAGTCCCCATAATGAAGGTTGTCCCAAAGTGATGATTGTGCTCAGAGGAGACAGGAGAGAGGAGGGAGGAGACTGATCGGAGGAGCTATGATCTAGGAAAGACAAGAACTGGCTTAGTGGGAGTCTTTTCATTGTCAGACATTCTCCCATATGGGTTATCACTCCCTGATTGGACGCTGCAGTGGCTCCAACTTTTCTACATGAATTTATTTAATTGTCTTTTTATTGTCTCTTTTTCTTATGCAATATTTGTAACTATTTTTACATTATAGTCATATCTATCACTGTTATTACCACTTTGTTCACAGCCCGTTTGTCTATCTATGTCACTGTCTTGTCAAGTTCCCTCTTGGGAGACAAACTGTGCTAAAGTGTTCACGAAAAACACTGGATGGAGCGCCCTCTTTTAAAGGGAGAACATGCTGCATGTGCCTTTCTCTTTTTCTTTCTGTGCTTGCCCTCCGGGTCAGGGTGCTTCCCCCTCTGTTTAAGTCCCAGACCTGGATCCAGAAAAACAGGCCCAGACCATCCAGCTTTTGGTTTTGAAGCCAAAATTCACCCGTCACAGGCACAGCCATTGTAGCAGTTGCGCAGCCAGATTCTGCGCTTTAGAGAATGTGAGGGATTCTGGGAGAATCTGAGTGGAGGTGACAAAAACAGTATTTTTTTTTTTTCTTGACAGTCTAATCACTTCTTGATTCTACCTCCCGACATATTTTACAATCCCCCCAAAAATACACAAGAACGTCAGCTGTCAACCATCGTTCAACATGACGTAAAACCTTGTTTTAAACCTTGTATAACTAATGAAAATGCAACTCTTCAGAAAAAAAGAGGACTTGAATGAAAGACAGCCAAATGATATCTTCAAATCACCACAACAATCGGACGTGAGAAACATTTCTACCAGGTGTATTTAGTTTTTAAAGTTTGACCACAGCCCATCTGGAATGACTGGGGAGATGGATTTTTTGACCTATACTGCAGCCAGCCACCAGGGGGAGCAGTTTTTGGGGCGACTTCACGTCAAGCTGAGCAAGATGATATCAATTTTTTTTACTGTCTATCCTCACCCTCACAATGGAACCATCCTTTCCTTGATCCTGATGATGATGCAAAGAGTTCAGACTTTGATTTATCAGTCCATAGCTCCGTCTTCCTGTCTCCAGTAGTCCGTTGGTGGTGTCTGATGGTCCAGCCTCTGGTTCTTCTTCTGCCTCTGTCTTAGTGATGGCTGTCTTTCTTTCTGCAGTCTGACCTGGTCTTCTGGTTTGGCTTTGGATGCTGAAGGAAACTCTCCTCCCTGAGCTCACCTTGACTTTCTTTGACTTCATTTCTCTGGAGCAAAAACCTCTTTCTGGAAATGTTCTGATGCTCTGTCTCTTTTTCTGAATGAATTGCATTTTCCTGCTCATTTTCTGAGTGGTACTTGACTTTCTGCAGAACAATACGGTTCATTAACGGTCACCACGAGGGTCTGGACCACGGTGGGTTCCAGCACCAACTTTCAAGGCTTGATCAGTCTCCATTTTTCAGCTTTCCAGCTTTTCACTGAACCTGAGCTGCTTGAGTTTGTTTCTAAGTCTCGGTGAAGCACCACACCCTGCTCATGTTTTGCCGTCACTCTCTCTGCTCGGTTTCCTGTCCAAAGTGTCGTACCTTTTTGAGGAGCTGGACTCTGACTGACTGTACATTGAAGTAAAGCATGACCGCCAAAAGTGGAGTGAAATGGGCAGCGGCTGGGAAAAGGTGACGCGCCTGAAGGTCTAATGTTAGGTGGTGGCTCTCAGTCTGCAGGAAGTGATTTAATGCGGCAGAGATTCGTGCCCTGCAGTGACATCATGGTGCAGAAAGCGGCATCACTGGATGTGTTTCTGTGCCGTTACACGCTGCAGACTTCTGTGCTCTTTGTTTCAGCTCTGACATTCGCTTTTAAAAGAGTTTATTGAAACAAACATCTGGGATGCTTTTCAACATGACAAGAGAGAGAGAGAGAGAGAAGTCTATTTTTACATTTTGGTGAAAGTTTCCTGTGCAAGTTTGGGGGAAAGTGGATTAAAGTTGTTAAAACTGCCCCTGGGAAATAAAAACGAGCCGGGACCTCTGACACATGGCAGGAGGAGGGGAACGCTCCAGCCAGGTTATGAAAGTGAAAAACGGAGGGTGACGGCTTAAAAGAGGAGAATGGGTGTGTGTTAGGAGGGAATAGAGAGAAATATAAGTCAAACACATCTTAACGGAGCAGTAAACCCTGTTTAAAGGACGGAGGAGTAGCCCCACGGGAAATCCTAATAAGGGAAAGGCTGCATAGTTCCCAAACTCACAAGCACACCCTATTTTTTCCTGGCTGTCCCTCAGGCAAACAGCCTCAGTGTAACGTTGGGAAGCTCACATATTAAGAAACACATAATCCCCCTGAGAAGCTTCTGCATCCTTCTGATGATAACTTTTTCCATGAAACCATCGGGCTGCTCGTTCTCACAGACGTACCTGTCCCATGCTGCAGTCAGAGAGACGTTTTCACAGTAGACAGAGCACAGAAAGGGTGGTATGTCGAGCTCACTGTGTGCAGCAATTATCAAATATTTAAAGGAACAAAGGAACGGTGTTCTCTGCATGCATGGGAACAGCAGCTCAGAGGTGTGTCACACTCACATCTTCAGACGCAGCGAGCTGAGTGCATTCCTCTGAGAGGAAATCAGCGCTGAGCTGATTACGTTTGGTGAACCGAGTCATCCTTTAAAACTTCGTTGCATCATTCAATCAACAAAGGCAACTCTTGCCTCGACTAAATCCTGATTTTGAAATGACAAAGTTTAATTTTACTGCTTACACAACTTTACCCCTGAACTTAAAGAGGGGGCATTCTGATTAAAGAGGGGGTATTATCCCATACCATACACTGCAAAAAACTAAAATCCTTTCAAGTGTTTTTGTCTTATTTTGAGTAAAATTTGTCTTGTATCTGAAAAACGTCTTCAATCTCTGAAGTGACGACTGAAGTTGGAAGAGGTTGGTCTTAAGTTGTCACTGCTTACCTCCTGTCTCTCTTCACACAAAATGGCACAAATTCCCCAGGCAGTGCTGGATACAAGAGTCCAACTCCAAAACGGCGAAGGAAAAGAAGGATACAGAGTCTGATGCGTGGACTTTTAAGCTGCGTTTCCACCAAGCAGTCCGGTTCGGTTCAGTACGGGTTGGCACAGTTAAGCTTGATTTGACCTGTTTGTGTTTCCACAGCAAACTGTGCCCTCTCGTGGTAGGGGGTGTGTAAGCCGAATGCCAAAAGCCGCAGCTGTTAAATAATAGCGTGACGCCATAGCAGCGCGACACAGTTTACCCCGCTAATAAATCCAACGAAGAAGAAAAACGAGACACAGTAAACAAAGAGCATAGGTGGAAGACATGCAGCATTTCGTCCTCTCTGTGATTGGCATGTAGCTCTTTGATACAAAGAACAATCAAGCTTTGTTTCAGAGAAGTCTGTGTGCCACCAGGAGAAATGCAGCTGCTGTCGCACAGGAAGTGACGATTCTTTGACCAATCAACAGTTTGAAGAGTTGTAGCTCCACCTTCCGAGAGCGGATCGGTTCAGTCTGGCACCTATACGGAAGGGTCCCAAAAAGTGGGATGGCTCGTCTCAGGACGCGGTCACACTGGCCATCCAAAATGTGCCGTGCCTAAGCACGATTGCCCCCCTGCAGCGCCGATCCCCAGCTGGAGAGTACGACCGGCGGTCACACTACTCCTATATGAACCAGACTTTAGCGGGTATCAGACACGCGCACAGCCCGCCTACGTCATCGTGAAGTGTCTGTTTACATGAAGCGCGATCTCATCAGTCAGCACAATGAGGCACAGAGAGCACTGCTACAACTTTAGAGACTTTTGGACTTATAGTAAAATCGTTTTCGACCGACACAGCCCTCTAACACCCCGCTTTGTTTAAAATGATTGTCGAGAGATGCGCTCGCGGTGATTATACGTAATGGATCGCACACGCTGTCAGTGTGCTTGTGCTCGTACATGAAGTAAACCGTGCCGAAGCCCACCTCTTCGAAGCGTGCCGAGGCACAGAAGGGAATTGTGCTAGGCACGGCACGATTGGCCAGTGTGACCGCGTCCTCAGTTATTTGTGGATCTGTCCCAGGATAAGTCAGTGGAAACGCCACAAAATGCACGCTTTACCGAGACGAACCGAACCGGTCTGCTTGGTGGAAACGCAGCTTTAGTGTGAATAGTGAAGTCATATCAGAGCATTGGGTCGTATAGAGTGTAAACATGATTTGTGAGTTGCGAACTTTTGAACTTAGCGATCAGTTGTGCAGTTTGAGATAGAGACAAGTCAAACTATCTAAAATATCAAACAGTGCATGCTCGGCTTAACATGACTCGGCCTAAAAAGCCAAGGTCTGCCCCCCCCCAGCAGGCCTCAAAAGGGCTGACCACACAGAGGAGGTAGCCTTAAAGAGACAGCATCCAAAACTCTTATATCAGACATTGGCTTTCATACAAGTTTTCTAAAACACCTGAGGGAGACAAATAATTGTTTTTAAGCTGTAAATTAAACACACATACTATGGAGGTACCAGAGGGACAGACTAAAGACTAAAAGAAGAGCGCAATACCCCCTCTTTAAAAATTCAGCATTCATATTGGCTTTCCTATTTCATCTTTTTTTTCTTGAATGCTTCAAATCATACCTAATTTTTTTGGTATCTTATAAAAATAAAAAAGAATTTTGTGTGATTGTGTGAAGATTAAGACTGAAATGTGACAATTTTAAATGCTCAAAACCCTCTGTTCTAAAAAATAGCACAAGATCCTCACGTGGTTTTCACAAAATCTTCACAAGACCGAATGAAATAATAAGGTCATCACATAAGGATCTCCTAACTGGTTTATGATGAGTTAGAGGGGCAGGGACCTCAAACACAAAGGTCTGCCCATTGCTCTGCCCACTGACAGGCCTCCAAAGGGCTGGCCAATCAGAGAGAAGGGGATTTTTGGGGCGGGGAGCCTTAAAGAGCCAGCATGAAATAATAGTATTCTAAAACACCAGTATGAGGAAAAAAAGGGATTATTTTAAATCATGGAAAGATAAAACAGGGGTATAAGAGAAACAAGGTAAAGACTAAAATAAATATATAAATAAATAACCCCTTCTTTTAAATTTAGGACTCATTTTAAAAGACAAAAGTTCAATGGGAAACATACAATCAGCCGTAGCTGGTATGTAAAAACAGTCTTTGTGTGCTCTTCAGTAGGAGGGAAATTTTCCTCAAACGTCAGGAGTTTTAGGGTCCTGCTGTACCTGCAGGTCAAATCTGCCTCTAATAAAACCTTCATTCTGTGTTTTTCTTAAAATGGTACAATAAACAACACTTAAAGATCCTTAAAGAATGGGATTGTGGAAACTGACAGTGAGACAAAGAGAGCAGACTGAGAAGCAGACGGAGTCAGATAACGGGGGAACACGTTGATGCTGCAGCAGTAAGCACTGGCACATCTTTGTCAACTTCATCTTTGGGAGTTTAATTCACCCCCAGTAAACAAAAGGAGGAAGTGGCCCTGTGTGACTGGCTAGCAGGGACTTCCTGTTTGTGATTATGTGTCCAAAAACAGAACCAGGGTCTGTGGACCTCCCACGACTCTGCTTCACTCCGGGTTAGAGAACCAGAGACCCGCTGCGTCTGGCTGTCCACACATTGTGCTTACGTCGCTGGGGAGCCACAATACTGGGAAGCAGCTGCCGTGGACATAAAAGTGACAAATGTACGCTGTTGATAGCATAAAACACAGCCGCTATCATTAGTGCAATTAGCGTCATGGTTAGCAGCCCAGGAAACTGTCCTAATGGGTCTGTAGAGCTGACATGCTAACACGCTAACATGCTGACCTTATTCCATCAGGTGGAAAAACCTTGGTCATATATTTTTGTCTCACTTCAGGAAGCCACAGAATAAGATCTCAACAAATCAGCAGAAAAGAATAAAGGCCAAGGACAAGATGAAATAATTAGAGAAGGAAGATTTCATCTAAATTCTGAGTTAAAGAGGGGTATTATGTTCTTCTTTTTTGGCTGTACATTGTCTCTCTGTTTCCACAGTAGTATCTTATCATGATTTACAGCCAAAGAAATATTTCTTATTTTTCTCTAAGTGATGTTTCAGGAAACCCTTATCCAGCCTGTTTTAGCTGCTGTCTCTTTAAGGCTCCATGCTTTGTATCATTTCATCCTTTTCTGCACATTCATTCCTTCCCACCTGTTTCCCATCAACTAACTAATATCATACTTAGCTTATTTTCTGCAGCAGCCAAATATAATAGAAACATTTATTACACATTATTTTTTAAATAAATAAACCTTATATTTGCACAGAACTTGTGCTGTGTTTGAGAATTACAAGGTCTTTTGCGACAGCTCTCTCTTCTTTGTCTGTTTCTTGTCATTTTTTCGTCATCTTTGTATTTGGAGTGGATCATTACTTTGTATGGCTCATTTGTTGGTCATGGACACCAAACTTTTTGTGGATTCAGCGATATTTTTTTTTACTATTTTTGCTCCTGTGTTTGTCTGGAGATCCTACATGTAACCATGGCTGCATTGTTCACATGTGAAATCAGCTGTTAGCAGCCTGTAGCATGTCAATGCTAACTGGTGCAAGGCCGGATGTTTCCCAACAAGGTGAGGAGAAGGAGGTGAGGTTTTGGGCTGCCTCTCATGTATTGAACCCTGCCTGGACTGAATAGACCCTTTTGCCTTCTGATCTCTGGTTGTGTGTATGTATACTGCATTTGTGTCCTTGTTACTGTGCCTCAGTTTATGGCATCCACAAAGCCCCTTCCCTCTGATTGGCCGGCCCTATGGAGGCCTACCATGGGGCAGACCTTGGTGTTTTAGGCCCGCTTCTCCAACATGTCATGAAGCAGTTAGGAGATCCTTATGTGATGATCTCATCAGCAAGTCTTTCAGTTAGTCAAAAATCTGCACATGAGCATCTAAAAGTGTTGTTTTATATCCATGTTTTAAATATGGGAAAGTAGAATACCCCCTCTTTAAGCAGAATACACCCTCTTTAAAGCCAATGTTTTTCTTTCTTTTTTTTTATGAAAGACTTTTAAAGGGAAAAAAGACAAATTTCTTCCAGGACACTTCCACATTAGGCATTTCATGGTCAAAGAAGACTCAGACGATGTCAAGCTAAAGATATCAAAGTAATTGGTTTTACGAGGTTTCACACATCACCTCTCCATCCCTGCACCAGCCATTGATTTTGATTTATTTGGCACATTATCATCCTGAATAAAGTGAGGAACAGAGTTTTCCTAGCATCACATTTGCCGGTAAAGACTCGGAGCAGCCACCTCCTTCCTTCTCCCCGTTACTGCAGGAAAGCAGGAGCCAGTGACCCTCGCCTGCATTTCCTCGCTTTGGGCAACATAACCTACATCTCAACAATCAACTCAGCAAACCCTCCTCCCTGATAAGAACAATACAGCAACGCCAGGATACATTAATCCGAGTCTGAAGCACTAAGGAAATAATACCACTGCAATACAATGGCCCATGTTCCTTCCCTCAGGGATGCTTTGTGTGTCACAGTGGACACCCCACACTGGAAACTGAGACCACTCTGGTCTCCACAGTGGAGGTGATGTCCATTCTGAGCCACACATACTCCCACTCTAATACTACTCTGTTATTATGGGACAAATTAATCTGCAGTTCAGATGAATCTGCATCTACAGTTTCCGACCCTCACATCAATGGAAAGTCTTCAAATTCCAGCATCATCCTTTATTCTGAGTGGGCATAGAACCCACAATTCATAATACTGTAAATTGAAACCATAGACCAGGGGTCTGCAACCTTTACTTTCACCTGGATTAATGTCATTCCAGAGCCAAAAAATCTACTTTATCACAATTACTCACACAATTCACAGTTAAGACGATACAGTGTCTAAAAATCTTAAGTTTTTTTTTTAAAAATTGTAAAACTGTACGTGATGTCTTAGTTTTTTGTCAAATAAAAAATGGAATTAAATAAAAAAATTTATTTAAAAAATGATACTCAATTATTCAAAACATTTCCAGAGAAAATTTTGAAATAAAAAAAAGGAAAAATCTCAAAGAATTAAAGTTTAATAAATTTGAAAATATCAAAATTTTGCTAAATTAAAAAAAATGAAATGTAAACATAATGCAAAAAAAATCTTTAAAATATATTTTGAAATATCCCAAATTTTGCAAAATTAAAAAAAATGAAATTATGCAAAAATAAAAAATAAAAAAATTAAAAAAAAAACGTATTCTCTGAAATAATACTTGAATTGGTATCAAATATTTTAAAAAAAATATTGCTTAACTCATCATTTTTTGTTGTTTGACAATGTCATGCCTTATTGAGATGAATTTATGAATAGCACAGATCGCTTCTGCGTCAGCGTGCAGTGGCATGGGCATTTCCGGTTACCGAAAGAAGGAGTAGAAAGTGAGTTGAGTAAAGTTTCTGTTAAAGATATACAGAGAATCTTCCAGGTATCTAAAACAACACCATGTAGCAAGTCGTATAAAGGCTTTAAAATGTACGTGCTTTTATTTGTTTGGAGCTTTGAAGGTAATTTGTTAACAGTAGCTAGCCTGAGCTAGAAGACTTACTTTCGTGTTAAAAGTTGAGAGCTTCAGGTCAATCATACTTTAAAGTCAGTTCAATCATGTGTACATACTTCTCACTTCATGTGTTTGTACTTTTATAAAAGCATACAGTAAAAACGAGGCTACAAGAGATCTCCCTAAGAGCCCACTGATACATAACTCTCTGAAAAGATATATGCTAGCGGTTAGCATACATCGATAAAACTTAGTTTTTCCAGCAAAATATCAACTTTCATCTCTGAACAAACAAACAAGTGTAATGGTCTTGCACAAGAGAGTCATTTCTAATCCATTCAACATGTTACATAGCTCTTAATCTTCCAAAAATGGTATAGAGCACTTGGCGCTAGCTTGATGCTAATGTACATCAGGAATTCTATCAATATGCTAGCGGTTAGCATACACCAATAAAACTTTTTTCAGCAGAAAGAGCTGTCATCCCGTCTTGGAAAGGACACCTATGTACTATCACACGTAATCATCCTTTAACGCATAGAAAAATCAGGCCATATTTAAAAACATGAATGTAACTTTTAATATTAACCGTACAGCAGGACTGCTGAAAATGTTTTGGATGATGCACGGCACTCTACAGTAACCTGAAGTTTATATGCCACCGGATTTAAAACTTCTGAAAAAACAAAAACAAACAAACACAGAGAGATAGTTCGTTCTAAGTCATACTGTTTTTGTGTTTTACAGACCTCCAGCCAAACCTCTTCAATCTTGTCCAGCTAATGAGAGTCCCTCAGGGGGTTTGCAGGGTCACTTCTTTCCCGACACGCTGCTCGTTACAGCCTGTAAGCAGTAAACAAGAGCGTGTAATTAGAACTGTATTGGCTGTAATGATTCCCTGGAAAGGAAACACGACTACTGAGTTAAGCATCTCGAGGGGGGAACATCTGCAGCAGCATCTCAGACATTTGAAGATGTCAACACAGCAGTTGTAGTGAATGAATCGGCACTCGGGGGCGAACAGAGGAGGCCTGTCTGAGAGGATTAGGGCGGCTCGGTTTTCAGGGGTCATTTATCCTGAGTGTCGGTGGGAAATCTGCCACGCTCTCTCAGGATGAAGTGTAAAGAAAACAAACACATCTTACTGAGCGGGTGACGGCTCTTAATGAGTGTGTTAATGAGTTTATGATCTGCTGGAGTCACAGTAAAGATCTGATGTCATCATTTTTTGAAGCGTTTAACAGAAATGAGCTTTTTTAGATGGGATTTTAGATGGGAGTTCAAGTCAAGCTGACGTTGAGCTGGCGTTCGGAGCAGCTGATGTGCTGAGCAGAGCTTGACTGACTTGGCTTTGATTCCACGTTTTTTATCGCCACTTTCTACGACACGTTTACAATCTCTACCATCAGTTAGTCATAACCGTCTCTTCAGTCTGTCACTCAAGATGCTCAGATACAAGCCAAGCGTGTGCATGGCATTGCGTTGCTCGAACACGTCCAGACTTGTCCCTTACTCGCCACATCTGCCGCTGCAGGCCGCCCGGCGCCCACCCACACACACACACTCACACTCTCTCACACACACTCTCACACACACACTCTGTGCCTCCCAGAGGAGCAAACAGAGGATCTTTTATGCAAAGTGATATTAATATCTTACACTCTTGGCAGGAAGCTCATTCATAAACAGTGAGTGCAGCAGTTCAACAATTTTATCTTATGTCACCAACACGAGAAGCAGCCAAGAGTTAACAGAATGACTGTGGAGGGAAAACTGCAGATATGCAGCATTATTAACATTTACAGTATGAATGTGATGATAAACATTTTAAATACCCTGGATGTTTTATAATTTTATTTCATTTTATTGCTTTTATTCTTGTTATAGTTATCATTTGTACTTATTGGTTTTTATTGTTTTTACATACTGTAAAGCACTACGGTTCACCCGTGGGTGCTGGTAAAAGGCTGTATAAAAAAATGTATAAAGCACATTTACATTTTGAATTGACATAATCCAAGAGATATTATCATTATATGTAATCAATTTTGAGTTTAAGTTAAAAAAAAAAAAAGAAAATTTTCAAAATTGCAATTTTTTTGTCATTTGAAAAAGTGCTTAATTTTTATTGTAAATTTTTAATGTTTCAAATATTATTGCATTTTTTTATTTCAAAAAGTTTTGAGATTTTTTTTATTTATTTTTTTAATTCAATTGAAAAAAAAAATCCAAGTTTTTGAAATTGCTATTTTTTATTTAATTATTTATATCATTTATTATTTATTTATTTATCTATTCATTTTTAAATAACCTTTTGCAAAGTTTTTAAGTCACAACAATTTTGTGAAACCTTTTTTTAATTTTTGAAACTTTAATTTTTTTAATGTTTTTTTTTCTTAATTTTTATTGCATATTTTTAATGTTTTAAAATATTATTGCATTTTTTTAATTTCAAAATGTTTTGAGATTTTTTTTTTTTAATTTAATTAAAAAAAAAATCCAAGTTTTTGAAATCGCTATTTTCTATTTAATTATTTATATCATTTATTATTTATTTATTTATTTATTTATCTTTAAATAAACTTATGCAAAGTTTTGAAGTTATGACAATTTTGTGAAAACTTTTTAAATTTTTGAAACATCAATGTTTTTAATGTTTTTTTTTTTTGCTTAATTTTAAAACATTGTGAATTAATTGCATTTTTTTTTAATAGAGAATTTACATATTTGTTGAAGGAGGAATCAAATTTATAACTCAGATTTTGGATTATTGGGGAGCTCTCTTATTTTACTGGTTTCAGTGAGACTGATCTGGACACTGTTTGTGAATCGATGCGGCTGATTAAAGACATAAGCACTGAACAGAAAGACATTTTCCGATAAGAAAAAAATATGTGCAATTTTATAAATTTGAGAAACTTCTCGGTTAGCTAATTATTCACTAGATTTTAACCATGTTTAACACTTAATACTTTTTAGTCTAGTCTTTATTGTGAAGATAAAGTAGATTTTGTGGCTCCTTAGTGACTTTAATCCTGGTGAGCTGAGGAAAAACGGCTCCTATGAAAGTAAAGGTTGCAGACCCCTGCTCTATTCAGTCAAACATTAGGACAATAAAAGGTGAAGAGTTGTGATTTACCAGACCATCCGTGGTATTCAGAGCACTGCTGGATTTATTTCATATGAGACACTCAGTAACACATAATGCCTTCATTGTTGGGTGTATCTTAATTCCTCGTCAGCTCAAACCAGCATGTCTAACCTGATTATCTGTATAATGTCACCTTTCCACGAGGATGGAGGTTCGTTCTGGTCTGATCTGATTCTGAGCAGCTGTCCGTGTTTTTCTCCAACAGGCTGGTCGAAAAAGTAGAACAGGTCTCTCCATCTGTGCTGAACCAGTCCAGGGGACAGACCGCGACCCCCAGGTCACACAATGAGAAGGAAATCAACACAAATCCTGTTTACCCGCCACCTCACAATGTGACACAATAAACACATTTCCCCCCTTTCCCAACAATGAACGGCGGCACAATGGGGAGCTTTTAAATGACACTTAGATTTTAAAGTCACATGTTTCATAATCTCTGTTTGAAGGAGGGAAGTTAAAGTGTTGAAATAGTTTACTTTTTGTTCATCAACTTCCTGTTTCGATTAAATCTGCTTTGGAACAATATAAATGAACATGACAATTTAACTTTTGAGTGTATGAGATATTAGTTTAGAGTGTAATCTGGTTGATATGAGTCTCAATGGTCATTTTGAGGCACTTCATGTTCAATTTCTGTTGTTAATTCTTAACATTTTAAAGAGGGGTATCCTGCTTAAAGAGGGGGTATTCTGCTTTCCATTATTTTAAATATGGAAAGCAAGGAACAATGCTGGATGTTAAAACTAAACATGCGCCAATTTTCAAATCTCTACATGTTCATATGTCAAAAAAAATCTCAAATCTGTCTAGAAAATAGAACAAGATCTTTGAGATATCTTCATGGGACTTGCTGAAATGATGATGTCATTGCTCAAGCAAGATCTACCTATCCAGAAGGCTGGGCTTTTAGAGAGAAGCTGTAAATAGTGTGAAGCTACTACGGGGACACCAGAGGGACAATATAGAGCTTAAAAAAAAAAGACAATACCCTCTCTTTAAGAAGCTACCATAATTTTGGCGTCACTTACAGGCATTCAGTCTTTTTCCCACCACTAGCAGCTCTACTACTCAATGTAGTAAGTATGTCGTGTGATTTTGTGAAGATTAAGACTGAAATCAGGCAATCCATTTGGAATAATTAATCTCAGTGGGTTAATAGCCAAACAGCCAAAGCTGATTAAGAGATAATGTGACTGAGACATTAACATGACAAAACTTGTTTAGTCTGACTACAAACATTTGAATAATGTGAATGTAAACAGACTGATTTAGGTTACACACACTCAGACACCACCTTTCCCTCCTCCTCCTAACATTTCTCCCCATCGCCGCCTCTCTCAGCACTCCTACGCCGTCTGCCCTCAGGGTTTCAACGTCTGCCTCGTGTTTGTTTCTCTTTCTCTCCGGCAGCTGCTCTACCTGTAACGTTTCTGGTGGAGTTTCTAGGTGTCACTCTGCGGTTGCTGAGAATAATGGGAGTCTGATGATGTTGAAAGAGACGGTTCCCACCTACATACGGTTCACATGATAACATCATTTGTTTGGCAGTTGGCTTACACTATAATCTGAAAGTATTTTATGAAGCTGTGGTTTGAAAGTTGCTCAGTCAGCGCTGCAGTGGTCTGACAGCTGTTTACCTCGTCACTTCTCTGAGAAGTATCCTCCATGTTTGAGAGTTTTCAAACAAATATCAATAAAGTTTCATCAAAAGAAAAAAAATTACTTCATGGTAAGATGTTTGAGTGATGTGTTTGACTTTTTGAGAAGGAAAGATGAGAGGTTTTGTATGGAAACACATCGTAGAGATGGAGATGTTATGTGTCTCTTTGTCCAGAGGGGGCACAAAAATGCACAAAATGAGGAACCAGGAGCTTATAGTTACTGTTCAAACATTTCCCAGAACTAAAAAGTTCCCAGGTTAATGGGATCTTAACTTGGGATTGAACAATGGGGGCTAAAAGCTTTATTATATGCCTTGAGGTTTGGTGACTCAGCTACAGTGTTGGGCAATTACTTTAAAAAAGTATTTAGTTTTAGTTACTCATTACTTTCCCAAAAAAGGAATGAATGACTAAATTACTCCTTCATGATGTAATTAGTAACCGAAAAAGTAATTATTGCATCACTTAAAAAAAAAAAAAAAAAAAATTCAGAATTAAAGAATTCAATTTTGAGCAGGTTTTGCTCTTGGACATAATGTCCACATGGCCATTCTTGATTTTTACTTCTATGACATTTTAGTGGTTTTCTGTTTACTTCCATCCTGAAAACAATTTTAATGATTTTTTGTGATTTCTTGAAATTTTTTGTCTTTTTTTTTTTTTTTTTTGCCAAATTTCAAAACGTCAATTATTTGCATTTTTTTTTTTAAATAGAGAGTTCACATATCTGTTGAGGGACTCATCTGGACCATAGACTATAAAACATGGACGTAGTCTCGCCGACGTCACCCGTCTGTTTCTGAAACGGAAAATGAAGCACATCAGCTATAGCGGCCATATTGGTAGTGGCAAGGGCTTCCCCTACAGCCATAGTGCGCCGGCCGTCACGTGACCCTCAGCTGTGTCTCTTATTGGGGGAGCTTGCGATCTTAATATCCTCTGAACAGCCGCGTTAGAAAAAAAATCACCCCCCGTTCAGTGGGTGCCGGTAGTAGAATAAGCGATCCAGACAGGAGACCTTTTTTGAACCAGGCTGTAAATAGGTTAATTTCTGCTTTGAAAATGGCTTTTATTTTGGCTTGGTGTGTTTGTGACTTTCGGTACTTCCGGAGCCAGCCTCAAGCTGACACTCAAGGAACATGAAATTTTAGCACTTCCGCATTGTCTCATATTCTTAGACCAGAGGTTGCTGCTTGATCTGGACACTGTTTGTGAATCTACGAGGCTGATTAAAGTCAGGAGCACTGAACTGAAAGAAGTTTTTGCAACAAGAAAAAGAAATCACATACAATTTTATAAATTCAAGAAACTTCTTAATAAGATAATTTTTTACAAGATTTTAACCATGGTTAGAACTTGATAAACTTTTTAGTCTTTATTGCGAAGGTGAAGTAGATAGTGGCTCCTAAATGACTTTAATCCAGGTGAGCTGCAGTAAAATGACTCCTATGAAAGTAAAGGTTGCAGACCCCTGCTCTATTTAGTCAAAAAGGAAAGTAGTTATAACGTTACTTAAAAAAAACCCTTTAATTTTGCAAAAGAATTCAGTTTTTGGGCAGGTTTTTCTCTGGGACACAATGTTCACATGTCCGTTTTTGCTTTCTACATCTATAATATTAAAGTGGTTTCTGTTTACTTCCATCCTGAAAATGCCACTTTCAACCCCACTGACCGCTTGACACTCATGCATATTAAATCTGCAGCTCCTGTCCTGTGTCTAGCTGAGTAAGCCAGGTCTGATAGACCTACTAACCCTCCCGATTTAGGAGGGATTCTCCCACTTTTTTACGCTGTCTCTCACTCCACTCCCGACTTATAATTTCTCCAGATAAACCCCTTATTTTTTAGTCTGCTCCTGTCATCTCTGATATTTTTTCAAGTTAAAACAAGTCGGCTACTTGTGCCCTACATTCAAACCTCAAAAAGCATCCACCCCTCTCTTCCTGGAGTTGGTTTGATCCAAAATACGCTGCATGAGATCCTCTCTGACTGCAGGTTACACAGACACACACAGGTAGCTGTGTGATATTTGTTGCTGAAAAGTTTACTTTAGCATCAGCTCTGTTTACTTTAGCATCAGTCTGCTGCTTTTCCCCATATTTTATTTGCAGTTACTTTGCTCAACTACTATAAACCACAGAAAAACATCTGTGAATAAATCAGAAAGTTGTACCGACTGGCTCAGATCTAAAGACTTCAGGAACTGCTGTGAGACGGGGTTGTTTAAAGGTTGATTTCACAATTTCAAATATTTTTCCTCTGACTTAACAAACTTCCTCAAAGTCACAGAAGAAATAAGAAAACTGCTTTCGTAAGACTAAACTGACATTTCTGTAACCTCCTCTTAAATATCTCAGGAAATGAAAGTATCATTGAGTTTTGATATTTGAACTTTTTAGATGGCAGAAACCTGACACACTGACCCTCATTCCCCTCATTATTCCCAGGTTATACCTCAGAAGCCCCCCCTCCCTTGCTGAGTCAAACATGTAAAAGTAAACAAACACACCTGTTATCAGTTTGTGCTCTTACCTGTGAATGACAGCAGTAACCTGTGTGAAGGTGCTCAGCCTCAGTTCACAAACCACTCGATGGGAATCTGAGTCAAAATCTGCTGACGGTAAAAAAACACATGAGAGTCAGTGTCAGTGTTTATTTCTTAGAGAGGATCTAAACTGCTAACAGGACAATTCCCAGGCTAACACTCTGTTCCTACAGTTAACTTTAACACTGGTTACATGACTGATTTTTTTTTTTTAGCTTCCAATAGATAGAGAAGTTTTGGCATGTAACCAAAAAGATTGTTAGGCATCTTTTCTTGTCTTTTATCATCTTGAAAAAAGACATTTTTTTCTGTCCTTGTAAGATGAATGTGGCTCGAATTAAGTCTATAGACTGTTTATCTAAAGATAAAACATAACTCAGATTTCAGCTTTTTGCAGTGTATCTGATGTGTAGGGCTAAAAACATGCTAGAGCATTTTCTGGAGTTCCCCAAGGTGCCATATTCGATCCTCTTTTTTTCTTTTTTTTTCCCTTTCCTTTTACAAACATTTTTTAATTCTTTTACAAACATGGGTTAATTGAATGCTTTTCAATTACAATTATATACCTCTTACTACAAGAAAGTCAACAAGCATTTTTTTTCACTTTTGGCCAATTTCTTCGCTCTTTATCAGCAATTTGGGCGTTTTTGCCTTTACTATCTTGAAATAAGACATTTTTTGAAGAAAGGAGGAATATTTGATAACTCTTTAAAACCTGTCTGAGTGCCAGTGCTCACATTTTACAAGTGTCCAAGTGCTTCGAGCTCCTATTACATAAATCTTATGTATAGATACTTGTATATGTGGGGACAAAATAAGTTTGGAAGAAATACTTCTGCGTCAAAAATGTCCCAACACTAGATTGGAGAAAATAAAACCTGCTATTAAGTCTGACCTTGATATTTGATAGGTTTAAATCCATAAAAACTTTTCCTACCAACTTCAGAAGGTGAGATGTTTAATGGCTTAGCTCTGTAGCATTGCAGCATGTATCGATTTAAGCTTAAATCAGGGGTGAGAGTAACCAAAAGAGGACTGGATTTATTCAAAGTAACACATCAATTCCTTATTTGTTATATACTTTTTTGTGATTTCTTGTCATCAAGTGTGCTCACACATCCTTTTTCCCCTGAATTATAAGATTTCTTTCTCTGAAAAAATAGTAAAAATTAGAAAAAAATGGCCCTAATCATCTTCTGTAGTTATGTGCTGCGTAAACTTAAGCAAATTCTGCTGATTAAGGAACATGTTCTCCATAAGGGGTAATATCAGCAAAATATGTCAGGATGCTTCCATGGCAGGATGTAATTTGTTTTAAGACTATTTTGACCTGCAAAACAACATTTTAAGCCCCAAATATTTATTTTCTGGACAGTTAACTGTTAACTTTAAGCTAGTCTTGTGCGCAGCCCAAGTCTTACTTTTGAATAAATTAGGCTAAAGTAAGCTGTACCTGTGCCAGACTTGTTAATTATTTTTAATTTAATATGATTTAATTTATTTATGAAGGGACCATGTACATCTATTTTACATAAATGTCACCATTTGATGCATTGTACCAGAGCTAGCTTAAAGCTAATAGCCACTACGCCGCTACATGTCAAGAGGCGGGAAAAAACCCGGAAATCAAAGCAAACTAACTTACCTCCTCATCAAGTGTGGAGTTTGTGTGCTCCTGGGAGAAACTGCCAAGTTTGTGTGCGTGTGTGTGTGTGTGTGTGTGTGTGTGTGTGTGTGTGTGTGTGTGTGTGTGTGTGTGTGTGTGTGTGTGTGTGTGTGTGTGTGTGTGTGTGTGTCACGCCCCTCGACGCTGAGGAGCAGCCGCTGGAGGAGTGAGTCCCCCTCAAGTCATTTCCAACCCGGGATCTGAAGTGACAACATCCCGTGCTCGGAGTTCACAGACGCGCTTCACTTTCTCTGCTGTGGATGTACTCAGGGATGAACTGAAGAGTTTTTTTTTTACCTGACGAAGAGGAAGACACTTTATCGGATCTATGAAAAAACCCACGTGGATTTGTATAACCATTTTAAACCAGAAGGAATGCATATTTTCTTTGTGAAACTTACTTTCTTATTGTCGCTAATCGCACTAACACGAGGTGAGTGACTGAGAGCTTCTCATGTTTAAGTTTTAAGACTTAAAAGACGAAAAAAATGAAGTTATGTGGTTATTTTCTCCTTTTAATCTGTAGGTTTTGGATGTAAACTTGTTGCTTCAGCTCCAGTGTCATGTTCTAAAACTTTTTGGGACCTTTTCTACAAGTTTCTGAAGTTGCTGTAGGTTGAAATCCACCTGATTCACTTTGATTGTGCTATAAATCCTGTTAATTATACCTTAAAAACACACTTTCAGCACCTTTTTGTATCAAGCATCAATGCATGAGTTGTGCACATGCCCAACTTTTCCCACTCCAGTGTTAGAGCATGCTTTTTGCAGGTTTTATTTTTTTTATCATATAGCAAAGATATGTTAACCTCCATGCTACTGCCAGACCAGTGTCAAGTCCTAGTCCAGCTCCAAAAACCTGCACTTTGAGGTGGCATAAGTCACACCTGGTCTCCACATTTATGGAGGTCTACTTGTGCTATTTGTTTTAAATCCACCTGAGGAAACTTATATGTAATTGTGCTGGTGCTCCAGGCTTGCTGTAAAGTTTGTTACAGGTGTATTAAAAGTTTCCTTTCACAGGTCTAAGATGCTCTCCGGACTCGTGTTTGAACCAGGGGAAGTGTGAAGTTACCCCAGAAGGAAACGGAGAGTGCAAGTAAGTTTTTTCCCTGACTAATGTGTGTGTGTGTGTGTGTGTGTGTGTGTGTTTTGAGGAATACCTGTGGGGAGAGTTGGAAAAGTGTGAATGTGAAGTTTGGGATGACTCAGATTTTTGGTTGACATGTGAGGGGCGAGCGTTCACACCACTGCTGCTATTTCTGGGAGGCAAATGGTCAGGGAGCTGAGACAGGAATGAGTGGACATTGATGAGGACAGGGGTCACTCCTCTGAGTGTGTGTGTGTGTGTGTGTGTGAGTGCCACCACTCTCCCTCTGCAGCCAAACTCTCGCAGCCCTAAATCTTGCTTTTCTTTTCTTCCACGGAGCGACAGCTGGGGTTGCCAGAAGCCCGGCGACCATTGTTCTCCGCTGCGATTAATTCTGTGTGACTAATCTGGGTGAGGCTTCCCAGAGAGACCCTCAGACCCTGTCCTTCTAGTACCCCCCCTTGCACCAAAACCCCTCCTCTCTCCTGGGATTGTATCCCCTCCTCATGTCTCTCCTCCTCTCTGTCATTCCCTCAGACAGATGGCAGAGGGTAGAAGTTTTTAACCCGCTGGAAAACAGAAACAAGTCCTGCACTTTGTCCCATGTTTGGATGTTTTCACTCCCCATGTAAACCAGTAAGCTCCAGCTCTGCCCAGAACTGGTTTTTACTACAAAAGCCTACTTTCGCTTGGCTCCGTCTCCCGCCTGGCATGAGCAGCAGCAGCCAGTGTCACCTTACCGTCGCACAACTCGGCGACTGGGCGAGTGATCAGGCCGACTGGGTCACAGTTTCAAGACATCCTGGCCCCCCGCCACATCTTAATTTGGTCCGGTTTTGTTGTCCGTCCCTCAATTACACACTCACCCCCCCTTCTCCTCCCTCCTCCCCTCCTCGCATCACCTTCCCCACCTCCTCATTGGGCCACAAAGCCATCATTGTGCCCCTGCACCGTCCTCCTCCTCAGACTTCTCCAATTAAACATGGAGATGGACGAGCTCGCAGATTTGAAAAGGTTTGAGCGGGCACACAGGGCTCGGTTTGTGGCATTGTGTGTGAGTGAAAGTGTGTGTGTGTGTGTGCTTTTAAAGCGTTGCTCTCTTATTGTGTTTATCGTCACTGAGCCACAAGAGGGCTGGGAAAAGTCTGAGCTGGGACACCACAAGTTTACAAAACTTAAGACTGCACAAGAGGTTTTTTTGCAGGTGATTCAAGCTTTAATATTTCCTGGTTGTAGCTTTAAATGTGCTGATCTGTTGAATTTTTACACAGATATATGAGGACAGACTTGATTTTTGTGGGTTTTGGGCCTCTGGTTGACCTAAAAGACAGATTAAAAGACAACATATTCATTGGTTTCACATGTGTCTGATCACCTCTTTGCTCCTTGAGTCTTACCCACATCTGGTCTTCTCTGATTCTTTGTGTTTTTCTGCGTGGATATTAGATGACAGTTACATTAGATGTGAGAGTTTTGGAAGTGTTAAAAGTGAGGTTTTCCTTCTTTTAACTTCTTGTTTTAATATAATTGCCTCCAGGTTAACTTGTGAGCTTTGAAACCCTGGAAGTAGAAAAGTTGAGTCTCTGCTATCTGTGTTATCAAGTGGTGTTAAGATGTATTCTCCTCTGCAGGTTTCCTCTGCACTCAGACGGGGCCAATTTTTACTTGACCAAAAACACAAATAAACAGACTCCCACCGAAAAAATCTGATATCGGTCTGCATTCACGCTTTATTTAGAGAATTTTCAGTGCGTTACTTTCACACGAAAACACCGCTAAATAAGGCTCTAGTTCTCATCATGTCTCTTCGTCCTGGCAGACTACCTGCGTTTGTTTATATCTGGCACGCCGCACGTGCAGACTGATACACTAAGCGGCGAGCCCCTCGTAGCCCGCTGTGGCTCTGCAGCGGAGGTTGCGCCGTTTTACAACACGATGAGGACTAGGCAAAGCTTGTCATGCACAAATTTCCCTGGTGGCACAGAACCAGGATAGTTTAAAACATTTAAACTTACTCAAGCCTTGAAGATACACAAATTGAGCTGAACGTCACATCATTCGTTCTAATTCACCTGCCAAGTCCAGAAAAATGTTTTACTTCAAGATGGTACAAGAGAAAAATGATGCCTGTGGCTCATAAAAGGTTGAAACTCTGTCACTTAGGTGTATGAAAAATAACTTTTTTAAATCTTGAATTTAGAAAAGCCTTATTGTAAGAAACTAAATATCACCTAACTAATGTGAAAACTAAATCTAAAGAGGACTGAGCATAGAGCCTTGGGGAACTCCAGGGAGTTCACCAGCATGTGTTTTCATTCTTAAGCCCTTTGGACCCCAGACGCATATTTGTCACACAAATATCTGGCACAATAGTTACTTTTTCCGAACCTACTGTTTTTCAATGCAGTATTTGCGGAGCGAAATTGCGGGGTTTTTTTGTACCAAGGTTGATTTTCTCAAAGTTTCGCATACGACAGGTACAAATCCGACCAATCACATGCTCGTTGTTCACACGTCACATACCAAAACAGTCAACATTGATTGTGTTCGTGTCCCAGCACCTGATTCTTTACGACAAAAGACATAAAAACTACAAAGACAATGATTACAAAGACGTTGTTTGAAGGAGAATAGCTGCGGAGATTGACTATGACGCCTCCAAATTTTTCGCAGAGGCCTTTACACATCAAAAACTAGAATCTAAACGGGTATTTATGTCTTAATTTTGTGACAATTGTCTTGTTAGACTTAATATGAGCCTAAAGGTCCGTAAAAGTCAAGATATTATAAAACAAAACGCTAAAAAAAAATGTCCAATGTGGTAAATGAAAGGTTCTTGTATTGAGACATTATTCTTGAATTTGACAAGTAATTTTTTTTTTCCCACTGGCACATTTTTGTTACTCTTTATAAGAAATTCAGGCCTCAATTTCCTCTTTTAATATCTCGGAATAAGACATTTTTCTGGACTTGTCGGCTCAATGTGACTCACATTAAGTCCCTGCTCCCATCAAATCCAAGACAACATGTTACTCAAGTTTTCCCAGTAACCAAACTTAAGTTCTCCTAAGAGCAAAACTGGCAGCTTTATTGTGTAAAAATGACTTCTGTGAGGTGATTTTTCTTTCAGTGACTCATCAGAGAAAGGTGTTTAATGTCTGTAGTTGATGTATAACTTGTCTTTGTTTAACAGTGTTTAACTCGTTTCTAAAGGAAGCAGCTTGTTCCCGAGCTTCAGTTTGATCTGACCGAGTTGTGTTCTGGCTTCACTTCAGTCAAGAAGCCGCTGCTCTTGAACTCGAGTGTTATAATTGAGTGGCATTGAGTGTTTCAGTTTTATATAGTCTGACAGGGATGCCTCCTTGACATGCCATACCATAAATACCTCCTCATTGAAGTTTTATCTGCTCCGAGGAGGCCGCAGAAGCCTGGCAGCAGCGACAGAGCCGAGCTGATCCAGACCAGGAAACATAACTCCCAGATTCCAGTGGCACAACAATGAGCCGAATGAAAGCAGCTCTGACAGTAATTCTCCTCTGTTGGACGGGAGGGATGAGAGACGTGAGGCTGGCGAGGAAGGAAGCTGCAGAGAGATCACATACCTCCAGTTTTAGTCAGTCAGAGTGATGAAGAAATGATTTCTGACGGCCTGTTGAGCGCTGCGAGTCTGATGATGGGAGTTTAGGTCTCTGTGGTGGTGATCGCTCAACAAAGACATTCTTCTCGTTTGGTTATTTCGACGGTTTAAGATGTTTTGGAAAATAAAGAAGGAGAAAAGTTAATAATTGTTTACATTTTTAAAGATCGATAACAGAAGATACTTTGATTTTCCTCCCTTGCTGCGGACACTGCAGGCAGTTGCATCGGCATTGAAAACACATTTCTCCATCTTTAATTGCAGCGTATCAAATCTAAAACAGTAGCAACATTTTAAACCCTAATGTGAGAACTTTAAACCCCTCGTTGTGATTTCCTGCCTCCTCTGAGTCTTTTAATCCCCGCCTGGTATGTGCAGAGACTTCTACAGTATCCGACCACTTCAATGAAAGTGAGCCCTTGTCTCTCCTCGGTTCTGGGGATTCCTTAATGGCACCTCTGTTCGCTGGGGTCAGATGAGTCTATCTTAGCCTCCCCCTCCCTCCGCACTCACTCCTCTCCCCCCACGTCTCCATTCAGAGTCAGGAAACAGCCTCAGAGTGGCCTGAGGGAAGAAAAGGTGCCGTATCTGATCATATCGTCACAACCAGAACCACACAGCGCTGGGCTTTTTTATCGGACGCTGCAGCCGGTGTTGGGTTCAGGAGTTTGGTCCGAGCGCTGAGATAAATCAGACGAACTTTGATCAGGACTGAAAGTCTCCGACTGTGTGTGAGACAAAGACACCAGGCGTGCTGCAAACCACACTTCCTCTTTTCTTTTTCACTCCTTCTTTCAGACGAACCACCTGCCCGTCTGTGAGTGATAGGAAAACAACTCAGACAGACGCTCACTCGCCCATACTGCCTCATAATACCCATGATTACTTGTGGTTTTGTCCATTCAGCTCAGACACAGATGAAGTTTGTCTGCCAGGTGTGCTCTAAGCTTTCAGCCACTCACAGGATACGACGCGAGCTGTCTTTGTAGATAAACAGGTGGACTGGCTGATACTGATCAAGATGTCGACTTCACAGAGAGAAAGTTAGACGGTAAAAGAATCCTGAAGGACTTTATTCATTGGAAAAAACAAAGTGGAATATTAAAACTTTCCACTTTGATGATTAAGTACCCACACTCTTCATCACATCTGTCAATAAAGCCTGCAACTGCTCTACTTTACCTCCTACAACATCAACAGCCCACCAACTTTCCATGCACCTGTGGCTAACCTCAAGTTTTACAGCCTTGGGAAGATAACTAAATCTACAAAAAGACAAATCTGGAAGAAAATACAGATTTTAATTCTGTGTGGATGGATTCACTTAACTGCCAACACACCAACTTAATATACATGCTTGATTTGTGGCAAGACATTACCAAAAAACAAAAAAATGACAAGTTGAGCAATATTATTGATAACTGTTATAAAATTATCTTTTTTTTTTTTTTTTTTTTTTTTTTTAATTTCAAACTTGCAAATTTATGAAATTTAATATATTTTTTTATTTTAGGAAAATTTTTGCACTCTTTAAACATTTTTTTATTTTAAATTTTCAAAATTTCAAAATTTTGAGAAGTTTTTTAAAATTTCAATTTTTTAAAATTTTTTTGCAAATTTATTAAAAATTTTGATAATTTTTAAATTTAATTTTCTTTTTTTTTTGGGGGGGGGGGTTGCAAATGTTAAATTTTTGTTTTTCTAACTATGTGTTGAATTTCATACAGTTAATACAGTTTTCAAAAATTTTGAACTTGCAAATTTTTTAAATGTTATGTTTTTGGAAATTTTTGCATTTTTTTTTTTTATTTTTGCAAATTTATTAAAAATCAGAAAACTAAGACAGCACATACCCAAATATTTTTAATTCCAAAACACTTGTGGTTTAGATAATTATTCACTAGATTTTAACTATGTGTTGAATTTCATACTGTAAATTGTCTTTATTGTGAAGATTTGAGTAGATTTTGTGGCTCCTGACTGACTTTGATCCAGGTGAGCTGAGGCAAAACTGTTCCTGTGAAAGTAAAGGTTGTAGACCCATGCTCTATAACGATAACGATCAACGAATTGATTAATTGTTATGTATGTATGACAAGTCAGATCAAGGATATTCTTGGCACCTTGCATAGTTTTCTACCCCCTCGTCTATCACAGTTTTTCTGTGATAGTAGGTTGAGACAGAGAGGGTGATTTATTCAAATCTTGCAGAGTAGCGTCGTCTCAATTAAACACTGTGTCTTTGTACTTTCTAGAAATGACGATCGCTTTTCAGAACCGTTCACAGATGTTCTTCTGCTTTTCATAAAATTCAACCACCATCCATCAACTGATCTGTCCCTGCCCCTATCACTACGCAGCCATCAAAAATAAAAAAATCTACGTGTCACTGTACTGTCAGTGTGAACGCACTTCCATTCAATTATTTTCTACTACTTATCCTGTTCACAACCCAACAGGCAATTAAGAATCACCAATTAACCTGATGAGTATTTGAGGCTCATGAACTAATACAACTCTGTATCAGCCCTTCAAAAACCAACATGAGTCAACTCCAACAGAAAAATGTATTTGAACTGTTTTACTCCAGAGTTATGGTACCGCAAGGTTAGCCGTCTGTGTGTTCATCATTTTACAGCAGAAATGAACCAATGGCACAAAAAATGTTGCCAAAAAGGTCTTTCAAAACTTTTTCAAACTTTCGAAAGTTGGCAGAGTTGTGCAATATTCGTTGTGATGTTCACTCAAAAGCCGTGAAGTTAATTTACTCTAAGCCATGAAGAGTTTAAATATCCTGTTGGTTTTTCTGAGCATTGAAAACACACATTTTCAGACATCTCAACCCTTTAAGGGATTATCTAATGCTTTATGTCTTCTGGCAAACACTTTCTGCAGTAGTTTGTCTAATATGAGAGCTAAATGTGTGCGTTCAGCTTTTTAAATCTGCAGATTCAAAGCCTACAAGCCGCCGAATGCTGGTCTTGATTTATGGGGGACCGTCAGTCAGGAAGCAGCGATGGGACATTTAAGCTCCGGCGTAACCCTTGAAGTCACCGCGTACAGTAACAACCCTAGTGTCCGGTTGCTCCGTCAGCTACACCTTCACACACCCGTAAAAGCCTTTAAGTAGTTCCCAGGATCGTAAAGTAGGCAGTAGCAGAAGTCATTAGGGTCGGCTGTGACTCTCAGGACACACACACAAACACACGCATTAGCTGCTGTTCCCTCAGGGAGCACGCTTTTTCCCATGGGCCGTGTCCCTAATGCTCCCAAATAAACAGGGTCTCTAATGAAGGCTGCCAGATGTGGGCTGGCCAGGTCAGCTCTCCTGTACGATTAGAGAGGAAGGAAAGAAGGAGGGATGTAAGGAGAGGGAGCGAGGGGCAGCGCTTCCCCTGTAATTTCTGCAGCCAGCGGGGATTTATGGTAACTTTGGTTTCTGTTCCACAACAAACAGCAACCCTCTTCTCCTCTGCGCCAGATTCGGTTTCATGTGCAGAGCTATTTTTGTTTCTGTGATTTATGTGATTGAAGCTGAATTTAAACACTCATATTGCAGTGTTTAGCTCCTCCACCCGTGGTGGCACAGTTGTCACCGTGGTTAGCCGCGTTGTGCTGCAGGGAAAACACACAAGAGGAGTCGAAGAGGAGAAAGAAGGAAGGAGAGCAGAGTCCTACTCCCTGGGGCTGCTAAAACAGATCAGACAAGACTAAAGGGGGCTTTGCCGAGGCACAGAACCAAACAGCCAGGAAATGAGACCGGGGGGTGGGAAGCCAGGTACAAAACAATGCTCCACTAACACAGTTTGACTCTTGCCTGTGGCTCAATGAGGGGCTCATCTGAGATTAACAGAAAGAAATGGAAAAAAAATCTCATGTTTTACATTTTATTTAAGAATTACATCTTTTTGTCCACTCTGTCAGATATGGGAGCCTGCCCACAGCGCCAAAATGTTCGCTAAAAGACAGGACTCATCAAACAGATGTTGAACATCATTATAGTAGTTAAATTTCATTACCAGATCAAATCTTGGGTGTCCCAGAATGTCTCAGAAACACAAAAACTCCTAATGTGACCCCTCTTTGAAATTTTAAAGAGGGGGTATTCTGCTTCCCTTTATTACAAACATGTATGCAAATTAACAATGCTCAATGTTCATGCTAAATGTGTACAAGTTTACAAACTGCTATTGTTAAAAAAATCGATCTTACCGAGATTTTCACGAGACTTGCCAAATGATGATGTCATCACATAAGGTGTCCTGACAGGTTCGTGAACATTAAATAGTGCAGGCCTCAAACACCAAGGTCTGCTTAATACTTTGCCCTCAACTGGCCTCCAGAGGACTGGCCAATCAGAGGGAAGGGGGTTTATGGAGCAGGGAGCCTTAAAGAGACAGCAGCTAAAACAAGGTGTTAGAGGCTGAAATAAGAGTTTTCTAAAACACCAGTGTGAGAAAATATTTTCCCACCAACTTAAAAACATAATATCTGTCAATTTATAATAAATTATCAACTCATGGGTCATGAAGATGGACACCAAAACCACTTATGTTGACTTTAAGACCAAGACCTGTTAGGAACTTAAAGGATTCTGGCACTTGTGGCGCCCCCTGTGGTCAAAGTGATGTTCCCCCTCTACATTCTAAGACTGTTGTTTTTTTTAAGTTAATTTTTCTGGCTTATTCTGCCTTTTTGTAAAGAGTAAATGAAAGTAGATTGGCCATGGGTTGGGTTCAAACCTGGGATGCCCGTTTAACCTAAATGCTTAGCTACACCAACGCCAAAACTGTTTGTTGTGAAAGCAAATCTTACCTTGCTGTTTTTCAATTTTTACTTTAATCTAGATTTTTGAAACACTGGCTCACCTAACTTTCAGACGACCTAACAAGAGGAAACAAGGTGAAGTCGAAGCCCTTAGCTTCTTTGCTAACAGCTAAAATGTGCTAATCCGTTCGTCTAACTCCTATGCTGTGTGTGCCATGAGAGAAATTAGAATAGAATAGAACTTTATTGTCAATGTAACAAGTACAATGAAATTGAAGTAACAGCAGCAATCAAGAAAACAAAAGTAAGAAAGTGTATAGAAAGTGCTGTTGCTGGGTTAGCACAGCTAGCTCGTCTATCTTATTGGAGATAGATCTTACCTTCCCATTAATGATGGACGGAAGGACAGGTCGATGTCGTCACTTCTTAGCTCACACCTGAGAACCAGCATGTCGTCCTCACCTCCTTCTCCTCACCTTGTGGGAAACATCTGGCCTAGCACCAGTTAGCATTGACATGCTACAGGCTGCTAACAGCTGATTTCACATATAAAAAATGCAGCCATGGTTACATGTAGGATCTCCAGACAAACACAGGAGCAAAAATAGTAAAAATATCACTTAAGCCAAACTAGTTTAGTGACTACGACCAACAAATGAACCATACAAAGTAATGATCCACTCCAAATGCAAAGATTCCGAAAAAGAGACGAAAAAGTTACAAGAAATGGTGCCTCTGCAGCCAGCCTCTAGTGGACACTTGAAGAACTGCAGATTTCTGTTCTGAAGTGGAAATAAATCCAACTCAAGACTTTTTGTGCGATAGCTAGAAAATAAGAATATTCGACCACTAGCTGCTGCTGGTTGACTTTAAATCTCAAATAAAAACAGACTTTCCACATTGTTGTTGTGTTTTAGTCTATTGCAAAAGCGACCTGAAAACAAGCTGCGCTTTAAACCAGAGCATCTGTGTGCCCTTTAGCCCTGACTAATAGCTGTGTCTCCTGAGTTAGTTTCTCATACTTTCCGACATCAACAACAGGATGGATAAACAAAGACTCATCCTAAAATAATCCTAATTATTATGCCATTTACAGGACTGGAGCCCGACCCTGATCCCGTCTCTCACAGAGCTTTACGCGGCACAATAATTGAATAAAAGCACAACCTAATTCACTAAGCTTCTTTAAATCAAATCCAGATTTGAGACCTGTACAGCTGCCAAAACATGATTCTAGGTTTTTATTTGTATACAGTGCACATGTGCAGCCTGAGTGTGACGTTCAAAGCCTCCGTCCCCATCTGTGTGCGACCTCAGAGACGCAGCAGATGGCGGATTGGCCCGTCGGTGAGGAAAACCCCTTTAGAGCGACGCCTGGCTGAGGGTCAGATGTCACCACAACATCTGCTGCAGGCTGGAGCCGCCGCCCGGCCCTTGTCATGCATCCCATCAGTGTCGTGGACCTGTTGCCACAGGCTACAGCGTCGGTGGCGGCGGTGAGAGAAGAGGATCTGAGGAGGACAATGAGGAGATAATAACAGTATCAGGCTTACAGAGGAGATCACTCCGCTGCTGTCCTGCAGTCATACGATCCCTCACAAACACCTGATATTTGCACAGCTTCTGATTTGTGCCCTTTTCTTTATTTACTCTTTGGGTTCACCTGCTGCTGTCGAGATTATCCCGCTCCACGTCTGCAGATTTCTCTTGTTGGAGCAGCTGCCTGGCTCTGTTTGTTCTGAACGCTCCATAAAAGAGTCGTTGAGTCTCTTTTGTCTTACACCTCATTTTTTTGAGCCGTATTTGTCATCCTCCTGCCAACTTAAAGAGCAAACTGTTACCAGTCTTCGTCTTGAGTGTGCTACAGTTTCAGCTTCAGCTGGAGCGTGTTTGAGCAGTGCGTCCACGTGCACAGAGGTAAAGGTGCGTGGGCTCCTTCTGTTTGTCTTTCAGGTGTCGGTGTGAGACGTTCAAAGCCAGTACGAGTGTTTTTATCAAGAAGCTGCGAAGTTGAGGTTGTCGGCAAGCCTCGGGTGAAGAATCAGGATGGGAGACTCTTTTGGAGTAAACACCAAAATTCCTGCTTCCTTTCTGTCTTTCTCCCCTCAAAAACCCAACCAAACCAGTTCCAGTTCCCTTTCTCTGGGACTCCTTTGTTTGCATGTGTGTGTGTGTGTGTGTGTGATTTGGATTTTAAGCTCCCCTTTCAAATATGGCAGACCACAAAAAAGCACTTGGGGGAAAGTTTCTGCAGTGAATTATAAATTCTAAACTTTACACTCAGGAAGTGAAACGAGCATCGAGGGAGAGCGTCAGGGATGAGCCGTGTGTGAGAAACGACGACTCAAAGAGGCTTTTTTTTTGAGGAAAGAGGAGGTGTAGCAGCTGAATGCTCTCGGCCTGTGGTCAGCTCTGAATGGGGAGGAAAAACAATGAGCCCACTCATCCTTCACTCTCTGCTGCTCCTTCGCGCTCCTCATTTCTCGGCTGAGCCCTGAGAGAAGGAGAGGGTTGCCATTCAGATGCTAACTCTGTAAGAAATTAAACTCAAAAGCATCTTTTAAGTTGTTAAACTTTCTGAAATCATCTCATTTCTTTACAAAATTTCTTAATCTTAACAAATTTTACTGGAATATATTCTCATTTTCCTATTTTTCCGTCATTTCAGGGTGAAAGCTTCTTTTTGCAGCTCTGTGAGAAGTAGTTCAGGCCACCACAGAGAGGAAGGAGGCTGAGTGTTGGGATTGAGGATGTGGGAGGATTGGTGTGTGTGTGTGTGTGTGTGTGTGTGAATAGCCGGGGCAGCAGCTGCCGTCTGCTCATTAACATGCGCACCTGCTCCCTGCGGCCTTTTTCCAGCGAGCTCGTGTGGCGCCTCACGACCTCAGCACCCGCCACCGCTGGGACTTTAACCGGACTGGTCTTCTAGCAGCTTCTCACCACTGAACTCCAACCTACACACTCATACACACACATACACACCACTACTGTCCAGATATATGATATGTCGCTTTACAGGCCCTGTTTCTCAGTTTCTGTGGTCGGCTTGGAGTGGAACAGTGAGAAGAGAGATCTGCTCTTTTTCTTGAAGATAAACAGGAGAGAGATAGAGCACGAGCTAAAGGCTAACACAGGAGCTAAACTGTTTGTGCTAATGTTTATTCCAACCCATAGTCAGCAGTTATTCTGCAGTAGTCTGTCCAAACTTGAGAGACTCTGATTGGTAGATGACTGGGAGGACATAACCAGATCTACAAACTATGTAACTTTAGAAAAACGTAAAAAGTTGTCCTGAGCAAAGAAAAGCTGTGTTAAAAAGATTTGCTCTCTAATACAAACACACACCTTCGTTGTGCAAACGATGTGTCAAGGTTCACATCTTTACAACAGTGGGTGATAGTGCTTATGGGAAACGGAGTCTTCATCCTGTAAAAGTCACTACCGATTCCAGCCACAGGTGTCAATCAATCAGTCAAAGTTTATTTATATAGCACAGTTCAAACAAATTCAACCGCAGCTCAAAGTGGTTTACATCAAGACAAAAGATTGACAAAAGAATGTAATTTTGATGAATGGTTCAGAGGATGTCAAGAGGATGTCAAGAGGATGTCAAGAGGATGTCAAGAGGATTTGGAGACTAATGCACGTCACAGAAGCTCACTTAAAATGATAAAATTTATAAAAACAGATACAAGAAAAAGCAAAGCAACAAAACCAAGAAGCATCTAAGAGAGTAAAGAATAAAAAAATAAAATTAAGAGACATCTAAATAATATTTCTCACTACTCCTTTAACTTTTTATTCAGGCTTTTTTTCCTCCTTTTTTGATGAAAACAATAGCTTGAAGATAGACTGTATAAAACATGGACGTCGTTCCTGCGATGTCACCTGTCTGTTCCTGAAACTGTGAAATGACGCCAATCTTAGGACACAGCCACATTGGAAATGCCGCCAGCTGTGAGATTCCTTTCGAGCATCTACAGGGCACTTGTCGGTCACATGACCTGAGCTGTGCCTCTGATTGGACAATCAAAGGATCCTAATATCTTCTAAACAGCTGAGGCAGAAAAAAAATCACTCGCCGTACAGTGTGTGCCGATAGTGAAATCAGTGTTTAAGACCCAAGCCATTTTTTGTACCAGGGAGCTTTTAATGCTGTAAAAGTCTGAATTTTTAGGCTGAGTACCTGACTTCAGGTCTTTCTGCAGCAACTGTTGGTATTTAAACTTTAGGCTTCATTTTTCTGTACTGGATGTCGCCCCTTGAGCTAGAGCAGGAATCATGATGAGTGCACAGTTAGGGATGGGTACCTTTCACATTTGAAAGGATATGGTACCAATGCCCAGTACCTGGCAATCGGTATCATTGCTCAGTGGTACCAATTTGGTCATTATTATTAATTTGTTTAATAATAAACTCTCAAAGTTTTTCAGTTTAGCATTTATTTTAGGGCTGTCAGAACTAAAGCATCAATCATATTAATCCTGTCATCATGATAAATCTGATTTAAAAAATTAACTCAATTAACTCATCTGCTGTAGAGAAAGATTCAAAATTCATAAAATCCAAGTAGATTTGAATACAGAAAAGAATAAATACATAAATAATGAATCATGAATTTCCCTTCGGGGATGAATGAAGTATGTTATCTATCTATCTATCTATCTATCTATCTATCTATCTATCTATCTATCTATCTATCTATCTATCTATCTATCTATCTATCTATCTATCTATCTATAAAGAATAGTGTATCAACAGTAAGTCTACCTCCAGCAAATTGACACAATTGCAAAGTTCCTCCTTTTTTGAGTCAGTTTGCTCATGCAAAATGAAAATGATTAATATTCACAGCAACCCTGAAATTAATCTGATTAAAAGTTTTCAATGTTTAACAACACTGCTCAAAACAAGATTTAAGTCAATTGTAGTAATTTGATAGTTTGTATCTATAGACTTTAATAAGCCCAAGGGAATTGTGTGACTTAATGATTAATCACAGAATATACGTGATTAATTCGATTAATTTTTATCTATCACTTCACAGCACTAATTTATTTCTCAAAATACAAATTTGAAATGTTCCAGCATGGAAAATCGCCTACTCTTCCACTCCCTCACAGTCACAAGGATGCGTTTAGGTACCTAAACATGGTACCGCTGGATTTTACGTGCATTGGTGCTCGATTCTACGGACAGAATACGGTTGATACCTACAAAAGTACCTAATTCAGTACCCATCCCTTTGCACAGTCGTAGAAAAGTGCCTCTTTTTGCACAACATTCACAGATTTGGGAATTTATTTGGTGTAACAAAAATTGATCCTGGAAAAGCAGTACCGATTCTGGCCACAGGTGTCACTCTAGTCCTCACAGCACCTTTAAAAACAGAGATGGAGTCAGAGCTGACCTCACTGACACCAGGCTGGATGTTTGTGGTTCATAAATCAGTCCATGGCTGAAAACTTTTATTGCTTTTATTAGTTGCACTTTGTTCGTTCTCGGTCAGTGTCTGTGTTTTTCTGAGCTCCTGTCAAAGAAAACACACCTGAGATTATCGTCCTGCATGTATCCTACCCTGCCCGTCTGAGCTTAACGCTGCGCTGATCCCCGTCCAAATGACACCGTTTCCCTCTGCGCTCTACGTGGTGACAGGCCACCACTCGCCGCTGCTGTTTGTGCAGCGGGCAGCGTAGCATGTGATGTTTTCTTTCCCTCACCACAGTCCTAAGGCCACCTAATCCCCTGAGAGGGAGACCCTGTCCAAACACACGCCCGTCCCTGCAGAGGGGCCACGGCTCGCCCCCGTTCACACACACACACACACACACACACTCATGCACAAACAGAAACACACACAGGACCCCCTGGGAATGTTTGGGGACATGGTCCTGCCAGCCCCTCAGGCGCACAGACTTGCTGGCTCTGTTCAGGTATTTGAGAACGACGGCGGATTTTAATGTGGTGGGAAGTCGGCTTTGATGTCGGCAGGATGTTTTCTGCACAATAATGTTTGTACAACAAAAACAACATTCAAAGAGAGCAGAGAGAGAAAACAAAGCCTCAGAGATCTGGGCACATGGCAGGTGATGTTTCTCTGCTGAATCTGAAAAGTTTGACTCCTACGTTGTTTCATCGTCTCTCATCTGCTGCAGAGTGAATCCTCTCTGTGGAGGAAAAATGACGAGTGGCGAGGTGATAGCACGCCGCTTTGATGTTTCCATAAAGTTGTCCTGCAGCTCAAACACTGCCATAGATGCCTCCTTGTCTTCAGGATGAATGAGCGCTGACAAAAGGGTCCGAGCGAGCCGCTGAAGGCTGATGGCGTGATGCTGGAAAGGACGGATTATGAAGAGGAATTCCAAATACCGCAGGTTTTCCCTCTCATTTTTGTCTCTGGAGCTTTTGAGAGGATGTTTTGTTTTTGTAATGACGAGGCCTCATCGGCCACCCAGTGCTGTTGACGACCGTATTGAATCCCTGAAGGTGATTGATACGGGAATGTGACAGCAGGGGGGGAGGATGGTTTTTGGTGTCAACAAGAGATCTGAGTAATCTGGTGCTGAAGTATTTGGATGTTTTTGCAAAGTTTTTATTTTAAAATTAAACTGATGATGTGTGATCCTTAAACAGTCAGTAAATCGATCAATGATTATTTATTCAATTTGATTTAATGAAAGAAAGACGAAGGAGGGAAAAAATAGGGAAAACTGTGTTATTTTACTTGATTTGAGACACTTTCAGTTGGTTGGTCCAAAATGAGCTCTGAATTGCTTGTAACAAGTAATTCATTCCTCATTTTTTGTCTTTAAATAACTTGAAACAAGACGTTTTTCTGGACTGGTCTGGTGTATGTAACTCATAAGTCTAAAAAGACATTTTCAACTGGAAATAAGACAAAAACACTTGATAAGATTTCAGTTTCTTCCGGTAAGAGAAAGAGAGGAAAGAAACAAGACAGAGAATTAAAGATCCTACATGTAACCATGGCTGCATTGTTTATATGTGAAATCAGCTGTTAGCAGCCTGTAGCATGTTGATGCTAACTGGTGCTAGGCCGGATGTTTCCCCACAAGGTGAGAAGAAGGACCTGTCTTTCCATCCATTGTTATTGGGAACGTAAGATCTATCTCCAATAAGATGGACGAGCTAGCTGTGCTAACCCAGCAACAGAGGGAATACCAGAACGCAGAGTAGCATCATGCTATTCACAGACATGGCTAACAGAGCTAACACCAGACACCAACGCCACATTGGAAGAGCTTCACCTGCTGTGAGCAGACAGGATCCAGGAGACAGAGACTGAACAGACTGCTGAAGAAGCTCAGTCCTGGACCCTGTGGAGGTGGAGGCTGGCTGACTGGACAATGATGGACAAGCTGTCAGCATCTATTTTCTTATGGACCTTTTTGTACTTTCTATACACTTTCTTACTTTTGTTTTTTTGGTTGCTGCTGTGACTCCTGAATTTTCCCTTAAGGATAAATTAAGCGTCTTCTATTCTTTTCTATTCTAACCTTGCGTCATCAAATAAGAGCTAATTTGTTGAAACAAGAGCTTAAAAAGTGGTCGTTCAAAAAATGTAATAGGGAAAATAACATTTCCTAACTTCTAAGTTAAATAAAGAAGCTGAAACAAAGAGTTTTATATTTAAATCACTGGCTGAACCCTTTAACCTGGAGTCCCAGAGCTGCACACGTTTACATCCACACACAAACAAACCGCTCAACGTAAACGTACGAGACCCTGTACATCACCTTCCTGCAGATTCTTCCTGTGTGTGTGTGTGACAGGCTGTGTAGGTATGTGTGTGTGTGCATGCTCTCAGTGTGTGTGGCCTCTTTGTGGAGCCGTGCGTATCCTCAGGGGACACCCTCATTGTGATTGTAAATATGTGAATCTGCCGGTCTCTCTCCCCTCTCTTCTCTCTCTGGGAACTTGTTTGCGGGGTCCATCCGGCGCGGCGTTAACGACACAGAAACAACCTGTGAGAAGCATCATGAGGGTTTAAGCTCCTCCCCTGCTCTGTTCAGAGCACTTTACAGCCTGAAACACTTTGTTCAAAGTGTGAATGTTTCTGTGTTGGTTGTAAAAACAGGAGGAGTGGATTCTGCACAGACGGAGAGTCGTCCTGTGGTTGTGAGGATTCCTCTTTTTGTGATGCTAATCGTAAATGAATGAAGGATGCACGTTTATTTGAGGGCTCACAGAGTAATACGGTTGTTGTTGGTCAAAAAATCACTGAAAAGTGAAGACATTTTGTTTGAAAAATCTGCAGATTTGCTGAAAAAAAATCAATTTTCTGCCATGTGATCGTCTGTCTGATCTAAAGTCGTCATTGCATCGATGTTTACCCGCACATTCGCCAAAAATTACGCTTAAATTTCCCTCATATGACCTCTGAGAATGTTGATAACCCTCCCTCTGTTTCCCCAGGTGTCGGAATGGATATGTAGGAAGCAGGTGCCAGTTCCCCGACCCGTGCAACACCTCGCCATGCATGAACGGCGGCATGTGTCGGGCAGTGCCTAAGGGGAACACGGTGGATTTCAACTGCACCTGCAGACTGGGCTTCACCGACCGCCGCTGCATGACGCCGGTCTACAACGTCTGCATCGGCTTGCCATGTCACAACGGGGGCACCTGTGAGCTGGAGAGTCTCACGACGTACAAGTGCCGCTGCCTGCCTGGATGGTCAGGTAAGACGAAGACGACTCACTTCCTGTTTCTGTCTTTGATTTGAAACACTTGTCATTGCAAGTGTCTCATGTGTTCTCCTTCTCCGGTGCCGACAGGTAAACGGTGCCAACAAGCCGACCCCTGTGCCTCTAACCCCTGTGCCAATGGCGGCCAGTGCTCAGCCATCGAGTCCCACTACATCTGCACCTGCACGCCTTTCTTCACCGGGAAAACCTGCAAGCAGGATGTCAACGAGTGCGACGTGAGCCCCTCCCCTTGCAAGAACGGCGGTGTGTGCATCAACGACGTCGGCGGCTACAGGTGCCACTGCCCGCAGGAGTACACGGGGAAGCACTGCGAGAGCCGATATCTACCCTGTAACCCATCGCCGTGCCATAACGGGGGCACGTGCATCCAGAAAGGGGAGACCAGCTACGAGTGCTCCTGTGTGCCAGGTAGGAACCTCAAACTCATGCCAGTTAATGCCTTTGGTCGTTTTTGGATGTTGCTATGTTGCACCTTTCAAATTAAAGCAACACCTGCAGCCCTACAGCAGAAACAACAACATTTTCTAACAGTTACAAGGACAGATTTTCATGGCGCACACACATTTGACCCTTTAATCTACAGTCAAATGTGTGGTGCAGCTAATAAGGTCACAAACTTTACTCTGTTAGTTGTAAACATACAGTCAAAGTACAATTAAATACGCTAAGTTTCACTGAAATCGAATATCAGTTTCTTGACTATGGCTAGCTTGGAAGCTTTCCAGCTAATAGTAGCTACCCTAAATGTTTGTGATGCTAGTGATAGTCTATGTCACCTTGTACTTGTACTTCACTTTGTTCAAGACAACATTTTACCAGATACAAAGTGATGAAGTGATGTATTCGTTTGTGGTTACGTGGAGCTATTGTTCAAAACCCGACAACCATCGAACTTTGTTAACTCAGTTTCTATCTAGCATCTAAAAGGTGAGGGCCTTTGACAATATAGAATAGAGTAGAATACAGTAGAATAAAATAGAATGTACTTTATGAATCCCCAAAGGGAAATTTAGAGGCACAGCAGCAATAAAAGAGAGTATGTAGTGCGAAAAAAACAAGATTAAAATAATAGATGATAGAAAAAGTGTCAACTAGAAAAAAAAGCAAGTCCATCTGAGATGACAGCTTGTCCATCATTCTCCAGTCAGCCTCCACCTCCTAGCACCGTTAGCCATCTCTGTGAATAGCATGATGCTACTCTGCCCTCTGGTATTCCCTTTGTTGCTGGGTTAGCACAGCTAGCTTGTCCATTTTATTGGAGATAGATCTTACGTTCCCAATAACGATGGATGGAAGGACAGGTCCATGTCGTCACTTCTTAGCTCACACCTGATTTCACATATTTATTCTTCAATATATAACCTTGCAATGCTGTGTTCATGTCCAGCATGGAAAATCACCTAATTTTCCACTCCCTCACAGTCAAAGGATGAATACGGGTACCTAAATATGGTACCTTTTGAATTTATGTGAATCTGTACTCGGTACTATTGACAGAATTCGGTCGGTACCTATAAAAGTACCTAATTCGGTACCCATCCCTAGTCCTCACCGCCTTCTTCTCACCTTGTGGGGAAACATCTGGCCTAGCACCAGTTAGCATCAACATGCTACAGGCTGCTAGCAGCTGAAATCTCGTGTGCAAACAATGCAAACATCGTTACATGTAGGATCTCTGGACACACAGGAGCAAAAAAAGTAAAAACACCACAGCAGAGGTAACAAGTTTAGTGTTTATAAGAGAAAAGAACATTAATTTATTGTGATTGACTGACTTGCGCAGTTTACTTGGCTAGATAGCGTGTTAGTCATCACGTCACAAGCTTAACTTCACAGCCCTGTGATGACTACAGACAGTTAAAAAAGCAAACTGAGAGTTTAGAAAGGATCATGAAACTAGCACAAGTAGCATTTTAGCTCATGCTAGCTGTGAGTTCATCTTTAATAGCCAACTTTGATAAGTCCATCCAGCCTTTACTAAGTTACTTTTACACCAGTAACAAAAGGAAAAAAAAGTTTTTGTGTTAGGGAAAAGATGCAAAAATTAATGTTTGAAGTCATTTTAATTCATTAATTTCTAAATTTACCCCTCTAAAGTTGTATTTTAGCGTTGTTTTCCTCCTTCTTGCTCTTTAAATGGTGATGTCATTAAAGGTAGGGCTCTTCCTGCTCACGTTGTGTCCTTTGTATGTGTGTGTGCGTACATATCTGTGAGTGCACAGTGTGTGAACAAGGCCGAGCAGGAAGGCATTGGGGCTTATCATAAGGAAATGGTCAAAGGACAACATCCTCTTCACATTGCAGAGTGTAGCAAAGCTTGTTTGGGACTGCGGTCCTCCCTGAAACCCCATCACCTCCGCACAGACTCGGACTTGTTTTTGTTTTTACTCCACGTCCAGAGATCACGTCATGAAATTGTTTGGCAGCTTCTCGTACCAACATGTCATAAAAATGTTCCTCGAGAGGTGAAAGGATCTGTTTGTGGGTGTTTCTGTGCTTGAATCTGGGTGGGAGAGTGTAGCGAGTAAAACGTGCAGCAAGGATTCCCAGAAGCAAAAATTAGACACACTGGTTTAGGTTTTCCCTGTAAATTACCCAACATGCCACACGCTCGGTCCAGCGGTTGAGGTGAGGTTGCCAGACACTTTAAGAGGGCACAGCTGCCGCTCCGCCGGGAGGAAGATGACAGTTGACCACATTAACTGAAGAGTTTCACTCCCTTTGTTCAAACCTGGAGCAACTGAAACAGCACGATGAAGGAAAGCGACACAAACTCAGAGCTAAACTCATGTTTGCGTGTTTGTTTCAGGTTTCACGGGAAAAAACTGCAACCAAAACATCGACGACTGTCCCGGTCACGAGTGCCAGAACGGAGGGACGTGCGTGGACGGAGTGAACACCTACAACTGCCAGTGCAAACCTGAATTCACAGGTTGGTGTCACACTTCAAAAGGTATCACCTCTTTATTTACAATCTCATCTTTAATTCTTCTTTCTCTGCTTCTCCATCAGGTCAGCTCTGCACAGAGGATGTCGACGAGTGTCAGCTGATGCCCAACGCCTGCCAGAACGGCGGCACCTGCCACAACACTTACGGGAGCTACCAGTGCGTGTGTGTGAACGGCTGGACGGGCGACGACTGCAGCGAGAACATCGATGACTGCGCCAGCGCCGCGTGCCATCAGGGATCCACCTGTCACGATCGAGTGGCTTCTTTCTACTGCGAGTGCCCCAAAGGACGAACAGGTGAGCAGCCAACGCTTGAGAGGAACGCAAAATCAAAACTAAAACTGAACTTTTTTATTCAAAAAATACAAGTTCAGGCTCTAATCTGTAAAACAAAGCTCAACCTTTGTGTTCACTTCAGGCTTACTGTGCCTACACTGCAAAAAAATGAACTCATATCAAGTGTTTTTGTCTTATTTTAAGAAAAAAATGTCTTGTTATACTCGATATGAGTCACATTCAACTTATCAGTTCAGAAAAATGTTTCGCTTCAAGTTATTTTATTTTTATTTTTTTTCAAACACATTTTTATTGAACTTTTAAAGTGCGAAGCGAAAGTAAAAAATTAACTACATCTTGCAGTAGTGTTTTTACAGTACACTGATATAAGGACAGATACAGCAGATATACAGTTAAAATCAAAACAAGACAAATCAATGCATAACAGACAGATAGACAAAAAATAAATAAATTAAATATATATAAAAAAATATAAAAAAATAGAAATAAAAATAAGTAAATAAATAAATAATAACTTCAAGTTATTTTAGGATTAGATATAAGAAATAATAATAATTATAATACTAATAAAGTTACAACAAAATAATAATAGTGTAGTCATAATGAATAAAAAAAGTGGTTTGGGGGGTGGTGGGGGTTAGGGGTGGTAGCTGTAGAATTTACACCTAATAAGTAAATTATGATCAATCCTTCAGGCAGTGTTTTCCTTTAGTTAGCGACTAGTGATGTGCCCACCGGCAACTTTGGTTGCCACTCACAGAAATAAGCCCGTGAACAAAGAAACATTTATCCCAGGTACGATTTTTTGATTTTTTATTACTCTAGAGACTTGAATGATTAAATAATTATAAATACATTCAAGGGAAAATCTTGAGAAATTTATGAAAATTGACTTTTTTCAGGACTATTTGCATCCATCATGTCTTCCGCTGGAAGAAGCAGGAAGTAGATGATGTCATGTGACGGGAAACGTTTTTTAAAAACCAAAATCTGTGTTTTAGCTGTTTTCTAGCATATCAGTGGAAAAAAGGTCTGAATTGCCTACAACAAGTAAAAAAATCTGCCGTTGAACAGGAAAAATTTGCTTGAAAATTTGCTTGAAACTAGAAAAATGGCTCGATACAACTTTTCTGTTGTTCCATTGGCAGAGTTTTTTTACTTGTTACAAACAATTCAGACCTTGTTTCTGTCTTTAAATAACTTTAAAAAAAGACATTTTTCTGGACTGGTCAGGTGAATTTGGCTCAAATTAAGTCAAAAAAGACATTTTCTGCTGAAATAAGACAAAATCACTTGATAAGACTGAAGTTTTTTGCAGTGTAGTTCAGCTTGTAAAGTCATGGTTACACTGCAAAAACTGAAATCTTATCAAGTGTTTTTCTCTAGTCTTCAGTAGAAATGTCTTTTTAGACTTAATATGAGCCACATTCACCTGACCAGTCCAGAAAAAATGTCTTATTTCAAGTTATTTAGAGTCAAAAAAAGGTAGGGATGGGCACCTTTTACATTTGAAACGATACCGATGCCTGGTACTTGGCAGTTGGTACCAGTACTCAACGGTACCAATTTTCGTTACTTTTTTGTGTTTTTGTGGGGAAAAATATCAATTTGTGTAACAATGAAATATATATTTTTTTCAATTTCACATATTTATTCTTCATTATATAACCTTGCAATGCTGTGTTCATGTCCAGCATGGAAAATCACCTTCTCTTCCACCTCCTAACAGTCATAAAGAAGAGATTAGGGAACCTAAAAACATGGTACCTTTCGATTTCATGTGAATCTGTACCCGGTACAGAATTCAGTCGGTACCTACAAAAGTACCTAAATCGGTACCCACCCCTAAAAAAAGGTCTGAATTATTTGTAAGAAGTAAAAACAAAATCTGAGAGTGGACCAAGAGAAAAGTTACTTTTATTAATACAGTATTCTACTTTTAAGCAAATTTTCTAGCAAATGTTTGTTGTTCCATTGGCAGATTTTTTTACTTGTTACAAGTAATTCAGACATAATTTTAGTCTTTAAATTACTTGAAACAAGACATTTTTCTGGACTGATAAGCTGAATGTGGCTCATATCAAGTATAAAAAGACAATTTTTACTCTAAATAAGACAAAAACACTTGATAAGATTTCAGTTTTTTGGCAGTGTACATGGATCAAAAATAAATGATTTCCAATGATTTAAGATTTATCACCAAGAAGCATCGTTACTGCAGAGAAATAACCTACTGAAGACAGACTTCATTACTTTTTGTTTATTTAAAAATAACCAACATGTTGACTTACGGGTAAGTGTTAAAATTATGGCAAGGTGAAGGGTTTTGGTTTGGACTTCAGGTTAATCCTCTCCCTCACACTAACAGTACGCAAACACATCCTGAGCCTCAACCATTAATGCAGGACAGCTGGTTAAAAACAAAGAAGTGATACTTCATCAATGAGAGGAAAAGGGAGGTTAAAGAGGGGACAAACCACAAAATAAGAGAAGAAAGAAGGAGTGGAAAGAAAAATAGTGGATTTGAAGTGAGAAAAACAAGATTTCACCAAGCACTCAGCGCGCAGACCTCCACCAAGCATATTGTGATTGTCACCAACACTTTAGTACCACTTTAATGTTATACTCCCTTTCATCAGACTGTCTGCTACAATTTGGTGTTAGTTGCAGGTTTGTACAAAAATTTGTTTCCTGACAGTGTTGAAAATGATGATGACCCAGTTCATATTTCATATTCCAGATCTTAGAAAACCAGAATATTGGCAGGATCTGGATCGTACTTTAACATCTGTCAGAAATTATGGTGACCTTGTCTTGTATTGTTTTGCAAAGCAATCCGACCATTTATGGTGGAGTTATATACACATATGGTGAAAACAGCCCTATCTCACAATGATAAAGAATCCTTTAAAAGAGTCCTGGATCCAGACGGTGATCAGAATCACCTCCAAAAATGAATCACTAGTTAGTTTTACACATGAGCGCAGGATGTTCGGTGCAGTGTCTTAACTCTGTGTTTCGTGTGTGTAGGACTGCTGTGCCAGCTGAACGACGCCTGCATCAGTAACCCCTGTCAGAAAGGCTCCAACTGTGACACCAACCCCGTGAGCGGAAACCACTTCTGCACCTGCCCGTCAGGATACATCGGCACTTCCTGTGACCAGGACATAAACGAGTGCTCGCTGGGTAAAACGCCGCTCAAACAGTCACGTTTATGGCACGCTCCCCTCCAGTTCCTTTAAGGTTAACCTGGTGCTGTGTTTGTCTCTGTAAACAGGCTCCAACCCCTGTGAGCACGCAGGAAAGTGCATCAACACCAAGGGGTCGTTCCAGTGTAAGTGCCAGCAGGGTTTTGTGGGGCCGCGCTGCGAGGTGGACATCAACGAGTGCATGTCATACCCCTGTCAGAACGACGCCACCTGCCTGGACCAGATCGGAGACTTTCACTGCATCTGCATGCCGGGTGAGACATTTAGAGACAGCTTTGATGACACCTAGTGTGAATGTGTCTCTGTCAGTTCCTGGTGTTCCCGTTTAAAGAGTGACCCTGTAAACTAGAGACCTTCAGCTGAACGTGTCAGTGGATATCCAGTTTACAAATGCAGAAGTCATCCTTGGTGATACATCCTAGTTTAGTTTAATATACGTGTCATAATCTCCTCCCCAGATCAGGATTTTATGATGATCTAAAGCTGTTTGAGAAAGATGCATCTGCTCAAAGTCATTGATTTAACTGAGTAGTTCTTTAAGCCAAAACACCGGTTGATCTCTGGCATCTAAGTCATGAAGATGGAAGGGATTTCAGTGTAGATTATGTAAATTAGGCCAGTGATGTATGAAGAAAAAAGAAAGGTAATTGTAGCACACCACCAGACCAGTAGAGGGCAGTGAAACAACAATGAAGGCTGCTCATCAGGCTCAAAGAAGACCATTGGTAAAGAGTTATTAAACCAAGGGTGTGTCTCATAGCGATAAACTGCAGTCTCCTCTCTCCTCTCTCCTCCGTGGCACTAGAAGTATTTCTGAGTCGCCATTTTGAAGACTGTCCCAAAGCGATAAGGAGGAGAGAGGAGAGAGGAGAGAGGAGACTGATCTGGGACCTTCTGTTCTCAATGCAAGCTCTCACATCAGCAACGTTCTATAACTGAGCAAATTTGCAGCTTTTATTTTTTCGTTCCAAGGTCAATATTTCCCTAGTTTCGCTTGGAAGAGTACACATCTGATCAAAATGCTCATTGTTGACATGTCACTCACTAAAACATTCAGCATTGATTGTGTTCGTGTCCCAGCACCCGGTTCCTTACGACAAAAGATGTAAAAACTACAGCGACAACAAATTGAAATGATCACAAAGATATCGTTTGGAGGAGACTTGCTGGAGATTAAATATGTCCTCTCCCAATTTTGCCAATTTTGTGCTGTCTATTCACATCGCCATTGGTGTGCAAAGGCATTAAAGTGATACTCCGGGATGGAATAAGTTGGGTCCTATCAAAGGTTTAGGGCAGAAATTACCCCTACAGCAGTGTTTCTGTGCAGCAGAAGCCCAGAGCGCTCGCACCAAACACCCCCTCCCTGCTCCTCTGCTGGTTTCCTCTGCACTCAGACGGGGCCATATTTTACTTGACCAAAAACACAAATAAACGGACTCCCACCGAAAAAATCTGATATGGGTCTGCATTCACGCTTTATTTAGAGAATTTTCAGCGCATTACTTTCACACAAAAACACCTCTAAATAAGGCTCTAGTTCTCATCGTGTCTCTTCATCCTGGCAGACTACCTGCGTTTGTTTATATCTGGCACGCCGCACGCGCGCGGACTGATACACTAAGCGGCGAGCGCCTCGTAGCCAGCTGTGGCTCTGCAGCGGAGGTAGCGCCGTTTTACGACACGATGAGAACTAGAGCCTTATTTAGCGGTGTTTTTCTGTGAAAGTAATGCTCTGAAAATTCTCTAAATACAGCGTGAATGCAGACCGATATCAGATTTTTTCAGTGGGAGTCCGTTTATTTGTGTTTTTGGTCAAGTAAAATATGGCCCCGTCTGAGTGCAGAGGAAACCGGCAGAGGAGCAGGGAGGGGGTGTTTGGTGCGAGCGCCCTGGGCTTCTGCTGCACAAAAACACTGCTGTAGGGGTCATTGCTGCCCTAAACCTTGTGATAGGACCCAACTTGTTCCATCCCGGAGTATCACTTTAAGGGAGGAATTGGAATTCACCCTTGGTCCTTGGTTACCAGGGCCCATATGCATGTCCGTCCATTAAACAAACTGGACCATTAGTCCTTATGTTTTGTTATGGAAAAGCCTGTTTAGCTGCAGCGTTAGCCGCATGCAGGACTGAAAATAATCGGCCAGTTAACTAATTACACCATGAAAGAGACACAGGTGCAGATTACGTCATAATTCAGGGGAACCTCCTGGAAAACACCATCAAACAGACTCAAACTGCGCATGTCGACCACTCATAAACAGTAATAAACCTGACAAGCAGTAACAGTGTGACTGAGAGAAGATCAAGAAAAACATTTTTTAAAAGAAGAAATGGAGATTTTATTTTAAGAATACATAAACAGCTTTTATCAGTGAGTCAATCAGGTAAACAAAGAGAAAGAGAAAGTTTGGCGATTTTAGAGTAAATGCGTTTGGTGTTTCCGAGTGCACAGTAGAAAACCTCAATCATAAAATCAGTAATATGAAAGATGTTTTGTGAAACAAGCAATCCTCAGTACCTTGATGAATAACTTCTAAAGCAGTTTATGGACTACAACATGTCACCACACACATATTGGAAAGCAAAGAGTGAATGAAACTTGTAAAACTGACTGCAGCAAGCCTTGCTGGTTTGAGACTTTGATTGTCTCTAATCTAAAGTGGGCCCTGATCAGTCAGTCTTTAGAAATGAATTAGCGTCATTGCTAATTTCTCTCCTCCTCCTCCCTTGATGATAAAAACCATGAAGAGTTTGAGTTTTTATAGCCGTGTTCAGATGCTTCTCTCTGTCTCTGTCTAACAATCCGTCTCCCTCCTCATCCTCCCTCGCTAATTGGCCAGGTTACGAGGGGGAGTTCTGCGAGATCGATACGGACGAGTGCGCCAACAGCCCCTGCCTGAACAGCGGCAAGTGTATCGACAAGATCAACGCCTTCCACTGCCAGTGCCCCACAGGTGAGGCTGCTGTAACTGCTGGAGAGGAGGGAGGAGAGGAGGGGAGAGGAGGAGGCGCGGGGCCAGGGGGCACGGAGGTCGATCTCTCCCTTTCTCTGCACCTCGCCGTCTCTCACAAACACACACAAACACCTTTTTCTGGACGGGCACTAATCCCCGCCCTGAGGCAGGCTTACACAGGCCCGGGTAGCCCCGAACGAACGCAGCAGTCGAGATGGAGAAAATCTATAGGGAAGGGCTCGGGGAAGTTAGAAGTTCTGAAACAACTTTTTATTTCTTTAACAAAGTTTGAGAAGTTTTGGATCCGACAGAAAAAAGATATTCTCGGTGATTTAAGGAGCTGCTTCGTCTGATTTGAGGACAGCTCACCATCGCTGAGTTCCTCTATTTATACAGGAGGTATTGATGTTTTGTTCAGGAAAGCAGGAATGCAACTATTGAAAGTCTGCAGAGAGAAAAAGAAGAAAGCACAAGAACGATCTTCAAATCACTTTTTTGTTTTGCATTCTTTCATCGGGATCATTGAGGTGGAAGTGATTTTTTTTCTTCTCGGGGGGGAAAAACAGCGACGGGTGGATCAAAGGCGAGGAGGGATTCCTCCTGTTGAGAGAGAAAAGAAAAGAAAGTCAGAAAAGAAAGAGTGAGACACCCAACGAGGAGGCTTTACAGGGTACAAGAGTGAGCACAAGAGCTCCCAGACGTGTGTGTGTGTGTGTGAGAAAGGGTTATGTGAGGAAGCAGCACAAAGTGGTGGCAGTGAGAGTGTTTTTAAGGAGGGTGAGGAGGGGGAGACGCACAGACCGTTATGTTGAAGCAGGAAGGGAGGGGTACGAGAAGGGAAGGGGTCTTAACCGCCCTGCTTGAGATGTAAATTTGTCCCCGTTGCGAGCCAGGCCCGAGGCGAGGGTCCCCTCTTATTATTTCTGTACATGGAATAGCCATGGAAACCCCACTGTGAGCCATTGAAATGTCTGATTCCAGCAGTCTGGGGATAAATCCCTCTTTGGCTGCTGGGGTGCACCATGCTCCTTGTGTGTGTGTGTGTGTGAGCGTGTGTGTGCTTGCGTTTCAGCTTTAACTATTGTGTGGATATGCATATGTGTGCATCTGTGTAAGAAATTCTTTCACAGAGTTTCTGCTTTGATTCCCGTCAGGGGTGAAGACTGTAACTGAGCCGTGAAGGAACTTCAGTTTGCATCACGAACTGAAGATTTCTTCACCTCCTCTCAGCCTGAAAACAGAAAATCCCGTGCTAGTCGCCTTAATTCCTAACTTTCATTTTTTTAAGCATTCATCCAGAGTATTACCCACCTAACTTCATAATCCTCCAGCTTTGTTAAAAAGTTAGTATGATTATTATTAATGCGTTATAAAAATTAACATGCATCTTGAACGATCTTTTAAGACCCAAATATTGTTTTCTCTGACCATGTAAACTCCAAAACTACCTAAGAAGAGTGAACCCTCCTCTTTCTTGTTTCTCTTCCTGTTTTTGATCCAAAAAATAGACAAAATGTACTTTTTTTGATTGCGTCTGTGATCTCTATCGTCTTTTCACACAATCACGACACATCCTCAGTTCGAACATGAGCTGCCTTAACTTTTCTGATTTGCAGCGTCATAAGTCTCTGTCATCTTCTCCTCATATCCTTGCTGAGCTCTCATCCAAAGTGCACACCGCTCTCACCCACAGTAGTTTACCGACAGGATTTTGATTGACAAGCTCCACCAGACCCTGCCTCCCCCCTGCTGAAAAATATAATTTCCATCTATAGATGAGATTAAAATGTGATTAATCAGATTAATTAATTACAAATCCTGTAATTAATTAGATTTTTTTTTTAATTGCTTCACAATACTACTACTAAAAATTACAACTCTGCTTCTCTGCCCCCTGAAATATCACTTTTTATAACATTAATCTTTTGGACACATTTAGGGACACTGCTCACATCATGTTTTGGTGAAACTACATCATCACATCCATTTCAGTGAAAACAAGATTGCGGCAGCTCCCGATGTAAAATAGAGAAGGATATAAATTATGTCCAAATTTTAAATATTCAAAAATAAAACTAATAACCAATACCAATTAGTCTTTATTTTCTTAAATAGCAAAGAGAAATAAAAATTGCACACCAGACAAAAGCTCAGGCTTCAGGAGGCTAATAACGTCAGTTTTGACATCATGTCAGAAGTCTAGGAGCTTTCCTAAAGCGCCAAAATTTTTACCAAAAGATCAAACCCATCAAACAGTTTTTGTAAACTTTCATAGCAGCTAAATTTTCATTAATCCTTCAACCAAGTATTCAACAAGTGATCAAACAAGAGACTATTTTATATTGGCCTTAAAAGGACTCCTTCTCTCTTTTTACAGGAACAGTTTGATTTTTTTTCTCTTGCCCAAATAGTTGAAGAGTTACGGTAATGAGAACAGCTTGCATCATTTATCGCCTGTAAATGTAATATCACTGTAAAGCTTGTAGGGCTTGTAGGACGATATGTTATTCTTGTGATTCGATTCTATTAAGATTTTTGCAGTGCCGATCCAATTTAAATTGCCATTCTTTAATTTTCACGATTTTCGCGATTTTTTAGTTTTTTTTTTTAACACCAGACTATTGGGAGAAAGTTAAATGATGATGATAATGTCTACAGACTACATCAGGAGCCATATTTTCCCATATAATGCACATCATGTGAGTCAGAGAGAAAAATTTCACCCTCTGCTGGAGAAAAGTGGTAACTTTTTTAAAATCCAGTTTATGAATAAAGACTGGAATGAAGAATTTAAATTTGAAAAGAAAAAAAATGTTTTTATGACAAAGAATCACAATTTTGATATTGTCAAACAAAAAACCCTGATATATTGTTTTCTCAATTATTTATTCCACCCCTAAAAGCTTGTTTTTCTTCTCTAAGGAGTCGTTTGAATTTTCCTGTTGCCCAAATTGTTGAGGAGTTACGGTAATTTAAAGAGCGCTAGTAAAATGCAAGAGCAGACGCTCCAATTGGTTTTAAAGCGTTAAATGTGACTTACAGAATGTCCCTGAAACACACACAAAAAAAAAAGACTTCCTTAAACTTTAAAGAGGGGGTACTCAGCTTTCCTATATCTTAAACGTGGATTTAAAGTAACAAAGCTGGATGTTCAGACTAAACCTGTGCAGTTTTTGTGTCTTTGTACCTCCTTTTCATTAAGTAACACAAAGAGTTACAGGCCTCAACTATCCAGAGTATTGGCCAATCATCCAGAGAGAGAGAGAGCTGGCCAATCAGAGAGAAGGGGGGTTGTGGAGTGGGGAGCCTTAAAGAGACAGCAGCTAAAACAAAGTGTTTCAGACAGAGGCTGAAGTAAGAGTTTTTTAAACATCAAGAAGAGAAAAATAAGAGATTTTTCTGAACCGTAAATCATATGAATTAATTTTAAGGGGTTCCAAAAGATCAAAATAAAGACTGAAAACAAAACTCAATACCCCCTCTTTAAATTCTTGATCCTGATTCGTACTTTCTGTCAGAATTCTGAAGGATATTTTCTATTATTACTCTGGATTTGTGTGAATGGACGTAAGGAAAATAGAAAAGACAACGAGGGAGGGAAATAAGAGCTTTTTCTCTGTTGGACAAAGTTTTCTTGAATCTCCAACGCTGCAGGACACAGTGGAGTCTGAGAAGCGGTGAATGGCTTCAGGAAGGTCCGCTGGGAGAAATCAGTTTGGCAGCCAGACACACAAATACTTCCTCACCGGATTAGCTGCTTCTGAGTCTGTTTTTTTAGAGCTTAAACCACCTGTGTGTTCCTGGAGGGGCGGAGGGGAAACTCTATCTCTTCATCAAACAACGTCCCAGGATGAGGCTTCGGACGGACTGTACCATCATGTGACCGTGGAGGGGGGAAACATCAGAGATGAAAATAACTCTGAGGAGGAGGAGAGGGGGAGCCTGCTGACTGATTTTGAATGACAAGCAGGTTGAATAGTGAGGGGTCAGAGGTCAAGCGAGTTCCTTGTGGAGGGGTGCGGGGAGCTGGGGGGAGCAGGACGGGAGAATGCACATTGTGATGGAAAAGTTTCTGGGGACAAAGGAGGCAACGGGCTCAGTTTGGCGTTGCGTTGAGCAGACAGGCTCTCCTTTGTCTCTCACCCTGTGGTCAGGAGGCCTCGCAACTTTCATTCTTCACTCATTTCTTCCCCCCTTTCTCTCCTTTCCCCCTTTACCCCCCTGAAAAGAAGTGAAAGGGAAAATAGAGTTTGTAGAGTTGCAGAGTTGTTAATTAACATGCAGATTTCTGATTCGTTGAGAGCTCTTATAGTACGGCCTCAGGATTATGAGTGGGGCCGGTTTGAAACGGTGAGAACTCAGTGTCTCTACACACACAAACACACACACTCCTTCATGCCCCCGTGCACACAGTAACACCCTCTTGTTGTTTTTCCAGGCTTCACTGGGAACCTTTGCCAGATAGACATCGATGAGTGTGCCAGCACGCCGTGCAAAAATGGCGCCAAGTGCACGGACGGACCCAACAAGTACACCTGCGAGTGCACTGAAGGTATATTATATACCCAAGTATCATACAAGTCACCTGGACTTTTTTGTTACTTTGGCCTTGAAAAAGTCAGACACAAAAACTCATCTTCTTTTCTTTAAGGAAGGCTTGAATTCGCTTGCCCAAATAGTCGAAGAGTTACTGTAATTTAGAGATCACTTGTAAAAAGGGATTGTGGATGTTTACCAAGCCATAAATCTTGCAGAAACAAAAAAAAAAACAAAAATAAGACTTCTCAAAGCTTAAAGAGGGGGTATTCTGCTTAAAGAGGGGGTATCCTGATTTCCCACAGATTGAAGATGGATTTAAAGTGACAGTAGTGGATTTTGAATCTGCCTGTCTGATCAAAAACTCTGTTTTCTAAAAAAAAGTACATAAAACAAGATCTTCACAAGAATTGGAAAATGAGAGTGCTGGTAATACACTGTAAAATCTGAAATTTAAGCAGGTTTAAAGCCAAAATCTTTTTATTAAGGTATAAACAGAGTATAAAAAAAGTGCAGCGCTGATCAGTCACTGATATTAAATAATAATATGAATAAACACCAAATGCAGTTAGCAGTTAAATCTACATAAGAAAAGGTGAGAAATATGTGCAAAAGGAAGAAAAATAAAGTTACAAACAGCGCTCAGTAAATAAGTGAGCCATGGACCTACAACAACAGACTGTGTTACTGTTTTTTTTTTAGGTAAATTAAATAAATAAAATTAAATAATGAATATCCATAAATAAGCAAGTGCTTAGGACTTATTTTGGTATTTTTGTGTTTAGTATTTTTCACCCTTTCTGTGGTATTTTTAACTTATTTAAGTAATAATTATCTTTTTAGACTTAATACCAACCAAGAAACTTGAGAAGCAAACTTTTTTCACCCCACTTTTGTCTTGTAAAATCTTGAAATAAGACATTTTTCTGGACTTCTCAGGTGAATGTGGCTCATATTCAGTCATATCAGACATTTGTACTGAAAATAAGACGTAAACACTTGCTTCGAGATGTGTCTATGCTGTGTATTTAATAAAGGTATAACAAAATATCGACAGGGCCATATATCGTGATACTTTGACCTGTGATAAGATATTGTTATGTAAACTCTTAACATCTAGATTTTGTTAAAATATAAATTCATATTTTAGGTGAGTTGGAAGTACAATATGTCTTCCACACCTCCACAGCAGTAGATGGCGCCAAAGAGCTACTGCTAACTGTGTAATAAATATAATTCTAAAGTATATTAAAAATACTCTATTCCTAAAGTTGATGATGTGGGTTTTTTTTATAAACATCAATGTTTTCTTTCTGTTTTTGAGTCAGTGAGTTTAAAATCATTTGTAGTTTATTTTTTTACAGTGTAGTAGACTGATGAAATGATAACCATAGTCATGTTTTGCGCATTTTCATATTTTGTATGAGTAACATTGGTTACACCAAGTGATGTTTATCGGTTTCACCAACTGACCACATCTTTCACCCAATTATTGTTTTGCAACATTAGTTTAATGTCACAGAAGCTTAAGTGACAAACTTGATGCACTATATGTTTTCAAGTTAAGTGAATGTTTGAAACACTGAATCTGACTTTTAATATTTCAAACACAATGAAATAAAAAAAGCTGTTTTTAATATTTAATGTGGAGGACTGAAACATCCTTGAGCATTTTTTGGAGTTCCCCAAGGCTCAATGTTCGGTCCTCTTGTTTTTTTCTTTACATAGAATAACAGATGATAAAGTGTGGCTTAGTTTCTGTGATTCAGACATTGTTTTGTTTCAAGAAGCGTACTTCTCTTTTATCAGGTTACTCCGGGCGCCACTGTGAGACAGACATCAACGAGTGCTACTCAGACCCGTGTCACTACGGGACCTGCATCGACGGTCTTGCCTCCTTCAGCTGCCACTGCCACCCCGGATACACGGGCCGCCTCTGTGAAACCAACATCAACGAGTGTCTGAGCCAGCCGTGCAGGAACGGGGGCACCTGCCAGGACCGCGAGAACTCCTACATGTGTAGCTGCCCCAAGGGGACCACAGGTGACCCACGCTTCATGATCTTTAGAGACACACACACATTTCTTCAGACTGTGAAGGTTACTGAAGACGGTTTTCTGACAGGGATCAACTGTGAGATCAACATCGACGACTGTAAGAGCAACCCCTGCGACTCTGGGACCTGCATCGACAGGATCAACGGCTACGAGTGTGCATGTGAGCCTGGCTTCACAGGTGAGTAAAAAGGTGTTCAATGTCTCAGGTGGGGGTTGGAATGTGTGTTAAAGGCGCAGGATGAGAAGCGAGGGCTCCACGGTGGGGGTGACAGATGGCGAGCGATTCAGCACGCTCCTCTGAGGCCGGACCGGTGTCGCTTTCAGGCTCCACCCTGTCCTCAAACCTGCTGCCGCTCGGACACACAGGCTGCCCTTCCAACACAAAGAGGACACACACACAGAGTCGGACACACACGGTCACCTGGGGTTTGGGCCGGAGAAAAGATTCCCTGAAAGATTCCTGAAAGTTGAGCTGTTAAAAGCTGCGGAGGCGGCCCCTGCTTTAAAGCTAAATGGGCTGCCTTTATGCTATGCGTGGCACCCGGCTGAATGGCGTCAACTCTTCAAGTGGCCGACAAAGGGCGACTTTAAACCCCTCATGTCTCTGGAAATCGATACATCCAGTGCGCTGAGACGTAGACTTCATTGTGTGGAGGTTTTGTCTGCAGCAGCTCGAGTGAGCTCGTCAGAAAAACACTTCAAAGTAATTATTACAGATACTACACGAGCTGACCACGAGTTAAGGCGTCATGTGACATCCTCTGGTAGATTAAACCCATCTTTGATTACTCAGAAGGACCAGGAGTGTCTTACCTTGATTTTAAAGCTCTTGTTGTTCAGCTCTTGACTGAAAAAGAGCCAGGAAAAAAATACCGTACGAATCACTTTCCTTTAGTATTTCTGCTTGAAAATAAACAAACCTGGCAACCTTAACAAAAATTCAAATTTAGTTTTTTTGTTTTGTTTTTTCGGAAGACATGCAGCAAAAGGGCAGGGTCTAAGGTCAAACCAGGGATCGGTGCATTTTCGTTGACTTAAGCCTCTGTATATGGGCGTCATCCTAAAGCCACTAGGCCAGTAATTTCCAAACTGATTAGTTTTATTTTCCAATTTTGTTTGCATATTGTTATTTATTGTTTATCATCCATACTGGTCTTTAAATATTTGTCAGGTTTCAATCAGCTGTTTCGATAGCTGAAGTTGAAACTGGCAAATGTTTGTATTGTGAGCTTTGATAAAGGCCTGAAGGCTGGATTCGTGGGGCATCTTGGAAAAAAAAGTCCATCTTGCAGTGGTGTGCACAGAGGGGGGGCATTGTGGCCTCATTGTTAAAAAAAAACATGCTCAAGTTCCATCTTAGGAGAAAAAAACCTGTACTAAACCAATGCCTTCTCTGAAGCCAAAAGGCTAGACTTTTTGGGTACCAAAATCCACATTGAAGTCCACTCTTTGGGTCCTAAAACTAGCTCATGGTCCCTCTTGGGAGCCAAAAACTGGCTTGAGGGCCCTCTTGAGAGCCAAAAACTGTATTGAGTGCCCTCATGAAGCCAAAAACTAGCTACAGTGCCCCATTGGGTGCCAAAAACTAGCTTAACTGGTTCTTAGGAGTGAAGAACTAGCTTAAGTGTCCTCTTGGGATCCAAGAACAAGCTTAAGCATTCCCTTGGGAGCCAAGACCCAGAATAAGCGCCCTCTTTGGAACTAAAACCGACACTTAAGTGCGTCTTGGAAGCTAAAAGCTAGCTTAAGTGCCCTCTTTGGAGCCAAAAACTAGCTTAAATGTTTTTTTGGGAGCCAAAAACTAGCTTAAGTGCTCCTTGGGAGCCAAAACTCGTGCAAAAGTGACCTCTTGGGGGCCAACAAATAGCTTGAGTGCCCTCCTGGGTGCAGAGCAGTAGCTCAAGAGCCTTCTTGAAAGCCAAACCCAAGCTAAAGTTCCCTCTTTGGAGAAAAAAAACTGGCTAAAGTGCCCTCTTTGTAGCCAAAAACTGGCTTGAGTGTCCTCTTGGGAGCCAAAAACTAGCTTGAGTGCCCTTTTTGTAGCCAAAAACTAGCCCAAGTGCTTCCTTTGGGAGCCAAAAACTAGCTTATAGGCCCTCTTGGGACCCCAAAATTAGCTTAAGGACCTTTTTCGGGGCCAAAATCTAGCATAAGTGCCCTCCTTAGAGCCAAAAACTAGCTTAAGTTTCTCTTAAGAGCCAGAATGATGGAAAAAGTACCCTTTTTTGAGTTAAAACCCACTCTTAAGTGTCCGCTCGGGAGCCAAACACTAGCTTATATGTCTAGCTTATAAGTAGCTTTTGTGCCCTCCTTGGGAGCCAAATACTAGCCTGAGTGCCCTCTTGTGAGTCAAAAAGTAGCTCAAGTGTCTCCTTGGGAGCCACAAACTAGCTTATGGGTTCCCTCAGGAGCCAAAACAAGTGATAAATTGATCTTTTTGGAGCCAAAACCTAGCTAACTTCTTGAGCCAAAAACCTACCCAAAAGTGCCCTCTTGGGCGCCAAAAAATCGCTTAAGCATTATCTTAAGAGCCAGCATGCAGGACTGCGTGATAATGTACCCTCTTGGGAGCCAAAACTAGCTCCAGTGCCCTCTCTGGAGCCAAACCCCCCTTTGCTGGTCATAACATGAAAATCTGCCGCCTTTGGTGAAAAAAAAGTGTTCAGTTTTTGCCTTTTTTCTTTTCCTTTTGCCCTTTAAATGTCTGTCCACACGGCTGCTGTCCTTAACTGATTAAAAGCCGCTCTTGCTGAGATTTGGGTTTGAAGGTAGAGGATTAGGACAACTTAGCATGAATCCCAAAAAACAGAAAAACATAAGCAGGTCCTACCCAAAAAATGCAGTTTACACAGAGGTTTGTGCATTTCCTCCTGCAAATAAAAATAAACGAACCAGGCAACCTTAAAAAAAGGGACAGGTCAACAGGAAGTCAGCTGGAGAGACAGGAAACGTGAGGAGGACGTGCCGCAAATAGAGCAGACCTTTACCAAAGAGGACCAGCAGCTCTTACTGACATATTTATCAACTGTGAAAGTATCATTTGAGTGCTTGACCAAATCTGTCTCTAGGTGTGCTCAAACGAACTTGTTCACTGCTTCTGATCAAAGAAAATGTTCTCCATTAGGGGGCGATATGGGGAAAATATGTCAGGATGTTTTTATGGCAAGATTAGGATCTAGATTTTATTATGAAGACTGTTTTGAAAAGGCCAATATTGTTAATTTTTTCTCATGCACCATTTCATGATATTGATACTTTGATTTTCTTTGTTTTTTCTTTTACTGTGAGCTGAAAGCTGAGCTCTTTTTGTTTGTCTCCAGGAGTATCGCTCATAAATCTTTTTCCGTCTTCCAGGAACCATGTGTAACATCAACATCGACGAGTGCGCCATCAACCCCTGCCACAACGGCGGCACCTGCATCGACGGCATCAACAGCTTCACCTGCATTTGTCCGGAGGGTTACCACGACACCACCTGCTTCTCGCAGGTCAACGAGTGCCTCAGCAACCCGTGCATCCACGGTCACTGCGAGGACAAAGTCAACGGGTGAGAGCGCCGTCGATCCAGGTGGAGTTTTCTGATCCATGACGTGATTTTCTCCTCTTGTCACTAAAATTTTCTGACTATTTTCTTCCTGTCAGCTATAAATGTTTGTGCGATTCTGGCTGGAGCGGTAAAAACTGCGACATCAACAACAACGAGTGTGAATCCAACCCCTGCATGAATGGAGGCACCTGCAAGGACATGACCAGCGGATACGTCTGCACCTGTCGCGTGGGCTTCACAGGTCGGTGTTTGGAGTCACCCTGAGGGGCATTTTTCCTTTAAACCTCTTGACCTTTGACCTCAAACTGAAGAGTGTGTGTCTTTAAACGCAGGTCCAAACTGTCAGACCAACATCAACGAATGTGCGTCCAACCCCTGCCTCAACCAGGGGACGTGCATCGACGACGTCGCCGGCTACAAGTGCATCTGCATCCTGCCTTACACCGGTATGAAAATATTACTGGAAAGTTTTAATATGCTCGTTTTCTGGCGTTTCCTCCTCGCGAATAGTTTCCGCGGCCTGTTTTCTCTGAAACATGCGACACACGAAGCAGCTGTGAAGAAAAGTTCAAAAGCAAGACTTCCTCCTGGCTCAGAGACACCAAACCTTTGACTCACTCCGCTCCTCTGAGAGACAAACACGGCTGATAAAACCCCTGGAAAATATTTTCCTGTCATCCTATTTTGTGTCAAAACAGATAATGATGGGCAGAATTTCTTGGGCTGGTGGAGTCATCGTCTTTTTGGAAAAACCTACAAGTCTTTGAATAATAAAGAGCTTTTTCTCTGCCGGGGTGGGAACAGGGCGCTTGACACATTTCCTGTTTGCCTGCTTCCTGTCTCACAGAACAGCAAATGGCTTCACAATGGCCGGAAAGTGGAGCCGGCTTCCTGTACGAGCCGTGTGTTATGGAAAGAGATAGGGAAATGTCTCCGCAGGCTTCTGGCACTGACAGAGCCTGGCTAAAATCTTCTGATAGCACTGATTGAAAGATGATTCTGTGTCCGTTTGGTTTGGGTTATCTCCAAGTTCACAGCTCCTGCATGATGTCACGCGTCAGGGCTGAAATTGATATATTGATACGTGTTTTTTTGTGCTACAGGAGAGAACTGTGAGACCCTGATGGCTCCATGCAGCTCCAAACCCTGTAAACATGGAGGCGTGTGTCAGGAGTCAGAGGACTATCAGAGCTTCTCCTGCGTCTGTCCTGAGGGATGGCAAGGTGAGCATCAACGTCTGCAAACCTCTGTGAGCAACAGGGACACTTCATTTGTTAAGAGAGGAAAACCAATGAATCAGACAACATGAATTCCTCCAGAGCTGCAGGACCCATTCATAAAGCTTAAAGAGTGGTATTCTGTTTAAAGAGGGGGTACTTTTCCATTTGCAAAAGCATGGATATAAAGTACGGTCCCCCCAAAAAAATTACACAAGATCTTCATGAGATCTTCACAAGACTTATTTAATGGGGTCATCAAAAAGGATCTCTGCTTATTGGACAGGCCTCTGGAGGGCTGACTAACCAGAGGGAAGGGGGTTTGTGGCGCAGGGAGCCTTAAAGAGACAGCAGCCATAATAAACAGAGTTTTCTAAAACACCAGTAAGAGTCAGAAAGGGATTTTTTTTAGCTAAAAGTCATGTAAAGCTACAACTGGAGCACCAGAGGAATGGAATACAGCCTGGATAAATCAATATAGCCCCTCTTTAAATTCAGCAGTCATCATCAGGTGAGCTTCCGTCGTTATCACCTGATGAGGACCGCTTTGGTAGAAAGCCCTGTGGTTATCACAATTTTTTGTGCAATATTTACTCTATTTTTAAGATGCAAAAGTTATTTTTTTATATAAAAGGGACCTTACTGATGATATAATAACGATATAATAAAATAAAAATTAAATAATAATGATATAATAAAATAAGAATTAAATAATATTACAAATAAATAATATATTAAGTCACATATTATATAAAAATATAATAAAATAAAAATATATATATGTAAAAAAAATCTCCTACTAAATAAAAAGCACCAGGGAGAGAAAATTTGGTTTTTCAAGCAATAATTTAAACTACTAAAGAGGCATCAGAGGGTCAAAATAAAGAGTGGGAAATAAAACAATGTACCCCCTCTTTAAAAGTCAACAGTTCTCATCAGGTGAGCGTCTGTTGCTTTGGTAGAAAGCCCTGTGTTTGTTAAAGTTTTGGGGGCTTATTTGTGCAAGATAAACTCTATTTTCAAGATGCAAAAGTTACTTTTTTTTATGTATAAAGGGCCTTACTGAGGCCCAATGATAACATAATAAAATTATATTTAAATGATTTTGTATTTATTTTACATTTCATATTATAAATTATAAAAATAATATTTTAAAATAATAATACAAAAACACATTTATAAAAAAAATCCCCTGCAAAAAAATATACATAATCAGCACCAAGGGAAAAAGGGGTTTTTAAACTGTACTTAAACTACTACTAGGCATCAGAGGGCCAAAATAAAGAGTAGAAAAAAAACAATGTACCCCCTCTTTGAAATTCAACGGTCCTCATCAGGTGAGCTTCTGCCGTTATCACCAGATACTGACCGCTTTGGTTGAAAACCTTGTGATTATATAAATTTTTTGTGGCCTTATTTGTGCAAGATTTACTCTATTTTTTTATGCCAAAGTAACACTTTTTTATATACATGAGTGCCTTACTGAGTAGAGGTAGACCGATATATCAGCCGGCCGATATATCGGGCCGATATTTGGACATTTGTCTCTATCGGCCATCGGCCGTATTTTCTTTTAAAAAGCCGATTTTTGATCCGTTGTATAAAATGACACAATTTTTGATCAGGCACAAAAAAGATGAGCACCTCAAACTTGTGGAACCACTTGGATACATTACATACTTTTGTTCAAATTATATTAATAAGTTTAAATTTCTTTTTTGACATTTTAAGAAGAGTGTGAATGTTTACTACTGCTTGTTACATTGTGTGTTTACTCAGACAAAATATTTCATTGTTTTGAAAGCTGAATAAATGTTTAGAGGACTGGACACGACTTGTTGTAATAGATTTCTTTTAGTTGCTCAGAAATTGCTGCGTTTCACAAAAATGTGATAAATATGTATTTATTTAACAATCGGCCTGAATATCAAATTGGAAAAATCGGCTATGCATATCGGCATCGGCTGCCCAAATTTGGAAAACATTGGCATCAGCATCGGCCCCCAAAAAACCCATATCGGTCGACCTCTATTACTGAGGCCTTATAACAATTTAATAAAATAGTATTGCATATTAATTATGTATTATATTATATATTATATAAATAATGTAATAATATAATAATACAAAAATATATTTTAAAAAAATCTCCCCCCCCAATGTACCCCCTCTTTAAAGTCCATTAAGTCCATTTTGAAAAACAAACTGGTGGCTAGTGTAAAAATGCTGAAACAGGTGGGTCATGATCAAATATCTGGTTCGGATAAAATCCCAGGAGGTTATTTTTCTGACGTCTGCTGAAGGATTTTTGGTTTAGTTAGGCTGCTGTAGGATTATTTCATATCTATCAAAACAGGGCGCTGGGCATGCTAACACTTCCAAGGTTCTTCCCACTTCCTGTATTCCCATGTCACTGTGTGTTCCTATATGTTTGGGATGGGATGTACCTGTTGGATCTAAACTGCTGAATGGAAGGAGGATGTGTGTATGTTTGGATAAGATAATGGGTCTGATTGCCGCAGTATTCATAAAAACACTGATGTATTATCACATCTGATCTGTGTGACCTGTGTGTGAGTGTTTCATGTAACCTTTCAAAGATAAATCATGACTGTCTCCCTCTTTCTGCCCGTCAAAGGTCAAACATGCGAGGTGGACATCAAAGAGTGTGTGAAGAATCCGTGTCTTAACGGAGCGACCTGCGAGAACACGTTAGGCAGTTACCGCTGTGGCTGCAAACCCGGATACTCTGGACGCAACTGTGAAACCAACGTCGATGACTGCAAACCCAGTAAGACTCCTCTCCTTTCTCTACATCAACAAAGAAAAAAAACAGAAAAAAGTCTAAACCTGTTTTTTCTGCCGCAGACCCGTGCAGCAACGGAGGCCTCTGTCAGGACGAGGTCAACGGCTTCCTGTGCACCTGCCTGCCCGGCTTCCGCGGCACAAAGTGCGAGGAGGACATCAACGAGTGCGAGAGCAACCCGTGCAAGAACGGAGCCAACTGCACCGACTGTGTGAACAGCTACACCTGCACCTGCCCGGCCGGCTTCAGCGGGATCCACTGTGAAAACAACACTCCAGACTGCACCGAGAGGTACACACACACACACACAGTCTCAGAGTGTCAGGATCAGACCCAGAGAAAGAGTTTTTACCAACACAGCATGGAGGGAAGTGATCAACAGGTTCATTTTCTTGTCCACTACTGCCCCCTGTGGTGGAGCAGGGAAGTACACCAGCAGATTTCAACACCTCTGTCCCACATTGAGCTGGTTTTCCCTTTGGATAAGTTTATAAATGTGTAAAAATGTCAACTTCAGAATGTGAATTTTCCTGCAGAGCATTTCAAAAAGTTGATTAATTTTCTCCTCTTCCTGAAAAGCTGCAGAAAACTCTTTGACAATGAGTGTTTCTTTTCCCGTCCTGCAGCTCCTGCTTTAACGGAGGCACCTGCGTGGACGGCATCAACGCCTTCACCTGTTTGTGTCCGCCGGGCTTCACCGGAAGCTACTGCCAGCACGACATCAACGAGTGCGACTCCAAACCGTGTCTGAACGGCGGCACATGTCACGACAGCTACGGCACGTACAAGTGCACCTGCCCGCATGGATACACAGGGCTCAACTGTCAGGTAGGAAAAACTTCAGGAAGTGTCATAACTCCAGGAGAAGATGGATTTGCAGACTAGATTTCTAGATTTCAACCGTGGCTTGTGTTCTTCTTTGTTTTAGAACTTGGTGCGTTGGTGCGACTCGTCACCCTGTAAGAACGGAGGGAAATGCTGGCAGAAGGAAACAACCTACAGCTGCCAGTGTGAGACCGGCTGGACCGGACTTTACTGCGACGTCCCGAGTGTTTCCTGTGAGGTGGCAGCCAAGCAGAGAGGTAAGATGGCGTCTGTTACCTGGCTTTTTAACCATCTCTAGATTTCAGTTTTACACGTCATACATCATCCTCTGACTCTCTCCATGCAGGAGTCGATGTCGCACACCTGTGCAGGAACTCCGGTCAGTGTCTGGACGCAGGAAACGTTCACTACTGCCACTGCCAGATCGGGTACACAGGAAGCTACTGTGAGGAGCAGGTGGACGAATGCACCCCTAACCCCTGCCAGAACGGAGCCACGTGTAACGACTTCTTGGGTGGATACAGCTGCAAGGTACGAGAACTGAAAACTCAAAACTTAAAGAGGGGGTATTCTGCTTTCCATATGTTGGGTGTTGATATTAAAAATGCAGATTTTCAAACCTCTACACATTTATTTGTTGAAGAAATCCCTAAATCTGTCTGTAAGCTGGGTCTCAAACTCCAAGGTCCGCCCCAGATGGGGCTCCAATGTGTTGGCCAATCAGAGGGGAGGGGGAGCCTTAAGGAGACAGCAGCAAAAACAAAGTGTCCAGGCACAGGCTGAAATAGGGCTTGATAAAACATCAGTGAGAGGAAAATGGTGATTTTTATGAGCTGTAAATCATCTCAATCAGGGACAGAATGAAGACTTTGAAAAAGGGCAATACCCCCTCTTTAAAATCCAACAGTCCTTATCAGGTGAGTTTATCATCATCACCTGACGCTAACTGCTTTGGTAGAAAATTTTTGAGTATTTTAACTTTTTTTTAAATTAATGAGCAGGATTTTCTGTTTTTTTAAAGAGGCAGATGTTACATATTTTAAAATATAAGACTTAAAGGAGGTTAAAACGTTTTTTCTTGCTGAAAAAGTAAAATAGATAGCATCAGGGAGAGAAAAATCTGTTTTTTTTATGACCAGTGAATCATGTAAAGCTACTACAGGGACAAGTGGGGATAAAATAAGACTTTAAAAAAAATCAACGTACCCCCTCTTTAAGTTTTTATTTATATAGGGGAAAAGAAAAAGGCAAGTAAACTGATGTCAAACCTGACATGCCTTGCAACACCTGCCCCTGGATTAATCTTCAAGATATTCATATAAACATCAGGCTACACAAAAATCTCACTTTACAAACAGATAAAATGGAAGAATCTCAAACTAAAACAGTACTACAAGTTGTCATTTTGAGGTTTAAATGTTGTTTTTGACATAAATAGAGTTGTAAATTCCACATGACTTAACTTTTCAAAGCTCTCCTTACACCACCTGACTCGTTGAGGTCTTCCTCCTTAATTTATGAAAATCTCAAACCCTCACTCTGTCCAATGATCCAACAGTCAGCTGGTCTGTGTATAAATAGAAAACTGACAGCCCGACTGCTTGGATCTCCCCTGGAATCAAAGATCTGCTGGCCTTGGCAGGATGGAGTCCAGAAAACAGCTAGGTAAACAGAAACTATCTTTGTTTCATGTCATTGATTAAACGTTCCCCTCTATCTTCCCTCCTCTTCCTCTCGTTTCTTCCTCCTCTCAGTGTATGCCAGGGTACGTCGGGAACAACTGCTCCGACGAGATCAATGAGTGCTTCTCCCAGCCCTGCCAGAACGGGGGCACCTGCATTGACCTGATCAATACCTACAAATGCTCCTGTCCCCGGGGAACCCAAGGTCAGCAGACCCCACGCACACACTCCTCCACAGCGCCCCGCCTCTCCGTCCTCTCCTCCGTGGCTCCACGCTTCATTAATTAGGGCTTAAGAGCAGCCGGGGCATGTCTGAAAACTCCTCCTCCGGTCCGGCCTCCACGCCTTCCTCTACCTGTCAGATACGGCATCGATTTTCTCTCACACATGAAGGGAGAGTGTGTAGGTCAGGCCGGAGAGCCGGAGGAGTTAGATCTATCCTGGTGAAGTCATTTTAATCAGGGGATGAAGAAATATTCACTCAAAGTGTCTTCTTCATCAAGTTTCTTGAAAATAATAGCTTTTTCTTAGATTTTTGATGCCTTTTTAAAAAAAATGTTTTCTGTATTGTACCATGTCCTGCTTAAAGGTATTTTTTTGTATTAAGACATTATTCCTATTTCAAGATATTAAACAAGCACATTTTTTACCCCATCGGCAGATATTTTTAAGCGACTCAAGCATCATTTTAGTCCTTTAATATCTTAAAATAAGATACTTTTCTGGACTTTTCAGGGGAATGTTGCTCAAAGTAAGCATAAAAAGAATATAATCACTAAAAAGTAGACAAAAATCTTGTTTGGATTCAAGTTTTTAAGATATATTTAATGTGTCAGGTTGAAATAGCATTTTCTGGTGTACTTCAAGGCTCTATGTTTGGTCCTCTTTTTTTTTTTTTTTACATAAATCAGAGTTTACGTGATGCTTGTGTATTTTTTTGGTACTAAGACATAGATAGAATTCCAGGAAACTAAACAAGTAAAAAAATTTTGACCTGAATTTCATTTTTTTTTGTAATCAATTCAGGTAATTTTTTTGTATTTTGATATCTTGAAATTAGACACTTTTCTGGACTTGTGAAGTAAATGTGGCTTAAATTAAGTATAAAAAAAAACAATTATCACTCAAAACAAGACAAAAAACTTTTTTAGGTTTCAGTTTTTTGGGGGTATTTGATGTGCCAGGGTGAGAAAGAATTTTCTGGGGCTCCCCAAGGCTCTTTGCTTGGTCCTCTTTTGTTTTTGTACATATTTTAAAAGTTTCCAAGATCCATTTTTTAATTTTTTTGACTAGGACATTATAACTTTTTCATGAAATTAAACAAACACATTTTTACCCCATTGTAAGAATTTTTTAAGCAAATCAGGCATCATTTTGGTCTTCTTATATCTTGAAATGTGACATTTTTCAGGACTTGTCAGGTAAATATTGCTCAAATTAAGTTTAATAAAACAATTATTACTGAAAAGAAGTTAGAAAACTTGTTTAGATTTCATTTTTGAGGGGTATTCGATGTGTTAGAGTGAAAAAGTGTTTTCTGGAGTTCCTCAAGGCTCTATGTTGGATCCTCTTGTTTTGTTGTTTTTTTTTTAACATATATCAAGAGTTCACAAGGTGCTTGTTTAGTTTTTGGTACAAAGACATAATTAGTTTTCCAAGACAGTAAACGGGCAAATTTTTTACAATATTGTCAGAATTTTTAAGCAATTCAGGCGTCATTTTTGTACTTTAATATCTTGAAATGAGACACTTTTCTTGACCTTTTAGGTGAATATGGCTTAAATTAATTAGAGAAAGTTAATTTTTAGAAAAAATAAGACATAAAAAGTTGACTTTTTAAGCAGAGTAACTGTGCTTGCTTTTATCAAACATTTAATTCTTCTCCCTGTTATTCACTTTAACTCACAGTTGAACAGATTTCCAAACATTAAAGACCAACTGTCTTCCTGTTGTTTAAATCTCTCAGGTGTCCACTGTGAGATCAACATCGACGACTGTACCCCGTTCACCGACCCGCTCACGAAAGAGCCCAAGTGTTTCAACAAAGGGAAGTGCGTGGATCGAGTGGGAGGCTACCACTGCACCTGCCCCCCGGGGTACGTGGGCGAGCGCTGCGAGGGAGACGTCAACGAGTGTCTGTCCAACCCATGTGACCCGCGAGGCACCCACAGCTGCATCCAGCTCACCAACAACTACCGCTGCGAGTGCCGCGCCGGCTTCACAGGTAAAGAGACGGTTAACCTCCAGAATCAACAAATCTAAACTGAAGCTATTGCTTATTTTTACAATCTTTGGATAAAATAATTCATATCTGTGTTTCTGGCTCGGCTGCAGGTCAGCGCTGTGACACGGTGTTTGATGGGTGTAAAGGGAAACCATGTCGCAACGGAGGAACCTGTGCTGTCGCCAGTAACACTCCACATGGCTTCATCTGCAAGTGTCCTCCTGTGAGTGCCAACACATCCACACACACACACTCTATCAAGGAAAGTTTTTCACTGTCCTGAAAAGAAAAAGTTTGAAATCCTGAGCTTGGTATAAATCGTTTGTCCTCCTCTGTCAGGGCTTCACTGGCTCCACCTGTGAGTACGACGCCCAGGCCTGTGGCAGCCTCCACTGTCGTAACGGAGGCACCTGCATCTCCGGCCACAAGAACCCCATGTGTCTCTGCACGGCGTCCTTCACCGGCCCCGAGTGTCAGTTCCCCACAGACAGCCCCTGCAACTCCAACCCCTGCTACAACGGCGGCACGTGTGAATACACCCCCGACGCCCCCTTCTACCACTGTGTCTGCCCCACCAACTTCAACGGCCTCTTCTGCCACATCCTGGACCACGGCTTCCAGGGGGGCTTCGGCCACGACATCACGCCGCCGGAGGTGGAGGTGTCCTGTGGCATCCCGGAGTGCGAGGAGGCCAAGCACAACAAGGTGTGCGACGTGCTGTGCAACAACCATGCGTGCGGCTGGGACAACGGAGACTGTTCGCTCAACTTCAACGGGCCGTGGAAGAACTGCTCTGACTCACTGCAGTGCTGGAGGTACTTCAACGACGGGAAGTGCGATTCACAGTGCGACAACGCCGGGTGTCTGTTTGACGGGTTCGACTGCCAGAATCTGGAGGGACAGTGCAAGTGAGTGGAGCCAATATTTCTTTGAGAGACACACTGCTCCTTTTTTAATTTTATTTTTATTATTTATTTATTTGTTTTGGACACAAAGGAAAAACAACAGTTTAAGTTCAAAATACACAATGTTCTCTTTTTTTTGTTTTTGTTTCACTTAACAAAACCAAACACATTGTCCCATTCAAAGAAAAATAAAAATCTGGCAATCGGGTTCACTCAACAAAATAGTTAAAAAGATTGTTCAAGATTAAAATAATTAAAAAAAAAAAAAAAGATCTCAGGGTAGGCGGGGGATATTGTGTTTTGTTGAAATCTTCAATAAAGACTATCAAAAAAAATATTAATAATGATGACAATAAATAAAAAAATAAGATAAAAATAAAAACAATAAAACAACAAACAATAAAAATAATAAAGTATAATATAATTAAAATTGTATATATATATATATATATATATACATATATATATATATATATATATATATATATATATATATATATATATATATATATATAATAAAAACATATATTGTATATTTTATTACATAAATTATAAATTAATATTATATATATATAGATATCATTTATATTATTAATAAATATTATAGAAAAAATATTTAATATATATATATATATATATATATATATATATATATATATATATATATATATATATATATATAAAACTAATAAAAACATATATTGTATATTACATTATATATACTTTAAATAAATATATTATATATATATGTGTATATATATATATATATATATATATATATATATATATATATATATATATATTTATATATATATATATATATATATAATAAATAATAATATAGTAGAAAACATATTTAATCAAAAATAATTATAATAATAATACAAAATCTATATATATATTTATATGTATACATATAAAAAATAACATTTTAATAATATATGAAATAATATATTAAAAAAATAAATAAAAGGAGGTTTCCAAAAAAGCAAGCGCTTGGGAAAAAAAAAGAAACGGGGACAGAGGAGAGTCTCAGTTGAGGGCAATGACTGAAAATAGTCTAGAAAACTATTCAATTTTTTTTTTTGAATTTGCTTTTGCTAGAGCTGCCCTTCACTGTCAGATTTATCCTTTTTCATTTGAGGAAAGACATTGCATCATTTAGCCATGTTGAGCTTATTTACATCAGATCCTGAATATTGCAATCAAAGTGTCCATTTGAACCTGAATCCCTAAAACTTTTGACAATGTGGTGAAAAAGTCATCCTATGGCTGGGCAGAAGGAAGGGAAGAAAAACATGGGCTTTAAATGTTCTTGGGTGGTAACTTTGAACTCATTTCATGTCCTCAGTCCTCTGTACGACCAGTACTGCAAAGACCACTACGCAGACGGCCACTGTGACCAGGGCTGCAACAACGCCGAGTGCGAGTGGGACGGCCTGGACTGTGCCAACAACACGCCCGAGAAGCTGGCGCTGGGTCAGCTGGTCGTGGTGGTCCACATCTCCCCTGAGCAGCTCCTCAACAACTCCTTCGGCTTCCTGCGGGAGCTCAGCCGCGTCCTCCGCACCAACGTGATCTTCAGGAGGGACACAAAGGGTGACATGATGGTCTACCCGTACTACGGGAACGAGCATGAGCTGAAGAAGTACGTAGTGAAGCGCTCGCTGGACTCCTGGGCTGAGGTTCCTGGACAGATCCTGGACGTGGTGAAGAGGAGCCTGAGTGACGTCAGCGGGAGGAGGAGGAGGAGGATGAAGAGGGAGCTGGATCACCTGCAGATCAAAGGGTGAGTGAGATCACACACTCAGGTGTTTCTCTCGCTAACTGACGCTCAATATCTCGCTAATTCGTCTCGTCTTTTCTCACAGATCGGTCGTTCACCTGGAGGTGGACAACCGTCAGTGCTTCACGCAGTCCACCGAGTGTTTCCAGAGCACCAACGATGCTGCAGCGTTCCTCGGGGCTTTGGCGTCCAGCGGGAAGCTGGATGTTCCCTACACCATCGAAGCCGTCTTTAGTGAGTTCATGTCAGAGGAGGAAATGTCAAACTGCTTCGATTTACCTGAGAAAAATCCAGGAGTTTTGCATTTTTGTGGGTTAGACGGGGACATGAAATTCAGTCAATTCTTTATTTTTTCTCAACAAGACTTTGAGATTGTCAAACTGTTTCCCACGTGTTTATAGACCAAAATACTCAATGGACTTAAAGAACCGGCGAATCAGAGGAACAAGTCACAGGCTGAAGGTCCTTTAATCCGTCCTCTTTGTTTTAAGGCATAGCATAAAAAACATGTAAAGCACATCATTAATGATACTAGATGCATTATTTTTGTAAAACACAAATAATTAATCATCTTTTTTGTTCGTTTAATTTGCGTTTTTGAGCTTTTTATGCCTTTATTTGGAGAGGACAGGAAGTGGACTGAGCAGGAAACAGGGGGAGAGCAGGAAGTGGCCACAGGTTGGACTCAAACTCAGACCAAACTCTGAAATGTTTTTTTTAAGGATGGGCGAGTTGTGGTACGGGTATTCAGCCGATACCAGCCTTAATTTCAGATGTCAGTGCTCATGAATGCTGCTAATACCAGCAGAAGATACTCAAGGCAAGAAAATCATGTGCCGAGGAAGTCCTCCGCACCAGTAGATGGTGCTACATTGCTGCGATTTGAAGCCACAGCAAATATGCGTCAGGTCTTTTTCAAACAACATGAATGAACCAAGAAGAGTTAACAGTTAAACTGTTTTACTTGGCGCTTCAATTTATTTAAAAAATCACTAAAACTCTGATAGTAGCTATTTATTTATTTATTTATTTATTTATTTTTTTTACTTTTTTTGTTGTTGTTCGTAAGGCAAGACAAGTTTATTTATATAACACTTTTCAGCAAGGCAATTCAAAGTGCTTTACAGACAGAGCATATTAAAAGAGAACAATTAAAGTTCAATTAAAAAGCAAATTAAAATAAACAAGATACAATAAAACAAAATAAGATTAAAAAAAGTGAAAACTGATTTTAAGATCAGAGTTGCAGTGCTGAGTTGCAAAATTGTGCAATTTTATTTTTTTTAAAGAAAAGATAATACAATGAATGGTGAAAAAAGCTCTTAGTAAAAGGCAGCTGTAAAAAGCTGAGACTTCGTAAACTCAGAGAGAGATGTTTGTGATTTATTTAGGACTTAATGACAGAGTAAAGATCAAAATGATCTGTAACTGTGGATTTAAATTTAGTGAATCAAGAGTATTAGCGTAATCGGTACTCAGTATCAGTTAGTACTCAAGAGGGAAAACTAGTATGGTATCGGTCTGAAGAACAGTCGTATCAAACATCCCAGGTTTATTATTTTTCTTTGGATAACAAGGAAAATACTACTACTGCTACTACTACTTATAATAAAAATAATAATATTAATAATAATAATAATAAATCATAATAACAAAACTTAATTTTTTTTTAATAATAGGAGTATTAATCAGAATTTTTATAATTATTCTGCCTTTATTATTATAATAAAAGTCGTCACACTGTCAGTGATTATTATAGTTTTTTTCAAAATGATTTCAATTGAAAAAAATATAATTAAAATTAAAAATGAATGATTGTAAAGTAATAATTATTTAAATTATAAAAAAGCTAAGCATTATTTTTTAATAGTCAATAATCAAATGTTTTTATTATAATAATATAATCGAAATTAAAAATGAATAATAGTTAAGTAATAATTATTTTTATTATAAAAAAACAAAGCAGTGTTTTTTAATTGTCATAATAATCAAATATCTTCATCATAATAATATAATGAAAATTAAAAATCAATTATAGTAATGTAATAAAAAACATTTTAATTATAAAAAAATTAAAGCAATATTTTTAATTGTCATAATGACTAAAAATTTCATCAAAATAATGATCACAATGAAAAGAGCTTTAAGGATTGATTATGCTACTTATAGTACTTCTCAACATAAAAACTCTTGATAAAACTACAACTTCACACACTAATAATGATAGTTATAACAGTTTATTTATAAAATGCTTTGGATCATCCCGCTATACAGAGATTTACAGATAAACACAGAACAGGAAGACTTTTCTCATCAGTTCGTTCATTTTTCGTCCAGTGGAGGACACGAGTCGTCTCAAACACAAACTTCCTGCTCTGCTCCTTAAAGGCCTCACTGCGGTGTCCACTTCTCCTCGACACGTGCTCCTCCCAACACCCAGAGCACGGCCCCGCCCTCCGCTCAGGTCCTCGCCCTGCCGCTCTTTGATTGTGTATTTGTTATTCAGCGGTGAACAAATGCAATTGTGAATCTCAGGCCTAAACAATCAATCCTCCCCTCAGCGTGTAAATCCACTGGCTTCAGGCTCCAAAATGCTTAATTGCTGCAAATCAACTCGTCCTACCCCCTGCTCACTCTCTGCCTCTGTCTCATATACGTCCACGGATGACACACACACACACACACACACATGCACGCACACACACTTCATCCCACAGTGTGAGGGGCTGCTGCAACCTTCACCTCGCTGAATGTAATACCAGGACTTAATGCATCTCTGAGGGTTTAGGTTGGGGGAGTTTATCATTTCAAAATCGTTAGTGGAGAAAAAAAGAGAAGGGGAAAAATTGATCGGGAGTGTGCTAGAAGTTGGGAGTCTTTGTTATCTTGAAAATCCTAATAAATCCTTCGTCTTTACAGCTTAAAGCGCGTGCAGTAATTTGAAGTTCATTAATCCCCCTCCTTTTTTTCTCTTAAAGAAGAAATGGTAAAGTTGTCTCCTGGTACCCCGGGTTGAAAAGGGAGAGGAGGTGGTGCTGTTCTTTTTTTAACCCTCCTTTCTTTTTTCTTATCTGGCTCCATCCCTTTTTTTCCTTTTTTGATGAAAAGTGGTTAGCAATTCTGATTATTACAGAATAGAAAGAAGAAGCTAGCTCCACAAGCGGCGAGGCTCTTCAGTCCGTTCCTGGCGCTCGCCGCTCGCGCAGTCCTTTTTCGGGAGAGGGGGGACGAAGACGAGCCGGACTCGCTCCACGTCTGATCTGTGTCGCGTGTCGTGACCATGCTGTCCCTTTCCCCACCAGGCGGAGTGGACCCCCCGCCTTCGCAGGACCTGTACCCCATCTACCTGGTTCTGGGCGGCATAGGGATACTGGCCTTCCTCGGAGTCGGGATGGTGGCTGCCCGAAAGCGGCGCCACGAGCATGGGCGCCTCTGGCTCCCCGAGGGCTTCAAGACCACAGAGACCAGCAAGAAGAAGAGACGTGAGCCCGTCGGGGAGGATTCGGTGGGATTAAAGTAAGTTTGTTGATTCTGCGGGGCGTCGGTGTCATCGTGTACCTGCTCGTGTCCGGGTCAGGTGGCGGGCTACTTCTGAAAATGAGTCAAATTTAGGAACGGGGGTTATCCTGGATCATTAATGATAATGACACGGCACGTTAAGGTGTGCATTAATTGACTGGTGGAGGCAGAGGGGTGGGGTGTGGATTCAATCAATGCTTTTGTTTTTGGCGTGGCTGCACCATTCGCGCTGAGCGAGCGGCTCAGACGAGATGGGAGCAGCAGAATACAAAGATTCTGACGGGATTTTCTGCATCATCACAGGCCGCTGAAAAACACCTCCGACATCTCACTCATGGATGACGCCCAGAACGACTGGGAGGAGGACGAGCCGTCAGACGCCAAACGCTTCAGGGTAAGGAAACTTCACATCAGAGCTCAGCAGGATTTTAAATGATCTCCTGAAGTTTTGACTCTTTGACTCATTCGGTGTGACTCCAGCAGTTTGACGAGCAGGCGATCCTGGAGGTGGACGGACAGACGGACCACCGGCAGTGGACGCAGCAGCACCTGGACGCCGCCGACCTGCGCATCCCCTCCATCGCTCCCACACCCCCTCAGGGCGAGATCGAGAACGACTGCATGGATGTCAACGTGCGGGGACCAGGTGGGTGCCTGAGCTCTCGCCGGCTCACAGATTTGCAGGGAGCTTTAGCCGGATCACCAGGGCAGAGTCGTTACAGTGAGACCTCTTCACCAAGAAAAACACAGCATCCTGGATTTTACATTTCTCTAATTCATCTGCACAGGAAACAAATATTTATTTCTCACCTGATCAGTTCAGAAAAACGTCTTATTTCTTGTATCGCGATATTACAGATTATTTTTCATCTTCATGGAGGTCACACTGCAGGGTTACTCTGGATTTTTTCTCTGACACAGATAATCTTCAGCTTCAAAGTGTTTCAGCATCAGTGAAATAGACGTGGCCGCTGATAATTAAGATAATTAACTAGAAAAATCTGTGAAATCATTAAGGTAGTTAAGTTAATTCACTGCAGAAACTGAAATCTAAGCAAGTGTCGATTTTTTTTTATTAGTAAAGTTTTTTGTTTGACTTAATCTGAGCCACATTCACCTGACAACTCCAGAAAGCATCATATTTCAAGATATCAAAAGACGACAGAAGCTTAGTGAGAACATAAACAGCAGCTCATCTTCACATCCTTGTGTTTTAATGAGTAAAATACAGTCATTATATATAGAGGTAGCAGATATTCAGTCTCTGTTGAGGATCAAAATGTCTCCACACGTCCTCCTTCCATTCTCAGCTCTTTGGACAGGTTTTATTTTGGGTTTATAAAGTATCTCAGTTTTCTTTCTTCATATCTTGAATAGATACATTTTTCTGGACCTGTCGGGTGAATGTGGCTCAGATTAAGCCTAGTTTTTAAGAGTCAGACAAAAAAGTTTGATGTATCCTGAGAGAAATACTGATGAAGTCATTTTAAAAAAGTCACTTTAAAAATTCGTTTTCATCTCTTTTTTCACACAAACCAAAGCGTGTTTGGGTTAAAATGAACACCCTGTCTGGATATTTAAATGTGACTTATTCAGTTTTTTCTTCTAAACATTATTAATAGTTTGAGAAACTGAACCAGTACATGTGTCTTACCCCATTGGCAGATTTTTTAAACAGTTCAGGCCTCATTTTTGTCTTTTAATAACTTTAAATCATTTTAAGAATTTGGTTTTTGCTGTGTATTGAAGTTATCAAAAAAACTGAAAATATTAATTATTATTATTATTTATATTATTCTTTATATGCATCCCTCTCCCATTATTTTTATTTTTAATTTCAGAACTTTATTCAAAGACTCATTTGTTTGAGGGTAAAAATGGAAAAATGCGCCTTTTAAAACAGTAACTTGTTTAGTTTCTTAAAATTTAGATTTTTATTTATATATTTCAAGAAACTTAAGAAGTAAACTTATTTTAAACTCCATTGGCAGATTTTTTCAGACAATTCAGGTCTCATTTTTGTCTTTTAATATCTTGAAGTCTTTTAAGAATTTGGTTTATGCTGCGTATGGGAGTTAATTATTTATTTTTTTAACTGAAAATAAAATCTTTTTTTTTGTTTTGTTTATTTTTTTAATCACATCCCTGAACACTTTTTTCAAAGACTCATTTGTTTGAGGGTAAAAATGACAAAAAGCGCCTTTTAATATAGTAACTTGTTTAGTTTCTTAAAATTTAGACTTGATTTTTATTTACTCAAGAAACTAATGAAGTTAATTAATTTTAAACTTTATTTGCAGATTTTTTTAGACAATTCAGGCCTTAGTTATCTCCTGTAATATCTTGAAATAAGACATTTTCTGGATTACAGAGAGACGATTTTACTAAAAATAAATCATAATCACTTGCTTGGATTTGATTTCTAAAGTTAAACATTGTTTTTTCTGCACATTTCACGCAAACCAAATGTTTTTTTGTTTTTTTTTAATACATATAAAGATTTTTCCTCTGAGACATTTTTAAAAACTGTTTTTGTCAATTTAAAGGGTTGAAATTATTTCAGGCCTCATTTTTGTCTTTTAATATCTTGAAATAAGACATTTTTCTGGACTTGTCAGCTGAATGTGGCTCAGATTAAGTCTAACACATTTTTACTAAAAACAGGTGGTGCTGTGTGCAGATGTGGTTCAGAAACTCTGCTCTCCGCCCCTCTTTCTGGACTTTAGGTTTTAATTTTTACCATAAATATCTATCATTTTCAAATATCTGTTATTGGCTTTGTGAATGATAGGTATTGGTATTGGCTCTTAAAATCCAACATCAGTCAATTTCTACTGCATATCTTCTCGTCAGCATTTCCTGTGTGTGTATATTCATCCATTTACTGCAAAAACAAAGCGCTTATAGCCTTTTTTTAATGTGGTCTTGATGCCACAAATTTAATTCATTGTTGCTAAAACACAGAGATGAAGGTTTTTCTGTTTTTAAAACTGGAGATATTCAAAAATGAAGGGGAAGACTCATTTTATAGATGCTTTTGATTAAATATTTTGTCTGTGTTTTACCTCAACTGTTACATGACTCTGCTGCTGAATTAAACTCTTTAAGGATGTTATTCATCTATTAAAAAGAAAAAAAAAACATAAAAATTGTTTAAAGTCTAAAATGAAACCCAAACATGCTTAGATTTTAGTTTTTATACGCGTGACGTTAAAGCTGTCAGTCGTTAGATACCGTTTGATTTCCATGCATCAGTTAAAATGTGTGAGCTGAACATGCTCAGAACAAATGAATGTATGTGAGAGTGTGTATTTAAGATCATTTCTGCCTTTTGTAAGTGCATGTTTCACATCCTCAGTGTGTGTAAGTGTGTGTGAGTGAGTGTGTGTGTGTGTGTGTGTATAATCGCGGATGTAGGAGTTGCTAAAGCCTGGTGTCCTCGGGGTAAAGGATCTTCTTCAAAGCAGCCTGCTGGAAGCCGGGCGCCTGGGGGGAAACACTGATTCCTGATCAGATTAATCATTTGACCAGTAATGGGCCTCTCCTTCTGTTTTTTTTTCCTCCTCCACATTATAAAAACCGATGAAGGCATCAAATGCAAAAAACCCAATTTTGTCGTAACTCCCCGAGGAGAAGCTATGAAAAATCAAAGCAACAGGGTTAACAACTTGAGAGCGCACTTTTTCCCCCCGTGGTGGATCGATGCGCGCGAATCGACCAAATCTGCCAGATCTGGGGCTTGGTTTCCTTTTGAAGAGGAGAAAAACCCGTTCAGGTCGACTGACTGAGCTGCGTCTCACAGTCAGATATTAATGCTTCGCTTTTGCAGCAGCAGAGCTTTAGCGAGCCGGGCCTCTATCCCCCCTAGCTTCGCTTTCCTTCTGAAGCTGCTGCTGCGCCGGGGCCTTGATCGGAATCCATTATGGCGAGGATAGAGGAGCGATGATTCAACCAGAGAGAGTCAAGTTCACATTCGATTTGTTTGCTGCTTTGAAGTGCGGGCGCCTCACTTCCTGTAGCTGCTGACCACGCAGTCTGTCCCCTGCTCCTTTAACGCCTCCCTCTTCTCCTCTTCCCTCCAGATGGATTCACGCCGCTCATGATCGCATCCTGCAGCGGCGGAGGTTTGGAGACGGGCAACAGCGAGGAAGAGGAGGACGCTTCTGCTAACGTGATTAATGACTTCATCTACCAAGGCGCCAACCTCCACAACCAGACCGACCGCACGGGTGAGACCGCTCTGCACCTGGCTGCACGCTACGCCCGCTCTGACGCCGCCAAGCGCCTGCTGGAGGCCAGCGCTGATGCTAACATCCAGGACAACATGGGGAGGACGCCTCTGCACGCTGCTGTGGCTGCTGACGCTCAGGGCGTCTTCCAGGTGGGTGATTAAAGTGAAGCTGACCCGCCAAAATAAAAGCACAATTAGCACTTTTACAGTATCATGACAAATACGATTTAACGTCTTTGCAGATTCTGATCCGAAACCGCGCCACAGACTTGGATGCCCGCATGCACGATGGCACGACACCCCTGATCTTGGCTGCCAGGCTGGCGGTGGAGGGCATGGTGGAGGAGCTCATCAACTGCCACGCCGACGTCAACGCAATCGATGATTTTGGTAAAAAAATATATGTGATAGGACTTAGTATCGCCACTGATTTTCTGAATCAATTCGAGTCCAATCCACAATTCCATTTGATTCACGATTCGATTCAATTTGATTCAGTATTGATGTATTTTAAAAAACTGAAATCTTATCAAGTTTTTTTGTCATATTGTCAGTAGAAAATGTATTTTTAGACTTAATATGAGCCACTTTCACCTGACCTGCACAGAAAAATGTCTTGTTTCAAGTTATTCAAAGACAAAAATAGAAAATAGATTTTTTTTTTTACTTGTTGGAAGCAATTCAGACCTCATTTTTGACTTTAAATAACTTAAAACAAGACATTTTTCTGGACTGATAAGTTCAATGTGATAATTTTTACTTAAAATAAGACAAAAACACAGTTTTTGGAGTGTAAAAATGAAGTTTCAATACGTATTCTACTTTTGAGAGGGCTTAAAGTTAAAAAACAGTGCCTGAAATCTATCTTTTCCTTTTAATAACTATGCAAAATTTACTTTTTTCACATCCTTTTTTTGATCTTTAAATCAATTGAAGTCACATCCTTTCTGGTGGGAACCTTGAAGAAAGTGTGTCATGTTTCAGCTCCTCCTCATCAGTATTTCATCAGAATGATTGTCTGTACATGGGGCGCATTAATTGTTGATGGTGAAGGACATTTCTAGGGAGCCTAGTCTGACATAGAAATGTTGAATAACACTAAACTCAGTATAATATGGACTTATGTTGAAAAAATTGTCACAACTTTTGTCCATAACACGGTTGACAAAATTATGCTCCAAATATTTTTTACTTAAATATTTAAGAATTATTTAGATCTTAAGTGTGCCAACTAATGAATAAAGTACATTCTAGGTGTATCATTTGGTATCAGATGGAAAATGGAACAAAAAAGCACATAATTTTTAACTTTTTTTGAAAATGAAAACCTTTTTTTTTTGGAGAATCTGTTTTTTAAAACCAGCCCTATTATAAAACTTCTGCACAAAAATGAGGCTTGAAATCTGCAAAGTAAGACGAATGCATCAACTAACCCTGATCTCATCTCTTCAGGTAAATCTCCTCTTCACTGGGCTGCAGCTGTCAACAACGTGGAGGCCGCCATCGTCCTCCTGAAGAACAACGCCAACAAGGACATGCAGAACAACAAGGTAAAGGAAATTATCTTTCTTCTCCTCCTCTTTTGAAATCTGCAAAAAGATCTCTCCAAAACAACTTTGTCTCCTCTCCGTCTGCCTCAGGAGGAGACGCCGCTGTTCCTGGCTGCACGGGAAGGAAGCTACGAGACCGCCAAGGTCTTACTGGACCACTTCGCCAACAGAGAGATCACCGACCACATGGACCGGCTGCCCCGGGACATCGCTCAGGAGAGGATGCACCACGACATCGTGCGGCTCATGGACGAGTACAATCTGGTTCGGAGTCCCCACATGCACGCAGGGTCCCTCGGCACCACCCTGTCCCCGCCTCTCTGCTCGCCGAACGGGTACCTGAGCGGCATGAAGCAGCCACAGCCTCAAGGTCAAGGTCAGAGCAAAAAGTCCCGCAAGCCCAGCGTGAAGGGGGTCGGCTGCAAGGAGGGCAAAGACCTGAAGGTGAAGAAGAAGAACTCACAGGACGGGAAGTCCGGGAACCTGCTTGACAGCTCAGGGGTTCTGTCGCCAGTCGACTCGTTGGAGTCCCCACATGGATACGTCTCTGACGTGGCGTCCCCGCCCATGATGACGTCACCTTTCCAGCAGTCGCCTTCGGTCGCCTTGAACCGCCTGCAGGGGATGCCGGACCCTCACCTCTCTGTGAACCACATGGTGATGCCCAACAAGCAGGAGCTGGCACGGATGCAGTTTGACCCGCTGCCTCCTCGCCTCACTCACCTCCCCGTGTCCGGCTCCAGCAGCCAGGGCGCCTTAAACGGCCAGTGTGATTGGCTCACGAGGATGCACGGCAGCATGAGTCAGCCGGGGCAGTTCAACCCCATCAGAGGAGCCTCGGGGGGTCAGGGAGGTCTGCAGCAGCACGCCATGATGACCTCGCTCCACAACGGCCACCCTTCCACCAGCCTGTCCCAGATGATGAACTACCAGGGGCTCCAGAGCAGCAGGCTGCCCCCGCCGGCGCACATCATGCAGCAGGCGCAGCAGATGCAGCAGATCCAGAACCTGCAGCAGCTCCAGCAGCAGCAGCTGCAGCACCAGAACTCCAGCACCACCAGTAGCCAGAACTTCATTAGCGGGGAGCTCACGTCCCCGGAGCTCCAGCAGGGCGGTGGCGGCGGCGGCTCCACCATGCCCATACACACCATCCTCCCGCAGGAGACGCAGATCATGCCCTCCTCTATCAGCCAATCAATGCCCAGCACCCAGTTCCTCACCCCGCCCTCCCAGCACAGCTACTCCGGCCCCATGGACAACACCCCCAACCACCAGGTCCAGGTGCCCGACCACCCCTTTCTGACGCCCTCCCCGGGCTCCCCTGATCAGTGGTCCAGCTCGTCTCCTCACTCCAACATGTCCGACTGGTCTGAGGGCATCTCGAGTCCGCCGACCAGCATGCAGTCCCAGATCGCACACATACCCGAACAGTTCAAGTGAACGCTGGCGTCCTGGCGCCCAGATGAGCTGCTGTATATTTTTTTATGAAAAAAAGGCACTCTGTGAAAAAAAAAAGAAAAAGAGCAGCACGACTTTTTATACGCTTTTCTACTAACAGCTCCACCTGTGTTTCATCCATTCTTTTTATTTATTAATGCTTTATTTATACGCATTGCCTGCTTACAGAAATTTGGGATCCGTGGTGCTGGGTCAGAGGAAGTCCTTAGAGAGACTCTTTTTCCTGTTAGCGTTTCTTTTCTGCAGCGAAGCCTCAGCGTACACACTGGGTATTTATTTCCTGAAGGACTTTTTTTTTTTAGTGTTTCTGTTATTTCTTATGATTTCTCAATCTGTGTTTATATTTTCTTACCATTTTTGTATAATCTTGTTTATAAATCTGGTGATTATGGGGCATTGTGTTGAGCAGAGTCTCAGTGTTATTCCACTTTGTTGTAATTATGGGGAATCTCCCAGTGAGTGTGTTTCATGAAGCCTTTTCAGGAGCCTCCTTCCTGAATGTCGTGATTCTTAGTGACGCTCACCTGATCCTGCGCTTTTGAAGGTGAGATCGCCGCCGTACGCAGACGCGTGGTGGCGATGTTGTACAGTTTAAGGCCATCTTGGAGATTGGCAGTTAACGCGGGCTCCTGTTAGTCCTGTGTCGTTGGAGAACCGGCCTGTTGGCCAAAGTGTTTGTTGATGTTCAGAGGGAAAAAGGAAAAACTGCATTTCCCTTCTCCCTCCTATTAGTTGAGCCTGTGGCTGCATTTGTTTTTTGTAAATAAATCATGCATTTCTCTTGTACGCAAGATTTTGTTTAAGAAATCTGATGTCTGAAGCATGCAATTTTGATCGGTTTTGCACCATCAACAGCCTCGAAAATGTCAAACAGAACAGAATATATATTTTGTACTTAACTGACCCGAATGCAGAGATAAATTTGACTTATATAAAAATAGAAACGATATATTGATTGAGATGTTTTTCTCATAAAAAGGGAAAAAACAAATATTGAGCTATTTTAAATTTCCTATTTATTTACTGCAAAAACAAACCGAGGCATTCATTTGTGCATATCATCAAATGTTTTTGTTGAACTTTGGTATTATGGAAAGTTCTCAGTCGTGTTGGCTTGAGTGTTCTGTGAGACTCACCCTGGTTTAGTTTGCAAAATGCCATCATTTAAAAAAAAAACTATTAGGTCGTAGTGAAGTTGTAACCCCTGCAATATGCTTCCTTCCTCTTATAAAGTTATCATTTGCAAGAAATGTATTTCCCTTTCTCATTTTCAATCTGTAAAATGTTTCTTGTTATAATAAAGGGCATTTCTGTGTCTTAAATTTATGAGATCTGTCTGCTTTTCTCTTAAACTTCTTCACCTTTACGAGCTGTTTTACATTAATTAGCCTCATAGCTACGAGTAAAATACAATAATTAATGTATAATACCAATCCTTACATTGGTCAGTCTATAACATTCTTCAGATACTGAGCACAGATGAATATTATGAAGCCTCCTCTCACACGTTGGAGCTGCAAAGTGCAGTATGTTACATAGTATGTCTCCCTCTAGTGGCAGGAATAACAAACTCAAAATCCTGCTCTGAATTGAAAAGCCATGTGCATCAATTCTGCAGCCTCCTCATAAAAAGGGGCTGGGAGGAGTGTCTTAGGGATTTTGGGCTGCCGATAGCACTACATATAGCGAACTACTACAACGTTTGCTTGATGTCACATGTAACTGTACTGATAAATACTTTACCCGGGCGCGTTGTATCCAGTAAAAAGTTGTCTTAAACCAAGTAAATTTGTTTTAAACTGATCTCCATTTAATTCTAAAACAAACATGCAGGAAGGAAACATGCACATCATGAGTTTAAAGCAGTATTTAAACATTTTTAATATCCTTGCAAACGTAACTGAGTTTTAACATTTCAACAGTATTCTGTGTATTTCTATTTCATACTATTTTGGAAATGATTCTGCCATCCACTTGCAGTAACTTCGCAGCCCACCAGGGGTCTGCAGCCCACAGGTTGGAAATCACTGGTCTAAATAATACAAGTTACACTACCTAAATAAAAAAAGAAGTGTTCATATTTTTGCATAGTCCATCTGCTAAATATATGAGCCCAAAGATCTGGAATTTCACCTATAGCATCAAATCTGAGATGACTTTGTCAAACTCTATAATTATCATTTGACATCATCTTTGACTGATTGAAACTGTCAGACTTTCAATTTGACAAGCACAAACCAGTTGACACATGTTAAACCAGGACCTAATGGAGCCTCCAGGGTCCGTTTCTTATGTTCCCAGCAAAAAATCATGACTAAGCAGTAATATCTTATTGGGCTCCATATGAGTCTCATTTTAAACAGTTTTTCAAGAAAGTCAAGAAAAAACCTTATTCTATGCACTTATTTGTCGAACTCTGAAGTTTGCTTTAGATGTATAGTGTGATACAAATAAATTATGTTGTTATTATCAAAAAAACAAACATTAAGATGAAATCAATTTAAGTTTTTGCAGTGTCATCATTTTACAAATCATTTTCTTTTTTTCCCTTTTTTCTATTTTCCTCTTTTTTTCTTTTTTCCTCTTTTTTCTCTTTTTCTTCTTTTTTAATTTTTTTTTCTTTTTTTCTTTTTTCCTTTTTCCCCCTTAACTTTCCCTAAACTTTTCTTTGACAAAAAACAAAAACAAAAACAAAACAAAAAAACTTACAACAAACAAAAAAAAAAATGTTTAAAACGATTTTTGTCCTTATATTATTCTAATTTATACGATTTTAATTTATAAAATGAGCTAATTGTGGCAAACTTTTAGCCTGTTGGAGGTAAAATAAAAGATTTAAAGAAAAATCCACAAAATTTTTAAACATTCATTCTTTTAATTGTGGTCAATGTTGTTGCTCTCACAGCTCATGATAAAGTAAAGTTGAGGCGACGCAGCTCCTTTGTGTTAAAGTGCTACTCTTTGGCCAGTACCATAGAGAGTAATTGCAGTAATAGTTATCTACCAATTTTTGTAATCTAAGGCCCACCCAAAGTTAGTTTGGACCACCTAAAACTAAAATCCTGGCTGAAAGACGCTGGAGAACTCTGTGACATAAATGAACTACTGCTCCCATGATGCACCGCGGAGCTCCGTTGAAGTTCAAAGTTCATACATTACAGTAAAAATAGGGTGGTCGCTGTCTGGCAGGCTGTGTGTTCGGATAATAAACAGCTCGGTGGGCGCTCTACTCAACGGGTGCCAGAGCCCCGACAACCGGCAGGGGAACCCGAGAATGTCTCTCAGCTAAGCGGCTCCAGCTCTCAGCTCCTGTCGGCGGATTTACACAACACGGCTAGCTGGGTGCTAACGTTAGCACGCTAGGAGCTCATAGCAACCGCTGCTAGCTACCTACCTACCTACCCACCGTCACTTGGACTGATAGTGTTTTACACCTCAGGCTGCAGCTATGTTCGTCCAGGAGGAGAAGATCTTCGCGGGGAAAGTGTTGAAAATACACATCTGCACCATGGACGGCACGGAGTGGCTGGAGGAGGTGACAGAAGACACCACTGTTGACAAACTGAAGGAGAAGTGCTTGAAACATGTAGGTGTTTGGGTTGTTTGTGCTGCTTTTTTTGTCCTGTCACTCCTCTGCCCGGGGTGTTTCAGTCTGCGTGCCCTCTCTTTAAACTGTCGGTGTCACTGGCTTTGTATTTTTAGTAACTGGGTAGACTCTGCTATTTATAATTCAGCAGGGTGGCTGCCCCATGAAGGTACAGTTGTGTTTAGAAGTTTACACACCCTGGCAGAATTTGTCAACAGAGCCGAGAATGTTCCACTTCTGATGACATTGTCAAATCTTTTTATATCTTTTTTTAAACTACCTTTTTTCCTCATAACTCTTCAGATAATGTTTTTTTTCCATTCCCCATGGCTCAGTTTTCAGATAACCTGTTCAGCTTTAGATAAAACACACACTTCTCCCAACACACTGACTATTTATACACAGGCACTTATCACAATCAAACAAGTCACAGGTGTGGACACTTACTCCTAACAGCTATCTAAACCTGTGTGTCAACCTGTGTGATTATTACCAAAGCTAACATTGAAGTGCATGTAAACCTGTGAGCACAATAAGTCTCCTCCTGTCCTGTAAGCAGAGGCTAAACATATAGGCATGCTGCTTTAAGTTACTGACACCCTATAATTACACAGCTCATCTCACTTCTCCTTCTAAGGCATCTGTAGCATTAAGTGAACTTCAATCTGTTTACAATAACAACATGAGAAATGTGCACGAACAATTATAGACTTAGAGTTGCGTCAAAGACAAGCGTCATGATGAAAGCTTAAATGCTTTTTGTGAAGCTTTTTTTTTTTTTTTTTGAGAATGTAAAAAGATGGGGTGATTAGAGATACACCAATACTGATCCAGGTATTGGATGTTGGTGTATCAGTGCCCCTCAAAGCTGGATCAGTATCAGTGGGAAGGGGCTGATCCATGGTGCTGATCCAGGCAAACAGCTCTATGCTTTTTTTTACTGGTGCTCTACTTGATTGAATAGAATTTCTGTACATTCTGAAGCTTTGTTTTGCTGGTAAACATCTAGATATTTTATAGTTTAAATAAATATTAACTGTAGTAATTTAATCTACTCATACTTTAACTCAAATTATTACCAGTCTTGTCCCACAGTAGGGCATGCAGGTTCATATTTAACACTGTTATCAGATCAGTATCGGTATTGGTTGATACCCAGAGCCCAGGTATTGGTAATGAGACCAGAAAAGTGGGATGTGTGCATCTCTAGGGGTAATGTAATGAGTCTAGAAAGTATAAACAGAACAATAAAAAAATGGTGATGTATTGCACTTTAGGATTTCTTAAATTGCACCAGTAATAAAAAATTAATTGCACATTTAGAAGATAGAGGGTTTCAGCTCCGACTGGAGTGAAAGTGTGACTGTTATTCTGTCAATTTTCTGGTTAGAAGATATAACAGTCATAAGATATGAAAAGGTATCAGTACTTTAGGTGCTTTAAGATATTTTTTTTCTTTATCTTTGGTGAATATTTTATTTGTACTTTCTGATTTTACCTTGTTAAATATAGGGATGGGTATGGAGTTAGCTACTTTTATTGGTACCGACCAAATTCTGTCAAAAGTACCCGGTGCCGATTCACGAACACAACATTGCGAGGTTATACAGTATATTGAAGAATAAATACATTAAATTGAAAAAAATTCATACTTTATTAATAAACAAATTGATATTTTTTACCACATTACACAAAAAAGCACCAAAAATAGGTACCGTTGAGGACCGGTACAAATTGCCAGGTACCAGGCATCAGTACTGTATCGTTTCAAATGTGAAAGGTACCCATCCCTAACCGAATTAGGTATTTTTAAAGGTACTGACCAAATTTTGTCTGAAGTGTTGAGCACCAATTCATGTAAAATCAAAAGGCACCATGTTTAGGTACCTAAATGCATCCTTGTGGCTGTGAGGGAGTGAAATTGTAGGAGATTTTCCATGCTGGACATGAACACAGCATTGCGAGTTTAAATACTGAAGAATGAATGTGCTAAATTAAAAACTTTGTGATTTTATTCTTAAACAAAATAATATTTATTAGCACATAAAAACACAAAAAAGTACCCAAAATTGGTACCATTGAGTACCAACACTGATCGCCAGATACCAGGCATATCGAGTATATTCAATATATCCCCACCTCTAGGACCAACCATTTCTAATGGATTGCTAGCAGGAGCCGGTTATCGATACCCATCCCTATGTTTAGGAGAGGAGTGAGGACACCAAAATAATAAGGAAATCCCGCTCCCTGTCCAACCTGCAGTAAAAAAATGTATTTAGTCATTACATTTTTCTCTGCAAGTAGGACAGTATGTGAGTTTTTTCTATTAACTTTGGTGTTTGTTAAAAACGTAACGCTTTTGAGAAACACTCATAAATTGAGTTCCAAAACCTGCATAGTCAGGACGAGTCTGGACAAGATGTGCCAGAGAAACCTTCAGGAGAACAGCGTCTGAGACGTTTGGGAGACTCTGATGGAAAAATGTGATGAAGTTAGTCTTAGAGAAATGCACCTTGTCCCTGAGTCCTTTATATCCTACCTGTGGCTCTTGGCCTTTTGGTGTCCGGCTCTTTGATCCATTCATAAAAAACAATTCTAGATATGTATATTGTTATGAGTAGTGGTGTGCTGATCAGTCTGAAATATTGATATAGTGATGCCAATTTTAAGGATCTGTATTGATCAATGCTTGAGTGATGAGATTGATACTTAAGTTTCAGTTTCTCTTCTCTGCATGTCCTCCTCTCAATTGCTTATGTGCTCATTGCTATCTATCTATCTATCTAGATAGATAGATAGATAGATAGATAGATTGAAATGTATTGCTTTTCCTATTAAGTCATTTCGTTTATGTGTGAGAGGAAGTGTGTGTAGGATCACGTGTGTGATGATGACGTCTGTGTGTGATTTCATGCTTTGTTGACAGTGTGTGCACGGGAGCCTCGAAGACCCCAAAACCCTCACCCACCATAAACTTATACACGCTGCTACAGAGAGAGTCCTCGCCGACACCAAAACAGTGGCAGATGAGAACCTCAAAGATAAAGGTTTGTATCTGTGATCATCTGTTTTCTGATAGTTGTGACCCTTCGCTCTTCTCTGCTCACCTGAAAGGATTCCTGTCTGTTGCAGACGTTTTGCTGCTCATAAAGAAAAGATCACAGCCGAGCCCTCCAGCCATGGCGGAAGTTAGTTCAGAAGAAAAAGTAAGAACAGAGTGTTTTCTTTTTCTCCTTTGAAGCTTAAAACTCTGCACACTTTCATCCATCAGCTTTTAATAACCTCTCTTTGTTGTTGCTCCACGCTGTCCCAGAAGAAACAAGATAACAAGGCTCCAGACAAAGACGCGATCCTGAAAGCCACCTCCAGCCTGTCCACACGCCACACTGACCGCACTGTTACCCAGCACAACATCAGAGACGTAAGGAGCTTAAATCTTACATACATGCTCTTTAAAAACTGATTCAGTGATGTTTTGACTTCTGTTGTGTTCCTGTTGCTCCAGTTCCAGACAGAGCTTAGAAAAATCCTGGTTTCTCTCATCGAAGTCGCTCAGAAGCTTCTCGCCTTGAATCCTGATGCTGTAGAGCTCTTCAAGAAGGCAAACGGTGAGTCTCTAACTGTTGTTTCTAACTCTACATCAATACTGCGAGCATCAGGACAGGAGGATGTTGAAAAACTCAACAGAAACTTGAAGAAGATGGAAAGAGCTGGGACGAGTTTGTTGAATTAAATCGGGACAAACTTTGACAGTATGAGATGTGACGTGCTTTATTTTGCACACATCTTGATAACAGATGGGAGCATTCAACACTTTCTCAACCTGTATTTCCCTTCTCTTATCCTTTTGTGCTGTCTCTGCTGTAGCGATGTTAGATGAAGATGAAGAGGACCGTGTAGATGAAACAGCGCTGCAGCAGCTCACAGAGATGGGTTTCCCTGAGAGCAGAGCCATCAAAGCTCTCAGATTAAACCAGTGAGTCTGCGTTTACACTCATGCTGAGCTGGGATATTTCAGAAACCTTTTTTTGGAGGAGTTATCTTGATGTTTTCCTTCTTTGTTTTCTTCCTGCAGCATGTCAGTGACGCAGGCGATGGAGTGGCTCATTGAGCACGTAGACGACCCCTCTGTAGATGCTCCCATACCAGGCCAGGACTCCTCTGGAGCAGCAGGAGCTACAGCTGCTGCCCCACCGAGCTCCTCTGCTTCAGCCTCGGCGTCAGCTTCAGCTTCAGCATCAGCGTCAGCTTCAGTGTCAGCCACAGCCTCAGCCTCAGGCACATCCTCCACCCCGAACCTCCTCCGCAGCCTCTCCAGCCAGTCGAGCACAGAGGAGAGCAGCCGACAGGACGAGCTCACAGAGATCTTCAAGCGGATCCGCAGGAAACGGGAGTTCAGACCCGACTCAAGAGTGAGTTTTCACACAGGTTCTTACGTATGTGTTGGAGCTCAATCCTGCTGCACTGATGCAAGTTGCAAGATTTAACCACTTCTTATTCAAGATTTCTGTTAAAGGATCCATATCCTGCTCCTTTTCTGCAGTTTAATATGGATCATTGATGTCTTCATGAAATGGTAGTAACATGTTTTGGTCCAAAAAGCCAATAAATCAAGCACAGCAGCATTGTTTCCAGGCTCTCATAGCCCCTCTGTTCAGAACGCTCTGATTTAGTGGGCGTGGCCTTCATATGTAAATGAGCCACCGCTGATACCGCCCCGCTCTTCCACGTCACTGAGAGCGGCGCCACGAGCTCCGAGTGCACAATGTTTAGAAAACAGCAAAGCTCGTTTACCGTAACATTACAGGCTAAAACAACAGGCTAACCACAGCTAAAGTTAGCATCCTGAAGCTAACACAGAGACAGGGGGACACTGAGGAAAAGCTCTTCCATCTGCTCCACAGCACACAGCATTTAAAATACTCACATTTCCAGGGTCCCAGGTTTGTTGGAGGATGGTTGGTAATGTGCCTGGATTCAGGACCAGTCTATTGGCTAGCCCTCTGTTGGACTGTCCAAAGTTGGAAAAGCAGTCGGCCGTGAAGTGACTAGCACACACATGCACAGTTTTACTGAGTGTAGCTGGCACATTTCCTTAATAAATGAACTCTAGACACTTAGTCTGTCTTCTTCTGAGATGGGAAGCTTGAGCATGGAACTATGTGGCTGTTTACAGCCAAAAACAGAGCAGTGATGGCTCTTCAACTTTGGCATTCTCCTCCGCGCTGCAGTGGGGAGGGAAGTAGGCGGGGAGAGGGTTCAGGGGTATCTGCTCCGGTGGACCAATCAGGCCAGACTTGCTCCTGATTGGTCAAAAAAGGGAATCGCTGACGTCGGCAAACCCCGGAAATTCCAAACAGCTCGTTTTAGGTCAGGATTTTACATTCAGAAGCTCTACTAAGTGCAGGTTTGTTTGGGAGGAAATTTCACTAAAAGACTTAATAAAGTGATTTTTGTAAAATATGGAACCTTTAAATTACTTCTTCTGTGATCTGGTGCTGTATAGATTATATATAATAAAATACATTGGACTTCCAGAGGGGGTGGGTGAGATCAACTGACTCATTTTCCACGCCTACTGTGATATTGGATGCACTATTATACTGTTATTAACATCCATCCACCTCATTTTATCATAATGTTTTCATCATTAAAGCTGCACTACAATCTGACACTCTGCTGTTATAAACAACAGCCTGCCTTGCTTTATATTGTTTTTAACCAATGTTTTATTAGAATTTAAATAAAATGATCTTCGTGATAAAACAAGATTTTGTCATCAAATAGCTTTTTTCCCAAAATCTGTCTTGGAGAAAGGCGGTTATCTTATTTTCTGATCAATATAGCATTATAAGCTATTATATTCTTTATATATTTATCTATAAATAATAAAGAAAAAGGAACCAGTGGTTTTGCTGGAGTAGTGATTAGTTTATTGATTAACACAGCGAGTAATCGACCAATAGATTAGCCACCACAGACAGATTTGACTCATTGTCTTTACATGATCATGGTGTGTTTTATGTCTGAAAATCTTAATTTAACCCCAGAGATCATCCTCATCTCTCCTGAGTCAGCATCGTGTCCTTCACAGTAAACATGAGGAAGAGGAAGAGGAAGGTTTTTAGGCAGAGACCTGAAACATGCACCAAAGGATTTAAAGTCTCACATCCCAGAGTTTCTGCTCTGAAGGAGGAAGAGGGCTTCCCTGTCTTTCTAAAAATAGAAAACTGATTAAACCCCTCTCTTCCTGCAGAGCATCTTTCTACCGTACCACCTTTCAAGTGTTTCCGACTGTTTCATCTGCTGTGCACAAATTACATTTTTCCACCGTCTCCACAGAGGTGTGACAGTGTGTTTGCTGTTATCACTGAACTGAAGCTCTTTACACTAAACACACACCGTCTCTCTGTGGTTCTGCAGGCTGTCATCGCGCTGATGGAGATGGGGTTTGATGAAAAGGAGGTGATTGATGCTCTGAGGGTGAACAACAACCAGCAGGATGCTGCGGTAGGTGAACACAACAGATGGGTGGATATTTGCAGCAGTCACTTTAGCCTCGTCTCACCCACTGATGCTGAAACATCCAACTTTATAGATGTCGATATAATCAGAGTAATCAACTGGGCCAAATCCTTAAAGATGATAGCTATCTTGAATTTTAAACCTCATGTTTTGTTTCTCTCCGTGCTGCAGTGCGAGTGGCTGCTGGGAGACAGGAAACCCTCTCCAGAGGACATGGACAAAGGCATTGACACCAACAGCCCGCTGTTCCAGGCCATCCTGGAGAATCCTGTGGTCCAGTTGGGTTTAACCAATCCCAAGACCCTGCTAGGTACAGTCTTTAAATTCTGACCCTGATAACACTTTTTCACATTTTTGGATATTTTGTTAGAAATCTCTTTCCCATTACAGCCTCACTCTGCAGCTTTTATGAAATTGTGAGAGTCGGGAGATTTTCCTTTCTCACAAAAAAGACCAGACTGATACTGGCTACAAAAAAGGAGGCATTTCAAACTGTAAAGCAAGGGTCTTCAACCTGCGGCTCTTTGACTCCTTTGCAGTGGCTCCTTGTTGCTTTGAAAAAATATCATTTAAATAAAGAACTTCAATTTTTCTTACAGAGGTTATTGATGATTTAAGACACTGACACTTAATAAAATCATACATTAACATTTTGTTAGACTAAATCTTCATCGCATCTGTCAATAAAGCCTGCCACCGCTCTACTTCACCTCCTACAACATCGACAGCCTGCTAACTTTCCATGCACCTGTGGCTAACCTCAACTTTTACAGCCCTGGGAAGATAACTACATCTACAAAAAGACAAATCTGGAAGAAAATACAGGTTTTAATACTGTGTGGATGGATTAATTTAGCAGAACACTTTATATACATGCTTGATATGTGGCAAAACATTAGCAAACAAAAAGAAAATGAAAGTTTTTGGTAAAATTTGCAAACTTTTTATTTATTCTTTTTAACTTTTTATATTTTTTTTAAAAACAAAATTGTTTTAAATTTGTACAAATTTTTGGAATTTCAAAGTATGACATTTTTTGCAAATTTTTGAAATGCCAAAAAAAAGTGAATTAAAAAAAAAATTCTTTACGTTTTTTTTATTTTTTTATTTTGCAATTTTTTTTTTAAATGTTTGCAAATTGTTGGATTTTTGTAATTTGTGCAAATTGATTTTTTTAAATCATTTGGGTTTTTTTCTTTTTTTTTTGCAATTTTTTTTAAACAAAATTGTTTAAAATTTTTACATATATTTGGAATTTCAAATTTTCTCGTGAATTATTGAAATTTTAAAGTTTATTGAAATTGTTGCAAATTTTTGAATTGTCAAAAAAATCCACGTTTGAAATATTTGAATTTCTTTACAATTTTTTATTTTTTATTTTTGCAATTTCTAAAAAAAATTCAGAATGTTTGCAAATTGTTGGATTTTTTTTTAATTTTGCAAATTCATTTCAAATAATAAGAATAAACAAACTAGAAATCAACAATTAACATTCCAAAAAATTTCCAAAAAATTTCCAAAATAACTTCTTGTTTTGGATATTTTTCACTAGATTTTAACTATTTATAGAATTTTATACACTTCATAGTTTTTATCGTGAAGATAAAGTAGATTTTGTGGCTTCTGAATGACTTCAATCCAGGTGAGTTGAGGCAAAAATGGGTCCTGTGAAAGTAAAGGTTGCAGACCCCAGCTGTAAAGTATGATCTTTTTACTATCAGGTGGATTTTTTTTGTACATTTGTCTCTTTTCATCGTTACTTTTCACCCATCTTTAAAACAAGGGAAAGCAGAATACCCTCTCTTTAAACTGTGTTCTGAAAGTTGACTTTTAACCCCTGCCCTTGTGTCTGTTATGATGCAGCGTTTGAAGACATGCTGGAGAATCCTCTGAACAGCACCCAGTGGATGAACGACCCAGAGACCGGCCCCGTCATGCTCCAAATATCCAGAATCTTCCAGACCCTCAATCGCACATAGAGCCTCCTGGTGAAACTCCTCCTGTGTGACTGTGGCAGCTTGTGTGAGTGTGCGACCTTACCGAGATGAATGGGTGTGTGTGTGTGTGTGTGTGTAAGTGGGTGCGGCAGAGACACAAGTATTGTTTTTGCCTTGTAAAGACAGAGGCGGAGGGGTCAGAGTATAAACTAAGATGTTCTACATATAACTATTTATAAGAGAACAGTGAAAACACTTATACAAACAAATGTTAACTTACACATTATTATTATGACAGTAATAATAAAAACATGTTGTTTTTACATTTTAACGAGAACAATTTATAGTTACGACAGACGTGATTTATTTTATATAATTTCTCCATGTGCAAAAATGACATCAAACATCGATTTAATGTTTACACTTCAAAGGAAACTGTTTTTGTATGTTTTGCAATATTTAAATATCAATTACAGTCTGTCTCTTTAAATTGTGACACTTCATCTGTGGTGGACTGTGTGGACGTCTTCAGTCACCTTCATGTTTGCTTTTTCTTCCCCTCTCCGTCTCGTTTTCATACCTGTGTGTAACCGAGAGGCTGACGGTCCCAGGTGAGCGACCTGCTTTAGACGCTTTACCTCGGCCTCCTCTCCGTTAAAAGACAACATTTGTCCTTAAGCTTCTTCGAGAATATTTATTTGACTTTCTTGCCTTCTTAGAGGAAAGCTGTACACTAAACTGTTTGTGTCTTAGTCATGTTTTTACAAGGAAATTATATATTAGGCCTGTGTGTTTCTTGTCAATGTGCTTTTGAATGTCATATATTCATGTTGCTCTCGATTAGCACTTGTTCACCTCTATGAATATCACTCACTGCAGCACCGAGGACGTTAAAAGAAGGGTTTGTGTTTCTGTCTCTAAAGGCTGTAGTGGGATATTAAACGAAGCTGAGCCGAATCAAAAGGGGTTTCGCCTTTTATAACCTTTAATTTGAACGATGAAGATTCACGCTCACTTCCTGTGGGGAGCGTCTTCATACGCACAAAGGAAACACTCCTCAACAAAATCTTAAGACCCGAGGAGAAGATGTAAAGAATTAGCATGTTGGTACCGGTGGATTGTAAAGCAGGCTGTAAGTGGAGCTTCAAAAGGTAAAATGATGAAACAGGGGCAAGAGATAGAAAAGATGGAGTCACTTCTAGAAAAATGACGTTCCCAAATTGAAAAATTGAGGGATTGTCAGTCTACGTCACCATAAAAGATGCGCACGCATCTCGCTCGCAGAAGCGCGAAGCAGCGTTTAGCGCCGTTCGAGTTAGCGTTTTTTTAAACACCAAATTCAACCTGTTATCAACATTAAAAATGTTCGATTGTTCTGTGTTCAGTTATTAAAAACGATACTATACAACAGAAGTAACGTCTATCAAATTCTGACAGTCGCAGAGCAACCGGTGTTTTGGAGTTAATGGCGACCATGCTAACTGGTGACTCTCAGCGGACAGTATCAGTGATTAACGTCTGAGAGTCATCAGTTAACAGGGTCACACTTTACACCGAAACACCAGCGACGTCTGCGGGTGAATAATTAACTCTAGACGTAGTTTTCTGGTTCTTTTATTACGAACCGGGTCTCAGACTCAGCAGTCTGTTTGCTACTTTTTGGTTTGGGAGGATTTCTGATTTATTAAGACACGTTTACGTCCCGGTCTGTCACAGTCTGGTAAGTGTCCACGGGTAATGCAGTCATGAGCATCGAGTGACAGTTGTGTGTTTCACTTGCTCTCTGGGTACACGCCGGATTTCTCTAGCTAATATCTGTCCACTTGCTGATCTCGTCTGTCCACTCACTGCTATTTCACAAACCTGGGAGCCGTTTACCATCCGTATAGGTGCTGATATTTAGCTTAAAAACGCTTTTTTTTTGGTGGTAAGCTCGTCAACGTCAGTTGACAAACCGTTGTACTCCGTAGTGCTTCTGCACCGAAGTTGCGCGCGCATCCGGCGTTGTAGCTAAACAAATAATCCCTCTATATATCTCTGCAACTTTAAGGTGTAACTGAGTCATTCTGGGGTCATACTAAAGGGAACACTTGTGAAATGTGTTCAGAACATCCTGTCACGAACAGAAAGTTCAGTTAAAGAATGACATGACCGTGTTTGTAGCTGAGTTTATCCTATTCAATCTCATGTGCAGTACGACTGTATTTATACGTGATAAGTGCTTCGTTTTTTGCCTTTTGTTGTGGAGCGACCTAAAACTCCCCTAACTGGGGTTCCTTAGGGTTAATGTAAACTGCATTAAACCTCAAACAGCTGATTGAAAGTTAAAAACCAAAACCACAGGAAAAAAAAAAAAAAAAACAGAACAGAGCATTTTTTAAAAAAAATTTAAGGCAGGTATTGTGAACTGCAGCATTGTACTGCTAAAAAACCCAGTCGTTACAACACAGACCAGGGCTCTCTGTCATAAAGGGGGACATCTCCAAATAGCCAGCTGCCGTTTGACGCCCCTGACCAACCTGAAGCTCCATTCCTTACAAATGCCATCTGATGGTTGTTGGTAGGGGTGGGAGACAAATTTTTGCATGATATATTGGGAATTTTTGTTTGAAAATATCAAAATCTGGGAATCTTTTTCAAGAAATCCATTTTTTTTTTTCAAATTTCTAATTTCAGTCCTTGTAAACTGTATTGGAAAAAAGTTACCACTTTTCTCCAGCATAGGGCAAACTGTTTCTCTCTGATTCATATGATGTGCATTTTGTAGGAAAAAAATGGCCCCTGATGTAGTCATTATGACATTATCGTCATCATTTAACTTTTTCACATGGTCTGGTGTTAAAAAAGCAAACTAAAAATCGCAAAATTCGTAAAAGAATCAAATTGCATGAATAGCATATCATCCCAGCCTTAGCTGTTGGGCTGCAGTCAGGAACAGTAACGGCCTGTCAGATCCTCTAGCTCAGTGCAGTCGGAAATTTTGGGTCGCTTTTGTTCCATAAACCGGTGGATCCTTTGAGAAACTTAAATTTACTGCCTTACTATGTTGTGAGGAAACAATCCTGCCATGTTCAAATACAGAAAGCCTCTCTGCCATCACGGTCAGGAGGTCATGGCTGAGTGAATTTCTGAAAGAAAACACTAAAGTCAATTTCTACCTAGATTTTGGCTTTTTTAGGCTATGGTTTTAAACTTTAGATCAGCTGTTTTTAATAAATCACATACTCTCCTGTTCCTTTATTGCAGTGTTTAGATCCTCTTACTACCTGTTTATAATCCACCGGTGCCAAATGAGAATTGGTGTTATTTTCTACCACTCTTAAGATTTTCTTCAGGAGTGTAATAGAGGTTAAGACAACCCGTGTTGGTTTGCGTTTTTCTCTTGAGAGCGATGAACATTTATGCTGTCAAACCAAATCAAAATGTCACTCTATAACCTGCCTTGTCATTGGATGTACCCGTTGAAAAATAACCCTCTATTTCTGTGCAATAGCAAAGCTGACCTGTAAAGAAATATATTGATTTGAGTGTTCAGAGATGTGTGATTAGCGATGAGGTAGTGTGCTACACAATATTAGCCTTTGCATTGAATACTTCACGGGGGAGCCTCACTTGCTCGCTTGTACCCGGAGTTAGAAACAACATGGAGGGCGGTGTGTTTTGCCAAGCTTTTCGAGTGTTTTTATTCAATATTTAAACGTGGTATTGATGTGACTTTCTGCTCAGGGAGGCTGAGATTGTTTTTCTAAACCTGTTGTTATGGCAAACCTCTGCTCACCCCATTTGGAAATGATGGCTTTAACCAATCAGTGTAAAACTTTGCTTCTGAAGAAGAGCACCACAAGACATGGTTTCGTAAATGCAATATTTGAAAATATTTAAATGTTTTTAGAGAGAAGTGTCTGTTTAAACAATGTATTATTACATTATTTATATCAAAGCCAAACTAGTAACTTGTTCTTATTTATAACATTTTTAGCAAACCTCAAAGCTGATCTACAAATGTGAAAAAAAAGAGACGATTCAAATGTTGTTTTTACAAACCATTATAAAAATGTACGAAGGGACCGACGGGTCACTGTGTGAGTCAAGTTTGAAGGAGGACTTCTGCAAGCCTCTCCGGACCTCCATCAGATCCACAGTGACCAGCTGTCTCGCCACCTCCACGCTTTGCATCGGCATGTGTAAACAAAAGGTGTCCCATCATATCCTGAAGAGAGATGGAGCATTTAGAGGAGAAAAAACAAGTCCACAGAAAGTCTTTGAGATCAAAGGAGAACAAAATAAACTTGTTGTTTAAGGACACTGAATAACTGTCGGGAGTCACAGGTTACTGTTTTCACTCAGCTTTCATGCAGGACTGTCCCAGATTTACAACCTATGCAATATTCTTTCACCGTTTGTTCATCCAAACAGCCTCATGGCTACTGGCATCTAAATCACTATTGCATTAAAGTTATTTTTTGTGGCTGTATTTGGATTCTGGGTTGTTCTTTTAACAAACACAGACTAAGGGAGCACTTATTCACAAAAAAAACAATAATAAAATAAAATAATAAAAAAAAATACCAAACTTGCTGACACAGAGTAAAAAAAGTTCCTGTTTGTTTTTTTTTTTTGTATTAAGACACTATTCTTATTTTCAACCAAGTAATTAGAACGAGTAAATTGACATACTTTTCTGGGCACTTCTGTATTAAAAAAACTCTTTTATTAGTTTTATGTAATATTCTAATTTTACGACAATGCCATAATTATCACTGTTGAAAAAAGAAAAATACTTAAAATATTTTACTTTGTTTTAATGGAATGTAAATGATATACCAGTTTTACTTTTTGAAAAATTAAATATTATCGTACATTTCAATGTCCACTTGAGCGTTTCAAGTTGTTGTAGCTCGTCCTACCGCTAGATGGCGTCGCTAAGCAATATCAGAGTGGAGACCTAATGCATACCTCAAGAGATATTTATTAAAATAAACAATTTGAAAGTTAAAAATAAGCCAAATTATTAATATAACTATAATAACACAGTGAACTATTTTAAAGATAAATAAATAAAATGGTACGAATAAAAGTTAAAGATTAATTAAAGTATGTAAAATACCAATATGTTAAAAAATAATGATAATAATTTAAAAAAAAAAAAGAAATGGGACAATACAAGAATCGAATTAAGTAAGAGGAGACGACGGTGAAGTGTTCAACATGGCGAATTTCCGTTAATTTATAATGTGATTTCAAAAGAAACAACCACCTAACATCCTGTCACTTGCCGAAAAAAGCTTTAAAATGGAATTCAGTACATACAAACTGAACTTTTCTGAGTATTTAAACTCTCAGAGTTAAAGAAGTATAAGCAGAGTTCGGCATCGTTTGGCAGTTATTACCAACATTACCAATAACTGTCTGGAAGGTAATCACGCATGCGCAGACGTGACCGTTGGGAGGCTGGGATGGTAATTACATTTCTATGGGCAGAGCGCGAACACACCACCGGCCCGACCTACCAGGATATCTGCAAATGTGACCTAACGGGGGAAAAAATTTAATCTGTGGAGTATCTAAAATCTTGTTTCGTGACGCGTGGATCTCATTTTTCCTGCCTGGCGTTTGTTCCAACTGCCGTGAAGCGGTTGTCACGCAGGCCGCGAACAGGCTCTTGTTGCTGGGAGGAGACCATTCAGACTCGCCTCCCTCACTGCTAGCATTATTAGCTGGCTACGATGTGTCGCTGCTGCTGTTGTTATTTCCACACTGCGGGCCACTGCACTGCAGGGCAGGTCCTTGGTTGATTGTTTACCCCGTGGAAACTGAAGGGTGACTGAAATACACCACACCTTTCAAGGTAAGGTCCTGCCAGCCAGCTAACGTCATTCATGGGGCCGATGAATGCAGCACTAGCAGGCTAACTGGGAGCTAGCTGCTTTATATTTGCATGAATGACCCTTTAGCGTGCATACAGTTAAACAAATGTTAGCTGTGTCATACAAATGAGGTGAAATCACTATACCCACGTCCTAACTGCACAGTTATGTCTCCTGTAGTTGACTAGCCATCACCTAGCCTGTCTAGTCAGCTTTGGGCCGTGAATGGGAGCATAATGGCAGGGTGGGATGGGTGCTGCTTACAGGTACACGAGTTCTACTGGAGAATACAGTCACAGCTTTAACCTTTGTGCTAAAGTAAACAGATAAATGCAGTGCAATCTCAAACTCATCATCTTCAACTGATAACAGACGACCACTTTCACTATTTTCCTCAGGTCATACATTATTCAGACCTTATTCTATTCATCTATGAAAAATGTATTAGTAAAGTCATACATGCAGTTGCAAGAAAAGTATGCAAATCCTGCATAAACTGGTAACAAAATGTGTTCTGATCTTCATCCAAGTGACAACAAAAGACAAACACAGTCTGCTTAAAGTGATACTACACAAACAGATATGAACACACCATGTAAATATTCACAGTGCAGGTAAAGAAAGGATGTGAACACTGAGGGAATGACTTCCTCAAGAGCTAATAGGAGTCAGGTCAGTCAATGAGACCAGATTGGAAGTGTGGGTTAAAGCTGTCTTGCCTTATATAAAACATACACCTGTTTCCAGTTTGCTATTTACATGAAGCTTTGCCTGACATGAACCATGCCTCCCACAGAAAGGCTTTTAGAGCACCCACAATTAAGAATTGTTGACTTGCATGAAGCCAGCTAGAGATCTTCGCAAATGGTTAGGCCTGTCACAATAACAAATTTTGCTAGATGACAATTTTCCAAAATATTATTGCCGATAAACGATTTTATTGTCAATATTATTTTGATTTTTTTTTCCATTTTTTCATTGATGTAATTATGATAAATGGGATAATAAAGTGATAACAATATCAAATCAAAAGCAAGAAACTTTAATTTCTTAAGAGTATCTAACTGTAAATAAAAGGTCAGGATCTTTTAAATAAAATAAATTAATCAAAAAATATAATAAATTTAACAAACAAGAAAGAGAAAAAAAATACAATGAAAATGAAATGGACTCTCTTTTAGAAAAAAATACATGTCAATGAAAATAATTAATACTAAACAAAAACAATAAAACAGACCCTGTCTCTAAAGAATAAAACGAAACTCCAAAAACAAAACAAAAAAAACAATAAAAACTATAGCCTTAATAAAAGGGAGTTTATACAGTTCCTGAATTGTTTGTAACATGTACTTTTTCCCAGTCAATCCGTACTGTCTGTCAAACATTTTTAACATTTCTGGCTTTCAACTGTATTGAAGGGCTGCATTTCTTTGTCAATGTAGCTGTCTTTGAGCGCCCACCATTTGGCGCTTTTATTTCTATTTACTTTGCCGACCAAAAGCCTCAGTAAGAGGCCTTCTTCTTCTTCGTCGCCACTATTTTCAAACCAATGCGACATATCAGCTCGTTTCGTGCCATCACTCATATTAGCGTGTGTTTCCTCCTTACCCCTCGGGACGCTCGCTTCAGCTCTCTCCGTGTGTACGCGCCAGCAGCCCTGTCTTAACCCCAAAGATCTCATTTTTGACAGATGCTCACTCTGCTATAAATCTGCTAAATCTGCTATAGAACCTATGCACCCCGATGTTAGGAAAGATAGAAGTAGCGAGCCATCTTCTCATTCAGCCTCTTTGGTCGAAAGAAAGGACGAAAACAAACATGCATGCACGTGTCAGTTTATCGAGGCTGGCAAACTTACCAAGGATGTTTTTATTTATCTTTCGGTTAATTGATTTATTGATTATCGTGACAGGCCTACAAATGGTTAATGCTAACATCGTTGTTGACAAATGTACAATACATAAAGCACGAAACAAGAATGGAGTTCATTGGAGGACACCACAGAGGAAGACACTACTGTCCAAAAAAATAAGCATTGCTGCATATTTAATGTTTGAGAAAGAGCACCTGGGTGTTCCACAGCACTACTGGCAAAATATGAATTAACAGATGAAACCCAAGTTGAGTTGTCTGGAAAGAACACGCAGCCACTTGCATCTCACCACTCACATGAGCCATGCAGAGGGCAGTTGTGACTTGGCAGCTTGTAGGTGTGTCCTGTTATTTAACCGTGTGCCTGACTCAGCAGTATATTCAGAGTATTTGTGAGTCTAACATCATATTCATCTTGTTATTATTATTTTTTTTTAAGGATGGATGTTGATCTGTGTGCTGGCGGGGACAGTACCAGGAGAAAAGTGGATTTGTCTGGCGTTGCAGAAGGCACAATGGACGTCGTACCGCTGGAGATGTACGACTCCGCCAGGGCAAAAATAGCTGCCAACCTCCGGTGGCTGTTTGCCAAAGCTTATGGCATTGGTAAGTAATGTACTTTGCATTCACATAAGAAAAACACCGGGCTGTTGACTCATGTTTCCTGGATTTAGGGTTTTCTTCATGTAAATTCTCTCAGAGGATTCTATTAAAACCACTTCATTGACAATCTGCAGCATATTTTCCGCCTATTCACAGGGCAGTTTTGGATGTTATTGCTGCAACAATGTGTTTACTCCTGTCCACATGGTGTTGTCAGCAGATTGCATAGAGCCTCAGTGGTGACATATTGACAATGAAAGGGAAAGGAAAGGAATATTTGAGTTTGAAACACTTATTCCCCCCTGACACTGTGCGACTGAAGCCTCCACCACTGACTCACCCTCACATCCTTCCATTCTTGTTTGGTGGCCAGTGAGACTGAACCCAAATCAGGCCCAGTGACAGGCACTGGATGAGGATCAGGCTATATTTGTGAGACTGAACTTGGTGTGTGGAAAATACTGATCTGCTGTACCTCTCACTCACTCCCTGTTCAGATAGTATCAGCATTAGTAACTGTGCCTTTAGGCCAGATTTTCCTGTCTTGTCTGTTGGTGCAACAGCCAGGATTTGAATAGATTTGAGGATTGGGTTTAGTTGTAGGAATTCAGAGTTTGTCTCTTTTTGGCTGTGCTTGAAACAGCTTGAAACAAACCAGGGAACAGCATCATGTAGATGACCACCAACAATCTATCTGTAAATATATCTGCTGCTTTCTTTCTGTCAGAGTTTTCAACCAAAATCTGTCATGACTTGTGTTTATTTTTATAATTTTTTAATAATATAAAGAATCGAATGGTCTGGGTGATTGTGATCTCATCCTAGAAGAGTATTTTGTTTCACATTGTTTTTACCAACCCATGGTTGTATTGTGATTCAAAGGCAAGACAATGTTTAGGGATCAGAGAGCTGCTCACTTTTTACCATTAGATCACATCAACAGGTGTGACACCGTTAAAGTGATACTCCAGGATGGAACAAGTTGGGTCCTATCACAAGGTTTAGGGCAGAAATTACCCCTACAGCAGTGCTTTTGTGCAGCAGAAGCCCAAGGCACTCGCACCAAACACCCCCTCCCTGCTCCTCTGCCGGTTTCCTCTGCACTCAGACGGGGCCATATTTACTTGACCAAAAACACGAAGAAGCGGACTCCCACAGAAAAAATCCAATATCAGTCTGCAGTCACGCTTTATTTAGAGAATTTTCAGCGCGTTCCTTTCACAGAAAAACACCGCTAAATAAGGCTCTAGTTCTCATCGTGTCGTAAAACGGTGCTACCTCCGCTGCAGAGCCACAGCTGGCTACGAGGCGCTCGCCGCTTAGTGTATCAGTCTGCGCGTGCGGCGTGCCAGATATAAACAAACGCAGATAGTCTGCCAGGACGAAGAGACACGATGTTTAACCAATGTTTACCGATATCGATATTGGTTAAAAAAAAATAGTAATGATAATTTTAAAACAACAATCTGAGATGATGTGTCAAGGTAGTCCAGAGAGAAAGAGTGGCGTGATCATGAGAAAAAATGACCATGGAGAGGATCAAAGGACAGAGCGCATGAGATGAACGCGATCCAAAAAACTACATTTGTCTGTTTTTGGATCAAAAACAGGAAGAGAGTCCACTCTTCTTAGGTAGTTTTGGTGTTTACAAAGTCAGAGAAAAATGTTTTATTTCGGTCTCAAAAGATCGTTCAAGATGCCTGAAAATGGCCGGCAGCAAATGAATAAATATCAATACCGATAACATATCAGCCAATTTCGATATGATAGAAAAGCATACATAGAGCTTCAACACTAATGTTATCACCTGACTTCTGCAACTCAAGACTTTCCTTTGTATATTCAACAGATCTGACCACTTTGTTTTACATCTCCACCAAAACTGCTGGGTGTGGGTGAGGTTCAGACTTCAGAGGGCCAGTCCATCATCTTCAATGTTTTCAGTCATTACATGGATCTCTGTCACCTTATGTCTGCTGAGGGGGTGGGGTTCTTCCAATAATCTGTGGAAAGTTATTGGTGACTATTGAACAGCCCTCGTGCCACAGATTTTGCATGTAAACTAATCAATCGTTCTACCCCAGAGTGTTTACTCAGGCTGAGTAAAAGCATTGATATCTTCTTCAATTCGCTATTGATTCAGACGATCCTGGAATCATTCATTTCCTTTGTTTGTTCCTCTTACTGACAACTGGAGGTCAGTCAAATTTCACAGTGTTCCTTTTTCTTTTTCAATTAAGAAATGCAAAAAAGACTTGTTTAAATGCTACCAGTATCTTTTTTTGGTTAGTCATACTATAAAATGACTTAAAACTTGTGTTAAGTGAACAATGCAGAAGATAAATGTCCCCCCCAAAAAATCGTATGCTAAATCGCAATTGCAATATTGGTCTGAAAAAAACACAATTCTGTTATTTTCCAAAATCGTTCAGCCCTAATGAGAAGCTGAATCAAAATATTGCAACAGTTTGACAGACCTGTCCAGATGTTTGAGCCAACACTAAGCTAAGGTTGTACGACCATAGGCTGCATGAAAATAAAAATAATTGCTTAGTGGAAAATTGACCTTAGCTCATCAGCACAGGAGACAGACAGCACTAAAATACAAACATTGTCCCGGGATGTCCTGATCCGATACGCTGATCGGCTGACTATTTTTGGAGGATCAGATGTTATTTGATTTTCTTACTTGATCTGGACGGATCTGGTTTCCACGTGTTTTCAGCACCGTTACACTTTACAGCTGCTGTAAATCGAACCACGTTGCAAACATGTTACTACTTCTCTTTGGAAAGCAATGGCAGTAAAACAGCGCCTTGCAACATTCATAAATTGAGTGTTTCTCGAGGAGGCACCAGCAGGACTCACTTTCATAAAACAAATATGATTCATTGTTTACAACGGACTCACCCAACAGAGTACAGGATTTACCAGAGAAAGGTATTGGATTGGTATCGGCAAAAGACACCATGAAAAACTGAATGGTGACATCCCCTTAATATACCCCTATAATATAAGAGTAGAGGTAAAAAAGATCTAGTAAAATAACGTTTATGGAAGTAGTATCTGTGGTCGTCGAGCTTTACGCTCCTTTTGCAAAAATAACAAGTTATAAACAAATTCATCCCCTTACAGTTTGTGCTGATACACAGATGATCCATTCAGACCCAAGCCGCAACTTTAACCAGGCTCTAAACGTGTTTGTTCTTGCTCTTAAATCGCTTATTTTGGCTCAGTGTTGATGTGGTTTCTGGAGGCAGTCAGCCTGAAACAGTTTTTAGCACTTCCCCTTCAGCTCAATATTCTTAGATTTGGTGTTACTGTTTGTTTATGGCCCATGGCAAAGTGTAAACTTGAGTATTAAGTGAGACTAAGCAGCCAGAAGAGATCACCACAGTCTCTGCTCCTCATCTGCATGTCGTGGTTAATTGTCACGGCGGTGAAGCCGCTGACCTTTTATCTACGGTTGGAAGTTGAGCAGTCAAATGTGTGGGATTTAATTCCTTTTGCATGTCAGTGTTCCTTGTTCTGGTATGAGATCTCTGCCCTCCACAACCCACCGATGATGCTGGCATATTCTCAGATTAAAGTGTCAGTATCTTTAAAGTTCAACCATGTGAAAAAATCCTGATGTGTGAGAACGTTGGCCTGATTTTCTCTGAGAGACGTCGCTCACATTATGAATTTTTAACCTCCAAACTCTAAACAAGGAGCCTGAGATCACCACGGCTGTTCAGTTGATGCTCAATCATCTGCGAAAGAATGAAAGTGTTGCAGGATTAGCATCACATGAAGCTGCTATTGTTTCTACTGCAGGGCTATTCACCTTTGATTTGCTACGTGCCATGTCGCTATCATAGCACTTGAGCTATCTGATGCACAAGCCCCGCCTCCATTTACTGCTTTGCATGTTTGCTGTATCAGTGCAGGCTGCACAAATCAACTGTAATCATCCTCGAGCTTCCCTCTATCTCTGACTGTCTTTTCCAGATCTGTGGTCATTATAATGATGTCTTCAGTAAAGTTTGAGTCGTAGACATAACCCAGACTTTTATGCTAGCACTTATCTTCCATTTACCTCCAGACTCATTATCTTCCCAGAGTTCAAACAAAGTCTGTTGCTTTCTGTTATCATAGTCTTCTTGCTAACCATGCAGGCTGGAAGATGACGTGTAACTACATCCCTACACAAACAAGAACGTTGCACCGCACAGATAAAGGTGCACTGAGATGCTGTTTGTGTATGATACAGAGCATGCATTAGCTTCAAAGCTTTGTGAGACACCCTCAGGTGCAGCCACAATTATAACCCTCCCATGGGGACCGAATATATAAGGCCCATTTGATGCCCATGGCTCATATGGTGTTAGCCGCATTGCTAATGCTGTGTAATTGTTTGCAGGCTTGTATAATGACCAACAGACCCACACAGCGCTAGTTAAAGCAGTCAGAGTGACGTGGCTCTGAATTGAAAACATGCTCCATGTCAGGGTTTAAGGGGCATCTGTTTTGCAGTCACAGGTTAGTGTTTGTATACACGCCCTCCTGTCCCACTGCCCTCAGCATGTGCCACAGCTGCTACCCAGAGAGCCAGACGTGCTGCCAGTGAGACGGAGAGCCAGCACCTGTCATGGCTGCAGGCACATACCCTGCTCTCTGCTTCACTCGCACTGATCTGGTGCTGCTCACGGTCGGTTGACTCTGCCCCTGCACATCCTGAGTTTCTGCTGCCAGGCCCCTGTCCTCCTGCTCCACCCAGTCCCTGCATCTATCAGCCTGGCTTCTGCTGGTAGGAGGATGGGGGGCAGCTGCCACACGACATCATTGTCTGCAGAATGAAGTCAAACGTGAAGTCTCGCCCCAACCAGCCCCCTTTGTTATCACACACAATCACTCCTAGTGTTTTAACGGCTTTGTTTACTCTCCAGAAGTGACCCACTCTGCTGCGTGTAAGGCTTCATAGATAAACACTGCTTCATATTTATCATCTCTGTCTGTTCTCAACATGTGTGGCAGGCTGCTGCTCCTCTACAGCTGGAACATTGTATACATCACGGACGTGAAGGGAGCATGAGCAGATGTATGGTTAATCATGTTATAATAGTGCAGGCTCATTCTTACATAACAGCAGAGTCTGAGCTGCATTATCAGGGAGGTTTATCACACCAAAACAGATGCTGCTCATTTTCTGAGAGATGATGGTTGTTACAAGCGGATTTAATGAATTTGCATCAGAAACGGAAACGACAGCAATCATAATGTTTCTTTACTGTAGCTTGACTCTGCAGTGCTGAAATTCACTTACAAGTCAGTTGGAGTTGGAGTCAAGTTATTCATATTTTTATCATTAAAAGCGCCAGAAACTGGTCATAAGTACTGTAAAAGCTGTAATGCAGCCTCTAGCCAGAACTGCAGCTCTATTGCTCTATAAATGCTCTACTACCTGGATGTAAACGAACACAGGACACTGATAGGATCTCGCAGTACAAAGCAGGATAGATGGCAGTTGGCAGATGCTGCTGTTTTTAAAACGATGTTAACGTGTCCACCATTTCCAGGGGTGGGTAAAATCAGCCGTTTTCTTGAATGATCTACTACCTGGATGTGAACAAACACAGAAGACTGGTAGGCTCTCACAGCAGAAAGCAGGGTATATGACACTTGGCAGTTGCTGCTGTTTTTTCAAAACATGTTAAAGTGACGATATCTAGTAGTGGGTTAAATTAGCTGTTTCCTTGAATGATCTACTACCTGGATGTAAACAAACATAGGAAGGGATATAGTGTCTCAGAGCAGAAAGCAGGGTAGATGGCACTAAGCAGGCACTGCTGTTTTAAAACCATGTTAAATTGGCAAACATCTGCAGTGTTGGGTAAAATCAGCTGTTTAATGATCTACTACCTGGATGTAAACAAACAAAGGAGACTGATAGGGTGTCATCGTAGAAAGCAGGGTAGATGTCACTTTGCAGTTGCTGCTGTTTTAAAACCATGTTAAAGTGACGAATATTTCCAGTGGTGGGTCAAATTAGCTGTTTCCTTGAATGATCTACTATCTGGGTGTAAACAAACACAAGAGACTGAAAGGATATCACAGCAGAAAGCAGGGTAGATGTCACTTTGCAGTTGCTGCTGTTTTAAAACCATGTTAAAGTGACGAATATTTCCAGTAGTGGATTGAATAAGCTGTTTCCTTGAATGATCTACTACCTGGATGTAAACAAACATAGGCGACTGATAGGACCTCACAGCAGAAAGCAGGGTAAATGACACCTGGCAGTTGCTGTTTTTATACCATGTTAAATTGGCAAACATCTGCAGTGTTGGGTAAAATCAGCTGTTTAATGATCTACTACCTGGATGTAAACAAACAAAGGAGACTGATAGGGTGTCATCGTAGAAAGCAGGGTAGATGGCACTTTGCAGTTGCTACTGTTCTTAAAACCATGTTTAAGTGACAAACATCTCCAGTGGTGGGTCATATCAGCTGTTACCTCGATGATCTACCACCTGGATGTAAACAAGCACAGATGACTGGTGAAAGCTTGTAGATGAAATTCTGTGCAGGTTGTTTCTGGTTTAATAACTATAATTTAACCTCTGAACTAAAACAATGCATAACCAACACAGACATGTGTATGTTAACCTCCAAGTAGGACTCAATGCTTGAGGTGCTAGCTCTGCTATTGTTAGCCACATTCAAACCATTGACAATGTTTGCCTGCAGTTTTGACAATTTTCTCATCTTACCATTAGAGTGCATTGCAAAAATCTGAGCAAATGTTTTTTTTTCAGCCTTATTTTAAGTGACACTGAACTGACAGGTCCAGAAAAGTGTCTTATTTCAAGATATAAAAGACAAAATGCTACCTGAGTTGCTTGATAAGAGTAATAAGAAAAATGTTGCCTTTTATTAGATTGGGAGATTTATTTTCATTCATTTCTAGTACTTCTGGCGTAATTCTTACGTTTTAATATCTTCAAATAAGACATTCGTCTAGACTTGTCCGGTGAATGTAGCTCATGTTTAGTCTAATAAGACGTTTCTTAACTTCAAATAAGAACCAAACACTGGTTTATATTTCAGCTTTGAAAGCTCAGAATTTTAAGGAGTTCCCCAAGGCTCTACGCTTGGTCCTCTTGTTTTTTCTTTTACATAAATCAAGAGTTTACAAGGTGTAGTCTTCAACACTGCTGTTTCTTAAACCTTGTTAAAATGACAAATAAGTCTTGTGGTGAGTTAAATCAGCTGTTACCTAACAGTGTTAACCTCATTTTAGATTTGATGACTGCCCTTCATACCACTTGTCGGCCTTTGGCGTTGTGTGTGATGTGTAATCCACTGTCTTTGTGATTAAATAAGCGATGAATTGAAGTCCCAGGTTCAGGGCCAAAATAACTCAGTCAGAGGATTCCTTCTGCCACTGGAAATGCTGTGATACACTTTGATGCCTTTTTTAACATCAGAAAAGAGAGGAGCAGTTCTTAAGAACTATGAATGGATGTTTTGAAACCCAGGAAAGCCTCAAAGTGAATTTGGGGATGTAAAATCTTAGCGTACTCCATTGTGTTTTGTTTTGTCCTTTTTTTCTCCAACTAAAATTGATGATTGTCAGGAAACCTTCTCATAAGAAACATTGTGATGCTCAGTTGTTCAGATTTGGGCAGCTTTTTTCAGACATCAAACTCAGTCTCACTCCGTCACTTTTAATATTTATAGATGTATTTATCTTTAAAAAAAACAAGTCTGGTTTCTCCCTGACTTTTGCAGTGCAGCATTTCTGCTCGCTGAATTATCATCCACAAAAGAAGCAGCAAGAAGCGGCCTGCCCGCTTGCCTTCCTGTTTTTGTGAGCAGGAGATTGCTGATGAGTAGCTCTCTTTATCCCGTCAGTCAGAGCAGACACTAAGAACACACCACACACTCACGCACACACACATACACACACTACACACAGGCATGGCTTATGCTGTGTTCCTGCAGCTCAGTGCGGATTTATCATAACAGGAATATTTCTGCCACCACATCGCTTTGTGCAGTGAAGGTTTTTAGACAGGTTCTGTGCAACATTTGAGACCTATTTTAAGCCTCAATAAAAGGGTTATCTCGCAGTCTGTGCACGCCTGGAGTCAAGCGCTCCATCCTTTGCCCGTATAAGGCCGTGGGCTCTGGTTTTGAAATGACCTCACATGCAAAGCAACAGACTCCTTTGCGTGGGTCATTGTTTTCTTTCGGTTGAGGCTACAGTGTTTTTAATTATTACTGGCACCTCAGGACTCCAATCTGTTTCCTGATGTACTAAGCAATGAGCTGGGACTAGCAATAACAAATAGACATATTTGCTTCAGGCACACTGAAGCTGTCGAAGAGCAAATATTACATGTAAAGCGCTTTTGTTTGGCACTTTCCTCAAGCATGTTGACACTGGGCGCAGCATCTGAGATGTTGGCATTAAAGGGGACATATGCTGATTCCTGATTTAATACTTACATATAATATAATAAATTTGAAAACAAGACCTTTCACCCCCTGAATTTTCAAAAAATGAGATATTGTATTGTTTCTGATATCCTAGAACGAGATTTGATGCCTCTGAAAATAGGTCATTGCCAGTTGGCCGCGAGATTTTGACCTTCGTGATGACACGAGGATCCTTTCTTTTTATTGGAGTAATCTGATAAAGCAGCTCCTCCTCTGTGATGTCAGTTAGTCACACACCGAGGGATACACCCACCAAGAGCCGACTGACTGAGTGCTGGATGCAGGGACTCTGCTCTTCTGAGCAGCTCGGCTTTACATGGTGAATTAGCAGTTAAAACACTTTAGTTTTAGCAGACGTGGTAATACTTGTGAGACTGTGATATTTGCATGCTTGTTCTGACATGCACTGTGAACCTGGACCACAATAATGCTGCGGTAATAACATAGTGACGAACTGACAGTAGAGGCGATCTTTAGACTACACTTTCAGCATGATGGATAAAACAGACAGAGAAAAGTGAAGGAGCAGGATGGAGCCCTGTTATAGAAATAGTTTATTGGTGAAGTCTGCCTATATCTCCACGTATAAACTATACATGTTACAGTACCGGTTTGACTCACCACACTGAAGCGTCCTGAGATGATCTGTGTCCAGGTGGATTTTCTTCCTCCTGAGCTGCAGAACCGTCCGGGTCTGACTCGGGGTCCAATACAAAAGGACATATCCTATACTCTGCCATTTTATTAGTGCTATCAATGCCTTACGGTGAAGTTTTGGCAAACAGCAAACTCGCTCGGTCTGCTCCATCCAATGTGGCGATTTTGTAAATACTTCCATACTGCATAAACCGCCCCCTGGCTCTACCCCCTCCGCCCCTCTGATAGAACTGACCAATCAGAGCACAAAGGGCTGTGACGTTGCGAGGTTACTGGAGGTCATTCTCCAAACGGGGCGTTTCAACGAGATCTTCAGAATGGCCTAAAATGAGGATATTGAGAACGCTATTGTGGGGCAATGAAGGAACTAAATGACTTGTACTGAGGGCAGAAATGCTTTACAGGCATCCTAGTCTGGCATAGTGAAAAGGAGAAACAAGCATGGTATGTCCTCTTTAAAGATGTATCTTTCACTGTCTGTAGTCTTCATTAGCTAATCCACTCCTTTCATTTCAGACCATATCCCAGAGGACTTAAGGGACCCGTTCTACACAGACCAGTACGACCAGGAGCACATCAAGCCGCCTGTCATCCGCCTGCTGCTGTCCTGCGAACTCTACTGCCGCGTCTGTTCCCTCATCCTCAAAACGGAGCAGGCGGCGTCTCTTCAGTCCCACATGTCCGTCATCCAGGCTCTGTCCAGGAAGGGCATTTACGTCGTAGAGAGTGACGATACACCTGTCACAGACGAGGACCTGGGCTCTGCGCCCATCAAAATGGTGAGTGGATGGACTTTGAAAAGCGGTTGAAAATTCATTTGTCAGAGAGGAAGGAAACCATGCCGGGGGCCATAACAACTTTGCACATTACCTGTAACATCCTGGGCTCTTCCTGCTCCTGATGTTTTATCTCAGCGCGGTGACATCAATGGAAGAGACGATCACTTTTATCCTGCAGCACAATCAACACCAGCCAGTGGCACTAAAAACTGCCGGAGTAGAAAAGACATCATGAAAAAGGTGTTGCACAGCAAACCTCAGAGATGTTAAAGTAGCTAAATTAGTGGAGCAGTCTCCTGTGATTTGGCTGCTCTCTTATCAGTTTTTATTCATATTGAGAGCAGGAATTTGAATGTTACTCATGCTGGTCATGCGAGGACATTCATGGGAGATAAGGCTGTGAGTAGAGGAGGTGTTGTTTGTTTCTTTGCTATGGTAATGTTGTTTTCAGAGTATCTCAGGAGGTGTTTGGCTGGACTTACGTTTGCCCTGAATAACCTCTGAATATTTTCCTATATCAGTTTTTTCAGTCCTAAAGAGGAGGTGTTTTGTTGTAATGGTTTTACATGACTTACAGCTTAAAAATATTTTTTTTCACTCTGGTGTTACAGAAAACTCCTATTTGAGCCAGTTTTAGTTGGTGTCTTTGTAAGGCTGTGCTATGTTTTCCAAACCGTGACACACAGAAATAACGCGTGCAGAGTCAGCATGAGAGAATTTGACTGGCTTTTATACTTTTTAACACTCCCCGTAGGGTCCTTTCCCAAACAACAGGGGGCAGTGTTTTGAAGACACAAGTCTACCACAGTTCTAAACTATAGTATTGAGCTGTTATTTAGCAAAATTATTTGTGTGTGTGTAAATACATCCACAAATATGTAAAGACATTTGCAAATGATTAGATTAGATTAGATTAGACATACTTTATTAATGTGTAATATGTTGTAAAATGTGTAAAATAGTTACATATGTGTGCCCAAATCCACAAAATTATGCATATATCCACAAACCCACAGAAATTGTACACAAATGCATGCACAAATCCACAAATGTGTTTACAAATCAACAAATGTGTCTACGAATCCAGAAATATGTTCTCAAATCCACAAATATCCACAATATTAGCTCCATATTTGAAAACGTTTACAACATTTTTTTGCAAATTCCTAGACATGCAACAATCGATCAGCTGGCCGATCTATTGGTGCCGATTTCCTTAATTTTGGGGGATCGGCTCATCTTTATATATGAACCAGATCTTATATGCCTCCAGGAAAGTCTGACAGCCAGCCATTGTTACTTTTTGCTCTGAGACCTAAAACTCAGGACACTTTATTGGTTGTGTAAGTTGAAAACATGAAGATTTTATTGTTTCAAAAATATTATATTGAATATTGTTCAATGATTCTCAATAAAATGAGATTAGAACATTGGAGATATATGCTGTCAGTTATAAAAGATAAAAATAAAAACCGGTATCAGCCCAAATTGGTATTAGCCCAAAATTTAAAGATCAGTGATTAGCCAGATATTTGTGATCTGTGCACCCCTACTAATTCCTCTTCTCTGCCAAGTTAAGCTGCAATTTCTCACCAGGAATTTTTCATCACACAGTTATTACTATGATCTCTGTCTGTTGAACGTGAGTTTTTTTCTGTTCTTTACTTAGGGCACTAGGAGCTCCAGTTAATACAAGTGTTTACCGTGCGGACGTTAGAAATTTTCAATGTGAAAATTTTAGCGTTGCAAAAGAACTGCAGGGTGAGGCTGCAAAAATGACGACATTTGTCCGCATGAAGCTGCACGAGCACATCAAGCATAAACCAAGCTTAAGGCTTCTGATTTGCCAGCTCTACAGAGGCTTGTTGGGGGCAGAGTGAAGGGCAGACCTTGGTGTTTAAGGCCGGTGTAGATCTCGTGAAGAGGTTTCTTTTTGTTTTAAACAGAGCATTTTGATCAGTTAACAGACAGATTCAGGGATTTCTATAGCGTATGATGTAATGTAGAGGTTTGAAAATCTGTCTGCAGCTCACATCTGTTGGTTTTTAACTTGATTTGACACACGCCATCTTTCTCTGTAGCGATGAGATCCAGTGTCTTACATTTTAAGCAGCATCGCACTTTACGCAGGAAAAGAAGGAACACCAACCAGCTCACTCACCATCTTCCTACCCTTTTTGTTACCATGGTAACCTGAAATGATGCGAGTCAGGGGCGTGTGTGTATGAGCATGTGTGTGTGTGTTGGCGTTTCCTCCCAGCAGCCTGACAAAATAATCCACGCAGGCCTGTGTGTGAGCAGCCAGACACAAAGCCTGGTGAGGGAAAAGAAAATCCTGAGTGGGACACCGCTTATCTGTGACACACTGTTGGACCCCCATTCCCCCACTCACACACATACATACACACACACTCACACACACTCCCAAGTTTGCTGACTTGACAAAGCGTTACCATGGCTACGCACACTTTTCTGTGTTTTTGTGAAAATCAATAAGATTCTGCGCCTCCTCTGACTCTGGTCGGGGCAACAGCTGGGGCTCTATGAGCTCGTCCTCTGTGTATGTGTGTGTGTGTGTGTGTGTGTGTGTGTGTGTGTGTGTGTGTGTGTGTGTGTGTGTGTATATCTGTCAGTCAGCATTCACACTCTCAAACTGCTCAGGGCAACAGCAGCCCCTCTGCTCCCTGTGGGGCTCTTCAGTGTGCTGAGAGAAAGTGTTGGAGAACAAAAGACTAACTGCACACCCTGCTTTCAGACCTGCCCTTTGTTATTTTCTGACACTGGAGAAAGAAATACACACCCTGATCTGATATGTTTTCATGCCACATAAGCGTGTTAAGTCTTCCCTCTATCTATGTTACAAACTGGCTATATGGTTTACAGTTTTAGAGCATGAATGAGAAAGTAGGGATACAAAAAAAAAAAAAGATTCGGGTTTTATGATTATAGTCCCTGAAATAATTATGGTGTCACAATTACCGTATTAACCTGAATATAGGACGACCCTGATTATAAGATGACCCCTCAATTTTCAAGACCATTCTTCAGAAAAACACTGATAACCAACTATTTGTATTGGAATTATGAGGCAACCGTTGAAATAATAATTAGAGACTTCTTTCATTTTTGGCTTTAAATCCAATCGCTAAGATCTGTGTTTCACATGTAATTCTGATGACAACTCTGGTAATGGGTATGTCTTTGTTATGTTTCCCAAAAAACTCTTTGTCAGTCTCTTGGAAATGGTCTCTTTGAGGACCACGATAAGCTTTTCTTTAACAGTTCATATTTTTCAAACCTTTGTTTTGGACACATAATCTTCAGACATCAAACTCCGTAACTCCATATTTTTTGTCTGCCTGAGAAGTTGTTCAATGTCTTGATCCCCCCACTTTATACAATATTTCTAATAAAAAAAACTTTGTCATATATGCAGGTCAATATGGATTATGCATTCAATTTCATACATTTTGTTTGCCTTGATGTGATGTGGGCACACACACACAGAGCAGCACACTCCATATAGCAGACAGAGAGTCAGGAAAAATAATGTCACAACCACCAGAAGTGTCAAAAAATGAAAAAGGAAAAATCAATGCCTCTTTCAAGCACTCCCTTGGCTGTCTCTGTAAAGATGGCATTAAGCAGCTGCAATGCCTTGATTTCAATGAGGTTATTACACAGTCATAGTATGAATAGAATAGAATAGAATAGAATAGAATGGAATAGAATAGAAAATACTTTATTTACCCCCAAGGGGGAAATTCAGGAGGAGTCACAGCAGATATTGACAAAACAAAAGTAAGAAAGTGTATAGAAAGTGTAAAAAGCGCCATAAGAAAATAGATGCTGACAGCTTGTCCATCATTGTCCAGTCAGCCAGCCTCCACCTCCACAGGGTCCAGGACTGAGCTTCTTCAGCAGTCTGTTCAGTCTCTGTCTCCTGGATCCTGTCTGCTCACAGCAGGTGAAGCTCTTCCAACATGGCGTTGGTGTCTGGTGTTAGCTCTGTTAGTCTGTGAATCGCATGATGCTACTCTGCCTTCTGGTATTCCCTCTGTTGCTGGGTTAGCATGGCTAGCTCGTCCATCTTATTGGAGATAGATTTTACGTTCCCAATAACAATGGATGGAAGGACAGGTCCATGTCGTCACTTCTTAGCTCACACCTGAGAACCAGCACATCGTCTTCACCTCCTTCTCCTCACCCTGTGGGGAAACATCAGGCCTTGCACCAGTTAGCATTATTTTACAGAACTATGATCCAGACTTACACTCAACAATCTACTGCAGCCTTTAACTTGTAACATGAGATTTTAGACGTACGTATGTCTGTGTCAGTGCCATCCCCAGGTCTGAAAACATTTATTATGAAGTCTAACTGTTTACATGAGCTAACTGTGGCCTGTAAGGCTGTTGCGAACTCTCACCTCCGTCTCTGTCAAAGTGGATGTTTTCACGTTATTTCTGATCCTTTATTAAGATGTAGCCTATTTCTCCACAATACTTGAACATGTTGTAACTTTTTATGACACGCTGTAATCAAGATGTGAGGGCACTAAACATTAAAAGTGAAACGATGACAGATGGATTGAGTAAACGTGACTAAAGACATAAATTCAGGTTTTAACCTGCAAGGCTTGAATTCCCTGTGAAAACATTAAACAGCTCAACAAAACACCAATGAGCCAGCTGAGCCTCCTCCATGTAGTCTTCATCCTTTCTCCTCCTTCTTATTTATCAGTGTTGTTGTTTGCCTGGAAGTAGATTCCCTCTGTTATTGTCGGTGAAAGCTCTGCAGTGACGATGGCTCTGAATAGCCCTCATTCGTTACATTAACAAGCTTAATCTCTGAGCACTTCCATCAGTGATTGGATTAAGCTGGCAGCACGTTCCACAGAGCACTGACGAAAACTGTATCATGTCTGAACTTGTCCTGTAATGGTTTCAGCTGCTACTTCCCCGTTGTTTGTTTTGGATAATGAGTCACCCTTGGTTACAGGTATTAATATAAAAGGGGGTTTTAGAGGGATTGATGTGAAAAGGGGGTTACTCAGCACTTTTATTATGATGTGGTAGGTAATCGTCCCACCCAGGCTGTGCAGAGGCAGAGTTTTGGCTTGGAGGAACCAGGTGTGAGGGATTTTAAGGAGACGGGCCCCCGCTGAGTCTCTTGATTGCATTAGGATAAAGAGAGCAGCTTTAAGGGCAGACACCCATTGTGCTGAACGAGAGGTTTAACTTTTGATTAACCCTAATAGTTTATTTAAAGCTACAAGAGCCTCAAAGCTTAGACTGTCCTGTAATCAATTATCCAACAGATCCCTCTGGTCAATGTTAATATTACTGCCTGAAGGTGTTATCTGACCACAGGAACTAGGGTCTACACTTAGTTCAGGGGTAATAAACATGTTTTACCTAAACAACCTAAACAATGGTCTTCTTTGAGCCTGAAGCCCCGTTGACATGACAGCGTTTCATCTAAAAACACTTAAACACAGTGAAAAAAAAATCTGCATTTGCATGGAAACGCAGAGGGACTCAAAACGCTGTAGTAAGCATGCCAAGCCTGTAGCCGGCGCTGTAACTGTCTTGTCCAGGACCCACTTTTGGGAGATCTTCATCGAAGTAGAGTGGAGCCGATCATCTGGTGTATTGGTGAATGCTAAGAGCAAAAGTGGAGCAACAGATGCTCATTTTGTTGAAAGACAGTCAGCAGATTCAGCAGATTAAATAGCACAAGCACAACAAAGTAGCTCACAACTATCATAACAACACTATTGTTTTTCTGTTGTATGCGCTTTCACGGGCGGAGCGTGACATCAGCGTTTCCACTGAGAACGTCGGCTTACTGTTTACACGGCAACGGTGTCGGGAGCGTTTCAGAAAAATCCCACTCTGGAGGCCTTTTTCAAAAGTTTGCGTCTTAGGTCGGCTGAAACACTGTTTCCGTGTAAACGCGAGGCTGAAACGCAACAGAACTTTTGCGTTTCACCCTTAAACGGTTGTTTTTGTAAACGGCCCCTTAGTACCTCCTGAACAATAGTCTTCTTTAAGCCTGATAGTGTGAGTGTGTCTCTGTCAGTTCTTGGTGTTCCAGTTAAAAGAGTGACCCTGTAAACTGGAGACCTTCAACTGAATGTGTCAGTGGAGATCCAGTTTACAACAGCTGATGAAACACAGAAAAAGTCCTGGTCTAGTTTGATATAGGTGCGTCATAATCTTCTCATCAGATCAAGATTTTGTGAGGGTCTTAGGGGCCATTTAAACTACAACGTAAAATGCACCGTTTAAGGCTGAAACGCAAAAGTTTTGTTGCGTTTCAGCCTCGTGTTTACACAGAAACGGCGTTTCAGCTGACCTAAAACATAAACTTTTGAAAAATGGCCTCCAGAGTGGGATTTTTCTGAAGCGTACAGATACCGTTGCCATGTAAACAGTAAGCTGGCATTATTAGTGGTAACACTGATGTCACACTCTGTTTTGCACAAGTGCATACAACAGGGTAACAGTACTGATCGTCCCAAACTACCGTGTTGTGCTTGTGTTGCTGAATCTGCTGACTGTCTTTCAACAAAATGTGCATCTGTCGCTCCACTTTTGCGCTTGGTATTCCCCAATACACCAGATGATCGGCTCAACTCTACTTCATTGGAGATCTACCAAAGGCGGCTCCTGGACAAGACAGTTATTGCACCACCTACAGGCCTGGCATGCTTACTGCAGTGTTTTCAGTCCCTCTGTGTTTCCATGTAGATGCAGGTTTTTTTCACTGTGTTTGAGCGTTTTCAGATGAAACGTTGTCGTGTAAATGGGGCCTTAAGCTGTTTGAAAATGATCCATCCCTCTGAAAGTCATCATTGAACAGGGTCGGTTTTATGCTGAAGCACTTGTCAGTCCATCTCTGCTGTCTTCATGCTTTGGACCAGGGAGCAGTCCAATGTGTCCCCACTTGAGGCTGTTTTTTTTTTTTTTTAACGGCTTCGACCTGGGATGCCTTTCCCACTAGCGCTTGACAATGTTCGGTAAATCAATCGTACGATAAATGACTCATACTCAATAATTTTGCCAGCCTCATAATATTGCCATGTGCGTTAATGTTTGTTTTCCTCATCTCTCGCTTTTAAAACAGTCATGTTGCGTTTGTTCCGTAGCAGAATGAACAGAGTGAACCCTCATGTCAGTCATCTATAAATCTTTGTCTCCTGGGGGACGTGGGGCCGCTAGCATCAGGCTAGCGTAAACACACAGAATGCAGAAAGTGAGCCTTGTGAGCTCATCAAGGGCAACACAGGTACCGTGAAACGCCACAGCCCCAGTGTAGACATAATTTGGCTTCAAACAGAGTGAGCAAGGTTAGCCCATCAACACAGACGAGCCAGTGTGCAGCAACAAAAAAAGGCAACACAACAAACTCGCATGGCCACCTAAAACACAACCACCAGCCCCAATTACGATAGTAGAAAAAACTCATGAGAAATAAAGGATTACTGCTTTTGAAAGGGCCCAACCCTACATTTGTCTCCTTTCATGTGTCAACAGTCGATCAAATACAGTCTTACTGCCCCCTACTGGCCTGGTGGTGTGTTGCAATAACCTTTATTTTCTCCATCTGTCACTGGTCTGATTTACATTATCTACCTGAGTCTTCAGACAAACGATGGAGCACAGGAGCTGTGTGGTTCCCAGGAATTATTTACCAGAAACTTAAAGTTGGTCTGATTATTTCAACTTGGATGTTCTTGAAAAGTTTGTGTTTTATATTCTCTGTGTGTTGTCCAAACATATTTTATGGATGTTAAATCAAACACTTCAAATTCTGCTCTCTACCAGTTTTACACATCAAAGTTTGTTTATCGATCTTAAGGTTAAAGCTGCAGATTTGGATTTTGTGTCCTCAAAGGGAGCTGAACAAATCACTGAGGGTTATATTTAAACATTTAAACATTTAAACATTTAAACGTAACCATTGCTCTTAGATATTCCTTATTTCCTGTGGGAATAAAGAGTAAACATGCACCAAACGCTCCTCCGTGTCTCCTGTTTGTTTGGTCTGCACCAGTTTTCAGTCAAAGCTGCTTTGCCTCCAGCTTTGATGTTAATTACATGGGAAGAAATCCAATGAAACTGAATCATTCTGTGTCTCTCTTTTCCCCCACACAGAGCGCTCACATGCCCATGATCGATGCCCTGATGATGGCGTACACGGTGGAGATGATCAGCATTGAGAAAGTGGTGGCTTCTGTCAAACGCTTCTCCACCTTCAGTGCCTCCAAGGAGCTGCCCTTCGACCTGGAGGACGCAATGGTCTTCTGGATCAACAAGGTGATCAAGACGACAAGAGAAGCAGTCAAACACTTTAAGAGAAACAGCAAACACATTTGAGCCAAGCCTTTAAGACTCACTGACAGCACAAGGTGTTGTTTCTGTCACTGCTTGCTACGAGGAGCCAACAGATAGGAGAGAGGATCTGTGGCACACACGAGAGGCTCATGTTGCAGTCGAGGCCTGAGGCAGCGAAAGTCATGACTCAGTGTGTCCATAAATCATCCCACAGATCAACACTGTCTCAGAGAGGCCGGGTGATACCTGCTGATAGACATTTTCTGTAATAAGGGAGTAAATTTCCACACCTTAGCTGCCTGTAAAAGTGTTCACATGCTAAATATATCTTCACGATAATGTGCGTTCATAGTATGACCTATAAAGAAACAAAATGTGGTAGATTAAGGACACAGTTAACTCAACATATCCAGGCCACATTTATAAAACATTTGAGAAAAGCAGCAAGCCTTAAAGAGAACATAAAATCAGCAGTGTTCGGCATATCTGTGTGAGTCATAACTTAAATATTTGCGAAATTATAAACACTACTTCAGTGACTTGACCAATCATAGTCACAGACACTGAAAGAAAAGAGTAAATATTTCCAGGAACCTATTTTTTTTTAGAACTCCAGTGACCATAATTGGAGAAGAAGATTATAGAAAAGTAATTTTCTGAGTTGGATTCCTCCTGGAGGGAACAGATTTCTCTTCAAGTACGCATGAGGATATCAAAAGAACGCAGATAGAGGAAAAACACAGCAGAGGACACATGAAAGAGAGATTTCAGCGCACGTAGCAGCAGCACGAAGCAGAGCTTCCTTGGACTTATAATCTCTCTATGAAACACAAGTCTACATTTGAAGCTAAACTCACTTTCTCCCAAACATTAAACTCCCTTCCTTAGACTTTTCTGTGACCAGAATGAAACGTGAGATGTGAGGGAGAGTGGAAGTTAGAGAGTAATATCAACATTTTGATGAAGTTGTAGACAGATAAACAATAATAATCTGACAGAGGGTGTAAACATGAAGTTATCTACACACCCCAGTTTCTCCAACACAGTCCAGCTGAAGACCTTCAGTTTAAGCAACTCCCTCCACTGTCAGAAGGAAGTGACATCAGAATATGGAGTAAAAATTTCAAAATAAAAGTTGCTTTCAGAGTTACGTTGGTTAGACACATCCAATTTTTCTGGGTTTTGACCTCAGTCAATTTAATTCCTCGATATTTTTACACTAAAAAAAGAAAAATGTATAAATTGCATGTCTTCAATCACACAACATGAATTGATGTAATGATCTCACTTTCCTTCCTTCATTTGTTTCACGCCCCAGCTATCTTAGCTTAGCATATGGATAACAGTTTCCCCAAGAAAACTCTGGTTCAGGATTTTCAGCTTGAAGTATTACTGAGTACCTGAACACACAAAGAAATGTGGATTACTCCGTCACACCAGATTCCCATTCAAAACATTCAAAATGTTATACAGCTCTTAATTTACTAAAAACAATATGGGGAAAAAATAGTGCTAGCTTGATGCTAATGAAGTGAAATTGCATTGATATGCTAGCAGTTAGCATATATTGGGTATGACTTTGGTTTTAAACCACAATTTCAACTTTCATCACAGAAACATATTACAGTTAATCTCTGTTACTCAAAGCTCTGAACGTCAAAATACTAACAGATAAATGTTTTCCAACAGGAAAATAAAATAAAAAATACTTCAAGACAATAGATGGCCTACTTTATTAAAAAAATGCATAACAAAAAAATAAATTGACGCCAGGTGATGTGCATTTTTTTAAAACTTATTTTTATTTAGTTATGTACAGAGTATCCCATGATGGCATATTAGGGCCACTAAAGAAATTTTAACAAAAAAATAAATTTTTGAGAATTAAAAAAAACAACAAAAAAATTTCATGTATTTTAAAGTCACAGATTTACAACTTTTTAAACTAGTAAATGCCTTTTCACTGTCCGAATGCTTTTAACAATGCAACGACTCTGTGCTGAACCCAATAAGACCTCCTTACTGCTGAGTCCAACTCAAAAATACAGTCTGATAAGGCTGTCAGTTCGGTTCAGAGGATGTTAAAGGTAATTGCAACACACCACTACACCAGTAGAGGGCAGTAGAGCTGTGTTTGATCATGCTTTATTGTTCTGCAGATAGTCTTGTTGACACCAAATCAGGCATCGCGGCCATATTGGGAGTGGCAAGGGCTTTGAGTAAAGCTATAGGACGCCAGTTGGTCACATGACCTGAGCTGTGCCTCTGATTGGGCAAGGTTGCAATCTTTGTTATTTCTCCATAGCCAACAGGCCTGATATACATAATCTGCCTGAGTTTTCAGCCTGTGGTGTAAACTCAGGCACTGTTTACACGATGTTTCATCTAAAAATGCTAAGACGCAGTAATAACCATGCCAGGCCTGTAGTTGGCGCTAGAACTGTCTTGTCCAGAAGCGGCTTTTGGTAGATCTTGGGTTCATCTTGCCGTGAAGTACGTAGTTTCATAACAACCTACAAATTTAAAGCTGAATATTAATCTGTGAAAACTCACAATTCACTAGTCTTTATAGTCGGAAATTTACAACTTGATAAACTAATAAGTTTTCGAGTTCAAAAAGTTGTCAATTTGTGATTTAACTGCGAAAATTTTTTTTTTTTTTTTTGAAGATTTTGAGATTAATTTCTCAAAAAAAATGTTGTGTTGTTTTTTTTTTTCAATTTCTTTAAGTAGCCCCAATACACTGTCTCAACATCCAGATTCTTTGGCCAATTTTTGTTGTTTTTATTATGTTTTCTAATTTTTTTGGTCTAACTTCACATCCTTACGTCACTTCTTTCTGACGGTCTCAAAGCAGAGTCTCCAAGAGAGTTGGCTGAGATAATAACCTTGTTTCCTGACTCGTCACTGATGTGCTGTTGTCACTCTGCAGGTTAATATGAAGATGAGAGAGATGATGGAAAGGGAGCACAAAGTCAAACACCACCCCCTGGAGTCTCCCAGCCACCAAAAGGTAAAGCTTCTCAAAGTTTCTTCAGGTTTCTTCTTCTCCAGGGTTCAGACCTTATCTCCAGCTTTAATGGACTTTAAGAAGAAACTTCCCTCCTCGTCTTTATCCAGGTGGATAAATCTTTATCAAACAAGAACAGGAATCTTTTGTTCTGATAAGGAATATGACACCTTCTGACCCTGCTCTCTTTTTCTCTGTGTGACCCGGACGCAGATCCAACCCTCCTGTCTCTGACCTGTTAATTTTTCTGCTCCTGTTCCTCATCTGTCCCCCTCCCCCTCTCTTGTCCCTGCAAACTGGATAGTCTCCCTCCAAATGGTATTGGAAGCTTGTCCCTGTAAGTTGGATGCCAGCCCCCGTGACCCCCTTTAACCCCATCTTCTCCCCCCGTCTCCCCCTTGCACGCGTAACTCTGTGTTGATGTGCGTGCACACTCCACCATGGCTCATTCAAGCTCATTCTGTGCTGCTTGTAGCCAGTGTATCGGCAAGGGGGAGAAAGTTTACTCTTCTTTTATTAGTTCCTCAGATTTATGGCTCAGGTGTGAGGTTACTCTGACTCTGTCGTAGCTACGCAGTGTGTGCTATCTCATCCCAAGCTGCAGTAAGCCGTGTGTATTGGCTGTGCTTGCGTGCGTGTTGATATTTGCTTGCCCAGTGAGATTAAGAGCAAATCCATACCTACACCTCTCCTCTCCTCTCCTCCGCTCTGCTTTGCAGTCCCATCACTGGACACCACCTCTCACTGATCTGCTTTGTCATCCCTCCCTCCGGGCTCTTACTCCTGCCCTCTCACACACTCACTCACACTGTTTCCACAGTGCCCACGGTCTCCTCTGACAGTATCTCTGCTTTGTTTGTGTATTTGTCAGCCTGATGTCATGCACAAGCTGGCCCACAGCATGCTGGAGCCAGAGGAGCTCTCCAGATGGGTACAGTGTTACCTGTTAGTCAGGAGGAGTCCCCTGATGTGTGGTGGTAGAGCTCTGTGACTGTGTTTGCTAGTTTTCCCTCAGACTTGTGGACTACCTCTGACAGTAGATTTGTCAGATTAAGTGTCCTGAAATTGACCTGTGAGGTGTCACAGTATCTAAAAACACTCTTTAGCAGCTCAGCTGTGTTGTATAATCATAAAGTCATGTGTGGTCATCATCTACAGATCTGTGCTCTGGTTTTAGATGAGGGTTTCGTTCTTGGTGTCTGCAGTCTGAACATTTCAGCTCATACTGAAACTACGTCAGTTTAGAGCAGAGAAGTTACCAGTGAATGTACGGCTAAAGTACTGATGACAAATAATGACATTCTATGGTTAAAAGTCCAAGTCTTTCTCTTCAGTTAAACTTTTTTTTTCCATTTAAAGACCAACGAGCCCAAAAAATGTCTTATGTTGTAGTGATCCCCAGGTGTCCCACATCCCTCTGGTTATTACCGGCTCATTTCACAGACTCACACCTGAGAGACTGACTGCACTCTGACAGATATGTGACCACTGAAGGGTTTTCTTTCTTTCTTTCATTCTCTTTCTTTCTTTTTCCCTTTCTTTCTTTCTTCCTTTCTTTTCTTTTTTTCTTTCTTTCTTTCTCCCTCCCTTTCTTTCTTTTCTTTCTTTCTAATGCAATGACTTTTCTGTTCTTGCTGACTTTCTTTTGCTTTGTGATTCTTTCTTTTTTGTTTTGCCTGTCATTGAAACCTTTTCTTTCTTTCTTTCTTTCTTTCTTTCTTTCTTTCTTTCTTTCTTTCTTTCTTTCTTCATTTTTCTTTCTTTTTCATTTTGTCATTCCCTTTACTTTTTTCTTTTTACCTCTTATGCAATATAGTGTTTTTTTCTTTTTTGTCCTTTTTTGATCTGTTGTTTTCTTTTTCCTTTTTTTGCCTTTCATTTGATGTGTAGTTACTTGATGTCTCTTTATCAGTTTTCTTTTGCCCTTTCATTCTTTTTCTTTGTCATTTTCTTTCTTGTGTTTTTTGTTTTTTCTTTCTTTTTGTCCTCTTCTGACCAGTTGTTTTTTCTTTCTTTTTTGCCTTTCCTCTGATGTGTTGTTTTTTGATTAAATTGATTTACTTTTTCTTTCACTCTGTTATTCTCTTTTTTTGTCTTTCATTTTTTTTTATTGTTTTCTTTTTTTCTATCTTTCTAGCTATCTTTCTTTCCTTTGTTTCTTCTTTGGCTTTGTCTGTTCCTTTCTTTCTAACTTTCTTTTGCTCTGTCATTTTTTCTTTCTTTTTCTTCCCTTATTCTTTCTCTTTCCATAACTCTTTTCTTTCTTTAGCTCTTTCTTTCTTTTTTCATTCTTTCTTTTCCTAAGTTTTTCTTTTGCTCTTTCTGTGATATGCTATTCTTTATTTTCTTACTTCCTTTCTTTTTGCTCTTTTTCAATCTGTTGGTTTCTTTTTTTCCATTTTTTGCCTTACCCTATCTTTTGTTCTTTTATTTCAGTTTTTCTTTTGCTTTGTCTTTCCTTTTCTTTGTCTCATTTTTCTATTGTTTTTTCTTCTCTTTTTTTTTGTGTCTTTTGTTCTCTCTTCATTAAATTCTTAAGAAGTTTTGCCTTAAATAAATGTAGGATCTTTGTACAGTTCACTACTAAACATTAAAAAAACGTCCATCAGCTCAGTTTTGGTTTTTGTTCTCCTGGCGTCTCCTGTTCATGGATGGATGAGCTGGGTTTCATAAACTGATGGAGGCGTGTCTCTGACAGGAGTATGTGTGAAATGAGCCAATAGGAGACAGATCTGTGGACTGGTGTCGTACATGTGATGTAGGACACCTGGGGATCACTTCAATATGTTCACACAACCTGCTTTTATTTGCTCTGACGGAGCTTAACTGCGGGAATTTTTTCACACCGTAATGCAAGAAAAACTGTGAGGCTGAATGGGTTATTATTTCCAAACCAGGTTCATTAAATATCGTTCGGCTTCTTTTTCAAGTACAACGGATTGTCAGCTTGATTAGTCGTTACGGAGGAGCTTTTTTTTCCCAGCCTGAGGTGAATATCTGAAAAACGCTGAGGTCCCAGTCAGTGCGGTGGGCTCTGGCAACATGTCCAATGTACAGTCCATGAGTAGCTCTGCAGTTCATCTACACTCTCTATTGTTGGTGAACGTTCCTGTTCAAATAATCCCTGTAGATTGTTAAAGTCTGTTGTGTTTTTAGCCGTGGAAACTGATATAAACTCTATGAATGCCTATTAGCTGTATGTATCCAGAACTAATGCAGCTGGGGTGAGTGGGTTTGTCTCCTAACCACACGTTCATTCCTGTAAGTGGGCCACTGATTACCCCAGTGTCCCTGCAGTCAGACGGCCTGTGAAGACTCCATTTCTAACTGCCCTCTAAAGAAGGCTGACCATCCACTCTGTGTTCATAACACCTCCACCTTCATTTACTCATACTAAACATTTTCTTCAGGGTTCTCCCCTAAAACACCACATCAGGTGCCGTCACTCAGCACCAAAATCAAACGTAATGTTTTGACCAGTGAAAGAGGAGTCTTGGCTTAATAATCTTTACAGAAAAGCCTCTAAACTCCTAGGGAGAACCTTGATGTGTTAGCTGAGAACATACATTGGGGCTAAAACATCCCTGATCAACATATGCTTGACTGGTTCAGAAGTAGATCCTGCACAAAGGAGGTTTGTACTTGTGAACGTGGTCACTGCATTTCGGATGTTTTATGATGAGTGTACCAGTGGTTGTACTACGGTTGTGTGTTGTTTCTGTGACTTAACTTCTGACTTTGATGTTCTCCTCGTTTAACCCTGCTCCTCTCCTGCTGGTTAGGTGCGCTATCGAAGGGAGCACGCCTCAGGCCGACAGCTGCCCTTCTTCCCCCTGCTGGAAGACCTGATGAGGGATGTTTGTGACGGAGCAGCAATGCTCACCGTGGTCCACTACTACTGCCCAGACCTCATGAAGCTGGAGGGTACGTCTGAGTTTAATAACTATCAATCATCACTTCACCTCAGGAGGTCTCTCTTGTCAGCATCAAGCTTTTTTTGCGAGCACATTGAATTTAATATCCATGTGTGAGTCTATTTTTGGTGCTTGCACATGACTTACTGTCCCCGTCGAGTCAGTGTGACATTTATAACCAGCAGGTCACTGAGCTCTGACGCGTCTGCTCTCTGCCTCTCTCATCAGATATTTGCCTGAAGGAAGTGCCCTCCATCGCTGACAGCCTTTACAACATTCAGCTACTCAGAGAGTTTGCCAACGAGTACCTGAATAAGAGTTTCTATCTGACCACAGAGGACATGCTCTACTCACCGCTGGTGCTTAAGGTACAAAAACAGAAAAACTGTTTTCCGAAGCATTTAGAAAGTCGGTTATACACACTTACACCACTAGTCTGAGACATTTTGGGCAAAAGCAATGCTACTGTGAGCATCCAACCTCCAAATCAGGCTTTTGCAGTTAGGGTCTATCATTCATGGAGTTTTTAAAAATTCATTTGATGTAAAGCAGGGGTCTGCAACCTGTACTATCAAACGAGCCATTTTTCCTCAGCTCACATGGATTAAAGTTATTCTGGAGCTACAAAATCTACTACTTTTTCTTCACAATAATGGAGATTTGTAAGTTTAAAAATCTAAACAAAGTTAAGATCTTGTAAATAATTATATAAACAAGAAGTTTTCTGAATTTAAGAAACTGTATGTCTTTTTATTTTTCATAAACATGAAAAAATGTTAAAAAGTTTTGGAATTTAAACAATTTGCTTAGCTTTAATAAAAACAAAACATTAAAAATGAAAAAAACTGTAAAAATAAAATAAAATAACTATTGAAATTTCTGAAATTTACATAGTCTTAGAATAATTTTCAAAAATTTGCAACAAAAAAATTAAAAATTAAAAAAAAGAAAACTCAAAAATATCCCCAAATTTCAATAAAATAAACAAAGTTCTAAAAAATTGAACTTAATTCTTTAAAATTGATTTAAATTCTGTTGAAAAAAAAGAAAAAAAAGAAAAGAATTCCAAAAATTTTGAAAATTAAAAATTCCCCAAATTTAAAAAATATATAACTAAAAAAAAAATGAACGCAATTCTTAAAAAAAGATTGAAATTTTAAAAATTTGCAAAATAAAAAAAAAATATTATTAAATATTTGTAAAAATTTTAGAAAAGAAAAACAAAATAAATTTGCAAAAATTAATAGAATTTAAAGGGGTCTTTGAATTTGATAACTTAATAGCACTGAACTTATCTCTTTTGTTGTTTGCAAATGTCTTGCTTCATATCAAGCATGTATGCAAAGTTGTCAGTTAAATGAACCCATCCACATAGAAGTAAATTCTGTTTTTACTGTCAGATTTGTCTTTTTGTAGATTTAGTTATCTTTCCTGGGCTGTAAAATTTGAGGTTAGCCACAGGTGCATGGAAAGTTGGTGGGCTGTTGATGTTGTAGGAGGTGAGGTAGAGCGGTGGCAGGCTTTATTGACAGATGGGATGCAGATTTAGTTTGACAAAATGTTAACTCATGATTACATAATACCCTCAGTAAGAAAAATGAAAAATCTTTGTTATAATAATAATTTTTTAAAGCTACAAGGAGCCACTGCAAAGGAGTCAAAGAGCCACAGGTTGTAGACCCTTGATCTAAAGTATAAATCGAAGTCTCAGTAACATGTTTCCTGTACTTTCTCTGCAGCACAATGTGATGGTGTTCATTGCTGAACTCTTCTGGTGGTTTGAGACGGTCAAGCCAGAGTTTGTCCAGCCTAGAGATCTCCAAGAGTTCAAAGATGGTGAGCAATGCTGACTTCTTCCTTTTACTTCTGTTCCTTCTGTCTCTTATCCCTCTGTTTGTGATGTGATGTTTACATCTAGCACTTAGCTACTTGTCAGTTAAAAGTTGCTTATTTTACACCCAGTGCTATGAAATCAAGCTTTAGCCCCTGTGCCACCTGAAGTAACCGCCCCTGTTTCCCTCAGCTCGAGCTGTTGCTCAGCCTAAGAGTGCCCGTCCATCAGTGCCTATCTCCAACGCCACCAAGCGCAGCTTCCTGGCCAGCCCTGGTGTGGCTGATAACCAGAGCAGCCCTGAAGTCTGTAACAGGTACTTCCTGCACCCTGAAGAAACTGACTCCCTGTAAGTCTTCACTTGCTTTCCTTTTCATTCCACTCATCATGACGCTAAGCAAGTTTAAGTCGCTCCTACAAGAGTGGGTCGATGTTCCTACGCACCTCCCGCTCCTAACCCTGTGTCTTTCTCCTCACCCAGTTCGACAGTAGTGCACACAGTTTGCTGAAAATGACTTTTTGAGGGTGCATTGTTGTGGATTAGTTATAAAGGTCTCAGATATTTTTTGTTTGTTTTTTAGTTGAAGGGGGTATCGTGCTTTTTTTTAAGAAGTCTTATTTCAGTCTTTCTGTTGTCTCGGTTGGAGCATTACATGATTTACAGCGCCAACAAATCCCCATCTTTCTCTCACTGGTGTTTTAGAAAAACATATTTTAGCCTCTTTAATTAAGCTGCTGTCTCTTTAAGACTTCCTGCTCCATTAACCCCTAACTTCTGATTGGTCAGCCCTCTGGAGGCCTGTTGATGGTGCAGCTATGGAAAGACTTGTTTTCTGAGGTCCACCCCTCCAACAAGCTATGAACCAGTTGGGAGATCCTTGTGCGATGATCTTTCTCGTGCAGATCTTGTGCAGCCAGAAATATATCAGTGTTTACAATATGGGAAAGCAGACTACTCCCTCTTTAAATATTTTATTTCACTGTCTGGGTTAAGGAAAGGGTTTCACGAGCTGTTTTTCTTGGGCCTTACTTGCAAACTTGTCTGATCCAATGAAGACTCTGATCTCCTGCTCTGTTGGATGGTTTGGATCTTGCATTCTTAATGAAAATCATTGCTTTCCTGTCTTACAGTAAAGGGGGTCCCACCTTCAGCCCTTCACACCCACTCCTGCCCCTCAGACAGAGGCAACAAAAGCAGCATGGAGAAGATGGTTCAGGTAACGTTCGCACAACTTGTCGTGACATGACCTGGATGTGCAGCTGTTTTTGTACTGAAGCATTGTGTTTGTTTCTGTTTAGGTCCCAGAAACCGCTCCAACTCTCTGACCCAAGTGGATGGACAAGCTCGGGGTTCTGTCGTTGCATGGCCCGAAAAGAGACAGAGGTAGAGACCATGTTTGTGAATAGCATGATGCTACTCTGCCTTCTGGTATTCCCTCTGGTGCTAGCTCGTCCATCTTATTGGAGATAGATCTTACGTTCCCAATAACGATGGATGGAAGGACGATGACCAGGTCGATGTCATCACTTCTTAACTCACACCTGAAAACCAGCACGTCGTCCTCACCTCCTTTTCCTCACCTTATGGGGAAACATCTGGTCTTGCACTAGTTAGCATTGACATGCTACAGGGGGCTAACAGCTGATTTCACATGTAAACAAGGCAGCCATGGTTACATGTAGGATCTCCAGTCAAAACTAGGAGCAAAAATTGTAAAAACATCACTGAAGACGCAAAAAGTTTGGTGTCCATGACCAACAAATGAGCCATTCAAAGTAGTGACCCACTCTAAATACAAAGATGACAAAATTGCAAGAAAACTGGAAACACACGTGCTTGACAGATGATTAATTCTTTGTTTCCTTTCTGCAGACCGCTGTCGACGATGAGCCCCTTCCTGTTACACTCAGCCACAGACAGCGACGCAGACGTGGCATCTGGCGACAGTGTGAGTCTGGCTCGTACCATAAGTAAGGACAGCCTGGCGTCCAACGTCACCTCTGTTACTCCCAAACACCAGACGCCCGTCCAGCAGCCTCAGCAGGCGCCCGTGCGCAGAGTCAACGGCCACGGGCTCCTGGGGAATGTCAACGTGGAGGATGAAGAAGAAACTCTGGTGGCAGCCGTCAGAACTGAGAGTTCTGTCGTCTCTAAACGAGGTGACGGGACGCAGGCAGCTGCCCCTGTGGGACTCAAACCCTCCACAGAGCCTGAAACAGATAGCTTTTACCTAGAACCGCTGATGCCTGCCGTGCTCAAAACGGCCAAAGAGAAGTCTGTATGCCTCAACAAGGAGGAGGAGAGTGGTGAGGGGCCCCGCTCTTCAGGGAGGGGCTCTCTGCGGAGAGGAGATGGATCTACATCTGCTGTTCGTAGGAAAGCTCCCAGCATCCTGAACCAGACCTTTCCCCCTCCTGGTGAGGAGGCTGGACTGCTGGAGGAGCCTCCACAGAGCCAGGACGGTTTCAGGCCCATCGTTAGCAGCAGTGTGGAGCCCACGTCCAGAGAGCCAGCTGGGGGCTTCTACCTGCACTCAGACTCAGAAGAACCAAAGTGTGGCCCAGGTCTGGACGCTGACCTGGGAGACCTAGATGAAGAGGAAGAGGACCTGGATGAAGCTGTTACCACTAAAGACCCAAACTGGCGCAGGAAAGCCTTTAACGAGGAGGACGAAGAAGAAGAATCAGCCAAACTCCAAGAGGACATGAATGTGAAAGAGCACGAGGACAAAGACATGAACGGCGGGAGTGGGCGCTCCAGCCCGTGTCTCAGCGGACACTCCCAGGCCAGCAGCATGGCCAGCGGCAGCATCCGCATGACCTCATTCGCTGAGCGTAAAGCCCAGCAGCAGCGCTTCGGCAGCAACCACGACCTGCGCTCCAGTGCCTCCAGCTCGCAGAGGACCACGCCGGATGGCTCAGAAAGCAGCGGGCCCCTGGCGTCCTCCTGGAGGCTGAAAAGAGACCAGAGCCCCTCCTCACCTTTGGGAGGATTTGCTCGATCGGGCGACGGGATGGGCGGCGCGAATGTTCTTGCTTCTGAGCTTGTCCAGCTTCGAATGCAGCTGGAGGAGAAGCGGCGTGCCATTGAGCACCAGAAGAAGAAGATGGAGGTGCTGTCAGCGAGGCAGAGGCAGAAGCTGGGAAAAGCGGCTTTTCTGCACATCGTGAAGAAAGGTGGAGGCAAGAGCGACACGTTACCCAACCCGCTCAAAGCTGACATCTCCAAAGACGAGCAGGGAGGGGAGAAAGGGCCAAGCAAAGATGACATGTGCGTAGAAGCCCTGAAGGGGGACAAAGAGGTGCAGGGACCCCCCCCACCTGGTGCCTTAGAAGCAGACAGGAAAGGAAACAGCGGCAGCTTCTACCTGGATGAAGAGTTGGACCTGAACGAGTGCAGCCGCTCCATCGAGCTGCTGAACGACGCCATCGGCAGCATCCAGCAGCAGATGATGCAGCTGTCCCTGCAGCAGGAGATGCTGATGAAGCAGAATGTACAGTCCCCGCCTGGCGCAGCTCCGCTGCCGCTCTCCAGCGACAAAAACAATGACGCCAAAGCTGGAGGGAGCTACCACTATGTGGAGCACGTCTCAAGCACAGGCACCACCTCCACCAGGAAACCCCCCAAGCTCAGCTCAGGCAGGAGCTCCAGGTCCAAACCATCAGAGCTTAAAATAGCCAAGGAGCAGAGCAGGCAGGCTTCCAGGACCCTGACCCCCACCCAGAGCGGGTCAGACACAGTCCCACATGGGAGGCAGTTAACTGGGGGCAGGTCCCCCAGGACGGAGCAACCCGACAGCCCCAGAAACCCCACAGCAGCAGCAGCAGAGACAATCGACAAACCGGGCTCTGGACACGTTCGAAGCGCCACCTACAGGCTGCGTGATGAAGCCAACGTGCGCCTCCCGACCCGGGTGGACCTGACGGTCTTGGAAGTGTCCTTCGACGAGAGCCAGTCCAGCAACAAGAAGGAGTCTGAGCTCAACACCTCAGACGTTTCAGGGAAAGACAGTCAACCAGCGGAGGAGGCGCAGCGCAGCAAAGCCCACCTGATCGAGGTGGACCTGTCGGACCTGAAGGCCCCAGACGAGGAGGAGGGCGCTGAGGACAGGACGACCGAGGGGGACGATGGAGAGCAGAAATCAGGCCTCGGCTTTTTCTTCAAGGTGAAGCCTTCACACCTGATATTTTGTTGTTTTACTGCCAGACAAAGAGAAGACTGTTGAAACTGTCTCCTAACCAGGTGATTTTGATTATTTTTTCATTGACAGGATGATCAGAAAGCTGAGGATGAGCTCGCTAAGAAGAGAGCAGCGTTTTTACTGAAGCAGCAGAAGAAAGCCGAAGAGGCTCGAATCCGTAAACAACAGCTGGAAGCAGAGTCTGAGCTCAAACGAGACGAGGCCAGGTAGCTTTCTCTGCTGACATCATAACTCTGCTAACAGGTTTTTCTCCGTAGGATGATGAAATGAATGTTTGGTCTCTTGCAGACGGAAGGCCGAAGAGGACCGCCTGCGCAAAGAAGAGGAGAAGACACGGCGGGAGCTGATCAAACAGGAGTATCTGCGCAGGAAGCAGCAGGAGATGTTTGAAGAACAAGGCCTGGTGAAGCCCAAAACGCCCAAACCGAAGCAGAAACACAGACCCAAGTCCGTCTTCAGAGAGGAGTCCTCCAGCGACAATTTCTCCAAGTGCTCTTCCACACGTAAGATCTTAAGACTCGACACGATCTGTCACAATATGTCCTCATTGAAAGATCGTGTGATTATCAACAACAGACCCCAGAGAGCAATCCAAACACACAACTGTCACTTGATGTTTATAGCTGCATTATCCGTGGACACTTACCAGACTGTGACAGACCAGGACGTAAACGTGTGTCATTAAATCAGAAACCCTCCCAGACCAAAAAGAGCACACAGACTGCTGAGTCTGAGACCAGGTTCATGATAAAAGAACCAGAAAACTACATCCAGAGAACTTCACCAAATCAGAATATTAATGGTTGAGTATTTCAGGGTTAATAGACTTATTTCCTCTCTATATTGAGTTCATGTTTGTTCATATTCTCAGCCCCAAACCAACTTTTCATTAAATAAGCAAAGTTAAATCTGTATTTTAAATGTCAGCAGTTAATATTGCTTGTTTGTGGTCAAACCTGGTTAACTGAGGTTGGATAAAGACAGGAAAATTACACACCCCGGACGTCGCTGGTGTTTCACTGTAAAGTGTGACCCTGTTAACTGGTGCCTTTTGGCTGTTAATCACTGATACTGTCCTGAGAGTTACCGGTTAGCATGGTCACTATTAACTCCAAAACATTGGTTGCTCTGTTACGATCAAAACATGATAGACGTCTCTGTTGTGTTGTATCGTTTCTGACAACTGACCATGGAGCAGCCGTTCATTTTGATGCTGATAACAGGTTGAATTTAGTGTTTAAAAAACGCTATCTCGTCTGAATGAATAGAGCTAAACACTGCTTCTGTGGTTAAGATGTGTGTGCAATTTTATGACATAGACTGATAATCCCTCTGAAAGTCATGATACTATACGATATGGCGTGGCAACAGCATACAACACATCTGGTCTTGATACAATAAAACAAGATATTTCAGGATGTAAAGCAACACGTCTTGGTTAGTGCTGTCAGGCGATTAAAAATTAATCTAATTAATTACAGGGTTTGTAAATAATCTATTCAACCCCATTTTAATGTCATATCTTCTTAAGGTTTTTTGGATCAAAAACAGGAAGAAAGACATAAAAGATGAGGGTCCACTCTTCTTAGGTAGTTTTGGTGTTTACATAGTCAGAGAAACAAGATTATTTGAGTCTTGAAAGATCGTTCAAGATACTCTGGAAATGGCTGGGAGCCAATGAGTTAACCTGTGTTAACTTATTTATTTTATAACGCATTTATTTGCGGTGTAATTAATAATCTAATTAATCATTCAAGTACAGCACTAGTCTTGATATGACACAATTTGACACAAAACCCAACATGTCACGGTGTGATAGGATATGTTACAACACTTCCAACACAGCTTGTCGCAAAATGTCAACAAAACTTGATATCACACTGTATGACACGACACTTACACATATCACACATCACAGGACATACCATACAACATGTCACATTACGACACAAGTGATAATACAGCATAGTACCATAAGACACAACATGTTGGATATGACACAATATCACCAAATACGTCACTGAGCGATACGACATGATGCTATATGACACATTGCGTCACAACACGTTGTGATATGGCGCATCAATTTTACATCCATTTTTTGCATCAATTTTTACCCCGTAGTCACACGTTCTTTTGCCACATGCAACTTCCCCGCACCTACTTAAGGAGGTTTTAGCTATAAGTTCACATATTGAGAAACTTTTTCCACTTTTTGTAGCAGATAAATGAATGTGTTCTACTTGTTTCATGTAGCAGACAACCTGAGCAACGCCCAGTCAGGCTCCAGTCTATCCCTCGCCTCTGCCGCGACCAACGAAGCCGACAGCGTCAACTCTGGAGGGGCTGGATCCCAGCGGTAAATTACTGACAACTCGTTTTGAAGATTATTGTTGTAAATTACGTTCCAGCTCTTCCTTCTTTGGTCTCATCACTTCTTCATCTTTCAGCTGTGACTCTGTCGAGTCGTTTCCAGGCAGCAGGAACAACAGTCGAGCTGCAGAGAGAGACTGGGACAACGGCTCCACTGCATCCTCCATCACCTCCATGGCTGAATACACCGGTGAGCTCATTTGATTTACTTCCCCCTGTTACTGTCAGATACATCTGTCGCTGTGTTTTCATGTTTGGTGACACAGCATTAATGTCAGGTCTGCTGTCGTCTCTGAACAAAAAAAATAGATCCTAGTTATCTGTCCCAGTGTTGTGTAACATAAACCTGTAGAGCCTCTAAGTTAATCCACAGTCATCCCTCTCGCTGTTTATCTCCTCTCCTGTCACGTGTTACATCATTTTTATGTCTTTTCCTTCATTAAGGTCCCAAACTCTTCAAGGAGCCCAGTGCCAAGTCCAACAAGCCAATCATCCACAACGCAATCTCTCACTGCTGCCTGGCTGGAAAGGTCAACGAGCCGCAGAAGAACCAGATCCTAGAGGTCAGTAACCCGACTCCAGACTTTAGACTTTCATTTTGGATTGTACTACGACATCTTGTACTATATTTCTCAGCATAACCCAGAAAGAAACAGACAGTACCAGAAACAGAGCTAGGTAAACATACTTCACCAATATTATCCAGTCAATTGATAATTGACTTCTTTGTGAGATTTTTACTGTAGGTTCGTGTAAATTTAGTTGTTTTTTCTTTGTAAGGCACAGTATAAGCTTAGTCCTCCAAAGTTTTTTGTGCTGTTGGTGGGATGGGATTTTCTTGAGGCTTTTACTGTGTCAAAACGAAACAAAACAAAACAAAATTGAAAAAAAAAATGATAATGATAATTAAAAAAATATATATTGTTGGGGGGGGGGCATACAACACGTCATGATACAACACCACACAGTATGACACCACTTATAATGATACAATATGATGTCACAATATGTCATGACATACCACGACTTGAAATATGACCATAGACTGTATAATAACTGTACGTAGTCTCCCTGACGTCACTCGTCTGTTTCTAAAATAGATTTTGAAGCAGATTGGCTACCGTGGCCATAATAAAAATGGGTGGGCTTTGAGTCTCTACACTAACAGCTTTAGGACACTCATAAGTCACGTGAACTGAGCTCTGATTAGGTGAACTTGCAATCTTAATATCTTCTAAACTGCAGAGAGAAAATCACCCCCCGTCAAGTGTGTGCTGATAGTGAATTTAGCGACTTAGACAGGAGACATTTTTTATACCAGGCTGTAAACAGATTAATTTCTGCTTTGAAAACAGCTTTTTTTTGGCTTGGTGTGTTTATGACTTCCTGTACTTCCTGAGCCAGCCTCAAGTGGTCACTCGAGAAACAGCAGATTTTAGCACTTCTGCTTCGTTTTGTAGTTTTATATCGGAGGTTGCTGCTTAGATACGGCATCCGAGATATGATACGATGTGATACAACACCATACAGTCTATCACAATATAAAACATATCTATAAAATATGACACAACATCATACAGTTAGACACAGTACTAAATCGTCCAACATGTCACATTGTGGTATGATACAAAACAACACACAAAGACTCCTACTACAACGTGATATGACAAGACTAAGGCTGGATACCCAGCTTCAGTTCTTTTATGGCACCAACCAAAACGCTTTGGCAGTGTTGAGTATCAAAACATGCTTCATCTTTTCGTTCCAAGTTTTAGAGCTCAAAGAGTTAATCACGTGATCAAGATCTTATAATGCCATTGGTGATTGGCTGTAACATCACAGGTGGTTGCGGCATGAAGGTTGTTGCCAAGTTAGCAGCTCTGTTGCTGTATTTGGTGACATTTAAGACCCCTCTTACGTCTTTTTTTTTGTTGAAAAAGGCGACTACCAACAAATCCAGCGACTTTTCTAGAGTTTGGAAACTGACGTGAAAGCATGTATTGATCTCCACCACGCCCTGCTTCTCAGCGAGCTGCGCTGGGCTCAGTGCTGAGCTCCTCCCTTATCTAAAACATTCAGAGTCCAATTGGTTTGGTTAGCATGATTGCAAGTGTGCCGTGCTCAGGCACAATTCACTTCATTGCAGCATTGGCACGCTTCAGAGAGGTGTGCTGTTTACACTTCATGCACGAGCACAAGCAAGCAGACAGCATGTATGAACCATGATATATGCTGCAGCCTGAGAAGACATCTGTACACAAATGAATCACGCTTACACTTGTCTCTTTTGGCCATTTTTGGCAGTCCCAACCCTGAATAAAGGATTATTTGGTCAAAAAAAATAGAAGAAAGTTTATTTACAGTTAGAAACATATATATGGTGCACTCAGTATTTTCTGACCTGTGACTTGTTTGCAACTGTTTTTTTTGCAGAGGCAATTATTTGTTTTTATTTTAATAAGAAAACTGCTCAGATGGAAAAATACTACAGCTGAAAACCAAGAGTCAAGATTTGTACCGTAATTTGTAACGTTGTTTCCTTTTTTGTTAAAATTGACTTCATAAAATTGGTACCAAAAAAGTGTCACTCAGAAACCAGTGTCGAAGTGAAGGTATCAAAGATTTCTGAACATTACCCAGCCCTAGGTACGACTTTTGAGTCAAGATATGACACGATGACACAGTATGAAATAGCACAATATGACATGACATTCCCATACAATTGGACACGGTACATGTCATGGTACGATGTGATACGACACATTATATGAACGAGACAGGATGTGACACATTACCACACAAATGATAGTCAATATTAAAAACAATAAAATAAGTTTCCTTAAAAACTTTGGTTTGACAAAGCTTTCTCTGTGTTTATCTTTGTTCCTCCAGGAGTTGGAGAAGTGCGAGTCCAACCACCTGATGATCCTGTTTCGTGACGGCGGCTGTCAGTTCCGGGCGCTCTACTCCTACTTCCCTGACACCGAGGAGATCCACAAACTGACGGGAACGGGACCCAAGAGCATCAGCAAGAAGATGATCGACAAGCTGTACAAGTACAGCTCGGACCGTAAGCAATTCACCGTCATCCCTGCCAAGACTGTGTCGGTCAGCGTGGACGCTCTGACCATCCACAACCACCTGTGGCAGGCCAAGCGAGCGACTGTGCCAAAGAAGAGCGGGAAATAACAGGCTGGTTAGAAACCCTCGTGTCGTCCGGATCATTCTCTCCTCATCTCGCTTGTTTCCTGAATAGACTGCATCGAAGCCCACAGACAAGCTCAACGCCATGCTCGGCTTGGAAACGAAACCACAGGCCACAACTTTAGGACGTAGAGAAGGGAAAAGGTGTGTGTGTGTGTGTGTGTGTGTTTCTGGTGCTTGCTCCTAAAGAGGAATGCCGGCTGAATCTGCTTCGTCTTCTTCCTGTGATCTCAGTGCGATCTGTTCAGGTTGCCGTCTGATTTTTTTTACGACGACCACAACTCGAGCATGTGGCTTTCTTTTCCTCTCATGCGTGGTGGATCATTTTTTTACATGAAGTATTTATTAGTTCAGCACTGTCACGGTCAAGAGCTCAGCTGCAGCACTTAACTCCTTCAACTCCTCTCCTTCGTTGGACGAATCGGGACTAGAGGAGAGGGGACGTCTGGGGGGGGAACAATCCGGAAGAAAGGGATCTTTGTTACAACCCTTTAGGACTCAACAATCCTCTTCCTGCGTGGACATCGAGACACCGAGTTTGCCTCACCAGGGATCTTCAAAAACCCGCTGCTCTGAACTGTCGTCTTCTTTCGTCCTCGGGACATCTTCTGGCCTTTCACGCATCGTGGTACTATCGTCTATTTATTCAATCGCTTTTTAAATCGTGTAGCACTGGATCTGTGTACAGCAAAAAAAAACGTAAAAAAAATCTTAACCACTTTTATTTGAGATGTTTTTTTTTCCTGAGGGTGCTAAAAGAGGGTACAAAAATGATGCTTCTTCTCTTTCTTTTAGCGTTTTTGTTTTCTTGAATAAAGCGACGTGAGTTTGAGCTGATGTTATGTGTTTTCATCATAACGAGATTTCTCTGATGTTTAGAGCTTAGCTGTGTTTTCTCCACTGGGCACTCTTGAATTGTCCTGTATAAAGGTGCACTCATGAACACGTGTCGGCGGCTTCTGTCATGCAATGTAACCCCGCTTCCTTCCTCCCTTCCTTCCTTCCTCCCTTCCTTCAGTGTTTTGTCAGCCTGTCCCATCTTTACCACGCGAGCAGCACACACACAGACACACACACTCTCATTGTGAAGAGTGTTCCCGTGCTGCTGCTGCTGCTGCGTTCGACAGTATTTGATATATCACAGCGGGGGGGTTTCTGTGTGTGGTTCGACTCTGTTCCAACATTAAAGAACATTCCTCCAAGGTGTGGACAAACACTGCCACGTCGTCTCTTCTCTCTGTCTGTCTCTCTTCAAAGTGCTTTCTAGAAAAACCGTTTGTTGGCCTCGAGAACAACCCGAAGTGTTGCACGAGCACTTTACTTCCTGTTTGTTTGGGGAAACCAATCAGTAACTCTGCTGTAGTGCACGCCGTTAATCGTGGAAACGAAAGCAAACGCTAAGATTAAAAAAAACTGACATGACTCCACTGATATGATACTACTGCTGTCTCCAAAAACAAACAGAATACTTGATTTCTCATTTGCTGCATTTGGACTTGTTTTTGGGTGGCAGATCTTTACATGTACGTGTGTATTTTTATGTTTACTAAAAGATTGTATCGGCATTTGGTCACCATTTTTGTTACACTAGTGTACTTTTCATCCTTGTTGATTTTTATCTTTGATCCCATGCCATCTATTTATTTTACAAATGGAAGCACTGAAACAGAATAAATTTTCAAGTGAATAAAAGTCACATTTTTCATTTTTATTCTTTTGTCACAACTTCATCCGTCCATTTTTTCAGACTCACTGTTTGTTTTCTTTGTTTGGTTTCAGACACCGCACTGAATTATGGGTAGATCACACTGTAAAAGCTGAAATCTAAGCAAGACTTCATGTTTTATTTCACTTTATTATTATTTTGAGTATAAATTTCCTGGTTTTCACACGATGGGTAAAAATGATTGGAAAAAATACCTAACGTGAGATTTTGTTTGTTATAGGTGGAGTTGAATTGATCCAAAACATTGGTGGAGTTTATTTTAACAAGAATCCTGGAAAAAACAAAAACTTTGGTTTCAAACTCGAAAACCTTCAATAACACAGACTGAGTTGATTGGATAAAATATACATGGAAAGTTCATTGAAATACAAACTAAGCAAAATTTTTGTATATGTATTTCATCAGATGGAGTTTATCAATTAAAAACAAAGTGTGAACCCTGTAAATTGCCAAAACTAAAACATTTTATCGAATACAGTTAATCGGATTAAAAACGTAGTTGGAGTTCATTGAAATACGAACCAATGAGACTTCAAACTACGAAATTCTGTACTATACTGTTGACATTAATCTGATCGAAAAAAAGTTTGTTAAAGTTTGTTAAATTCTAAAACCAACAAATCGCCAAAATAAGATTTAACTTGAGAGTGTCGTATACGTATGATGTTGACCAGATTTTGAATGTAGGCGTAGATAAAGTACATTTTAACAAGAACCTTACAAATTTCAAAAATCAAGCTTCGAACTTAAAAATTGTCCATAACATACAGACTAAGTCATACATACATAAAAAAAACACAAGGCATTTTCGTTAAAATACGAATGAATTGAATTACCTAAACCTAACTCAAAAACTTGTCAGTGTGAACAGATGGAGTTGACTGAATAAAAAAAAAAAAAGGTCAAGTTGGTTAAAAACATTAGCATTACAGTCCAACCAATACATCCACCACGGGGCATCAGCCCAGAGCCAAAAGTTTATGACAACGAATCTCAAAAACAAGCATGGCGACCGTGGAGACAGTATTAGTAATGTTTTGTTTGCATAAAGGATTAAAACAGAGGCAGCATTGAAGCATGCCATGGTCGGTGTGGCTGTTAAATACATCACGAAAGTCCCGCCCTTGTTATTTCTTTTTCGTGTCTCACTAAAGCTTTATATCAGGTAGTAACAACAACATTGCCCCCACAGTTTCCAGTAGTATTGCTCTGTTTGGTGCGTATCTGTAAGCTTCATGGAAACAAGCAGAAATACAGATGAAATGAGCGCAAAGCACAGACAGAAGGCTCCGTATCCGTACGTAACGTTGAGCATAAATGGGCCTTAAGAATATGAGACAATATGAAAGTGTGAAAATCTGCTGTTTCTCAAGTGTCCACTTGAGGTTGGTATACCAGAAGTCACAAAAACACCAAGCCAAAAAAAGCGGTTTTAAAAGCAGAAATTAACCTATTTACAGCCTGGTTCAAAAAGCGTCTTCTGTCTGAGTGGCTAATCTTACTGTCGCCACACACTGTACGGGGTGAATTTTTTTATAACTCAGCAGTTCAGAGGATATTAAGATTGCAAGCTTTCCCAATCAGAGGCACAGCTCAGGCTCATGTGACAGTTGGATGCCCTATAGCTGTACTTGAAACCCCCGTCACTTCCAATATTGCCACAATAGCTGATCTGCTTCAAAAGTCTGTTTCAGAAACAGGCGGGCAATGTCGGTGAGACCACGTCCATTTATCATACAGTTTATGGTTAAATAAGAACCCCGTACAATTGCCAAAATAAGACCCAACTGGAGTATTGATTTGATAAAAAAATGTAGGCAATGTTTGTTCAAAATGAACCCCCTGAATTGCAAAACTCATACTGTAAATCACCAACAGCCTCCAACATCAAACAAGAAATTTTTTCAAAATATAGACCAACTTGATCAGATAAAAAAAAAACATTGGTAAAGTTTGCAAAATTGTAAAACTTTCAAATCACCAAAATCTGGCATTCAACTAGAAAACTGTCAAGAATACTCATGGAGTTAGTCAGATGAGAAACGTCGGTGAAGACTGTTGAAATGGGAATCCTGCAATTCGCCAAAATCAACCACACAAATGTGCAGAATTTAACAGATCTAAAACGCAGATGAAGTTCATGAATATAGGAAACTTGTACATCAAAAAAGTTTTAATTCTTTGAGAAAATTGTCTGTTACACTGATTGGATAAAAACCTGGTTTGACTTCGTTAAAATGTGAATCCAGCAAATCGCCAAAATCATATGTCCAACAAGAAAATGATCCAGAATTTAGACAGTTTACCAGGTTAAAAACGTAGGATAATATTGTCAAAATTTACCCTGCAAATTGCCAAAATTTGAAATTTAACTAGAAAGTTGTCTAGCAAACAAACTGAACCGATCAGATAAACAAGTAGGTGAAATTCGTAAAACCACGAACTCTGCTAATCACCAGATTCAGACATTGAAGTAGAATTTCTGAGCTTCCTGTTTGGATTACACCATGATGATAATAGACTTTTTTGTAGGTCTTTGCATGATTTGCACAAAAACACACCTGTAGGATTATCCAACAAGCTTAAATTTCAGTAATGTAGGGGGCGCTGTAGAGCAAATTTTTTTGGAGGCATCCTAAAGTAGCTCGAATAAACTCATGGGTCAAACTCTTGCTTAGATTTCAGTTTTTGTCAGTTTTTGACGTCACGTTAGATTTTCCTTTTCCATGTTTCCTTCCTACAGCAGACAACGCTGCGTCTCTTCTCAGGAATCTCTCTCTGCTCACCTCCTGTGACTGACACTCATGACTCAAAACAAAAACACCTGACTGACCTGACTCTGAGTCTAATCTAAGCAGCAAACATCTCGAGGCCTCCTAACGTCTCACGCTTCACAACCCAACTGTGACCGCTGCTTCAGCGCCTGAACGCCAACACTGATAACCATGGCGAGCTCTGATCTGCCATGACAACAGTGTTTCCTTTTCACACCTGCTGCTTCAGGTGATCACAAGACCCTCAAACCGTCGCTGCGGCTGGAGTTCAAGCTCGCCATCGCTCGCCATGAAGGGTAAGAGATGAAATCTGGAGAAGACGATAAAATGTTTGAGTCAAATGTGATCTGTGAGTCTGTCTCTCCACAGCTGTGACCATTCTGCTCCTGTGTCTGATCAACGTGAGGCTGAGCTGGTCCTGTTTTGGAGAGGGACAGGTTTTGGTCTGCCTGGACGTCCTGCAAGGTGAGGACTTCAAGGTCAATCAGGGTTTATTTAAAGAGCACGTTAAAACTGGTGAAGTCGATCAAAGTGCCTTAAAGTCTAACAGATGGGTTAAAAATGTTTGAAAGTAAAAACTGAGAATGATTTGGTGGTAATCTGAATAAATGATGATGAACTTCTTTGTTGATGCAGATTTTTTTAAAGGTTTACAGAGTTTTGACCGGCAGATAAAACAGGATCCTCTGAGAGCAAAAAAACATCAAACATGAACAAAAGCAGGTGAAATAAAGTCAGAAGACAGGAGGCAAGTTAGGACAGATTTATCTAAGCTGCACATTTTAGACACAAAGGCGACTCTGTGAGCATTAAACAAATAAAAAAATATCAAAAGGAGGGTCGAGCAGCTGAGGCCGACGCCCCGTATTCAGAGGATACTGTTTAACCTCTGCCACATGTCTGCGCCCGCTACACCCCCCTCACTTCCTGTCACTCTTTAGCTGTCAGGTCGTGGATAATAATGGGTAAAAAATTCATCAGTTAAACTGAAAGAGAATATAAGATGAAAGTTTTGCAAAAATTATCTCTGCTGTAAGAGCAGATTCAAACTACAGGAAAGGAAAAGAGCATGTCGATTGTTTTTTGTTATTATTATAATTAATTATAACAATATACGATACTATAATGAATAATTATATTCTATTACATAATATATTAAATAAATGTATATTATATTAATAATTATAGTATTAAAGTAATAATTAAAATAATCACATGTTTTTATTTATTTTTATTATTAATATTTTTTTAATATTATTATCATTATCATTATCACATTATTATTATTATTATAAATATTATTTTTAAGTTATTTCTGTTTGGAACTCAAACTTACTTCAAAGCAGTTCCAGTTTGAGGAAGCAACAAGCTGCATCATTACATTTAATATTAATGACAATAATAATAATAATAACAATAACAATAATAATAATAATAATAATAATAGTAATAATTATAATGATTATCATTACTAAAGCAATTATTACACTTTTAATTTTAGTTCACTTAATTTATATATTTTTAAAATATTGTTACAAATTGCTTCACAAATCAAAATAAACAGTAAAAGACAAATACAAGAGTGAGAGTGAGAATTTGCAGAATCCATAAAATCAACCAAAGAGAATAAAACAATATGTTAAGGCTAAAGACTACCAGCATATAAAAGGAATTTAACATAAGAAAAATAAAACCAACACAAAATTTAAAAAAAATGAAGATCCTGTCTTTGAATAAATAAAATTAAAAAAAAAAAAAGCTTCAAGGATTAAAACAGGCTCAGCTAAAATCTCCTGTAAAATTAAATCAGTGTGTTAACAGGTCTCTCTTTGGTTAATCAATTACTTTTTGTAATACTGATAATTTTATGGCAAAAAGTTGAAAGCAGCATTGCTCTCTCCCTGTTGCAGTTCAGGTAAAATTTCTGAACAAGCTCCAGATGTTTCATAGTTTCACTTTTTATAAATTTCTGTTCAGAGACCCTCACAGTTTTAGAAATAAAAGTCTGGATGAGCCTCTGAGCTCAGACAAGACGAGCAACATCAAACATTTAAAAATATTGTGGATTTCAATTAAAAAAAAAAAAAAGTTGAATGCTCTTTAGACTAAAAAAAGAGAGTATTCAAGAGAGTTTCTGCATTTTCTGAGCTTATCCAGAAATGATGATGTAATACAAAACATCACCACTAGATGGCAGCAGAAACCAGACTGTAGAGCTGCTCTGAGACCAAACACAAAGGGGTAACTTAATGTTAAACTACTTAAAGGATTATTCCACTGCAAAAACAGAAACCTATGTAAAGAAGTTTGACTATATTTAAGCAGGAGCCGTCGTTTGGCAACAGAACACATGACGGAAATAAATTCATCACACGTTGGAGGTCTAGGACTAAAACAGTGACAGTAAATATACTATTTCCAAGTTGGACAGTGTGCAAAATATCTATTTTTTTTATCTTTGAGCTGAATGTGGCTTATATTAAGTCTTACAAGACAAAAATGTCTTAAGCTGATTTTTTGTGGCATTTTTTTGTGGCTGTTGTTCTGGTGACCAAGGAAGTCTCTCCTGTATGCTTGAGGTAAATTGCGCTCTGGACTCTACGAGACAGCTTTTTTATGAAATGAAGGCAGAAGTCTTAGTGACATAAAACAAATGAATAAATTAATGAAAGAAACTAAGTTAAGAAGGTTTCCTGTGATCAGAAGATGATAAAAGTCAGTAACTGGCAGATTTCTCCTGCTCCTCTTCCAGGTTTCATTCCAGGTTTTTCCTCCCTGGTCATCGCCATGAAGGACGTCGGGGTCTTAAACTCGAGCGTCCTCCACAGTGACGCCCTCTCCTCCGTAACCAAGCTCAGGTTTGAAGGCGCCGGCATCACAGGGATCTCTACGGGCGCCTTCAGATCCCTCCAGAACCTCACAGCTCTCAGTCTGATCCTGAACCAGCTCACAGACATCGACCCGAGCTGGTTCAGTCGTCCTGGAGTCCTCAGTGAGCTCGGCCTGAACGGGAACAGGATCAGAGTCCTGAACGAGTCCACGTTTGAGGAGCTCACTAACCTCAGGAAGCTGAGTCTGGATAAAAACCAGATCACAGAGATCCACCCAAACACGTTCAGCGCCCTGACTGACCTAACTGAGCTGGATCTGTCTGACAACAGGATGACCCAGGTCTCCCCTCAGGTCTTCAGGTCGCTCAGGTCCACGAGGATCAGCCTGGATGGGAACCCCTGGGACTGCTCCTGTGAGGCCAAGGCGTTTGTTGACTTCGTAAAAGGTTTGTGACGTAAACACACGTGTTGCTTGGTGAACTTTCAGAAACTCTAACACGCTTCTCTCCTCAGATCTACGGAGCAGATCGCTCCTCAACGCCCCCTCAGACGTGACCTGTGAGAGTCCTCCTTCTCTGAGGGGTCAGGCCATGTGGAACGTGTCTGTGTGTGGGACTCCAGCAACATCAAGACCAGCAACATCAAGACCAGCAACATCAAGACCACCAACAGGGACGCAAACGGTCCGACCTGAACCCACAGGTACCTCTGCTCTCTCTGCTTCCTTGTTTCTTTTGATTCTTATTTGCTTTTTTCTTGGCTTTTTTCTTCAAAGCTCTGAAATCCTGCTGTTGTTTAAACCATCATTTTGAAACTTTTGTTCCTTTTTGGAATTTTTTAAAATCTGATTTAATTTAATTTATTAATTAATTTGCTTTTTTTGTTACTTTTTTCTTAACTTTTTGGCTTTTTTCTTGGGTATTTTTTGGCTTTTGATATCTTCAGATAAGACAATGCTCAGAAACCTTGCTATTGTTTAAACCATCATTTGAAACCTTTTGTTTCTTTGTGGCTTTTTAAAAAATGTATTTAATCTAGTGATTATTTATTTATTTGGGTCTTTTGTTTTCTTTTTCTTTTTTTTTTTTCTTATTTTGCTTTTCTTCTTGGCTATTTTTTGGCATTTTTGTTTTTGGGGCATTTTTTAAAAAATCCCTGTGATTGGATACTAGCATAGGGGACAGTGAATAGAGCAGGAAACAAGGTGACTGTGGGGAGTGTTGCACAGGAAAGAGGCCACAGGCTGGATTCCAGCCGGGCGTGAACATCTGGGAGTGTACCTGAGACCACCGAGCCGTTTGCGCTCCATGAGCAGAAGTTTCTGAAACTCAGGGCTAACGTTGCTGGTTTGACTCCTGGCCTCGCTCCTTGTTCTCCCTCCGTCTTTTCTACTCCATGTATTTCCTGTCTCTCCTCCGCTGAGTTTTACAATAACTGCAAAAGTTTCTAGAAAAACTCAGAAAGTCTGTCGTTAAGGTTAAAAAGCTTAAGCTGCATATCTTTTAAAACAGGTTTGTTAAATCTTTTCAGCATCAGAAAGATTTTGTGCTCAGTGTTTCTGTCGTTCCTGTCAGTGACGGCTCCATCGACTCCTGCATCAGGGAACAAAACCTCCAACCCACCTGGACCTCCTAACCCCACTCCATCAGCCACAAGTGTCACTCCACAGACTACATCTGGTGAGTTTCTTGTTCCTGTTTGTTGGAGGGCTGGCCAACGAGAATGAAGGGGGTTTACGGAGCAGGGAGCCTTAAAGAAAAGCACAATACCCCCTCTTTAAGTTGCTTTCTCTCATTTCGATTTGTCTTTTGTGTCTTTAAGTCACTCCTGTGACGACTCCTGAGATCAATGACCGACCTACGCTCTCTGATCCACCCAGGACTGATCCTACACCTGGACTGACTCCTATTTCTGGTTGCTGCTTAGAAAACCAACACACTTCATCTTCAAACCTTTACTTTTTTAGATATTTATTCTTTTTTGTCTGTTTCTTTCCAGAAAGTTGTGAAACTTCTCAGCAGTCATCATTGAACGCAAACATCACCAGCACGCTCATCGCTGTGATTGGTCAGTTTAAACTCTCTTCGGCATGCTTCTGTTGGTTTTTACGAGTCATTTCACTGAGTCCTTTTCTTCCTCTGTAGTGATCCTGGCCTGTCTTCTCTTCCTTGCGTGTTTCCTGGCGGTGCACAGACGCAAGCGCGGCAACAAAACCGTGACGCCTGAGAGAGACGGGAGAGTAGAGCGTGGAGAAACCAGCCGCAGAGAGAGTATGGATCCGCCTAAAAATACGGGACATGAGTTGGACATGGAGGCAGGATGGAGGACATCCTTTACTGGAGTCAGAGCTAAGTCAGCAAACGCGATCCTTTTCACGTGGCCTTTTGGGGCTCCTGTAACGGATCAGGTGACTTTACAAAGTGAGGCAACAGGAAAACAAGAAGATGAAGATGGATTAGACGATGAATCTGCAGCAGAAAACCAAACCCAGACAACCAAACAGGCTGTGGATGGAAGAAATCTGGATGACAGAGCGTCTTCAAACCCTGAAACTGTTCCTTATCTGAGCATCGGAAGAAACCAGAACCAGAACAGTCCAGATGAGTTAGACAATCAGCCCAAAGATGGTCAAACTGAGAGATCAGTGATGGAGAAAGTCATGAGCAGAGTCTCCACCTGGCCTCTGGCTGCCATGCAGTGGCAGACGAGATGTAAAACCACAGAAGAAGAAGGAGGAAAAGCGTTGGATGTCTTCACTGTGATGACTCCAGAGCTCCTGAAAGAGGACGCCGGCGCAGCGAAGCCTCCTCTGGACTTAGAGGAGGCCGAAACAGAAGAAAGGGATGAGAATCCACCAGAAAAATCCAACCCTGAGTCGTCCAAATTCAATAAAAACACAGCTTTAGTCACAGATGAACAGCTGGAGACAGAAGACCAGAACCAACAGGAAAGACCTGCTCAGACCAGAGACCCAAGACCTGCAGAGAAGAGCAGCAGAGGAAGCAGCAAACCTGAGAAAAGGATGGAGCCAAAGCGAGCTCAGAGGGAGGCCAACCTCAGCTCCAGGGCGCCCTCTGGTGGCACGTCTCCAGATGATGAAACCCTCCTGTCAGGAAACCAGTACGCCTTCATGGACCTGCTGCACGAGGTGGTGCAGAACAACGGCCGCTGGACCCGAGAGAGGTGGAGGCAGACACACGGGAACAAGCAAAGACGTTAGGAAGGATATGTTGAGAGGAGAGCACACAACACTTAGATTTTCTTTCTTTAAACATTAAAAATAATCCAGAATAAAAAATAACTAGAAGATTCTTGGTGTTTGGGGGAAGTTTCGTCCCTGATTTGAGTAAAATAAGAGAAAAATTAGAAATCATCCAGCTGAAGATGTCTTTTGCTGTCGTCACATTAGTTCCTACATTTCCCAGAATGCAACACTATTTTAGAGATTTCCTCCCTGCTTACCAATTTATTCATTTTTCCTGTGATTTATTTTTAGTATGTTAGTCATGTTTTGGGTTTTGATAAAGAACTAAATTATAAATCTACAAGAATAAAGTCTTAATAAAACATTAGTCTTTAAGCTAACAGAATAAAGTCTTCATTTTATAAGACTGAAGGCATAAATAATGAGATTTTCAGCCTTGATATTACAGAAATAAAGTTTTACTGTGATGAAAGGTAAGTCTGTAACATACAAGAATAATGACTTAAAAAATCTGAATATATGTCTTAAGCTTCAACAACAAAATCATGTTTATTCTAACCCTAACCCAAGTACAGTTCTTAAATATAAGGTGTAGTTACGTGAACATGACTGCATTTCGGCAGGCGACGTTTCCTAGGCTCAACTACTAATTTCAGGGTCTAAAGGACTTTTTGTAAATTTTAATTTGCAGATTTTTAAACAGCCTGCTAAAATTACCACTTTAATGAAAAACAACACTTTAAAAAGTCACATGAACTAAAGCTAGAAATGACTTCATGTCACTTATGTAAATTAGCTACCTGGATATTACTGGACATGATGAGAGGACTTCGGTGATTCTCCTCCCTCTGTTCACTGCGTCACTCGGACTTCTCTTTTTGGAGCAATTTTACATGTTTATATTAATTTGTGGTGTTTTCACGGAAGCTTATCTGTTTTCAGCAAAAACTGAAGTATCAGTATTTTTGGTCAGCTCCTGAAAAGTAACTACGAACACCATCTTTCTCTGCCATTCTCATGGCAACGCTCGAAGTACAGCAGGGGAGGGGGAAGGCCAGAGTGCGCATGAGCGGTGAGTGAAAAGAGCGCGAAAATAGAAACTGTAGTTTAACCGTCAATCTCATCGTCAATACTATGCTAAAAATCCCTCTAAACCTGTTTAAACACACTTCCATTCAGTTTTTGACTTACATTTTTCATCAGCCGAGCCAAGAAACGCTGCCTCATCCAAAGTGTTTGTGGTTTGTTGTCAGTTGGGGGCGTAACTCGGGCGTGCATCCCTATAACTGGTATGCCAGGAACTTATGAGCTGAGAAACGGTCTGTGAAACTATGAACTACGTCAAAATGCATCAGTTTTTAACGCTTGTTTTCTTTAATTAATTGATCATAACTAAAGCACTAAAGTCCCAGGCCTAATTAAAAAATTTTTATACAAAGAGCTACGTCAAAATGATAAGGTTATGATTTAAAAAAAATGAATGTATCAAATTTTAAGGATAATTTGTCTTATAAAAGTTGCCATACTACTGGAATAAAACTTAAATAAAATAATAAAATAATTGATTTGCTAGAATAAAGTTATATTTCTTTGAAGAAAAAAACAAACAAAATTTTTTTTTTAAACTTTTGTGCTTTATCTTTATTAAAAGAGGGGAGAAAACATTTTTTTAAATGATGAAAATTTAAGTGTAATTTATAAACTCAAGCAATGAGTTGCTCTTTTACTTCATGTAATGTCCTGTAACTCCATGGTACAGGACAAAAAATACCATCAATACCAGTCACTGGTGTACACTCTTCATTTAAAGAGGGGGTATGTGCCTTTTTTTCAGTCCCTCCTAATAAATTTACATGATTTACATCTCAAAATGAAAAAAAAATCTCTTTTTATTCTCTCTCTGGTGTTTTAGAAAACTCTTACTTCAGCCTCTGTCTAAAAAAATGTGTTCCAGCTGCTGTCTCTTTAAGGCTCCTAGCTCCACAAACCCCCTTCACTCTGATTGGCCAGCCCTCTAGAGGCCTTATGAATGTATATGAGTTTTAAAATCTGCTCATGTTAAGCATAAATTTGTGACATTGATTGCATTCGTACTGATTTTAAATTAATCACCTTACTCATGTATGATGTGTGACCTTCAAAATAAGAGCTCAGATTTTAAAACACTGATTCATGTGATTCCTGCTGATTTTACTGAGTCGTCTTTGAGGAAATAAAAAAGTCCGATCGTTGAGTTTCTCTGGCTGCATGCAGCATTTATTTGTTCATATTTTATGTCCAAGTACACTCGCTCTCATAAGAAATAGTACAAAATGGATCAACCCCTTTTTGACGATGACTCAGAAACAGAAAGTGGAGGTAAACATGAGAACACCGAGACGACATGCATGTTCCATTCATAGAAATACACAGTATCAAATAATGGCTCCAACTTGCAAGCAGTTGATTAGTAATGAGTTTCTATCACACGTAATGTCCGGCTAAATGTACAAAAGTTATCGTTCTTGGCAAGCTTGAATATCAAAACATGCTGTTTAGAGTTTACATGCCCCGTGTGTTTCTGTAAGTATGGACAGGAGAAGATCTGTGCGCTAAGATTTGTCACGAGTGAGGACCGAGGACGATGACGATGAGTGAGTCTGGACATCGATTACATCATTTGCCGCGGTCCCTCACTGCTCAGCTCTCCTGCCCTGTAAACTGACACTTCTGAGGGGCCGAGAGCGACGTCTCCGTCTGTGGATCACAAACACTGGGGAACAGAAAAGAAGCTGATTCCTCAAAGAAAGGGAAGAGAAACCGTCTGATAATACTTCACCACTCGCTGCTCGCCGACAAGGGAAAGAAAACATGATACTGCTCATCTGGATGTCTGAATACTGCCCGTCGCGCTGCACAGATTCTGGTTAAAGGGTCATGCTGATCTGCTCCTGACATCTCCACAGAGCTTAGTGCAAAAATAGTTCAAGTCCTCTTCCACTTCTATCACACACAGACAAAAACAAAACAACGAAGAGTGGAAAAGGTCGTATTTACAGAGGGACAAAAACCGAGCAGATGGTGAAGGATGCTCACTGGCGCCACCTTCAGGATTCACTCTCAGCTCGGGTTAGATTAAGGTTAAACTTTTTCCATCTGTGCAAAACTGTTCAGCTACGAGCTGCAGGACAACTCCTGGAATAAAACTCTAACACCGAATGTTTTCAACCAACATTGGTGAGGATATGTCGGCCAAATCTGAAGGACATTTACTTCTTTACATCCGTCTTTCATTACTCCACAGTCACTAAACTGTTACCGCAGCCAAGACACTAAAAGCAGGGGGACAGCTAAACGTGGCTGCCATGGAAGTCACCACCTCAAAAAGTCTCAAGGGTTGTTTACACGACAAGGGTTTTAGGATAAAACGCAAAAGTACTGTTGCATTTCAGTTGCTCGTTTACACGGAAACAGCGTTTTAGCCAACCTAATAGGCGTGGGAGAGAAAAATCAGTACACAATGTATTTGGATTTTTTGTCCAAAAAACTCCTTTTTTTTCTTTTCAAACTTCAATTCTTCATTTCAGTCTTTGTTTATAAACAGAATAAGAAAAAAGTTTCCACTTTTCACCAGCAGGGGGTGAAATGTTTCTCTCTGACTCACGTGATGTTTATGGGAAACTACGGCCCCTGATATAGTCTGTAGACATTAGCATCATCTTTTAACTTTTTTTTACATGGTCTGGTGTTAAAAAAGCAAACTAAAAGTCGTGAAAAACATAAATATTGAAGAATCATAATTTAAATTGAATAGGCACCCCAAAAATTGTAACAGAATCGTATTGTGAGAATAGCATATCGTCCCAGCTGTACGACCTAAGGCCTTGTTTACATGAAAAAGTGTTATCTAAAAACTCTAAAACAGTGAAAAAAATCGGGGACTGAAAACGCGGTAGTAAGCATGCCAGGCCTGTAGTTAGCCCCATAACTGTCTTGTACAGAAGCGGCTTTTAGTAGATCTCCATCGTAGTAGAGTCGGGCCGATCATCTGGTGCAGAGGTGTCGAACTCATTGTCACTGAGGGCCACATTAGCATTATGGTTTTACTCAAAGGGCCACATGTAACTGTAAGACAGTATAAAATGTAGCTAAATGTGATGTAAAATGAACAAAACTACTGCTTCAAAAATACTCCCTCTGAAAAAGACTTTGCTGCACAACCACAATAAAACTAGCTTTCACTGCCACATTGTTTTGCTTTCTTGAACACATCCTGCTGTGATTGCTGTTTGTATTTTAGATCTTGCTCTGTTTGTTCTTTTTCTTGAAGGCTCACTTTGGCATACTTATTTCCATCAAAATCCAGACGTCGATTGTGCTCTTTGACAACCACCAAGGCTTTATGACACAAAAGACATCCTCCTTGAAACAGCCTCCATCTGCTTCACCTTTGGTAATTTTCGGATCATTGTTTTATTTCTCAATTCCACTAGTTTGGAAAATGGTACTGATGTGAAGACACTGCCATCTAGTGGTGGGGCAGGGATGGGTACCTTTCACATTTGAAAAGATACGGTAGTAATGCCTGGTACCTGGCAATTGAGTAGCGGTACTCAACGGTACCAATTTACAGTACTTTTTGTATTTATGTGATACAAAAATATCAATTTGTTTATTAATATAATATTTTTTTAAATTCTATTTAACATATTTTTTTCATCAGTATATAACCTTGTAATGCTGTGTTCATGTCGTGCATGGAAAATCGCCTACTCTTCCACTCCCTCACGGTCACAAGGATACCTTTTGATTTAATGTGAATCGGTACCCGATAATTATGACAGAATTTGATCAGTACCAATAAAAGTACCTAATTCAGTACCCATCCCTGTGGTGGAGTGTTGCCACTTTGAGGGTAACAACTGATAGGTATAATGGGAAATTTATTTTATGGTCAATGCATACTTTTGACTTTTTTATCATGCTGTAAACATCAATGTTCTCTCCCTATTCTTGGGTCCTTTCATTTTAAAACCAATTTTTATGGTGTAGGATGCCTATAAATATTGATGATAGTCATGTTTTTGGGCAATTTTGGATTTTTTATGAGTAATGTAGTCACAGTAGTTTAAGTGACAAACTTGGCACACTTTATGTTTTCAAGTTCAGTTGCTGTATGAAACACTACATCTGACTTCACTATTTCAAACACAATAAAATAGAAAAGTTGTTTTCTATTAAACTGGGCAGAATGTCACAATGTATTACAATAATGTGATATTGTGATATTATCGTATTGTGACCCAAGTATTGTGATGCGTATCGTTTCACGGGGTTCTTGGCAATACACACCCCTATGGTGTGGTGGGCCACAATTGGCCCACCGGCCTTGAGTTTGACACATGTGATCTGGTGTATTGGTGAATACTAAGAGCAGAAGAGGAGCAACAGATGCACATTTTGTTGGAAGACAGTCAGCAGATTTAGCAGCACAAGCACAACACGGTAGTTTGCGCCGATCGCAACAACGATACTGTTGGACTGTTGGATGCTGTTTCCATGTAAACGTGAAACCAAAACGCAACAAAACTTTTGCATTTCACCCTAAAACTATTGTTGCGTAAACGGCCCCTGAAAGGTTAAGCTGACGTACAGACTGATAAGATGCAGCTGTTTGTTTCTACTCTCCTCAAAGTCGCTTCTGTCAGAAACCAATAAAAGACGACGTCCATGGTTTATACTGTCAATGATTACGACGTGAAAATAAATTAAGACGATTATTCCATCTTTTTCTTTTTCCATACGAAGAAGAGGATCGTATCTCAAAAAATAAGACTCATGTCGACATATGTGGATTATAACTGATAAATAAATAAGGACAGAAACATTTGGGGAAACTTGAAGTACAGTTGATTCAGACGCCTTCAAACTGATTTCTCTGATAAGCTGTCGGCTCATTTTAAAAACACTGATCTCACAGAAAGGGTGAATTTGGCACATAACGTACAAATCATTATAAAATATTTACAACAGAAAAAGAGTAAACAACAACAAAAAAAGTGATTTCAGACACTTAGAGCAGCAACGTAAGTCATAAATATTCACTTTTAACAAATTCAACTAAACTAAGAGAAATGCTAACATTCCTACTATGGCCGATAAAAGAGCCACTACAGTGAGATTATTCACAGATCTGGTAAAAAAGTTTGTGCTCATAAAGAAAACGGAAACCTTCGGGTTTAGAAAGAGACAAAAACAAACAGATAGATCATAATAAATTAAGAAAAGTGCACATGTAGTGTAATTGAACCATAAAATGCTCTGAAGAATAGAAATCTGTAGCCTTCACTCGTAGAAAACATGATGTTTCAGATGCAGAGGAGGGTGGAGTTGCCCCGAGATTCAGGTCTTTGTGAGTTTAGGAGGAAGAAGACGACGAAGAGGGGGTCAGAGTCGTGGCAGGAGGGCAACTTCACCCCGTGTGAGATCATGGTTTGATTTCCTGTACAGTATGTGTGTGACATCCTCCTGGGGCTGTTCAGAGACCAACACGACGCTGACCGAGCTAAGAGGGTGAGGTGTGTTTGGGGGGAGTCGGTGGGTAACGAGGCACTCTTCTCTTCATGCATCCTCCTGTAGCAGCTCAGTGGAAACAGCAGCTCTTCTTCTCTCTTTCCAAACGTTGATTATTTCTGCTCTGAGGCTGAGAGACACGTAAAGCACATTCACGATGGACCACTGCTCGAAGCCAGCCTCCATCTCAGTCGGCCCACAGGCTCAGAGGTTAAGGGTCGGGGTGTGGAGGAGGACCGAGGAGTTCTCAGAGGTGAGTCTCGTCCCTCGTCTCTGTGCCAAAGTCCTGCTGGTTCCTGGTGCCTCGGGCCTGACCCACCTGGGAGTCCTCTGGCATGTGTGCCAGCGGGTCTGACCGGATGATATACCTGAGAAGACAACGTCAACGTGTTCAAAAGATCTGATGTGTCGCTTTAAAGACGAATAACTGGTGCCGTTATCCTCTATTTATATTTTAGTAACGTTACGGCTTATTCTGGCCACATTCTGACCTCATTCTTGCAACATTCCTACTTTATTCCAGTAACATTTCGGGCCAATCCCAATTCTACCCCTTAGCTCTTGGTTTTGCGTGTGCACGTGTCATGAAATGTAATCCCAATCCTCCATATAATCAAGGGAAAGAGCGACACAACACTCAAAAGAAGACAAACCAAGACCTCACTTGAAACCAGGCGGTAAAACAAATTTCCCGCGATATCCATATTTTTTAAACAGGTATCCAATCCATTGCTACTTCACGTTAATATTAGCCATTTTTGAATTGTTGGTTTTATTTTGAAATCAACGATATTACGATCCAGCTAACTATGCTGCTATAGCTAATAGCTACACTGATGTCAGACCAGGGCGATGGGTTTGCAGGCTTTCATTGGTGAACTTAAAAAAAGCTGCATTCAGGAGCTGCATTAGCTAAACAAGCTACAAAAGGCAAATGTCACGGCATTTAGAAGCTATATAATATAGCCACTGAATACCATGAAGTTAGCTTAACGTTAGGTTAATTGTTGTTGGAGATCCTACATGTAACCATGGCTGCATTGTTTACATGTGAAATCAGCTGTTAGCAGCCTGTAGCATGTCAATGCTAACTGGTGCAAGGCCCAATGTTTTCCCACAAGGTGAGGAGAAGGAGGTGAGGACGACGTGCTGTTTCTCAGGTGTGAGCTAAGAAGTGACGACATGGACCTGTCCTTCCATCCATTGTTATTGGGAACGTAAGATCTATCTCCAATAAGATGGACGAGCTAGCTGTGCTAACCCAGCAACAGAGGGAATACCAGAAGGCAGAGTAGCATCATGCTATTCACAGACTAACAGAGCTAACAGCAGACACCTACACCACATTGGAAGAGCTTCACCTGCTGTGAGCAGACAGGATCCAGGAGACAGAGACTGAACAGACTGCTGAAGAAGCTCAGTCCTGGACCCTGTGGAGGTGGAGGCTGGCTGACTGGACAATGATGGACAAGCTGTCACCATCTATTTTCTTATGGAGCTTTTTGCACTTTCTATAAACTTTCTTACTTTTGTTTTCTTGATTGCTGCTGTGACTCCTCCTGAATTTCCCCTCAGGGATAAACAAAGTATTTTCTATTCCATTCCATTCTATATAATTCTATTTTATTCTATTCTATTCTATCAATGTTCACTTTTCGTGTCTTGTTACTTATGTGATGTGGTGCATTGTAGTGGTGCCTGTTTGCTGTGAGTTTGTCACCCAAGTCTGACATCAGTTTATCATCAGTTTGTAAAATAGTGTTTGGTTTGGAAGTGAATAAACAGTCGCTCTGCTTACGACAGCCAGTAAGCGTCTACGAGTGATGATGTAGCAGGGAACGAGTGGCGTCTCTTTTAGGGACGTTTTATTTTTCCCCTTCCACTTGGCCCTTAAAACAGAGAGCCAAGGGGAAGGGGTAGATGAAGGGGTAAGAATGACAATTAGGATTGGCCCTTTGATTTTGAAACTCTGAAGGATAAAGACTGAAAAGTTTTGTCTTACACGATGTCGTTGAGCTCCAGCATGGTGTCGGGGGGAGGGTTGATGAGGACGTAGGACAGCGTGTTCTGATGGTCGTTCATCTCATCTGGAATCAGAGAAAGAGGAAGACGTTCAGAGCGGCTCCTGAGCACCATTGTCCTCCTCCATCAATCACAACATCAGCTAATGCTAATGCTAATGCTAGCCTCTAAAATATAAAACCCCTCATTCCAACCCTTACTGAGGACACAGGCAGAGTAACCCTGGTACAGAGGAAGGTGAGGCTGAGTTTAATACAGTCAATATTCTGTCTACAGCCTGACCAAAGCTGGAGTCTTCACTTTATTCTCCTCATGTTACAACTTTATTCTGGCAAAATGAATCACAACTTTACAACTCATAACATCATAACACTACGACAGTGACCTCACATTATAGAGACTCCATTCTTATCACATCAGTTTCAGCTTCATTCTCATTAAATTAAACTTAAATTCAAAGTATTTTGAATAGATTGTTGTATAATTATGAATTTATGCTCATAACATTAAAACTTTATTCGAATAACATTATATCTTTTTTTCATGTGATATTATGACTTAATATACAAAACATTTCGACTTGTTCATAGCAACACTACAACTTTATTCATATTATATTCAGACTTTTCTTTTCTGAAAGTTAAACTTTTTATAAATATCATTATAACTTTAAGCTTTTTGTAGCATTTTTGTAGATTTAGGAAGGTAACATAACTTAATTTTATTGACAATTCAACTTCACTATGGCTTTATTTTCAAAGCTTAACAACTTTATTCAACTTTAATTTTGTCATATTGGGACTTTATTCCTGGAACCTTACAACTGTAGACTTTACATTATGACTTTTATGACTTTAAGTATTTATGACTTCATTCTGGTGATATTTTGACCTTATTCCAGAGCTTTACTTCTTTACCCTATCAACGAGTTGATGAGCCTAAACCTTCTCCAGTTAAGCAAAGATCAAGCTAAAGTCGTTGTTTTTGGAGTCAGATCAGAGAGATTTACTGTCAGTGAGCAGCTCCAGACGTTAAAGATAAAAAACATTGACTATGGCAGAAATCTGGGGGTGATCATGGACTCAGAGCTGAATTTTTAACAAATACATTAAGACAGTTACAAAGTCAGCCTACTATCACTTACAGTGGAGGAATAAAGGACTGGCGTGTCAACCTGAAAAAACTGGTCCAGGCTTTTATCTTCAGTAGGCTTGACTGTAACAGCGTCTTTACAGATCTCCCTAAAAACCAGTCCAGCTCAGAGGTCTTTAACTGGCTTCCTGTTTGTCACAGGATAGATTTAAAACACTACTGCTGATTTACAAAACTCTGAATGGATAAGGGCCAAAATAGATCAGTGATCTTCTAATCTAGTAAGACCCATCAAGACCACTTAGGTCATCAGGATCAGGTCTGCTTTCAGTCCCCAGAGTCAGAACTAAACATGGAGAGGCAGCATTCAAATTCTATGCTTCAAATATGTGGAACAAACTGCTAGAACATATCAGGTCTGCTGAAACTCTGAGCTCCTTTAGATCAAGTTTGAAGACTCAACTTTTTACAGCTGATTTGTATATTCAAATCATTTGAAAATCCTTTTTTAACAAATCATTTTAATAGATTATTTTTTAACATATTTCAATATTCTTTTTTAACAAATCATTTTAATAGATTATTTTTTAACATATTTCAATATTGTTTTTTAACAAATCATTTTAATAGATTATTTTAAACAAATCATTTTAATATTTTTTTAACAAATAATTTTATTTTTTTACTAATTATTTTATTATCATTTTTTAAACAAAAATCATTTCAATATCTTTTTTGAACAAATTATTTCAGAATCTTTTTTAAAACATATCATTGTAATGTATATATTTTTTAACAAATCATATTAAAAAAAAAAAACAAAAAACTATTGCAACATCCCTTTCAAACAAATCATTTACATTTTAGTATTTTTTTTTTGTACGACAACACTCCACTGCAACTTTAATGCTAATATCTTTAAATCTGTTTTAACCTTTTTTTGCTATTTTATTTTTTTCTATTGTATTTGTTTATTTATCTGCTCTTTAATTGATTTTTTATTGTCTTCTTTCAAGGCTGATTTGTATGACTGTAAAGCACTTTGAATTGCCTTGCTGAAATGTGCTGTATAAACTAACTTGCCTTGCCATATCCCCTGTTGAATTGTCAGTATATATGGCTTTTTTTTTTTTTCAATTTCTAACTCTATTTTGAGAGAAAAAACCTTTAAGAAATCTTCACCCAAAGATATTTCCTACAATATTAATTTACAGAAAAATGTAGTTATGTAATTGTAAGTGAAAAGGAACAACAATGGTTTATTTATGAATCGATAAGAGGACTCTGACTCACATCCATTCCCAGTGTAACTGTGTTAGTGTGTGTTATTCCTGTATGACACTGGTGTGTGTGCTTGTGTGTGTGTGTGTATGTGTGTGTGCTCTCTGGTGGCAGCTCCTACTTGCGTTGTGTTTTGGACAGAGGAAGGGAAAAGAGGGCACAGTGTCTCCATCACAACCCACCTGTTTGTGGCCCTTTATAAAGGTGGGCGGGGGTGGAAGAGAGAGAAGGGCTAGCCGTTACTAACAGGGCACTGAGAGGAGCTCAGGGAGGGGAGGGGGGAGGAGGGGGAGCAGGAGGGGGGAGGAGGGGGGAGGGCCCATGCTGCCGGCCCATGCGCAGCGTCAGGACAGAGCCAACATGCAGACAGCGTCCGCGTCCGGTTCCCCGCCACATTCCTCTTTCTGCTGCGCATTCAACACTCCACCAACAGGCTTCGTAAGGCGGCAGGTTGCCATGCCAACGGACAACACTTAGCCCCTCCCCCACCACCACCAATACAACCCACCCGAAGAGTGACATATGACACAAACTCGCAGACACACACACACTCTCTCTCTCACACACACACAGGACATGCTCCAGCATCCGTCAGACCGGACCAAACGCGACTCAAACCAAACGGAGAGGAGCAGAACACATCGGGAGTGTGAGAGTGGAAGAGGAGGATCCTGGAGCTGAAACCTGAACTCTGTGAGAGGAAATATTAACTCTTAGTGTGCTGAGAGGAAAGATGCTTTATTATTAATGAGTGTTTGTGTCCTGCTCTAAAATACACTCCCAGTTTACTCTAATCAGTCTATAAAACATGAATAATACCATGGCCGCAAAAAACACAAACCCCCAATGTTTGGAAAATCAAAAAAATGACTCAAATCAGCTGATGTGTTTGTTTTATCTCCACAATGATAAGACACAAAATAAGTTCAACTTTACTGAGCTGGTTCTGTTAAATCGTTCTGCAGCTGTGATTATTTTATTCCTTTAAAGCTCCTGCAGAAAATTTTCTGTTTATGTTGAGTTTGACGCCCCCTGTGGTCAAAAAGGGAACTTCCCTTCTCTGCCATTTCTTTTCCTGTATGTGTGTAAGTTATTTCAAGCAAGATTTTCCAACATTACCAAAACACTGAAGATGAGGAGGGAAAAGGATGTTATCAACTAGTCTGACTGACAATGAGAAGTTTAAAGAGGGGTTTTTTTTTTTTTTCTTACAGACACTCTTAAATCTTCTGGTAGCTTTATCTAATTTACAGCTCAAAAATAATCCCTGTTTTTTTCTCACTGGCGTTTTAGGAAACCCTTATTAACTCGTATCCTTTTAGCTGCTGCTTCTGATTTATCAGCCCTCTGGAGGCCTTGGTGTTTGAGGCCCGCCCGTCCAACATGACACAAACCAATTAGGAGATCCTTAAGCCATGGTGTCATAATTTCAGCAAGTCTTATGAAGATCTCACTAAAAATCTTGCAGAGAGTTTGAGCTACTTTAAGAACTTGCTGTTTTGATGAGTTTACAGACAGATGACCCCTTTTTAATCAGGATACCCCCTCTTTAAAAAAAAAACAGGTTGTGATGTTTGTTTTTGTAGATCATAAAAGCTTCTCAAGCTGGTAAAAAAAATCTTCAAAAAATGAGAAATGGACTTTGAATCTGACTCTGAGCTTCACTTTTTATCCTTGTCCTGTTTAACTTTAACTTTTCCATGTATCAAAATGCCATCATCTTGTTTCCGCCAGCAACTTATATCATGGAGTGGACATTATCTTTGTCATTATCTTAATCTAACAACGTGATAGTTAGATGAATTAATTACACTGCAAATTAATGCATTATAAAAATTGACCTAACACCAACTCATTGGCTGCCAGTCATTTTCAGAGCATCTTGAATGATCTTTCAAGACCCAAATCTTGTTTTCTCTAACTATGTAAACACCAAAACTACCTAAGAAGAGTGGACTCCCTTCTTTTATGTCTCTCTTCCTGTTTTTGATTAAAAAACAAACTTTCTTTGATCAGGTTCATCTCGGCGGCTCATCTTTTCTCACGATGGCGCCGCTCTTTCTCTCTGAACTACCGCGACACATCCTCAGTTGGAGCGTAAGCTGCCTGAACATTTTTTGACTTGCAGTTTCTCGCTAAGCCTCTGTCATCTCTCATCTTCTCCTCATATCCATGCTGAGCTCTCATCCAAAGAGCGCACCGCTCTCACCCACAGTAGTTAAAGAGCAGGATTTTGATTGACAAGCTATGACAGACCCCACCCCACCTCCCCCTGCTGAAAAACATAACTTACTTCTATAGATGCAGTAAACGGCTATAATTAAGGCCTGAACCACACGTATATGGATATATTTCTAAACGCACATTTTTCTGTCCGATTGGGCCTTTCAACCACACGAACACGGCGATTTCACCCACATAAACTTAGATTTTTACAAACGGATAAAAAAGTGAAGAAATAAAAAAATATCCGGTTGAGTGGATCCGTGTAGCGGTGTTAAATGGAGCTGGTGTTGACGCAATGACGTCAAGCGCCAACAACAAGTCACTGTGTTTGACTGCGCATGCTCATAACGTTCTTCTTCTATGGTTTTCACATTTTGCTAACCTGCTACTTATCGGCCAGGCAAAGCATTGCAGGCTTCAGATGCGACTGTTTTCAGTTTGGCCTCTTCGTACAGGCAGAGATATTCCTGTGGTGTGGACAGAGATTCTTTTTAAAACGAGGACAAAGATATCCAATCAAAAAAATATCCATATACGTGTGGTTCAGGCCTAAATTGACGTCTATAGAACGCGGATATTGGCCAATTGAAAAAAATGTGGATTTACAAATCTTCTCTTCTTCGTGTATTGATTTGATTAGTCAAGCACTACAGTTTTGTAATGTCCTAGAATTCAAATTCTTTATTTAGGACCTCAAGCAGATATGAGATTGAAATGTGATTAATTAGATTAATTAATTACAAATCCTGTAATTAATTTAATTATTATTTTTTAAATTGTCTGACTAATTATTTTTTTTAATTTCCATCCTTTATCGGCTGTTGAGGTTTGTAAAAATACACAGATGGAAGAAAGGAAAAAAAAACATATTGAATTGTGTTGACATGTATACATGGTATTGTATTGAAAAAGGAAAATTGAACAGAACTAAGATCCCATAAAAAAAGTTTATTTTATTTATTTTTATGCATTACCATTCTGGTTAAAAGTCAATGCTTCTAAATCACCTTTTTTGTGTTTTCATCATATTTGAGCACTGGTTTGTGTTTTTTTGGCCATGGTACAGCTTTAAAGAGACACTATAAGTCGTCCTGATGAGAAGAAATAACAGAGCAACAGGATGAGGAGCACAGATTAGCGTCTCTTCAGCTGAGTCTGTTATTTTCTACATCAGGAACCCGCCCATGCACTTTAAGAAAACCATGACGTCTAACTTCTGAACTTCCATCCACAGACTTGATGCGTTCCGCTCCACTCCTGAAGCCAAACTCTGATGCCCTGCAGACCTCTAGCTGCTCGTCACCTCACGGGAACACAATGCAGAGAAGAAACCAGACGACAGACAGAGAGAGGAGAGTGATAGACTGAGAGAGTGGCTGCTGATCTACGGGACTCTGCTGTGACGCACACACACTTACACACAGTTATACGCACGCACACACACTCATGCGATAAGAGTTGCAGTATCGTGGTCCAGCGGCTAACCTGACGGCCTGGTCCCCTCTGAATATGGCTGCTCTGAAATGTCCTGCAACTCTGAGCAAGGGCATTCACTGTTAAACTTCAACCGCCTCATTTTTCATCATCATACGCTACAAATTTAACATAAAACATCTGCTTTAAGAAATTAAAAAAGCTAATTCTCTGATTTTTTTAAAGGATGCTGGTGAAAGGACAAACTCCTTTCTCCTCATGATGGATGTAACCACTCACATGTTGGTAAAGGAGTTAGAAACAGCACAAAGTTTACCTTGCAAATATCCTAGATTTACTCGGTTCATGACATCGCTCGCAGTCAGATTAGAAACATCCTCTACAGCGCCAGAGGAGGAAGGAGAGAGGAGCCACAGAGAGACAGGAAGGAAGCAGAAAAGGGGGGAGGAAACAAAGAAGAAGAAGAAGAAGAAGAAGAATCAGGCAGGCAGCAAACGCTTTGCAGTTTCAAATAAACGTTTCAGAAAAAGGGGTGTGAGACAGCGAGATGCAGAGAAGCCATGCGTTTAGTGAGTGTGCACAGAATCACTTCCAAATGATTCATCTGTCACATGTTTATGCTCCTGTCGCAGTAATCCTCACTGACATTCACGCTTCATTAGAAGGTCTGGATCTTTTGGGGTTCTTCCTGAAACGTATTTAATCCACATGTTACATTTTGGCAGGGCAAACACATCTGGAGCATGATTCTGCTTTGACTTTTTGAAGCATGAAGCTGGGAGGAAAAAGAGCTGAAAGGAAAACAAATGAAAACAGAAGAAGAAGAAGAAGAACGCAGGTGTTGGAATGATCATGGGTGGACTGATGTGTGTTTGATGACACACTGATGAGGAGGTGTGTGAAGCTCATGTGAGAACAGGGGCGATGGAGTGTGATGGTAATGATGTGTTTAGTTAAGACCCACACTGTCACGTCTTATGGAGAGCAGATGAGGTGAGATAAAATGAGTGAAACACACATTTGACATTTAGAAATGCAGCTGAAATAATGTCATTGGTTGAAAGTGGGTGGAGCTTAAGATACACCTGAACGACGGAGTCTTATTTTTGTATTTTTCCGTTTTGAGTTGTACACTAACATGACATCTTAATCTGATTTGCCTTAATTAAATTGACAGTGATAGAGAAATGTGGAGCAAGATGCTGTCCTGCAATCCAGACACCGGCAGCAGAGCTGTTTGGAGAACCTCTAAAAAAGTTACTTAAACATAAAATAGCAGTGAGAACAGCTCACCTGACGTTCAGTCTGACATTATCTTCAATGAATTTGCAGTAGTTGACGTTTGCCAACAAATAAGAGAAAAGAGGAATAACAACAAAAGCTTTTCTGAGTTATGACTCAGTTTCCCATGAGCACTAGCACCCACTGTCCTGAGGCAAACGTAACCTCACTCTTCATTTTATTGATAGACTCTCAAGTTTGAACAGACCACTGCAGAATAACTGCTGACTGTGGGTTGGAATGAACATTAGCACAAACAGTTTAAGCCTTGTTTTAGCCTTTAGCTCATGTTATTTAGCCTTAAGCTCGTGTTATTTAGCCTTTAGCTCATGTTTTAGCCTTTAGCTCATGTGTTGGTCTTAAGCATGTGTCATAAAGCCTTAAGCTCATGTTTCTTTTCCCTTAGCTTGTGTTTTAGCCTTAAGCTCATGCTTAAACCAAAAGCTTGTGTTTTTTAGCCATTAGCTTGTTTTTTAGCCTTTAGCTCATGTTTCAGTCTTTAGCTTGTGTTGTTTAGCCTTAAGATTGTGTTTTTTCACCTTTGGATCATGTTTTTTAGCCTTTAGCTCCTGTTTAAGCATTAAGCTTGTATAGCCTTTAGCCCGTGTTGTTTAGCCTTTAGCTCATGTTTTAGCCTTTAGCTCATGTGTTCACTTTAAGCTGGTGTTTTTTCACCTCTAGCTTGTGTTTTAGCCTTTAGCTCATGCTTTAGACAAAAGCTTGTATTTTTTGGCCATTACCTTTTTTTATTAGCCTCCAGCTCTCATGTTTTAGTCTTTAGCATATGTTGTATATCCTTCAGCTTGTGTTTTTTCGCCTAAAGCGCATGTTTTTTAACCTTTGGGTCATGTTTTTTCGCCTTTAGCTTGTGTTTTTTCGCCATTAGCTTGTTTTTTTTAGCCTTTAGCTTGTGTGTTAGCCTTTAACTAACGTGTTAGCCTTAAGCTTGTATTCTTTAGCCATAAGCTTGTTTATTTAGCCTTTAGCTCATTTTTCAGTCTTGAGCATTTGTTGTATAGCCTTGAGCTTGTGTTTTTTTGCCTTTAGCGCATGTTTTTTAACCTTTGGTTCATGTTTTTAGCCTTAAGCTAGTGTATTAGCCTTTAGCTCATGTTTTAGCCTTTTGTTTGTGTTTTGGCCTTGTGTTTCGCTGAAGGCTAATGACTGTATCACTCTATAACACAGGGGCTAATCTGTTTGTGCTAATGTTAATTCCAACCCACAGTCAGCAGTTATTCTGCAGTGGTCTGTTCAAACTTGAGAGTCTGTCAATAAAATGAAGAGTGAGGTTATGTTAGCTCTGATTGGTAGATGACTGGCAGGACATAACCAGGATTCACTAATGTTACACATTACAGACATGTCTAAGAGCACCGGGCTGCTAACTGTGCTAAATATAAACAGATACTAAACTACTTACAAACTGACAGTGTTTACCTGTTGTCATGTTAGCCTACAGATATGTCAGAGCACTGGGCTGCAGATAGCATTACATATAGCTAGCTGCTACAATGTTTGCTTGCTGTCACGTTTCAAACCATAGTGCTACATAAATACCCTACCTCGGCGCGTTGTATGTAGTAAAAAGTTGTTTTGAACAAAGAAAATTTGTTTTGATGAGATCTCCATTTAATTCCAAAACAAACACACACCTCACTAAAAGAAATTCACGACAGTGTGGAGACTCCGGGCCACAAGGTGGCGAGAGAGTGCAATTAAAACAGATCATCCTCATAGCATCTTTAATTTAACTACCATGAATCTGCAGGAAACTAAGAGTATATTACTGTAAGAATGTTCCAAGCTACATGCATGTTTCTGTTTGGTATAAAATGACTCTTGGCTCCGCCCACTGAGGTCAAACTCAACCAATTACATTGTTTCTGCTTTAGCCTTTAAACGGAATTGTTAAAGAACTTTAACTCTAATGACAAAATTTTATGCACAAACATTTATTCATATGATCATTAATGGATAAAACAAGTTAAATGAGTAGAAATAACCTCTGCATCTCATCTTGTGACCACCTTTTCCTCTAAATCTCACACCGCCTGAGCTTCACTCACCGTATCCCACAGTGGGCAGGCCCAGGTGCTTCATGCGGTTCTTGACCAGCTCGGACAGCTCCTGCCGCTCCGAGCGCCGGTACAGGTTGAGTCTCTGCTGTGAGATCCTCTCCGCTCTGCTCGACGGTTTGGCGCTCTTCCTGCTCAGCCGCCGTGCCCACTGCATGCTCTTCTTCCTCAGCAGCGGGTGCTCCGATTGGTCACTCGTGGTGGAGTTTCTGTGGGCCGTCTTCTCCTTCCAGGTGTCTCTGCGCTCCGAGTGCTCGGCTCCCTGCTCCACGTTGATGGACACCTGAGACTGGAGAGCAGCAGGCGGCGTTAACGCTGGATTCTCTGTTTGTCTGAAGGTTTTAATTCTTCATTTCTGTTTTTTGTTTCTAAAAACGCATCTGTGTGAGGAAATCTCAAGGTCTGAGGGATTTGAATTGTCCAGGTGACACATGTGGATCTTACCTGAGCTTGACTGTCCTTGCCCTGAAAGAGGAGACAGACAAACAAACATCCAAACAAAAAGAGATGCAATGAAAGATGGGGGCATCCAAAGCAAAACAAATCATCCACAGCCTCAAAAATCAGAGCAGAAAATAGTAAATATGACTGATTTACTATTTCATTCTTTCTGGAACGGTGGAAATTAACACCACAGAACACAAATTTCTCTGCCGGTGACGGTTAGTTTGTCAGGATTTTTTTTCACGCTCAAAGTGAAAATATTCTGACACTTTTTGTTGGTACTGCATCAAAACAACCAGAAACATAATGTTAATTTCCTTCTGTTGCTTGGCAGGAAACAAAGAAAGCAAAGAAAAACAAAAAGAAGCAAAGAAATGAAAATAGGATGAAGGAAAAAGGAGCGGTGCATTAAAAACTACGGAAGCCCTAAAACGCCAGATATTAGCTTCTTTTTATATGAATTTTTTTAATGACCTTGTAACCCAACATTATGTAATAACAACCCAACATGTAATGACAATACATTTTCACTTCCTTATGTAGCTACATCATGTAATAAGTTCTTACTTTTTATTTTGTAATCAGTGTGCAATATGTAAGAAGTTATTACATAATGCGGCAAATTTATTACATACTGTGTTCAAGAATTTTACCACAAATGCGGCGTTATTACATAATGAAGGGAAAACTTATTACATTATTATTATATATTGAGGCATTATTACATGATGTGGCATTTCAGACCTAAAAAACTATTAAAAAATAGCTAAAATAAGATAAAATGTAGAGATAATTAAAAAAATAGAAATAAAAGCTGAAAAAAAAATCAAAAATTTATATTTTACAAAATTATCATTTAATGTTTTTTTTTTTAGTTATAGTAGCCCTGAAAAGCCCATAGGCCCATTTTTTGCTTCTTAGAAAAAAAATCAGTTATTTATTTTTTTTTCAAAAAAATTAGACTTTTTTTTTCCATATTTCCTTGTGATTTATCGTTATCTCAGAAAGCACAAAGAAAAACAAAAACAGGCTTTTCTTACCTAATTCATGTGGGCAGTGGTAGAAAAGCATCAAGGCACACTTTGTTTTAACTATTAATATTGATAAACCGTCTGATTTAATTTCTAGATTGACAGAAACTGTTCAGATTTTCTTGGGAAAACCGGATTTTGCTTTAAGTTATGGTAAAAAGAAAATAGAAGTTGTGATTTCAGCAAAAATAAAAAAAATTAATAAATACATACATAAAAACTTGGTATCTTGAGAAAACTGACTTATTTTTTGTTTCCATGTTTCTTTGTGATTTATTGTTATCTCAAAAAGCGCAAAGAAAAACAAAAACTGGCTTTGCTTACTTAAATCATGTGAGCAGTGGCAGAAAAGCATCCAAGCAAACTTTGTCTTGGCTCGTGCTAGGGATAAACCGTCTAATTTAATTTCTAGATTGCCAGAAAATGTTCAGATTTTCTTGGGAAAACAGGATTTTGTTTTAAGTTATAGTAAAAAGAAAATAGAAGTTGTGATTTTGGAAAAAAACAAAGAAAAAAAAAGAAAGAAACTTGGTCTCTTGAGAAAACTGAGAAAATAAAATGTATTTTGTGATGACCTTTTAGGGCTTCCGTAAAAAACAGCTCGTAAGGCAAAACATAAGACAAAATGAGAAAATAAAATGTATTCTATGATGACCTTTTAGGGCCTCCGTTTGCAAGGCAAAACAAAACCAAAATTGGAAAATTGAAGTAAAAAAACAAATAATTTGATAGTAAATAATAATAAGGGCTATGAAAGGTGCATGTAAGAAAAGGAGGAACACCCGAGAGGAGAGGAGAAAAAGAAAACCTTGTAGTGTAGGAAGGGAGATGAGGAAAGTATCAAACCAGGATGAAGGGAATGAGGAAGCCAAAGCCAAACCAGAAGCCCAGAGCTGGATCATGTCTGGTGAAACTTGCCTCTGACGTGGAGAACATGTGCGACTCCGTGCGGTAGATCCCGATGGGGATCTCAGCGCTGGACGAACAGAGCTTCTGGAAGAGTCTGCCGTAAGTCCTGATCCACAGATCCTCCTCCGTGATCTTCATCTGAAGACCGATGAGGGAATAAGTTTGTGTTTTTATTGACAAACAGTTTCAAATCACCTCGGTCTCGTACTTACAGCACCCAGGTACCCAGAGCCCGGAGTGGTGTCCAGACCGAGGAGCAGCCGGATGATGGCGATCATGTAGTCTTTGACGAACGACTGTGAAGAAGCAGAGTGTCAGTCATCTTGTTTTATTTCTAACTCCATATTCAATCCCTCAGCCAGTGTTTCCTCCTCTACCTGGTAGAGCAGAGTGTCCAACATGCTGATGCTGAACACTCTGCCTGCAGCAAACGGCAGCCGGAACATGAAGGCCAGGTTGGAGCCCTTATCCCGCTCTATCTGCACAGAGACACAGAAACAGAGAGGAACAGGTATTAAAATCTCACTCCTCTCCTCTGGGCTTCCTGAACTTTTTCTTTTTCGCTTCATCACCAAGAAGACTGATGTGAAAATGAAAAGGTGGGCTGGTTTACTTTCACCTCTGAATGCTCTCAGGAAGGTAGATGGACTAGTTTTTAAAGAACAGTGAAGGTGAGAGGAAGTGCTGGAGGGAGGAGAAGAAACCATGAAGGATTCAGGAGACAGAAATGATTTATGGCTGAAGATTATGACACAACTCTCTCTTTTTTTGTACATTTCATTAAATTTATTAGATCTTAATACTTGGAAAACTTTGACTTCTGAGTTAAAGAGGGGGCATTCTGATTAAAGAGGGGGTATTCTGCTTTTCTATAATTAAACTTGGGTGTAAAATAACAATACTGGATGTTAGCTATACCTTCCCCTGAGACCTGTGGACCCAAGAGGCCCAGCTGCTGTCAGGAACTGTCTCAGTGACATCAACTGTTGGATGACAGATAATTTTCTTTAACTGAACAATCCCAAATCCAAAATAATTCTCTGTAATATACAAAATTCCCCCCTCCTACCGTCTTGTCTTGGTCCACTTTCAGCAAAAATAAAACCAACAGCCAGAAATCTTGGCGTTACTCTTGACTCTGACCTCACTTTCTCCACCCATGTTAATAAAACCATCCAGTCCTGCTTCTTTCATCTGCACTCCATTTCCAAAATGAACGAATACTCAGCCGACCAGACCTTAAAAAGATAATCCATGCTTTCATTTTTTCAAGGCTCGATTACTGCAACTCTGTCCTCCCTGGGTTAGATAAAAAATCCCTTTTCTCGCCTCCAACAAGTTCAAAATGCAGCAGCTAGGCTTTTAACTGGTTTTAGTAGACAACGTCACATCACTCCAGTTTTAGCTCCCTCCACTGGCTTCCTGTGAGTTTTAGAATTAATAATATTATTAAAAATGTTATTAATATTATTATTATTAATTATTATTAATTAATAATGTCCCTCTAACCCTAAAAAGAAACATTTCTATTGAGACCAAGCTTAGAGGAATAACAACAATTTGATTTGGTGGCACTCAGTGTGCACATTTGTTTCTTTTTTTTTTTTGCTTTTTTTTCCATAAATTGAAGCCAAGGAAATGCATTTGTCAGAGGAAAATAATACTCATAAAATGCATTTAAAAATCTACTTATGAAAATTAACTATGTTCCCTGCTGCTAAGGCTTTAATCTTTGATTTTTGCGTCGGTGGGCGAAGATAAGAAGGATGCGGGTGACAGGTTGATGAATTTCTGACGCCACATGTACGTTGATATTGACTGACAGCAGACAAAGGCAATGGTGATATCCCTCTTTCAGCTTTTGGATGAACGTCGATGTTCATCCAATCTTCTTTGAAGAAAGGAGACTACTACACTTTGGGGAGCAAGAGCCGATCAAATGTGTGACATCATCTCAATTTACAGGACATGGGAAAAAATTTATTAAAGGTCCCATATTATGCAAAAATCACTTGATTAAGTCTTTTAGTTAAATTTTTGGGCTTTCCTCCCAGCCCACAAAATGTGATATTTAATGACAAAACCTGTATTTAGTAGTGCTTGTGAATGTAAAATCCTGACCTAAAATGAGCTGTTTGGAATTTCCGGGGTTTGCTGATGTCAGCAATTCCCTTTTTTGACCAATCAGGAGCAAGTTTGACCTGATTGGTCCGCCGAAGCAGATACCTCCCAAACACTTGCCCACTCCCCTCCCTGCTGCTGCTCCAGAAGCCATCACTGCCATCACTGCTCTGTTTTTGGCTGTAAACAGCCACATAGTTCCATGCACAAGCTTCCCATCTCAGAAGAAGACAGACTAAGTGTCCAGAGTTCATTTATCAAGGAAATGTTCCAGCTACACTCAGTAAAACTGTGCATGTGTGTGCTAGTCACTTCACGGCCGACTGCTTTTCCACTTTGGACAGTCCAACAGAGGGCTAGCCAATAGACTGGTCCTGAATCCAGGCGGATTACCAACCACCCACCAACAAACCTGGGACCCTGGGAATGTGAGTATTTTAAATGCTGTGTGCTGTGGAGCAGATGTAAGAGCTTTTCTTTAGTGTCCCCCCCCCTGTCTCTGTGTTAGCTTCAGGATACTAACTTTATCTGTGGTTAGCCTGTTGTTTTAGCCTGTAATGTTACAGTAAACGAGCTTCGCTGTTTTCTTAACATTGTGGACTCGGAGCTTGTGGCGCCGCTCTCAGTGACGCTGAAGAGCGGGGCGGTATCAGCGGTGGCTCATTTACATATGAAGGCCACGCCCACTAAATCAGAGCGTTCTGAACAGAGGGGCTATGAGAGCCTGGAAACAATGCTGCTGTGCTTGATTTATTGGCTTTTTGGACCAAAACATGTTACTACCATTTTATGAAGACATCAATGATCCATATTAAACTGCAGAAAACATGGGACCTTTAAAATGCTGTGCAGTCCCGCACAAAGTGGGACACCTGGTCACTGTAGTTGGAAGGACAGGGTCTCAAACACCAAGGTCTGCCCCTCACAGGCCTCCAGAGGACTGACCAATCAGAGGGAAGGGGGAGCCTTGAAGAGACAGCAGCTAAAACACAGCGTCTCAGGCAGAGGCTGAAATAAGGGTTTTCTAAATCACCAGTGACAGAAAAATAGGGAGATAATTTGGGGGCACCAGAAGGACAGAATTAAGAGTAAAAAAATCAAATCCTTCATCTGTAGCTCATCTGTGTGAGGGGTAAAGAAGTAAAGTGTGTCTGAGTCTCACCTTCTCCAGTTTGGACAGAGCGAGTGAGTAGCAGTCCTTGGCTCTGAACTGCATGAACCTCATGTTGGACGGGTGTGTGAGCTCGGTGATGATGCTGAGGCTGGGGAACAACCTGAGGAGGAGGAGGAGGAGGAGCCAGAGGGAGGAGGAGGTCTCAGTACGGCAGTGATAAACACTTTTAATCATCGTTGTTAAAGCCTCTCTCTGTTACCTGAACATGGTCTGCACGTTGACGATGGTCTTGGCGTCGGCCATGTAGTCCTCCTCAGCGCTCATGGTGCTCTCCTTATCCACCACCACCAGGTTGTCGGCGTAGATTATGCCGCACTGAAGCAGGTTGTCCAAGCTGGTGACGAAAAACACGCTATGAATTCCTTTGAAAAGCTGGATTATCTACTTTAATCTGGCATTTTTCAGCATTTCATGGAATCATTGCACCATCTCACTCCTTTGTTTGACTGTAAAGTTTGATACGTTTCCCTGCGCAAAGCATCATTTGAGCCTTTTCTCAGATGCCAGTCATAGACTGAGTTTTCCTAGTAGGGGAGACCGGGTATGGTTGTAACAGCTTTTGCTTCAGCACCTCCAACTCATTGAATTTTTGAGTCAGAGTTCTCAAACTTTAATGCAAAGTTCCCTCAGGGAAATTTAATATCTGCTTTGATTAAGTTTCCTGTTTCCTCTGCTGGGAAAATCTGTGCTTGGCCCACGGCAAGAAGTGCTCATATGAAAACTCATAGAGCAGGTCTATAAAGTTTAAAGCTCTGCTCTAATAACTTCGTCTTTAACTGTGTTGGTGATAAAAAAATCCTTTATCAGACCCTAAGGGTTGGACTGCTTCACGTTCCTGAAAGATGAAATCTATATTGCAGTCAGCCGTGTTAATGAGGGATAATCGAGCACAGAGGTGAACACCAGCTGTGAGCAGGTTTTTAATAATCCAAACATACTTATCGATGGTGCCGGCCATGAAGTAAACCATGGGGAAGCAGCAGATCGCCTCTAAGAAGTGGTTGTCAGGCCTGCAGAGAAACAAAGAATAAGAATAAAGAGCAATTTATCGTCAACGAACACCAGAGACGGATGATCAGTACAGATTCAGTGATGTTTATTGAGCAATCTGATATGTTTAATATTTTATTAGAACAGGAGGATTCAGCACATTGGTTTGGAAACCTCTGAGTGGTTCAGTTAGCAGGAGCTTTAGTGCAGGTTATCTGTTTCAGCATCAGAAGTTTAATAAAACCTGCTGAGAGTCTGAGCAGAGAAAGGTCTGGATTACTGCTCCCACTGAATAAAGTCAAATCTAAGAAAGTATTGATGATGTGCATTGAGTTTCATGTATTATAACATTAACTCTATTTCAAGTAACTTGACATGCAAATTTTTATTTGATTTTTGTTCCCTGTTTACGAGCAGTTCTAGTGCAGCTGTTGTCTACAATATCTTGAAATTAGACATTTTTATGGACTTCTCAGGTGAATGCAGCACAGATGATGCCAAAAAGGGTAATTTTTTAAATTTAAAAAAAAAAATCTTGTTTGTTTTTATTTAAAGGAATTAGAAATGTGCTGGAGTTAATTTTCTTTATTTTTGCTCTTAACATCACCCCTCTTAAAATCCATTTTAATTCTATTTTTTTTTAAATATATTTTTAATGTATATGTGATTTGACTTAAATGTATTTATTTATGTATCTATATATATATATATATATATATATATATATATATATATATATATATATATATATATTTTAAGACTTAATGTTTCAATTTATAGCCTTACTCTATTTAAATATCTATTAGTTTTCTTTTCTATGCCAATATAATAATAATAATAATAATAATAATAATAATAATAATAATAATAATAATAACAATTATTATTATTATTATTATTATTTCATTATTGTTATCATTAATGATAAACTGTTTGTTTCTTTTTTCCATTGTAATTTTTTAGCTTTTCACTAATTTATTAATATTTTACATACGCACTATGCTTTAATTTTTCTTAATTTATAGTCTTACTGTATTTATATTTCCATATTTTATATATTTTTTTACCTTTTTATTATTAATTTTATTGTAATTATTATTATCATCATTGTTTTAATAATAATAAAAATAATAATTAAAAAATAATAATAATAATAATTATTATTATTATTATCATATTTATTATAAGTATTCTTCTTATTATCATTTTTATTATTTTCTTTTTTCTCCGTTTTATTTTGTTAGTTTTTCATAGTTTATGAATTTGAATGTCATTTCTTTTTCACTCATGTATGCATATGTTTGCCTCTAGTGCCAAAAATTAAATAAAAGGAATGTGGAAACTCAAAATAAAATAAATAAAATAAAAAAAAAAACAGGCAGGAGCATTTTCAAGAGTTTCCCAAGGCTCTATGCTAGGTCCTCGAGTTTGTTCTTTTTACCAACAATTTACATGGTTCTGTTTTTCTTTCGTATTCAGACGTAATTCAATTCGACAAATAGTTTGATGAGTAAATTTATCTTGTTTCATTTGAAAGCTTTTCTTACTAGCTACAAGTGATTCAGGCGTCATTTAATTTCTTTCTCTTAAAGCAGAGCCAGCCCAAAGCTGCGCTTCCATTGTCTCATCTTCACTGGAAGAGATTTGTTTTTAAAACGCAAAAAAACAATTTACACCCACATGCCGCTTCTACCATATGCTTTCACACTCATTTCCATTTCTGCAGAAGAAAGAAGTTGAAGTGAGTGAAAGTGTGTGTGGAGGTCTTACGGGTAGTCCAGCAGCAGCACGATGGGGTTCAGCTCCTTCCTGGGCCGGTAGTAAGCTCGCAGAGGAACGATGAAGTTATACAGACCGTTCCCCGCCGTCTCTGCCGACACGATGATCAGCTTGTTCTTAAAGCCGTACGCCTTGGCATCCTCAAAGCTGTTATGAGTGCAGCCCTGAATGCAGAGAGGTGAGGCAAGTGGTCAGCTCAGGTTTTTCTCTGCTGTGTGTGAGTTTGTGTCAGTGAGTGTGTGAGGAGTGGGGTTTTCAGGTGTGTGAGCTCACCTTGTCGAGGCGGAGGCAGCAGAACGGAGCTTTCTGTGGGAGGAGGTGGCAGAGAGTTGGAGAGCTGCCGATGTACGGAGAGTTGGGAGGGTAGCCCTTCACGAAACTGAGGAAGAGAAAGAGGATACGACATTAAAGAGGGGGTATTCTACTTTACACATACTTTAAACTATGATGAAGAATTCCCTGAATCTGTCTGTAAACTAATCAAGAAAAAGCACAAGATCTTCACAAGATCTAAACGAGGCCTCAAACACCAAGGTCTGCTTCCAGAGAGCTGGCCAATCAGAGGGGAAGGGGTTCATGGAGTTTGGAGCCTTAAAGAGACAGCAGCTAAACTGAAGTGTGTTGTTGGTGTCTAAATTCACTGGGATTCTGCATTTTTCTCTCCTCCTTTCTCAGCCCGGGGTATTTTCCACCAAGTCTTGATCCTGTTGGACCAGCTCGTGGGTTGTTTGTTAAGGGTCACTAAGACCCCTCGCCTCACCATGTTCTTACTACTTATTGTGACTGGGAATCCCGGCGCTTCTTGAGGACATCTGGAGCTGGTCAGTTCTTACTTTTTTCATCCTGGTGTGTGAACAACCTTATCTGCCATGCCAGCTTTAAGACTTCTTCTTTGGTTTAAAACTTGTCAGTCTGGCAACTCTTAATTAGGGATGGGTACAAAATTAGATACTTTTATAGGTAACGACTGAATTCTGTCTGTATTACCGATTCACGTAAAATCAAAAGGTTCCATGTTTCGGTACCTAAACTCATCCTTGTGACTGTGAGGGAGTGGGAGAGTAGATGACTTTCCATGCTGGACATGAACGCAGCATTACAAGTTAATATATTGACAAAAAAAAACAGGTTAAAATGAAAAACTCTGAGATTTTATTGTGTAAAAAAATAATAGTTATTACCACATAAACACACAAAAAAGCACCAAAAACTGGTACTGTTGAGTACCGGTACCAGTTGCCAGTTACCTACCATCGGCACCACAAGGTTTCAAATATGAAAGGTACCCATCCCTACTTTTAGGATGTGGTCACACCGGCAAACTGTACTGTGCTTAAGCACACGTCAACCCTAAAGTCTGGATCGGATCGCCAGGGTGATCGTAAGTGCGCCGAACGCAAGCGTGATTCACTTCTCTGCTTTGGCATCCTCCAGAGAAATGGACTTTAGCATGATTCACTTCACGCACAAGCGTGAGGACAGTGTGCATGATTGCTGCCATCGCTCCTCTCGACAATCATTTCAAACAATAGAAGGGTGTTAAATGGCTGTGTTGGAACAAAATGACAAAATATAAGACAAAAGTCCCCAAAAGTTGTACAGGGTTCCTACAGCTCAAGGCAAGTTAAATTTAAGACTTTTTAAGACTTTTTTAATGACGTTGGAAATCAAATTTACAAACAAGTCGACAACGAACCACAATTGAAACAAACAAAACTAACGAAAGCACCACATGAATTACCTGGATTAGAGACAACTTTAACCCAATGTTTATTTTACAAAAAGCATCACTTTTTGCTTTTTTTAACCCCATTTTTACAACTTTATGCCTATTTTGCCCCCATTCATCTTTTTTGGCCACTGTCAAAACCATTTTTGGAATTTTTACATGGTTTTTGAATTTTAATTTCAAATTTAATTCTCAATTTTGCTGCCATAATCTATTTTCCTGAGCCACTTTTGGATTTTCTTTTGGCAATTTTTCCTCATTTTTTTCTATCTCCAGGCACCTTAGGTAGAACCAAGACATGCATCTGCTTTTAAAGTTCCTGGTCCAACCACATCACTGTTTTGTTAGTTTTGCTATTGTGATTACACAATGTTACCACAAGAGTAATCAGGAAATTATTTAGAAAAATAGATAAATGTTACTTAATTTTTTTTTTCCTTCAAACTAACATAAATCTTACCAATGTGTTCAAATTTTTAAGACTTTTGAAATTTGGATTTAAGACTTTTTAATGCCAGTTCAGGCCTTATTTTTAGAGTTATGAATTCAATGCCTTTTAAGACTTTTCAAGGATCCGTGGGAACCCTGTTGTATCAGTGTTGCCTGTATCGCATTGTGTTCACTCTGATGAGATCACACTTTGTGTAAACAGACGCTTCACGATGACGTAGGCGGGCCATATGTGACTGACGCCCGCTAAAGGCTGGTTCATTTTGGAGTTGTGTGACAGCTGGCCATACTCTCCAGCGGGGGAACGGTGCTGCAGGGGCCAGTAGTGCTTGAACATGGCACGGTTTGAATGGCCAGTGTGAAAGGGAGTCAAGAGGAGGTTTTGGTCCCGTAGCTTCTCTCTTAGTAGACCTAAATTATTCTCTGATCCTTATTACTCTACACCAATATTGGAGCACCACTCTTGATCAACATGCCTGACTTCCAGATTTGACTCAAGTTTTAGCATCTCCACCTCAGCTTCTTGCACTGTTTGTATCCTGTCTTCAGGTTCAGAGCTTCTGTTTTCACCCTCCTCTTCTCAACTGTTAGTTGACTTTCTGTCGTCTTTGTTTTCTTGGAGACTGTTTGCATTTTCCATCGGTAGGTTACCTCCTCTGGCTTGGGGTTACTCTTCTTTCCTGCCCTGTCTTTGGACATTTTACTAATTGGTTAAGGGCGTTCTTTGATATCTGTCTTCCCAGTTTCATATCATCAACCCCTTATATGTATTTGACAGTTTTTGGTTGGTCTCATCCTCAGAAAGTTGGGGTTAAAGAAGAAAAGTCAGGACGCTCTGGACCTGACTTCTATCTACTACTAACTAACAGAAGTTTTCTAAAACACTAGTGAGAAAAGAAGGGGATTTTTTTAGAGCTGGGAATCTTATAAAGACACTACGGAGGCACCAAAGAGACATTTTAAAGCCTTTAAAGTATAACAGCTAAACAAGTTACTCAAGTTTCAAGCTTTACAGTCTCATTTCTGCTCAATAACAACATCAGGAAGAATCAGATTTCGATTTGGTCTCTTTAGTTTTAATCGTGTCTCATTACGTTGAGCAGCAACTGTTTCTGCAGCCTTTGATTTACAGCACGCCAGCTGCAATTACCTTTATCGCTGTCACCTCTGGTTTTCCAATGAAAGAGTCTGATGGGTGCATTTACAGCCTGACACAGCCAGGTGGCACTGTGGGGCTGTTAGAGAGACTGCTGCTCCCTCACCTGACACATGTTTGAGGAAAGAGTCTGCTCAGATGTCATGAGAGGACAGACTAAGAGGTTAGGAGAGAGATGAGTGAAACTTTATCACACCTAACATCATCCCAGGTGTTTAATCGGACAGATCGCAGAGACGATAAAGACATAAACTGATTCCTCTGACTCTCATGGCGGTTATCTGTCGAGTCAGGTGATGGATGATCCTTGAGGTGCGAGGAGCGCGGTGGAGACACGCAACAGCACCTTCACTCAGCGGGGAAAGTGCTGACCTTCCCGCCGTGACACACACATCCATCACTGCCACTCCTGCACCTTAAAGCATCATGACACACAGATTACACGCCACTACCAACGCCATCCATCTCTCCTCCTACAGCCGCTGAGACGTGACGAAGACGAGGCGAGGACGGGGACAGGTGGGATCAATCAAACATGAGGCCCAGGACGCTGCAGCTCAGTTACTGCTCAGGTCTGTTTGATGTCACTTACTCTGACCCCACCGAGCCCTCCTCGTCTGATTGGTTCGTCTCGTCCTCTGATTGGTCGCTGAGGAGGTCGCAGGGTAGAATGGCGGAGGAGTCTGCGATCTCCAGAACTGGCGCGATGCTCGGTCTGCGGCTGCCCGCGCCGTTCTCCGTGGGCAAGGTCAGCTTGCTGCTCTCCTCCGGCGGGTCAGGGTTCTGGAGATCGATGGCTACAGTGCCTGAAACATCCAATCAGGTTACAGCATGAGCGGCTGTCAGGAAAAGCATGTGCAGCAGTTTTATTCAAATACTTGAGCGACAACACGAGGAAGCCATGACCGTGTAATCTCAGAGCACAGCGCGGCGCTCAGGGCTCTTTTCACGCTGAGCGGCGCTGATAAGGTCCAAGTTTAGCTTATTCAGCATTAGCTGCTAACAACCAACCAGCGTCCTTCAGCTTGACTCTCTCTGACCTTGAGGAAGATTAAAACCATTTATCAGAGTCGCTGTGAGCCGAACCAGCTGTAACCTCCCTTTAAACGAGCTGAGCCCCCACAGCGCCTCACTTCTATGAACAGTTTTAATCTAAAACCTGATCCATTAAAGTCTGAGGAGCTGGATTTTGTGACAGAAACTGAATAAAGCTGCTGCCTGTCTTGGAAAAGAGGTTTTTTTTAATCTCAATAGGTCTAACCTGGGTAAATAATGGTTAATTAAATAAAAAATAAATTTAAACAGAGGCTAAATTTGATATAAAACCCTGCAAAGAGCAAATGTTTGATCTGTTTTTCCCAGTTGGAGACGACTGAGGCGACTGAACCAGGATAACGACGGTATTAGTGAAGGAACATTAATTCATTTTAATTAATTTGGAAAGTAACCTCACTCTTCATTGTATTGACAGACTCTCAAGTTTGAACAGACCACTGCAGAATAACTGCTGACTGTGGGTTGGAGTCAACACAGGTTAGGCCTAATGCTCATGTTTTATAGCATTTAGCTCACATTTTAGACTTTAGCTTGTGTTTTTTTTGCCTTTAGCTTATGTTTTTTAGCCTTGAGCTCATGTTTAAGCCCTTAGCTTGTGCTTTAGCCCTTAGCCAGTGTTATTAAGCCCGTAGCTCATGTATTTTTTAGCCTTAAGCTTGTGTTCAAGCCCTTGCCTCATGTTTTTTTAGCCTAAAGCCCATGTTTTTTAAGCATTTAGCCTGCATTTTAGCCTTAAACTTGGGTTTTTCAGACTTAAGGTTATGTTTTTGCATTAAGCTCATGTTTTAGCCTTCAGACCTTTTTTTATTCTTAAGATTGTGTTTTAGCCTAAAGCATGTGATTTTTAGCCTTTAGCTTGTGTTTTAGCCTTTATCTCGTGTTTTTTAGCCTGAAGCCAATGTTTTTCAAGCCATTAGCTTGTGTGTTAGCCCAAAGCTTGTGTTTTAGCCTATAGCTTGTCATTTAGCCTTCAGCCTGTGTTTTTAGCTTTTAGCTTGCTCTTCAGCTCGTGATTTTTAGCCCTTAGTCTGTGTTTTGAGCCTGTAGCATGTGTTTTTAAGCCTTTGGCTTTTGTTTTAGCCTCCAGCTGATAATTTTAAGTCCTTAGCTTGTGTTTTAGCCCTTAGCCTGTGTTTTTTAGCCTGTAGCTCATGTGTCTTAGGCTGTGGCACATGTTTCTTAGCTTTGAGCTTGTTTTTTAGCCTTTGGTTTGTGCTTTTTAGCCATTAGATTCTGTTAAGCCTTTAGCTCATATTTTTTTTGGCATTTAGCTTGTGGTTTACCCTGTTGCTTGTGTGTTTTAGCCTTTAGCTCGTGCTCTTTCTCTTTTCTGTTTGTCTTTCTTCTGCTCTTCTGTTTTTTTTTTCTGATTTTCAGACTTTTGCTTGTGTTTTAGCATTTAGCTTGTTTTTTTTTTCCTTAAGCTTATGTTTTTTAGCCTTTAGCTTGTCATTTAGCCTTTAGCCTAAGTGTGTTTCTTAGCCTTGAGCTTGTTCTTTAGCTTGTAATTTTTAGCCCTTAGTCATTGTTTTTTAGCCTGTAGCTTGTGTTTTAGCCTGTAGCTCGTGCTCTATCTCTCTCTTGTTTATCTTTCTTCTGCTCTTCTGTCCTTTTTCTGTCTGTCAGTTATGCTCCAGTGTCCACCATCACTACAAAATTAATCACAGAAATGGATTTCAACAGAGGAAAACACAGATCTCTCTTCTCACTTTAAAACTTTGTCAGCCGGCTTGGTGTTGTCATAGAGATTTCAACGTGCCTTGAATCAATACAGTCCTGCTCAACCTGTTTAGAAAGCTAACAGCTGTAGAGATGTTCTTGTGTTTTGCAAAGCGTCTTAAGATAAAGTCTGTTGTGATTCAGTGTTATAGAAATAAACACTGATTGATATTTTCCCATGTTTTCCATAGGGTTGTGTGTCTTCCAACATGTTTTTCTTGTCTCCATATTAAGTCACAATCATGTTGTTCTGGATGAATGATGGGCACCAAATAATCTGAATGTAGGTGACAGCGAGCTCGATCTTCATCTGACTGCTTCTAACCAGTTATGATGTTTTCTATCGGCGTGCATCACCTAACAGCCTCTGGACACTGGTCTGCACTGCCTACCTGTGGACTCAACCCCAGCGTTTCCTTATCTTTAAAGTGATTTTTAATTTGCTTTCTCCACACTCTAATTTAATTCTTGTGAAATCTGCTGGAAGCTTCAGCCTTTTCTCTCTGACCCAGTTTCCAGTCCTCTGCTCCTGTAGCCTGGAGTCTGCTGCAGGAGGGTTTGGGTTTTAGTGAGCTCATCTCTTTAGATGTTTTTAAAGCCGACTGAAGGAGCTGGGGGAAGATGCAGCTCTGCTTTTTGATGCTTTGACTGATGACTTTGTGTCATGTGATTCAGGAAATGTTGGCACTGGTCTTGGCCATTGACTGTATATAGAGTGGACAGTGTTGCTCTGCCATTTACCATTGTACAGGTTCAAAGCCAAAATACAGACGCCACCATTGGCAGCTGTTGTGTAGCCAGAGTCTGCGCGGTAGAGGCTACGAGAGGATGTGAGTGGAGCCAGATGACGAAAATAATATTATATTTTTCTTTCAAGAGTCTAATCTCTTCTTGGCTCTCCCTCCCGACTTATTTTACTCCCTGAAAGAGCTGTCAATCATCGTTAAATCTGACATAAACATTTGTCTTCTATGTGCGCTAGACACTGTTTAATGCAATTGAAGATTCTTTTCAGAGTGCAGGATACAAATGTCAAGCTGTCAAAGATCTACCCCAACACTAGTGACAGTTGTAACAGGTGTAAACAATCTCCTGCTAACCACACACATATGTTTCGGTCCTGCCCAAACCTCACTGATTTTTGGCGCCAAATTTTCGACACCCATCCTGGACCACATACGATTAGAAAAGATCAGATTCTCCCTTGCATAATCGAGAAATAACTTCAACAAAACCTGGCAGCCTTTCTTTGTATCTTTTGTTTGTTTGTTGCTTTCTTCATCTTTATTTTGTTATATTTGTTTGCCAGGTATTTTGTTTTCTTGCGTTCTGTGAATTAATTTATTTTGGTTGTTGGTTAAGGGGCGCGATAATGACTAGTGGGTGGGATCCTGTGCTATTAATGATATACAGCTGCCTAAAGAGATTTCTGTCACCATGTCCAGCTTTTTTTAAATATGTATTTTTTGTGCCTTTCTATCTCGAAACAAACCAGTACACCTGTCTTTAATTCACCTTATAATTCCTACTTTCGGCTGTGTTAGAAAACGCAATAAAGAAATGTTTGAAAGCTAAATCTGACACAAACCTTTTTTTTAACCTCTAAAAAATTATTAAAACAAAACTTTTCCAAAAAAAGAGGACCTGAATACAAGACAGCCAAATGATATCTTCAAATCACCACAACAATCAGACATGAGGAACATTTCTACCAGGTGAATTAATTTCTCAAAGTTTGACCACAGCCCATCTGGAATGACTGGGGAGATGGATTATTTGACCTATACTGCAGCCAGCCACCAGGGGGAGCAGTTTTTGTCCATTTTTTTGCAGTCTATGGTCTTGGCCAGCAGGACAGTGGACAGTGTTTTTGGCAGCTAGGTTTCAGGATTAAAACCTCCATAATCCACCACCTGAATAGTAGGCTATAGGTTTTGTCTTCACATTACCATAAGTTTAGACTTTCACCATTTATTTATTGCAAAGGGTCGAAAAAAACTGCAAAAGGTTGCTGAGCTGGGATACAGATATCACTGTGCAATGTGTAAACAGACCTAATATTGCTTCTTCTTTAAAGACTCAGAATATAAGCGAAGATAAGTTTGTTGTATCTTTAGGGATTGCCTTTTTTAGCTTCAGAATTAATCATTTTAAGAAACTTATTGGTTAGAATGTGATGCGGTAAAGTCTTAAAAATGTGTCAATCACATCGTTTAAATTCAAACTTTCTAATCTTTTTCTGAAACTGCATGGTTAACTTTAGGGATAAAAGCTGCAGACCTTCAGAATCAAACACCCATCCCTTGTTGTAAATACAAGTAATACGATGTATGCAGGAAATAGAAATAGGATATATGTACGATGCATATATCATTTCTGCAGAAATGCTGATTTCAGCTCAAAAGGTGTCATAAAAAAACAACAATAACAAAACTTAACTTGAATTTTTGCAGTGAATTAAACAAACTTGGTAAATTAGAGTAAAAAAAGTGATGCATCATGAACAAACTTACCATATGAAGTGGCCTGATCAACTTTCACACGTCAAAGAAAAAGCACAACACAAAGATGTCAGCCCAGAAAGAAAAACATGCAGAACTCAGCAAAGCACACTGAGGCAGCAGCCGTCCAAGAGTGATCAGAGTGAGCGCTATAACGTTATGAACATTTTCAAAGGGTTTAACAGACTTTTATTGTGAAGGAATCAGGTTGGACGTGTCTTTCTTACCCATGCTGGCGATGATGCTGTGCACAGGCAGCCTGGAGGGGGCGTCATAGAGCCCGCTGACAGGCAGACCTTTGTTGTGCTTCTCCTCCTGCTTGAAGATGAAGGCCGAGTTCTCCTCCTTGGTGATGTTGATGTAGTAGCAGGTGTCTGCAGCAGCCATGATGTGTCTGGGGCCGGGGTTCAGCAGGATGCTCTTGTTGTCTTCTCTCTTCACGCCGATCAAACACACGCCGTACCTGGACACAAACGCCAGTTACTACCACCTACAGTATGAATTCAGAGAGCGTGCTTCTCTTTGGGATCTGCGTACTTCTTATGAGCGTGGAAGGAGGCGTAGGTGAAGCTCTTCCCGTCGTACTCGCCGAAGAATTTGCTGTCGCACAAGCGGATGTGGTAGACCTCGTTTCCAGAGCAGCGCCCGTACGTCCTCTGCCACTGCTCCGGGGACAACTGACCCTCCCTGAAACAGCAGGAAACGTTAGCATAGCTTCTTAAAGCGCCGGAGAATGCAGATTCAAACCAGCCGGTGTTTGCTCAGGAAGATTTAATGACAAGAGACATAATTACTTGAATTTTAACAGCACTTAGTTACACCACTGAGTTCATGACATTGAATAATATAGCTATGAAAACCATGTATCTGAATTTATTTCTCCTGAATTAACCTATTGAAAATTCAAGTTTCATAACTCAACAACAAAAAGATTCAGGTTGCTCAAACTCAGGCTACCCAGGACAGGAAAGGCAATATATTGAAAAACGGGACTGTTACAATGGAGGTCTAACTGTTGACACATGCTGATAGCTGTTGAGAGTTGCTACATGATCCCAACAACAGAGGGCGCCAGCTTTTTGTAAAGCCAGTGACAGCAGAGACACACTGACAGGAGCTACCGGAGCTATGGACAGGATATGAGAAACAGGAGGCGCACTGATTGTCCAGAGCAAAGTGGACCAAACTGAGAATTGGGGCGGGGTTATGATGCTAATTTTAGGGTGATGATGGTCAAAGCAGCAGGAACCTAAAACAACTGTCAGAAAGCCAAAAAATATGGAGTTACGGAGTGTATTGTCTGAATATCACACATCTAAAAGATCATCTGAAAAATGGGTACTGAAATGGGAGTTTGCTGAGAAACACAACAAAGCCTTGCTCAATACCAGAGCTGTCACCTGAATTACATTTAACACTCAGATCTTAATGTTAAGATTGTATTTAAAGAGAAAAAAAGTTTCTTATAGTCATGTCAATACGTGGTATTACTCTTCCTGTCCTGTCCTGCGTAGCCCCATAAACTGTATTCAGGGGCCGTTTACACGAACAACGGTTTTAGGGTGAAACGCAAAAGTTTTGTTGCGTTTTAGCCTCGCGTTTACACAGAAACAGCGTTTCAGCCGACCTAAAATACAAACTTTTGAAAACGGCCTCCAGAGTGGGATTTTTCTGAAACGCTCCCGACACCATAGCCGTGTAAACAGTAAGCCGGCATTTTCAGCGGAAACGCTGACGTCACACTCTGCCTCACGCGTGCGCATTAAACAGTCCAACAGTACCATTGTTACGATCATCTTGGTCTACCGTGCTGTGCTTGTGCTGCTGAATCTGCTGAATCTGCTGACTGTCTTTAACAAAATGTGCATCTTTTGCTCCACTTATTAATTAAGCATTCACCAAAACACCAGATGATCAGCTCAACTTTACTTTGGTGGAGATCTCCCAAAAGCGGCTTCTGGACAAGACAGTTATAGCACCAGCTACAGGCCTGGCATGCTTACTGCAGCGTTTCCAGTTCATCAGCATTTCCGTGTAAACGCAGATTTTTTTCACTGCATTTTAGCCTTTTTCAGATGAAACGTTGTTGTGTAAACGGGGCCATAGAGTGGACAGCGTGGCGCCACCATTCACTAATGTACGGTTTTAAAGCCAAAATACCCCCGTCACAGGCGCAGCCATTGGAAGGCAGAGTCTGCGCAGTAGAGGCCATGAGAGAATCTGAGTGGAGTCGGGTGACAAAAATAATCCATTTTTTTCTTTTGAGAGTCTGATCGCTTCTTGACTCTACCTCCCAACATATTTTACAATCCCCAAAAAAAACTACACAAGAACGGCCGAAGTCAACCATCGTTAAACATGACATAAAACCTTGTTTTTAACCTTGTATAACTAATGAAAATGATACTTTTCAGAAAAAGAGGACTTGAATACAAGGCAGCCAAATCATATCTTCAAATCACCACAACAATCGGACATGAGAAACATTTCTACGAGGTGTATTCGTTTTTTTAAGTTTGACCACAGCCCATCTGGAATGACTGGGGAGATGGATTATTTGACCTATACTGCAGGCAGCCACCAGCCCGGATGTTGCAATCTGAAATTTTCAACTTGAATTTTCAGATCTGAATCCGACAAATTGAATTTGAGCAACCTGAATTTTTTTTTGTCGTTGAGATCTGAAACTTGAAATTTTTGGATCTGAATTTTCAATAGGTGAATTCAGGACAAATAAATTCAGATACATGGTTTTCGTAGTTTCAGCTAATTATTTCTCTAATTTGTTTCCATAGCTCCTCTGTTCATCAATCAGACTTCTAACTGCTCAGTCGCTCTGTTCTTAGAAAACAGCATGAGAACTTTATGAGATCTTAACGAGATCTTAATGAGACTTGCTGAAATGATGATGTCATTGGGTAAGGGGTCTCATAACAGGTTTGTGACACGTTGTAGGGGCAGACCTTAAACACCAAGGTCTGTCTAGAGCTCCGCCTCTTTACCTCCAGCAATTCAGAGGGAAAGAGTAAAACTTAAAAAAGCACTAAAACCCCTCTTTAATCCAAACTGATATCCATTACTTTTTCCTAATTACTCATGAGTCGCTTTAAGTCCAGAGGTTTTGAGGTAAATTTATTTTTCAGACACTTCCTGTGCTCCAGAACTTTTAATCAATGTGATGGTGATTTGATTAAAACCAAAAATCTATCCCCCTGTCCCGTCACCTTCACCGCCCTCAGCCAGGCCGCATCATCAGGATGAAACCTGTGATGGATTTCCTGCTTTCACTCACGTGGGTAAAAATCAAAGTCTGCACCATGTTGAGCGTGCACAGAATATGAAACTCAGGCAGATTTATCACCAAAGAAGACGCGGGGTCATGTTTACTGACTGTGCAGAGACAGGTTTGTGCTGCGGTGATGCTGCAGATAAACAGCGATGTGGTCTGTAAGAAAGTAAAAACTGTGCAGCAGGAGAATTTGTCAACACTGTCATCTCTGTCTATTATTTATAGATCTACAGGGACTGAATGTGTCCACATGGATGCTCACACAAACTCATAAAGCATTTAGAAAACAGACAAAGCTGGAAAGGTTAGAAGTTGATTGAATCGAGGCAGTTTGCTGCTCAGGGAGCAGAAATGTTACAGTCGCAAAGAAGCAGATATCAACACGGAGCTGACAGATAAAAGAAGAGGAGGATCTGCAGATTTATAACCACGATTCAAATCTACATTCAGATGACATTTAAAGAGAGCTTTCAAGTCAAAAAACTTTTCTTCAAAGCCCCAAAAAGTTTAAAGGAGTAGTCTGCGATTTAAAGAGTTTGACACTTTGCTCCAGCCCCGTCATATTTTTCCTTTTTTTCCCCTACTACAGTCATTTTACGGTTTTATTTTGGTAACTTCTCCAGTTATAGGTCTACTTCCTGTCCTCAACCTGCATGTTTTGTTTGTCCTACCACCTTGAATGTCTGCAGCTGAACCTCAGTGACCCTACTCTTTCGTGTTCAGGCTGTTTCTGAAACTGTCGACCTCTGCATACCTCAACCTTTGTAGTGCACTTTGATAGTTTTTGGTAACTAATTCTGTAGCATGAACTTATAGTTTGAATAAAGTAAATAACTGGTTTATGTGACCTGTAACCCACAAGATGTGTATCACCTCTTCCACACCTTTTAGTGACAGAAATCACAAGCGTTTCTCTTACACTACGTCCCTGTAAACGCAACAAACCTTTAAACCTCATGTTTTATCATTTACATTAAGTTCACACTTCTTAGTTAAGTCTTTTGTTGGTCCTCTCCTGTTTTACTTTGTAATACTGTTTCTCGATTTATTAACTTGTGTTTCAATAGTCTGTGTCTCTCTTTGTCCAGTGGCTCTTCATCTTGTTTAGGCCTAAGTTTGACCACAGCGTTGGCGAGGATCCTGTTGAAACCCTCTTGCTTTCTTTTTTCTTTCTCTTCAATGCGTCTTTAGTGCTAAATTAAAAGCCCCAAGATGTCCCAAAAATCACTTAAGTTGGCACACCCATCAGGCCTGGTGAAAATTTGATGATTGGTTGAACTCTTGAAAAAATTCTCAAAAGTTGTCTCAAAAGCGCCCCCTGGAATTTTCCATACAAATTCAGCCCTGCAACGCCCCAATATGTAACAATGCCCAAATATTTAAAGTTGTCATACATTTTCACTTCATTATGTAATAACACTGCATTCTGTAATAAAATTCTTGAACGTAATATGCAATTAACTTTGCAGCATTAGGTAATAAGCTCTTACTTATTACATGTGGGAACTTGCATTTTGTAATAAGTGATGCAATAATTAAGAACTCATTACATAATGTGGCAAAGTTTATTACATTTTGCATTCAAGAATTTTATTACAAAAGGTGGTGTTATTTCGTAATAAAGTGAAAAAAATTACATAATTACATTTTGGGGCATTATAAAATAATGTGGCGTTACAAGCCCCACAACATGGTTTAATGTACAGCCATGAAAAACAGTTAACATGTATCACACCAAGACCTGCCAAAAATCCTCTTGTATCAACTTCAAAACCCAACAGGAAGTCAGCTGTTTTGATTTGAATTTATGATAGCCCATTTAATAGGGTATGTTTTCAAACTCGTTTTAGTTTTTTTTTTATCTGATTAACCCCAAAATTGTTTTTGTGTTGTACACACACTGTGGATAAAGGCTTGAAATGGATTTCTCCCACCTCAAAGGATGTATGCGTGGCAATGAGTCAAATCTGATGTTACAATGACCAGGAAGTCACTGTAACTCCTTCATAGAAGGTCCAATCTGCTTCAAATCCTAAGCCGTGTTTCCACCAAGCGGTTCAGCTCAGTTTGTTTCGGTATGGCACACACTTTACGGCGTTTCGTCTGACTGATCCCAGGACGGATCCCCAAATAACCGAGACAAGCCATCCCACTTTTTGGGACACTTCTGTAGGGGTGCCAGACTGAACCAATCTGATCCTGGAAGGTGGAGCTACAACACTGCAGACATTGATTGGTCGAAATAATGGTCGACAGTGACAGCTGTATTCTCTTGGTGGTCTTCTCTGAAACAAAGCTTGATTATTCTTTGTATCAAAGAGCTACATGCTAATCACAGAGAGGACAAATTTGTGGATGTCTTACATCACTGCTCTTTGTTTAGCGTGTCTTCTTTGTTGGATTTATTAGCGGGGTACACTGTGCTGCGCTGCTATGGCGTCACACTATTATTAAACTGATGTGGTTACCGGCATCCAGCTTACACGCCGCCTGCCAGGAGGGGGCACGGTTGGCTGTGGAAACGCAAACAGAATCAGGATTAACCGAGCCGACCCGTACCAAACCGTACTGATCTAAACCAGACTGCTTGGTGGAAACAGGGCTTTGGACTCTCGATCATGGTCCAGATCTTTAACCGAGTCCTTTAGAAGTTTCTCTGCTTAAGTAAGCTTTGCTGGTTTTTGATTCTTGCTGTTAGTCTTAGACAATGATTTTCTCCTGTCCCCTGTTCAGATTTGTCCACCTGTTTTTGATTCTTGCTAAATGCTCAAAGACTGTGTTTTACATTGCGTGGTAGTCATGTCGTAGACTCGCAAGACAACTAAACAGTTCATGAAGTTAGGAGAAGGAGAATCTGTATAATGTCTCATTGTTTCACTCCAAAAACAGAAGCAAAAGCTTTTTTTGGTGAGAAATATTTTGGGTTTTTCTTTTGTTTTTGTTTGTTTTTTTTTTTTCAGCAGGGCTTGCAAACACTTTTTTACAACATGCAGAATGTGCACTGACCAGTCCAGAAAAATGTGTTATTTCAAGTTATTTAAAGACAAAATGAGGTCTGAAATGCTTGTAACAAGTAAAAAGAGAAAAGTTACTCGTAATAAGACATTATTCTAGTTTCAAGCAAATTTTTCTTGCTCCATTGGCAGATTTTATTTACTTGTTACAAGCAATTCAGAGCTCATTTTTTGTCTTTAAATAACTTGAACCAAGACATTTTTTCAGAACGATAAGTTAATGTAGCTCATGTAGAGAATAACAAGACAATTTTATCTTAAAATAAGACAAAAAACAAATCAATAGCACCCATATCTGTGATTTCAGTGTTATGCATTGACTGCTTGCTGTCCAGTTTCAATGTTTGTAAACTGAAAACTCCATCTCAGGCATCTCCAACGCTGTTTGTTTACATAAGCAGAGTCCCACTACTCTCGTATGACTGAGAGTAAAATCAAACAAAAGAAACAATAAAACAGGAGCAGGTCAAACATCTCTGAAGCTCACTTTGCAATGAACAACTCTCCCTGTTTCCGCTCTTTACGGCGAGTAAATCTCACCACAGCTCCATATTTACTGGACAGATATACGAGCGCTATTGATCTTCTCTTCTCAGCAGGATGGGGAATAAATCTATTATCTAAGGTTTTAAAACTCGGCCTTTATAAAGTGGTCAGGGCTTTAATCGATGGCTGTTAAAGTGCTTCTTGTATCGGGTTAATTTAAATGTTTAACGTGTGCTGACCTCTGAGGAGCGGTTTGACAGGAAGGTGGAGTCAGAAAGTTTTCACGCTGTGGGGAAATGAAGAAGTACTCACTGTCCTCTGGAGGTGTGAACCAGCAGCGTGACTAAGGTCGACGTGGCCGGACACACACAGTTCAGCGCCAACATGGCGTACTTGAACTCCTCTTCACACACGACGTGATCTGATTAACACAGATTAGAAGAGTTAATTCGACCTCTCAGAGCAGGAGCTTCCTGTAGGTAGACGCTCGTCGTGCACTCACCTGCAAACTTAACATGAAATTTATTTTCCGGTTTGAGGATCTGGACGTAGAGCGGGCAGTTTGGAGCGAAGTCTTTGGCAGCCCAGGCTCTCAGGATCGTCTGGTGATCCTGCGAGAGAGGAAATGATTCAGTTTCACTCGCGCTGAGACTCATTTGCACAAGCAATCAGAATTTTATGGACCATAAAGTTTGCCTCAGCGACTCGATGTGCTTTCATGACATCATCTGGATCTCCCTGACTCTCTGTGCTAATTTATAAAGGAAGCAGAGTGTGTAAGGAAATTGCTCCTCTGAAGTTATCATTATTATAATTAGTATAACTGTTTTTATTTTTACGACCCCGTCGACAAATTTCTGTCAGGACTTACAGCAGCCGTTCGGTCGACCTCGTTCCTGCTGCTGAGGATGAAGCAGGCCTCAGCGTCGTCCATCCTGAGGAGCGATGGAGACAGAAACACAGACGGGGGGGTCAAAGGAAATTCAACCAAGCGTGAAATTAACCGTTTCAGGGAATCAATGCTTTAAAAATGAAAATGACTGAAAGGGTTGAAGCCAGGATCCTAGAATGAAAAGTGAATCTGTGACATTAAGATGTAGTTTATGCAGAGCTCTTTTATTGAGGCATTCATTAGTTACTGGAAAGTATTCAACGATTAATGGAATAGTTATCGCCCCCTGCTGGTTGCTCTCTGTGCAGAGCTGTAACATATGTTTCTGTTTTTTGTTCTGCAGTCGTTCAGAGCTTAAAACTGTGATTCATCCCTAAAGTGGACGTCTTTTCAGAGACTACCTGCACCTTGTCTATCTGAAAAAAAAGGAAATTTGTGAAGATTTATGGAAAATTTTCAGTAAACTTGATTATTAATGTTAGCTGAGAGTGCTATCAGGAGGCTGCCATCTTTGTTTTGGTCAAACCACCAATCAGTGACTGTAGCTGTGTCCCAATTCAGCGGCTGCAGCCCACGAAGGCTGTATTTGAAGACTGAAGAAGTCACAACGCTGCGTCGGAGGCTGTCCCAATTCAAAGGCAGCCAAAGAATCCAGCCTCCCTTTCTCTAACTCGAGTAGCACTCATGTCACATACACAGAGACTTTAGACGTGACTTGGACTTGTGCTCAAAAAACTTCAGGCTCAACGCTGACTTGTTTTGGGACTCGTGATCAATCATCATGCTTTCTTTTTTAGCCGTATTAAGATTGAGGAAACTCTAGACTCGTGAACTAGGACTTAAGGCTTGACTAGGACTTGTGACCTGACTTGGACTTGTGAACTAGGACTTAAGGCTTGACTTGGACTTGTGACTAAAGATTCAGGACTTGACTTTGACTTGTGACTGTAGACTTGTGATCTGATTTGGACTTGTGACCAAAGACTTGAGACTTGACTTGGTCTTGATACTAAAGACTTGGAACTAGATTTGGATTTGTCACCAAAGACTTGGGACTTGTTCTTGACTTGTGACCAAAGACTTGGGACTAGACTTGGACTTGTGACCGAAGACTTGTGACATGATTTGGACTGGTGACCAAAGACTCTTGACTTAACTCGGACTGGTGACCGAAGACTTGTGACTTGACTTGGACTTGTGACCAAAAACTTGTGACTTGACTTTGACTTGTCACCAAAGACTTGGGACTTGTTCTTGACTTGTGACCAAAGACTTGGAACTTGACTTTGACTCGTGACGTAGGACTCAGACTTGCCATGTACTTGTGACCCAAGACTTAGGACTTGACTTAGACTTGTGAACAAAGACTTGGGACTTGACCTAAACTTGTGATCAAAGACTTGTGACCAAAGACTTGAGACATGACTTGGTCTTGATACTAAAACCTTGGGACTAGACTTGGATTTGTCACCAAAGACTTGGGACTTGACTTGGACTTGTGACCAAAGACTTGAGACATGACTTAGTCTTGATACTAAAGACTTGGAATTTGACTTGGATTTGTCACCAAAGACTTGGAACTCGACTTAGTCTTGATACTAACGAATTGGGACTTAACTTGTACTTGTGACCAAAGACTTGGACAAGACTTGGTTCATTGCACCTGAACGCCTAAGATGATGGACATGGACAAACTCCTGTTTCATCCAGTTGTGGAGGATTTCTGGCAACAGCTGTGAATTTATTTCTGAAAACATTGATGACGGTTTTATTTCACTGTGGAAAAATATTTTATTTGGGTTTGTTTGAAGTAATTTACAGAGGGGAAACACTTGTTCTTTATAAATGTTCATTAATGTAAATTCTCAGGAAAAACTTCCCTGATCACTTTTTTTAACTTGGAATTCAAACAATACATTCAATCAACTCAGAACTTTGAAAAAAGAAAAGCAATAAAAGCTATAACAGCTTGCACTTTGTCCAGATTTGTTTTATCTGATCTAACAACCCACCTGGCACTTTTTCAAAAATTGAAAATGTATGTTTTTGCTTTACTCTATTTTATGACCTGATGTAGTTACACTTGATCAAAAAAAATAAGCAAAGAAAGAAATTAAAGCGTAAAACAGTAAAAGTTCAAGTGGTACAGATAACTCATCCTGTTTAAAATGTGAGCTTTTGGTTCACTTGTGTTTGAAAAACATGCCATACTGAATTAATGTGATATTAGCACTGGAAATAGGAATACACTCCATCAACCAGACCTTTTCGATTCAATATGTCTTTGCAGTCTACCCTGGCTACGAAGGCCAGGTCCTCTGAAGGCTGCTGCAGATCCTGAATCGAGACCTAGCTTGTTTTTGGACCAGGTGACCTTAAAAAACTTTAGGGCATGAATCCCTTATCTGCAACCCTTGTCAGTGGTCCAAGGGCTCCCTCTTGTGGACAGATGTAATACTGCAATTCCATTTTTTTTAAGTTTGATTATTTTTACAACTCATTACAGCCATAATATAATGTTTCATTTTGTTGAGTTTTGTTTACTCAAAAAATCTATTCTTAATCTATGAAATCTGCAGAGTTTTTCACTTCTCCTCCCCATGTCCCAAAATTAAAGTTGAACCGATCCAGAAAGTGAAATGTCTTTGATATCAGACCATTTAATATCTATTTTCAAAGTTTTTTATATTACTTTGTATTCATGGTGTTGAAACTATTTTGACTTCATCAGATAATCCCTAAGGTTAACACACTTTGATTTCCTCTGCGCCTCCTAAAAAGCAGAGGTATCTGGTTGTGTTTGTTTCCGGTGAGGTTTTACAAACACCTTGAAACAAAAGTAAACCAAGGTTTTAAGAAAGAGTTGATGATGCCTCAGACCTCTGAGTTACATTTTCTCTTAACAAACTGTGACAACATCTCATCACCTGCTTAACGTTGGCATCATGTGCTGAAGAGATGCTCTAATTACACCTCATTCACTGGTTTCACAGCCGAACTCAACGAGCAATAAAACGCTTCATGAATCCCTGAAGAAACAGTCAAACCCAGAATGACTCAGGAGCGCTGCACAAAGTTAAAGAGGTGAACAAACCAACACGTTTTCTATTACGAGCAGCTGATTACACTGATGTGTGGGCCGAGGGCAGCCAAGAAGACCTGTAAGTATCTCATCTTCTCACTGCACTTCAGGGACTCACAGATCCACCAGGGAGGACTCAAACTGTCCGTTTACATTTAGAGAAGAGTAGCTCCTTATCTGCAGCTTTAAGAGACTGAGAGATGGAGAGAAAAGACTCTGTGTGTTGGTGTGTTTCACTCACTTGGCCCTCATCAGGTCCTGGTCTTTCAGGGCCGATCCTTGAAGGTAGATGACTCTCTGCGACCACAGAGGGATCTGGAGGATACGACGAACCTGGAGGTCCATCTCTAACGGACACAGGATCACCACGTAGTAGTCCTGTAAAACAAGAGACGCAGATGCTTTAAAGCTCCTGTGGGGAACTTTTACACTGTGTTGATTGTGGCGCCCCCTCTGGACAAAAAGGTCTCTGATGGTTGTGTCTTGTAATCAAAGTGTCTAGACTTGAAAAATTGACCTTTTTATGAACTTTTTATCACACATTTTGGCAAAGGAGAAGCATTGTTTGGCTTCATTCATTCAGATAAGTTGGTGTTCTTTAAAATCTGAATTAAACTTGTTGGCAACATCAAAATGTCTGGTTGTTCTGTTTTCAAAATGATATTCCACTTTCGAGTTAAGTTCAACCAAGTTCAGACAGGATCACAACTGTAGAGCAACTGGTGTTTTGGAGATAAGAGTAACCGTTAAAAATGACAACAAACAACCGTTGAAACATGAAAAGACCCCTAATTTTTTGCATTGTAATGTTAAAACAAACCCTATGTCAGATCTGTCTTTAATGAGAAGGTAATTTTAAGAGACACTCTCGGCTGACAGTCACCGGTTAACAGGGTAACACTTTATGCTGAAACACCAGAGACGTCTGTGGCAGGAAGATGTTAAAAATGTTTCTGTAACCAACCACAGTTCAGGTTCAGTCAGGTTTGCCTGTAATTTATTAAAATTAAACTCTTTTAAATTCTGAATCTACTTCTCAGCTTGTGGAGTTCATGTAGTGTTAAGCGAAGTGACTATATGAGGTAAAAATAGCTGGTTTTGGACGTTCATCCTTTGCGTAGCTTGAAAAACTATTTTACTTTAATGTACTTCTGTTGTGTACATGCTGCCTTGTGTACAAACATGGTTTGTAGAAACTTCCTGTCTTGTTTAAGTCTTCACAGGAGCTTTAAAAAAAGTTATTTTTTAAATAAAAAAAGTCATTTACTTTTAAGGAATTTTAGCCAAGAATATTGGAAATTTTCAGGGTTTGTCGTCGTCAACTTAAATGAATTTTTCTAAAAATCTGTTTGCTCAAAAACTCTTTTATTTATTTATTTTTTTTACTGTTCATGGTTTTGTTGTTCTGGGAAAGAAACCATTAAAGTGATCAGTGATCTATGTCATTTATAAATGTTGTATCAGACATATTTGCTAGGCGCTTCCCTGTTGGCTGTGGCTGCCTCTCTTCTTTGTCCGTTTCTTGTCATTTTTTCATCTCTTTTTTGTCATCTTTGTATTTGGAGTGGATCATCACTTTGTATGGCTCATTTGTTGGTCGTGGAAACCAAACTTTCTGTGTCTTCAGTGATATTTTTACTCTTTTTGCTCCTGTGTTTGTCTGGAGATCCTACATGTAACCATGGCTGCTTTGTTTACATGTGAACTCAGCTGTTAGCAGCCTGTAGCATGTCAATGCTAACTGGTGCAAGGCCGGATGTTTCCCCACAAGGTGAGGAGAAGGAGGGGAGGACGATGTGCTGGTTCTCAGGTGTGAGCTAAGAAGTGACCTCCCTGTGGAGGTGGAGGCTGGCTGAACTGGACAATGATAGATAAGCTGTCAGCATCTATTTTCTCATTGAGCTTTTTGCACTTTCTATACACTTTCCTACTTTTGTTTTCTTGATTGCTGCTGTGATTCAATTTCGCTGTACTTGTTACAATGACAATTAAGTTCTATTCTATTCTATTCTATTCTATTTGTGTGTATATACACTGTACTATACACACTACTCCTTATTAAAGGAGCTGTGAGGAATTTCTAAGTGATCTTGAAAAAGTCTCCCTTCTACATACATATATCTGATTGTAATCCACACACTGACAGTATTTACTTGTTGTCACGTTAGCCTACTGATACGTCAGAGCACCGAGCTGCCGATATCACTACATAAAGCCAGTTACAACAACGTTTGTATTGTATCCAGTAAAAAAGCTGTCTTGAAAAAAAAATGTGTATTTTTACCCGATCTTCATTTAATCAATAAAAGCAATTTATAACAGTGTGCAGGGACTCTGGGCCACAAGGTGGCGAGGGAGTGCAATTAAAACAGATTCTACTCACAGCATCTTTACCACGCAGGTTGCCTTTTTGTAAATATTTTAAAAACTATGTTAACAGTCATTTTTAAAATTGTTGTGAAGTCAGATTGTAAGTATTTTTCTTCAAAATGTGTTAAAAAATAACACATGTAATTTGGTAATGTGTTGACGTTGCAGCTGTGGAGTGCTCGGATCACAAATGATTGAGGGATAAAACAAACAATGATTATTTAACAGATCTGACAAACTTCTTTGGTGATATCACTGAAATAACAGGCAGCAAAATACGCCATTGCACCTCTTAGTTTTTCTCAGAGTAGAATGTTGACGCAGTTTTTAGCCTTTTTTACGGTACCTGCAGTCTGGGATGAGCGTAGAACTCGTTGAGGAAATCCATCAGCAGATCGATCTTCAGCGAGCTCACACACAGCACCACGTGTTTCTCCGTCTGCGCCCGGTGCCGGCTGTAGTTCCCTCCCAACTTCTGGCTCTCCATCCACAGGTACGCTAACTCCTCAAACTGACACCAGAACAAAAACAACATCACCAGTAAAAGACGGATTCGTCGTCTGGACACAGATGGCGAAACCACTGAAGCGAAAAGTGCTGATGTGTTGATTCGCCGGCAGCGGGAGTTCATTTCTATTTCTCACCCAATTTGCTCTGCAGGGAGGGCAAACACTGTTTGAAGTGATGAAGCTGTTTGTGATCTTTTAAAATAAATTACACAGTGAAGAGGCACATTTATCAGGAGTGAGCAGCACGACGCAGCCTGAATACTGAGAGGGACGTTAATCACCTCAGCTGATTACTATCCTCTGTCCTCTGCAGAAAGATGGTACTGAATATCTGAGAGAGCTCATTATTAGGCTGATAAATCTGCTTTGGGACTGAACCATGCTTGTTTTCCTGTCACCATCTTCACCTGAAGGGGGAGCACCACCAGAGCGACGCAGATGAGGATAACCACCAGCAGCTGAGACGGCCAGATCTGTGGCGTCACGTCCCCGTAGCCCACGGTGGAGAAGGTGACGATGCAGAAGTAGAAGGAGTCGAACAGAGTCAGGTGCTTCCCGGCTCTCTCCAGATGCTGGATCCCACAAGCTCTGCAGTAAAGAGTTGTAGATAAAAAACATCAGCTACGCCTCCTGTAGGTTGAGATAATTAAACCCTTACATTTAAAGTGAAAGCTGAGTGTGATCTGCTTCCTAATCGAGTCCAATTTGCGTGAGATGAAAAGGGCACGAGAGCCAATACAGCTTAAGGTCCGCTCAGCACGTCATCTGGAGCGACGCTATCGATCGGTCTGTCCGTTCCACTTCGCCGCTCACGCTAATTCATCCGTGTTTTTTCATTGATAAGGAGGACATTTAATGAAACCCCGGGGCAGGAGGGGACAGATTGGAGAGGAGGAGGCGTGGAGTGGAGTGTGGTGGTGGCCCGAGCTGAGTGACCCAGCTTTGATTAAAAACACCACAGTTACTAAAGGGGAACCTCAGATTGAGACGAGATGCTATCTGCAGGTTTTGCCCCTAATGTCCTTGGTCTAACGTCTGTACCTACTGTGCTTCCTTATCATCGAGCCGCTCTCTGACTGCATGACTGTTTCAGGTCAGGTGTGTCCAAAGCAATCACGGCCCAAAGTCCCAGTTTCCATCATAGAATAAATCATTCACGGCAGAGAAATAAATCACAATCTGAACTAGAAAAGCACTCAGAGAGCGCAGACCTCCACCAAGCATATTGCGATATTCACGCAACACTTGAGTCTTGCTTTTGTGTTATACCTTTCAGCAGACTATCTGCTACAATTTGGAGTTAGTTGCAGGTTTATACAAAAATGTATTACCTGACAGTGTTGAACATGATGATGACCCAGTACACATTTCATATTCTGGATCTTAGAATCCAGGGCTTGTATTCACAAAGCATCTTAAGGCTAAAAGTAGCTCTTAGCGACGTCACTCTTAGACAATCCTAGAATTCTTCAGATTCTCATCCATGTTTGCTGTTTTGGTCCTTCTGCAAAATCAAACTGCTTTTTAAAAGGACGCCAGCAATCACATGAAGTGCTTACAGCTGTGTCCACCTTTAAAACCAAACACATTGAGTACTAACACAGACAAACAAAGCTAATGCTCAAAATTCAAAGTGCTCTGAGGGTTAACATGCTTTGATATTAGAGTGTTAATCATGATGCAAAAAATAAGCTTCATGAACTTTAAACTCAAAAAAATAATACAAGACTTGGTCAAAGTGACGGAAATGTGCAGAAAAAGCAAAAAAAATGGAGCATAAAATGGGTTCAGAATTCAGGCGTGTGAACAAAAGTGAACATTTGGAGCTAAAAATGTTGTGAAAAGTTGCCTCAAGAGAAAATTCTGATTGCGATCCTGCTGTAAAGTAATCATGAAGTGACATTTTCTCCACCACTGATGGAGAACGCCTTCCTGGGAAAGAAGCAGGACTTCAGTGGTATTTAGAAGTCATGATCAGGTATGGGGGGATAATTGTTTGAAAGCCTACCATCGCAGCAAAAGTATATCTAAAGCTACAGTAACAGACTTTTTAAAAACAGAGTTGAAAATGAAGTGTTAGAAAATATAAATTTGTATACAAGTTTTAGGGTTGAGTCGAAGTATCTCAGAGTTTTGTTCAGCAGTGAGAGTGAAATGGACTGGAAGCTGTCAAGCTCTCAATTCACCGATCAGTTGGTGCTCCAACCCTCATCTGAACACTGGACACTTGGTTGGAGCCGGTCTGGGCAAGTCCAACAGGCAGGAGGCCCAGGACATGTTGGGGTCTGGGGAAGCCTTGGGATTTCACACATTTCGCTGCCATCCATCTTTATTTTTTGACTAAAACTTGGTGAGAAGCAAGCAACAACTTCCAAGCTGCAGTGAAGTTGAAGCCAATATGAGGGTACAAAGAACTGTAGTTCCTCAAATGTCCACTAGAGGCAAGAAAACCCCATCAAAGCTCATTATTACAGAACTAGACCTGATTACAGCCTGATACACACAATGGTTTTGATCTCTTAATGCTCAACTTTGCTGTACTTCTACTGGTGCGAAAGATTTTATTTCATATCTTTTCTTTTCTTTTCTTATGATGGGCAGGCGGAGAGTCATCAGAGGAAATTAAAGGTTGGTTTCTCTGACTGAAAGTTGGAGTGTTGTAGCTGTTTGCCTGATAAACTTGCTAGTTTCTTAAAGAGGGGGTATTTCCTATATCTTAAAAATTGATATACAGTCAAAATGCTATATATCCAGACTAAATGTGTGCAGATTTTCAAACCTCTATTTATTCAAATATTGTAGAAATCCCCCAATCTGCCTGGAAACTGATCAAAATTGACTGATCTAAAAAAGAAAAAGTTTGAGATCTTTACGAAATCTTTACTAGATCTTAACAAGACTTGCTAAAATGTTGACGTTATCACAAAAGGATCTCCTAACTGATTCATGACATTGGGGAGAGGAGGGACACAGTTCTGCCCCCAACAGGTCTCTCCAGGGCTGACTAATCGGAGAAAAGGGGGTTTGTGGGGAGGGAAGTTTTAAAGAGACAGCAGCTAAAACAAAGTGTTTCAGACAGAGGCTTAAATAAGTCTTCTTGGTATCTCAGGAACCACTTTAGCTTGGCATTGATCGTATCTTTCGGATCGACATCAGTTCATTCATGTGAACGTCTCTTCTTCGCACACCAGGGTGCAATATGGAGTTCCTCAGGGTTCAGTGCTTGGACCGATTCTTTTCATCTTGTATATGCTTCCTCTTGGCACTATAATGAGGAAACACTCCATAAACTTTCACTGCTATGCAGATGACACTCAGCTTTACTTGTCAATGAAGCCTGAAGAAACCAACTGCTTATCTAAACTTGGAGCATGCCTCAAAGACGTAAGGTCCTGGATGAGCAGAAACTTCTTACTGCTGAACTCAGAGAAGACTGAAGTCATTGTTCTTGGACCTAAACATCTCAGAGAAGCTTTCTTGAACAACATCGCCGCCTCGGATGACTTCAGCTTGGCTTCCAGCACCACTGTCAGGAACCTGGGAGTTCTTTTGGATCAGGACCTGTCCTTTAACTCTCACATCCAACAGGTCTCAAGGACGGCATTTTTTCATCTTCGCAATATCAAGAGAATCAGACACATCTTGTCTCGGAGCGACGCTGAGAAACTGGTCCAAGCTTTCGTTTCTTCCAGGCTGGACTACTGTAACTCTCTTTTATCCGGCTGTCCTAATAAGTCTATTAGATCTCTCCAGTGTTAGCGTCTCTACACTGGTTACCTATAAAATCTAGGATAGAGTTTAAAATTCTTCTTCTGACTTACAAAGTGCTTAATGGCATCGGGCCATCGTATCTTAAAGACTTAATCGTTCCGTATAATTCGTCTAGGTCACTGTGATCTCAGCACCTGGTCTGCTCGTTGTACCTAGGGTCTCTAAAAGTAGTCTGGGAGGTCGAGCCTTTAGTTATCAGGCTCCTCTTCTTTGGAATTACTTACCGGTTGAGGTCCGGGAGCAGACACGGTCTCAATCTTTAAGAGTCGACTTAAAACTTTCCTTTTTGATGAAGCTTATAGCAGTCGAGGCAGATGTCTGTCTAACATGAGTCTGGTTCCGTCCGAGGTTTCTGCCTGTTAAAGGGAAGTTTTCTCTTGCCATTGTAACATGCTAGATACTCCAAAGCTCTGAACTCATGGTGGATTGGGATGAGATGAGACTCCTTAATTTGTCTTGATGTTGGTTTTCTGTTAATAAAATTTTATTAACAATTACAGGTCTAGACCTGTGAATGTTTTTGGAAAGTGTTCAAATTCATACAGCCTATAGATTTTAAGAAATGTATATTCTTTATTGCAAGTTGGGGTTTCAACTGGCTTGAAAATACGAACCAACTCCTACACTTCACATTTTGTTCCTTTTTCTTGGTTTCTTCTTCTCAGATTCCAATTTGCCAGAGAAACTGTGCTTCTTTGGCCTCTCCCTACCCTGCCAATATCAGTTCACCATGTCTGCTTCCAACAAATGTTGAAAACTCTAAAAAAAATCTCTGTCAGAGCAGAAATATCTTCTACTCCTGGACGTGCACATGGCCGGCAGTGGGAGGGAGGCTGTGCATGACGTGACGGCGTCAGTGTTGTGTTGTTTGAGCTTCACAGGCTTCAGAGGTCTGAACAGGCTTTGAACCCTCCGGGGTCGGTTTGACTAAGAGTTCACACAGAGGTTCAGTGACTCACCCGGTGAAAACCAGACACAGTAAGGTGCAGATGAGGATGAACACCTGGTTGAACATGGCCGAGTGCGTCCTCTGGATGGCACGATGGAAATCATTCTGGATGTGGAAAGAAAGAGATCATTAGGAAGGCAGAACATGGATGTGATGCACATTTTAAACAAAGTAAAAGTACAAAAAAAAAAAAGCTACAAATTTAGACTCGCTGCACGAATCGGAGGCGCTCACGACTCATTTTCCCTCGCACCTTGTTAGCTGCTTCTGCCTGTCACTGCCTCCCTCTGCCGCCTCTCCAAACTGTCTCTGCTCTCCCTCCATGTGCTGCTCTGTTTGGCCTCAGATTCAACCATCTGCCCAACAACCGCCTTGGCATGAAGCTCTCACTCTGTCATGGTTTCATCTGAATCGCAGCCACAGCACATACTCTACGCGACCAGCTGGGTCTCGTCTAATTGCTTTGAATTCCAGGAAGAAGGGACAAGTCGCTCTGTGCTCGTAGTAAATCCTGGACAATGTTGATACTACAACAGCAGAAGGAAGGAGCTTTGTCCTCTCTTTCTGTCTCTGTTGCGTTTTGTCCTCTCCTGTTCTGCCAGTGTGTGTCCCACTGGCTCCTGGAAGCTGCAGCTATTAGGGAAACGAGGATGAACTGAAGGCATGCGAGCCAAATCGGTTCATTACAGGACAGGTAGCAGTGGGTCGATTAGGCGGGAGAGTAAACAAACTGAATTTGATGAATTCATTCTTTCACTCCGCTGTAGCTAAAGACTTATCAATATTTTCTTTACGAAGACGCAAAGTTAACCTCAGGAAGTGTTTCATGTTAGCTTTGAGAGCCAGCAAATCAGGCAAGAGGCTAATTTATCAAAGCAATGAGCTGAAATGCTAATGATGTTTAAAATTAACATTTAGCATTTTTTAAGATACGTGCTATTTTGTCCCTTCTGACACACTGTAGTTGAGAGACTGCAGCATCCTGCAAAATTGAATCTTAAACATGCTTAAAAAGTAAACTGCAACCAATCAACCAATAGTTAAAATCATAACTGATCATTAATGGTGTTGTTTGACAACCGCAATATACAGCAGGGAAAACAAGTATCGAACACGTCAACTTTTTTCTCATCACATTTATTTACAAAGATGCAATTCAAATAAAATTTCTACCAGACATTGGTATTAACTCAAATAATCCACACATGAAACGAAATCAAATAACTATACTCCCGATACATGGCTCCATTCATTGCTCCGTCAGTTATATGAAGTTTGCCAACACCATGAGATGAGAAACAACCCCATGCCATGATGCTTCCACCTCCAAACTTCACTGTTGGTGTAGTGTTTTTTGGCTGATGTGCAGTGCCATTTCTCCTCCAAACATGGTCTGTAGTATGACAGCCCAAAAGTTCAGTTTTGGTCTCATCTGACCAGACAACATTCTCCCAGTATTCTACAGGCTTGTCAAGATGCTGTTTAGCAAACTTTAAACCAGCTTCAACATGCCTTTTCTTGAGGAATGGAGTTTTGCGAGCTGAGCGTCCATAGAGGCCATGGCGGTGGAGTGCATTGTTTTCTCTGTAACAATTATACCTGCTGCCTCCAAGTCTTTCTGGAGCACTTTCAGGGTGGTCCTTGGCTCGTTGAGTACTCTTCTGACTATCTTTCTGACTCCCTGGTCAGAAATCTTCAAGGAGCTCCTGTGCGTGGTCTGTTGATGGTAAGGTGGTGCTTCTTCCATTTGAGAATAATGGCCCTAACGGTGCTGACTGGAATATTCAGGTGCTTTGATATAAGTCTGTAACCAGTTCCATTCTGATGCTGAGCAACAATCAGGTTGTGAATGTCTTCAGAGAGCTCTTTGCCTTTACCCATCATGAGGTGTGTGGTATTTAACTGCTTGGTGAAAAAACACCTTTTTTATAGGACCATCAATTTGCTCTAGCTCAGCTGATGTTGGTTTGCACTAATTGGAAGTTCAAGTAATAATTACTGACAGATTTCAGGTGGTATGGTGCATTTCCTCGCCAAAGTATACAGCCTTTCCATGGCCTGTTCAATATTTTTTTCCTGTGTTATCGTACTTAATTCCACATAATCATTATTTATGGACCTGAATGTCATGATTTCCATTCATGTGTGGATTATTTGTGTTAATACCAATGTCTGGTAGAAATTTTGTTTGAATTGCAGCTTTGGAAATAAAAAGAAGAAAGGAAAAGGAGAAGTGTGCTGAATGTGCTTTTTTTTAAACCAGTCCAGCTTTAGTTTGAAGCGCTAAAGATTAAAAGACTTACGATCATGTTCTCCAGGGCGCCTTTGGCGAGCCAACAGTTGAGAAAAACAGGGACAAATATGTTTCTCAAAGGAGGCCAGAAGATCTTTAAGAGGAGAGGAAAGGAGACAAAGGTGATGAAACACTGACAGCTAATCTATCCGACTCAAATTAACACTCAGCTTCCATCCCTCAGGGGTCAATGTGCTGCAGATCACTCACCGTGATTATAAATGGCACTGTATTGATCATCTCCAATATGAAGGATATCTGGAATATCTGCTCCCAAATGTTCCCCTGGAAACAAAATCAATAGGACAGAAAAATCAGAGATACAAAAAGGGAAATAAAAAAGATGAGAGATGATTAAACACTCAGCATGTAGTAGGGTTGTTCAGCTTTGTGGTTGACTCTAAGTGACAGAGATTTCAAAGAAATTAAAATTTCCCAACTCCAAATTTTCATCTTCTCTGGGACACTTACTGAGAAAAGATTCACGAGATAATACAGCAAATACTAAAACTCAGAGCAGACTTTCAGAGGACGACCACAAACTGTGAGGGAGACAGTAAAAGTCCCTGAGCAGCAGAGCGTCAGGTGATATTTCACAGCAAGGACAGGCTTCCTCTGAGACCGGCAGTACTTTAACTCTGCTAAGAGCATCAGCCTGATCCTCCAAAGCTGTTAAACGTCAATATGACGGGCGATCCCGAGTCCCTGCATCCCTGAACCCCCCCAAACAAAAACATGCTCTGAGAAAAACCTGTTTCCAAACACCTGTGTCTGATTCCACATAAAAAAAGAGGAAACTGAACCCGAGTGTTTGTCTTATTTTCGTCAAATTCAACATAATATGAGCCACAGTCTCCTGACAAATACAGAAAAAATCTCTTGCCTCAAGATACTGAGACAAGGCCTTGTAATTTGCCACTTTAGCTTTTGGTAACAGTCTACTGAGTCCACACACTCGCTACTGCTCATTAAGAGTGATGGTGTCATCAATACCAACATGGTTGGCTGAAACTCGTGGTGTGGGAAGGCAAGGTTGGATAGATAAAGAGTTGTAGTCAGTAAAAGACCGTATTGACCGTAGTACAGGACGACCACCTCTTTTCAAGACCACTCTTCAAAAAAAGACTGAAAAACCAAAATTTACCTTGTTTAGAGCAACTATTTTTATTGAAATTCTGAGAAAATCATTGAAATAATAGAGACTGCCTCATTTTTGGCATTGACCATTTTTATCTTAAAATTAGCATCATAACCCTGCCTCAGTTGACCCAACTTTTGGTCCATTTTGACCTCATCTTATATTCAGGTCAATACAGGTAGATAGAGTTTAGTAGATTCTTTGTACTTCCTCCTTTCTTTTTACATTTTCCATTAGCCCAGAAAGCTATTGATTTATCGAGGGCCTGCAAGCTACATGTCAGAGACCCCTGTTTTAAAATAAGCATGATTTTTTTTTTTTTGTTCCAATTTGTCAGGGGATCTTAAAATTTAGGGAAAAAAAACACACCTGGAAAAAGCAAAGTTTTCTCTCCAAGAAAGTCCAAGTCCATCAGCTTTGAATTGGGATGGATATTTTAGGATAGGCTAATTTGTTTCAAGAAACATATTAATCACACATCTCTAATTTGGAGTCACTTTTTACTTAAACCAGTGGCATTTTTCCTGGCCCAAGGGATTAGTTTGTATAAATTAAGAAAAAAAAAGGAATAAAATTTGAAACTTTTGCTTCTATATGTTTCACTTATTGGTCCACATCATGTAGTGTCTTAATTTATAGATGAACATTTTCTTCCTGTTTTAAATGCCCTCAAGGCTGCTTATTTCTAGATGTAACGTTCTTATTTCATAATTTCACGACAAAGAAAATGAACTTGCTGTATGGACGGACATCAGAATTAAGTGTTTTTATCTCTTATTTAGGCTCTTTTTTATTGCAGTACTCAACCTGTCAAAGTGTGCCAAAACAACCTGATCACAACAGTCTAACACCTTTAGGTCTCCTAACTCACTAGTTTTCAAAGTGGGGGCCACAGCCCCCAGGGGGCGCCTCAGAAGATTGGAGGAAAGGGAAAAAAATGAATCTTTATATTTCATTTTATTTCATTTTTATTTTTTTAATGATTACTTGTCCTTAACAAGGACAAACGTAAAGGCTGATTCATGCTTGATGCGTCTGTGGGGTCTGCGTGGTTCCGTGCGGACAAATGACGTCATTTTTGCACCTTAGCTCCCTCGCACAGTCCTTTTCACGCTGGAAATTTCTGCTCTGTGTACTCTCGAAAAATTGCCAGACAGAGAAGTGCAGACAAGATGGCAGAAGAATAAGATCTCCTAGTGGTCAAAGTGCAGAAATACAGGCATCTGTATGACTCTTCATACAGATGTAATTGTGGGCACTCTCGGCAGAGAAGACAAATCGGTTAAAAGAACCTGGAAAAATCTCCAGGACAGAAATGTGATGATGTAAACTAATGCAAACCTCTTTAACACTTGTTTAGTACTCTGGTAGATGTTTGGGAATGTACACTGAGAGACGCTGCGTGGGGCGTTAAAAAGCATAAAAACCTCACATATTCACTCTTTTCTTCCTTTTGCAACAACCTACTTGTGTGAGTCAGGCTTTTGGTTGTTCATAATTTCCTATTCTAAACAAATGAAATATTTATTGAAAAGAGATAAAAGTTAGAAAAACTTTCTTAAATTTGACATTTCTTTACATATTTTTAAACACTGTCTGTATCCAAAGGGGGGCTCTGGCCAGAAGCAAATACTGTTCGGGGACCTTAGCATAGGAAAGTTTGGGAAACCCTGGGGTCAAAACTTTAGCAGCTCTTTCAGAATGAACGTCAGAGCAGCATGTTTCATCAGGATGAAGGCTGGTTGTGCCAGAATCCTCCACTCTGCACTGAATCAATATGCAAATAACCCCCTGCTCATCCTGTGTAGCTGCTGTGAGGAGGTTTTAATGAACTCTTTCTAAATAAGGAAGTATCTGTCTTTCCTGTAAACACATGATGCTGTTTGTTCAACAATTATCACCCGGGACAAAAGGTGCATCCTACAAAGACCACCTCCACAGCCCTGCAGATCAGTTGTTCCTCGCACAGACTGTTTGATGTCTGACTCTGAAACTGGTGGCACCACAAGACAGCTGGACTTTGATCAGACAGCTGTTGGACATCAGCGCAGATTAAAGAGACAGTCTGTGCACTGTAGACCTGTTCCTCACCTTGTAGCTGAGATATGTGATCAGCATGGTCTCCAAGAAACTGATTAAGGCCACTGACACCTGGAGCAGAGAGGAGAGGGGGATTAGTGAACCCAGCGAGTGCAGACTCACTTCCTCTTCTCTCCTCCTCCTTGCTTCTCCGCTCAGCAAAGCTTTAATACAATAAACTGCTGCAAGCATCTCGTTCATGCATTCGATTTATGTGCACTTTCCTCTCACCTGTATTGCCCATACAGGGACCCGTCTGTTAACACAGAAAATCAAGTCCCTGTCAAAAACCAGGAGAAAGTTTCCTCACTGCTTCTGCACGTCATTCCAACACAGAAATCAACATTTTAATCCTAAAGAAGACGAAACCGGTTTGAAACCAGACTTACCAGTTGATTTTTGTTGGGTCTGTTGCATTTGTACAAATCTCCGTCCGACAAAATGCACTGTGGAGAAATGATGACACAAAAGCAGGGTGAGTATGTTTGTGTGTGAGGATGTGAACCCAGTGGGGGAGATTTTCATCAGAAGGAGAAGAAAACGCATCTCTGAAAACCTGCAGGCAGTCGGGATCATAACGCAAATTTAATTTCTGCACGACTGCACAGAGAAAACTCCCCGTATGAGCAAACAAACAAACTGAATAAATAAAACAGCTGGAAAATAAACAAGAAGCTCTTTCCACAAACAACCTAGAGTCATGCACCGACTAACTGTTAAGTTTTCATGGACTCGTTCTTATCTAGACGGTTTGGACTCAGAATATGAAGGAAAAAAGTCAAACAGGAAGTGCGTCTCTCACCAGGGGTTGGGGTTAAAGTCGTCGGGGTTGTCCAGGCTCACTCTCACGATGTAGAGGGCGCAGGTGAGGATCTTCAGAGAGAAGTTGAACAGGCGGATTCTCAGGCCTGTGGGGCAAAAGAAATTTAACATGAACCTGCACCAGTGTTCTTTGCTTTTACTAACAGATTATATGAGGCCAAAATGTATGGGACCCCAACAGATTCATATTTAAATAAAAAAAACAACATTTTGAAATAAATATCATTTTAATACATAACAGAAAAACATGTAATATGGCCATTAAATTGTGAAATATGGCACTATTATTTTGAACTATGCTTTACTATTCTTTAATATAAAATTATTAGTATTAAATATTTCAAAATGATTATTTTAGCAATTTCATACTTCATAAAAGAATTACTTTCTATTTATTTTCCAGGCCTTTATAAAATAAAAGAAATAAAAAGTCCATTGTGGAAAAGTACATTATGATTTTTTTATTTCTTTTTCTAAGAGCTTGGTGAATGAATAAAATGTCATTATTTCAAAGATTATGAAATTGTTAAAATAATCATTATGAAATTTAATCATAATATTTTCATATGAAAAATAATATTATAAATAAAATAAATAATAAATAAATTAAATAATATGATAAAAATAGTTTATAATAACATTGCTTTATTTTGAAATTTAATAACCATATTTTATATTTGTCTGTTATTTATCAAAATTATATTCTTTTTTAAAATGTTGTTTTTATTGATCTTATTATGACTCTTTTGGGGTTCCATAAATTTGAGCCACATTCACCTGACATGTCTAGAAAAGTGTCTGGTTTCAAGAAATTAAAAGACAAAAATTATATCTGAATTGCTGAAAAAACCCTGCCAATGGGGAAGGAAAAAATCATTATTATGTCTTACTACAAGAACGTAAACAATATTTTAAAAGCCACTGATTGGTGCAAAAGAAAAAACAAGAGGACCAAACATAGAGCCTGGGAAAACTCCAGAAAATGTTTTTTTCATTCTCACACTTCAAATACACTGCAAAAATCTAAGCAGGCACTTCTGTCTTATTTATACTGAAATGAACAGTAATGACGTCTGAATTTATTTAACCTACTAAAGCAATGTAAGAAAAAACACTTGTTCAGATTTTTGCATTATAACTTTTTTATTTCATGAAATTTGAGAAATTATACTCCTTAACCCAAAGGTGTGTTAAAAATAAATAAGTCTTCTTGTTTTTCTTATAATAATAATAATTAGTAATAATGTTTTTTTTATAAATAAATAAATAAATGACTAAATGAATAATTAAATAGATATATAAATAAATAAAAAGATAGATAAATTAAATAATTATAACAAAATATTTATTATTTTTTATTTTTTTATTAATTAATCAATATTTTTTTAAAAACATATTTAAAGGGAATATTTTACAACAGACCAAAATGCACGCCTAGTTAAAAAAAAAAAAAAAAAAAATTAAAACAGCAATTAGACTGTAAACTCTTAAAATAACATGAATCATTTTTTTTAAGTGTGGATAAAAGTTAAAGATAAATTAAATTAGAAAAATACCAGGATGCCAAAATGATAAAACAGATTGAAAACAAAATGAGACAACCATAAATAAAAATCAATAAAGTTATAAAAATCATAAAAGCCACACTGATATAGATATATAAATAATAAGCAATTTAGGCAATGTTTTGTCTTTTAATATCTTGTATTATTATTTTTTGACTTTTCAGGTGAATATGACTCACATGAAGTCCAATATGATTATTTTGTTTAAAAAAAAAAAGATAAAAACTTGCTTTGATTTCAACTTTTGCAGTGTGTTTTATGTATAAGATTCAAAAACATGAAGCAGCATTTTCTGGAGTTCTCCAAGGCACTTTGTTTGGTCCTCTTTTGTTTTAGGTAATTGTAGCATGACATTATTCTTATTCAAAGGAAGTAAACAAGAAACTTTTCATATCATATTGGAAGAATTTCATAAGGAATTCAGACATAATTTTTGTCTTTTAATATCTTGAAATAAAACATTTTCCTGGTCCTGGTCCTTTTTGCTATCCAAAGATGAGAATTTCTCCCCCTCTGTCAATGAATCATGTTTTTGTCCTGCCTCTTTCTAACTTTGTGTTGTTTTGCCTTTGTTTTCAGAGTATAGACCGTGTTTTATTGATTGGATTACTCGTCTGAGGAAAGGTTAAAGAAAAGAAAACATCCTCTGTGACTGAGAGTCTCTGTTTGTTTGAATGCCGTTTGTTAAAGGTGCGTGAAACGCTTTTGTTGGAGGCCTATGGAGACGTTATCTGATGAAGCCCTGAAGCGTGACTGATGCAGCTCCACGCTGCTCTGGCAACTTGTCACATCTGATTTCCCCTGATGCGTAACTTTTAAATCCTGTAAGATTAACTCAAAATAACAGCAGCACTTTTTTTTTCTAAAGATGACGAAGCACCATTGAAGAAGAGGATGCAGATGTGGGTAGATTGAGGATTGAAAGTTTGAAATACGCTGGGAAACCAGAGGGTGGCGCTGGTTGTGTTTGCCATCTCCAATCAGCTTTTGATGCGACCAATCTCTGGTGACAAGGGCTCATCAGATGAAGCTGGCGTCGATGTTAAAGGGATTTGAAAGTGGACAAACAGAGAGTGAGGTAATGTTGGAGGACAGGAGGGCCCTGCAGCCTGCTGTGACATTCTCACTGGAGCTCAGTGACAAGTTGAAGAGCCGTGCCAGTGTTCCCCTGGTGGACGTTTTAAAGCTAGCTGGATGTGAATAGCCTCCACACACAATGCACCAGTCTCTTTCACACACTGCAGCGCCGCTCGTCTTATCTCTGCGGCGATGCCTCGTTTCTCAGCTAATGAGCCGTTCGCTCCAGTCCACACTGGATCACCCACAAACAGCGCTTCACAATAAGGCTGCTAACGTAATAATGAAACCCCGACAGAGACAGAAATTGGATATGCGTCATCTCTGCAGACAATTTCCAACATTATGCTTTTATATGTTTGTTTAGCAGAGAGCACGCCCCTGAGCATGATGGGAGCAGAGGAGGGCGGTGTGATGTTACCCTGCAGCTGTACTTACTTGACCTTTGGTTTTTGATGAAGAAAAGCTTCAGCCTCTCCTTGAAGGTGTTTTCGTTCACGTAGAACTCCACCTGCACCCTGCGGGGGACAGTGACACATGTCAGGGTGAGTGTGACAACACTGAGTGTGAAAAAGGAAAAAAAAACTCTGAGGTCTTTTGAAAGTATTTGAAAAGAAAAAAATCAGCAGGACATCTAACAGCAGGTTTGACGCAGGGTCTCAGCGGCAATTTTTCCATACATGAAGTACCGTACATGCAGAAATGAGTGAAAATACTTTTTCAAAGCAAAACACAACTTTTTGAAAGAAGTAATCAAAATATGAATCCAAAAAAGATGCAAAAACCTATTCTCAAAGCACTTTTCAAATATTTGCCAAAACCAGGGCATGATTTTTTTCGTGCTCATTGTCAACAGATCCCATGAAAACACCAAAAACCATCAATATTTTGATCCCTTACACCAAAAACTGAAAACTAACTAACTAGGCAAGTGTCAATGTTTTTTTTAATTTAAATTTTTCTTTTTTTTAGCCACAATATAAGCAACATTCACCTGACAAGTCCAAAAGAATTTCTCATTTCAAGATGTTACAATAATAAAACTGAAACCTAAGTTAAAGCTCAAATTATATCTCATTTGTGTGTAGAAATGAAAAAAAAAGAACTTTTTCTGGAGTTCCCCAAGGCTCTATGTTTGATCCTCCTATTTTTATTCTTTCACATGAATCATCTAATTTCTTGTATTGAAACATACTTGTTATTTCAAAAAGCTAAACAGCAAGTTTTGTATAACACAATGGCAGATTTTTTTTTCGAAAAATTCGGTCATTTTTGTCTAAATATCTTAAAATAAGCTATTTTTCTGGATTTTTTAAAATGAAAAAAATATACTTATTTAATTTCTTGAAATAAGAAAAGGTCTTACTTCAAGAATTTAAACAAGATTATTTTTCTAACCCTATTGTCAGATTTCAGGAATGAAAAAACATGCTGGAGCTTTTTCTGGAGTTCTCCAAGGCTCTATGTTCAGTCCCCTTTTTTTCCAACATACATTTACATTTTATAAGGTGTTGTTGAGTTTCTTGTATGAAGAGATTATTCTATGACAAAAAACTTGAGGAGTACATTTTTTAACAAAACTGCAGATTTTTTTTTGAGGCAACTCAGGTGTCATTTTTGACTTCTTGAAACTAGATGATGTTTCTTTGGACTTGTCTGAATTTTAGCAAGTGTTTTTGTCTGATGAATGTGGCGCTCAGTAGATCTTACACCGTCATCCCTACTCAAAATCAGACAAAAACACTTGCTAAAATGTCAGCTTGTACTGTGTTTTTGATAAGTAGGATTGAACAAACAGCTTTTTCTGGGGTCCCCCAAGGCTCTATGTTTGGTTCTCTTTTTTTGTCATAAATAAACTGTTTATAAGGGATAGTTTTGTTTTTCTTGCATGAAGACATTATTCTGTGACAAGAAACTTAAGAACAATTTTATTCACCAAACCTGATTTTTTTTTTAACGCCACTCAGACATCATTTTTGACTTTTAATATCTTGAAATGAGATGCGTTTTTTCTTTGGACTTGTTCGATGAATGTGGTGCTAAGTTTCATTTGATCATTTTTATACAAAATCAGGTAAAAACACTTACTCTAAGTTCAGATTGAAGTGTGTTTTTTATGCAAACGAATAACGAAAACATGCTGGAGCTTTTATTGGAGTTCCCCAGGGAACTATGTTTGGTCCTCTTTTTTTTTCTTATATATATATATATATATATATATATATATATATATATATATATATATATATATATATACATATATATATATATATAAATATATATGCAGTTTATAAGGTTTTGATTAGTTTCTTGCATAAAGACATTATTCTATGAGAAGAAACTTGAGAAGTAGCTTTTTTTATTTTTTTATTTTTTTTTACCAAACCTTAAATTTATTATTAATTTATTATTAATTTAGGCTTTTTCGGAGTTCCCCATGGCTCTATGTTTGGTCCCCTTTTTTAACAGTTTATAGGGTGTTGTTTTCTTGCATGAAGACTTTATTCTATGACAAAAAACTTTTTCTTGAAACTTTTTATTTTTATTTTTTTACCACAAATGAAGATTTTTTTTAAGGCAACTCAGGCGTCATTTTTGGCCTTTAATATCTTAAATGAGATGCTTTTTTTCTGGACTTGTCAGGTAAATGTGGTGCATGTTAAGTCTTGTTCAATCATTTTGACTCAAAATCAGACAAAAACACTTGCTCAAATTCCAGCTTGTAATGTCAACGAAAGAGCTGGATCTTTTTCTGGAGTTCCCCAGGGCTCTATGTTGCGCTGTTTTTTTTTCTTGTATTACCATGTTATTTTAAGACAAGAAACTTGATGAATACATCGACAGATTCTGTTACTCTTTACAAATAGTAATTTTTTGTCTTTTTTTGTTGTCTTTCTGAAATGTGCTGCAATTTTCTTTCTGATTTACAGTTAGAGGGAAAAAGCCTTAAATCATAACCTTTCCTGCATCATCACTTTCTGTTTGCTGTTTAATCTTTCAAAATGACATTCAGGTAAATACACATGCACGCTCAAACTGGTTGGACAATGCATAAAGCCATAATAATTCATACAGTGACATTTCTCTAACAGTGCACACATGCTGTGAGCACGTGCATACATGCTGTTTAACGGCTCAACCTACATGAGAATTGTAATCAGAGAATTTGTGTTTGACTCACATCAATCTGCTCTTCATATTTCATACACACATTCATGATCTTTAAACCACAACCCCAGACCTCGATGACTACGGTTTGCACATAAATAAATGAGGACGTGAACAGACAGAGTGCTAACACAAAGTGTGTTTTAATAATTGATGAGCTCTTGTCAAAGTGTACAGCCCTGTTTCTCACTTATGATGCTGTTAGTGACAGATCTGAAGCGCTTGGATGATATAATGGGCTTTAATCGGCTTGACCAAAGATCTCCTAAGCCTACAGGATGGTGCCTCCGTCGGCATTTGAGAGGAGACCTATTAACATTTGGTGTAATTTAGAGAGCGTGTTGTCATTAATGAGCAGAGAGGGGACGTAATAATAGCAGTGTACGCCCAGGAGGGACCTCTGGAGCTTCTACCTTTCCTGACAGGATGAGTACAGGGTGCAAAGAGACAGAGGAAGGAGGGCAATTACAGCTGCAGGAGCATCCTGCAGGAGGAATGTATGCGTGGAAAAGGAGTGTAGGTGGGAGAAAACATCAGCATACGCTCCATCTGTCTGCTATCCCCCCTCACTTCCCCATCTTATAGCTGCATCGCCATGGAGACAGCTTCCAAGGCAGGAAATGTTCACTCACGTGTTTGAGTGTTGTGTTGTTTCCAGCACGGGGAATTATCTGCACCAATCACAAACGCACGTCTCTGTGACTCAAACACACAGCTGCTGTATGTGAAGCACGTAAAACCAATAGGACTGATGGAGAGCCCGTGATAAAGACGCGTAGGAGAGCTCGTAAGACCGCCTCAAGCTGTCAGAGGAGACAGACAACAGGCTGCGTGTTTACCCACCTGCAGACAAACCTGAAATCTGACTCCAAAACAAACTGTTAGGATTTGTATTGTCTGATTTCCCATGAGCAGTGCAGCAGGAGTGGCTCGACGTGATAGGCAAAGCCTGCCAAACCAGTCACGTGCCACTTTCCATCAAAAACCTGAGGCTTTATCTGCCCATCGCACATAAGAAGACACATCATAGATTTCAAATCAGTCAGCCTGCCGCACCAGATCTGACAGGTTTCAGTTAAAGTCAATGCGTTAGCTTACACAGGCTCCGGCAGGTCGTAGCCTAACGAATCAGGATTACAAGCCTTCCATCTTAGCTGAATGCTGGAGCAACAGATCATTTGGAGCCTGATAGGAAGTCATGCACTGAATAAAACATCTGTTGACTTTCAAAATAAAAGACACCGTGTCCAAACCAGATGATATTTATGTTGACTACAACAACAAACTGACATAATGAGCAGAGCCCGACTGGGAGTCAACATTTTAGCGGTTTAACAGCCCAACATGAACCAGAAGAAGACGAGTTAAATATTAGGGCTAGGACGACATGCATTTACCAGATTCAATTTCAATTGCGATTCTTTGATATCCCAGATTTACGCCATTTTTTGAACACCAGACCATGTAAAAAATAGGGATGCACCGATATGAATGTCTTGACTGATACCAGTATCCAACATTACTATAGCTGTTATGGCTGATAACCTTTATTTACCGATATCAATGTTGGTAGAAAAAAAACAAACAAACAAAAAAAAACAATCTGAGCTGATGTGTCAAGGTAGTTTAGAGAGAAAGAGCAGCGCAATCGTGAGAAAAGACGAACATAGAGAGGATCAAAGGATGGAGCGCAGGAGGTGAACGTGATCAAAAAAGGAAGTTTTGTCTGTTATTTGGATCAAAAACAGGAAGAGAGACATAAAAGAAGAGAGTCCGCTCTTCTTGGGTAGTTTTGGTGTTTACATAGTCATAGAAAACAAGATTATTTGGGTCTTGAAAAATTGTTCAGGATGCTCTAAAAATGGCCAGCAGCTTTAGTCATAGTCCTTGCTAACAAATTTCAGTTTAAAATAAATAGCCTTTTCGTTGTTTCTCTTTTTCTTTAATAAAGAAATAACCAATTAATGAAAAACAATGAACTACTAAAGGACTAAGACTAAAACAGATGAAAACAGTAATTAAGCCATTCTATCAAATGAGTTTATGTATGTTTATGTATGTTTATGTATGTATATGTATAATTCCTCCTGAGTGTTTTTTTTTTAAATTAATTAATTAATTAATTCATTTATTTTTTTATTTTTATTATTATTCTTTTTTATTTAATAACCTTATTTTGTTTGTTTGTTTTGTTTTTGTTTTGTTTTGGTTGTTTGTGCTGTTTTCATTACTATTATTACTTGAGACAATTCAATTTGATAAAAAATGAGTTTTGACTGATTGAAAAAAATAAAGTATAAAAAAAATAAAAATGGCCAGCAGCTAATGAGTAAATATCGGCCGATACCGATATGTTAATGATATTGATACTGATTTATCGTGCATCCCTAGTAAAAAGTTAAGTGACAATGATGTCTATTGACTTTATCTTGACTTTATCCCTAAAAATGAACATCATATGTGAGTAAGTTTTTAGGATTTATTCAGGTGATCTGACATCTCAACTTTTTCCAACCCAGCTTATAAACAAAGACTAATATGAGGGACTTAAACTTAAAAATAAAGAAAAAAAAACAAAAACAAAAAAACTTCCCATACTGCGATACAATGATTTTTTTCTCCCACCCCCATAAGGTATAATCTGGTTTTGGTTTAGTTTTATTTTGAAAGTAAGCAACAAAAGAGAAACAGCTGTATTAGCTCTTGATGCTAAGATGAAAAGAAAGATGGAGGACGCACCCATGGCAGCATTAAGTTTCCCCTTTTTTCCTGTACAAGCCCCTACGAAAGAAGTAATGCGTTTGTCCGAGCCACAATGAGCTTTTTTTTTATAAAAGCATACACTCTTTTTTTAAAGAAAATCAACAGTTTGAATGCTCTATTTAGCAAATTGGCAGACCATAAGCATACTGTCATCTGCATATAATCAAATTAAAGATGCTATAAAAGAGGATCTGTTTTAATTGGACTGTCTCGCCACCTTCTGGCCCGGACTCTCACACACGCTGTCGTAAAAATGTGAATTTTAACTAGGCGTGTGTTTGTTTTGGAACTTATAATTACATTGTAAGTTTGTACCGTAAGTAAATAGCCGGCTATATGTAGCGCTACTAGCAGCCTGGTGCTACGATGTTTCTGTAGGCTAATGTGACAACAAGCTAACTGTCAGTACAGTAGTTTAGTAGCCATCCATACCGTAGCGGTGATGCCGGATGCTCTAAGACATGTTGGTAATGTGTAACATTGAATGAATGACTCCTGGTCTTTCTCTCCCAGTGCTCATCTACCATGCAGAGCTAACGTAACCTCACTTTTCATTTTAGCTTGTGTTTTAGCCTTTAGCTTATGCTCTATCACTCTCCTGTTTATCTTTCTTCTGCTCTTCTGTCCTTTTTCTGTCTGATAGTTAGGCTCCAGTGTCCACCATCACTACAAAATTAATCACAGAAATTGTTTTCAGCAGAGAAAAACACAGATCTCTCTTCTCTCTACTAAACTTCGTCAGCCGGCGTGGTCTTATCATAGAGACTTAGACGTGCTGTAAGCAGAATGGGAAGTGGGAAATAACCTTTATGGGTGTTGAAAATCTCATTTTAAAGTGTGGATTATGATCAAACATATGTCTATCTAACTGAACTGTGTGTTGGGAGTACAGAGCTGAGAACTTATTGCTTCAGTGCTGTGGCAGTGAGGCTCAACTGATGCAATCCTTTTATTCCAGCAGGCGCTGCACATTATGATCTAAAACCAGCTCAAACTGAGGTCACATAAAGCTTTTCCCCCTCTCAGCAACATACCGCTACATCCAAACCCACTGCAGCCCTCTCTAAGCACTTACCCTCTTCTCCTCAGCATCCCAGTCATTTAAAACCCCACCAACCCAACACCAGCTTTACAGTCCGTCTGCGGTTCGATTACCCAGAAGCCTGACAGCATCTGCAGCCGGCTGGCGTCTGTTAACCCCAGGGTTCAAAGATGGTCAGCGAGGCATGATCCAGGAATGTTTGCACACGGTCAGAGCAGACGCAGCATGACCGTTTTTCCCCAACTAACATGTGAACGAGGTATGTAGAGCCTCTGGAGAACATACGTGACAGAGTCAGGGATAAGTTCATGAAGAGAGGAGAAAGTCTTTGGATAAGATTAAAACAGACAGGGATAGCATTTTGCATTGCCAGGCATCAAAAAAAGGTGGTTTTAAAAAATGACAAAGGACCAGCCAATCAGAGGGAAGGGGGTTTATGGAGCAAGGAGCCTTACAGGTAGGGTCTGCAAAAAATAAAATTTCAAATTTGACTGGAACAATCCTGCTCAATCGTCACTCTGTGGGGCTCTGTGCATGTGTGTCAGTGTCTGTATCTGCCTCAACCCCCTTGTCTGCCTGTATGTTGATGTTTTGGGTGTGTAGGGATGTTTCTGGTTGGGCAGTAAGCATGGTTACATTAACAAATCATAGCGCGCCAAGTGTGTACGTGACTTTGTGTGTTGATTAGCAAGCTGAAGAAGCTAACCAAAGCGGCTACGATAGTGAACGTAGCACAGAGGAAGAAAAACACAACTTAATTGAAACAAAACTCCAAACAAATAAAGCTTCTTACTAAACGAGGGGGAAGCTTGGCTTGACTTGACACGAGAGTTAGCTTTCTGCTAACTTGGTATGTGTCAAATACCAGTGGTTAGCTTGTACTAACATGCTAAGTCAGGTGCATGGCTCTCGAGTCCCTTTCATATAGAAATGTGGTGCTACAGGTGGTTGCTGGGCTAGTGAGTGTGTTCACGTAGTCACGGTTGGAGAATGTGGGTGTGTGCTGCTGCTGGCACTGAGCCAAGGAGGAGGAGCCAAGTTTGAATTTGTGTTCCTGCGGACCAAGGTTTAAATAGTTTTGGATTTGCCATTATAGTTTAGTTTTAGTTAGTTTTGACTTTTTTTTTTCCATTATAGTTTAGTTTTAGCTAGTTTTGACTTTTTTTTTTCCATTATAGTTTAGTTTTAGTTAGTTTTGACATTTTTTTCCATTATAGTTTAGTTTTAGTTAGTTTTGACTTTTTTTTTTCCATTATAGTTTAGTTTTAGCTAGTTTTGACTTTTTTTTTTCCATTATAGTTTAGTTTTAGCTAGTTTTGACTTTTTTTTTTCCATTATAGTTTAGTTTTAGCTAGTTTTGACTTTTTTTTTTCCATTATAGTTTAGTTTTAGTTAGTTTTGACATTTTTTTTTTTCATTACAGTTGAGTTTTAATTAGTTTTGGGGCGGGAATTCTAGTTTTGATTTAGTTTTGATTTTTGCAGCAAGGCTTAGTTTTAGTTTAGTTTTTTCATACCTTATTAACCAGGTGCAGGATTCAAAAAGGTCAGAGTAAATATTTTGTCATATTGTTTATTTTCCAGTTCAACATAGTGCTCACTGCTCAGTCAATGCTGATACTGAACTTTTGGCTGCTGCCTTAAACACAAGAAAATAATATAAACTTAATATAAAAATAAAAACTAAAATTATATAAATAATGTTAACATGAATTATATAAAAATAATAAAAACATGAATTAAATAACTATATAAAACAATATAATATGAGCTTTAATAATTAGAAACTTGGACTCTGTAACACTAAAGTCAGACTCACATGAAATTAAACTATTACAGATGCTCTAATTCATTGCTCCACTACGTTTTGTCGCAGCACAGCGCACAGTCAGTCAGTGCAGTAAACAAGCCTGTCCCAGTACGTCGCTGTGATGGTGCTGTATGGCGCTGTATGGCGCTGACAACTGCCGAAAACTGTCGTAAAATTGGTTGGGAAAATGTGTCGGATTAATTTAAATCCTAAAGGCTGTTAATATTGTCAGAAACAATAACTAAAGGCATTTTGTCTATAATTTTAGTTAGTTTCAGTTAGTTTTGTGAACACAAGATACAGTTTTAGTTTACTTATCGATAGCGTTTTCTTTTCTAGTTTTTATTAGTTTGCGTTAACTGCAATGTATTTTCAATTTTAGTTTTTGTTTTTAGTTTCATTTTAGTTTACTATTGTAACCTTGCTGCGGACCCTACCTTTAAAGGGACAGCAGCCAAAACAGAGGCTGAAATAAGGATTTGCTAAAACTCTGGTGTAAGAAATTATAGATTTTTTTATGAGCTGCACAGGGTCACCAGTGGGTCAGAATAAAGACTAAAAAAAAGCACAACACCCCCTCTTTAAGTAGTGATCACAAAAGACCCATCACAAGTGTTGGCATAGCAACAAACAGCCCAGCTGATCTCAGCACACAGACCAATACAGGTCGTATGACAGCAGTGTTTCCCTCTGCAGCCTGAAGCATTCTTTATCTCATTACTTCATTTCTCTGCCCCTGATATGACACAGCAAAGCGTCTGGAAATAGAACATTTTCCCATGAACCTCCACTCCAACAAGCGCCCAGTATAAAAGCTGCTGGTAGTCTAAAAATACTACTCCTGTGTGTGAATATTCAAAAGGTGCTGGCATCATAGTTTTCCTCTGCTCCTGTTCCAGCCGGTGAGGGAAATACTCGTAGCTCTGCAGAAACAGCTGAATGAGGAAACAGGGGCTGAACCGACACTGGTGGTGGAAACCGTACAGAGGGAGGAGTGACCATTTCTGTCACCAGCAGGTGATGGATTAGACTGACAAAATCAACGTTACAGAGCATGTGCGAGCTATTTTTGGTCCTCTGAGGCTTCCATATGCTCTATAAGCTGCTGGATACATGCATAGGAGTGCTGATGAGTGTCCTCGCTCTGTGTGTGCATATGCAGCAGAGTTTGTCTGACTGCTTCATGTCTCTTTTTTTCAGGCTTTTGTCTGATGTGCTGCTAGCTTCAGACACCTCCTGAGTGTTTAAGTATAAATAGTTCAGCTCAGAAAGCAGCAGATGAAGTTAAATTTACTCCATCTGAGAAAAAGGGCATTAAACCGAGAAAAACAACAGAAATTACACCTGAGGGGGAAATTTCACAAAAACCAATGGTGCTATTTTCCCGAGAATGGAGGCGACAAATCCTGCCACCGCTGAAAAGCTCCGGGACGTGAGCCCAATCTTTAACATGCTGCAGTTTGTCAGAGAGGAAAAAGCACGGGGTTGATCAAATTATCAGATAAAGGAGAGCACTGAGAGACAGCTTAATAGGAAGTTGATGTGATAACATGGATGATGAACGATGGCTTTCAAATTCTCTGCTCCCCCTCCTTCATGACATCCAGAGGAAACGATGACAGCAGAAATTCATCGAACTGTTTCTTAACTAAATGACCAAACGGAGGGAAGTCATTCGACCGTGTCATTAACAAACTTGTGCTGACAGATGAAACAAATCTGTGTGTGTGTGTGTGTGTGTGCAGCAGCCCTTCTGGTCTTTGACCAGCCCAAAACGACACATGTCAGCCGGCTGTTAATCTCTCTTCACTGGCTTCCAGTAGCAGCTCCAATCAGATTCAAAGCTCTTCTTCTGGCTCACAAAACATTAACAAGAACGGCTCCTTCCTACCTGGGGTCCCTCATCCAGGTCTACACTCCTTCTCGCCCACTACGCTCTGCTTGTGAAAGACGCCTGGTGCTCCCAGCTCAGCGTGGCTCCAAATCTCTAGCCAGACTCTTCTCCTCTGTTGTTCCCTTTCTACTTTAAGAGATGTCTGAAGACTCATCTGTTCAGGGAACACGTAGACCCTAAATCTGACCCTTCATCTCTTTGTCCTTGGCGGGAGACTGAGCCAGAAGGTCTCAGACCCAGCTCTTAGTGAATTTTTACCACTGATTATTGAATTCTGTTGAAGGGTGAACTATATTAGATAGGATGGTTGGAGATTATGAAGACCTTTTGTACACGAATGCCTCTGCACAGTGTCTCCATATGGTTGATACTGCCTACCATGGCTCCTTGAGGTTCATAACTAACTGTAAACCTCTGACTCATCATTGTGAGTTGTGCTCTCAGGTTGGATGGCCTGCTTTGGCGACCCAAAGGCTCACACATTGATACACTTTTATCTATAATTCAGTTCTTGGTCTGCCCCACTGTTTATTTGTTTCTATCATACAGAAAAGTATTCGACAGTACTCTCTGCATTCTCAGGACCTCATTATGCTTTCTTTCCCAAATGTTCAGACTGAAATTAGGGAAAGGGCCTTTAAGCTCTGTATACCCTCATCTTTAAACCAGCTGGAGAATCACTTAAAGCTCAAGGAGCTGGTGTCTTTGAATGTTTTAAGTCTAAAATGAAAGATATGGAGGCTGGTTCTATAAGATGTCAGTGTTTTAGCTCCGCTGTTTGAACAGTTGTTTCCTCGAATGTGGTTGTAATCCATTATCTAGTGTTTTATTGGCTGTGCTTTGTCTCTATTTGTACTTCCTGTCTATCACTTTGTGTTTTTGCTGCTGCCTGTCTTGGCCAGGTCTCCCTTAAAAAAGGGGTTTTTAATCTCAATGGGACCAACCTGGTTAAATAAAGGTTAAATAAAGAAATCTTCTTGCAGTTAACCTCATCCCCTGCAGCCAAATAACTTGCAGCAATTTGACGCACAAACTAAGGTTTTCCCTTCTGTGAAACTTTTTGCTTGTGTTGTATGTCGCTTTTGACAAAAGCGTCTGCTAAATTTAACCGTGAAACTGTAGACAAGTTAAACCGTCAGAAGCGGAGCTCAGCTGAAAGGTGGGGTGTCGTGCAGCTGTTTGTGTGGAGGCTCAAAGCGCGCCTTGTTACTAATAAACCCTGACGATGGAGGGCATCAGAAACAGGTGGGCGTTACTATATTTTACATAGTCTATGGATTTAGGTCTGTGTAGTCCTGCGTTAGTGTGCGCACCTCCTCTTAATGCAATAACCTATGTTCATAGACAGTAAAATATACAAACGTAGGCTTTGAGACGTAGTAAACTTTACAGGAAGCCCAGTGACAGCTGGGATAGACTCCACCCCCTTTTGCCTCTAAAAGGGAAACACAAGCTGTGTCCCAATTCAGGGGCTGCAGCCTACGGAGGCTGGATTTGAAGACTGATTACGTCACAGCGGTGCGTCGGAGGCTGTCCCAATACGGAGACTCCTCCAAATGCGGCCGACGAATCTGTCCTCCGTTTCAGGGGCCGCGAAGGACGGGTTTGTTGAATCCTTCATAGCCTCACATATCCCAAGATTCATTGCGTATGAACGCCGAACATGATGGACACGGCCGAACTCCAAAAGGAGTCCTGATTTATACAGATATGAAGGATTTCTGGCAACAACTATGTGATTGTGTTTCTAAAACGTGAAAGAATATTTGGTTTTTCCGTGTGAAAATGTGTTGTTTGGGCTCTTTTCAAGTAATATACTGTGGAAAAACAGTTCTTTATGAATCTTCTCATTATTTTATAAAAATATGTCCATAAATGTAAATTCTCTTGGGAAAAAAACTTACTTGGAGTTTTTATTTATTTATTTATGTATTTTTTACAGGGAATTCACAAAAGACATTAAATCATTTCAGCAGCTTTTATTTTACACTTATTTATTTATCATCCCCCCAGCACTTGATCAAATGTTGAAAATGTACGTTGTTGCCTTACTCTCATGTAAATGGTAGATCTATACTCTATCAATAGGGATAATAATAATACAAATGATATAATGATAAAAATGATGATAATAATAATGATAATAATAATAACAACGCAAAGTCATAAAAAGATAGTAAAAATCATCCTGTTTAAATGTGAGGTTTTGGTTTACGTGTGTTTAAAAGTAATGTAAGCCTGACAGGTGAGGGCGGTGCTGTGTGACGTCGAGGGTGACAAACAGGAAATGCTTCGTAGACCAGACCGTCTCAATTCAGTTCGGCCTTTGCGGTCTTCGCAGGCTATAAAGGCCGGGTCCTCCGAAGGCTACAGCCTTCGTAGGCTGCTACAGCCTCCGTAGGCTACAGCCTCCGTAGGTAGCTGTGTCCCTGAATTGGGACACAGCTACAGTGAAGACAACTTATGGATGGATTTACATAATTCTCATGTCCAGGAGGGGGCGACTTCATTAATTCTGGGTGAACATTTTCAACAGGTGCCGTCTCGTGCATTAGTTTGAGGATGTTAAGTGAGTCTGTCAGTCTTTCTGGCTCTTAAACAAAAAAGAAACTGCCAAAACAGCGAACCCTGGGTGCCAAAACTGAACTCCACAAACTGAAAGAGTGACATCAACTTGGCATTGATCACTTCTGAGGCAGAGTTCACGGTCAGGACAGCTACTAAAGAGAAAAATAATGTGCTGCTGTTTTGTCATTTTGATGTTTTGAAAGAACTCAGATGCATAAATAGAAACCGAGTAAACAAAAATGACAGCACCATAAAACAAAGTAAGGACCTGAGTCAGCGTTTTTTACTGTAAAATGTTCCCAAACTGCTCAACTGACTTTGAACCGTCAAGAAAATGAGACTGTCCTCCTCACACAGCCTCACACACCTGAGACCATGTACCTCATAATGATCCCGTCACGGAGCCGTTTGTTGGGACTACAGCAGGAAATCGGCATCATAAATCAAGGTCACACACATAATAATGCAACATCCACTTACAGTGAGTTAAAGGGGAATAAATCCACCTTTAGGATTTATTTTAAGACATATTTCGTGTTGAAATGTGGGACCTACCACGTCTCTGAATCGGGCTCCTCCATACCAACAGCTTACATCTCTGTGCAGATGTGCAGATTGTGGTTTGTTCATATTGAGCCACGTTCGCTCATGTTTAAGCTGAAACCACAACGTTTCCTGTTACTTTAGAAGACAGCTCAGACCTGTTCCTGCGACCTCACAGTCAACCAAACGTTGTGCCAGGTGTTTTGAGTTTTACTGCTCTAAATTTGTGAAAAACCAATGAGAAACTAATCTCTGAATGTGTCTGAACATTCATGACGCCACTTCCGCCCAACGAGGAGTCAGATATGTGATTGTGAGTCAGTGTGTGTGCAGGATTTTCACCATGCAGCACACAGGATGTAATGTCCTCTGTCAGCGTTTTAACAGATAATTACAGCCTCACAGGGCGCACTTGTATGTGCTGATCGCTCTGCACTCAGCATGTCCCCGTGGATCACGATGCATTCTCCAACACAGGAACATCCCTATTACCCCGACACTTGAAGCAGAGAACAGACGCCATCGCTCTGAAGGATCATTGAGTCTGTTTTTTAATTTTAGAGCACATCTTGTGGGCAGTCTGAGGGTAAATGTGTCGTTACAGATTGGAGAGCTTTGTTTATGCCGTGAAGACGGAGCAGAATAACGCTTCCTCACGAATCACTGTTCTCTATTAACTCTGTGTCACAGCCTCCTCATTTTCATCAAGTGGCAAATGGTAGAAAATGAGCCAAAGCTGTTATCTGGTGGGATGCACGTGTGAAAAAAATTATTTTAGAAAAGTTCAAACTGGAGACGGAGCTTTTTGGAAGAAAAAAGCAGAAACAGGGCATGAGCAGAGGAAACGTGGCCATTTTTTTTCAAGCCAAAATGTGTGCTACGGTTAGGAGCACGGGTGGCGTTATGGGTGGGTCTAAAGGTCCCAGGCCCACCCTAAACTTTTCCTAAAATGTTTATACTTTTCTATCAGTTTGAAAAAGAACGGTGGTGAATTTCATTAACTTGGAAAAAATCCTCCTATTTTCATGACATAACTATCTTATAAAAACAAGAATTATTTATTTCAAAATTTCATGTTTTATGTGATAATTTTTTTCAAAACAGGATTTCCCATGATGCTCCGCTGCATGATTCATAGCTGCATGCAACATGTTTTATGTTTCTTCAACAAGATGAAGAATACAAATTTTTAAGGTATTCCTTTACTTTTCATATTCTTGTTTTAACAAAAAGTATCTCATTAAAACAGGAAATTAAAAAAATAAATATTTCTGTTTTTATGAGATAGTTAGATGTGTCATAATACAGGAAATCCAAACATAATTAAATAAATTCCTGTTTTCAACGAGATAGTTTCTAATAAAAATAGAAAATTAAAAAACCTGTTTTTACAAGATTATTATGTCTTAAAAACAGAAAATTCTAAAATATATATTTTAAAAATAAATTCAAAAATCCTGTTTTTCAAGATAGTTGTGTCGTAAAAGCAGGAAATTTTTAAATAAATTTAAAAATCAGTTTTCATTATAGTTGTGTTGTAAAAATAGGAAATTCAAATTTTGAATTCAAAAATTAAAGAATTCCTTTTTTAACGAGATAGTATCTTATAAAAACAAAAAATTCAAAAATAAATTTTTAAAAAAATCCTGTTTTTAGAGAAAATTATGTCTTAAAAACAGAAAATTCTAAAATTAATAAATTCCTGTTTTTTAGGAGTAGTATCCTATAAAAAGAGGAAATTCTTAAATAAATTCCTGTTTTTAATGAGATAGATTCGCATAAAAAAATGAAATTCAAAAATAAATGAAAAACCAATTTTTATGAGACAGTATTGTTGTTAAAACAGGAGGATTTTGTTTTTAATTTCGGTTGAATTTGATACAACACTGTAATCAAAAGAGCATGGTATTTTTGTCACTTAATTTTCATGTTTAGTTAGCATTAGTTGCTCTGTCTTTGTAAAACAAGCTATGTTTTTGAGCCTGCTGAGAAAAATAAAATTATGAAACATTCATCTTCATGTTGGCGGGATCAAAACATTATTTTGGGAAAGACTGAAGATTTTTATTTATTTTATTTCATTTTACTGTGGTTAGTGTCCTTGCTATGACAGCATATAAAGCAAAAATGCAAATTAAAGGTGAAAACTGCAACAAAATCCCCTTTAAAACCACACATGGTAACACTGGTATATTGTTAGTTATTTTTATTGATTAAATTAATGATCTAAAAACTTTTTTTAACATAAGGCTAAGCCAAAATTTGTCTGGCCCACTCAGAACTGAAATCCTGGCTCTGTCCCTGGTTGGGAGCCAAACTCGCGCTGAAGTGTGCTCTTGGCTGGAAAAACACACTAGACACACTCAGCAGAAAAAATAAGGAAATAGACCACGTGAAAACTTTTACAACCGTTGTTCAGGTTAGGTCACCTCGGGAGTTTGTGGCAATAAATTAATGTGGAAAACAGATCAAATACTTCCTCTTTCCATGGATTTATATCAAATTCAACCCTAGATTTTGTTTTTATTTTTAAAATAATGGATGAAATAAGTATCTACTTAGCATTTTGGTGCTTAGCTGTGTATTAAAGTGATGATTTTTGGTGGGATGTAGGAATGAAGCATCTCTAAATAAGATCGATCAACAGGAGACTCAGGGGGTTAATGTTTGCCTTCTTGTGGCCTGATGGCTTGACTCACACTTGGTATTTTTGGTGTTATTTTCATGTGACTTCACTTCAAGTCATGAAGTCCTTTAGAGAGACAAAATGACAGACTGGCAGATATCAAACTTTTTGATAAATGACCTGTAAGCTCTAAGGGTTTCCTGTTTCGCGCCCACTTGTCTTTGTTTACGGTTTGATGCGCCAGCACAGTTGTGGGACCATCAGGCCTAACTTTAAAAATCATGTCTGGGCAGTCTAATTAAGCCATTCATCAATTTATAAGCCATTGGCATAAGAGTGTTTGGTATTGACTGCAAATTTAGTCTGTTATGAGGATTAATGAAGTTTCGTGGTGCCTTCTCACATCCAGTGACTTTCTGCAGTGAAGGACACCAACAAAGTCACAAAAGTCATTGAGTTTCAAGCTCAGGTACCAAGAACTGGCTCTAAATTACTAAGATTTGTGTGAAGGAGAAAACACGTGAATTTAGGTCCCTGACAGGGACATACCATGGTGGTCGCTTCGAGGTCAACAAATCTCGGGTGAAATGAATCTTTCTGTTTTTATCTACTTTGATCTTTAATAGTTGGTTACAGCAGAACATTTCTATGAAAAATATTTCCTGTGAACTTCAACACTAATGTTATGCCATGACTTCTGCAAGATAAAGGCTTTTCTTTGAATGTTCAATAGATCTGTCTACTTTATTTTACAACTTGAACAAATCTGCTGGATGGAGCTTTATAAAGCGTCATGCTGATGATGAAAAAATATTGACGCAGGATTTGAAGCATCAGTGCCAGAAGGAGAAGTTCACATAAAATATGGTGGGGAGCTCAGAGGATGCTCGAAAAAGACCCACCATCTGATTGGTTACACTCTGAGCTTTTTTTTTTTGAAAACTTCATTTACTGTAGAAAACTATTTAGGGAGCAATTAATTATTTTTAAATGTTTATCTTAGTTCATAAGAAATGCTGCTGTGCCTGGGAGCTGTTTGTGACTAAATGCCTTTAAACAAAGTTAAGTATCAGAGTTTGTATCATTCAATATTGTGACACCAGTATTTTCACTTTTACTGCAAATGAATATCAGCTCCAAACATGAGTTGGCCTCCTACTTTTAATTGGTATCAGTATCTGAAAAAACATATTGGTCTATCCCTAATCCTTGGTCCAGCTCCACTCCATTGCCTGTTGCCTGCGTGCTTCGTAACCCAATGATGATTCTCTCCTCGCTCATTTTGGGCTGAAAAACCTCAAACAAGTTGACTCCTGGCCTGGCTGTCCTCATTATTAAGTTTTTTTGTAAAATAAAATCTGGTTTTGACATGGTTGATTTTATTGTGGAAGTTATAAAGTGTTTAATGATGTTTCTGTGCACAGCTTCCTGTCCCGCTCAATCTGCTTTTTGGAATATGACGCGTCACAGCTCCAGAATCCAGCAACAATCGGAGTAGGAATGCAGGATATATCGGTATCAAAATCGGTATCAGCCAATATTTACTCATTAGCTGCCGGCATTTTCAGAGCATCTTGAGCGATCTTTCAAGACCCAAATAATATTGTTTTCTCTGACTATGTACACTCCAAAACTACCTAAGAAGAGTGGACTCTCTTCTTTTATGTCTCTCTTCCTGTTTTTAATAAAAAAAAAACAGAAAAAACATACTTTTTTGATCTTGTTCATCTCGGGCGATACATCCTTTGATCCTTTCCACTGTCGTGTTTTCTCAAGATTGTGCTGCTCTTTCTCTCTGAACTACCTCAACACATCATCTCAGATTGTTTTTTTTTTGTTTGTTTTTTAACCAATATTGATATCAGTAAACATTAGGGCTGCAGCTATCGAATATTTTAGTATTCCGAGTAATCTACTGTAAATCCCATCGATTAATTGAGTAATCGGATAAAATATATTTTTGTTTAGTTAAAGAGCAGTTATTTTTCAAATGAAAATTTTTCTCTTTAGAAAATTTAATTTTCTGATACAGCATGTCAATAAGAGCACTTGCTTTGGTAGCTCCAAAATTTGTAAACACACTTTGACACATTTTCTGTTCCTTGTACATCTCATCAAATGTTGTGGACCCAAATGGCACCCGTTTTGTAGAATGACCCATTAGTCTCCAAACTCCAGAAAAGAAGCTAGATTTGTTGCTAGTTGCTATTTTGTATAAGATGTAGCTTGAGGGGTCTGAAAACTCTCTTAATATGGCCTCAGCTCTATTTGAAATACCACTCTTTGATTTTTTTTTTAAATTAAACGATTCCTCGAGGCGGAGAAAATTACTCAAGTAATTTTTGTAATCGAGTACCTCGAATCATTCGAGGAATCATTTCAGCTCTAGTAAACATCAGTATCGGCCAAAATTTTCATATTGTTGCATTCCTAAATAGGAGCCTTCTGCAATTGATGTAGCGTGCTCCGACTTTTAAAATCCAATCAGGTCTCAGGTTCATACGCTGCAAAAACTGAAATCTTATCAAGTGTTTTTGTCTTATTTTCAGTAAAAAAGTCTTTTTAGACTTAATATGAGCCACATTCACCTGAGAAGTTCAGAAAAATGGCTTATTTCAAGTTATATAAAGACAAAAATGAGGTAACTGCCTGTAACAAGTAAACAAAACTGCTAGTGGGGCCAGAAAAATGTGCTGGTATATAAAACATTATTCTAATCTTGACAGGGGTAATTCGGACCTTATTTTTGTCTTTAAAAAACTTGAAATAAGACATTTTTCTAGACTAGTCAGGTGAATGTGGCTCATATTAAATCTATAAAGACATTTTTCACTCAAAACAAGAAAAAAACAATTGATAAAATTTTAATTTTTTTGCAGACAAACAAATCCTGTTTGCGAACATTTCAATTCAATTTTTGTGAGATTTGAGTTGAGATATCTCCCCTTCAACTTCAGTTTATACAAAGAGTGATGCAGAAATTTGGAGATGAGTTACATTTTAAAGCTTTGGTTGGTAATTTTCCTTGATTCATCTTGAAAAGAAAGTAACATTTAATAAAGACAGAAAGGAAAAATACAATCAAGTTTGGTGAAACATTTCAGATTCCTTCCTACAGGTCTGACCTCCAGACTTCACACCTTTTATCGCCGTAATATGAAGGTAAATGTAATCTGAACTGACTCTAAATACATTAACAGGAGTCGAAACAGGATCATCCACATTCTTCTGATCAGACTCGCTGCATGCAGACACAGTAAGAACAGAACGAACTGACACATCGGTGTGATCGCACCCATTTACCATGAAACAGAACAATCTCAGAGCCTCTCATGTGGTCAAATCCTCTGATATCACACATCCACAGAAGTGACAGAGTGCAAACAGTCAGTCAGGGGACAGGTAATACACCTGGGATCAGCTGGTAAGAACAAACAGGCTGCCTTTTCACCATTTCCTCCAGTGTGTGCCAATCGGACGAATCTGCTCATCTCAGAAAAAACAGTTTTTGTTTTTCGTCTTTTCAAGGACAAATGTTGAAAAGGAAGCCACAGATGGATTCTGCACCATTACCCCAACATTCATCGCCTCCTGCACAGGTAGTAAAATAACCTCCAGACACGCTCAAGGCATCATACCCACAACCCAGAGTGAAATACACATTCCTGATTCAGTGCTTGCAAAACGTTTTCAGTCCTGTGAACAGTCGTCATTGCAGACACAATCCATGCCATGCAAGCATGATGCTACCAGAGACTTACTGGGCATTGGTTGAGTCCATACTGTACTCCTCTTGGTACCTGGACGCAGCACACATGGACACAGATAGGCAAAGATTAGGAGAAAAGGGAGTTAGGGAGGAAGGGGAAGGGAAGGAGGGAAGGCAAAGAAAGGAAGCCACTCAGGATGCTAATGCAATCACATTGCATTCATTGGCATCTTGAGACAGAATGCAACCTTGAGGGAGGATGTGAGCACAGCTTGTGCAGAAAGGAGGAGTCAAAGATTGGATCTGACACGGCCGGTACGAGCGCTGTTTGTCTCAGAAAGCTGCGTCAGATCCAGTGTTTGAGGAGCTGCTTCGTCCCGCCAAGGTTTCATCTTAGCACTCCTCGTAAAATACAAACATTGACACTTTAAAAAGTCTGAAGCACAGAGAGTGGCTCTCTGGGCTTTTAACTCACAGGGACATGCAAGAAAATAAAACCACATTGAGTTCATCGTAGAGAGCGCTTCAGCTGAACAGATGGGACACTTAATGCAAACCACAGGGGGTCAGTGGACACAGCCTCGTGAGGGCTGACATTTGGAGATGACCACTGAAGGAGCTGACAAACACACACAAACCCAGGTATTGATCGCAGTGATTGACAAATACACACAGCTCTGATGAGCGCGGGGTCAAAGGTCACACAGTTTGTTTTGAAGCAGAGCATGTTGATTGTGTTCTCCAGTAGGAGGAGCTAATTTGATTCAATGCAAATGAAATCCAGTGCTGTTGGAAAGTCATGAAGCCACATTTTTAAGGAACATGTCTTTCTGGAGCTGAGTATGTGGGTTGCCAAATCTCTGCCAATGTCGAACAGCTTCCTGTAGGTGTCGGTCCCAAGAAACAGCATATCCTGTCTGACTGATCTGGAAAGGGTCTGTGCAATAGGACAACTTCAAACTGGTGTTCCCAAAACTGTGTTGCAACATTATTTGAATTATGAAGGTGTGGGGTGTAGGGATGATTTCACATTTAAAATGATACAGTACCAATACCTGGTACCTGGCAATCGGTATTGGTACTCAACGGTACCAATTTTAGCTACTTTTGTGTGTTTTTTTGCAGTAATAAACATTGATTCTTTTGATACTAAAATCTGAAATTTTTTCAATTATCATATTTCTTCTTAAACATAACCTTGCAGTGATGTGTTCATGTCCAGCACGGAAAATTGCCCACTCCCCACTCCCTCACAGTCACAAGGATGCGTTAAGGTAACCTAAAAATGGACCCTTTTAATTTTACGTGAACTAGTACTCTGTACATCAGACGGAAAAGTACCAACAAGGGTGGGCTGAAAAGTTCGTAGCCTGACAAGGAAGGAGTTTTACTATAGCGGTGAAACTTGGCATGCATTAAATTCAACATTTTCTGACTCTTACAGCATGGTTTATTTTCAGATTAACTGATGCTGATGTAGTGTTTGAGGACTTCAAAAAAGTAGAATCAGAGACATTTTGTGAGTATGGATAAAATCTGGCATCATGGTGTTTTCAAAGATCTGCAGTAAAAGGGGTTAACCTCCAAAGACATTCACGCTAACATGGTTGCTACATCAGGGGATGATGCTCCAGCTTTATCAACTGTGAAAAAGTGGGCAGCTGAATTCAAGAGGGGTAGGGAGAGCCTTAAAGATGACCCAAAGCTTGGATAAAACATCAAACTTGTTGAAAAATAAACCATGTCCTAAGTGTCAGAAAATGTTGAATTTAATAGATGCCAATTTTCATCACTATGGTGTAACTCTTTCCTAGTCAGGCTATAAACTTTTAAGCCCTCCCTCATAATTTGGTACCCATCCCTAGTGGGGTGACATCTCCTCTGGAGAAACAAGGTTTGTCATCACTGGGTGCAATCTTAATGCAGAGAGATATCCAGATGAGATTCTGCACCCAGTGGCGATCCCATATCTTCAAAGTCCGGACGATGGTGCTCGTCACTACCGAACAAGGTTCCTTAGAGACCAACTCCAGAATTTTGGAGTAGAGGGGATGAATTTGTGTTGCCCTTTCTTTTACGTGTATTCTTAGTGTTTTTGTCTAGTGGATTTATCTTGTGTTTCTACGGGTCTTGACTATCCTCTGTTTTATCCTAGTGATCCTTGTCTCCTGGCGTCTATGTGTCTGGTTAAGTCTTCTCATGTGTTTAGGGATGGGTACCCAATTAGGTACTTTTATAGGCACCAACCGAATTCTGTCTGTTGTACCAAATACCAATTTATGTAAAATCAAACGGTACCATGTTTCGGTACCTAAATGTATCATGACTGTGAGGGAGTGAAAGAGTAGGCAAATTTCCTACTGGACATGAACACAGCACTGCAAGTTCACATAATGAGAAATAACTAGGGATGTCCTGATACAAAACACTGATTGGTATCGGCATCTGATATGGCTATTTTTGGAGTGCTGTTGTTGCTACTTCTCTTTGGAAAGCAATGATAGTAAAACAGCGTCTTGCAACATTTGTAAAGTTAGTGTTCCTCCAGGAAACAAATATGATTCTTCATTTACAACAGAGTCTCCCAACGGAGAACAGGATTTAGGGTGAGTAAGGTATTGGATCAGTATCGGCAAAACATATCATGAAAAAATCGGATCAGATTGGAAGTAAAAAAATCTGTATTGGACATCCCTAGAAATAAATATGTGAAATTGAAAAACTATGACATTTAATTATCAAACAAATTAATACCTCATAAACACACAAAAGTACTCTAAATTGTTACTGTTGAGTACTGATACCGGTTGCCAGGTACCAGGCATTGATACCGGGTTGTTTCAAATGTGAAAGGTACCCTATCCTACATGTGTTGACCTTTTCGTTGTGTGTGTTCTTTGTGCTTATCTGACTTGTGGATTTATCCTGTTTCTTTGTTTCATTGGTTTTCTTTAATGTTATTTCTTAGTGATCCTTGTCTTGTATGGTTTTCTTTGTGTTTCCACGTTAGGTCTTCTGTGTTTCCTGTTTTATTTTGTACTTCAGCTCTATATGTGTCTGTTTTAGAGGCCATTTACACAACAACGGTTTCAGAATGAAATGCAAAGGTATGGTTGCATTTCGGCCTCTTGTTTACATTGAAACGGCGTTGTAATCAACCTGAAACGTTAACTTTGAAAATGGCTCCTGCCCTTGTTTCCCCTTGTGCCTTCATTGCCCCTCATGAGTTACACCTGATTGCTGATCCTGCTTTTGTCTGTTTAGTGTCAACGTTTCTTCAGTTCCTTTTTTTTGTTCATCTCATTTTCTTGTCTTCACATCGTGTCATGACTTGTCATGTTTCTTGCTCCAAGTGTTTTAGGCTTTTTGGATTTTGTATCTGTTTTTGGGCTTTTTGGGGATTTTTTTCAGTTTGATAAATGTTGAGTTATTCTGGTTCCTTCCTTTCTCATGTTTTTGCTTACTTAGGTCTCGTTTCTTGAGACTTTGATGATCCAATCCACCAAACAAAAGTCAAAGGTAGGGTAGAAGGTGACGGCATTGGTAAAGAAGATTTGGCAAATTTGCAGCCCACTCACTCATCCCACAAATGCATGTTCCTTAAAAATGTGGTTTTGTTTCCAGCAGTTTAAGGTTTATTACCAAGAAGCACTGTTACAACAAAGAAATCATCTACCAAACACAAACTTTATATCAAAGCAACAGGTAACACAGCATAACGAGGACTTCTAAAGCCGGCTGTTTGCATTCATCCAACAGACGTTTATCACAGAGGGCAGTTTGACTCAGATGCTGCTGTCACAGGTTAAACGTCTCCTGTGGTAAAAGTCTTGGGAAATGCAACAGGAAGCAAAACCTCTCATTTTTCTTTAAGCATCACAAAAGATTCTGGACCAAAACTCTTCCTCTGAGCAAGTTTTCCAGCAAATGTCTGACATTTTTATCTGCAAACACTGGTAGAGGAATAGTAATTGGGTACAGGTCACTTTTGTTAAAAGCCCACTCGATTGCAAATATCATCTCGTGACATTTAGGAACCGTTGATGCAAAGCACATCTATAAATATAATTTCAAAAGCACATGGCTGAAGAAACCAGTCTTAAGCTTGAGAATGGTAAAGTTAAAGATGAGGGCATTCGTCACTGAAAGGTCGATATTTGGCGTTCAGTGGCTGAAAAGCTTTGTACACATGGAACACGTCACCACATTAACGCCATCTGAAATGGACTAATGGAGTGTCCATTAAACCCAGGAAGCAGCTGGGTCACAAGAGAGGACCTGAGCCATCTCACAACCTTTTGGCATTTCAAAAACACAACATAGTCGATTACTGCGGTCCCAAGGAGCCAATAAAACCCTCCGCTGTGGGACTCTGCTGCAGCCAAATGGCTTTTTGACCAGCGACTGTTTACAGTGATAAATCATCTTCACTGCTCCACCTTCTACAGAGGCAGGAGAAGACGTTTAATGAGAGAAAAATAATCATTTTTAGGTAAGTTTTTCCACAGGGAAAAGGTGCAACTAAGCCTGTTATTTATCTGTTGATAACCTGATCAGACATCATGGTTAAATATCCTGAAAGTGCCCCTCAAAAAGTGAAAGTAAAACAAGTGTTTCTTTAATTAATTGTAATAATTGTCTTATTAGACTTTCTTGCGCCACATTCACCCAGCAAGTCCAGAAAATGTCTCATTTTCTTACTCTTTCCAGGAAATTCAGGCGTCATTACTTGTTGCTAGGCGCCACACTGTCGGTTCTAGTTGGTTGTTTTCGTCTATTTTTTGTCATCTTTGCATTTTGTACGGCTCATTTGTTGGGCATGGGCACCAAACTGGTTTTGTCTTCAGCAATATTTTTAATATATTTGCCTGTAGCATGTCAATGCTAACTGGTGCAAGGCCAGATGTTTCCCACAAGGTGACGAAGAAGTGAAAACATCGACCTGTCCTTCCATCCACCGTTATTGAGAACGTAAGATCTATCTCCAATAAGATGGACGAGCTAGCCATGCTAACCCAGCAACAGAGGGAATACCAGAAGGCAGAGTAGCATCATACTATTCACAGACATGGCTAACAGAGCTAACATCAGACACCAACACCACATGTGAAGAGCTTCACCTGCTGTGAGCAGACAGGATCCAGAAGACAGAGACTGAACAGACTGCTGAAGAAGCTCAGTCCTGGACCCTGTGGAGGTGGAGGCTGGCTGACTGGACAATGATGGACAAGATGTCAGCATCTATTTTCTTATGGAGCTTTTTGCACTTTCTATACACTTTCTTACTTTTGTTTTCTTGATTGCTGCTGTGACTCCTCCTGAATTTCCCCTCAGGGATAAATAAAGTATTTTCTATTCTACTCTATTCTGTACTTTAATATCTTGAAATAAGACATACTGCACCAACACTGGAGGACTGGTGAGGAAGTATTTATAAAATTTATATTATGAAAAGACAGAATTAGCTATAAAACTAGGCCACAATTGCTTTAAGTAATTCTATTAAATTGAAATTTATTATATTTTATTATGAAACAAAATGATATTTTTTACCACAAAAACAAAAAGTACGAAAATTGGTACCGTTGAGTACCGGTACCAATTGCCTGGTACTGGGTATCGGTATCGTATCATTTGAAATGTGAAAGGTACCAATCCTTATTATAAGATATTGTTTAGTTTCTTGTATTTTGACATAATTCTTCTTTCAAGACAAATTTATAAGCTTTATAAGCAATTCAGCAACTTATTTTTGCCTTTTAAAATGTGAAATTAGAGACATTTTTCTGGACTTGAGTCTGATAAGACAGTTTTATGAGCGATGTGTTTTCCTAAGGAAAAATACTGCTGCAAGTACATTTCACAATAAGGAGCTGGAAGCTGGAAATCTGATCCTTTTCCCTGAAAAATGAGAAAGCAGTCACAGATTTTCCACAGCGTAAAGGGTTAAGTGCCCAATAAACTTGTTATAATTTGGATGTGGGCTCACTTATCTGTCTAATTTATAGAGACAGAGTCAATCCCAGTTTGTGCCAACATACTTAAGATATCAGAGGGAATTTAAAGACTCACAAAACATAGATTGATCTGTAAAAAGCAAAACTGTCTGTCTTAAAGGATAAATATAAGAGGGCTTGTCTTATTCTAAATCAGGAAATAATCACAGTGATGATAAGAGATCCTGAAAAAACACAACCAGAGTGACTCCTCTCCCTGCTGTGGGCTCACTGTTCATTTGATGGCTGTTTACAACACTTTAATGAGCAATGAAGATGCTATCAAGCTGCTAAAAGCTTCAGCAGAATAACAGTGTAGACAAACACAGGCGCCCTTTGCATCCATTAGCTTAGAGCAGATACAGTCAACACACAGGCTCCCCTGCTCTGTACATCTCTACAAACAGTTAGCATCACTCTGCCCTTCACATCTCACGCCAATAACAGTAAATCACGTCAGCTGGAGAAGCCAACTGATTCTCACCTCTGCGCGGCTCGTCTGGAGTCCCACGTCTGAGCCGAGTCTCTGATCCAACAAGTGCAGAACGACCCAAAGAGTGCTTTCAGATTAGCGTCGGTGAGAAGCGCCTGAAGGACTGACTGATGGAAAGTGGGAGGGCCTCCCGCTCACACTCACGTTCCCTGTCTCTGCGGCACTTTCAAGGGCAAATGGGAGTTGTAGTTTCCAATCTGTGGAGCGGCGGCCGGAGGCTTCCTCACACACTACAGCTCCCATACTGTTCCTCACATGTTACACAGGCGGCTCGGGTTCTCCTCGCCAAAAATATGACAAGTCCGTTCAAGCAGAGTAACTTAACACCTGGTCAAGAGGCAACACCAACATGTAAACACAACAAGTACTCTGCATTTTAACACATCTACAGCTAAAGACACCACATCCACAACTTCTCCATCCTCCCTGGATCACGTACCTGTTTCCAACCCACAGCTGAGAGTCCTTAAATCTAATAATAAAACAGCTCACACACTTCAGGTCGACAGTGAAACCTCAGCTCTAAATCCGTCTGCAGGTATGTCAAACTGCTGGTAACCATGGAAACAGGCCCTCTGTACCAGCTTCAGCAACTCTTCTGAGTGTTACTTAAACACGTGTTGAAACTGCAACAATAGAGTCACACGTGTTGTTTTTTTGTGTGTTTTTAAGCATATACTGAATTTTAATGACACTGAATGTTTCTCTCATCCTAGGCAATAACTGCTCAATTGGCTGCTTCAGTGTCGTTTACAAGCTTCTGGCCCTTCACAACAAGATGTGATCACAGAGGCTGCTACGAGTCCCCAGCTGTGTGTCAGTGCCTATAACTCTCACACACTAGCAGCTATGTACCTCTGAGGACTCTTCAACATGCAGACTGCAGGAGCTGGGATCAAATCGCCGAGCCACAGACACCCAGAGCTGCAAGAAATGGTGCTCAGGGTGTTGGAGAAGACCTCAAGTAAAAGGTGTTTTTCAACCACAAGAAGGCCCAGCCTGCAGGGTACTACTTTCCAAATCTTCAGGGACTCTGGGAGGCACAGCCTGCGAGCTGAACATTGTCACATACTTTTGCCCACATGTAGCAAGAAAAACCACCAGTAGGTGCATCTCAAAGCAAGCTAAACCCATGAAGGACAGTGCTTTCCAGATGTAAAACCTGTACCAGCCAATCAGAATGAGCCCCTGTCATTCAGCTGTGATGATTCAGAACCACAACCTCTATTTCCAAATGAAACCATGAAACTAGAGTTTTCAAAAATCTTCACTTTGGCCATAGTTTTTTGTGGATGATAGGCATAAACATATAAAAGCAAATGCTGTCTCTCAGATACCTGGCTACATGTGGACATGGATTTGGTTTAGTACCCCCAAAAATGGTCTTCTTTGAGCCTGATAGTGTGAATGTGTCTCTGTCAGCTCCCGGTGTTCCAGTTCAAAGAGTGACCCTGGAAACTAGAGACCTTCAACTGAACAACAGCTGTTCAAACACAGAAGAAGTCCTAGTTTAGTTTTATATAAGTGTCATATTCTCCTCAAAAGATCAGGTTTAAATAATGATTTAAAGCCGTTTGAGAAGGATGCATCCCGCTCAAAGTTGTTGATCAACAGGCTCTTTTTTTAAGATCTAACACAGGTCGATCTGTGTTGTCTTCATGCTTTAGACCAGAGGTCCTTAAACCCCTATGACCCACGGCCGGATACAGCTGCTCCCCACACTGCAAAATACTAAAATCTTACAAATAGGACTGTCGCTGTAACACTTTAATTAGATTAATTAATTACACCACAACTGAAAAAATGTGGATTTACAAATCTTCTCTTCTTTCTTCTTCATTTGATTAGTCATGCACAATTACAGTTTTGAAATGTCCTAGAATTCAAATTTTATAATAATATTCGGGGACCTTAGGAAGATATGAGATCAAGATCCTATTAATGATTAATACAGATTAATTAATTACAAATCCCAATTAGATTCATTTTTTTCAGTGTTTTTGTCTTAATTGGAGTAAAAATCGTCTTATCATACTTGATATGAGCCACATGTACTGGTTAGTCCAGAAAAATGTCTTGTTTCAAATTATTTAAAGAGAAAAATAAAGTCTGAATTGTTTGTAACAAGTGAAAAAAAATCTGCCAATGGAACAAGAGAAATTTGCTTTAAACTAGAAAAATTTCTAAATAAATAACTTTTCTCTTGTTCCATTGGCAGATTTTTTTTTTTTTTTACTTGTTAAAACAATTCAGACCTTATTTTGTCTTTAGATAACTTGAAATAAGATTTTTTTCTGGACTGGTCAGGTGAATGGGGCTCAGATTAAATCTTAAAAAGACATTTTCTACTGGATATAAGACAAAAACACCAGATAAATTTCAGTTTTTGCAGTGTAAGTATCCTTTGGTACCATTTTTTTTTTCATTTTACATTTTTTAAATTTTGATTTATTGGATTTTGAAACTGATTTTCAAAGCAAGATTTACTGTGTTTGTAAGTGTCTTTAAATTCATACTTGGAGCCGTGACAAAAACAAATTTCTGTTTTTACTGCAGAAGAGAAAAAGTTCCATTGATCTATCTATCTATCTATCTATCTATCTATCTATCTATCTATCTATCTATCTATCTATCTATCTATCTATCTATCTATCTATCTATCGATGGATAGATAGATAGATAGATAGATAGATAGATAGATAGATAGATAGATAGATAGATAGATAATCAAGGATTGAGAGGGGCATATGTAAAGAAAAGAAACTGAAACTTAAGTATCAATCTCATCCCCCAAGCCCTGATCAATACTGATCCCAACATTGGCATCAATATATGATATTTTAGATCAGGGGTGGCCAACCTGTAGCTCGTGACCTATATATACATATACATAAATAGTTATGAGTAGTGGTGTGCTGATCAATCAAAAAAATTGGTATATTGATGCCTACGTTGGGATCAGTATTGATCAATACATGGTTGACGAGATTGATAACTAAGTTTCGGTTTCTCTTCTCTAAACACTCTCAATTGTAATGTGCTCATAGCTTTCTAGATACATGGAAATGTATTACATTTTAATTTTATGTCATTTAATTTATGTGTAAGAAAAAGTGTGTTCGTAAGACCACATGTGTGATGTGGCTCTTTGTAGTACCACGGTAATATTTGTGGCTCTGGGTCTCTGACTGGTTGGCCAGCCCTGTTTTAGATTGATCAGCACACCACTACTCATAACAATATCTATATATTTTTTATGAATGGATCGAAGAGCCACACATCAAAAGGCAAAGAGCCACATGTGGCCACCCCTGTGATAGCCTATCAGAGACGAATCAGGAGTAGCCAACCTGCTAGAAGCCTCAACGACACAAGATAAGTGGTGAAAAGGTTGGAGGATATTTAACCAAGAGTGGATGGGTGATTGTTTTTTGTTCAATGGAGAGAAAAGGCTGTTTGTGTTGAAAGAATGCAACCTGCTCCATCGTTTTAAATCCCGCTAGTAGGAGTACGAAAGCTTGGAAGGCCAAATGCAATCGGAAAAACTGTCAAAGCAGTCCCTGGTGTGTGGAAGTAGAGCTACACTAAAACAAAAACAACAGAAAAGTGCATTTCAGTTTTAGTTATTGGCTTAATCAGCTCCTAATGCTGAAAATGTTTCACTGATTGATGCACGAAATGCACAAATCCAAGAAGGACTTCACAGCTTTTCAGGTTTGCTGCAGAGGCACAGCTCAGATTACAGCTGACAGCACTAGTTGATGAGTTCGGCAGCTCAAGCCAAATTATCCCACATCATTAAGACTTTAATTGATTCTCTGCTGGTCCGGCTCCACGGCAGAAAAGCCAGAGTGTGGACGTGATCGATAATTTGTCCTGGATGTAAAAGACTTCGTACACACATGTTATGTTACACAAACAGCTACTTAATTAGTGAACAGAGGCATGCATCAGAAAATCTATTCTTCTCATTTTTAGGAACATGCGTAGTAAACAGAGTGCTCGTTATTTTCAACAGCAGAGATGTCATCCTCCCGCTTTAATGAGCAGTAATGATCGACAACATGTAATTTACCCCGAGAGCCACATCCAGAACCCCTCATTAAACCTCGGGGCACTTTGAGTGGAATGAAGGTTTAATTGTTCTGCCGAAGCAGGGCGCTATAAATAAGAACACAAGAAGAAGAAGAAGAAGAAGAAGAGGAGGAGGACGTGCTGTAGCGTTGTGTGCCAAATTAAAAGTCGAAGCCTTGTGCAAGTGTTTACAAGCAGAGTGTAATTAGGCCGTGATGGGAAGATGGGAACAAATATTAGAGAGCGTGTTTTTAAGTGGCAGACACACTCCTCAGTCATAGTTTGATTTATGACGCTAATGTAATTAAGAAGTAATGATAAAACCGTTCACCGTAGAAACATGACACCCCCAGAAAGCAAGTAGATGAGGTTTGAACACACACAGCACAAGAGATCTGCAAAACAACACGTCTTATTGTGGACTCCAGCCGACATTAATCTTCACCTTTAATGAAACAGCATGCGTGACCATTACTTCCTCTTATTTCCCCACGGGCTGCTGCTAACACCGGAGGAAAATCCTGCGTGGCTGCTGCGGTATAATGAAGATGTAGACGGCACGATAGCTCGTGCTTCATCATGTTCAGGGAGACGAGAGCATCCAGAGTGAGACGGAGAAGATGCAGAAGAGGATCAGTGAGTCAAACTTAAAGATGGTGTTTTCTGTCAATACGGACACAACAAAAACCCTCACAGGGACTGGTTTCTGTATCCAAACAGCTTCAAGGTTTCGGTTTTTCCTGCAGAGACTCTCTTATGAAACTAATCCATACCCTCTGCCTGCTGTAGAGCCTTTTCTCCACCAAAGAACAGATCATGTACCTATTAAAGCTCAGCTGCAGCTCCTGCAGAGGCTTTCTGCTGCATGATATCTCCCTCTGTGTCCCAGTTTTCTTAATCCGTTTAACCGCAAATTAAAGGATAAGACCAAAACAGAAACATGCAATAAAAAATGAAATTCTTCCATGTGAGAAGCAACAGTTTGAAGGTGGATACGGAGGCTGGTTTAGGATTGAAGAGGTGGGAAATGTGAGATCAATCAAGATCCAATACAATTCAATCAAATGTAATGCAGCGGGAAGGGGTGCAATGCAGTGAAATGTCGGAGAAAAGCGTGATGCTCTGCAGTATAATATGTTAAAATGTGATTTTTATGATTTTCATTCTGCTTTTTTAACACCAGACCATGTGAGAAAGTTGATTGATGATGATAAAGATGTCTACAAACTATGCCAGGATCCAAATTTTCCTCATGTGAGTCACAGACGAACATTTTGCCCTCTGCTCAGGGATGGGTATCAAAAACCTGTTCCTGCTAAGAATTGATAAGAAATGTTTCAATCCATTGGTATTATTAGTAGGGGTGGGGAAAAAAAATCCAAAATCGATTTTTTTATTTGACAATATCAAAATTGGGATTCTTTGTCAAAAAAACTTTTTTTTTCAAATGCAAATTCTTCATTTCAGTCTATGTTTATAAACTGGATTAGAAAAAAGTTACCACTTTTCTCCAGCAGAGGGTGAAATGTTTCTCACTGATTCATGCGATGCGCATTTAATGGGAAAATATGGCTCCTGATATAGTCTGTAGACATTATCATCATCATTTAACTTTTTTTTACATAGTCTGGTGTTCAAAAAGCAAAAATTGTAAATATTGAAGAATCCCAGTTTAAATCGAATCAGCAGTACAAAAAACGTTGAGTTGAATCATGAGAATAGCATATCATCCCAGCCCTAATCGTAAGCCTTTGTATTTAACGATTCCCTTATCAATTCCTTACATTATGGAGCCGCAGGACCTTACTTCTACTAGTCTGCTGCAGCTAGCTTAGCTTGGCTTACCAGATGAAAAACAGTTTTGCAAGAAAACTCTTATTCAGGATTTTAGCTTGAAGTTTGACTGAAGGACTAAACACACAAAGAAATGAACATTATTCTCACACCAGATTCCTATGCATGCCATTCAACATGTTATAGGTCCCCCTATTTACCCCAAACTATATTTGTAGTGCTAGCTTGATGCTAATGTAAAGAGGGGAAATGCATTGAAATTTTAGCGGTAGGTTTTGCGTTTCTTCTCGAAATGACAGAAAAGTTACGTGCAGGCTCACAGCTGGCTTCATAACTACAGCAAGGTTCCAAACAACTTAGAATACTGTTATAACCACTTCTAGACACTAGATGGCCTACTTGAGTCAATAACAGATTTCAAACCTTACATCAACGTCACATGACTGAGCAATTTTTACTTATTTCTGTCTATTTACACCCAGAGATGTCCACATCCAGTAACCAATATTTTATTTATTTACTCACAAACTCAATTTAATGTTGTTGACACAGAAAACATGTAAAGCTACTTTTTGCATGGGGAAAAATTAGATAAAGGCATTGGTATCAATAAAATCTTATCAATACTTATCCCTACCTCTGCTGGAGAAAAATGGTAACTTTTTTCCAACCCACATCATAAAAAAGACTGAAATCAAGGCCTTAAATTAGCAAAAAACACAAATAATCTCTTTTTAACAAAGAATCCCAATTTAAATATGACAAAACAGAAAATCCTAAAACTTTTGATACTTTTTTAAAAAATGTATTTTATTTCATTTTATTTTGTTCTATTTTTTATTATTTTTAATCTGCTTTTTAATTGAATTTTATTTCTTTTTCTTTTAATATGTTTTCTCTGTAAAGCACTTTGAATTGCTTTGCTGGAATGTGCTGTATAAATAAACTTGTCTTGCCTTATGTGAATCAATTTTTTTCTCCCACCCCTACTATCCAGCTTTGAGGGGCCGGTTTGGGCCAATACCTGATACCAGGATCAGGATCGGTACATCACTAACATGGCCTATAAATCAGATGGAAATCCTTGGGAGGTAACTAAACATTAAAATATATTTGAAGCCAGTTGTGATGAATGGACTGGGTGAGGAACACCCAGTCTTGCCTGATTGATAGTTGGTCCATCCTATTATGTAGCTGTTTATTGTACAGCTTTGTTGCTGACGGCCAAAAGTTACTTAGACCAGAAACATAATGAAACTCTGCATACTGCATGAAAAGCCTCAGACAGACTGGACGAAGCTCTGCAGAGGCCTCAGAGCTGCTGAACTGACAAACAGCAGAAAGTCAATGCAGCACATCAGTCAGTCAAAAAAAAAGCTTCCCTGAAGTTTCTCTTATCTCAAACATCAGACTGTGAAACAAACTGCTGCTGCCTTGATGAAAACATGACTTTGAAGTTCTCACTCAGCTCTCAGATTCAGATTCATTGCGCACCAAGCAGCACGAGCCAAATGCCCGTTTTCCAAACAGATTTTTCACAGAGAAGCAATGTGCTGTCTCGCCAAAATAAATCTGTGCTAGTGTGTCTGTTTTGACCACATCCTGTGTTTAAAAGATGTTCAATCCCTCTGTTCCTGAAGATCCTCCAAGTCTCATTTAGTCTATTTACTACCAGTGTTTAGAGGAGTCGATACCACGCAGAGAAAGCAGCACACACCCGAGCATAAAGGGAGTCCCAGGTGCTGTAAAGTATACAGATAGAGATAAATCTTTACAGCCCTTATAATTGGTTTTGTCACCGCTCCAGTCTCATCCTCTGCCTCTCCATCCCTCTTCAGCCAGCTGGACGCGACTCTCCTGCTGATCGTGTTTCACAACCTGGGCCGCCCTCTGATTCCTGACATCCCATCAGCCTGTAGGGGACACCCAGTCACTGTGTGAAATAATCATTTCTGAAAGAGCGAAGTGATGTGCCCGGAGGGTGATTCAAGCCAAGCGTTTATTCATCTATTGAAGATAGAGGAACTTAAAAGCTTAAATACATCAAATGATGGTCCAGAGGTGGTTTCAGGGCAAACAGCCAAGTGATGCATTAGGTTTATCAGCCTCTGCCATCGATAATTATAACATATAGGATAAAATATCTAAAGGGTGCAGTATTAAAACAAAGTCTGTCAGTTATTTATGACTCCCAAAAACTTTCTGGCATCTTATACTTTCATTTTGTTCCCAGCAGCAATCAGCTGACTCAAACTCTGACAGATCTCCACAATGACGACACCGCAAGCGCCATTATCACAGCCTGTAACACACACCACGATCATCATTTACTCATAACTGCCACTCTGACACGACCTCAGATTAAAAGTTAACATTCAGGGAGGAAAAAAAGTCCTGCAGCCAGTAAAGTAAAACATAAAAACGTAGAGGACACCTTGGGTGGATACAGTAAAAATATCATTATGATAATCATCAGGTATAAGAATTATAGTTTGATGGCTTCATTACAAAAAGAATAATCTGTGCTTTGCTTTACAGTCCAAGGTCAGAAATCACCGTAGGGTTGTAAAAATGTTTTAGTAGACGGAAAATTCATTTTGTGCTCATTCTGTCCGTGTTAAACTGAGACAGAGCTCTAGTTAGAAAAACGACCACACATGACAGTTAAAGGCGCTTTAGTTCCTGGTAACACATCCACAAGCGCTAAATGGTTCCTGTCTGTGTTCGCAACACGGGCCGAAGACCCCGTTAGATTCTGTAAACCAGGCCAGCAATGTAGGGAGAAGGAATAAAAGTAATAGCAACACACTGACAGACCACTAGAGGGCAGTGAGAAACAAAGTTGTAGGGATGTACGATATATTGGTATCAATATCAGTATTGGCCGATATTTACTCATTAGGTTCCGGCCATTTTTAGAGCATCCTTAACGATCTTTTAAGACCCAAATAATCTTGTTTTCCCTGACTATGTCAACACCAAAACTACCTAAGAAGAGTGGACTCTCTTCTTTTATGTCTCTCTTCCTGTTTTTGATCAAAAAAACAAACAAAACATAATTTTTTGATCGCATTCATCTCAGGCGCTCCATCCTCTGATCCACTCCATGGTCGTCTATTCTCACAATGGCGCCGCTCTTTCTCTCTGAACTACCTTGACACATCATCTGTGCCAATATTGATATCGGTAAATAATGGTATCGGCCAAAATTTTCATATCAGCTAGAATGCCTGGTTCAAAGACCCCAAAACAGCTTCTCTGTACCTCTTTACCCTCTTAAGCAAGAAGATAGAAGAGATCAGCTGATGTTTTTGCTTAAGCCCCCAATACACCAGATACGTCACCTTGTTTAGTCCGACAAGCTGCATGACTGACAGACAGCTGGAGTCACAGACCGAGGAGTTCCCACGCTTCCCACTCCATTGATAAGTCTTTCTTCATTCACGTTGGGCTGTAAAACCTCAAACCTGTTGACTCCTGTCCGTTTATCATCGTAGTCAAGTTAAATCCGAACTGATTTTGACTATAGACTGCAAAAAGTAGATGTCATCTTGCTTGGATCGAAGCAAGGTCGACACAAAAAACTGCTCCCCCTGGTCGCTGGCTGCAGTATAGGTCAAAAAATCCATCTCCCCAGTCATTCCAGATGGGCTGTGGTCAAACTTTAAAAAATTAATACACCTGGTAGAAATGTTTCTCACGTCCGATTGTTGTGGTAATTTGAATATATCATTTGGCTGCCTTGTTTTCAAGTCCTCTTTTTTCTGAAAAGTTTCGTTTTCATTAGTTATAAGAGGTTAAAAACGAGGTTTTACGTCACACATTTAACGATGATTGACAGCTGCTGTTCTTGTGTATTTTTTGGGGGGATTGTAAAATATGTCGGGAGGTAGAGTCAAGAAGTGATTAGACTTGTGAAAGAAAAAAATATTCACTTAGATTTTCCCAGAATCCCTCACAGTCTCTACTGCACAGACTCTGGCTACCAATGGCTGCGCCTTTGACGGGGGAATTTTGGCTTCAAAACCGTACAATGGTAAATGGCGGGGCCACGCTGCCCACTCTATATACAGTCTATGGTTATATGAGACGGACTGCAGACGGATCTGGTGTATTTCAGCCATTAAAAAGTGACACCCTTGATTGAGGGCTCTGTTTGTGATGTACCCTTCTCAAACAGCTTTAGATCATCATTAAATACTAAGATTATGACACAAAACAAAACTAGGATGCATCCGGAGGACTCCACTGACACGTTCAGCTGAAGTCTCCAGTTTCCAGGGTCACTCTTTAAACCAGAACACCAGGAGCTGACAGAGACACATTCACACTATCAGACTCAAAGAAGACCATTGTTAAGGAGTTATTAGACCAAGTCCATCACAGCTGGGGGTCAGCTTATCGTGGACAGAGGGAGGGGAGAGGAAATAAAAACACTGTGGCTGCTCCACCAATCAGAAACATTCAGCTAGCAGGCCCCAGGATGTACTACTTTCAGGGGTAAATTAGAGCTTAATTCCCTCGTTGAAGAGCATTTTTGGTGATGTCTACCTGAGAGGATGCTGTAAGTCAACTAAAATTACTGACATGCCAGAAATTCATCCAACCCGTCAGGAGCAGATGTTCACGACTGGCTCTGCTCCCTGAACACTTCACAACAAACCCTCTACGATCCGGCAGAAATTTGGCAGGAGTCGCGCATCTCTAAATCAGGTCAGATTCAATCCAATTTGCCTGGCTTCAAAAGACGCCATCAAGCCTGTAGCTAACACATCACGGTGTCGGTATCATCCCTAAACACAGACTCCTCTCACAATCACAATCTGCGCTCCTCCAGCCTCTGACAGCAGTGAAGGCGAGCTGCCTCGTATCCAAACGTCAACCAGTAAATCTGTCTTCATTACCGCACAGCAGCTACTGGTACAGTTTGGGGTTTGATATGCTGCAGGCAATAAGAAATCCATCTCAGGGCTTATTAGATGATGGCTGATTGCAGTGAACACAAACCAGATTGTGCTGCCATCCAAAGCTCAACTCCTCATTCATCATGAGTCGGACGTAAACAAGACATGAACATTTAAAGAAGCCTTCTTAGATTAACCACCGCTGATTTGACAATCACTGAAAGATGCTGAAAGATTTCAAACAGCATATTTTCTCTGGTCATTTAGGTCATTGTTTGTGTTTTTCTGGGATGAAGACTCCATTTCCCATGAGCACTACCACCCACTGTGGTTCTTGTCAAGTCCTGCATTTGTTTTGGAGAGCAGATTTTCTTTTTATCACTTCCTTTCTTTCTTTGAGACAATTTTTTGCGGGATGCAAAGCAACAAGGTATTTTGAAGTTATGTAGGGCTATTATTTGAAATGTAAACAACAAGATGTTGTTTCTTTTAGATAAAGAACAGATCTTGCTTCTCACTGCTGAACTTTGCCACACTAAATAATGTTGTCCAAGAGACTTTTGGTCCATATGGCACTGATAATCCCATTTAAACCAAGGTTTTACGGGGCTGTGAGGAGTCTGAAAGTGACCCTGAAAAAGTCTCCCTTCCAGATATATGCCTGATCATAAACCACACTTTTATTTTATTTTATTTTGAAATGCTACTTCTTAGCTTCTTCGTGGCTTTTTGATTGAGTTGAGCAGGACCGTCCTGATATACGGCACATCTACAGGCCTTTGCACACACGTCTGTTTTTTCTGATGTGTTTTTTTGATCTGTAATGCGAAAAAATACATATACCAGTGTTCTCTCAATGGCCAGCAGAGCTAGACTGCTTAAACGGCCTTGGCCCATCGTGTTACAGGTGTAAGACTTGAGCCGCTTTAAACAGGAGAAGCTCCTCTCTACAGAAGATGCTCTGGTGGAGAGTTATATTTCAAGATTGCTGACTGGCTCATTTCACTGTCAATCAAAAAGGGATTCAGCCTCAGACAGATCATCCAATCATCATGCAGAAGCCCAGCGTCCAGGCCAGCCCACTGCCTCATAGACCCCCAGAGACGCTGAGCGTCCGATGGGTGGGACAAAGCCCAGCGTTTATCCAATGACTGTCCAGTTTCCACAGTGGAACAACCCACTCTACGCTTCCCCGCTGAAGTCAGAAGACGCTCAGCGTCCGACTGTGTTAAAGCTCTGAGACGCTGTGGGGATGAATGAGAAGGAGGTGGAGCCAGTTACCTGTGATAGGAGCTGATTCTGAACAAAAGATGAAGGAATTCTTGTGCATATTTTGTCAATGAAATGTTCACACAGCAGAACATATCACCATTTTTTGGGGGACATTTTGGGGGCAAGCTGAGCTTCCCTTGCAGTCTTAGAGCAATCACCACTGATACAGCCACTAGGAATGGGACGATATGCTATTCTCGGGGATTCGATTCTTTTTCGATTTTGGGGTGCTGATTCAATTTAAATTGCAAGTCATCAATATTTACAATTTATTTTTGCCATTTTTAGTTTGCTTTTTTATCACCAGACCATGTGAAAAAGGTAAATGATGATAACGTCTACAGACTACATCAGAAGCCATATTTTCCCACAAAATGCACATTGCATGAGTCAGAGAGAAACATTTTGCCATCTGGTGGAGAAAAGTGGGAACTTTTTTTCAATCCAGTTTAATAACAAAGACTGAAATGAAGAATTTGAAGTTGAAAAAATTTTTTTTGGACAAAGAAATCCTGATTTTGATATTGTCAAACTAAAAATCCTGATATATTGATTTTTTATTGTTTCTCCCACCCCTAATGGCTGTTCAAAACAAACTTACGTTTGCTTGTTTTCATACAAGTGACACATGAGACTCCGAGCCAGAGGGTGGTGAGGGAGTCCAATTAAAACAGATCCTCCTCACAGCATCTTCAAGAACATGACAATACATAAACGCGAGACTATTTCAAGAGCACTTAAAATTCCTTACTGTGCTTTTAAAGTCAGTTACTTAACTGTCTTTCTGCATTATAACAGCAACTTTACAGCAGGAAATGCTTTGCAAAGGTCTTTATGGTTAAAGATTTCTAAATGAATCCTCACTGCTGACAGAGATTTATAAATATTTCAGAGGAAGGAAAGCAGGCATGATATCAATATTAAAACAGAAGTTTTGCTGGGTTATCTTCCTGAAATTTTGCTCCTGTCTCTGGGTCTGTCACAGCTTCTGCATTTTACATGCACCTGCAGAAGTTGCATGAGCCAAAAAAGCAACGAGTGTGACATCAGTCCCTTACAAAAAATATATTGATCAGAGGGCTGTGTGCTGTAAATCTTGAGGCGTCGTAAGAGACTGACTGCAGCAGCAGCAGCAGCAGCAGCATATTGGCTGTGCAGTGGTCTCTGAAACGCCGCCAAACAAGCACAACCTTTCCATTTCCAGCCAAACCAACCTCACGTAACCTGTCGATAAGAGCGCCAGCGTGAGCTCGAATGGCAGCTTTTCTGCATTTCTCAAGTTCTTCTGGGAAAAATGAAGCGTTTCGTCTCGCTCTGTTTCAGCCCTTCTCACCCAAACCACAACCTGATTTGTCTACCAAATGCTAGCAGAGCCACCTGACAGGTGGACGTCTGCATGCACAGTCTGCTAAGTGGTGCAGGCATATGTCATGTTTGCATGTGAACATGAGGGTTTGTCAACACAACCCCTTGTGGTTTGCATTTTTATTACACCGTTCCACAGCAGAGGAAGACTATAATAGGATTTTAAGCACCCAATAGGAACACCAGGATTCATAAAATTGTAATGGGAATGCAGCACCCAGTGAATTATGTAATCACTGAGTACTGCAGCCATTAAGTGAATCCCAGTGAAGCTGAGAAACATGATTGAAGCGTTTGCAATCACTCAATCTGTCATGAAAGTGAGTCCCAAAGAGAAGCTTGTGCATACAATTAACCCCTGTGGAGAAACAGCCTGCTAATGTCACAGTGAGAGGCTTTAATGGGGATTAAATACGGTAGCAGTGCAACTTTTGCCTCAGGATGATAATAATCCAAGTTACAGGAGGACTTTATGCACCATGCGCGCACAGCATCATGTTAACGCGGATGCTGCGCGCGTGTGTGCGAGCGAGCATGCGACTTTGCGGCAGCTACCTTTGGCCGGCATCGCTCCCGAAAGAGCCCATGGTCCGAAGAGGGTTGGAGGGGTTGACCCAGGTGGGCTCTGGGGTTTTCTGCACATCGGTCTTGACGTCGGGGTCGATCTCCGAGGGAGAGGGCGTCAGCTTTGCGCCTGCCATGCCTGCCTCTCCGCCTCCCGGGCGCGCTGCCTCCAGCAGAGAGCGGCCGATGCGTTTCCTCCTCCTCCTCCTCTTACTCCTTCTCTTCTTCCTTCTCCTGCAGCTCACAGACCGGACTCAGTCAGCGACCACCGCCGCCGGAAAACCGCATCCCGGACTCTACTGGTGCTGCAGGAGGGAGGAGGCAGAGCGTCTCCCTGCCTGCCGCATGACGCGCTGCTCAGACACACTGAGGCTCATCGGGCGCTGCTTTTCCATCCCCGGTGGAGAAGTGAGCTCCCAGTGCGTCCACGAGATTCACGCGTCGTCACGATGAAACGTCAACGAGTCGGCCAACCCCACGGGCTCCCCAACGGCTTACATAACCCAGACGGTCTCGGGCATCGATCAGTGAGTCCCCCTGATCAGGCCGACGTGCCAAACAGTGATCCTCTGCTATCACCTGGAGTCTTCTTCAACTGCTCACTCTCCATAGATCTGCATCACTCAGATCCTCTCCTCTATTGTTTTCCACTGACACGACTCTCCACAATGATATGATGCTGCAGGCAAATGAGCAGGTGGCCAAACACTCCATGTAATCACAGAGCTGGTTTGTATGCTGATACTACAAACCCACACAAGTGACACCTGGAGCACAGGCTCCATGAGGTGTGTCAGGTGATTTCAGCAGGTCAGACAGTTAAAGCTCCTCTCAGTCATTTTTAGCCATTAACAAAATAAAAAAGAGCTTTTTTTTCTCTGGGTATTGTTTAATGTCTGAGATAACTCCCAGAGTGTGAATGTTGTATGTAACATGGAAGAAGTGATGTCACTTGGTGGCCAAGTGAACGCAGTCACCTTGTTGGAAATGCTGACTCAGCGTAACTGTCAGTCCACTTAAAAACAGGGGAGCTAAGACGGATCTCCAACAGCTGCATCAGGTCTGACTATGAGACAAATCAACACTGCTCCTGACTTTACAAACCTAACCATGAGTCTTGAGCCAAACCTACTAAAAAAATTAACCCATATTCCTTAAAGTCCCTATGAGGAGTTTCTAAGGAATCTTGATAAAGTCTCCCTTCTAGATATATGCCTGAACATAATTCACACTTGAAAACGAGATTATCGGCACCAATATGGGTTGTTATTATTAAAGGCTATTTCTTAGGACCTAGTTCATTTACAGCTCTATGAAAACACCACAGCAGCTGATAAAGTTTAATGTGAGAAGAGACATCTGTGTTTTTCTCTGCTGAAAATCATTTCTGTGATTAATTTTGAAGTGATGGTGGAAACTGGAGCCTAACTGTCAGACAGAAAAAGAACAGAAGAGCAGAAAAAAGATAAAAAGGAGAGAAGAAGAGCACAAGCTAAAGGCTAAAACACAAGCTAATGGCTAAAACGTGGGTTAAAGGCTAAAAAACAGGCTGAAGGCTTAAGGCTAAAACACAAGTTTAAGGCTAAAAAAACAGGCTAAAGGCTAAAAAAAATAGGCTAAAGGCTCACACACAAGCGAAAGGCAAAGACATGTGCTAAAGGCTTAACCATAGGCTAAAGGCTAAAACATTGGAAAAAACTAAACACATGCTAAAGGCTGGAACACAGACAAAAGGCTTGAACACAAGCTATAGGCTAAAAAAGACTAAAGGCAACAAAATAGACCAAAGGCTCAAACAAAAGCTAAAGGCTAAACCTTGGGCTTAAGGCTAAAACACAAGCTAAAGGAAAAAAAAATGAAAAGAAAAAAAAAACAGGCTAAAGGCTTAAACATGAGCTAAAGGCTAAAACATGAGTTTAAGGCTATTACATGGGCTAGAGACTAAAACACAAGCTTAAAGCTAAAAAACAGACTAAAGGCTAAAAAAAAAAGACTAAAGGCTGAAACAAAAGCTTAAAGCAAAACCATGGGCTAAAGGCAAAAAAAAAACAAAACAAAACAAAACAAAAAAAAAAAAACAGGCTGAAAGCTTAAACATAAGCTTAAGGCTGAAAAACAGGCTAAAGGCTTAAACATTGGCTTAAGGCTAAACCATGGGCTGAAGGCTTAAACACAAGCTAAAGGCCAAGACATGTGCTAAAAGCTTAACCATGGGCTAAAGGCTTAACCATCGCTAAAGGCTAAAGCATTGGAAAAAGCTAAAACACAAGCTAAAGGCTAGAACACAGACTAAAGGCTTAAACACAAGCTTAAGGCTAAAAAACAGACAAAAGGCAAAAAAACAACAACAAAAAAAAAACAAAAAAAAAAAAAAACAGACTAAAGGCTCAAACAAAAGCTAAAGGCTAAATCTTGGCTTAAGGCTATAACACAAGCCAAAGGCAAGAAAAAAAAAAAAACAGGCTAAAGGCTTAAATATTGGCTTAAGGCTAAAACATGGAATGAAGGCTAAAACAAAAGCTAAGATTAATCAACAGGCTTGGCAAAAACATACATGCAATAATATTAAAAATAAAAAATCTCAGTTTTGAGTTTGTTTTTTTTTATTATATTTTTTTTCTTAGTGTTTCTTTTCATCTATTGCTGAATTTTTCAATCTTTTTCATTTGGAACACTAGGACCGCATTGCATGGATGAAAAGTTCTTTGAATTGGACGATCCCCAGGGGGCGCCAAAATCAACAAGCTTTGATTCTCATTTTAGTGACGTGCAAAAGACCTACTGTCATTACTATCGACTATTAAACCTTATGACCTCAGAGTGAATGAAAACACGAGATTTGCTGATGCTGAAAACCAGAGACAGGCATTTGAACAAGTTATCAATCACATTCAGCGTGTGAAGAAGTATCTGACAGATTTGTCTGACAGCGTGATCAATCTGAGGCCTGTGGGCATCACGAACCCAACACTATGTCCTCCTCAGATTTTACATTTTAGAGGAGAGCCACATTCTTGTTCCACAGATTCATCGAGGCAGAAATCTGGATTAAATTTTCATTAGCATGAAATGAGAAGGCAAAACCAGAGAGACGGCCGAGAATCAAACTAAGGGAAACACTTCTGTTCAGTTCATTGAACGCAGATTAATAAAGACGATGATGCGGCTTCAACACATACAGCAAATACGCTCACAATCAACCCTCAGAGTTGGTTTAGTCTGTTCATTACCCACAGCTGGGAGAAAGTGGATCATCATAATAATAGGAGGGAACATGACACAGATTGGGCCTCCTCCTCCCTTCTGTGGGGTGATACAGTTACTGAGCTGCATCTCAAAATCCTCTGAGCCTCCCTGTGGCTGCTTCTATTATAAAGATGCTAAAGACACATCCCTAAAGTCTGGATTGACGCTAATGTATGAGAATAAAACATCTGATGTGAACAAATAATGCTTTATCACTACATGTTTACATTTTAAAGCCTGGGAAATGAAACTTAAAGAGGGGGTATTATTGCTTTTTTAGCCTTCTGTCCCGCTGGTGACCCTGTAGTATCTGCAAGATTTATAGTAAATATAAATTTCTATTTTCCGCTCCCTGGTGTTTCAGAAAAACTTATTTTAGCTGCCTCCTGAATCTCTTGATTTAGCTGCTTTCTCTTTAACCCCTTCATCTCCAGATGTGCTGTCACCAACACATTTGCACTTTGAATGACTGTTATTCCTAAATGGTTTGCACAACCAGGAAACTTCCTCCAGCTTGTGAATGCTAAGTTGTTGCTCTTTCAGCCAACATGCGTTTGCTACGGTAATTTCATTCAAGCATTTAAGCAAGCATGTGACTAGCTACAGAGTGCGGCGCAGATGGATGAAAGAAACACACAAAGAAAATGAGTTTGTCCAAAACTGCCAAAAAAAAGGAAGATCATAGTATCTTACTCACAGGACCTTTTCTGACCTTTTGATAGTTGAAACAAGCAAAAAAGTCCAGAAAGACATTTTGAGGCTCAAGTTAAAGGGTAAAGGGTCTCAAAACTGCTCCCCCTGGTAGCTGGCTGCAGTATAGGTAAAAAAAAATCCATCTCCCCAGTCATTCCAGATGGGCTGTGGTCAAACTTTAAAAAAATAATACACCTGGTAGAAATATTTCTCATATCCAATTGTTGTGGTGATTTGAAGATATCATTTGGCTGCCTTGTATTCAAGTCCTCTTTTTTCTGAAGAGTTTCGTTTTCATTTGTTTCAAGAGGTTTGCACAATCATGTTTCATTCTTTTCTTTTGCGAATACACAGTTCTTTGACATCCTTTTCAGTGCAATATTTTTAAACTTTTACTTTTTTATTCTATTTCAACTTATTTTTTATTCTTCTCTGTACAAAGCTCCTTATTATCATTATTTTATTTACTTTTTTCTACTACTTAAGCTCTATTTTTTCTATTTTTGTAATATTTAGTGTGTGTTTATAATAGTTGTACAGAGAGATTGTGGTTAACGGGAGTCAAATTCTTATATTCTTGAGATACTTGGTAGATAAAAGGGATTCTGATTCCGTTTCTGAACAAAACAAGGTTTTATGTTAAACCATGATTGACAGCTGCTGTTCTTGTGTATTTTTTTAGGGATTGCAAAATATGTCAGAAGGGAGAGCAAAAAAGTGATTAGACTCTTGAAAGAAAAAAAAAATGTTATTTCTCAGATTCACTTGTAGCCTCTGGATGCACAACTGTTACTAATGGCTGCACCCGTGACGGGGTATTTTGGCTTCAAAACCGTACAATGGTGTCCACTCTATATACAGTCAATGGTTACAGCAGTAATACACCAGATGTGTCTCCGGTCCATTGTGTGTTGACTGTGTGCTTCCTCATCAGTCAAATCCCACCAGCTGTGTGTTCAGTCCGGCTTGTATAGGGACCTCCACCTCCAACGTCTGGTCTAAAAACATGAGGCAATGTGGAAGTGCTAAAATCTAATGTTTTTCTAGTGTCCACTTGAGGCTGGCACTAAAAGTAATTATTTCCAGAATGCCTGCATAATGTATCAGGCTGTACATAAAACAAACCATAAGCTGTGTGAGCTCAATCCTATCTTCCTAACCATGCATACTCGTGCCACCAGGAGTAAAAACCTAAGGAAGCTGAAATGTTCCAGCTTTAGTATCACATGCAGAGGGCCACAGATATGGAATGAGCTTGATAATACACTAAAAATGTCACAATCCATCTCCATCTTCAAGAAAAGACTGAAATCACAACTTATGACAATTTATGATTAATTCACTGATTGTACCACTACACATACCAATCTGAATCTCTAAAAAGTTGTTTTCCCAGCAGAAATAAACATAATTACAGCCTTGTACAAAAAACATCTCAGAAGAAGATATTACAGGGTGTCCGCGGGGTCTTAAAAAATACGAAAAGTTGATAAATCAATTGTGGGAAAATTAAGGCCCTTAAAAAGTATAATAAGTAATGTTCTGCGGTATTAAATATTATTGGTATTCAAGCTTTGACTCCAAACGTATCCATGAATATTTATTTTCCTCCTCACGTCTGTTACAAACTAACCTGAGACCCCAGACAGACAGTTGGCCACAGAAATAGTCCATCTGGTTTGAAAATGGTTTTAAGGTCTGAACCTTCAAAAATAACCACACCTGCTGTTTGGACGATCATTCTGCTTGTCACACTCATCACAGACCAATGTGAGGATCTAGGAAAAGCTTTATCATCTCAAATATATTTCACTCTAGATCATAAGAGTTTCTCAAGCCTCCTGAAAAAATTTCTCAGACTTTTGAGGACCTGGGATCTTGGATTCTTATGATTTAGAGAAAGCTTTCCTTGATCTCAGTTGTTTTGGAACAAATTTTCTTTGTTCAAATCACTTTTTTACTGGATACAACGGGATGAGATAAGGTATTTATCAATACAGTTACGTAGCGCTGTTGTTTGAGACGTGACAACAAGCAAAGTTGGGATTTTGTGACGCACAGGCTAAACGTAGCGTTAGCAGCCCAACATATCCGTAGGCTAATGTGACAACAAACTCAGTTCGCACAGTAGTTTATTGGCCGTCCGTATGTAACGCTGATGGAAAGCAAATAACACAATCTCAAGCACATGTCCTAAATTTTGACAATGACGAAACAAAATTCTTGTTATCCTTGAATAACTGCTGCTACTTTGGGAATGGGAATGTCAATTAACTTGCCTTTAGTTTCTTTTATTTTTTCAAGCTTTATTCCTTCTCAGCTTACCTAATTTATGTCAAAATGCAAACTACAACTGTCAAAGATAGGTTGCCAACAACAACTCAAAGTCGGGATAAGGTCTTAAGACTTTTTGAAAGATTTTTAAAAAGTCTTAAAAAGGTATTGAATTTAACCTCAGGATTTCAGCATACACCCTGTATTAAGATCACAAGCTCACCCAATCAGAGGCAGAGACGGGCGCACTATAGTGGTGAGACTTGAAGCTCTTATTTACACTTTTATTTCCAATATGGCTTCACCAGCCGATTTACTTCAAAATGCTGTTTCAGAAACAGATGAGTGATGTCATGGAGACTACGTTCCTCTGTTCCCATCCCAATCATGATCCTCTCCTGGTTCATATTGGGCTGTAAAACCTCAAACCTGTTGACTCCTGGTCTGACTCCACTCATTTTGTCTTTTTTTGTTATAGTGAAGTTGAATATGATCTGGTTTTAAACTGTTTTATTTTGAAAGTCACTGGGTGTTTTAAGGTGGTTTCCATGCACAACTTCCTGTCCTGTTTAACCTGCTCTTTTGTAAACTGACAGGTCACAGCTCTGTGATCCTGATGGAGTGGAGCAGAGCTGGACCAGAGATGCATCTGGTGAATTTTAGCCGTTACACAGCAGCAAACCTCATTTGATTTAGCTTTTCAAAACACTAACACCCAGCAGGCTGGTTACACAACAGATAAAGTTTACAAAACCAGAGACCAACATGTTTGTCAGTGAGTACAAATTAAAGCCATTACGCTGAGACTTGAACCCAGCAGCTCTGAGAGAATATCGGTCATCTCCTGTTCGTTATGTACCGGACAATCCAGTTTACTTCTCATGCAGCCAGAACAGCCATCAGTAATGCATTTAGGAAACACATAACACAATCCACAGTCATTGCATATGGCACTCTGAGTACAGCCTTCAGGAAGCACATTCAATTATGTGATGATGGTAACCCTGGGATTACAGCCTGTGGATTTAATACCTGACTGGACGGGAACAGTTTGGGCTGGACTGGGTGCAACCACATCTCTGTAAATCACTGGCAATAACGCAGTGGGCTTCTTCTGTAAGAATTATCATAAGAGGATTTTCCACTCTGCTCATATCCTTAGTGCCAAACAGCATTATCCAGCAGTTTTATGATGATCAATGAATAATGTGTTCTTATTTAATCATATGAAAAAGAAATCTGCTCAGGAAGAGACAGTGTCTGTGCTGTAAGTGCTTGTTGGAGTCTAGTTTGGTTTCAGCAGAGTGCAGTTTTGAAAAAAAAAGAAATGTGAAAAAGTGAATGGAGCAGAGAAGAAAGATGCAGAATATGAAGCAGAGAGAGACAGACAGAGGGGGATGCAGGAGCTCAGGTAGAGAAGCACATATTTGAGCAGAGAGACACTTTGTGGTGAAGCAGAGGACTGCAGAGGCATGAAACACAAGACACAGGCAGTTGGAGCCCTGTGCTGTATATCTAATGACACAGATGGCCGTGTAGCTGCGGGTTTTTTCTTCCTGTGGGGTTCAGCACCCTTGAGAAAGCTACTCAGACTTCTTTTTTTATTTTCATTTTTTAAATTATTTATTGTTTTTATAATTTATCTTTTTAAATTTCTACATTTTTATTTTTTTTTGTATATTTTTAGTTTTTATTATTTTTTAAATTATTGTATTTATTAATTAATTAATTTATTCATTGTATATTTTTTAGTTTTTATTATTTTTTAAATTATTGTATTTATTTATTTATTTATTTATTTATTGTATATTTTTTAGTTTTCATTATTTTTTAAATTATTTTATTTATTTATTTTTATTTATTTATTTATTTGCTCAGACTTCTATGCTTCAGGTAGGTGCTGGTGGTGCAGGGGTCTGCAACCTTTACTCTCATAGGTGTCATTTTTGCCTCAGCTCAGCTGGATTTAAGTCATTCAAGAGCCACAAAATCTACTGAATCTTCACAATTAAGACTATAAAGTGTATAAAATTCTATACAAAGTAAAGTCTAGTGACAAATTATCTAAAAAAGAAGTTGTTCAAATGTATAGAATTGTACATGTGACGTCTTAGTTTTTATTTTTTATATATTTGTGGAAAAAAACTCAAAATTTTGGAAATTGCAAAAAAATTTAAAATAATGCCAAATTTTACAAAAAAAGAGAACAAATTCACACACACAAAAAAAAAATATATATATAAATTAGTTGATAAATTTAGTAAATGTTCAAAAAATTCAGAAAAAAAATTGGCACATGCCTCACCATCAGCAAAAAAAAAAAAAAAAAAAAATCATTCCAAACTTGACCGCAACATCCTATAGGTTGCTCTCCAGCGCCATCTAGGCACACTAAAATGGCCCCAGCGACCAGTAGGAATGTCATACAGAGATCAAACCAACATCCAAATGGTCTCCTCATTGAAACGCAAAAAGTCATACTCTGACACCCCTGATCTATCTCGAACAGGAAGTCAATTTGTCTTTCAAAATAAGATTTCACCACATTTTTACCCTTTCTACAAAAATTATCTCCTCCGAAACCATAAGACATATTGGCTTAAAATTTGCTGAGATGACAGAGTAAACCCTGCTTTACGAAAGTTGTTTGGGATTTTGTTATTTTGGACACGGTTTTTGAATGACGAGCCCTCAAAGAAAAAAAAATGAAATTTCAAAAAATTAGCAAAACTATCAATTTTGAACTGTAAAAAGTTTTCAAAGAGAAAATTAAATTCAATAACTTTGGAAAAACTTCATTTTTTGTTGTTTGCTAATGTCTTGCCACATATCAAGCATGTACGTAAAGTTGGCAGCTAAATTAATCCATCCACACAAAATTAAAATCTGTATTTTCTTCCAGATTTGTCTTTTTGTAGATTTAGTTTTCTTCCCAGGGCTGTAAAACTTAAGGTTGGCCACAGGTGCATGGAAAGTAAATGTTTTTAATCATCAATACCCTCTGTAAGAAAAATTAAAATTCTTTATTTCAATAATATTTTTTAAAGCTACGAGGAGCCACTACAAAGGAGTCAAAGAGCCACAGGTTGAAAACCCTTGTGGTGGAGTCTGCGAACCAGCAGCAGAAACAAGATAAGCACAAAAAAAGCAGCAAAAACAAATCTCTTCTTATAAACATGTTACTTCCTGCCAGCTCATAAAGCTTTGATCCAACATGAATTATGAACACAGCAGCTATTTAAGAGTAATATTCATCATCCTCAGTTAATTATTATGATCTCATTGCCAGGCGTGTCCTCACAGATTCACTTTGTATCTCAGAGCTGTGGAGATATATCTCAGCTGGATGAGCCAACACAGCGCCTTCACGCTCACACCAGATATTTACATTCATTATAATCAGGTCCAGGCTGGGTTTTTCAGGGGGGAGCAGCAAACTGCAGCGATATAACAAGCAGAAGAAGAACTGCACTGAAGCCTATTAGGAGAGTATCAGGGAAAGCTGGTGAGTTATTCCTCCAAGAAATGCCTGGCACACGCTCACCACTTGAACGTAGTCCAGATCCTGCAAAGATGAGTAACTTCCACTTTCACACAGAGAGATGAAAACGAGAACAGAGGAGAGATATGTGGGGCTTTTTATGCTTTGAGATGAACAAATGTGAAGGAATATGCAGCTAGAAATGTGATTGTAATGATGGGACGACATGTTTTTTCATGAGGGGAAATATGAAGATGTGTCATCAGGAAGAAATTGTGAAATGTGAAATGTTTTGCAGATTTTTTCATCATGAATTCAATGTGGGAGACACATTCTGCTCCTGTAAACAAAGCTGCTGGCAGGTCAATAAATTTCAAAAAGTGACACTGTGCTGCACTCTTTCTTAATTTGTTTTTGACACGTCTTTAGGCGCAGACTTAAAAAAGTAGTTTCTTAGTTCCCTGATTATAGCAAGATGAATTTTGACTATAGGAACTAGGTTAGAGGTTTAGTTCTGGGCTGTGATAGGCTTTGTTTTGTATCAAGAATGTCCTCCAGGCTAACAGGCTAACTGTAGTGTCTATTTCCTTCTATGGTGTCATTTTTGCTGAAAGGCCTTTGTAGTTGTCTGAATGCCCTCTACTGGCGTGGCTGTGTGTTGCAATTACCATTTTTCTCTCCATTTTTCTTCTAATCTCTTACTGGTCAGATTTGTATAACCCACTCAGGTCTTTTGGCCCAGATAATTGATAATCCATGGGAACAATTTAGTTCTGGGGGATGTTTAAGTAGGGCTGAAGGATACGTTGTTATTGTATCTATATCACATTCAAGATATCAATATCACAAAATCAACAGGATAGGTTTTCCCCACACACCCTAAATTTATATTAATGTTGATAAATAACAGTGAGTTCTAATTAATATCCTTTTGTATTGTGATGTTTTTTTATTTTTCTGAAAAATGCTTAGTTTTCACTGAAGCCATAGTCAGCCGTATGGATATCAAGATATATTGCATTTATTCAGCCCTATTTAACAGGAAGTAAAAATTCCTGGACTGTCAGTCTCAGTGTATGGTTAGCAGAGGTGTCAAGTAACTAAGTAAAAATACTTTGTTACCTTACTTAAATAAAAAATTGGGTATCTATACTTTACCTGAATAATTCTTTTTTAGCCGACTTTACACTTCTACTCCTTACATTTTCAGGCAAATATCTGTACTTTCTATTCTGCACATTTTGGATGGATGTATAAACGTAAAACCGAACTTAATGGCATTCTTTCCCCTCTTTAAGTTACTTTTACTTTTATACTTCTACTTAAGTAAAAAGCTTGAGTTGATACTTTAACTTCTACAAAAGTCTTTTCAAACCGCAGTATCTATACTTCTGAATAATGAATGTGAATACTTTGGACATCTTTGATGGTTAAAGGCTTTAATTTCAGTTCATAAAGGTGTGCCACAGGGCTCTTTATTGGGTCCCTTTAAATTTCCTATTTTAACTTGGGGAAAACTGTATCTAATGCTACTTTCTAAGTTTATGCTGATGACACTATTGCGTCCCAGAGCTTGCAGAATGTGACTGATACAGCATTACTGTATGGTAAAACAATCATTGCAATATCTGATTAACCAAAGATTAAAAAAATACTCTTTGAAAAATAATGTTCAGGTTTGGTATAATTATTCACAGCACTATTATTTAACTTTAGTGAGTTTTAACAGTGTTTTAAGTGAGTAAATGAACTTTATCAAGATTTAATCTACAACATTACTGTAAAAGTACATATTTACTTCAATAGCGCTTTACACAACCAGTGTATGGTAACATGGATGATTGAGAAGGCAGGGTCTATAAGATGTCAATGTGTTGGCTCGGTTGTTTAAATGGTTGTTTCCTAGAGACGTCATCTTGCTCGGCTTGAAGTGAGGTCGCCACAAAAACTGCTCCCCCTGGTGGCTGGCTGCAGTATAGGTCAAAAAAATCCATCTACCCAGTCATTCTAGATGGACTGTAGTCAAATCTCAAAAAATGAATACACCTTGTAGAAATGTTTCTCACATCAAATTGTTGTGGTGATTTGAAGATATCATTTTGCTGTCTTGTATTCAAGTCCTCTTTATTCTGAAAAGTTTTGTTTTCATTAGTCACAAGACGTTAAAAATGAGGCTTTGCGTCACGTTTAACGATGATTGACAGCTACCATTCTTGATTATTTTTTGGGGTGACTGTAAAAGAAAAAAAATATACTATTCATTTTTATACAACCCCAATGGGACAAACCTGGTTAAGGTTAAATCAAAAAAAAAAAAAAAAACATCTATCTTTCCTTTTGTCTTCGCGTTGAACACTATGGGAAGAATTGTACATCTCTTGAGTTTCTGTGGTTGAAAAACTGTTGCTCACGGTCATTCTTGTTATTGATGCCACCTTGTGGAGTTATTAGGTAATGACACAGAAAGTCAAACTGTCAGAAAATTAATTAAAGCGCTGTAAGCCTTTACATACCAGCTGAACTGTACTTCAGTGTTGGCTTACTGTAGATTGATGCACTGGTACGTCTTTATTTATACTGTTACACTGTGATTCTTTTCTATCACACAGAGAAGTGGTGGACAGTGTTTTTGCTCTCCCAGGAACATTTTATGCTCACAGCCCAAAAAGCTATAACAAAAACAAACTTGAAACTCAAGGAGCTTGTGTTACTACATATTTTTAAATCCAAAATGAAAAACCTTATAGCTAATTCTTTACATTTCTTAGTTTTACCTGGTTACACACCTGGGACCAACCTGGTAAAATGAAGGTCGGATAAAATAATAAAAGTCTTGGTAAGCTTCTATACCCTCTAAAACTCCAGCTTTAGTTTCGTGCTGCAGATGGGCGTCGAGAGCTGTGATAATGCATCCTCTGTCAAAACATATTAAGGCAGTGAGCTGGCGCTGCTGTGGGCGAGCTGTCTGTCTGTGCGCAGCATAGCCAGAGAGGAGGAAGAAGTCTAGCCGGTGCCACTGGCAGGCTTACACACAGGAGTATACACACGCACACACACACACGCACAGAGCGGCTTCTTCTTCTTCTTCTCCTGCTGCTGCTCGCTGACTGCTGTTCTGCCAAAGGGCCGTTTTGTGCTAAAAGGTTCAACCACCCGTTTACCGGTCATAACCTTATGTTTGCTTCCTCACTGCAGATGTCTCCAGAAACGTTCCCCTGTGACCTCACTCTGAAAAAACCCTAGAAACATCAAATTACTGCGCTTAAAGTGAAAACAAAAACATGTACTCTTTTTTTCCTCCAAATTCGGTCTCTCTTTTCTGTTGTTTTTGAAACTCCTCTGAAAATATGCCTGCACTTAAATGAGACAAGATTAGAGACAAACACGCCCATGTTCAACAGTTTCATGAATAAAACAACTGCTCCCAGCATGCCGCCGTGCCAGAAAACTCTGCTGTTTCCTCATTTGCATAAACAGTCATCTGGCAGCTCGTATGTGGAGAAGCGATGAGGAGAAATCAGCTGAAACTTTTCATCTGATCTTTAGAAACAGTGTTTTTTTTAGTATTGATCCGTTCACCTGAGCTGTTTGAAAAATGGCCTCCTGACTCTCCATCTTCGAAAAGTTTTCCATCATAAATCGGAGAGTGGGGGCAAAATCTGTCGGTTTTTGATCGTAAATATAATTGCCTACATCTTGTGTTGACGTGAGTGTAAATCATGAATCTCAGGGTTACTTTTGGATTGAAAATCAAGATTTAAAGGCCGTGCTTTTTTACTTCTTAGGGGCCTTGAGACAGTTTCACTAATAGGAAAAGTTTGAGAAATAAAGTCTTTGCCAAAGTTTTCAGCAGGTGTGAAAAAATGCTGTCTACTAAGAGAGCTTTCAAAAATATAAATGGCATTTTTTATATATTTTTTTAATCAATTTACAAAATGATATATGAGTAAACAAAAGACAAATCTAAAGACCTGGGTAAATTATGCAAATCTGCAAATCAGGTCGGTGACGTATGGAGAAAAAAAAAGGGCAATTGCAAAATACTGCATGACCAGTAGAGGGCAGTAAGACAAGACAACAAAGGCCGTTCATCAAAAATGAGATGCGAAAATGAGGAGCGGTATGACAATAAGGGGTGGGTATTGATAAGCTATTATTGGTACCAATGCCCTTATCATTTCTGCTTATAGATTCAATTCTTTATCAATTCCTCCTGTGAATTTTCTCTCTACAAAAAGTGTCTTTACAGGTTTTCTGTGTCAACAAAATTTAATTAGTTTAAAAGTGATAAATATGAAATTGGTCAGTGGATCTGGATGGCTCTGGAAGTAAATAAATAAAAGGTAAAACATCATACATCATGTGTAGATATTTGTTTGTTCAATTCTTCAGTGAAATTTCAAGCTGAAAATCCTGAATCAGAGTTTGTTTGGGAAACTGTGACAAATAATCGATGTAAGATCTGGCAGCTCCGGTGAAATGTAAAGAATGGATAAGGGAATCGTTAAAGGTCCCATATTATGTAAAAATCACTTTATTAAGTCTTTTAGTGAAATTTGTGGGTCTTTGTCAAAATGTGATATTTAATGACAAAACCTGTACTTAGTAGAGCTTGTGAATGTAAAATCCTGACCTGAAACGAGCTGTTTGGAATTTCCGGGATTTGCCGACGTCAGCGAAGTCCCTTTTCTGAATAATCAGGAGCAAGTCTGACCTGATTGGTCCACCGGAGCAGATACCCCTGAACCCCCTCTCCACCCACTCCTCTCCCCGCATCTGGGGAGAAATCTCTCCAGCAACAGGGAGTAGAGTGTGGCTGTTTTTGGCTGTAAACAGCAACATAGTTCCATGCACAAGCTTCCCATCTCTGAAGAAGACAGACTAAGTGGCTAGAGTTCATTTATCAAAGAAATGTTCCAGCTACACTCAGTAAAACTGTGCATGTGTGTGCTAGTCACTTCACGCCGACTGCTTTTCCAACTTTGGACAAACCTGGGACCCTGGAAATGTGAGTATTTTAAATGCTGTGTGCTGTGGAGCAGATGGAAGAGCTTTTCCTCAGTGTCCCCCCTGTCTCTGTGTTAGCTTCAGGATGCTAACTTTAGCTGCAGTTAGCCTGTTGTTTTAGCCTGTAATGTTACGGCGAACGAGCTTCTCTGTTTTCTAAACATCGTGCACTCGGAGCTCGTGGCGTCGCTTTCAGTGACGCTGAAGAGCGGGGCGGTATCAGCGATGGCTCATTTACATATGAAGGCCACGCCCACTAAATCAGAGCGTTCTGAACAGAGGGGCTATGAGAGCCTGGAAACAATGCTGCTGTGCTTAATTTATTGGCTTTTTGGACCAATACATGTTACTACCATTTCATGAAGACATCAATGATCCAAATTAAACTGCAGAAAAGGAGCAGAATATGGGACCTTTGGGTTTGACCACAGCCCATCTGGAATGAGCGGAGAGACAGATTTTTTGACCTATACTGCAGCCAGCCACAAGGGGGAGCAGTTTTTGTGGTGACCTCACTTCAGGCCGAGCAAAATGACGCCCATTTTTTTATAGTCTATGGTTGGCATCAGTTGCAACTCAGGGTGTTAGCTGGATTGATGGATTGAAACATTTCTTATCTAATCTCAACACGAATCGGTTTTCAACACCCATTCCTTACGATTATGAGTGTCTGCAAAAGAGAAGCATGGAGTCAGAGACTTGGTCTGGGTGAATGGTGTCCTCATGGCTGATAAATAATATTTTATCATGCCATATCTTCCTGGAGGCATAATACAGCCGATGTCAAGAACTATCCCAAGAAAAAAAAATTTAAGAAGAAGAAGAAGGAGGAGACCTGGAAGTGATGGTACGGCCCCCACAGAGCCCTGGTTTTGGCCCTGTGGAGTCTGTCTGGGAGAAGACCTGTGATCAGTTTTCCAAGATATTGGGAAAACCCACCACTGCCTTCATAAACCGTGTACAAGTTAAAGACAAACTGTTTTGAAGGTGGTCACACCAAATATAATCTGATTTAGATTTCTCTTCTATCTAAAAGTTATGTGGTTGAAGTGTTTGAATGCATATTTTCAGAGTCTTTTTCTATGAGCCAAAACAACCGATAATCTGTGCTTCTCCACAGTGTGTCATACAGTTTACAAAACCAGGCAAACACAATTTTAAGATATCACCACAACCAAAATATCACATCTTATGTCACAACCCTGATGTTACATAACAGAACAGTAGACTGTATATAGCTCAGCTGGACTTTTTTTTAGAGATATTGAAGGCCTGAAGAGGAGCAGCTGTGTTCCTTCAGTATTCACGTCAATATTTTGCTCCATATTGTCATCATAGTATCACAGAGTTGCTGTAGATTTATGGGCTCATAGTCCATGATGAGGATCCAGGGCTGCACAATTTTCAAAGTTTCAAATAAAAAAGAGGAAAGGGATGCAAACGTTTATTGGTAACTATTCATAGGTCTATAACTCTTACATTATTTTAAGGATTTTTCTTTATTATTTTTATCTATTTTGGTGAACTTTGATGGAGCTTAAGCGTAAATATAGCCTATCTTCATCTGTGGACAGTGCGTCCAGCGGAGTGTCGGAGTAAGATGCTTAGCTATCCAGCGCCACAGTTGTATGCAGTCTGACTGTTTTGTTGGGTCTGTTTTGTTGTATTCTACTCTGGTGTTCAGTTTCGGAAGGCGGAGCTACAGCTGATAATTTTTTAATAGTACTATTTATTTTTTTTTACCTTTCATAAAAAATGTACAAAACAAACTATGGGTATGAGCGTTAGCGCCATGCATTGTGCACTTCTTGTTTAAATAAATATTAACATCAGTAATTCCATATGTACTAATTTTTGTATTTTACTCAGAACATTACCAGTCTTACCCCACAGAAAAGCATGAGGGTTATTATTTCACACTGGCATCAGATCAGGATTGGTAACAGTCGAGTACCAAAGCCAGGGTATCGGTATCAGGACCAGAAAGGCTGGATTGGTGCATCCCTAGTACTGACTACTACAGACTGAATTTCGGCCAAAAAAGTAAGGACTACTAGTGTAGTAGGCGGTTTGAAAAAAAAACAAACGATTTCAGATGCCGTTTTGATTGTGATAACTTTAGCTTTTGACAAGTAGCCTACGGTGTCTCTGAATGGTCAAACTACCCAGGAAACAAGCTGGGAGGATGCGAAAAAACACCCCACAAAAAATCAAACCTGGTCCGAAAAAATATTTGGATGAATGAAAGTTTTAGAACAAGTGTGCAAACATGATTGACATAACATGGAATCATATTTATTTTCTAACGTGCGCAATTTTGGACAAAAAAAAAAAAAAAACAGATTTAGTGTGCCAAGAAGTAAGCTTTCATGTTGTGTACCCCAAATCCTGAGCCTACCATCTGAATGTGGAGCAGAAATCTGGACTCATCAGACCAGGAGACCTTCTTCAGTCCTCCGTTGTCCAGTTTTGGTGAGCCAAAAGCCTCAGTTTCCTGTTCTTAGTGTGAAAACCACAGAAGATGACCAGTTTGTGAAATACTCAAACCAACAACCACGCCACGTTCAAAGTCTCTTAGGCTGTATTCAGACCAGAAAAGTCCTTTGGTCCACTTGTTCGGTCCGGACCAAAAGCGGACTTTATTTTTTTGTTTGGTGCGGTTTGTATTCAGATTGTAGTTGTAGTTTTTGCAAGTGGACTATATTCTGTAAACACATCCACGTGTGTGACGATCAGTGCTCTCATTGGACAGCACTGACAAAGGGCGGCACACAGAATACAGACCCAGAAATGGAGGTAAACGTGTGTTTGTGCTCTTATTAGAGCTGAAAAATCATTTTCAGTTTCAAGAGCAGCTCCTTCAAAGAAGGCTTAACAACACCGATTACAATTTTGGAACAGCGAAGACGAATGCGCGCAGCAAGGAGACGCTATGCTCTGCGTGTCCTGACCCACAACATGCTAGCAACAGCGTGGCTAAACAGAAGACTGAAGTATTGGTATGAACCAAAGACGGTTAGGTTACGGTGGCTTTATAGGCCCAAAAGGCGCATGTATCCTGTAGTTAGTTTGGATGGACCTTGGTTTGTATTCAGACCTGCACCGGAGAACCACGAACCGCACTAGTTGTGGAGCTAGACCACCTCAAAAAGTGGGTGCCGGTCCGTTTGTTTGGTCCGCACCAGGGTTCGTTTGTGTCTATTCACACCTGCATGAAAAGTCTGCAACAGTGTGCGAAACGACCCAGTCCAGGTCTGAATACGCCCTTAAATCACCTTTCTTCTCCGTTCTGATGCTTGGTCTGAACTGCAGCTGCTTGTGATTGGCTGGTCAGACATTTGCCTTAACGAGCAGCTGAACAGGTGAACCTCATTAAGCAGCCGGTGAGTGTACAGACTATTTCAATGCGTAAATAAAGCACAGTCAGTCACTCTATGCGGGTACACCTTACAGTTTATGTAGATGAGAGCTCTTGGCAGTGTTTGTCTGAGAGAGAAAAATCTCTTGAGTCAGGCTGCCTGTGGGATATCGACCAAAATAATGCTGTAACTCCAGGATCAGAGATCCAGAGCGGCTGTATTAATTATGAATCATTTTCCTGATTATGTTCGCCAAGACAAAATCAAAACAGCAAATAAGTACAGCCACATCACCCAAAAAAATCCTCAGATCATGCTGGTATTTTAGATAATTATCACCCATTTTAAAGTACCAGGTAATCAGTTTGATGTGATTCTAATTATAAAGCAGATTTTTCTTGTTTTTTGTCTGTAATTCCTCATTAATCCTCTATGTGACGCTCCAAGTCTCACACAAGCCCCTCTGACAGCCTCGCTGCAAATGCCTCCATCATCACAGCTGCTGACAAGCAAACCACTGCGATGCTAATTGAGCTGGCAAGACAGAGCATGGGGGCTAAATGCACCAGAGATTGCCTGGCACAGAGATGTAATGAGCCTGAGCAGAACCAGATACCAAAGGGCAAAAAGGGAGCTTGTTTTTTTTCCCGAGCAGCCATCGTTCGATAAACTGCTCCTCGCAGGCTATCTTTAATTGTCTGTCACATTTGAGCTGCCCCTCTGTGCTTGTGCACCTAGCTGCTGTAATGTTCCCAATGGTTTCATGTGGAGACAGATGACAGCTTTCAGACAGCTGCACAATCTCCCAGCGTCACCGTGCCCTGACACTTTCATACGCTCTGACCAAACCCAGCTTTCCAGAAACGCCATGCCTCGACCTTCTGCTCTGTGGCTCCACAGCTCCTTCAGGAAACATGCCCCGAGTGTGCGCCTGCCTCAGTGTGACAGTAACAACCCTAACTCGACAGCACGTCAAAGACACAGCCACTCCGCTGCTGCTGATGATGATGAGAATAAGACTAGCAGGCCCTCAAGAGTCGCCCACCCACTCTGCGCCGCTGATGGCGGTGACTAATGCCACCTATGGTCTAAATTGCAAGCTCTGGTTGCTAAGCGGAACTGTGCGTGTCACCAGCAGCAGCATTCGTCCTTTTCAAGCACATCAGACAAACAATGGAGATGACATGAGGGTCACTACTTGAGATAAAACACATCACATCAGATGTGAAGGTGTTCAGGTTGTTTTGTTTTCCTTTCAGACGTAACGTGGGTGATGTTTACGCAAACTGAGTAACACAAAGATCTTACTGGATTAGCGATGAGCTAATCCCTGACCTGAAATCTGCCATCAGTAGCTTTGCTCATACTTTTTTGCTCAATCTTTACTCTACACACACGACAAGGAAGGTTTTCATAATCAGTCAGGGAGAGCTACAGTTTGAAAAGTGACAACGAGCAAACTTTCAGTTTGTACCATAGTTTAGTAGCCGGCTATATTTAGCTCTACTCACAGCCTGGTGCTCTGAGACATGTCTGTAATGTGTAACGTTAGTGAATCCTGCTCATGTCTTCCCAGTCATCTACCAATCAGAGCTAACGTAACCTCGCTCTTCATTTTATTGATAGACGCTAAAGTTTGAACAGACCACTGCAGAATAACTGCTGACTGTGGGTTGGAGTCAACATTAGCACAAACAGATTAGCCCCTGTGTTTTAGTCTTTAGATCGCGTTTAAGCCTTAAGCTCATTTTTTGGCCTTTATCTTGTGTTTTGCCTTTACTCCGTGTTTCAGCGTGAAGCTCATTGATTAACCTTCAAATTGTGTTTAGGCCTCCAGCTCATGTTTTAGCTTTAAGCTCACTGATAAGCCTTCAGATCGTGTTTTAGCCTTTAGCTTGAGTTTTAGCATTCAGGCCATGTTTTAGCCTTAAGCTTATGATTTAGCCCTCAGCTCATGTTCGAGCCTTAAGTTCATGTTTTGGCTTGAGCTCATGTTTAAGCCTTTAGCTCATTGATTAGCCGTCAGATCATGTTTTAGCCTTCAGCTCAAGTTTTAACCTCTAGCTTACTGATCAGCCTTAAGATTGTGTTTTAGCATTGAGCTTGTGTTTTACCTTTAGCTCACACATTAGCTTCCAGATTTTTTTTTTAGCCTTAAGCTTGTGTTTTAACCTTTAACCCCTTTTTTGGCCTTAAGCTTGTGTTTGAGCTTTAAGGTCCTGTTGTAGCCTTTAGCTCAGGTTTTAGCCTTTAGCTCACTGATTAGCCCTCAGATCGTGTTTTAGCCTTAAGTTCATGTTTTAGCCCTTAGCTCCTGTTTTAGCTTTAAGCTTGTGTTCTAGCCTTAAGCTTGTGTTTTAGCCTTCAAATCATGTTTAAGCCTTTAGCTTATGTTTGAGCCTTTAGCTTGTGTTCTAGCCTTTAGCTCATTGTTAAGCATTTAGATTGTGTTTGAGTCTTTAGCTCAAGTTTTAGCCTCTAACTTGTGCTCTATCTCTCTCCTGTTTATATTTCTTCTGCTCTTCTGTCCTTTTTCTGTTTGACAGTTAGGCTCCAGTGTCCACCATCACTACAAAATTAATCACAGAAATCGTTGTCAGCAGAGAAAAAACACGGATCTCTCTTCTTACTTCTGAACTTACAATAGTGTTGGATGCTGTCATAGAGACTTTGATGTGCCGTAAATCAATGTGGTCCTGGTTGACCTGATTGGGAAGCTTAGAAGCATTTGGAAAAAAAAACTTTTTGGTGCTGATAATCTCATTCTAAGTGTGGATTACAATCAGAGTTGTAAAGAGTCATGTCTTTACAACAGTGGGTAGTGGGGCTCATGGGAAACAGAGTCTTTATCCCTGAAAAACTCTACCTATTCCAGCCACAGGTGTCACTGCAATCAACAACAACTCCTCTTGTTCCCCGAGGGATTTGTTTACGACCTGGCTGATGGTAGAAGTGGTTTCACCTTAATTGACTTTCTCAGAAAAAGTACGGCCAAGTAAAGTTTTCTGCATGTTTCCCTTCACAGCAATGTGAAAACAAACCCGAGAGCTAATGCACGCTCCTCCTCGTGTCTCACTCCAACAGTATTGAGGCAATAAGCCCGTCTGTGCCGTTAAAATATGTGTGGCCTTGTGTTCCCGATCTTTCTCTGTGGATGTGGGCGTACAGTGTGCAGGGGGAAGGTGGGGAGGGGGGGGTCTCCCTCTCCCCCTCCTGAGCTGTCATTATCTCCAGGGTTGGGTGTCAGAGGGCTGTTATGACTGCTTGGCTGTGTGGGAGCTGAAGAGGAGCAATCACGCTGAAGTCACCGGTCTAACAAGCAATTGGTCTATTTGTGAGTGAGCCTGTGTGTGTGTGTACTGTCTGCGCAGGTGTTTGTGTGTGTGCTCTGTAGACACAGAGGTATGCATGCACCTGTGAGTGTCTGATTATACATCCCAGTGTGTGTGTGTGTGTGTGTGTGGGGGTTTGTGTCTCAGTCTGCCAGCGGGTGGTGGAGCCTCTGTAACGTCAGAAATAGAAACTCTTTCATACGTGCCGACAGAATTGAGAGGCAGAGAGCAGGGGGAAGAAAATTGGATCTGTAAATCTCTCCTCGGTGCATCCAGTCGTATCGTGGAGGATCTCCGCTCTAATCAGGCAGGGAGCAGATGGGATTAATGTCCAGAGATTGAGTGGCGTTAATTGGCTTCTAAATCAACTCTTAACACTATTTGTGAGTCAAATCGCAGCACTTACACGAGCGACCCAGTGCTGACGCAAATCAAGCAACAGTCTCACAAACGGAGCGTCCAAAATGACTGATGTGAGAGGAGCACAGAGACGCTTTCTCTGGAGACTGTTAATCACTTGTTTAGAGCTGATAATGCTGGATTTCCCTTCACGAAATCCATCCATCCATCAATCATCTTTAACGTCCATCATCTTTAGCGCTTTTCCCTTCATAGGTCGCAGGGAGCTGCAGCTGGGGTTGGGTTTCGTTTCAATTTGATCGATTCCTGGTTCTTGTTCCACAAATTGACAAATGACAAATGACCCTTAAAGTAAACTGTCAGCTGTTCAAACCAAAATCACGCACACCCAACCTAGTGCTGACAATGCCTCAGGAAGGGAAGTAACTACAGGCTGTTCTTGAGGTCGCTAATTGATGTCATCGCCTAATTTGAATAACTGTAATTGTCATTGACACTGTAGAAGAGAGGAATAACATCGTCGGAGAGACAAAACGGAAGTGAAAACTACAGCTGGGTACTGAACTTTGGTTCTTTAATGGCACTGATGGAAACACTACAGTAGTGCCAAGTTTCAAAACATGCCTCATCTTTCTATGCCGAAATCAAGTGATCAAGACCTAATAATGCCACCAGTGACTAGCTGTAATGTTACACGACATTAGGGATGCACTGATTCAACCTGGTATCAGGTATTGGCGTCAATCCAGCCCCTCAAAGCTGGATCAGGTATCACGAGTAAAGGACTGGTCCAAACTATGATTTAGTCTACAAGGTAAAACATTTTACAATCAAATAGTCATTTCCGTAAATTGTGAAGCATTTTTTGACCAAACTGCTTTTAAACATTTAAACACTTATAGTTTAAATAAATATTAACTTCAGTAAATCCGTATGTACACATTTTTGTCTTTTACTCAAAACATCACCAGTCTTATCCCACAGTAGAGCATGCAGGTTATTATTTAACACTGGTATCAGATCGGGATAGGGACCAGAAAAGCTGGATTGGTGCTACACGGCATATAGGTTGTCGCCAACTCAGTGGCCCTGTCAACATTTCAGACCCCTCTTGTTTTGTTTTGGGTTTTTTTGTGGGGAAAAAGGCAACTACAGACAAATCCAGCGACTTTTCTGGAGTTTGGTGTTTCTGACGTCTCCAGCACACGCTGCTTCTCAACGAGCTGCACTGAGCTCAGTGAAGAGTTCCTCCCCCTATCCAAAACACTCAGACACGGCGGTTTCTGCCAGAGTGTGGTCACACTGACAATCTATACTGTGCCCAAGCAAGCTTCAAACAAAGGTTCACCTAATTTGGCCAGCAAGCCCACAAGTGTGCCGTGCTCATTCGCAGTTTACTTATCTGCTTTCGCACGCTTCAGAGAGGTAAGCTGTTTACACTTAATGCACTAGCACAAGCAGGCAGACAGTGCGTATGATCCATGAATTACGCTTGCACCTGTCTCTTTTGGTCAGTTTTGGCGGTCTCAACCCTGGATAAAAGATACATTTTTCAATTAGAAAAAAAGCATAATAAAGTTAACTTCAAGTTATAAACACATTTAAGGTGCACCCACATTGACCTGTCACTTGTTTGCAACTGTTCTTTGGCATGGGGCAATATTTTGTTGTCTATTTTTTGTAGGAAAGCTGCTCAGAGTGGAAAATACTACAGACCCGAGACTTGTACCGAAATAATGTAATGTAATTTTCTTCTTGCTGAAATTGATATTACAAAATTGGTACCACAAAAAGTATTGTTTGGGAACTAGTATCAAAGTGAAGGTACCCCTACTGGTTCCTGTATTGAACATTTCTGAACGATACCCCACCCCAGTGAAAACCACGGCAGGAGATGTATCTGCATCCGCCCACGATGGTCTGCTCCGGCTGCAGCTGCGAGGGACTGCTTGGTGACCAAGGAGGACTTGTCCACCTGTAGGTGGTTTGAAAAGGAGGAGGGGCCTACGGCAGCACCCGCTACTTTTTGAGAAGAGTAGGATCAATATATGTTTTCACGTCAGAGTCTCCAAACTCCAGAGGAGGTCACTAGATTTGTCGCCCCTTCTAAAGAAAGGGTCGCCCTTGGGGTGCGATAAATATCTTTTTTTCATCACCCAGGCCAACTTGAACGTTTATGTTTTCTGCACTTCAAGAACCAAAACAGCTTCATCAGCTCTGCAAATCTTGGAAATTTGAAACCAGTTTCAAAATGAAACCAGTTATTGACACCTCAGCCCAGCTCGAGCTTATTCCAGCTGTCATTGGCCAAAAGGTTGGAGACACCTGGACAGGATGCCAACCTATCACAGAGCCAACATGTAGAAACAGACAACCATTCACACACACAGTCGAGGCACTTCTGAGTCACCAAACCTCCTGGTGAGCGTGTTTTCGGTGAGTACTCAAGCATGAACATGTGAACTCTACACAGAAACCTTTACAGTACGTTTCTGGCACATATACAAAGGTCATGTTCTGATGTAGAGGTGTGAGTTGTTGTCCACAGAAGCCTATAATGGGTTGTTGTATCCACCCAGAGCATCATAGCAGAGCTAAACTCAGACAGAGTACGGGGTCCTCCTGAGACCGTCATCGTGCACCGACGCTGGCAGCAGCAGCTGTTTGTTTGCACCAACACTGCAGCAGAACTGGGATTTGGTGCCTGGATGATTTCAGCTTGAGCGAGCTGAGGAGACAGTAACTTGTCGGAGGAGATGTCGGATAAAGAGAGATGAAAGAGAAAGGTGGAGGAAGGAGTGACGGGTGAAACTGATGGATCAGGATGATGAGGTCTGAGTAGTCACGGAGGACTAACGGGGAAGGTGCTCTCGGGCGATGTGCACACGTTTAAATTTCTGCTCATTTCATATTCAGGATGAGATTTTCAGATACCTGTCGGGATGAAGCAGCCTCAGAGACGCACTTAAACTGAATTTGTCCAGAATATGAGTAAAAGATGAGACAACCCTTATTCTTCAAGCATTTCTTCAACCGGAATCAAACTCTTGTAGATTCTTCCTTTTTATTGATTTTTCAAGCAATAAATAACAAAACTTCATCTCACATCACCAGAGTCTCATCCCAAACAAAACCTTGTATAGAAATGTGGGAGGGAAGACAGAGGAGGGTAAACAAACCAGAGGAAGACCTCCAAGCAAACTGAAGGAAGAACAGAGACAAACACAGAGACTCACTGACGTCTTCAAGGTTTTTTACATCTGTCCATCACTGGACACAAACTGAATCACTGAACTGACCTTGGAAGTACAGTCAAATATCTGTGGCAATAATTTACATCCACTTACACCAGGGCCTTTCAAAGAAAACATGAAACCACTGGGGCCTCCTCTATTTTAATAAAACAAATCCTACAATAATAATCTATCAACTTTCCACTTTGGTTTTCAACAACAAAATACTTAAGTATTAATTTTGAACGTTCAGTCCTAATGCAGTTTCACATATTTTAGTTAAAATAGGTAAGAATCAGATGAATTTGAGCCCGTGCCTATTTCTGCGTTTATCATAATGACTACATTAACTTCAAACATCAAAATAAGATGAAATCTCTTGAGCCAGGAAAGAAAACATGCCCACTGTGGCAGCAAGGAATAGAAGTTCAATCAAAATGCAGTAATTAAAAAAATGTTACAGTAGATTACAAATTCACAGTCAACAAACCACACATTACGGCCTTTGAGCATCTAGTCTAAGAAAAACCCGACTTTAAATATCCGTCGTTAGCACTGCGCAAAATACAGAGGTCTAGCGGGGTACGAGACTCCTTAATTAACACAAGAGACCCCCTGAAAGGCTGGACGTCAGCCTGGACGTCATGTTGCTCGACTCAAAGTGAGGTTGCCACAAAAACTGCTCCCCCTGGTGGCTGGCTGCAGTGTAGGCTAAAAACCCCATCTCCCCAGTCATTCCAGATGAGCTGTGGCCAAACTTTAAAAAATTAATACACCTCGTAGAAATGTTTCTCACGTCTGATTGTTGTGGTGATTTGAAGATATCATTTGGCTGCTTTGTATTCAAGTCCTCTTTTTTCTGAACAGTTTTGTTTTCATTAGTTATAAGAGGTTAAAATCAAGTTTTTACGTCACATTTTACAATGATTGACAGCTGCCGCTATTGTGTATTTTTTTCAGGGATTGTAAAATATGTCGGGGGGTAGAGTCAAGAAGTGATTAGACTCTTGAAAGAAAAAGATAATCATTATTTTTTTCACCTGGCTTCACTCAGATTCTCTAATGCGCAGACTCTGGCTGCACAACTGCCACCAATGGCTGTCTTCAAAACCGTACAATGGTAAATGACGGAGCCACGCTGCCCACTCTATATACAGTCTATGGTGGGCACATGCCCCATTCAAGATCTCGTGCCCTTACAGTTTACAATTTTCATCTTTCTTCATTGTACACGAACCGTGTTATCATCTAGCTCCTTGCTTTATATGCTGTAATGATACACGTCACATCATAAATATCCCGTGAGTCACGGAGTAAACGTTTTTTTTTTCTGCGCTGCATGCAGTGTTTACACATGTACATAAAGTCAGCGCAAGCAGACGTTCCCCCTGTCACTTTTTGCGGTTTATATTTACTTTAAACTACATCCTGATCAGTCTGATAGGCGACGTTCATGATGTTTGGCGTTGTGTATACCCTGGCGCATATTACGCATAAGTTGATTGTTAATCCTTCTAGCGCTCATACAGAAGTCTCCTTTTTCCTGTCTTTTTGGGACAGAAAACCTAAAAGCCTGTTATTTTTCAAACCACTATTACCACTGTAACTATGTACCTCTGTGCAGGGGCATGTCCAGACTTTCAGAATGGGGTGTCATGGGGCAGTGATATAAGTAGGGGTGGCCAGAGTGTGCATTATTACAAATTATCACCATTATCTTCTTTATCTTCACTCCCTATTTTAACAACTATGAGTAACTACGATTGTTTAACTATTTATATATTATATATATGATTTTGGTATAAAAATGTTATGTGTGCATCAGCCAGTCGAATAAATTTAAAGTAGTTTTAATTTAATAAAAGTTTAATAAAACGGTCAGATCTTGCATGGCTGTAAACTTTGTCATTAGGTAAGGCTAAATATTTTTGTGTTGAATAAATAATTCATAAAAGTTTTTAATGCTTTGGGTTATATATATATATATATATATATATATATATATATATATATATATATATATATATATATATATATATATATATATATATATATATATATATTTATTTATTTATTTATCTGATTTGATTTTTTATTTTTTTTTTGGGGGGGGGGGGGGGGGGGGGGGGGGGACTCCGTATAGCGGACAGAGCATCAGCAAAAATAATCTCCAAACCATAGCATACTGGTCTTCGTAGTTTCTTAACTTACTGTACAGCTTAGTTCAGACATTTTTTGTGCTGCATTCAGTCCTCTTCTCGTGCCTCCTCTGGAACTCTTTGGCGCCCCCCAGAGGAAGCGTGCCTCACACTTTGAAAACCACTGACCTACACTGTTCCGAGAACTTATACTTTCTTTTTTAAATCTGTTTTTTTACACTGATGGTTCGATAAGAGGTCAGTCCAGCTCCAGTACCCTCCATCATTACTATGAAATAAATCAAAGAAGTCGTAAACGTCTGGTGTAGTGTCAACAAATAGACTTATGGTCAACGTACCGCACACTGATTCCTGTCCCGACCACAGACAGCATTAAGAAATAATCCATTCTGGCGCTGATACTCTCATTTTAAATCCTGTATCATGAACAGGCAAATATGCAAAAGTGAGACTATTTCAAGTCCTCACGGCGCCTTTACTGCGAGACGATAACCTTGGCACAAAGAGAAACAAAAGAGGAACTGTCACCCAACATTACGTGTCTGCTTTCTGTGGTCTGTCTTCTTTCTGCGACGCCTCCTCTCTTCCTCTTCATCGTTCACTCAGATGTTAAAAAGCTTTTAATGTCACCTCAGTGTGACAGGATCTTTATTCACTGTATTATTTGTGTTTTTCACTTCAGACGCCCTTAAATTCATCACATCACAGCTCTGCATTATGAAATGACATACATCGTGATGGAGGACTGGATCGCCTACTCTCTCATGGAAATATAACGTGAAAATGTGTCGGTATAAATGCTGTAAAAGCCCCTCTTTCTAGCTCAGGTGTGACCTCCTGCACCATTAAAATTCTGCATATATGAATTTCCCCTGCACTGGACGCTCGTAATGGAGCGTGTGGCTTTATTGTGTGTTAAAAGCTGATGCAGCAGTGTTTGCTACTGCAGCCCTCTGGATTTGTTCTCATTGCTCACCTTTAATGTGGTGTTTTCCTATCTGGGTCATTTTTGAGTCCTTTTAGCAGAGAGTGAAAACAGAGCAAAGTGAACAGCAAACTATTTCCCAACAAGACAAAAAATGTCTTCAAAGGTCAACATTGTTTTTTAGACTTCCCACCTTAAGGCACGGTGCAAAATCATCTAAAAGTAAGTCCCTAACAGATTTTTTTTATCTATATCTCCAGCTGAAAAGACATTAAATAAGCTTATTAATCAATGCTTTTTGAAAGGTTTCCAGTCATCTGGGGAGCTGATATGGCCTCCCAGTTAGGTTGGGGTGATCGGCTTGGTGTCCAATCTAGGGCTGCAACAATGAATCAATGAAATTGATAAAAATCAATTAGTAAAAGCATCCACAATTTTTTTCCATAATTGATGCTCTGTGTTGCGTCATTACTGTATTAGTCTGCCTACTGTTTATTTGTCTTCTTCCTTTTTGTTGGATTATTTAGTGGTTGGCAACTTGCTGAAGGTGCATTACTGCCACCTACTGGACTGGAGGGTAGATTACCTGGGCTGTTGTTGTTTTTAAATCCATGGTATGTCTTTTAGGACTCGTTTAGTCTTTTTATTATATCATCACCCCACAAGGAGTTCATTAAACCAATGTTAGCATTAGCGTTAGCTGTTACAGATAGTGGTAAGGCAGAGGGGGTGAACTGTTTGACCTGCAGGTGAAAAGATTGAGGACACATCTTTATTTATTCACCTTTTTGACCCACTAAGTTCTTAATATGATGACATAACAATATATTTTCTGTTATTTTGCCCAAACTGTTGATTCTTTAAGTGAAAATACATTCATGTCATTCATGTTCTTTTTATCAGATTCGATTAATCGTAAATATAATCGTCAGAGTAATCGATTACCAAAATAATCGTTAGTTGCAGCTCTAGTCTGATCCAACCTAAAGCATAAAAGGGCCTTGTGTCTAGCTCTTCCTGAATGAAGGCATAAAAAGTCTTTGAAGAAAGGTTTCCAATCCTTTAATCTGATAAGAGTTAAGGATGTCGAGAAACAAGAAGTTTCTTAATTTCAGCCAACCCATAAAAACAAGAACAGAATGATTCACAAGGCAACAGACAGGGTCACAGAAGCTATGTCCCAATTCAGGGTCTGCAGCCTTTGGGGGATGCGGCCTTTGTAGCCTACATAGACCGCAAAGGCCAAACTGAACTGAGATGGCCTGGTCTACAGAGCATTTCCCTGTTTGCCACTTTCAACATCTGGACAATTTTTTTTAAATTTTACTTTATTTCTATTATTTTCTTTATTTATCTGATTAACCTGATCTATCATCATTAATTTCTTTATTGATAGAGTGTGGAAGCACAGTGCACTTGTAAGCAACAACATACATTTTCAACATTTGAATAAGCGCTAAGAGGGGATGTTAGATCAAAATTAAAATAAGAAAAATAAATGAATAAAAAAAAAAAATACAAGCGGTTATAGTTGTAAGTGCTTTTCAGAGTACTAAATTTATGTAATGTATTTTTTAATTTTCCTGTAAAAAATTAAAAAAGATAAATAAAAATAAAAATTTTCCTGTAAAAGAAATAAAAATAAAAATAAAAATTTTCCTGTAAAAAAATAAACATTAAAATTAAAAATAAAAAACCCCATCAAGTAAGTTTTTTTTCCTGGGAATTTACATGAATAAAGAATTAATCCTTCATGAGAAGATTAATAAAGAAGAACTGTTTTTCCTCAGTATATTACTTAAAAAGAGACCAAACAACACATCTTTCCACAGTGAAACAAAATCAAACGCAATGAATCTTGGGATATTTGAGGCTAAGAAGGATTTACTAAATCTGTCCTATGCGTCACCTGAAAAGGAGGCTGGATTTGTTGGCCGCATTTTGGAGGAGCCTTTGAAATGGGACAGCCTTCGACGCAGCGTTGTGAAAAAATCAGTCTTCAATTTCAGCCTCTGTGGGCTGCAGACCCTGAATTGAGACAGAGCTGGAGTCTGCAGGTAAAGGATGTCAAACGTGTCGCTAACGCTAGCAGAGCTAGCACCACAAGCCTTCAATCCTTCCTGTCAACCCAGTCAGCTGTAAAATCCTTAATATCTGATAGAACAAACCTGGGATAACTTCTATAGATGTTTTTTGTGGGTCTAAATTTATTTTTTCAATGACAGATTCATGTTTTACCAGATCATGCAGCACTACAACCAAAGCTGCCTGCAGCTCTCCTACTCTCCATCCAAAGACCTTTTCCTGCAGCGTTACTATTCAAGGAACTGCCCGAGTCTGTCATCCCACAGCTTTTGGACCACTGCGACAGATGCTCTGAAACAGATGCAAAAGGCCGGAGGGGCAGGATGGGGGTGCAGGGAGATCAGGTCTTACTTCCCCTGAGGGGGTTAAAGTGTCGAGGGTCTTTCCACTCCACGGGGCATCTATACAGGAAATTAACGACGTCACAAATCACAAGCACGAAGACGGAGGAGATCATCCAACAAGAAGCAGAGCGTCCCTGAAGCCCAGTGACACGGTCTGCTTCTGTTTCCACTCCAGAGCTCCTGAGCTCGCAGTTACAGAGCGGCGCCGCGAGACGCCATCAATAACTCGTCTCTTCTTCTGCATCTTCATTTATTTATCAAACACTGAGGAGGTGAAACACAGGAGTTCACAGCTGTTGTTTGTTTTGAAGAATCAAACGCTGGACTGTTGCTTCGTATACAGATGTGTGAAAATTATACATCTCTGATAACACCCGGCGTGGTTTACACACACACTCACACTCTCAGGTGTGTGTGTGTTTGTAGCCTGGCAACAAAGCTTAATTAGCCTTTGGCGTTTAGTAGTGATTAGCAGAACAATTCACCACTGATGATGATACATTTCTCTACACTTCAATACATGGAAAAAAAGATACACATGCACACAGATTTGCATATTCCAGCATCCAACGGTCTGCATCCATACAATTAATCCGTAGCGTAAACTCTCCTGTGTGTTTGTTCGTCATCTTTTATGTCCTGATAAAGAAAACAAAGCATCTGCAGCAGAATCCACTAATCACCGCTTCCCCAGATACAGCACACAGAGCCAGGCCGTGTGGGGGAAGTGGTCAACCGCTGCTCTTCATGTTATGCGTCGGACAAAAGGCCGAGCACGGATATAAAACATAGTGACAGCAATTTTCTGCAGGGAGTCCAGAGTCGGAAAGAGGGCAAGTCAACAGGGACGCTGGACAGAAACAGGGAGGAGGATACTTCGCTCGAAATGCACGAGATGTTTCCCCCAAGAGACGGATCAATGAGGTGATTTCACAAACAAAAAGCCATCCATGGGTGTTATTGACTCCGTCCTGAAATATGGCGGCTGTAACCAACAAACCAAAGCCTGGAGAGGAGAGATAACACACACTCTGCTGGATTCGAGTACAGATACCACTGGCTGCTGAAGGCAGGAGCAGCGATGCAAATCAACAGCACAAACAATTAGAGGAAATGTTTGTTGGGTTATGTAACCCTGAAGGCCAGGTTTGGAGAAGGAGATTTGCCTGGATGTTGTTGGTTGAAGCCAATGATTATCTGTGATTTCAAAGGGGAAATATGAGCTGATTATTCAACAGTTGCCTGCTTCTCCTGCAGACATAAAGACAAAGAGATCTATTTAATGAGAGTGCAAAGTTGTAGATATGATCTAGATTTTTGGTTTAGCACTTAAACTTTGCTCTTAACCTCATCTTTGGCGTCACTCGTGCTTATTATAGAAGTCTTTGTTTTCTAAATGCAAAAATAGCTAGAATCAAAAGTCAATATATTGGGATTTTTTTTGTTCAGCAAAATCAAAATCGGAATTCTTTGTCCAAAAAAGTTTTTTTTTTCAAATTCAAATTCTTCATTTCAGTCTTAGTTTATAAACAGATTGGAAAATAAGTTACCACTTTTCTCCAGCAGGGGGTGAAGTGTGTCTCTCTGACTCATGTGGTGTGCATTTTATGGGGAAACATGGCGCCTGGTACAGTCTGTACATATTATTATCATCATTTAACTTTTTCACATGGTCTGGTGTTAAAAAGCAAACTAAAAATCGCAAAAGTTGTAAATATTGAAGAATTGCAATGTACATCAAATTGGCATCCCAAAAATCGTAAAGGAAACTAATTGCAAGAATAGCGTATCGTCCCAGCCCTACTGGTAACAACCAAGCTGCAACCTCTGGTCTGAGAATATGAGACAATGCGGAAGTGCTAAAATCTGCTGTTTCTCGAGTGTTCGCTTGAGGCTGGCTCCAGAAGTATAGGAAGTCACAAACACACCAAGCCAAAAAAAAGCCATTTTCAAAGCAGAAATTAACCTATTTACAGCCTGGTTCAAAAAATGTCTCCTGTCTGAGTCGCTAATTTTACTATCAGCACCCACTGTACAGGTGGTGAATTTTTTTCTAACACGGCCGTTCAGAGGATATTGATATCGCAAGCTCCCCCAATAAGAGGCACAGCTGAGGGTCATGTGACGGCCGGTGCCCTATGGCTATAGCCGATCTGCTTCATTTTCCGTTTCAGAAACAGACGGGTGACGTTAGCTTGACTACGTCCATGTTTTATACAGTCTGTGGAAACAACATTACAGAAAGAAAGAAAGAATCTGAGATGATGTGTCCAGGTAGTTTAGAGAAAAAGAGCCTCACAATTGTGAGAAAAGACGACCATGAAGAGGATCAAAGAATGGAGCGCCTGAGATGAAATACTATAAAAAAAAGTACGTTTTGTCTGTTTTTTTGGATCAAAAACAGGAAGAGAGACATAAAAAAGCGGCTCCACTCTTCTCAAGCAGTTTTGGTTTTTACATAGTCAGAGAAAACAATACTATTTGGGTCTTGAAAGATAGTTTGAAAGATCTATGCTCTGAAAATGGCCGGCAGCTAATGAGTGAATATTGGCCCACTTGACACATCGGTTGATACCGATATTGATACTGATAAATGTCCATATGTGTATACAAATACATAAGATGATATAATAGTCGTCTGAATAAATATGATTGCTTTCACAATGTTGAACTGTGATAAAGTCACAGTCTGGATATAACTATGAATAAACTTCCATTGTCAAACAATGGATGAAGCCAAAATACCACCTGAAGAAGCACCCAAATCTTGTCCATGCAACTGACCAATAACACCAACCAAAGATGATGTTTTCCAAGGGGTGGCCTGTATCTTTACTGGAGCCAATCACCAGAGAAAGCTCTGTATCAATGAACATCTAGCGGTGGCCAGTGGGCCAAATCGTCTCTCCAAAATATCACAGAAAAATCACTCGTTGACCTCTCTTGTTCGGGTGAAGTTGGGTTAATAAATCCTCTTTGATAGGAGTGTTGAGTTTTTAAAGCAAAAATGTTTCTCTGACTGTTCAAGACATGGCTCCTTGAAGCTTGCATACTTTGCTTTGTGGTGACACCCCAGATAATTTTCTTTATCAGCAGAAACAGTTTGGTTTTTCATGAGGCACACAGGTCCAGCATTTCTAAAAGTTGGCTCTATAAATACAGACATATCAGCCCATTCTTCATCAAGGATTTTCCTCTTAAGGCTCTTTAAAAGAGAGACAATTTATGAGCTTTGAATAAATTTAGGAGTCCTTTCTCCTGGTGCAGTCTGTCAACTCTGAAGAATACTAAAAATAACATTAACTTGGAATGAAAACATATACATCAAATAATAATAATATACATATTAATGAGGAAACAATATTAATTGAATTTATTTCACCAGGGCATCTGCCCCTAACAGTGTCCTTTGGCCCTTGGACAATTTTAATCGATGACCCCTGCTCTAAATGTTTCTGCTTCACTTTTAGGGAGATGTCATGTCGTCCATTTTTAAAATTCAGTTAGTGGTTAGTACAATAGCAGTTTTTCTTTTCTTCAAAATTTCTAGAAGTTTGTATAAAAAATTTCAGGATACTGTCACAGGAGGTGGATTTCAGTGGCCGGGTATCCCAGCAATCAAAATGCAACCAAAGTATACAAACAGAAACATAAAAGTAAAGTTGAACTCATGATCCTAATCAGTCTGAGTATCATTAAATAATCGGTGATTGACTTTCAAGCCAATCATCTCATCCGGTTATGCTGCTGACCTCATAAACTTGATGATAAATCCGTTGATGTGGAACAGCAGCCACACCCCAGCTTTATTACAGAGCAGAAATTACAGCAATAACATCTGCTTTACAGCTTCCTACGGCAGCTCTCCTGGGACATATGGTTTAAAAAGACAGGAACATAAAAAAGAGACAGTCTGCTATGAAAAGGGAAAGACGGTCTTGTGAATGAGTGTATTTATGCTCAGATATTCCACCCTGAAAAATCTGAGTCCCTTTTCCTCCTCAGCCAACTTTATCCCTAAGCAACACTCCTGACTATAAATCAACCGTGTCTAAAATGCCAAATGGCCTCTGGCTGCCGGCTGCTGCTCTTAATTAAAGGACAACAACATTACAATCTTAAGGAGATCCTTTGAGGAACACATCAAGGCCGATGTATGAGTGTGATAACACTAATGTGTCACACATGAAGCTTTAATCTATCGGGGAAACTTATAAAGAACGCACTCAATTTCTCTCTCTGCACGCCAGCACTCATGCAGCTCCCTGATCCTGCAGCTTCATTTCAGCACCACGGAGAGCTCCACAGCCCTCCGCCGTGGAGGATGCTCTGCTAATTCTTCCCCTCCTCTCGGGCAGGAAACAGCATCTGTTGGTCTGCCTTTCCAACCGGAGCCATAATTGAACTCTTAGGGGAGCGGCAGACACTGAAGCGGTAACTGTGGCACCAGTTAAGGGCCAAAGGAGAGGCCGTTTCATGCCTCATTCAGGGGGAGATGAAAGCGCGGTGTAGCGTGAGTATAATCTGATTAAACAGAGATCTAGTGCAGAGCGTACATCTCTGAATCTGTATGCTTTAAAGGGGACATATCATGCTGATCCCTGATTTAATACTTACATATAATAAAATAAATTTGACAACAAGACCTTTCAACCCCTGAATTTTCAAAAATATGAGATATTGTATTTTTTCTGATATCCTAGAACGAGATTTAATGCCTCTGAAAATAGGTCATTGACATTTGGCTGCGAGATTTCGACCTTCGTGACGACACGAGGATCCTTTCTTTTTATTGGAGTAATCTGATAAAGCAGCTCCTCCTCTGTGATGTCAGTTAGTCACACAACCGCCACCGAGGGATACACCCACTAAGAGCCGACTGACTGAGTGCTGGATGCAGGGACTCTGCTCTGCTGAGCAGCTCGGCTTTACATGGTGAATTAGCAGTTAAAACACTGTAGTTTTAGCAGACGTTGTAATACTTGTGAGACTGTGATATTTGCATGCTTGTTCTGACATGCACTGTGAACCTGGACCACAATAATGTGGTGCTGCGGTAATAACATAGTGAGGAACTGACGGTAGAGGCGATCTTTAGACTACACTTTCAGCATGATGGATAAAACAGACAGAGAAAAGTGAAGGAGCAGGATGGAGCCCTGTTATAGAAATAGTTTATTGGTGAAGTCTGCCTATATTTCCACATATAAACTATACATGTTACAGTACCGGTTTGACTCAATGAAGCGTCTTGAGATGATCTGTGTCCAGGTGGATTTTCTTCCTCCTGAGCTGCAGAACCGTCCGGGTCTGACTCGGGGTCCAATACAAAAGAACGTATCCTACACGCTGCCATTTTATTAGTGCTATCAATGCCTAACGGTGAAGTTTTGGCAAACAGCAAAGTTGCTCGGTCTGCTCCATCCAATGTGGCGATTTTGTAAATACTGCCATGATGCAAAAACCGGCCCCTGGTTCTACCCCCTCCGCCCCTCTGATAGAACTGACCAATCAGAGCACAAAGGGCTGTGACGTTGCGAGGTTACTGGAGGTCATTCTGGAAACGGAGCGTTTCAACAAGATCTTCAGAATGGCCTTAAATGAAGAAATTGAGAATACTATTGTGGGGTAATGAAGGAACTAAATGACTTGTACTGAGGGCAGAAATGCTTTACAGGCATCCTAGTCTGGCATAGTGAAAAGGAGAAACAAGCATGATATGTCCCCTTTAATGAAATGGGTTTGTATTTCTCTTATCTGCACTAATATGATAATCAAACAAGATCTGATTCATTATGAAAGATGCCGATTGACTCAAAATACCCGGAAACACAAAAGCAGCAGAGCCACAAAGTCTGACTATTATTCTCACTACACAATCTCTCACTGCTCTGTTTCTATTTCCACTGCTGCACACACCTACACAGAAAACCAACAGCTGAATACAAGTCCCGCCGCATCCCTGGGGGGTTGTCGTGAGAGGTCATTCTGGGAAATGTAGGAAAAGCAGTAACCAAAGCAGAAATGTATGAGGCAGCTTCAGGGACAGTGCGGTATATTCAGCAAATCCTGGAAGGAGTGGAGTATCAGAAGCTTCTGAAACGCTGCTTCAAGCGTCCGCTGAGGTTTGAACATGGAGATGAACACACACACAAAGAGAATCCCTGATAGCCTCTCACACACATACACACACACACACACAGACACACTAAGAGTGTTTTTTTCTTTCCTGCTACCTGTCATCATTCTGAAATGTCTGGTCCCCCAGCAGCAGATCCCTGAAGCGATAGCGAGGAGGAAGAGGAGGCACCTCTGTGTCCACCTCTGCCATCTTGAGGGATGAGATGTCCAGAATAACGCCAGAGTTGCTGCTGTTATTTCTCTGCAGGGTCTCGGTGGAGGTCCTGCGGGGTGAGGAAGAGAAACATCTGCTCATCAGTGTGCCAGATTTTGTCTTGCTCTGCTTTCAGACATTTCAGCTCTACACCAGAATAGAGAAACAGCGATACAGTGCCTTTCATTTTCCACAAATCTGAACCTTTTCTGGGGAAACATTCCTTGGAAATCAGCGGGGACTTACAGGGGTTATGTAACGAGAAAGAACAGACTGTTTGCAATCAAAACAATCAATGTTCAGAGGGAATTCATGTCCTACTGTAATCCCCAGATGACACATTATTTATCCAGGACTCCAATGTGGGTCGTTTTGCACCGCAAACATAAAAATCTGACGCAGTTTGTCACACGCCGCTGAACAAACAGCTTCAAACATACGAGATGTGACTTGTTAAAGAAGTGCAAAGCATCAAAGTAAATCATGCAGAAGAGTCTGAGCCAGATGACTTGTTTATGCATCTCATGTATTAATAAAGACTTTTAAACGTATGTACATTGACATGAATTATTCAGGAGACAAAATGACCTTCTTTTTCTATCAAAGTTGCTCTGACAGGAGCTGTGATAACCTTTCATTTTATGTTAACTGGCCGTCCCTGTGGATGTACACCTGGTGCTGTTCAGATCTTGTTAGCTTACATACAGTATACTCTCTTGGACCCCCTTATGCTTCAAGAACTGCCTTATTCCTTAGTGGCATAGATTCAACAAGGTCCTGGAAACATTCCTCAGAGAGTTTGCTCCATATTGACATGATAGCATCACACAGTTGCTGCAGATTGCAGGGATTGTCATGTTGAAGAAAGCAGTCTGAGATGATTCCAGCTTTATGACATGGAGCGTTATCCTGCTGGAAGTAGCCATCAGAAGATGGGTACACTGTGCTCATAAAGGGATGGACATGGTCAGCAACAATACTCAGGTAGGCTGTGGACTTTAAACCATGCTCAGTTGGTACTAAGGGTCCCAAAGTGAGCCAAGAAAATATCCCCCACACCATTACACCAGCAGCAGCAGCCTGAACCGTTGATACAAGGCAGGATGGATCCATGCTTTCATGTTGTTGAGGCCAAATTCTGACCCTACCATCTGAATGTGGAGCAGAAATCCAGACTCATCAGACCAGACAACGTTTTTCCAATCTTCTATTGTCCAGTTTTGGTGTTGCTGTGTGAATTGTAGCCTCAGTTTCCTGTTTTTAGCTGACAGGAGGGTCACCCGGTGTGGTCTTCTGCTGCTGTAGCCCATCTGCCTCAAGGTTGGACGTGTTGTGCGTTCAGAGATGCTCTTCTGCAGACCTCGGTTGTAACCAGTGGTTGAGTTACTGTTGCCTTTCTATCAGCTCCAACCAGTCTGTCCATTCTCCTCTGACCTCTGGCATCAACAAGGCATTTTGTCCCACAGAACTGCTGCTCACTGGATATTTCCTCTTTTTGGGACCATTCTCTGTAAACCCTAGAGATGGTTGTGGGTTAAAATCCCAGTAGATCAGCAGTTTCTGAAATACTCAGACCAACAACCATGGCACGTTCAAAGTCCCTAAAGAAGTAACCAGGAAATCTAACCTCCTTTTCGGGACTAATTTTATGTTCAAAAACACAGCTGCTTGCAGGAAACATCCTTAATGAAGTGAGACAGTGCAAGATTAAAGTATCCGACATGTTGATACCTTTCATAATGTGGAGCTTTGTTAATGTAGGGCTCACTTTAGCTTCTGAAATAACATACTGGAAGTTATTGGACACTGTTGAGGCTTTCAAGAGATACCTACTTTACTTCTTAACCTGTTTAAAGGGTTTCCGTTTCTTGTAACATTATCAAATGATTTCCTCTGTACAGTAAATTGTGTGTTGTTATCCTGCCAATCAAGCTCCTGGAGGTTCGTAGAAGCTCAAAAAATGAAGCAACAGCAACAGCAGAATAAAGCTGTTTGGCATTGGCAGAGAAACTGACACCGCTTCATGATCCACATGGTAAATAAGATAACCAGCTACAAGATTGCTCCTTTCTTTATGCTGAATTTCAGTGCCTGAGTTCTTTGAGTTGGAATGTTGGTGAAAAAGTTGATATTTGGCACTCACCTGGCAGTGTATACGTTTGAGAGTGCCTCCAGTAAATTAAGTGAAAAGTAGGTTAGCACACAGGAGGAGGTTTATTCCTTTGGATAATATTCTTTTGAAACAAAGTTTTGTCCTTGTGTCTGATACCGGAGCAGGATTAGCATAAAGACAAACACTTGATTTTCTTTTTGTAGAATCTCTACATCAAGGGCTTCATGCTAAAAGAGCTTCATAGCTCTGAACAGGGTTTATTGTTTATGCTGGTGCGTTATCTGGACACTGCACTGCACAACAAATGCATGCCTTAGCAAGAGCCATATCTTTAGTGTTGATGGAGTCGTCAGGCTGGAGGAACACCCACATATCATAAGTTTAGCATCATCTAATGAGCAAACATAAACCTTTTGGAAGCAGTCTGGTAATTGATGATTTTAATCATCTTGTGAGTGGATCATTACTTTGATTGGCTCATTTTTTGGTCGTGGACACCAAACTGGTTTTGTCTTCAGTGATATGTTTGTTATTTTTGCTCCTGTGTTTGTCTGGAGGTCCTACGTGTAACCATGGCTGCATTGTTTACATGCGAAATCAGCTGTTAGCAGTCTGTAGCATGTCAATGCTAACTGGTGCAAGGCCGGATGTTCCCCCACAAGGTGAGGAGAAGGAGGTGAGGACGACGTTCTGGTTCTCAGGTGTGAGCTGGGAGGTGACGACGTGGACCAGTCCTTCCATCCATCGTTGTTGGGAATGTGGGATCTATCTCCGGTGGGATGGCAGGCTAGCTGTGCTAGCCCAGCGGTATCGTGCTGTTCACGGATGTGGCTGACAGAGCTGACATCGTACACCGGCGCCACATTGGAGGAGCTTCACCTGCTGTGGGCAGACAGGATCCAGGAGACAGAGACTGAACAGACTGCTGAAGAAGCTCAGTCCTGGACCCTGTGGAGGTGGAGACTGGCTGGGCTGGAGAGTGGTGGACAAGCTGTCGTCGTCTATTTTCTTGTGGATCTTTTTGCACTTTCTATACACTTTCTTACTTTTGTTTTCTTACATGCTGCTGTGACTCCTGAATTTCCCCTCGGGGATAAATGAAGTATTTTCTATTTCTATTTATTCTATATTTTTACTATTTTTGCTCCTGTGTTGGTCTGGCTATCCTACATGTAACCATGGCTGCATTGTTTACAAGTGAAATCAGCTGTTAGCAGCCTGTAGCAAGTCAATGCTAACTGGTGCAAGGCCGGATGTTTCCCCACAAGGTGAGGAGAAGGAGGTGAGCACTACGTGCTGGTTTTCAGGGGGGGGCTAAGAAGTGACGACATCGACCTGTCCTTTCATCCATTATTCGGAACATAAGATCTATCTCCAATAAGATTGACAAGCTAGCTGTGCTAACCCAGAAACCGAGGGAATACCAGAAGGCAGAGTAGCATCATGCTATTCACAGACATGGCTAACGGAGCTAACACCAGACACCAACGCCACATTGGAAGAGCTTCACCTGCTGTGAGCAGACAGGATCTAGGAGACAGAGACTGAACAGACTGCTGAAGAAGCTCAGTCCTGGACCCTGTGGAGGTGGAGGCTGACTGGGCTGGAGAGTGGTGGACAAGCTGTCGTCATCTATTTTCTTGTGGATCTTTTTGCACTTTCTATACACTTTCTTACTTTTGTTTTCTTGATTGCTGCTGTGACTCCTCCTGAGCTACATTCATGATTGATTTCATCCATTCTTTAAAACTGGTTGGGACTGCCTCAGAGCGCTACGATCATAAAACAAAATCCTTAACAATATAAAGCTCAGTATCAGGGGTTACATTACTGCAGCACTATAAAGCATCCGTATGTATGCGTTTCTCTACTGTGACCTCAATAGACAGTAAGGAGCAAGTTTGTTTCAAAGAGTTGACGAACATTAGCATAACAGAGAGGAAACAGCAGCAGGAGGTGGTTTTCTTCTCAATGCTCCAGTTTGTAATTTGGGGGAATCAGTGTCAGACCGAAGCTGTTTCATAACCAGTGAAAAAAATAACAGCCCTCCATGTTTACATTACACTGTGTGCATGTTACAATATTACTGCTATGACACACAATGTCACATGTAGGGGAAATGAGTGCTTGAGGGAATTACCTGTCACCATGGGAACTCGATGATCGGCGTGGAGGGCTCATGACTGACTCTTGAGGGAGATTCGAGAAGCAGAGAGGAAGAGGAAAAGAGATTAAAGACACTTATTAGACATTCACCTCTTAAGCAGGAGTGTGACATGATAACATTTCATTTCCTCGTGTCGCAGCTTAGCTCTGCTCGGAGTTCAGTGACGAGGCCTCTGAGATTACACCGGCGAATGTGGAGCTTAATACTTATGCCTACGCTGTCTCACACAACCCCAATTGTAGGTGTTGAATTATTAATGTGTGTTCTGAAAAAAAAGAAAGCGTGCCAGGTGGGTCAGACAGCTATTATCCACCTGTTTGTGTTTACTCAAGGTGCTCAAAGGTGCAGTTTTTAATGTATGCAGCCATGAGGAGGAAGAGGAGGAGGAGGGATCCCCTTATCAGACTATTTCTTCCTACAAAGCAACACATTGTGAATTAATTATCTCAGATATAGGACGTCGATGTACAATGTATGTACAGTGAGCTGATGTGTGTTTTCTGGCCTTTATGTTTGCGTAAATCAATGCTCTGCTTATTTTAGAGATGCCTTCACATGTCCTCTCCTCTCCTCTGATTTATCCTCGGCTTTGATTCTCCTTTGAAGCCTCTGCAGAGAGCAGAATAAGTGGGTAATACAGGGCTTTGCATTCGTACATACGGCCGTCAGCTTACAGTGTAGGCAGCCTTGAGTGGGCTAATAGCAGCCGCAGACACGCGCTCTCTGATTAACACTGAAAGCACAGACCCTCAGATGTGTCGACACAGGAAGGGACGAGAGGAGACGACATTCGAGGGAGCTTTCGACGAGGACGGGAGGAGAAAACAGGAAATAAAGGAGTGAAGGAACACTTTGTCCTCAATGTGTCCTTTGCTTTCCGGGGAAGAGGGAAGTGAGGATACAGGAGGACTATTACACACAGTCTGCAACCTTTGAGAGTTCACTTAATGGGTCAGCGACAACAACAGGGGACAGAGGCTTCACTTAATGGCGGGAAACAAGCAGATTTAGAGCAAAGAAAGCCCATAAAGGGAGGACATAAGAGATAAAACCAGTATCTAAAAAAGTAAAGAGGTACCCAGAGGGAGGATGAAGCAGAATCAGCTCTGACGTCGACGGTCAGAATGATGCATTATTCAAGGCTGGTGGAAGATGTGACACTCAAAGATGCAAGTTAGCATCTACACCGAATGAATCTTGTATGGTTAAAATTTTAATCCAGCCACTGGCTGTGTGTAAGTTAGACCAGGGTCAGTCGCTGAAAGAAAGAAGATTGATGACAAACAAAGCCTAATGTAGAAGGGAAAGAAGTGGTTCTATCCTTTTTTAATGAAAAACTTGTTTTACGTCTTTACTTTTCCAAATCATGCTTGCATATTCATAATGACTTCCTCCTTCTAAGTTCACTGAGAGGTTTCTGATGAATCAACTTCTACATAATGCTAGTGTTTAAGGACACCTTACTGCCATGTAATATCAAGATCTGTCTTACTCTACACACCTTAAATTATTAGTGGAAGCAGTATATATTTTTCATTAATTATTAAAACACCTGCAGTAGCTATTTAATTTAATATTTTTCTTGGAGAATGTCACCTTACAAGTTTTCAATGCAGTTTTTAGCAATCCTTTGATTTCCTAATAAATAAGAAAAAAAACATTTTAGTGTAACTTTACTTTTGGTGTTGAAAGAAAGTGGCTGCATTAAAAAAAAAGGATGAAATAAAAAAAAAATTATTCGCCTTACTTTCAATTTACAATGTGCCACCGTAATGCAGGACATTAAAACAAGACTAATAAACAGAACAAAAAGAAAACTAAATAAAAATAATCACATTAGCAGACAAATCAAACAACTTTAACCTCATTACAAAAAAAGTTAACATACATTATCTAAAAAAGTGATGTACACATAACGAGTTTAAGTTATATACTTCTGAATTTACTGAGTTTATTCTACAATAATTTAAATCTTCACTATTTAAAATTTTTTGAGTTCATACCATCTCTTTTTTTTTGCATTGCTGTTACTTTTTTGGGGCCGAAAAGTAGAAACACCCCTTATCCAATAAAATAAAATAGGATGTAAAAAAAAAAAAAAAAAAAAAAATCTAAACAACTTCAACCAACCAAAATTAGGCACTTTGTCCTCATTGTACACTCTTATTGTCCCATATTCAAATAACAGAACACATTCCTTGTCCAAATTCAAAATCTTTACCATCACCAAAATAATTAAGTCCAAACTATTTCAGATTTGCTTGGTTGCACTGTTGTTATTCTCTTTTGGGCCAAAAGAAAAGCTAATTAATGGGGGTAAAATTATTATTCAGGCTCTCAAAATAAGGTACATGTTCTCTCTGTTAGCTATTTTTTTCCATGTTAAAACAATTAATACAGTTTGCAATGTCTCCAAAATATTTCTAAGACGTCTTTCTACCATTTAATCATGAAACTATACAAATGGAATCATAGATATAATTAGCTCTCTCATGGCCAGCAGGCTTTAGCATCACATCATAACTTATTAAGCTACCATAAGACCAAATATTGACGGTTTTGTAGAACTTCCTCAAGCTAAGTTCATATAAGAGCCTCCAACACACCTTAAATTGCACTTTCATAGTTTCAGTAAAAGATAAATTGATGAAAAAGACGAAAAAGAAGGTCAGTGAACTTACACATGTGCACCAAAGTCCCATCATCGTAAACACAGGCTTGATTTATATAACCTCCACACTCTGCTAATACAGCACTGCCACTGTGACAGAGGAGGTCTCCCATCAACGTGCGCCTGAGGAAGCTTTGTCATCATGAGAAATGACCTTACAAAGGTCGAAGAGGCCGTTTCCAGCAGTCAGAGGGCAAAAAGAGGGTGTAATAAGTCAGATTCAGCCCGCAGATAAATCAAATCCATCCAGGTGCTCCAGTGTTTGTTGACAGCTCGCGTGCTGAAGTTTAAGAGAAGAAATAGTCCCGGTTGTGAACGCTGATTGGCTGATTCGCCTTCCAAAACCGCAGCCGTTAGGTCATTAAAATATCAATGCGCCAGCCTAAAACTGCTGTCGCTTAGCAACAACTTTGTTTGCTAGCACCAACGAACTACATTCCCCAGCGGAAGGAGGACGAAGTGTTATTTTTAGTCCATGTTGTCGAAAATTAGCTTCCTTCTCCTCTACCCTTCTCTTTTATAAATAACTCACCACTCCGTGCAAACGTCTCAAACCGCTCTAACGTCGCAAACTGTGGTCTAAAATCAACGTAAGTACCGCTTCTTCTTCTTCTCCTTCTTTCCAAAGACGTACTGTTAGCTTGCTCTACTCCCAGCATCAGCACCCTTCTCCTCCCCAGGATGGAGCTGGAGGAGGACGGTGCTCATGCTGCATCCACTGGTGCTTCGCCACCTGCCGGCCAACTTCGTAAGGAGTCGGCACGGAGTGTTAGGAAGCTGATGCGTTTGATACTGACAGGAAACTTCTAATAAAAAGGCTTTTAGTGGAATATAATCCTCAAATTAGATACTGTAGCTCAGACCTGCTTTGTCATAATGTTTAGGGTGCAAGAGTGTGGAGAAATAAGGCTGCTGCTTCTGTTACATGATCACTGAAACGGTGTGAAATGTCCTCATCTCATTCAGATAGTTGTTACAGACAAAAGATGTAATCTTACTGTATTCTTATGGCTGAAAACACAAGCAATCATAAATTTCATATCTTTAAAATTACTCTGTTAGAACACAATTTTTCACATTTTTTTCTATATTCACATTAATTTGTAAATACTACATTGAATTACACCACATCAAAGAGTTGTTTATTATTTTCATCATTATTTCTACCCATCCTCAGTGATACAGAAACACAGTGCATGCAAAGTCTTCCCAACTTCCAGGAATCCTCCATCTCTCAGCATCTCTTTCTGTTCAAACATACCTGGTACAGCTCTTTCCTCCATTTGCCTCACAACACTCCCCCTCAAGTTGAAAAAAATATTCATTCTGTGTGAACAGAAGGACGGCAGGGAGACACCGCTGGCTTGTGCGTGCGTGTGTGTGTGTCTCCGGGAAAAGACGTGTTGCTCTGTGTGCAATCCTCAGCGTTCAGCCTCTCCACATTTCAGCCCATTATTCTCCAGGGGAAAAAGAGCTCTGAGCGTCATCATTTTAAAGCCCACACAGCCACTTATGCTTTCCCATGCCAGCAGTCAGGACTCACTCACTCACTCACTCGCTTGCTTGCTTATCTCACTCTGGATCTTGATTCCCACAGATTTCTTTTCCACAACTTAATGGATATGACTGATGTGGGTATTTAGTGAAGATTCTGTGTTTGTCTTATCTATTGTTGGATGTTTTTACAGTTTGTGCTGATGGTTCATTCACAGTACACTTGTAACATTTTGAGAGTAATTCTATAATTATGGTGCCTTTTTTGTTTCATATTCTATTCGATTGCAAAAGATACACGTGGAACGACTTAATTCATTGGTTAGCAAGCTTAAGCTCTAATGAATTTTTAAATATTTAAGTATCAAAAAGAAATGTGTTGCATAAATTGTCAAACGTGTTTTGGACAAAAATTCTGACTATCATTTTCAACATAAATCCATATTATACTGTTTTTCTTTAGATATATATTATGATTTTTGTATACTATAGGTTTTTGTGTAATGTCACTGAGCTTAAACAGTTTGCCTCACAATGCATGTATTTTGTTCCACAAGTTAGAGCCACAAAACATACTTCATCTTCACAATAAAGACAAAAAAATGCATAAAATTAAAAAAAAAAAAAAAAAATCTAGTGCATTATTGTCTACACCAGATTTGAAAAAAATTCTTTAAAAATTAAATTAAAAAATGTGCAAAAAAACTTGCAAACATTTTTGAAATTTCAAAAAATTTACTGAACCTTAATTATGCAATTTCAAAATTTTGCTTAACTTTTAAAATAAATTGTAAAAAAAAAAAAATAAATAAAAATTGGAAAATAAGTTTAAAAAAGCGTCATTTGGGGGGCGCTGTTGAGCGAGCAATGGAGTAAGTCGCATTTTGCCGAGCAGAGCAGAACAGTTTTTAAAAATATATTATTTGGCACAATTTGACAAAAGAAACTCCAGCCTGGATTTAGTTTGAAGTTGTTAAGTTAATAGAATAACCGAAAATGGCTGGAAAATCAACCAGAGGAAAGCAAACAACCCTTCTACAAGTGAGGCCTATTTCCCCGGCTCAACCTGCGGCCTCCACTAACAAAGGCTCTCCAGGTGGGGCTAACTTGGACACGGCTAATTCCGCGGTTGACACGGAGGCTATCAGACGCGAACTTCTGTCCTCTCTGCGGAAGGACTTGATAGACACTCTAAAATCAGAGGTCCGGAACGTCTTGGAAAGCGAGATGGCAACCGTAAGGGCTGACATTAATGCAGCCCGGTCCGAACTGAGGGAGTACAGAGAGGCAATTACATCTGAGTTGTCATCGCTGAATGTCACGGTAAAAGGTATGGAGGAGAGCCTTTCTACATGCACGGATGACATTACACAGCTGCAGAGAGAAGTACGGCGCCTCACTGCAGTGACTGACACCTTGCAAAACAAATGTGATGATCTGGAGGCGAGATCGCGGAGAAACAACGTCAGGCTAGTTGGGGTACCCGAGGCTCAAGCCTGTTCTACATCCGCCGTTTCGGCACTGCTTCAGCAGGCGTTTGGTTTAAAAGACGCGCCGCTGCTGGACAGGGCGCACCGCTCACTTCTCCCGGTGCCTGAAAGCGGAAACCCTCCACGCGTCATTGTGGCCCGCTTCCATTACTATCAGGACTGTGCAAACATTCTTCGCCTTGCACGGGAAAAACAACGGATCAAGATAAACGGGATGTCTCTGTCAGTTTTCCCCGACTACACCGCCAAAACCTCCAAAGCCCGTGCAGCGTTCAATGACATCAGACGGCAGCTTCGCGGGATCGAAGGGGTGCGTTTTGGCATCCTCTACCCAGCCCGGCTCCGGATCACCTATAACAACGAAGAAAAAACTTTCTCCACCCCAGATGAGGCCCAGAAGTACATCACTCAGAACATTACAGGACGCTGATCAGGTGACAACTAACTTTGAAAGATGTTAAATGAGGAAAATAAGACTGTGGGTCCTCATAAACATATTACAGCTTTGAGCTTATTTTAAGTTTATTCAGCTCATTTAACCTCATTTTACAAGAGGGGGAAACCTTTTTTTTTTTCCTCTCTCTCTCTCGTCTCTAAGTTTCATTCAGCGGTACTCGAATATTTTTTATTCCGGATGGAGGAAGTTTTAAATTTTGCACATTTTGTCTTTCTAAATCACATAATATGTGCCTTTTTTTTCCTTAAAGATAATGTTCTGCTGTGTTAAGCAGGTAGTGTGTTAGTTAACCCTGTGCACTTTGGTGCTGTTTTTGCCTAAGATAGGAGTTTGGGTGCGATCTCCAGAGGTTTTTGGGAGATCAGCACATTTTTGGGGAATTTATGTCACTGTGTGTGTGCCTTATTCTAATTTTACGTCATTATTTTTTTTCCTTTTTTTTTTATTTTGTTTTTGTTTTATTGTATTACTATTGCTCCTTTTCCCATGTCAGAGACACTATTTATACTTAGTTTATCAGTAAATGAGTAGACCAAATCCATGCTCTTCAGGCCCAATTCGCTTTATTAGCTGGAATGTGAAAGGATTACAACACCCTATTAAACGTAGCAGAATATTTGCACACCTGAAAACTTTGGGGCCCGCAATAATGTTCCTGCAAGAGACCCATCTCCGTTCCAACGAACATCTAAAACTAAAACGAGGCTGGATAAGTCAGATTTACCACTCTAGTTATGGGGATAGATCTAGAGGTGCGGCCATATTAATCAGAAAAGGTGTTCCATTTATATCCACTAAAACAATATCTGATGCTAAGGGTAGGTATGTTATAGTCTTGGGGAAACTGTTTGGAAATGAAGTAGCCTTGGCCAATATCTATGGCCCAAATTGGGATGATCCACAGTTCTTTTCCAATTTTTTTGCAAATTTTCCTGACCCCACGACTTACAATTTAATCTTAGGAGGGGATTTTAACTTGGTTTTAGAGCCAAATTTGGACAGGTCCAATCCTAAGTCTCCAGTCAAGCTATCCAAATCTGCAAGTACAGTTATTTCGTTCATGGACTCTTACAAATTATTAGATCCATGGAGACATGTGAATAAAACCTCCAAGCAGTACTCTTTTTTTTCACCCGTCCACCAGTCATATTCAAGAATAGATTTTTTTCTAATTGACAAAAGAATTTTTTCCTCTGTATCTAAATGTCAATACCATAGTATAGTCATCTCCGATCATTGCCCCGTCCAATTAGACTTGATCTTCCCAGACAATAATGTAACACAACGTACTTGGCGCTTGGATCCACTGTTACTATCCCGTAAACCATTTCAGAAATTCATTTCAGATCAGATAGACTTTTTTATCGAAACTAATAGTACACCTGGCATGTCCTATAGTATTATCTGGGAGGCACTTAAAGCTTACCTCAGAGGACAAATAATTTCCTATGCTGCACATGAGAAAAGAGAACGTGGTCGTCGCCTTGCAGATCTGTCTCAACAAATTAAATTGGTAGATATCAAATATGCTACTTCTCCAAGCCCAAACTTGTATAAAGACCGATTATTACTCCAATCTGAATTCAATAGCCTTTCCATCAAACAAACAGAAAGGTTATTACTTAAAACAAAACAAACCTACTATGAACATAGTGATAAGGGTGGCCGCTTATTATCCCACCAACTCAGACAATCCTCTGCTGACAGGACTATAACTGAGATCCGCACTGAACAGGGAACAATTTCTAGCCACCCCACAACTATAAATGACCAGTTTAAAGAATTCTACTTAAATCTTTACGCATCACAGGTTTCTGTTGACCCATCTGAGATCCAGAGGTTTTTTGAGCCTCTTGTAATCCCCAAGATAAGCCCAGAAGATAAATCTAGAATGGATTCAAAAATTTCAAGTGAAGAGATCACATTAGCAATCAATTCAATGCAAAATGGTAAAATGCCTGGTCCAGATGGGCTACCTGTTGAATTTTATAAAACATTTTCAACTAAATTGGCCCCTTTTCTATGTAAGCTCTTTGAGGAGATCCTTATTATGGGAAAATTACCTTACACCATGACCCAAGCAATTATTACTGTCCTGCCAAAAAAAGGAAAAGACCCGTGTGAGTGTGGCTCTTACCGGCCAATAAGTCTACTCTGTTGTGACTATAAAATTCTGACCAAAACACTAGCACGGCGTTTTGAACCAGTGATCCCTAAAATAATAAACCCAGACCAATCAGGTTTTATTCCAGGGAGGCAATCATTCTTTAATATGCGCCGTTTGTTTAATGTACTTTACTCCTCCCACTCCACCCAACAGCCAGAGGTTGTAATCTCCTTAGATGCTGAAAAAGCATTTGACCGGGTGGAGTGGGAATATTTATTTTTTACTCTCTACAAGTTTGGATTTGGCCCTAATGTAATTAATTGGATAAAAACAATTTATTCCTCACCATTGGCCTCAGTACGCACTAACTCTGACACATCAGGTTATTTTCAGCTGCACCGGGGAACAAGACAGGGTTGTTGTCTGTCACCATTCCTTTTTGACTTGGCCATAGAACCTTTGGCTATTGCCTTAAGAATGAATGATGGGGTCAGTGGAGTGTCAAGACATAGTGAAATTCACAAGGTGTCTCTTTATGCAGATGACCTCTTAATATACTTATCAAACCCTATACAATCTCTTTCAGTTCTCACTAACATACTAGAATCGTATGGCAAAATATCAGGATACAAACTGAACTTTTCTAAGAGCATCCTCTTTCCTATTAACCATTTGGCAGCGGTGACGGACTTTAGCTCTTTTCCTTTTAAACGAGCTGAAGAATTTACATACTTGGGAGTTAAAGTTACACATTCATTTAAGGATCTCTTTCAACGTAACTTCAAGACCTTATTAGAACAAACAAAACAGGATCTGGAACGATGGTCTATACTGCCCATTTCCTTAGCTGGAAGAGTGAATACTGTTAAGATGACAATCCTTCCTCGTTTTTTGTACCTTTTTCAAATGATTCCCTTCTTCCTACCTAAATATGTGTTTAGAGAGATTGACAACTTGATTTCCTCATTTGTATGGTGTAAAACGGTTCCAAGAATGAGAAGAGTGTTTCTTGAGGTACCAAAATCAGCTGGGGGTCTAGGCTTGCCTAATTTCATGTCTTACTATTGGGCTGCAAACATAAGTAAGTTACCATATTGGATTTCCACATGGCGTAACAACCAGGGACCTGTCTGGGCCAAGATGGAACTGTATAGCGACCCAGCCATTAATCCTATTTCATTATTGAGCTCTTCAATTCCTATAAGTTCACATCCTCAGGTCCTTAACCCAGTCCTAAAGCATTCTCTGAAAATCTGGTTTCAGTTTAGAAAACAGTTTCATCTTACTCATCCTTCCTTATTTTCTCCTTTGCTAAATAATCACCTTTTCTTACCATCCCGAACGGATTCTGCATTTAAAACTTGGCATAAATGTGACTTGGTCTTTATTAAAGACCTTTTTTTTAAAGGAACGTTAATGTCATTTGAAACACTACAAAGAAAATACAATATCCCTAAATCCCACTTTTTCCGATATCTTCAAATTAGAAGCTTCATTGGCAAACACTTTAATCCTCCACAACCTTGCAATAGAAATATATTGGATGACATACTAGCCTTACATCCGTATACAAAAGGCAACATTTCCAAAAATTATATCAAAATTCAGGGTGCTAATCCACCATCATGGACCAAAACAAAACTATCCTGGGAAAGGGACCTAGACATCAAACTTTCTGAGAGGTCTTGGCAACTTTGCTTAGAACGGATTCACACTTCCTCTATTTGTATTAGACACAGCTTAATTCAATTTAAAGTGTTGCATCGCCTGCATTATTCAAATGACAAGCTTTCCAAGTTATATTCCAATGTTAGCTCTGCATGCTTCAGATGCCACCAAAGTCCAGCGACTCTGGGACATATGTTTTGGAATTGTATATCACTGAAAAGTTTCTGGACAAATTTTTCTGAGGCTATCTCTCATATTTGCAAGAAAAAAATCCCACCGTCACCACTTATGTCCATCTTTGGGATTCTTCCTCCAGAAATCACTGTTTCTAAACTACAAGGGAAAGCAGTTGCTTTTGCATCTTTAATAGCCCGTAGAACTATTCTTCTCCAGTGGAAATCTGACAAACCTCCATCTTTCGATAGTTGGATTAAGGAAATGCTCTCTGTGCTGCAGCTGGAAAAGCTAAGATACAGCAGAGAAAACCGGCCGGAAAAATTTTGGATGATCTGGTCTTCTTTTATTGTCTATGTTAAAAATCTGAGTCTTTTATGAAGCTATTGTTATTGATACATATGTATAGACTGAGAATGTCAAGTAAGTAAGACATAAACTTGCCTCACAGATATTTGTACTTGTAAAGGAGTGATACATTTATTTATTTCATCTTCACATGTATGAATGTAAGTATGTTTTGTTTTGTCTTGTTTTGTTTTGTTTTGTTTTGTTTTGTTATGTTTCCTTGTTTTGTTTTTACTTTCTTCCTTGTCTTTGTTAGTGTATTTGTATGGGATGGGGGGGTAACCGGGTGGTTGGGGAGTATTAAGGGTGTGTTTATGTTCAATCTGTAAAATGAAAAATCCATAAATAAAGTCGAGAAAAAAAAAAAAAAAAAAAAAAAAAGCGTCATTTAAATAAAAACTTCAAAAATTTGCGACCCCCCCCCTTTTTCTAAATTTGAAAAAAAATGTAAAAAATTTAAATTATTTTTTTTTCCCAAAATTTCAAAAAAGAAAAAATCACAAAACAGGTAAAAGCTATTTTGCAAGAGGTTACATTTAGCACAACAAAATGTTAAACTGTGATTATGTTTAGTGTATGTGTTGTTCATTCATACTCTATTTACAAAATATTACATAAAATCTCTATTAATAATATTTTTTAAAGCTACAAGAAGCCACTGCAAAGGAGTCAAAGAGCCGCTTGAGGCTCCAGAGCCACAGGTTGAAGACCCCTGAGTTAGAGTGTAGATGTTTCTACTGCACAGAGGCAAGGTCATTCTACTGATTAGAGACAATAGCCTGGTTCATCCTGGTCACCCCTTTCCCCCCTCCTTCTCCCTCCTCCTTTACTATTTTTTCTAGATACATGTCTGAGAAAATCACACACATACGCACATAATATAACACATTTTCCTAAAGGACATGTGTGTCTGACATTTTTGGCACATAGCAGACTGTTACGTAAAAAACCAACACTGTGTGTGTGAGCGTCGTTTTTCAGTCTAGAAGATAAGTGTGAAAATATACTCTACGTGTGCTCTTTCTGTCGGAGGTCGAGGAAGGTGAGCTTCTATCAGAGAAAGACCAGCTCTGATTTTTACATGTGACAAATAAATGGTTGAAATGAGACCAAGAGATTCTCCAGACTACATTCAGGGGTTACCAATTTAAAGAACTTAGGGTCAACAATTTGCTACCATGACCAGGGTATTCAACATTTCTATGTCAGACTACACTGCCTAGAAATATCCCTCATCATTTATATCACAATTAAGACAAAATTAAAAGAATGATGGCACAAAAATCACAGTAACACAGTCGACATTTTCTCCATTTTATGTCTCTTGAGCTAACTGCAGACCTTGAACATGACACCACCTGACCTCCATCCGCTCATATTTCTGCTCATTTTCCTCACAGTTTGTTTTTTCGAACATCTATAGTAAGAACACCAGAAGATGTTGGTAACACAGTTGACGAACAATTAATTTACCCCATGTACAGACAATCATTCTGATGAAACATTGATTAGGAGGAGTTAAAATATGCAACACTGTCTTTATGGTTCCAACTGTAAAGATTGTGACCTCAATTGATTTAAATCATGTGACTTTGGAGCAAACATGGCTGATTTATAGGGGTTTTTTCAATGGGTAACACAGTTGACGCTGATTTCTCGAACACACAAAATGAATTATTTTATCCATATAAATTATTAAAATAGATTTTAAAACAGCCTTTTCATGTATAAATGATTATTTTGAACAAATAATGCTGAAAATAATAAACACAAACAAGTTTTCTAGTGTTAATTTTGAAGCGTAAACTTGACATTTGAGTAATCAGACAGCACAAAAACTGTAAATTCCAACACATGATTTGCATTTTTTGCTAAACAAATCACCTCACAACCCGCTGTTAAATTGTTCATTGCTTGAAATGTACCCCTAATTATAGAATCACTCTTATGTTCACAAACTGTATACAAAAAAAAGGATTGTTAACAAATCAAAGCAAGAAAACACATTAATTAAAGATGATATGACACACCCTTTCTTTTAACAGTCTTTATACTTACTCTACCACCAGTTTCTCACCTTTTAAACAGCCTGTTATACAATATCACCTTTTTTCAATCCAGTAAGTGATAAATCTCTTACTATCACTACACATTCTGCAACAAAACACCTGCATTATTTCCATATTCCCTCTATCTTTTTGCTCACACCTGTAACTCTGCATCAATAATCAATCAGGACTCAAATCACAATATTCACAACATCCTCTTTTGCACATTTCCACAGTTATCACTGTCATGCTGTTATCTCTCATTGTGGTTAGAAATAGGAATAAGAAATTGGGAGGGTTATCTGTGTAAAAATATCCGTCTGCAAATTAAAATGTGATTTAAATCAGTCAATTTTTGATCTGTATTTTTTATTTTTAAATGTGAGAATTGGACTGTATAATCCATGATTGGCAGAAAAACCTGAAATCAATTATCCACTGACTCATCTCTATAAAAAAGAGGTCTGTTTTATAAGTGGGAGACAGAAAAAGACCCCTAACTTCAGCATTCACCTGCTACCCTATAATGTGCTTTAATTTAATGCTCCTGGTTATTTTGCAACAGCAGCTGCCAGCTTTGACTAATGCAGCGCTGTCTCGTTTTGGAGTGAACTCTTCAATTATTCAGTCATTACCCTGCCTCGATTGAACCGTATTACAATGCGTCCCAGAGCCCGGCGAGCATCCATTAGGCTCTTTTTTCTCTCCTACACCTCTGTCCTGTTCATGTAACGCCTGCTTTGTGGAGTCTCAGCAGAGCACAGCCACTCTCCCGCCCGGATGCTTGCTCTTCATGCTTCCAAAGTGTCTAAAAACAGATGGAGAGAGGAGAACAGTCCGACTCAGACAGTGAAGCACTCAGATTCAGTTCGCAGCCCCGAAGGCGTATATAATATATAGGAGCTGTACATGCTGCATGAATCACAAAGTGACTGTGTGTGTTTGTCTGGATGTGAGCTGCAGACTTAAGATGCAAAGTATTTTTGTCCTTAGCTTGAAATGTATTTTATAACAGCATCATCATGGGCCGGGCATCACAGACAGGCTGTAATTATTAAAAACTCCCATGTGCACATAAACTACCAACATTTTCCACATCCCTGCTGCTCAGGGTATTAGCAGCAATCTTGTCCCTCCCAATGATTCAATTCTATTCCACATTAAAGCCTAAAGATGTTACAGCTCTATGGTTCCTGTAAAACACATTAAGAGGGAGTGGAAACAAATTTGTGTGAGAGCTTTGGGCAGTAATAAAAAGAGACAATAATAAACGCTGAGCAGCATCGAGGATGTCACAGCAGCTTTACCTCCAAGTGTTGGTTTCATGAGAGTAAACTTCGATTGTTTTCAGGTTGGTCACGTCGTCAGAGCCTCCCACTGCCAGCAGGGCGCCGTTGAAAACGATGAGGGACATCTAGAGACACAAAAGAGGAACGTAAGTCATTTCAAGTGACTTGAAATAAATGACATGTAGCATGATCTTGCAGAGTAGTATTTCAGTCTTGCAAAGAAAAAGCATTTTGTTTGATTAAAGATCACCAGTCTTTGTCAGTTTGAGCTACACTTTATGACAACATATCTTGTCCTAAGATTCCCCGCCCTTCCCATCCCAATGATGTTCCCCTCCACATTCACATCTGGCTGTAAAACCTCCAACCTGTTGACCCCTGGCCTGGCTCCACTCATAATGTCTGTTGTTGTTGTAGTCAAGTTAAAGATGCCATGAAGAGGATCTGTATTAATTGGGCTTCCTCGCCACCTTCTGGCCTGGAGTCTCACACACACACCAGCGCAAATTACTTCTAGTGAGGCATGTGTTTGTTTTGGAACTAAAAGGAGATTGGATGGACACAAATTTTCTTTGTCCAAGACAAGTTTGTCAGTACAGTTACATGGTAAAACGGTATGAGATGTGACATCACGCAAAGTAGTAGCCAGCTAAATGTAGTGCTATCGGCAGCCCGATGCTCAAATGTATCTGTAGGCTAACCTGACAACAAGTAAACAGTCAGTTTGTAAGTAGTTTAGTAGCTGTACTTTGACAGACTCTCAAGTTTAAACAGACTACTGCAGAATAACTGCTGTTTAGCCCTTTTAGTCTTTAGCTTGTGCTCTATCTCTCTCCTGTTTAGCTTTCTTCTGCTCTTCTGTCCTTTTTCTGTCTGACAGTTAGGCTACAGTTTCCACCATCACTACAAAATTAGTCACAGAAATCGTTTTCAGCAGAGATCTTTCTTCTCTCTACAGAACTTCGTAAGCCAATGTGCCGTAAATCAATCCGGTCCTGCTCTACCCGTCCGGGAAGCTAAGAAGTAGCAATTTTAAATAAGCTTGGTGCTGATAATCTCATTTTAAAGTGTGGATTACAATCAGGCATATATCTAGAAGAGAGACTTTTTCAAGATCGTTTAAAAACTCCTCACAGCCCCTTTAAACATGGTCTTGTTTTGATTCAGTTCTCTTCATTTTGAAAATCACTCTGCACTTTTCGGTGGTTTTCATGCACAACTTCCCATCCTGTTCAATCTGCTTTTTGTAAATTGTCATGGCTCTGGTATCCTGCAATAAGACCGTTGCAAATTTAGTGCAGAGTTTGCCGATGCATCTAGATCGAGTTGACACATTGACTTGAACAGAAATTAGGGATGCATGATATTGGATTTTTGCCGATATCTGATACGCCGCTTTATCAAAACCCCTTTTGGCCGATACCGATAATCACAAGTTTGTTTGTTTTTTTTCACTGTAAAGAAAGCTAAGTCTATCCTGTACTGGCATTTATATGTTACTCTTATTGTGACGGTCTTATTTGTTTAAGAAACACACATAAAACAAGACAAAAAACATTTGATTTTACCACAAATAAGAAATGTATTATTTTTTTCAAACTCAAGACATTCAGTATTGAAATACAGAAAAATAATTTCTTTAGATCACATGAACTTTAAATGCACAATGCATTTTTAAACATAACCAAGTTGCATTTGATTATTTTAGAGCTACTGTAAAAGTAGCTCTAAAAAGTAAGAGTTATTTTCAGTTTTTTGTGCCTTTAAATAATGACAGCAGGACAGTGGATAAAGAAGGAAACGGGGTGAGAGTAGGAGGTGACATGCAGGGAAGGAGCTGCATAATGAATCTGAACCTAGTCTTCCCACTCCAAGGCCAACCTCATGAAGTGAGGGAAGGACATTAACCAGAAAACCTCCCCATGGGAGCTTCAATGTTAGGGCTTATTTACAAAAAGCATGTAGTCCCATTATTTTCTTTGTGGAGAAATCCTCTTTAAACAGAAATGCGTGTGATCCAAACAGCTACTAAAAAATGTAAATAATCTAAACCACTACTGGTGCACTGACCCCTTCTTTTTCCAAAGCATGTGTTCGAAGTTGACATTTGTGGTTTCAAGTGACATATGCCAACAGCCACCTAATGGATTGCCTTTTAATTAGCTAAGGACAGCATGTTTCCCCCAGGGGTGGCTTTTTGGAAGCCCCTGATGATGAATCTACTGACAACATCAGGTCAACAAGTGTGATAGATAATTAAATACCAATCTGCCTCCCTGTAGTTACAGCTGTAAGGAACATGTGCTTTGATTTTAGTGCCTCCTGTGGACAGAATGTGACCATGTTCTGTTTTGGAATAACTGCAGTAAATGCAACTTAACTGCTTTTCGTTGATTTATTGACCAACTGGCACACATAACTTTCAACAAACTATAACAGTATAAAAATACACATGCCAGTGACGTAGTTTTGATAAACAAAGATGAGATTCATGATCTGGAGCCAGAACATGGAGCTTTATTTTGAAATGACCGGATACTCTGATCGTTTTCGTGTCTAATTTCCCGTTTGGTATGATCTGATCTGTAGAGATTGACTCCAACAAAAATAGACTTACAGCGCAACAGCTGTGCAAAGCCACTGGTGATCATGGCGCCGGGGGACCGCAGCATGTGCTGTGTGAATCCAACGATTGACTAGAGTGGTTTCGAAGTGCAGCGTAGCAGAAACATGATCAACTTTGACGTTACTTCGTCTACAGCTGTGTAAGCCGCTTCTTCATTTGAATCATCAGCTATTTCCCTATGGTCTGTTTCCAGGTGGAGTCACATGACACACTGTACCTCATCTTAAAGGGGAATGAACTTACTAGCCTACCAGCACCACACAGTCATAACAGACCAAAAAGACCTTTTTTGTTTGTAAACACCACACCTCACAGGCAGATCCTTCAGAGTGTCATGGTGAGGAGAAGTGTCTAACTCACATGGCTTATCAACAGGGGTACCCCAGGGTTCAGTGCTTGGTCCCCTACTCTTTTACTTATACACTACCTTGCTTGGCGTAGTGATCTGCTCTCATGGCTTCTCCTACCACTGCTCTGCTGATGACACAACTGTCTCGGTTCGGATATCAGCGTGTCTAGCTGATATATCTCCACATGGATGAAGAAACTAACCTGACATGCCAGACGGACAGTTTCATATATTCGCCATGGAAATATTTCACTAGTCCATCTGGGTAGCAGCTCTTCAGATTTGTTTTCAGAGGCGGGACCTTCAAAAAAAATCAGCAGCTGGTGATTGAACGACCGTTCTGATTGACACACTCACCACGGACCAATCGGCATCAAGCAACGGTATGACGTAGCTTATGTGAGCCGCTGCTGAGAAACAATAGACGAACAACTACAGGAACACGAGAAACAGCTGTGATAATGGCGTTAGACGACTGCTGCTGTTTTTGTAAAGTTAACTTAAGAATCAAAGGAACACTGACAAGTACGAAAGTCTGCTGACGTCACGTCTTCTCGTCACTTACTGCATCAGCATGTCTGGTCTTTAACCAGCTCAATCAGCCCAACGTTAATCTCTCTTCACTGGCTTCCAGTGGCAGCTCCAATCAAATTCAAAGCTCTCTTTCTGACTTACAAAACATTGACAAGAACAACTCCTGCCTACCTGGGGTCCCTCTTCCAGTCCAGTGTGGCTCCAAATCTCTAGCCAGACTCTTCTCCTCTGTTGTTCCCAAATGGTGGAATGAATTACCTAACTCTATACGAACCACAGAGTCCCTTTCTACTTTCAGAGATGTCTGAAGACTCATCTGTTCAGGGAACACTTAGGTTCTTAGTGAATTTTCAGCTTTATTACTGAATGTTCTTGAAGGTTGAAGTATATTGTTGCAGCAATCAATTGTGGTTTGTAAATTTATCGTCATAGGCAAAATGATGTCGGTTATTTCTTTAAGTTTCTCATCTGACTCCCACTGGAGGCAGTGATTATAAAGAATCTTTTGGATGATGGTTGGCTTTTATAGCTTATAAAGAGGACATGGTTTTGTTTCAGTTTGATTCAATTTTCAAGAAGCATTTCATCCCAGTTGTGTTTATTTGCAGAGAAATTCTCTTAAAAAAAGTAGAAATGTGTTGGATCCAAATAAAGTAATGAGACCTCTAGCTCCTGAGTGGTGTGAGTAATCTCTAAAGGTGATTTATGTCCTCCCCCTCTGATGCATTACTCACGTCGTCCCTCTTACTCCTCATGCGTCTGACCGGCGTCCACCTCATGGCGTCCGGGTCAAACCTCTCCACAGCGCAGAGCGGCAGGTTAAGCTCGTCTCTGCCCCCGGCCACGTAGATGTGTCCGAGGTACACGGCGCAGCCCGCGTTCTCTCTGGGACTCAGCATGTGGGCGCTTATCGACCAGGTGCCGTCTACAGGGTCGTAGCGCTCCACTGGGGAACATTTAGAGGAAGCAGGAGTCAGAAGTGATAAACACAATGAATGAGTAAGACTAGATTTATTTTTATGACTCTCACATTGATTTATTAGATACCAGGAAAGCAAGATTCCAATCTAAAGAAGCTAATTTTGATCTTTTTCTATATCAGTCTTAAATAATCAAAAACAACTTTGCCCCATTTTCGTACGAAGTGACTGTAAACTTGATGGGAACATAAAAAGCTTGTGGGAATTTTTCTGACGTGCACTTCTCACAGACAGAAATAGTGACAAGTGGCAGCACAACATAACCCCTGTTTATCTTTGGCAAGGTCAGGGGCTCAGGAATCTGTGTGTACATGTGTGTGTCTGTGCATTCATGTGTGTTAGTGTGCGTCTTCTCACAGGGAGGATAAGGTCACGCTAGTCTTCATGTGTGTGTGTGTGTGTGTGTGTGTGACTGAAGTCCTGCCACACGTCAAATGCTGTCAAAGAAAGCTGAGGTTTTTTTTTGCCTTCATGTGGTGGGAACATGTTAGCTCACCAAATGGGTCAGAGTACAAACTAACAGTTAGCTCTCAGCGTGTACAGTAGCATCCTTTCATAAATAAATCATCTGCGTCATTTGAAAGCGTCTTTTATTCAGTATTCTCTTTTAAGTTCTTTATAGAAATTGTGGAAAAGAAAACAACCATGTGCAGCTTTTTGTAAAAATAAAAGTACTGATTAAATTTTAATAAGTTTGAGATGAAAATAAAAAATTAAAAAAAGAAACTTTCAAGTTTTTTGCCAAAGTGACAAATGTGAAAATGACTCTGTTACAGTGTTTTTTGTGCATTTATCTCTTTGTGAGCTACACAGTTTTTTCTGGTATTTTCATCCTCCAAACTGAAATAAAAGTGTTGATCCCTCTCCTCTATAAATATTTCTGCTGTGGTACCTTCTATAAATTCTCTCTGCTCCCTCCTCCTCTTTCCCCTTTTGTATAATTCCCCAGTGAAAGAGGTGGGTGTCATTTCTTTTAGCACATTTATCTTCCTGGGCATCCCTGTACTTCAAACACTCTGTTGTTTTTATTTTCTCCCCGGAAAATGTTCGAATTTGGGCCCTGACTCGTAGGAATATCAAAACTAAGGCGGATCACTTTTTAAATCAGAGTTTTAATAGTGAATCCAAGTAAATGTCATTTTAAGTCGCATACTTGAGTTTCGATTTCAAAATAAAGTAATGAGACCTAAATATGAAAAACAGTCCTGATAAAATCCAGATCCTGATCCTGACATAAAAACATCCTGTCATATTTTCCCCATATCGCCCCCTAAAGGAGAACACTGTCCTTGAGAAATGCGGGTGCTGGCTTCACTCCACTGCCTGCCCCTCAATCAATCAATCAATCTTTATTTGTAAAGCTCCAAATCATAACAAATGTGATCTCAAGACACTTTACAAGAACATTAACACGTCTAGACCTGTTAATGTTAATAAAATTTTGTTAACAGAAATCCAACATCAAGACAAGATAAGGAGTCTGATCTCATCTCAACCCACAATGAGTACAGAACTTTGCAGCATTTACCAAGTTACAATGGAGAGGAAAAACTTTCCTATCACAGGCAGAAACCTCAGACAGAACCAGACTCATGTTAGACAGACATCTGCCTCAATGCAATGCATTTTAAAGTTGATTTTGAAATTCCCTATGTTTGTTTTTAGATAGAAATGGACCAGTACTGGTACAAGTGTAGGGTATTGAGCCAATGACAGCCTTTTTTTTAAGGTATCTCTACTAGTGGAGGCTGTGTATACTCGAGGCTTACTTTGAGTAAGTCCTCCTTGCCAGTAGTTGCGTCCTGTTCAGACGACATGAATGAACCAGGGAGATTTAACAGTTTGAATGTTTGAATGTTCTGGCCCTGCCTTCCCTCTCTAATCTTCTTCACCCCTGCTCTATTGACCCTCTGGGTCCCTCAGGTCAGCAGACCAGCTGCTCCTGCAGGTAACCGGGTCCAGGAGAAAGCTCAAAAAGCACTCCAAAAAAAACTGAAATCTTATCAAGTGTTTTTGTCTTATTTTCAGTATAAAATGTCTTTTTTGACTGAATATGAGCCACATTCACCTGAACAGTCCAGAAAAATGACTCATTTTAAGTTTTTTAAAGACAAAAATAAGGTCTGAATTGCTTGTAACAAGTATAAAAATCTGCCAATGGAACAAGAGAAAAGTTACTTGTACAGAGACATTATCTTAGTTTCAAGCACATTTTTCTTGTTCCATTGGCAGATTTTTTTTTCACTCGTTTCAAGCACTTCAGACCTAATTTTGTCTTTAAATAACTTGAAACAAGACATTTTTCTGGGCAAATAAGTTTAATGTGGCTCAATCAAGTGTAATAGGGCAACACTTAATAAGATTTCAGGAAAGGGCCTTCTCCAGTGCTGCTCCCTAACTCTGGAGTTATCTGCCCTTGCACCTTAGAGCGTCCCCTTCACTGTTCACTTTTAAAACATGTCTGAAAACCCATTTTTATTCCTTGGCTTGTCTGATCTTATTTGCTCTTATCTGCTTAAAATTGGTTCTGTTGTTAAAATCAGTTTTTATCTTTTTTTTAACAGTAGCTATCTGTGCAGCTGCTTTGGTTGTTTTTAAAGTGTGTTATAGAAGCAGAGTTTGCTGAGGTTTACGCAGCAGAAAACTGACCACTGATCATCAGGTATCAGAGACACCTGAGAGACAGGTGAGCTTTGATTTCATCAGTCTGTGATGATGGAACAAGGAGGTTTGACGAGAAATTGCTAATAGATTGGGTTAGTAAATATCATTAAATGTGTCCCCGTCACCTGAGCTAAGAGCGGTTTCTCCATCGTTCCCTCCGATCACGTACAGCAGACCCTCCAGCACCGCAGCCACAGCTCTGCTGCGTCTGGTCACCATCGGCGCCTGCTTGCTCCATGTGTTCATTCTTGGATCGTACCTGGAACAAAGGCACAAAGGTGAGCCGGAGTGATTCAACAAACGCTCTGTCGATCATCCCTGTTTTTCACAGCTCAAATCATCATTTCTGTTTTTTTTTTTTCTGCTCCCTCTGAGTCAGCCACTTCAGATGTGTCAAAGTAAAGTCAAGGTGTCAGGTAGTTCGGATCATTATTGCTTCGACTCCGGATGTTAGACACGGCCCACTCCTTTAATTTCCACTTTTTAAACGCTCCATTTAAGAAGAGGTGTGTTTTTGTTCCTGCAGAGTGAGACTTAACGAAACCTTTTCCTCCTAAGTGGATGAAGACAAATTTAAAGTGCTGTTTTCTTTTTTAAAAAACACTAAATGAAGCTTTTAAGCAGCAGGATGTGTTGGAGGAATAAACAGCACCTCCAGATTGTCTTAATGAGATGTTTTGAGCTCCTGTTTGTTTATTGTTTCCATCAAAATGATTTAAAGCCTTTTTCACACGTATTGATGTTTTTACCTCTCTACAGTATTCATGGCGGTGATCCCGTCATGTCCTCCGATGGCGTAAAGGCAGCCGTCCATCTCCAGCAGACACACGCCGCTGCGGGGGCTGCTCAAAGGTGCTACATCTGTGCTCCAGCTGTCTGCGTCTGGATCGTACCTGCCAGGATGGAGGAAGAGGAGTCTGATTTTAACAGCTTTCAGTAAGAAGAAGCAAAACAGGTGCAAGCTTTCATAAAAACTTTGATTTGATTTGAGTGTGTTGTTGGCTTGTAGCGATGTGCTATTGAGGAAAAACAGATTCACACAGAGAGGAAGTGTCTGAGAAGTGTGGGCATCTGTGTAAACATCTGCCTGTGTTTCCCCTCCACTGGAAGGCTATTAAAAACTGTTTTCTCTCCTTTCAAAGCCATTAGATGCCATCCCACATCCCCCCAAAACAATACTTTCATCTAATTGGCAATTTCCCTGCTCGAGTGGGACGTCAGAAATGTCACTAACAGCTCTGCAAGCACTCCTCAGGGACAATGAAGCAAACCAAAAAATGAGAGCTAGCTGGTGCAGGCCATTAACAGGCGCATCAGACCCCCGAGCAGGTCTTTTCCTATTGGTCGGTTGCCAGCCTGGGGATTGTCATTACGGGGTCAGCTGGCTGGAGATCAGTTAAGGGATGTTTGTCTGTGGGAATTGGGAGCAGAGCCAGCTCCTTGGAGACGTCTGATAGAGTAGGAGGAGAGGACGAGGGAGAAATGTGCCAGCAGAGTGTGTGTGTGTGAAACTTGGTTTATTTATAACTTTCTCTGCCTGTACGTCCTGTATGTCCTGGAAACACGAGGCATAAATTAAAGATTTCTCGTGGTCTGCTCATTATAAAAATATGGTTCATGGATACTGTATGGATCTGACTGAGGAAGACCCTCTGATCTAAGTTTGTGTGCAGAGTTCCACTTTTAATTTCTGCCTGACTGCTGCCCTCTGCTGTTCAACTACCTGAACAACAACAATGAATACTGCTCTACATGTGGCTCCTTATAGCTTTAAAAAAATACTATTTAAATAAAGATTTTTTTTATTTTTCTTACAGAGGGTATTGATGATTAAAGACATTGACACTAAATAAAATCATGCGTTAACATTTAGTCGAACTAAATCTTCATCACATCTGTCAATAAAGCCTGCCACCACTCTACCTCACCCCCTACAACATCAACAGCCCACCAACTTTCCATGCACCTGTGGCTAACCTCAAGTTTTACAGCCCTGGGAAGATAACTACATCCACAAAAAGACTAATCTGGAAGAAAATACAGATTATATTTCTGTGTAAATGGATTCATTTAACTGCCAATTGCATATACATGCTTGATATGTGGCAAGACATTAAAAAAAGAACAAAAAATTATAAGTTGAATGGAATAATCAAAATATGCTATCGAATTTAAGTATTCTTAATTTTTTTTTAATTTGCCACAGTTATTAAACTTTATATTATTTTAGAAAATGTTAAAATTTCAAAATTGTTTGAGATTTTTGCATATTTTTAATTTCCCCCCAAAAATTTTAAGTCTTGCAAATTTTTAAAATTTGAATTTTTTGAATTTGACATTTTGTTTTATTTTTTGCAATTTTTTAAAATCTTTTTTTTTTTTTGCAAATTTACTGTTTATTTCTTTTTAATTTTGCATTTTAAAAAAAGTTAAATGTTTTGTGATTTTTGTATAGTTTTGCAACTTTTAAAAATATTTTTGCAATTTCTGAATTTCCAATTTTTTTTTTTATTTTTTTACCCACAAATTTATTGAAAATAAAAACTAAGACATCACATGTACAATTTTAAAAATCAAAGCAACTTCTATTTTAAATAATTTATTACTAGATTTAACTTTTTATAGAATTTTAAACACTTTATAGTCCCTTATTGCGAAGATAATATACATTTTGTGGCTCCTTAATGATTTTTTTTCATGATTTTTTTTTGCTAATTTTTGAAATGTTATTTTTTTTTGCAAATATTCTTAATTTCATTATTTTAATTTTGTATTTTTAAAATTTTCAATGATTTTGTGATTTTTGTAAAGTTTGCAACTCTAATTATGTGTGCAATTGTTTTCCTTTTTATTTTCTTGAAGCGAGTATTTCAGCATTTTAAACAGTAGACTTTGAGTATGATGTGCAATATGGTCTGTCTGTTGTGCTGTCTGCTCTTGTTGTTGACGGTTCTATTGCCCCTTAGGGATAAATAAAGTTTTGTTTTTGTTTTTTTTTTCAATTCAATTTAACTCAAATTCTCAAAATGACTGTATTTTTATGTGAAATTTGGATGAAACGTGTATGGCAATCTGTGGAATAAAAGACAAATGTTCATTTTACTCAGACACAAGCGTATAAAAAGTAAAATCAGAGAAACTGACATTATTCAAGAGCTGTGTAAAACTCTTCATATAACATTCATTAAGAAAACATGATAGTCGTTGATATGCTGTATGTTAAACTGTGTGAGCCTGTCACATACATCTTCCACTCTTTGTGTCATTTACTCTCCTGCTGAACACAGTTATATAAACACTTGCATGACTTCATCTTTTCATCCTACAGCTCGTTGGGATCCTCTTAAAGACCGTGACTGTCAGCGCCAGGCTGCTCTGACGGTTTGAGGGATGACTGGCATGTCAAACTGTCATCCTACTCCAACATGTTAGCTTTCAGTGTGTCACGCTGTGATCTCCAGTGTGAGCGTAATCAAGTGTCAGTTTGACTCATCCTACACTGAGGGGGAACTGACAGAGACCACGAGAATAATTCAATTACAGCTTTATACAGAGTGAGACGTTTGATTTCAGGGCTTCAAAGTGAGGATTCATTCATCTTTAGGAGCTTTAAAAGGAAACACCATGTGAGAGTGTTCCTGTTTGTACAGAGTGTGACATGTCAGCCTCTCACCTCTCCACACTGCTGTAACATCTGACTTTGTCTTCCCCTCCCACTGTGTAGATCCTACCGCCGAGCGTGCCGACAGCAACGCCACCACGACTGTTGACCATGCGTGCTGCTGACTTCCACTCGTTGTACTCGGGACAGAAGTGTTCTACCGGACAGGACGGGTCCTCCTGGGTCCATCCCCCAACTAGAAAAACACATCAAAGTTCTGATTAGGGAAATCCCGATCCGATACACTGATAGGTATCGGCGCCTGATACGGCTAATTTTGGAAGATCGGATAGCATCGAATCTTGTTCTGTGATCGGGACTGATCCAGTGTATTCTTCTTCTTCTTTCATTTAATGATGGATTGCAAGCAACATTCAGGGGTATACCGCCATCTACTGTACAAGACTGTGTGTCATTTCCTATCTCTATTCAACCTATCAGCTGTTTCTCCTTCAGAAAGCTGAATAACACTTCCTTACATCTTGAATCTTTTCTCTCTCCCTTTCTGATTCTAATATTCCAGCCATACTTTACAGCACTGAAATCAAACCACGTAGCAAACCTGTCCGCTGTGTGAGACTACTTTTCTTTGGAAAGCAATGATAGTAAAACAGCGTCTAGCAACATTTGAAAAGTGAGGGTTCCCTGTGAATTATTTTTAAGGGTCTGAAAATGTAGATATCGGTATTTGGTCTCGGTATCAGCAAACTATATCACGAAAAATTGGATCCTAAGTCAAAAAATCTGTATCAGGACATGATTATGTTATATGAAAGATATACTACAAATCTCAACGTCTATGCAGACGATACCGTAGGAGAAATCAAGGACAGTAGTAAGATTTTTTGACATTTTCATCTCTTAGCTCTGAGCTTTTCAAACCCAATGTCTTCAAACTGCTGTACCAACTAGCTTCAAGTGTTTGCTAACAAATAGCCTCGAAAATGCCTGTGAGACTCAAAGCAAGAATAACATCTGAACTAAGTGTTATTCATTTTTTTAAAAAATACTGTTTTGGCATTATATTTGATCAGTCCATGTCCTTTGATCATCACATAAAAATGTTGTCCCGATCAAGTTTCTTTCATTCACAAAACATTTCTAAACTCAGGTCTGTTGTATCTCATTCTGAACTGGAAACGCTCTCGGCTGGATTATTGTAATTCACCTTTCACCGGCCTCAGTTAGTCCTCACTCCATCAACTTCAATTAGTGCAAGGCTCTTGACCAAATCCAGCTGGACAACTCACCTCACGCCAACTTTAGCATCCCTACAAATTAAGTCAAATTAAGGTTTCCTGTCAAGGGTCTTGTCCTTGTGTACAGAGCTCTCCATGGTTAGGCTCCTGATTATATCACTGACCTGCTCCACCCCTACCTCACCTGTAGGTCACCCAGGTCTTCTGACCAGGACTTGCTGGTTGTCCATTGAGCCTGTCTAAAGACCAAAGGAGACCGTACTTTTAAAGTGGCAGCTCCAACATTGTGGAACAATCTTCCTCTTCAGTTATCTCTGTCATCTTTTTTTAAAAAAACTTTTAAAGATGCATTTATTCAAGCAGGACTTTGACTCTAACCTCTAAAGATTAATTTTTGATTTTTTTTTTTTTTAATTGTTGGTCGTCTTTGGGGTTTGACAACATTTTTAATGTTTTTTTCACATGTGTTGTTATGATTATTTATTTTATTTTTTTCTGTGAAGCACCTTGTGATTCTGTTCCACGAATGATGCTATACTAAATAAAATTTACCTACTTACTTAAATACTTACACAAAAAATGTATCATAAAAAAATGATGTTTTCAATATTTTTGTGGAGTACTTCTGTATTGTGGCTTCATGGGCCCACAGAGGACATGTCATACATTTAACCCACTCTAAATGTTACAACTTACCCCAAGCAAGGTTGTTACAACTGTTCCTGAGTGCGTTTGCAATGAGCTAGCTTGGCTAACAGCTAACAGCTAAAACATTACCACTAACAATCTGAAAGAAAGTTAAACAGACTTATGATCAACATTATGTACGTTTGAGGAGTTCAACTACAAAGTAGGCTGGGTCATCAGAAAAATAGTCTGAGCAAAAAAAAAAAAACATTTCTGACCTCAAAAATATGTTTCCCCTCACAAAACTAAAAACTAAGGGCTTAACTGAGCATGCTTAGAGTAAATCTGGTGATTCCTAACTTGTTCCTTTGCATGCGTTATGACTGACCTGTGTTGCAACAGTCCCCGGTCTCCCCTACTCCATCATTCTTTTCATTTTCTTTTTTTTCTAGAGCTATTTTTTTCCTCTTTTATGCCTTTATTCAGAGAGGAGAAGACATTTGATGGAGCAGGAAACAGGGCGAGAGGCTGGTTGGGGCGACCTTACCAATGCTGCCTTAACAATTAGCAATCATCACTGGTGTAAGAAACTGAAACAAATCTAAAGTACTACCTTACACCTCTTTTTTTAACAACGATCGAATGAGAAAGTAAGAGTCTATGTTTCAAAATGTATCATTCTCCTGCCTGATTTACAGTCAGATGAATCTTTGCAGTGGAAAATGTAAACAAAGGTTGTTTCTGCTGCGGGCTGTCAGACACCTACTCCATGGCAGCGGCTTCAGGAATCAGAAATAACTATGAAGAACTCATTAATCCTGTCATTTATGGTCTAATTTACATTTGTCAGTCACGCTGTAGCATCAGTATTCATTTCAACCCTCAGATTCTGCTAAATACCCTCACATGTGCTCTAAAATTGGAATAAAAGTGTAAGACATGTACCTGATTTGAAAAAAATGACTCATTCATGACTGTAGTACCTAACGTCTCTGCTCTGGCCTGGAGAAACACGTTGATTCACACCTTCATCCTCTGTAACAAGGGAACACACAGGTCTCCTCTACGGCGTCAGTCTCCCACTTTGACGCGACACTAACGATGTGTTGGACAATTACATGTGAGCTAGCCGTACCCACTCATTAAATATTAACAGATGATCCTCTTTAGCAAGTTCTTCTGTCCGGAAAAGACAAGAGCAATTACGGCAAAAGGCGACCACAGGGGTCTCTAAGCCATGTGGGATCCATTTAGTGACAAGAAAAGCCGGGGTAAAGTGGTCTCTGAAAAAAAAAAAAGACATAAATGAAAACAGTAAGAAACTCTTTCCACTCCTCTCTGTCAGCACTAAAGATCTCATGATGTTCTTCTTCCACGGTCAAATTATCACAGAATACTGTGACAATTAAGCTGATCTGCGCATTCACTGTTATTATTAATTTGTATCAACTAATTTAAAACTATTACAGCTTCAGTAAGAAGTTTTTAGCTGCTCATGAATGTGGCCAAAAAAAGAGAAATGTTAGCAAACTAGAGACAACAGTAATAGCTTAAGTTATTTTCAGCAGCATGCCCCAGAAACTTTCTGTGTTTACATTTTCTACAGCAAAGATTTAAAGTCCTTCACTTCTAAAATAAGGAAAGATGAGATGTACATCTTTGTCCACAGGTGGCGCCAAACTTAACACAAACTAAAAGTTCCTCACTAGAGTTTAAAGAAGCGGTACGATTGCTGGATGATCAGACTTAAACATGCAGATTTTCAAACTGCTACATTCAGAAATCCCTGAACTGATCAAAACACTACTCTCGAAAAATGGCCCGTGATCATCACAAGATTTTTATGAGATACTTTCATATTATGAGGTCATAGCTCTGCTCTTAACATGCCTTTGGAGGGCTGGCCAATCAGAGAGAAGGGGGTTTGTGGAGCGGGGGTTCTTAAAGAGACAGCAGCTACAGCAAAGCATTCCAGACAGGGACTGAAACACTACTGAAAGAAAAATGGGGATTGTTTTATAGGGATGCAAGATATTATCACACTATCTGTGTCCAATATTGGCTTAATCATAAACTGATACTATAACTGGTTGAATTTGAACTTTTTTTTTTTTTTTTTGCATTTTTTGTGATTTTGTTTGCACAGTTTGGATAAAGTAATCCCATCTTTGTCTCCTGTTTTATGTCAAACATGAATGTAAGCAGCAGTCTGTCAAGAACATTTAGCTGACTCATTTAGACATATTTACCATTTACCGAAGTAAAGCACTTTTTTTAAATTTAGCTTTAATTGCTGTACAGTTGCACTTCTCATATGTTCCCTGTGAACAGAGGTTTTGTTTTACTGACTATCAATTGTGAAATTGGCCAGATTTGTCCTGGTTGTGGGTAATCTTATGATTTTTCAGGAAGAGTATCATCCAGCCTTCGAGAAGGATTTCTCTTTTTGATTTTTTTTGCTTGAAAGCAATTTTCATAAATAACAATACAGTTTTATGTATATATTTTTCCTATTTTGCTCAAGAAATGAATATTGCATAACAAATGTGATAGGAGTATGCACCATAACACAATATGCTACTTCCAATCTTAGACTGTAAAAAATAATGGATGTCCCCTTGCTAGGCTCAAAGTGAGGTCGCCACAAAAACTGCTCCCCCTGGTGGCTGGCTGCAGTAAAGTTCAAAAAATCCATCTCCCCAGTCATTCCAGATGGGCTGTGGTCAAACTTTAAAAAATTAATACTCCTCGTAGAAATATTTCTCACATCTGATTGCTGTGGTGATTTGAAGATATTATTTGGCTGCTTTGTATTCAAGTCCTCTTTTTTCTGAAAAGATTCGTTTTCATTGGTTATACGAGGTTATAAACAAAGTTTTAAGTCATGTTTAATGATGATTGACAGCTGCCGTTCTTGTGTATTTTTTTCAGGGATTGTAAAATATGTCGGAAGGTAGAGTCGAGAAATTAGACTCTCGAAAGAAAAAAATAATCATTATTTTTGTCACCTGGATGTGGGTATTTTGGCTTCAAAACCATACAATGGTAAATTGTTAATAAAAAAAAGTAAATAAAGATAATAAAAGTTAATAAAACACAGAATCTGAGGAGCTTGAAGTGTTCCTCAGAATTAAAAACCAGGAACTCTAAAACCACAAGTAGAAACTGACCCATAAACATCTGGTCGTTGAGGTCATCTTTGGGGGGCACTCTGCTGAGCTTCCTGTGGTTTGAGAGCGGGGACTCCTTGTGGCGGTTGCCCTCCTTGATCCGCATGTGGCCGGACTCTGGTTCCTGCAGGACCGCACTAAAAACAAAAAGAGGATTGACTCCCATTAAGGTGACTACTGTTAAATGTTTCCTGTTCCTCGTGGTAGAGATGGTTTCAGGAATTGCACATCTTGATTGGAAAGTGCTTGATCTGATAATTGTAAAAATGGTTGATTCACTGTCTTTCTATCACCTCTCTGTAATGCTAATCATATCACAGTGATTACAAGAGATGGTAGATGATGTGAAAACCCTTACATGATGAGTAATCTTACCCTTGTTCATTGTAAATCCCCATGTTTTATCTCCTTTCTTAAGGTTTGTGTCCCTGCCTCACAGCAGCACCTCGCTGTCACTCTGATTTCTGGCCTACGCGCCGCCGTGCTGCCTGCAGTCTGCCCTCAAACTCCTGCCAGTCTCTGAAGGACGTTGGACTTGCTCTGAGGAGTCAAAACCTCCTCCTCCTCCTCCTCCTTCTCTCTTCATGACACCACCAGCCCCCCTGCTGTGATTCATCCCAGCACCATCCCTGCAGCCTGAAACCCAAGACTCTGCTCACACACCCCAGTTTGAGCCTCCTTTAGACAACTGTGGAGGCAGAGGAATGGTTGGCATGGCTTCAGTTTGAGACACAGACAAACTCCTCCAGTGTCCTTTGTGTTAGTCGGTCACTGGGGTGAGTGTATCCTTTCAGCTTTGTTCTTTTATAAACACTGATATTTTATTTTTTTTGTTGTTATCTAATATATATTTCTTTTTTGTTGTTTCCCATAAGCCATTAACAGGTTCCCACCACGTTACTGTAATCCTTTTATGCTGCTTTGTGTTCTTGTGTACGACAAATAAACTTGAAGCTAACTTTTTGCGTGTTCCTCTCTTTTCAGTTACTTTCAGAGTTTCAAAACAGGAATCTTAGGCCATGTCCACACGTAGCCGGCTATTTTCAAAAGTGAATAACCCCCCACGTTCATTTAAAAAAAAACATATTTGGCTGTGTTTTCCAGATGTAAAACCTGTTCTAGCCAATCAGAGTGTTCCCCGTCATTCAGCTGTGACGTTTGTGAACCGAAAACTTGGTTTAACGGTGTCTTCACAAAAACACGAAACTGGAGTTTTCCAAAATCTTCACCGTGGCCAAAGTTTTCAGAAACATCGTTTTTAGTGACGTAAAGCTGCAGGTTCGTGTTTCCTGAATACTCGGACATGGCCTGAGGCTTTTAAATCAACCAAACTGTCATAACTAGTGTTGCCACAGTTACCTTGAAAAAGAAATCTGATTACTGATTACTCTTTCAAAAAGTAACTCAGTTACTTTACTAATAACTCACTTTTAAAAGTAACTTATTTAGATTACAAGTTACTTTATTAGTTACATTCAGCAGCTGCCAACAACACCTGTGGGTGCATGATTCGGAAAATTTGTGTCATTGCGATTAAAATGAATAAGTATGAGTCTAAATGTTTAGTTTTAAAGGAACATGCAGGGTTTATTGGTGGCTGTGTAATTTTAACTGTACAATTAAAAACAAAAATATTGTTTTGATACATTTTAAATTTTAAAATTCAACTAAAAAAAGCTTTAACAGTACTATTTTCAGTTAAATTTTAGATTTAAATTATTTTCTTTTTAAACATTTCTTTTTTTAGTCTAGTTTGTTTTTAGTATAGTTTCATTTTTTGTTAAAGCTGTACTCTGTTGATCCCATATTTATAATATAAATAAGCAAAAATAAATGTTGCTGGAGTGTGGGTTTCATAACCCTCCATACCCTGCTAGGGGCACCCCAGTCTAAAAAATCTGGGCACGCCCCTGCTTGTCACCGGGTGCCTTTTTGCATGTAGCCTACGTTATGTTGCTCGGATGGATTAATGCTCAACAACTTGTCTTTATGCTGAAAATGTGATAAATATACAACTCCTTTCACTCTTTGAGATGCAAGAAAAAGACAAATATTTATTTTTACTAAGAAAAATGTAACAAAAAAGATTGTGACGCACAATGACGTGTATAAGTAACTTCAATATGATTACTGGTTTGGAAATAGAAACTTGTCAGATAACTCGTTGCTGAATGACATGTTCAAGGGCAAGGCTCAAATGTCAAGGTCTGTCAGACAGACCTCTTGAGGGCTGGCCAATCAAAGGGAAGAGGGGTTTTGGAGCAGGAAGTCTTAAAGAGACAGGACAGAAGCTATAAAAAAACAGAGAGACAGGATAAAGGCTAATAAAAGCACAATACCCCCTCTTTAAAAACTACCACTGAAGTTTTCTTTCACTGATCTGACTGTCAGGGCGACTCCCCTCTGTTTCAGTTATGGCAGACGACTCCTCACCATTCCACATTTTCACCAGAGGGGTCCAGAAATGCGACCTCATCCTGTCATCCCCCTCCTACAAATCAATCTCCCACCCCTTCCATCATCCCGTCTAAAGTTCCCGTGACTTCCTCAGCTGCAGAAATCCTTTATTTAGACCTGCGTCCTGCGGAAACACCTCAGATGGTGAAATGATTCATCATATGTCGCTGAGGAGAGATGGGTCAGATGAAATGAACGTGTGGTCTGTGCTGTGCTGTACATGGCTTCAACTGCACTGACTAATAGAGTTTATGGACTCCATTAACATGATGACTCAGATTCACAGAGTCACTTCATGTTTACATGATGAGGTTGAGTCCAGTTGTCGAGAGTAACTTTGTATGACTGACTTTACTGCTTCCATTAGATGTAGATTAATATTTAATGGGCTTGTACTGTGGCTACAGTCTGTAGTGAAATATATCATATTATTATACATTTCAATTCCCCAGAGCAGGTAAAATTAGCTCGGCCTAATCATAAATTTATGCACACACAAATCCAGCATTAATCATTTTTGAAATAGACGATCGGTAAGCTTCCTCCACAACCAGCACTGAATAAATTAGCACCTAAAACCTGCCAAACACAGGATGAATGTGGGCTGTCGCAGGTTAAACTTCAGGTCACCTGCCACTATGATAGATGGTTACATCACAACACAGCACAAACGAGCCGGGTTAACTATTCTGAAGAGTATGACTCTGACATCAGCCGGCTGATAAGATCGAGTGTCATGCCATAATGAGAGGAGGAAAAATTAAAATAAATTTAGACCCTGGCAAATTATGACTTTAGATCGTTAGTTTTATTATTGAAAAAAGATATTTTTGGTCTTTTTTCCTCTTATTTAATAGGACAGCCTAAGAAGTGGATGACACAATCAGTCCGTATCAGACCGTAGCCTCTGTACATGGGGTGCCTGCTCTGCTCAGCTACACAAGAGCACCAACAATGCAAAAAACTGAAATCTTATCAAGTGTAGAAAATGTCTTTTCAGACTTAATATGAGCCACATTCACCTGAACAGTTCAGAAAAATGTTTTATTTCAAGTTGTTCAAAGAAGTTTCTCTTTTTCCATTGGCAGATTTTTTTTTTTGCACTTGTTCCAAACAATTAAATAACTTGAAACAAGACATTTTTCTGGACTGATAAGTTGCATTTGGCTCATATCAAGTTTAATTTTTATTGAAAATAAGACAAAAACACTTGATAAGATTTCAGTTTTTTGCAGTGTAGTTCTGCCCCCAGCAGGCTTCCAGAGGGCTGGCCAATCAGAGGGAAGGGGGTTTGTGGAGCAGGGAGCCTTAAAGAGACAGTAGCTAAACAAAATGTCAGAAGCTGATATGTGGGTGTGAGAGAAAAATAGAGATTTTTTAAAAACTATAAACTATATTCAGAGGGACAAAATAAAGCCCTGCAGATGGACATAGATTAGTCATATCCTATTTTGGACCCTCAGTATAATCCTCGAATCAAAGACTGTCTGTCTCTTTAGTAGTGAATTATCTTTTCTTCCTCCTTTTTTTGTTAAAGGTTTCTCAAATCTTTGTGTTGAGGAGTCTTTTTTTCAGCTAGTTTCTGTTTTTGACAAAAGAAGTGTTTGGAAAAAGATTTTTAGACCCTTAAGTAATACAAAAGTAGGGATGGGTACCTTTCACATTTGAAATGCCCGGTACTGATGCCCGGTACCTGGCAATCGATATCAGTACTCAACCAATTTTTGGCCCTTTTTTGTGTTTGTGTGGTAAAAAATATCATTTTTAAAAATAATAAAATATATAATTTTTCAATTGAACACACTTTTTCTTCAGTGTATATAACCTTGCAATGCTGTGGTCAGGTCCAGCATGGAAAATTGCCTGCTCTTCTGCTCCCTTACAGTCACAAGGATGTGTTTAGGTACCTAAACATTGTACCTTTTGATTTTACATGAAACGATGCCTGGTACTTTTGACAGAATTAGGTCGGTACCTATAAAAGTACCTAATTGGGTACCCATTTTCCTGTACAGAAGTAACAAGAATCATTTAGCTCTACTGTTTTGTCTTTGTAACCACAGTGTGTTTATATTTACAGGTAGAGAACCAATCATTTTCCATTTAAGACCCTTATTTATCATTAAATCTTTTACAAACCATAGCAGGAAAAGTAACAATGCTTCTTGGTGATAAATCTTATATTGTTGAAAAGTTTATTTTTCTTTTCAATAGATTAGTTTTTGTGAGGAACATGCATTTGTATCTGAGCAGTAGGGTGGAGTATGTGGGGTCAGTCCATGAAATTTTTTCCAAATCTTCTCTGTTCATTTCGAACAGATTTATTCTATTGTTAGTGTTGCTCTGCTCATACCAACAACAAAGAAATAATCTATACGAAAACTTATCCCCCAAATTTATGTGCTATATTCAAATATAGCATTAAGGCTAGAATTATCACCTTAAATTTCTTCTTTTCTTTCCTTTTCTTATCTCTTTGTAAATTGTGGATAGTTGTTTGCTGAAGTTAGTTGATTGTAAAATCCCATGTTTTCTAAATAACAATATCTTTGGGAGTATACAGGAAAAGTTATTGGACCATCTCTTTCTAACAGTATGAGTAAATGCAATCATATCATACCCTCTTGGTATTTAATTTAAAAGTACCAGTTACAGTTAAGGTTGCTGCGAGAGAAATTAACACCAATCAGCAGAGGCCCTCACATCTTGTGCTGTACTTTTTTTTTTTTTAAAGAAAACGCTGCTTTTGCTGGAAATTTTGGTAAATTTTGGCTATAGAATATAAATATCTCATATCATATGTAAATAAACAATAATAAAGCTTACAATACAAAAATTAGTAAATTTTACTGTAGATTACTGTTAACAGGTTTGAATAAAAACTGCTTATTAACAGCAAAACAATATAATGTTGAATAACAGAGAAGTGTATTTCTTGAAGTTTTTCAAAGTAATTAAATAATAGTTGTCTACTGTAAAACTTGTTGTGGCTTAAACACTTCACCGTAATTGCACCGTATTTTTTACGGTGAAGCGTTTGGCAATCACAGCTGACAGTAACTTACGATAAACAACAAGTTTTTCTTTCACAATGTGAAAAAGTGAATTAAACAGAAGAGTTTTAAGTGTGATTTGTTAGAAAGGAAGTGAAGAATAGAGACAGATAGACATAGACGGACACACCAGGGAAAGAAGCTGCTGAATCTCTGTCGATGTGGCCTTCAGACTTAATCCAGCAACAGACGTCCTGGGTCCAGAGGTCCACAGACAGACCACTGATCCCTTTTTAATCCAGGTGGAGTACCTGAGACTTCCTAAAGGCTCTGCTGAGATGATTAAAGTGTCCTCCTCTGAAGTGTCTTCAACATACCCTTTCAGAGCTGCTGGCAGCTTTCATTTGGCCACTTTGTGACCCTGACAGTCTGCTCAACCTGCTGGCCTTAGGCCTCTTCAGCCATTAAACCCAGAACTTTCTGGAGGTCATGACTTTATTGAGGTCAGTGATGATAAAAAAAGCTGCTGATCTGCAGCTTTCTGCACGGTGAAAAGATCCGTCATGTGAAGTGAGTTGACCTGAATCACCGTGGGGAAAATAGAAAGTGAAATAATATCAGTGGTTAGGGGATACAGGGTGGACGTAAACTTTTAAAACCTGCTTCAGAGGCTGGTGAGGGAACATATGAGCCCATAGGGCCACATACAATCTGCAACCCCTCTCAAACTCAGAAACCTGAATCAGTCATGGGAGCCATCACATGATCCGGCAAACGTTTAGCATCATAGCTGCTCGTTAATGTAGAGATTTAAAAGTGGAAAAGCTAACGAGTCAACTGAAAACAGATCAGCTGAGGGGAAACTAAAGTATGGAGCTAGCAGATCTTAAAGTAACAGAACATGTGCCTCCTGTTCAAGATTAATGGCTATGTTTACATACAGTGGATATTAGGGTAAAGGTCAATATTCCTGTTTCTGAAACATCTGGAACAACCCGTTTACATACATGCATGAGCAAACAGGGTTATTCTTTTGTTTTACATGGTATTACGATCAAAAAAGAGACATACGGACAACATCTCGGTGCACTAAGAATGTCATGAAGCAATACACATCATTTCTGCTCTTCTTCCTGTATCCATAGCAACTGCAGTAACAACAACAACAGCTGCTGCATAGCGGACTTCCTGGACTCAAAAGACCACAATTCCTTGCAAACAGAACATGTGCAGAACACAAATAAATGTTCTTGTGGATGGGGATATTCTGATAGGTGAATACATGCTATTCAGGTTACAAAAGGAGTAACCCAGATGGATTTTCAGGTTTTCAAAAAACAGAATATGCCACCTTGTGGCCTTGAGTCTGCGCATACTGTCGTAAATTACTTTTAGTGAGGTGTGAGTTTGTTTTGGAATTAGATATAGATAGGATCAAAACAAATTTTCTTTGTTCACTTTTTACTGGATACAATGCACTGAGGTAAGGTATTTACCAGAACAGTTACGTAGCGCTACGATTTGAAACGTGACAACAAGCAGATGTTGTAGCAGCCGGCTACATGTAGTGCTATCGGCAGCCTGGTGCTCTGAAGCATCTGTAGGCTAATGTAGCAATGAGTAAACACTGTCAGTTTGCAAGTAGTTCAGTAGCTGTTTAGATTTAGCTCAGCTGGCAGCCTGGTGCTCTAAGACGTGTCTGTAATCTGTAACGTTAGTGAATCCTGGTTATGTCCTGCCAGTCATCTACCAATCAGAGCTAACGTAACCTCACTCTTCATTTTATTGATAGACTCTCAAGTTTGAACAGACCACTGCAGAATAACTGCTGACTGTGGGTTGGAGTCAACATTAGCACAAACGGTTTAGCTAAAGGCTAATTAGCCTTTAGCTCGGGCTCATTTTAAAGTGTGGATTATGATCAGGCATATATGTAGAAGGGAGACTTTTTCAGGATCACTTTCAAACTCCTCACCGCCCCTTTAAGTTAGTGACGAGACAGACAGTCTTTGATTCAAGGATTTTACTGTGGGTCCAAAATAAGAGACAACTAAACTATGTCCGTCTGCAGGGCTTTAATTTGTCCTCATAGACATGTTTTATAGCTTAAAAAATTCCAATTTTTTCTTTCACAGGTGTTTTAGGAAACCCTCATATCAGCTTCTGACATTTCGTTTAGCTGATGTCTCTTTAAGGCTCCCGCTGCATGAACCCCCTTCTTTCTCATTGGCCAGCCCTCTGGAAGCCCACTGTGGGCGGAACTATTAGCAGACCCTGGTGTTCGAGGCCTGCCCGTGCAACGAGTCATGAACTAATTTAGTTTGGAGAGCCTTATGTGATGACATCATCATTTCAGTAAGTCTGGCAAATATTTTGTGAAGATCTTGTGAAGATTTCATGAAAATCTAATGGTTTTTGTTTTTGGAACGGAGCGTTTCGATCAGTTTTCAGACAGATTCAAGGATTTCTACAACATATTAAAGTTTGAAAATCTGCATGTTTAGTCTGAACATCCAAAATGTGGTAAAGCAGAATACCCCCTCTTTAAATTCTCCATACTTTTTGGAAAATTCTACCTCCAGAGGAATCCCAAAGGTGCCAACACAAACTTCCACTCTATAACTGGATTTTTATCTTGACAAAGGCATCATGTTACTCGTAGATTTAGGAGCATTTTTAACACACTTAGACAAGGGACAAAGGTGTTTTCTTGCTGTTTGTCAGATTTTGACTTCATACAAACATCTTCTCCACCCTGGGTCCAAGCTGGGACTCTCTTTTAGAGGTTTGTCCCCGCTTTGGAAACATCTTTAAATCCATCAAAAGTCTCCAGACCATGTTGACAGATCCTGCAGTGGATGCACAACATTCCTTCCTCCCTTTGCATGTAAAATAGAACATGTAACAGGTAACGTTAGCTATTATTAAAGGAGTTATGTACGATATGCAGGAGAGCTATTTCAGCTACAGGTAGGTTTAGAGAACGTCCTTTCCTCACGCTCATAAATCTGGATAAAGTCAAGGGGAAACGTTGCTTTTTGACACATGAATGAATCACATTTAAAAACATACATATCGTATGAAATTAGCACTGAAATGTGACCCTCACACAGTCAGAAGTGAGTGGTGTCATTGACAGAACAAAACCTGGTCCATGTGTGAGTAAAAGCCTGGTGCAGCTGCCTCTCCTCACATACCACAGAGCGTCTCTGCCGCCGCTGACACACCAGCACGCCTGCACCTGTCTGTGGAGACTTCCTGTCAATCACCTGTCATAACAATGAGCGTGAAGGCTATCCTTAACCTGAAGACGTCATCGCCCTCCTCACGGGGAGTCAGGGAGGAAGCAGAGAGGAATGTGTCAGAGGTGGGAGCTGAGAGCTGGTTGGGTGTTGGTGTTGCTGGGTGAAAGACGAAGCGATGAGCATCTTCAAAACTGCTTTCTTTAAGGATCTATTTCTCAACTTTTTCCAGTGTTATAAGCTGCGTTAACATCAGCAAGGAACATGTTCTCCATTAGGGGGCGATATGGAGAAAGTATGTCAGGATGTTTTTATGGCAGGATCAGGATCTGGTTTTAATTTTCACATTTTTAGACCCAAATATTTTTTTAACCTGCACCAATTTTATGCTTTTTCTCTGCCCCATTTCACTACTTTTATCTGCTCTTGTGTCCTCTAATGTTATTTTTGAACTCTCACATTTTCACATCATAGTAAAAACATTCATTTAAAAACATCAGCTGTCAGAGTTGTTAAATTTCTGTAGGATTTACAGCTTCAGGTTTATACACGTAGTCTTACACAGTCCAAATTAGATTAGATTAAAAATCCTATTTTCACTCACTGGTGTTTTAAGAAACCCTCGTTTTCATTTGGCTACTGTCTCTTTAAAGCTTTCTGATTGGCCAGCCCTCTGGAAACCCGCTGGGGGCAGAACTACACTGCAAAAAAATGAAATCTTATCAAGTGTTTTTGTCTCATTTCTAGTAGAAAATGTCTTTTTGGCCTTAATTTGACTCACATTCACCAGACTAGTCTAGAAAAAATGTCTTATTTCAATTTGTGTAAAGTCAAAAATGAGCTCTAAATTGCTTGTAACTAGTTAAAAAAAATCTGTCAATGGAACAAGAGAAAAGTAACTTGTATTAAGACATTCATCTAATTTTAAGCAAACTTCATTGCAAATTTTTCTTGTTCCACTGGCAGATTTATTTTTACTTGTTACAGGCAATTCAGACCTCATATCTGTCTTTAAACAACTTGGACTGATCAGTTGAATGTGGCTGAAATAAAGTATAACAAGACAATTTTTACTTAAAATAAGACAAAAACACTTGATAAGATTTCAGTGTTTTGCAGTGTTGTTACTGAACGGTAGCACAGAGTACGTAAGAACAATGAAATTGAGGTGCAGCTCTCCTATCTGTGCAAAAATAGTTGTAGAAATAAGATTTATTCAGTCTTTATACTGAAGAAAGACATTTTAAACAAAACCAAAGTTCTTGTATTAGGTATTAACTGAAAAGGCCTGGGCAGAAGCAGGATGCTTATCTGGGCCTATTTAACAAAATCAACAAAATTAAGCCACCAAAAACAGACATTAGAAAAAAGATCAACAACATTATCAACATCTTCACATGATCAACACTTAAAATTTTCAAAAATAACTTTACAAACCATTTTTTTCAAAAATTATATTATAACTTCATATTTTATAATGATACATTTCATTTGGAGGCGCCTTTCATGACACCGAAGGTGAAAACATCATTAAAACAAATCATCAGGATTAAAACAAGTGAGGTGCACAGTGTTAAGTTACAGTGAGTAAACCAGTTTAAACAGATGAGTTTTGAGTTGTGACTTGAATGATTTTATGGAATCAGACTGTCTTATGTGAGGGGGGAGGCAGTTACAGAGTCTGGGTGCTAAGCAGCTGAAGGCTCGGGCACCCATGGTAGTGAGAGCATTATTTCACAGTTAAACCCCAACAACAGAAACACATGTTCTTTTTAGACCTTTCTTAACTCCTGAACAGAAAACTTAAATCATATTTAGTAAATTTAGTTTTGCTGTAAACATTATGAGCATTATTTTGTAATAAAACAAGTCAGAAAATTTCATAATGTGTGAATTGAGCATAAAAGTCTGTCATTTTGATGATGCATGTGGCTCATTTTTTTTTTTAATAAAACAACAAGTTTACATGTAGATCCTCACAGTCCTACACATTAAAACCTGTAGGGGAGAAAAAGTGAATAATAGATTATTTTTAAAGCCTTATAATTTAAAATATCTAGATTTTAACAAAATTGCCACTGACTTTAAGATTTTACCTATAAAATAATCAATATGTTGGAAAGACGGATCAGATAGATAGTAAATAAAAATAGAAATATAAAAGAATAAATAACTTAAAACTGTTTGTTAAGGACAAATTAAATTGAAGCACTGTACATATGAATACTTCTCAGAGATAATTATTATATTTACAGTTATTAAGAAGAGGAAAACCCATTGCAAAATTCCATTTAATCAATTACAGCACATATTTTTTGCTTTTTGCGTTTTGCACCCAACCAGTGGTTGAACAACACAGGAATGTGTTAAATGCTTGAGTTTAGCAGGATTATGGCCTTGTTGTAAAAACTGGCTCTGAGTCTTTTAGCCCTGAACCGGTTTAGTGAGACCTTCTAGACTTTGATTTGGTTTGTAACCTTGACGGAAAATATAAATGAACACATCATTTAGATCATGAATCATCTCAGTGTCATAATCAATGCACTGCAAAGTGAACCGTTCCCAGTCCTGGTGGATAAACACATCGTGAGCCAGTGCTGAGTCGACCCTGATCTGGCATGAATTATGTGTTTCAGAGGCTGTGAAGATGTCACATGGTTGGTACAGTTTTAAAAAAAGTGCTGCAGCTGGCACAGAAGTCCACTTAGAGGGGAAAGTGATACAGAGGTCGTTATGGGGAATTCAGGAAGACGACCTCCAGATCTATAAAGTTAACAGCTGCCAGGCCTCACAGGGTGGAGCTGGAGACACAGGAGACGGTATGAAAGGGTGTTTAAAGTTCAGTCAGACTCAACAGATACAGGGGAAAATTAAAGATCCTGTTTCTAGATTTATGTCCTTCTAATTCTTGTTATAGCCACAGCCACTATTTAGAAAAATAAAAAAACACAGAAACAAACCGTTCCACTCTATAAAGCAAAGGTTCAAATTTTTTTAGACCATGGACCCTTTTAGGTAAGACATTTTCCCAAGGACTCCCTAATTATCGCAACAATGATTAGCATAATGGAATAGAATACAACAGAAAATACTTAAGCAATCAAGAAAACAAAAGCCAGTCAGCCAGCCTCCACTTCCACAGGGTCCTGGACTGAGCTTTTTCCTGTGACTAAGCATGATGCTACTCTACCTTCTAATATTCCCTCTGTTGCTGGGTTAGCACGGCTAGCTTGTCCATCTTAGTGGAGATAGATCTTACGTTCCCAATAACAATGGATGGAAGGACAGGTCCATGTCGTCACTTCTTAGCTCACACCTGAGAACCAGCACGTCGTCCTCACCTCCTTCTCCTCACCTTGTGGGAAACATCCGGCCTTGCACCAGTTAGCATTGAAATGCTACAGGCTGCTAACAGCTGATTTCACACGTACAAAACGCAGCCATGGTTACATGTAGGATCTCCAGACAAACTCAGGAGAAAAAATAAATTAATATAATATGAAGCATAATATTTAATCATGTACTATGTGAAATTTTGCAACAATAAATTTGGCTACATTTGTATTTTCCAAGTTACTCATATCATAAATGTTGCGAAAATGTTGGCTCCAAGGCCAACAGAGGTGGGGCAGGGGGTTGGTCACCCCCCCTTGTGGCCCAACTGTTGAAAAATATGCACTGATGGGCACTTATGGATGGCAAAACACACTTTACTTCCCTTTTTAATGGTTAAACAGTGATAAACTGCTCTCTTGAGGGCCAAAAACGCACAATGTGTGTTCCTTTTCTATCTATTTTTGTTGCCCATGCTCTTTTAAGAGTCTTTGCACACCATTGCACCAAGGTGTTTTTTTGTTCTTGAGTTTTTTTTTTCTATTGTTGCGCAAAAGAAGACCGTTGGTTGGCGGATGAAGAGAGGGGGGAAATAAAAACACTGTGACTGCTCCACCAATCAGAACGCTCTCTTCAGTTCTCTCTAAATATAACCCCAGCACACATCTGTTTGAACACACTGATGCTAAAGTAAACACAGATTAATTAATATAGTTATAATCCCATCGCTGCTAATCCATCAACAAACAGCCGTCATCTGAAGCCGTTACAGGCTGCTGAGAGGAGGCAGCTCCAAACCTGAGTTTAGGCCTTCTCTTGTGTGTTTCTGAAAGTCACGTATTAAACGACTTTCCAAACAGGTCTCAGAAGAGCCCTGGATGCTGCCCACACAGTGCTTTAAACCTGCACAAGGCTCTGTGCAAGTGCTACCAACAGCTTGCATTTCACGAGGGTGTAATGAGAGACTAAATGAAATGTTCTCTCTGATACTTTTACATAACGTATCATCAGAGCAGAACGCAGGTTTGATAGATCCTCGCCCCCTTGGGTTAGATGTTTCCAACATCTGCTAAATGCATTTCTTTCACCTGCAGGTAAAACTCTGAACCTTTCAGTTTTCAGTATCAAAATGAAAGAGCTGTTGAGAGAAGTGTTGCATGCTGGTCTATCAGAGCAGCTGTCAGGGATGAGAAATTTATCTCTGCTGAGAGGCTCTGCTCTCTTAAAGAGGGGGTACTCTGCTTCCCATTTTGTAAACATGGATTGAAACTAACAAAGTTGGATGCTCAAACTGAGAATTTAGGAAACTAAGGCTGGTCTTGTTTTCTACTGATCAGCAAAATTAAGTCCCGTTTCCACAGAGTGGTTCAGTTCGATCTTTCTCCGTACAAAACACATTTTGTGCCCTTTCCTTCAACTGAAACCGGGACAGGTCCCCAAATTACCGACCTGTATCGTCCCACTTTTGTACCTTCTGTGCCAGAGACACCCATCTGGACTCAGAGGCTGAGCTAGAAACACTGCAGTAAGTTGATCAGTCAAAAGAATTGTCTCTTCCTGTATGTATGACTGTGTTTTTTCTTTTTTGTTGGATTTATTAGCTGGGTACACTCATAGACTGTATAAAAATAAATGAACGTCATCTTGCTCAGCTAAAAATTGACGTCGCCCTAGAAAAACTGCTCTCCCTGGTGGCTGACTGTAGTATAGCTCAAAAAATCCATCTCCCCAGTCATTCCAGATGGGCTGTGGTCAAACTTTAAAAAATTAATACACCTGGTAGAAATGTTTCTCATGTCCGATTGTTGTAGTGATTTAATTATATTATTTGGCTGCCTTTTTTTAAAAAAAGTTTCATATTCATTAGTTATAAAAGGTTAAAAACAAGGTTTTATGTCACATTTAACGATGATTGACAGCTGCCATTCTTGTGTATTTTTTTCAAGGGATTGCAAAATATGTTGGGTGATAGAGTCAAGAAGTGATCAGACTCTCAAAAGAAAAAAAAAAAAAAAATTGTCACCTGGCTCCACTCAGATCCTCCCAGAATCCCTCTCAGTAACATCCAAAACATGCAGGGCAGGGGGGTCCCCAGGACCAGGATTGAGAAACACTGGTAATCAAATAAAGGCAGAAACTAAGTTATAGCACCAACTACAGGCCTGGCATGCTTACTACAGCGAATTCAGTTCCTCAGCATTTCTGTGTAAACGTTTTAGTGTTTTCAGAACCCACATTGGTATCGCTTTATATTAAGGTCCTGTAATAAGCATTAATAAGACCTTTGTAAGTACTTATAAGATGCTTATTGACATGCGGCATGACTTATTGACTATATAACTGCTTAATAAGTGTTTAATAAGGTCATTGTAAGGGTTAGGCCCCACAGGTTAGGTTTAGGCATGGGGCCCTGAATGGTTAGGTTTAGGGGAAGAGCTGGGGTAGAGCTCATGAGAGACAAAAGCAGAGGACAAAAAACAAAGAGGGTTAGGGTTAGGGTTAGGGTTAGGTTCCATATACCTTATAGATTAAGTTGTCTTGTATTAACTATTACAATGACCTTATTAAACACTTATTAAGCAGTTATGTAGTCTTAAAAACAAATAATGTTAATAAGCATCTTATAAGTACTTACAAAGGTTTTATTAATGGTTATTACAGGACCTTAATATAAAGCGTTACCGAAACGTTGTCTAGTAAACAGGTCCTAAGGGGCTGTTTACATGACCACAGTTTTAGGATGAAACACATAAGTATTGTTATGTTTCGGCTTCACATTGACAAGATAAAACAGCGTTTCAGCAGACCTTAGAACGCAAACTTTTGAGAACCGCTTTCAGAGTGGATTCTCACTGAAACGCTGCCAGCATTTTTACATGCTTTGCTTTGTGTGTGTGCATCCAACAGTCCAACAGTACCGTTGTTTTGATCATTGTGAACTACTGTGTTGTGTTTGTGCTGCTCAATCTGCTGAATCTGTGACCATCTTTAACAAAATGTGCATCTGTTGCTCCACTCTTAGTATTCACCAATACACCAGATGATCGGCTCAACTCTACTTCAGTGGAGATGTGCCAAAAGCTGCTTCTGGGCAAGACAGTTATAGCACCACCTACAGGCCTGGAATGCTTACTACAGCGTTATCAGTACCATCAGATTTTTTTTCTCTATGTTTTAGTGTTTTGGGGTGCCGTCACTCTCAGAAGCTTTATGATCATCAGATGAAAGCTGATGAACCCCGACATAAAGACAGGAGACTTACACTGGGCTTAAATAAGCACACCCTACCATCTCTCCTCTTATCTACCTGTAAGCCAGCACACCTTAACCCTGCTCCTCTGTTTGTTAAAGGAAGCAGAGACAGAGTCAGGTCACCACGGTGTGATGAAAGTAGACACAGACCCACAGAAACACCTCTCTCTGTCAGACACACACTAATCCCCCGTCTTTAACACTCCAGCAGGGCTTCATGGATGACTCCACTTCACCTCCTGTGATCCGGCTGAAATCATCCGAGAGCTGTGAACAGTCTGAGTCTGTCTGCCCTGGTTTCACCTGTCTGCGTGCTTCAGCTCCTCTTATTCTGAGTTTCAGTGCTGACATGGGAAGATTTAAAACGACTGTTTTATCATCCTCCTCCTTCTCTCCTGTCTGACAGCCCAGTGTACAGTGAGCTACACTCTTATCTCGCTGCTTTCTCAGGTGTCTCGGAAACTGAGGTCAGACTTACAGTGGTAACACAATCAGCCGTCTGTTCAGCTCTCAGCGCTGGACATCAGTCATTCCCTCTCAGAGTTCAGCGGTATAGAGTTACAATCCTCAACCCCGATTAAATCTGATGTTTTAAAATGACATGTTAAGCTCCTTTTTCAGGACGGGAAAGCAATTAAAGGAACAAATCATGTGAAAATAAATGAAGGCACCTGATTAATGCAGAATTTAAGGTGTAGATATAATCCTAACCCTCCCTTCATCCGGTGAATAACGCTGACATAAACAGGTGTAGTCGACATCATGCTGCATCATCCCTTCCTCTAAGCCCTCACATGCAGTCTGCTCAGCGTCCTGGTCTCTGAGGTGCCAGGTTGCCACATGGCTGCGCGGTCTCCAGCTGGGAGCAGCTCCGGCACCCCGGCCGCTCCGCACAGATGGGACACGCCTCACAGCAAACGGATGGCGTGTGAACTGGAGACGCTAGACGGGTGGTAAAACATAAGGTCTCATTGTCGACCAAATACTCTTAGTCCTTTGTAATAATGTTTTCTAGTCTGATGAATGAACGTGAACCACAAATTTATTGTTAGAGATTTTATGGAATTATGAAGTTCCTTTGTAGCTTTAGTATTTTTCATTTTACCTAAGCTAAACTGATCCATCAGAAAACACAATTATTAACCAGTTTTAATGGTTATACGTAGAGATGTATTTGACTGGAAGCCTCCGTAGGGTTGCTTGTGTGTCCATACTAGTCAAGTCAATCTAATCTTCACTGTGAAAACAAGTTTCTGAAGAAATGTGCAGTCTTACCGGGAGCAGAAGAAACTTAAGGATAGATTAAGATATATCACAGCATTATACACCTGAAAAAAAAAATCTACTTTACCTCCCAGGAATAGGTCGATAGGCTAATCTGAATGAATGGTGCGAAATGCTGCTTCCATTGCCAAACAGCACACCCATATTTTTGATGATTGGAGAATTAACCACCAAAAAATTCATTTTTCAACCCAACATCACCCTGTTAAAGATGCTTAAAGGAGGATCTGCTTTGATTGCACTCCCTTGCCACCTTGTGGCCCGGAGTCTCCGCACACTGTCGAAAATTACTTTTAGAGGGACATATGTTTGTTTTTGAATTAAATGGAGATGGGGCCGATCAGAGGTTACGAGGTTTAGAATTAAGGATCTAAAATAACCAAAATGAACCAGTGCACACTGAAAAAAAAAATCTGATTTTCAGTAAAAATGTCTTATTGGATTTAATATGAGCCACTTTCATCTGACAAGTCCAGTCTTATTTTAAGATAGGAAAAGAAAAAACAAAAACAAAAACAAAAAAACTAAAGCATGTGTTCTTTTAAAGGGTATGAAGTAATGTCCTGGAAGAAACTATACAAGTTTTTTTTTTTTAATTCATTGGCTTTTTTTGTTTTTTGTTTTTACAAGCACTTTCAGGAGTCACTTTTGGCTTTGATTTTTTGATATAAGAAATTTTTCTGGAATCATCACTGAAAAATTCTTCAATTCTACAATTTTATTTAGCAGATTTTTTGTCAACACAAGCAAGATTTTTATTTTATTTTATTTTAAATAATAATAATAATAATTATTATTATTTTTGTAAAAATTCCATCTGAAATAATGTTGCTACAAATAATGTTTTTTTTTTTTTTTTTTTTTCAGTCAATATTTTTTAGGACGGAATAAGAAAAGGAACTGGGCTAAACTTGAGATAAAAGAGTTGAAATAATGAGATACTGAGTGGACAATCAAATAATACTGTATTAAATAATTTGATACAACTTTTTAAAAAGGGACAAAAAGTTGGGATTATCAGATAAAACATTAAGATTTAAAAATATTAGTCCATAAATATGTGATTAAAAGTGGAAACAACAAGACACTGAGCTGAAATTATGAGATTAATTTAATTATGAGATGAATTGTAAGATTTGGAGGCACTAAATTGAAACCATGAGCTAAAAGTTAAAATACTAGATCCTAAGTTGAGCATGTAAGGATTCAATAAACTTGTTAAATGTTGCAGTAACCATCCAGAGACTGTATGAATCAAGTCATGTCAGCTCCTTAAGGCTCTTGTACTTAAACATTGCCTCTAATTTGGCACCCCCTTGTGGAAGAAGTTGCTAATTGGATAATTCACTGTCTATTGAAGACATTCAGATAAATGTGGTCACAGGCTAGTTGTGGTCAGCTGTCAGATTAAAAGCCAATAATATCAGATTACGTAACATCTCAGTGCATTCTGACAGAATCATAAATATGTGAAACATTTGGCCCGTCTGTGTGTGTGATCCCACCCTGCTGATACCAAAGCAGTCTCAGAACAATAAAGTCATTATGAACCTGCTTTTAATTCATGCAGTGATATAAATCTCTGCATTTAAATCCCACAAAGTGCAACACCATCAAACTGCCAAGAGATGTCTGTGAGTCCTCGGCGTGTTGGCACGCTCACATGAAACCTGAACGTGTGAAATCAGCTCTGCTTCTCCCATCAGGCGGCGTTATCTCTGCCTGTGATGTCCTGCTGCGTCTTGGTCTCAAATCAACTCGACTCTAATGTTAAATTTAAAACACTTTAACATCCCCACAGCTGAATTCAGCGTCTCAGACTGACCCTGTGTGCTGCCAGGGAGACGTCTGAGAGGCCGCGGAGTGCAGCCCTCAGTTTGTGACAGCAGGGAGACATGAGTCAGCACTTCAGACTGAGAGGTGATTACACCACAGAAGAAGAACGGACCACCAGGAGGGCTTGAAAAGCAGCCAGCCCACACACTCTCCCTTTTTCTCTCAGCACACAGCGTACACCAACAAACAGGATGTGCTGATGGGAGCTGACAGAGGAAAGGAGGAGAGGAGGAGAGTGGTCCTCTGGCACCCTCAAGTGGTCAAACAGTGACATGACAGGAGCAGAGAGAAAAGAAATCAGCCTACGCTCAATGTGGGGTTTGATGCTTTCACTGTCCTGTGCTTCATATGTCAAGAATTCTAAGTTTGTGACACAAACAATTGCAAACTATATTAAAATAACAGACACGCTGAGATATAGATACTAAGTCTGAAGTCCATATTTTTTTTATTTGGTCAAGTTTTTGATATAAGGAAAGTTTATCACAACTAATTTCCTCATAATTTAAATAAAGAAATGTTACCTTCAATACAGGTGAAACAGCCAAACAAACTTTGGGTAAGGGCTGCACGATAGGGTCAAAAACCAGTATCTTGATATCTCAAGGCTGTATTGTGATACACAATATTCAACTCCACATTCTGTTTTCTCCTCCCCATCTCTTTAAAAATCTTACATTTAATGCTTTGATGTATAAAATGACAGCTGTGTTATGGTTCAAGCAGATCCTTCAGTTAGATTTTTAATATATACATGCAAAAAGGGGAAAAACACAATCAGGTTCAGTTAAGCAAAACTTTTATTTCAAACCAAACTGTGTGTAGTTACATATTTTAAGTTCCAGTAGAGTAATTCATTCAGATTTATTCAACTGGCTGATTACAAATCATATTGTATGATAATGAATATATTATATTATATTATATTATATTATATTATATTATATTATATTAAAGTATATATTTTCAATTTTTTAATACTATATTATGTTGTTTTATCTTATATTATATTATATTATATTGTATCATACTATATTTTATTATATAATATTATAAAATATAGTATTATTTTATTCTGTGTTATATTTTATTAAATTAAATTATTTTATATTTTATAATACTATATTATGTTGTATTTTATTGTATTATATATTATATTACATTATATCATATTATAATATATTATACCATATGTTACAATATAATATTTCAAAATATAGTATCATGTTATACTATGTTATATTGTATAAAATTATATTATTCTATATTTTATAATACTATATTATGTTGTATTATATGATATGATATTATATAATTTTATATAATATTATATTTTATTATATTATATTAGATTAGATTAGATTATATTATATTAGATTAGATTATATTATATTAGATTATATTATTATATTGCAGTATTTTGGTATTCGACTGTAAAATAACAGAAAACTCCTGTCTGCCATCATGTTTCGAGCTGAGCACAACTGCGCTCTCGCTGAAGGGCAAACAGGGGGAGGGGCAGCAAGCGCAGAGAAACGAAAGTGAAACTTAAGAATATATTGCGTTTGTTTTTCGTTGTTGAGAGCTGGGACAGAATCAGGCAGGGATAACACAGACGGCAAAAAAGTTCAAATAAGCAGCTACACTACAAAACAAGCCTCAAGAACCCACAACCTGCAACTGATGAGAAATACAAGCAACTTTTTCCCCTCTTCTCTGAATACAGAAACATGCATGGGCAAGAGAGTTTTCAGGGTGGGTGGGAGCCTGGTGCTCACTGTGAGAGGAGCTCCAGCTGAGCAGCAGAGAGTGAAAGAGGTCAAACTCTGAAAGGAATTACTTTCTGACGTCTGGGAACATTTACGTGACACTTTTTGCTCGATGGTTGCGATTTAGTCATTTTATACATCTCACGTGCAACAACCTGCGATACATCGCCCACCTCTACTTTGGGTTCACAAAATCTGACATGTGTCATATTATATTTAGCTTACGAATCAGTCATACCATAAGGTTAGCACTTTAGCTGTATTTATTGTAGCTGAAGTTCAAAAGGAAAACAATGTTTTACTTACTTTCACAACTTTTCTGTGTCGGTTGGGAAAACCATTAGTCAGAAAACCGCTAAAGTTGACCTCCTTAACTGACTGCTTAACTGTTTGGTAGAGCACTTTTCAAGTTGCTATATCTCACTGAAAATATGTTGAACTGAGTCAAACCTGATTTGGTTGCCTATACAACAATAAAAAACAACATAGAAATATTAAAAAAAAAAAAAAAAGTGAAAGTTAAAGGTAAAACTTCTGCTGTGGCTGTATTTCCTCTGTGTGGTTTTCTCTAATTGTCTGACACCTACCAGCCACCGTACTAAACTGCTTGAAAAATGACACGTTATGAGCACGTAACTCCAGAACTTTGGGTTCTGGATGAATTCAGAGCCACCAACGAACTGAACAAGTACGGTTTAGGACAGTGGGAGGAAGCCAGAGTGAAACATGCAAACCTAATCACTGCACCTCTGTGCGGCCCACGCACCAATCAGCAGAACATCAGCGCCTTTGTCTCACAGCGTTTAACAGGCCACAGTGTGACCATATCAAAAATAAGACTCTGAGTTTCTGAAATATTAACAAGGTGTTCTGCAAATATCAATGTGCTCTTTTCAAAGAAAGTTCTCCTCCTATTCAAACACTCAGGAAGTGGAAACTTTCCAGTAAAACTATTGACCACTGAGCAGCTCCAGCAGCTCCTCTGAGAGTTAAAGGCCTCGCTGAAGGGCACCCAGCTGTATTAATGAGGCAGGAGAGACACAGCTCTTACACTTCTGCGTCTGCACATTCGTCCTGAGAGTGACGAAGCCAAGAGAGGATTAGGTTTTATTCCACAGGTGTTACATACGCATAAGTTGTAGAAGTCCCTGGACCGAGTAGGGATGGGTAACAAAAACTGTTTCCAGTCAAGAATCGATAAGAAATCTTTCAATTGACTAGTCTGCTACAGCTATCTTAGCTTAAAAGTTAGCAAACAGTTTCCCAAGAAATCTCTGACTCAGGATTTTCCACCTGAAGTTTTACTGAAGAATTAAACACACAAAGAATTGTCCACTACTCTTTTATAAGATTCCTATTCGATACATTCAACATTGTATAAATCTCCTTATTTACCAAAAAAAATATAAACAAGCTAAAGCTAGCTTGATGCTTACATATATGGTAAATTGCATTGACATGCTAGCGGTTAGCATACATCGGTAAAATTTCAACTTTCATCACAGATTTTTTTTAAAGGATTCTTTATTATTGTGAGATAGGGCTGTTTTCACCATATGTGTATATAACTCCACCATAAATGGTCGGATTGCTTTGCAAAACAATACAAGATAAGGTCACCATAATTTCTGATAGATGTAAAAGTGCGATCCAGATCCTGACAGTATTCTGAATACTAACATCTGGAATATGAAATATGTACTGGGTCATCATAATTTTCAACACTGTCAGGAAACACATTATTGTACAAACCTGCAACTAACACCAAATTGTAGCAGACAGTCTGCTGAAAGGAAGTATAACATTAAAGTAGGACTAAAGAGTTGGTGACAATCACAATATGCTCAGTGGAGGTCTGCGCTCTCTGAGGTTTGGTTTATTTCCGTCCAGACATATCCAGATTTAGTGACCAGTTTCATATTCATTCACTTATAAACTTCATTAAATGTTGCTGACACAGAAAACAAATCACAGGGGAATTGATAAAGAAGTCAGAATCTGACACCTATGCCTCCTCGTGTGGTCCCTTTCACAAGGAAAATTTCCGCACTGCACACACTTGAAAATTTCCAACCTGTCAGACAGAGATGCCCGGGCAAGATGGCGAAAGAACAGGATCTCCTCGTAGTTGAAGTGCAGAAATACAGGCATCTGTACGACTCTTCACACAGAGATCACCGTGACAACCAAAGACCCGAAAAAAAAATGGACGTCCGCTTACTCTACTCGTAGTGAGGTCTCCACAAAAACTGCTCCCCCTGGTGGCTGGCTGCAGTATAGGTTTAAAAATCCATCTCCCCAGTCATTCCAGATGGGCTGTGGTCAAACTTTAAAAAATGAATACACCTCGTAGAAATGTTCCTCACGTCTGATTGTTGTGGTGATTTGAAGATATGATTTGGCTGCCATGTATCCAAGTCCTCTTTTTTCTGAAAAGTTTTGTTTTCATCAGTTATAAGAGGTTAAAAATGAGGTTTTATGTAACGTTTAATGATGGTTGACAGCTGCCGTTCTCGTGTATTCTTTTCGGGGATTGTAAAATATGTCGGGAGGTAGAATCAGGAAGTGATTAGACTCTCGAAAGAAAGAAAAATATTATATACTGTCCACTCTATATACAGTCTATGGTGATAACCAAGTGGTAAATGATTCATGGCGTGAAATTGTGGCCACTCTCGGCAGAGAGGAGAAATCGGTCAAAATAACCTGGAAAAATCTCCAGGACAGATACGTCATGTTGTAAACAAAAGGCAAATTTCTTCGACTCTTGTTTAGTATTCTGGTAGACCAAGGTTTGTGATACACTGCCCCCTGCAGTTTGGGAAAGGACACCAAGAGACGCTGCGGAAAGCATAACACAGCTCTTATTCTCATGAGATTCTACCTCAAACACCAAGGTTTGCTCATAGCCCCGCCCCTGACAGGCCTCCAGAAGACTGGCCAATCAGAAGGAAGGGGGTTTATGGAGTTGGGAGCCTTAAAGAAACAGCAGCTAAAACAAAGAGTTTCAGAGGTAGGAATTTTGGCTTTCTAAATCATCAGTGTGAAAATATAAGGATTTTTTTACGAGCTGTCAATCAAGTAAAACACTACAGGGGCCCTAGAGGGACAGAATAAAGCTTAAAAAAACACAGTACCCTCTCTTTAAGGGTCAAGCTGACCTGCTCGATGAACAGTCAGTAATCCAAACCGTCCTCTGAGAGCAGAATATTACACAAGCCGTATATTAAACTGGATGATATATGACTTCAATACGGCGTACAAAGTCCAACATCAACAATCAATGTGGCCTCACTCTCACACCGCCGCGGCTTATGTTTCAGCATTGATCACCGAGGACGTTAACAAATCTGGGCCCTCAGAAGATGCTGAGCCAAGGAGAAAAAATGACGAATCCCTCCTCGTGCGAATCTTACACGCTCTAATGTGTCACATCACGGACACTGGAGGGTGGAGGTGTGCGTCGAGCCGATAATAAACTGGCACGCCGCTTCAGCGAGCACGGCGGGAAACAAATGCTGCACCGCCAAGCCAAATACACTCAGACCCCCCGATGAGTTTATGGATGTAACGGATCCAGGTCGGCCTGCGGCGACCCTTTGGATGTGCCACACGGCTCATAAGACACCACGGCGTGCCAGAGAGTCAGGCTTTCTGAGGCGTGAAGGCAGCGCGGCGTTCAGGGAGGAATCTGAGTTATATAACAAAAGAAGAGTAAGATGGAGAGGACTGTGTGTTCTCAGGGACACGATCTGAAATTAGGGTCTGAATTTTTCAGATAAACCTGAAAATGAACGGCAACTTAACGATTCTCATATGGTTTCAATCCACTCATGGAAACAATGTCTGATTTCCCCTAATCCCTCACATGAATCAGAGGAGCTTTTCTCCCTTCGTCAGCATCTCCACGCCACTAATTGTGACCATAATCTGCCAATGCATCCGACCAAAAGTTGGCTTTAGCCAGAGAAAATAAACTTTGAGCTCCACGATCGACTAAAACAGCAAAGTGACCTTTTTACTTTGCCATAAAAAGTTCCCAGAGTCGAACTAATCCTTTGAAAAATCAGATTTCAGCCGCGCCGTGACATTTGCCAACAGGATTTAGTCTCCTTCCTCACTAACTGTTTTGTCAGCCGTTAAATGTTAATTTGTGAATTAGAAAATTCAGACCATTCTTGTCGTCTGCTCTGGTTTTCCCCAAGGTCAGGGCCAAACATGAGTGGATGAAATCTGTTAAAAACGCTAAAGTTAAGCAGCAGCTTCTGCTTTCTTTCAAAAAACTACCACAAACCTACAACAGACGTCCAAACGTTGGCCCATAAAGCTCCTCACGTGGTCGCAGAGCGTCCAGTGTGAATGTCAGGTACGTTTAAAGATGGATGAGGAAGCAGCGTCAGAGGCTCGGAGCCAAAGGTGTCGACTGCTCAGGTGTCACCGTGTGAAGGGAGAGCAGAGAACAGGAGATCAACAGCTGTGCAGGGATCAGATCACCTGCCGCAGACGCACATTCAGCTCCGTAACCGACGAGACGACAGGTAAGAGCTCTGTGTTTGGGGTGTTTGATGGAAAAAACAGCGAGGAGGAAACAAAATATTTAAAGTTAATGAAAACTTTTAGCATCTATGAGTCATTCAGGGAAAGTTGATTTACATTCAAAACTTTGAAAAGAAAAGCAAAGTTATTTATAAAGGTCATTTCAGCAAGGCAATTCAAAGTGTTTTACAGAGAAAACATATTAGAAATAAACAATAACAATAAACACTTTTAAAGCAGATTAAATTAATAAGAAAAAAAACAAAAGGAAATTAAAAGAAAAGAAGTTAAAACAGATTTTAAGATAAGAGTTGCAGTGTAGAGTTGCAAAGTTGTGCGATAAAAGAAAGAAAGAAAGAAAGAAAATTAAATAAAGATGTCCAGCTGTAAAAGTAGAGAAAATGTATTTATATTAACTAAAGCTTTCATGTTTGAAGTGAATTCCTCTAGTATTTTTGATTTTCTGCTATTTTGCAAGACTAATTGGAATTTTTACAACTACATTTAAAAGCAACTGCACATTTAAAAATGTTAATTTACTTATGAAATGTAACGCACTGTCGAATTAAACTTTCTGTTTTAAGCAACAATATTTAAATCCTGTGTATGCTGCACTGCAAAAAACTGTATTTTGTCTTATTTAGAGTAAAAATGTCCTTTTATACTTGATATGAGCCACAATCACCTGGTTTGTCCAGAAAAATGTTTGTTTTTTTTCCAAGTTATTTAAAGACAAGTAAGAAAGAAACTTGAATAATCTCTAAATACAAGTAACTTTTCTTTTGTTCCATTGGCAGACTTTTTTTACTTGTTACAAGTAATTCAGACCTTGAAATAAGACATTTTTCTAGGCTGCTCAGATGATTGTTGCTCATATTGAGTCTGAAAAAGTTATTTTATTCTGAAAGCAAGACAAAAACAACTGATAAGATTTCAGTTTTTTGCAGTGTCCAAAAACCAAAGTCTATTTTTTTTCTGTCAATAATCTCATAATAAAAACTTTTTAGCCTAATTTGACAAACATTTATGCATCAAGTCCATAAAAATGTCAAATTTTAGGATATATAAAGACGAAAAATAAGCCTAAATTGTAAATAAAGTGTAAATAAAGTGTAAAAAGAAAAATGCCAATATGGTAAGATGAAATGCTTTTTAAATTAATTCTATTGTTTTTTATTTTATAGGCAGATATTTTAACACCTTATGAACACTTAAGGCATCATTTATGACTTTTAATATCTTGAAACGGCGGTTTTCTGGACTTGGATCAATGCTTCTTGTAAAAAGTCTAATTGGACATTTTTGTTAGAAATAAGATACAAAATCTTGTGAAGATTTCTGTTTTTGCAGAGTTAATTTTAGTTTTTTAGAACTGAAAAATGCAATCTTATCATGTTTTTTTTTTTGTATTTTATTTTCATTGAAAATGCCTGTTAGGCCTAATATGTGCGACATTCACCGGACCAGTCCAGAAAAATGTCTAATTTCAAGTGACTGAAATATTGAGTCATTATTCTAGTTTTAAGCAAATTTTTGAGCAATTTTTTCTTGTTCTATTGGCTGATTTTTTTTATGTACTACACGCAACTTAAACCTCATTTCTGTCTTTAAATGAGTTGAAACAGACATTTTTCTGGACTGGTCATAACAAGTATAATAAGACAATTTTCACTTAAAATAAAACAAAAGCACTTAATAAGATTTCAAGATACTGCTATGTTAAGTAATAGACTTCCACACACATTAAATAAAATTATGAGGGTGAGAATCAAATTTTGCACCAGTTTTGATTATTTTGTAAAGTAGCTTTGCAACTTAAAGCTCCTGTAAAGAAAAGGAACGTTTTGTGTCAGTTTTGGCGCCCCCTTGTGGAGGAAGTGATCTTATCTTGTCTTATACATGGATAATGGTGCATTCCATTTGTACTAGAGAGTCGGAATTTACAAGTTCCGCATGGGAAAGCCCACCGGAGCATCTACACCACCCCCAAGTTTCACAACTTTTTCTGACTTGGCAACTGGAACACTTTGACTCGGAGATGACATCACTCCTACGCCTGACTTCCCATTTCCGAATATGAATGGAACGCACCATTAGTTGTGTTTTCTGACCCCCAAAAAAGCTCCTTTTCTAGGAGGAACCAAAAAAAGAAAGTGTTGTAATCACATGGTCTGACACCTACCCCCCTCACAGCGGATAAAACCATTAAAAATTAGAATATGGGAAAAAGAAGTGCTTTCAAAATGGTTTAGTTTGGGTTTGTAAGTCATAAAAAGGCATCACTGTAAATTTCAGTCAGTTTTAAAACCAGCTAAAAATTTCACACAGGAGCTTTAATCCAACCAGGTTTCACTCTGGACTCCCTTTCAGGTGGTTTTAATGAACGTCACACCAAAGAGAACACATTTGATGCTTATTTTCTGCATTTCTGTTGTCATATCATTCAAGTTGAACGTGTTTATCCTTCTCTTAACTTCTAAATCAGAAAAGAAACTGCATCAGAATTCTTCAAACAGAACTTTCCTGAAGCTTAAAGCTCCTCTAAGACGATAAGCTACCTGACAGTTCAGACTAATACCCTTTGTCTCAGCACAAGTCGTGTGTTTATATTTATTATTTTCCATCCAACGCCGAGGTGCACTCATGCATACATCAAGCAGCTAATCACAGGACATGGCTGTCTGCCTGCTGCCTCCAGCCCCGCGCTCACGCTCACCCAGCAGATGACACGGCCACGGATGAAGCGATTAGGTTACAGACGCTGTAATTTACCGACGGGCCGTGGAGGAAACATTGGAGGCTTATTAGCTTACAGTGAAAGATCAGTGTTATCTTTATACGGCTTCTCAGGGGTGGATTTATTTTGTTTTTAACACACGAGGCCCAAGGTGGAAAGATTTTACTGAGGCGATCTGTTTATTGACCACGGTGACCTTACAGCAGAGGGTTCGACAGAATCCATTTTCACCTGAGAAACAAACCATTGAGGACTTTATGTCATCGTCTCCAGGCTACATTACTCCACCTAAATGTTTCTCATTACCCTGTTTTTCATTTAATTCACCCACGTGCTTATTAGTTAACACCTTATAGAGATCTCTGATTTTTCCTTGGTTTTGTTTTGTCGACAACACATGTGAAAGATATCTTAAAAAAACATGATTTAAAACATTTTCTATGCTTTTGTTACCACATTTTTTACTAGATGATTGCTTTAATTTCTGCAGCCTGTTATCTCAGAGAAAACTTTCTAATTTGACCCTCTACACTGTAAAAAACTGAAATCTTATCAAGTGTTTTTGTCTTATTTTTAGTGGAAAATGTCTTTTTAGACTTAATATGAGCCACATTCACCTGACCAGTTCAGAAAAATGTCTTAGTTTTAGTCATTTAAAGTAAAAAATAAGCTCTAAGTTGCCTGTAACATGTTAAAAAAACTGATAATGGAACAAAAGAAAAGTTACTACTTAGAAAAGTTACCAAGACAGGCAAATTTTTCTTGTTACAAGCACTTTAGACCTCATTTTTTACTTTAAATAACCTGAAACACGACTTTTTTTTTGGACTAATATGTTGAATGTGGCTCATAAGACAAAAACACTTGATAAGATTTTAGTTTTTTGTAGTGTAAAATACATGCTATGCTGCTACCAACCACTAGAGAGAGCTCTAAAGTTACATTACACTCTGAAAAGCCGTCAATCTGTCAGTTTTCCATACAGTGTGTTAGCTACACCAAAACGCTGGGCCAACCCTGGTGTTATTAAATAAAATTAGCAGAAAGAAATTAATTTAATTTTTTTTTGTATTTTCCTGCTATAGCTAACACTCCCATATCTAGATCACTCTCACGCCTGTAAGTTCAGATTCAAGTTGGAGCCTAGCTAAACATGCTGACTTAATCAGCAAGCAGTGTTGTTACAACTCTTGAATAAATATTTTAAAAAACAAACGTAACATACTGATGCAGCTCTTAATGTTTTGTAGAGGTGCGTCAAAGCTTTTGTACAGTTCAAGCTAACTCATATGAATGCAAAGCTAGCAAAGACCAGTGACCCCTTAACCTTACAGAGCAGATGGACCTGCCTGATTCAGTTTCTGAAATCCTGCAGATCCGTCTTACCAGGCTCCGAATTCACTCAGCTAAATTCTTAGCGGCCTAATCAGGGCAGAGAGGCGGGAACTGCGGGAGCAGACGTGACGTCAGCAGACTTTCGTACTTGTCAGCGTTCCTTTGATTCATTAGTTAACTTTACAAAAACAGCAGCAGTCGTCTAACCCCATTATCACAACTGTTTCTCGTGTTCCTGTAGTTATTCGTCTATTGTTTCTCGGCAGTGGCGCACATAAGCTTCGTCATACCGTGGCTTGATGTGGATTGGTCTGTGGTGAGTGTGTCAATCAGAACGGTCGTCCAATCACCAGATGCTGATTTGTTTTGAAGGTCCCGCCTCTGAAAACAAATCAGAGGAGCTGCTACCCAGATGGACTAGTGAAATATTTCCGTGGTGGATATATGAAACTGTTCGTCTGGCTCTGATGAGTTTGGCTGCAATTTCAGATCAGGATTTATTCATCACGCAGCTATCACCGTGATCTCTGTGTGATGAATCGTATAAATGCCAGGATTTTTTGTACGTCAAGCACAAACCAAGCTTTAGGCGCCATGGGGATGAAGCATATTTCAGCGTCTTGTATTTGCGATCTTGTTATTCTGGTTACTACCCACAGCTCGTGGCCACAGGTGAGGGTTGGAACGTAGACTGACCGTTAAAATAAGAGCCTTGCTTTCTGCTTCAGCTGTTTCTTCACAATAACGTACTGAAAATACCAAAAAACCAAGACCAATACAAAATAGAAACTAGCTAAATGACACCCACAACTTTCTGGTCTCTTTGCGTTGACGACGTCCTAATCCCCTGGAGAAGACTGATGTCTTTCCAGAGACAACTCTGACACTTATTCTCCAAAAAACAAAGATAGCTTGTGGTGATTTATGGGTAAAATGAAGTGGATTTAGGTTGTTTCTGTAAGCTGAGATTGCTAATAGGAGGCTGCCATCTTTGTTTTGGTCAACCAATTAGTAGCTGCATCCCCCGAAGAAGAAGCCCTGTTCCCCTTCTGTAAAAGAGTCCAAGGGCTCCCCCGTGTGGAGAAATTAAGAATTACATTTTTTTGTTGTTGTTTTTTTGACTCAAAATATATATATATATTTTTTGGTAAATAACATCAATATTATCTGTCTTTTCACAGGTTACTGGCTCTGAATCTGTTTTTTTGTTATGTTTTGTTTTATTTTTTCTGTTTTATTTTTTTTATTTTTTATTTTTAGGGTACGTTTTAATCTATATGAAGCTGTTTTTCCCTTCATGCTCAGAATGAATCCTGCTTCATATCCAAAGGACTCGATGAGAAGAATCAGGAGAAACAGCCAAAGCCTCCTTCAGGACCTCCTCTACAGAGGAGTCCACGGAGGAGACAGAGACACTCCTGTAAGTGTGACCCCCAGCTCATGTAATCTGACATATTCTTGTGGATTAAAGGAGTCGGTATTTTTGTCTTCTTGACCGGCAGATCCCGGCTGCGCCTGGCAGAGATGCTAAAATGATTCGCTCCATCGCCAGCCTGATCAGAGCGAAGAGCAAACTCCTCCTCCTGGAGAACCCGGACACCGTGGAGATCTATAAGGTCAGCTCTTCAGTTCATCTAACGAGGAGACGTCTCACTGAGAGCTCTTCTTTAAAGTTAAAACTCTTTTACCTTCATTTTTGCATCTTTACTCGCCACAGCTGGACGATTCAGCCCGTTCCATCATAAACGGTAGAGACGACCTTTACCTCCCCGCCATCACGGCAAAGACTTCCAGTTTGACCTCCCTCAGAGGAGCTCTGAGTCAGTCCTGCCCGTACCTGTACGACAAGAGGAGGGGATCGTTTTCCTCCATGGCCTCTCAGAGAACAGGAAACCATCCTAAAAAACAGGTCACATGACCTCCTGCACTTCCTTCATACATGTAACAAAACTTCTCTTGGGTTTCAAACTCCTGTGTCCTCTTTCTTCATGTCAGAGTCAGATAAAAGTCCAAAAGGAGGCAAAGAAATCCAACGTGGCTGTGACCATGACTTACCTGGGGCAGGGTCATCTGGGGTCTCGATCCGGGTCAGAGAAGGACGAACTGAAGGTCCTCCAGCAGGTTAACGGAGGGGAGAATATCTGTGTCTTCAAAGGGCTGGTGACGGCAGGAGGTAAAGGCTCTGAAAGTTAAAACACGAGTCATAAGATTAAAAGTATGTTATCAGTATTAATCTTCAAAATCTTTAGTAAATTTTTTTTTTCTAAAGATATTAAACAGACGAGGGAAATCTCGGCTCGGCTGTTCAAACGTAATCTAATGAGAATAAAGCTAAAATTGGATCCAATCTTTAAAAAGCTTGACTTTTTAAGAGAAAATAGGGTAATTTTGATAATCCAAGAGGGGATCAGGTCATCCACTCAGTCTTAATCGAGATAAAAACATCTGGTTTGTGTTGTTTTAATCTCAAAACTCAAGATGTAGGCAGAGTCAGGTCACCAAAACTCTTCATACAGCAGCTGCTTTTGATAAAACAATTGACATTTATCACATTTAAAACCAAAGAAGACCTCAACAAAACATTGGGAAAAAAATGCAACATCGGAAACTGAGAAATATTAATCTACTTAACAATTTTGTAGATGGGGAGGATCTGCAGCGCCACCTTCTGGCCTGGAGTCTAGCGTACACTGTAAGTCACACTAAAGATGTGACTTTTAACCAGGCGTGTGTTTGTTTTGGAACAAATTGTCTTTGTTTAACTCAACTTTTTACCAGATACAACGTGATGAGGTAAGGTATTTATCAGTACAGTTATGTAGTATGTCAGTAGCCGGCTATATGTAGTGCTATCGGCAGCCCGGTGATATGACGTATCTGTAGGCTAATGTGGCAACAAGCTAACACTGTCAGTTTGAACAGTTGTTTAGTAGCCATCCATTTGTAGTGCAACTGACAGCTCGTTGCTCTAAGACATGTCTGTAATTTAGCTTTCTATGTCCTGCCAGTCATAAACTCTGGTTTATAAAGCTCTTCTTGGCCTGGGTCCTTACTTCTTAAGCACTTTTCTTTGGAGAAATGAAGCCACTATGCTTTACGATCAAATGACATCATGTATCTCTCTGTTTCTCGTGTTCGAACTGAAACAGGAAAAAAAAGCTTGAAATGCCCTCCAATCTGAACCGAAACTGGTTGAATTTGTTTCTTTGGAAGCCGTCCGCTTAACCTTGAGAAACCGACAACATGAATCCACCAAACAGTGCCTGCATTTTATTGATTGTATCTTAGTGTCTGTTGCTGTACTCTAGACCTCAATGAGTCTTTTACCTGGTTAAATAAAGGTTAAAATAAAAAATAAAAATCTACCAATCAGAGCTAACGTAACCTCACTCTTCATTTTATTGATAGACTCTCAAGTGTGAACAGACCACTGCAGAATAACTGCTGACTGTGGGTTGGAGTCAACATTAGCACAAACAGATTAGCTCCTGTGTTAGCCTTTAGCTCGTGCTCTACCTCTCTTCTGCTCTTCTGTCCTTTTTCTGTCTGACAGTTAGGCTCCAGTGTCCACCATCACCACAAAACTAATCACAGAAATCGTTTTCAGCAGAGAAAAACACAGATCTCTCTTCTCTCTACTAAACTTCAGCTGACGTGGTGTTGTCATAAACCCTGTTTCCACCAATCAGTCCGGTAAGTGATGATTCTTTCGACCAATCAACGGTCTGCAGTGTTGTAGCTCCACTTTTTGAGATCGGATCGTTTCAGTCTGGCACCCCTACAGAAGGGTCCCAAAAAGTGGGACAACTCGTCTCGGTTATTTGGGGATCTGTCCCGGGATTATTCAGAGGAAATGCTGTAAAAAATGTGCCGTGCCAAGACAAACCAAACTGAACCGCTTGGTGGAAACGGGGCTATAGAGACTTGGGCGCGCTGCCAGGAAGCTACAAAGTAGCTATGAACTAGCATTTCAAAATAACCTACATTGGAGCAGAAAATCTCATTTTAAAGTGTGGATTATGATCAGGTATATATCTAGAAGGAGGACTTCTTTTAGATCACTTTTAAACTCCTCACAGCCCCTTTAAAGTGGGGGTATTGTCCTTTTACAGGCTTTATTTTGTCGCTGTGATGCCCCCCGTAGTTTCCGATTTCAGCCTCTGTCTGAATCTTTTTGATTTAGCTGCTGTCTCTTTAAGACTCCCCTTTTCTCTGATTGGCCAGCCCTCTGGAGGAGCTAGGAGCAGACCTTGGTGTTTGAGGCCCACACCTCCAATGAATCATGAGCCAGTGAGAAGATCCGTATGTGGATCTTTCACTTAATATTTGATGCTGGCGCCTCCTGTGGACACAGTCTGCATTGCATTTCTAAATTGGAGCATGGCCAATAAGGATAAAGGTGATAGGAGCTAGATTTTGGTTTAAGATGTATAAAAAATAATCTGGATTATCTGATCCTTGATGTTAAAAATGCAGATTTCATAATCTGTACCAGTTTAATCCCTCGCTATCATCCTTCCAGTGAGGCGGGAAAAAGGACGTTAGGGACGTTGGCCTGGGGCTCAGTTCGCGCTGAGCAAGAGCAGAAAGTTGATGTGCGACCTGCCTGACTCCCATCACATCAGAAAATCAGCAGAAACAAGAGAGGCTGTGTTTTTATCTCTGCAGCTGCTCGGTGCTGAAACAAACTGTACAGCTGTCAGTGCACAGCCAGAGGAGAACGAAGTTATAGATTTCTGCTCCAAAGTGTTTGTTTGATCTGTTTACAGCTCGTCTTACAGACGCACTGAACTTAAATCAACACCTTCTTTAATTGGTTTTACGCTGCAGACACAGAACGGTCTAAACAAAATATCGATTTTAAAGTGAAAAAGGTTTGTTACGCCTCATTATACTGACATAAATCTTTAAAGAAGGAATAAATTTTGGTGTCTGCTTTTAATATTTACTCAAACACAAGTGGTTCATCCTTAGTGGAAGATGTTATTGAATTTTTAAAGTTTTTTCTAAATGCAACGCAAACTTAATTTTAGGCACCTTTGTTACTCTGGTTTGGAGAAAGATGTCTCACTTCACAAATTAAACCAAGTCTCACAGAGTGAAATGAAGATAATTCGCTGTCAGTGGTTTATAGAGTCATGAATACAGAAACAGTCTGAAAAGTTTGTACAAACTGAATTATTTGTTCCAGAGAGAAACCTCCAAACAGTGAAGGTAATTGTCTCAGACAGAGACGCTCTGACTGGATAACTCTGCAGTAAATCACTGGTTTCTGAGCAGGGCTAGACCAGGATAAATTCTCTGGTTTTACGGCTCTTGATGAAGTTAAAATCCCAAAAAGTGAGATTTCTTTTGATGGAATCCTGCGATTCATAAACAACGTGAACCAAATCTGCTCAAAACAGTCAGTCCCAAGAAACATCACAAGATCCTCTCAGTACTTTTACAATAACAAACCTTTGAGTTGGAATCATTTAAAGCTTTTACGGCAACACCAGAGGGACAAAATGAAGACCAAAAAAAGCACAACCCCCCTCTTTAAGTGGTTCAGTGGGTCCAGTTTTTGCATGTCCAATGAATACTCTGGCATCAGGGGCTAACCCTCACCCTTGACCTCTTTTTTCGTTCACAAAGCTAAATACACACTGAAAAAGGAAAGAGTGAGTTTACAGGGTCACCTACTTTTTCATTTTTTATTTTTTATTTAAAGGAGAATCTCACTAAAAATCCCATGAACACTGAAAACATTGCACTGAAGGCCACAAATCTTGACACTGCAAAAATAGTTCACAAAATGTGCCAATTCATTGAACACACAAATACAAAAAAAAAAGAACTTATCCCAGAAACTTAAAATAATTGCTTTCCACAGTTTTTTGTCTCTAAAAATGTTTTTGAATTTCTCTCTCTCATTCTCTCTCTCTCTTTTTTTCATTTCATGAATTTTATTAACTTCTTGCATTTTTGAATTAAATAAAACATTAAAGATTTATTGAGTGTTAAGGTTGACATGACACTTTTTTTTTTTTTTTTTTTTTTACATTTTGTTAAAATATATTTGATTTGAGTTTTTGAGTTTCTTTGAGGATTTTTTGAAGTGTTTTTACTAGGGATGGGTAAGTACCAGTATCAGGCCAATACCAGCCTTTTTTCAAGGTATCCATTCTCGCGATGGCTGCCGATACTCAAGGCAAAGAAAAGAAATAAATCACGTTGAGTAGGTCCTCCTCGCCAGTAGTTGGCGCTTCTTTGCTGCGGTTTAACACCACGGCAACCAGTGTCAGGTCCTGTTCAGACAACATGAATGAACCAGAGAGAGTTAACAGTTTAACTATTTCATTTTGCACTTAATTTTATTTCAAAATGTCACTTAAACTGTAACACTTGCAAGTTTTATTTCACACCTTTGTTAGTAGTTTGTGTTTTATCTTGGACTTAATATCAGAGTGACTCTGCGGTTCAAAATTATCCATTACTGTTAATTTAAATTTTAAGTATCAAAAGTAGTAGAAGTGGTATCAGTGAGTACTCAAAAGGGAGTTCTTGTACCGGTATTGGTTCTGAAAAAAAGTGGTATCGAACATCCTGAATTTTACATTTTGTAAGTGTTACGTTGAATCGTTTCACATTTGGAGAAATGTTGTGATTGAAAAACTTCAGATTAATGGAGTTTGCAACAAATAAAGTCAATGGAGACTAATAGCCACCAGTTAAATACCAGTTTACGTAGCTATATTCTGTTTTTAGCGGATGTGTCCTTTAAAAAGTACTGATTGTGTTTATATATACAGAGATTAACTTTGCAAAAATCTAATTTTTGGAGGCATTTCATGGAATATGATGGCATTTCTTGAGGTTTATGAGCAGTTAGTGAAATTATTTGGCGTTAAGTAAAATGTTTTACGTGTTTTGTATTTTTGTTGAAATGTTTGTGTAGTTCACCTTCAGGGCCTCCGTACTCAGAGACCCACACTGAGGCATTGGAGGTGTCTTTAATCTCTGAGGGTTCAGAGTCTCTGGGATGGAGATCCTCAGTTCATCCTGAGTCTGTTAACGACGTCAAACCTCGTAATGATAAAACCTCTTCCTGCTTCTCTCAGAGCAGTTCCAGTTCATCTCCCAGCGGCACCGCGGTTTCCCCTTCAGCGCTACCTTATACGTCAACGGCCTCATGGTGGCGAGGATCAGCTCCTGCTGCGAGTACCGCTACGCCCCGGGCTTCCAGCAGGGCAAGAGGAGCTGCTTCAGACTGACCTGGCTGGCTGGAGGGGTCCCCTGCTACAGGTCAGGTTTCTCCCTCTGGGATAGGGGGCGCCGATTGTTGAGTGGCACACACACAACAAATAACAACATTTCTCCACATTTAGCTCGAAAACATCACTTTTTCTGCAGATTTAGGGAAAAATTGTGAAAGAAACAGTCAAATATGCCGTTATGAGGCCCTAAGAGAATTTCATTTGGGGTCCACTGAAGCACAGACTACTGTTAATGAATGCTTTATCATTTACACATAGTTATCATTCACCAACACTATATCTCTCACATTCACTATAAACTACACTATATTTCGTCAATATAATGCTAAGCACTCGTATATTAATTTGCACTTTAAGATTTAACAATGTTGTCAATGCAGTTTACCATAAATAAGTATCATTTATTTGCTTTTGGTTTGCAAACTGAACATTTTCACACACACTACAGCTTTGTGAACGAAAAAAGAGGTCAAGGGTGAGGGTTAGCCCCTGATGTCTGTGTATATCGTTGTTGTTTTTAACACCCCAGATTACCATATACCCAAATAATTCACTATTAACAGATTATTTTTTATCAATTCTGTCATGTAAAGTCCTGAAAAACCTGAAAGAATGAGGCTGTTTCCCATTTCAAACATCTTTAAAGCTAAGTGAAACATTGCTAGTTTCAACATGCCAACTCCTCAGTAAGGAAAGTCTCTACTGGCTGTTTCAGAAGTCACTAAAAGCTACAAAATGATGCTGCTGTCTAATCTGCAGAATAATCCATTAGCATGTAATTGTCATGGACTCTGTAGGAGAGAGGAATAAGGTGGGCGAGACAGAAAGCAGGAAAAACACAGCATCATAAATATGTTTACAACTACACATTCACTTTTTTCTGTCCATCTTTGTTTTTTATGTCTAAATATCAACCCTCCTCCTTTATCTGGGCTGGGGATTCATGTGAAAGCAGTTGTCTGCTCTGGAGCAGCAGGAGGAGACTGCTGTGAGCAGTGGCGTGGCGTGGGGATTTTTTTTGAGGAAGCCAAGTGAGACAAAGCCTCTAATCTGTATGATTTTTAGGGAGTGGGGTACATAAAAGACTTTGTTGCAGCTTGTATATCGCTTTTTCATGTAATGGAATGACCTGTTAACATCGTATTAATTAATTCAACCGCCCACTGAAACACACAACCAGCCGCTTCATGCACACTGCCAATGTGCTAATCTCCCTGATTTCATTCAGTGGCTCGATGATGACGATACTGTGATTTGATTGGTTTGAGGCCAAAGACGGGGTGGCTTCCCTTGACACAGTCTTGGCCAGTCACAGGTGAGCAGTGTCATGACCGCAGCCTCATCTGATTGGTTAATCATTCTTTTTTTTTTCACCAAGGGACGCCAACTCTGCTTGGCTTCCTTGCGGTCAACAGTGTGCAGTATCATATTTTCACCACTTATTCACAGCATAACATTTAGGAGGGCGCTGTTTTACACATCGTAAAATGCTCAATAAGTAGAGGAGAGAAATAAGGAGGAGATGACAGTGACAAAACACGGAAGAATTATCGAAACTGTTATAAAGGAGTATTTTCATTAAAACACAGCTACAGTCTGAAAAAAAGTGAGGAAGCATGGCTTCCCTTGGCCTCCGGGAGAAAACGCCACTGGCTGTGAGTGAGGAGGACTCGCACACGTTGACCACTGAGGAGATCAAAACGTGCTTTAACATCAGATTCTCCAAACTCCAGAAAAGAGGCAAGAATTGCCGTCTTTAAAAAAACCCAGAGGGGTCTAAATAGTCATTAAATGTGGCGACAAAGTCTCTAAGTTGGCAACTCTGAGTCGTGGTTTTATCCTCCACTTTCTTACCGCCGTCATCAGAGCTCAGACTGAATCTAAAGAGCACCCAGACAGCAGAACGACTCAACGACAGGTTCAACCTCTTACTCTGTCTTTGCTGCTCGTCATGTAAACAGCCCACACACCTCCCCTCAAAGTGTCCTGCTGTACTCCTTCACCTCGAGTTGTGCATGCGTTTGATCGGAGCTACACACTCGCTTCAAACTAAGTAGTTCAATTAAGAAAAAAGAAAAAAAAAAAAAAAATGAAGCACATGTGCCCCAAACCAAGTGAGGAAAACCCAACTGTTTGTTTTTTCATTTCCATAAAACGTTCCATGATGGAGAGGTATCCAGAAACAGGTTGTTTGCATCACAATAGAATAGAATAGAATAGAAAATACTTTATTTATCCCCGAGGGGAAATTCAGGAGTCACCGCAGCATTTAAGAAAACAAAAGTAAGAAAGAGTATAGAAAGTGCAAAAATGTCCATAAGAAATTAGATGATGACATCCCGTCCACCACTCGTCCACCACTCTCCAGTCCAGCCAGCCTCCACCTCCACAGGGTCCAGGACTGAGCTTCTTCAGCAGTCTGTTCAGCCTCTGTCTCCTGGATCCTGTCTGCTCACAGCAGGCGAAGCTCCTCCGATGTGTCGCGGCGTCCGATGTCAGCTCCGTCAGCCACGTCCGTGAACAGCACGATGCCGCTGGATTAGCACAGCTAGCTCGTCCATCCCCCGGAGCGAGATCCCACGTTCCCAACAACGATGGATGGAAGGACAGGTCCACGTCGTCACCTCCCAGCTCACATCTGAGAACCAGCACGTCGTCCTCAGCTCCTTCTCCTCAGCTCGAGGGAAATCATCAAGCCCTACACTAGTTAGCATTGACATGCTACAGGCTGCTAACAGCTAATTTCGCATGTAAACAATGCAGCCATGGTTACATGTAGGATCTCCAGACAAACACAGGAGAAAAGTAGTAAAAAATATCGCCGAAGCCACAGAAAGTTTGGTGCCCGTGACCGACAACGAACCACACAAAGTGATGATCCACTCCAAACACAAAGATGACGAAAAAGAGACGAAAAAACCACAAGAAACGGACAAAGACGAGAGAGCTGCTGCAACAGGCAGCTACCAGGGTAGCGCCTAGCAACCGTTTTTGTTTCAATGTTTCATAGCTCTCGCTCTCGGGGCCTACTAGAGGTGACAGGGCCCTAAGCAGCTGCTTATGTCGCTTATGCCTCAGGCTGGCTCTAATCGTATCTTAAGATTTAGAAATCTTGACTTCATATCAAGAAATCTTGGCAAATATTTAGTCTTAGATAAATATTTAGAATGAAACTAAATGTTTAGAAACATAGCTAAATATTTAGTAGCAGGACATTCATTTATAAGATTTATAAATAACATTTAACGTTTAGATATAATATTTGACTTTTTCCTTTCACAAATTTTTCCCTAAATCTGCAGAAAAGGTCATGTTTTAGAGCTAAATGTGGAGAAATTTTGTTATTGGCAGTGCGTGTGAGACGTTACAATCGGTGCCCCCTACTGGAAAATGTGAATAAGTCACAGTCAAAACTGCAGATCTGACTTATTGTGGCTCCACAGAGGAGGAGGGGGAGTCTGCAGGCTGCAGGCCGTGAGGGGATAAAGCTGTTGGAGGTAGGAGGGAGGAAATGTGAGTCAGGATGAAGGTGTATTTTTCATCTTTTTCAGATGTACCAGTCTGAGAAACAAATACAGCTCCTGCCAGCAGCTGAACAATGGCACAAAGCAGAAGCTAATTCTCCCTCCAGAGCGGAGCCCTGGCAACGGTACAAAGCCCGCAGAACCAGTGGCTCCATTTTCCATTACTTCCTAAAGCTTATTCATCAACATTTTTTGACATTAGGCCCAGTCCTTGATTCCTGCAGCCTGGTTTAAAGAGAAATCATCCAACAAAGCACTTTTTCTCTTTCATTTTGTCGCCAATGTAGGCAACGCCGAATCATGCCCATCATCCCCTTTGTTCATCCCTGCCAAACCAGAGAAGAAATCAACAAGGAGGACAAGAAAGCACAGCAAAGACGGTGATGGCGGCGGCGGATCTACAGGCAGTGAAGACTCGGCTAAAGCGCAGATTAAAGAGACGTCCAAGAGGAAGCGGCACAAAGGTCAGAGCAATCAGACAGGACGGAGGGGGGACAAGAGCAGAGGAGGAGGAGGTGGGGAGGAGGAGGAGGTTTCACGGAGGCCGATGGAAAAATGTGAGAAGGATGCTTCGTCGCCGCAGCCGCAATCAAAGAAGACGAGCAAAGTTCTCGGTGAGCGCTCTTTGACTCATTCAATCTGCAAAAACAAAGGAGCAGTGTCTTTCATGTGGATTGCAAATGACCTTGTTGCATTTGTGTTTTTTTTCTCGTTGAATATGCTTTGTGGTGGAGGAACAGGAAAAGAACAAGAGCTTTTTCTTTGTGAAGATTCATTGCAGGATGCAGAAGAAGCGATGACTAAGCAGAACGCGGAGAAGCAGAAGGACCCGGGATCAAACGAGAAAAACAGAGACGGGGAAAGACTGAAGGACTTCTACGAAGAATGTGTGGAAATGAGCGCCGCCGCGTTGGAGCGGGGCCCGAACAAACACAACTGGTTCAAGGCAAACAGTGAGTGAAGAAACCGCAGCAGCTCCACAGAAGGAGCGCGCAGGAATCCCCCCGGAGTGCTGCGACTGATTTACATAACACACAGAAACCCTGAATCTGCAGCGACACACACGTGCATGAATCTGTTTCTCTATCAGACTCATCTCATTTGCTGCGTTTATTGTTGCCTGTCTTGTTTTCTTCCTCTTTGCACGCCAAGTCCTGGAGAGGTGCCGGCTGCAGAAGAGCCTGTCATCAGGTCCCAAAGCTCCGGGCTCAGATGTGGAGCTCAGCGCTGAAAGCGACGTCGTCCTGCAGCCTGATGGAGAGCCAGAAAAGGAGGAAGAGGAGGAGGAGGAGGAGGAGGAGGAGGCGGGCAGCCAGAGCGCTGGCAAAGAGGAGCCTGTTAGAGGACAAGACCTGCAGGCGCAGGTGTGTGTCCGACACAAGCTACTGAGGTGAATCCGTGTTTTTGCCAAGCCGGTCTTGGCAGTAAATGCACCACAAAAGCCTTTAAATCACCACAAACTTTAATTATGATGCAGTGTTTCATTAATCTGGTGTTTTTTTTTTGTCCAGAAAGGACACAGCACAGCAGAAAGAGTTTATAAAGTCACACAAAGGCCTTGTACACACTAATCGCTGAAGTGCTAAAATCTGCTGTTTCTCCAGTGTCCACTTCAGGCTGAATCCAGAAGTACAGGAAGTCACAAACACACCAAGTCAAAAAAAGCTGTTCTCAAAGCAGAAATTAACCTATTTACAGCCTGGTTCAAAAAAACGTCTCCTGTCTTAATCGCTATTTTTATGATCAGCACACACTGTACGGGGGATGATTTTTTTTCTAACTCGGCCGTTCAGAAGATATTAAAACCCTGAGTTCGTCCAATCAGAGGCACAGCTCAGGGTCATGTGACTGACAGGCGCCCTATAGCTGTATGCAGAGCCCTTGCCTCTACTAATATGGTAGCGAAAGCTGATCTGCTTCAATTTCCATTTTAGAAACAGACGGGTGCTGCTGGTGAGACTACGTCCATGTTTTATAGAGGGATTATTTGTTTATCACCAACGCTACTTGTGTGCAGAAGCACTGCAGAGTATAATGGTTTGTCAACTGACGTGGAGGAGCTAACCACCAAAAAAACACATTTTTGAACTAAATATCAGCACCTATACGGATGGTAAACGGCTCCCAGGTTTGTGAAATAGCAGTGAGTGGACAGAAGAGATCAGCAAGTGGACAGATATTAGGTGGAGAAATCCGGCGACACAACTGTCACTCGATGCTTATGACCAGGACGTAAACATGTGTCAATAAATCAGAAACTCTCCTAAACCAAAAGTAGCACACAGACTGCTAAGTCTGAGACCAGGTTCATGATAAAAGAACCAGAAACTACGTCCAGAGTTAATCATTCACCAGCAGATGTTGCTGGTGTTTCGGTGTAAAGTGTGACCCTGTTAACTGGTGGCTCTCGGCTGTTAATCGCTGATACTGTCCGCTGAGAGTCCCCAGTTAGCATGGTCGCTAGTAACTCCAAAACACCGGTTGCTCTGTAACGGTCAAAACTTGATAGACGTTGCCTCCATTGTATAGTATCGTTTTTTAAAACTGAACACAGAACAACCGAACATTTTTATGCCGATAACAGGTTGAATTTAATGTTTAAAAAACGCTAACTCGTCTGAATGAATGGAGCTAAACGCTGCTTCAGTGGTCAAGATGCGTGCGCATCTTCATGATGACGTAGACTGATAATCCCTCTATACAGTCTATGCGTAAAACCCATACCATTCAATCAGAATGAGCCTCCATCATTCAGCTGTGACATTTGAGAACTGTTTTCCAGTGTCTACACGAAACCACAAAACCGAAGTTTTCAAAAATCTTCACTTCGGTCAAAGTTTTCAGAAAACACTACAGCTGTCACTTTAACCTGTTGATTAGATTAACTGATTACACCGCAAATTAATGGGTTATGAAATTTTCAGAGCATTTTGATCGATCTTTAAAGACCCAAATAATCTTGTTTTCTCTGACGATGTAAACACCAAAACTATTTAAGAAGAGTTCTTCCTGTCGTTGATCCAAAAAACAGACAAAATTACTTCTTTTAGATCGCATTCATCTCATACGCTCCATCCTTTGATCCTCTCCATGATCTCTGTTGTCTTTTCTCACGATCATGCCGCTCTTTCTCTCTGAACTACCACGACACATCCTCAGTCAGAGCGTGAGCTGCCTGGAGTTTTCTGACTTGCAGCGTCTCGTTATGTCTCTGTCATCTCACATCTTCTCCTCATATCCATGCTGAGCTCTCATCCAAAGAGCACACCGCTCTCACCCACAGTAGATTACGAGCAGGATTTTGATTGACAAGCTCCTTCAGACCGTGAAACGAGGAGGTTAATAACTGAAACATCACCAACAAATGGTCAGTGTCTTTATCTGGGATGTGCAGAATCTGCCTGATCCCTCAGCGACCGTGGGAACGTCTACTGTTTCTCACCTTGTCTCTGCATCTACAAACACCTCCACTACCTGTCCCCCGATCACATCTCTTCTCAGCCAGACTGGAGCTCCTCCTCCTCCTCCTCCTCTGCTGCTGCTGCACAAACAATAAATTCAATACACTCGCAATGTTCTGTTCTCAGGTCAGTGATGCAATCTGCGTTTTTGAGAGCTGCTGTGAGACGATTGAGGTGAAGCCGGTGTCAGATGAGATATTTTTCTGTTTGTCAGCGGAGTTCTGCAGAAGTTTCCCTGCCAGGATTAAAAAATGTGAGCATTAGAAATAAAGTAATAAAAGTTGATATTTTTACCTCATTTTACCTCTCGGTCTCAGTACGTTTTTCCAAATGCTGAAGGATAAGAGATGATTTTTTTTTTTTTTTCTCATAATAAGACATCTTTTCAGAGAGAAGTTTAGATGTAGTGTTACTGACTGCCAAAACTTCAAGTAATCAGTCGGTATGTGAGGGATAATGTACAGTAAGTAGGTGTTTATGTGAATTAGAATCCTTGAATTAGAAACAAAAGAAATAAAAAACTGCAGTTCCTTCAGTGTCCACTAGAGGGTGGCTCATTAAGTACCATAAACCACATACACACTCTTTAAGAAGCTGATCTTTACAACAATATTAAACATGTTTACAACCTGGTTCAGCATGTTTTGGTCTCTTTTCTCTATTGGCACACATTTTTTTAATTACTTGTTATTTTTGAAGTTTTTGAACTTACAACTTTGGTTTTAAGTCTTTGGGGAATTTAGGTTAAACTGATGTCTGAAGCCAAACCAACGACTTCTTCTTTTTTCTTATTTTCCAATTACAGCTGGATGCGATGATGACAGTGCTGAGCACGTCCGACGAGGTGGAGCAGCTGGTTCTGAGGAACACCGACCTGACAGACGACCACCTGCTGAGCCTGGCGGGGGCGCTGAAGAGCAGCCCGTCCGAGGTCACGCTGCTCAACCTCAACCTCAACCTCATCGGGCCATATGGTGCTCACATCCTGCTGGACGTGCTGAGGGTGAAGCCTGAGGTCAGGGGCTTACAGTAAGTCCAGAGAGACGCTCACAGAATGAGAAGCAGACGCAGGAGGAATAAAAGTCTTCATGTGAGACTTTAGAGGAGAGATTTCTGCTGTTGTTGGTTCTCCCGCCTCCCCCACAAATCGTTCTTACCCTTACCCTGTTCGTCCTTCATTATCAGGGGTCTGCAACCTTTACTATCAAAAGAGCTGTTTAGCCCCCTCGTCCTTAGCTTGTGAAGTTATAAAAGTTTTATTCTTCTTCTTTTTGCCTCAATTTTAACGACTTTTCACATCTTGGATCTTAAAACATTTTTTTTTTTATTACACTACGGACTCAGCACTATTGTAATATTATCTACCAGTTGTTACATTTGGGGTTTTATTACATTTTCTTCTATTACATTCCAGGTTGTTGTTACGTTTCGGGCTGTAACAGGCCTTTTTGAGTCCTTTTCATTTTTGTGTAAAATTGATAAAATAAAAACTAGCTCAATGTTATATGTAGAAAATTAAACAGCCACAGCTTAGAAGCTTAATAAAAAGTAAACAGAAAATTAGGATTATTTGTGATTTAAGTCCATTTTAGTGTGCTGTTTAATCTTCTCTATGTCAGGGCTGTAAGATGTGAATCTGAGCTCAATTTTTTGTAGCAGTTCCAAAATCGGTCTCTTTCATTCCTTTTCAGTTTGGTACTTGCCAGTAAATGCTTTGTAGGGCTGCAACGACGAAGTGATAAAATTGATTACGATCAGTTAGTAAAAGCGTTGACAACATTTATTCATAGTCGATGCACTGTGCTGCGTCATTACTGTATTAGTTTGTCTTCAGTTTATTTGTCTTCCTCCTTTTTTTGGGATTATTTAGCAGTTAGCTAACTAGCTGAAGGTGCATTACTGCCACCTACTGAACTGGAGTGTAGATTACCTGGGCTGTGGGGCTGTAGGCATCACATGTAAACAGATCAGGGTGGCAGAGGAGAAGCCGAGCCGACAGATGAGGGAAACAGGTAAACACAGGAATAATGTCAGAGCCGGAGAAGCCGTTCGTTAAAAAACTCCAGAGTTTGTGAGTATTTCTTATTAATTGACAAAAATGACCTCTGATGGCACGGCAGTACGACTGCAATGATCCACCACTTAAAACACAAACATGTTGCGTTCATCGATGACACGCCGGGAGCTCACAGCGAGGCGAGGAGCTACAAAATCTCACATACACTCCTTTATATGTTGTGAGATTCATTGTTTGTCTTTTAGGACTCATTTAGTCTTTTTATTAAATCGTCACCCTGTTTGAAAACCACGAGGAGTTTATTGAAGCAACGTTAGCATTAGCGTTAGCTGCTACAGATAGCGGTAGGGCAGAGGGGGCGAACTGTTTGACCTGCAGGTGAAAACACTGAGGACATTATTTGCCTTTTTGGCCCACTAAGTTCTTACTCTAATGACATAACAATATATTTTCTGTTATTTTGCCCAAACTGTTGATTCTTTAAGTGTCAATACATTCATATCATTTGTTTCTTTGTATATATCTTTAAGCTAACAATAGTCATCGGCTAAAACAACATGTTTGGTTTTGCAAACTTTGTTATTATGCATTCTCATCCTTTTTTTAAAAAAATTCATCCATTAAACTTTAATATAATTGTCAGAGTAATCTATTACTAATGTTTTGTGCTTGTTCGGCAAATGTCTTTCAATGTTACATTTTTTGTATTTTGCTAATTTCTCGCCACATATCACATGCATATTTTAGTTGACCAGCTATTAAAACCTTTTTCTAAATTTGCCAATAAAGGGATCACCTTAAACTCTATGATAACTGTGCAACAAAAAGAAAAAAACAAAAACAAAATGAATATAAAATAAGATTAATAATTAGCTTTTGTTTATCCTAATGGTTGCAGACCCCTGTTCATTAGCCTCGCTAACACCATGTTCAAGTTTTAGCATGAAGCGTTTCAGCTCTTCTGCACACAAGCTGCCCTCCACGCTGCCTCGTTTGGACTTTCAATTTCCCTGACAGACCCTGGGATTAGTTTTCTGAGCTGCTCTCTTACCTTCCTCAATCTGAGTTTAGTTTCAGGACTGCAGATTTGGAGCTGAACACAACTTTCTGAATTTTGGTAGCTCGTCAAGCGATTCAAACCACTCTCTTATTTGCTCATCACAAACAGGGCTGCAGCCACATTCTGGCAGCCGCAGCTTAACTGAACAGCTCCTCTGTGCAGCAGCCAGGCAACCATGATGACTCAAGGAAGATGCTCGTCTGAGCCAAGAAATAATCCAGTACAAAACCCTTTTTAGTCTGCATTAAAGAGATAACATCCTTTAATGTGTGCTAGGGGAGATCAAACGTGATGCTTTGAGGGGTAATGTTTATTAAATGCAAAGATACTTCCACCAGATGCATCTTTTCTGACACTTATCCAATTATTTAAATCCTCATCTGAATGTTTCTGGCTCTGCAGATGCAGAATTTATGACAACATGCTGCAGGAGAAGCAGATGCAAATGATTTCCTGTCTCATATATCATGTAAACAGGAAGTATGCACGAGTCACAGTGACCCTCTTTCCTTTCTTCACAGCCTGTTTGGAAACAAACTGCGTGACCACGGGCTCCTGACCCTGCTGAGCGGACTGGCCGAGCTGCAGGAGCAGACGTCCAGAGCTGCTTCAGCCATCCAGTATGCGGTGCTTCACCCTACAGAGCAGAGCGTGCTGCAACTCCCCACTGGATGGCGCTCTTTCCGGGTTTTTGCACTCCAGGAGCTGGACGTCGGAGGAAACGGCTTGAGCAGCAACGGGGTGAAGGTGTTAGCGTCGTATCTGCGGCACCACTCCTACCTGCAGTACCTGGGTTTGGCGCAGACGAGCGGCGCCGATCTGGCGGCGTGGAAGGAGCTTTTTGACAGCCTCAAAGGAAACACATCACTGGCTCACATCATCCTTGATGAGAACAATTTAGGAGACCCGGGGGTCAGGCTGCTGGCTGATATGCTGAAGGAGACTGTGGGTTTGAAGAAGGTGGATCTGGACAGGAATGGGATCAGTGATGTGGGAGGAAATGACATCATGGCAGCGCTGCTTTGCAGGACGCAGTTCCCGATGAGGCATCTGAGCCTTCAGGAGAACAATATCAGCGCAGGACTCATGAGTAGGATACAGGAAGAGGTGAAGGAGTAGGAGAATACACCCACTGGCCACTTTATTAGGCACACCTGTCCAACTGCTCGTTAGCGCAAATTTCTAATCAGCCAATCACATGGCAGCAACTCAATGCATTTAGGCATGTAGACATGGTCAAGAGGATCTGCTGTAGTTCAAACTGAGCATCAGAATGGAGAAGAAAAGTGATTTAAGTGACTTTGAACGTGGCATGGTTGTTGGTCTGAGTATTTCAGAAACTGCTGATCTACTGGGATTTTAACCCACAATCATCTCTAGGGTTTACAGAGAATGGTCCCAAAAAGAGAAAATATCCAGTGAGCAGCAGTTCTGTGGGACAAAATGCCTTGTTGATGCCAGAGGTCAGAGGAGAATGGACAGACTGGTTGGACCTGATAGAAAGACAACAGTAACTCAAATAACCACTGGTTACAACCGAGGTCTGCAGAAGAGCATCTCTGAACGCACAACACGTCCAACCTTGAGGCAGATGGGCTACAGCAGCAGAAGACCACACCGGGTGACCCTCCTGTCAGCTAAGAACAGGAAACTGAGGCTACAATTCACACAGCAACACCAAAACTGGACAATAGAAGATTGGAAAAACGTTGCCTGGTCTGATGAGTCTGGATTTCTGCTCCACATTCAGATGGTAGGGTCAGAATTTGGCGTCAACAACATGAAAGCATGGATCCATCCTGCCTTGTATCAACGGTTCAGGCTGCTGCTGCTGGTGTAATGGTGTGGGGGATATTTTCTTGGCTCACTTTGGGCCCCTTAGTACCAACTGAGCATGGTTTAAAGTCCACAGGAAAAAAAAAAGAAAAAAAGAAAAAAAAGGGGGGAAAAGGGGGGGGGGGTAGAAATAAGAAAAAATGGGAAACGAGAAAAAAGAAGAAAAACGAAGAAAAAGATGGAAAAAAAAGAAAAAAACAAAAAAGGAAAAAAGGAAAAAAAGGAGAAAAAATAAAAAAGGAAAAAAAGGAAAAAAGAAAAAAGGAGAAAAAAGAAAGAAAAAACGGGAAAAAAGCAAAAAGGGAAAAAAGAAAAAAGACAGAAAACATGAAAAAAAGGAGAAAAAAGAAAAAAGAAGAAAAAAAAAATAAAAATGGAAAAAAGAAAGAAAAAAAGGAAAAAAGGAAAAAATGGAAAATTGAAAAAAGAAGAAATCAGAAAGAAAAAAGAGAAAAAGGAAGAAAAAAGAAAGAAAAAAGGAAAAAGAAGAAGAAAGCGAAAAAAAGATTTTTTTTTTAAAGGAAAAAAAGGGAAAAAAGAAAAAAGGAGAAAGAAGAAAGAAAAAATGAAAAAAAGAAGAAAAAAAAAATCTACGTCCTACCTGAGTATTGTTGCTGACCATGTCCATCCCTTTATGAGCACAGTGTACCCATCTTCTGATGCCTACTTCCAGCAGGATAACCCTCCATGTCATAAAGCTGGAATCATCTCAGACTGCTTTCTTCAACATGACAATGAGTTCCCTGTACTCTACAATTCTACAGTTTCATTTAGCAGACGCTTTTTGTGACGACACCTGTTGCTAGTTGTCTTTGACAAACTGTTGATTTTGTGTCTTTTGAGGTGCTGGGGTGATTTGGAGCACCTGGGCTCATTGCTCTACCCAGTATAAAAGGGGGCATATCTTGTTCTTCTCCTCTTCCTTTTTCTCTTCTGTTCTGCCTGGGCCAGGAGCTGGAGTTACCTGTTGTTTTAGTTTGGATTTTGTTAAGGCACTCTTCAACACCGTATATACTCTAATTCCTTCACACACACCCACACGTACACTACTGACATTACTGATTTCACACACCCAATACATTTTGGTATAGTTTAGTTTTTTGTTGTTTTTTTTTAAAATAAATTGTTAATTTTTGCAAATCCCTGTCTCAGTCTGTTTTTGGCCAAACCCACGAGCCGGGTTATGACACTTTTGTCCAAGCTAGAATCATCAAGCCAACAAACCACAATTAATTGCTGCAACACTATACTTCAACCTTCGACAACATTCAGTTATTAGTGCTGAAAAATCACTGAGAGCTGAGTCTGAGACCTTCTGACTCATTCTCCCCCTGAAGACAAAGAGGAGAAGGCTCAGATTAAGAGACTAAGTGTTTCCTGAACAGATGAGTCTTCAGACATCTCTTAAAGTAGAAAGAGACTCTGTGGATCGTATAGAGTTAGGTGATTCATTCCACCATTTAGGAACAACAGAGGAGAAGAGTCTGGCTAGTGATTTGGAGCCACGCTGGGCTGGGAGCACCAGGGGTCTTTCACAAGCAGAGCGTAGTGGGTGAGAAGGGGTGTAGACCTGAAGTCCGTTCTTGTCAGAAGAAGAATTCAAATGTCCTCCACAGTCCCCAGATCTCAATCCAATAGAGCACCTTTGGGATGTGGTGGAACGGGAGATTCTCATCATGGATGTTCAGACGACAAATCTGCAGCAACTGTGTGATGCTATCATGTCAATATGGACCAAACTCTCTGAGGAATGCTTCCAGGACCTTGTTGAATCTATGCCACTGAAGGCAAAAGGGAGTCCAGCCTGATAATACCAAGGTGTACCTAATAAAGTGGCCGCTGCAGAGTGTGTGAGAGTCTGAACAAAGGGACGTGTGTTTACATCCTGAGGTCAGAGAGGGAGAAAAGCTGACTCATCCGACTGGTTTGACCTGAAAACGCACACACAAACGCTTCTTCCTTCCTGTAACTGGGTGGCCCCGCTCTGAAACGCTGCGTCTGAGTGGAGCGCAGGTAGGCAGCGTGGGCGGCATGTTTGCTTTAGGGCAGCGCTGTGGTCTGAATGCATTTTCACAGAGCTCTCAATAAACTCAACCTTTCTTCTTTGTGGTGCGGTCACATCTTCACCTTGAGTTTTTTTTTTTCTGCTTCTCCTTCCCACCAGCGTTACCCCTCGTGAACCCACACCTCCTACTTTGCTAAAACCGACTCCAGCTCAAGGCTCGCTGGGCCCGCTGTCGTTTTTATTGAGTAATTCGCTGCCTCCTGACAAAAAGAAACCGCGGTGATTCATCCCGCCCACGGTATTCACAGGTCACGGATGACTTACCGTGGCTTCTGTGCATCCAGAACATTTCGGTAGCCATCATCAGATCTCTTTTTCTCCACTTCTACGAATCAAAGGAGTCCTGGTCAGCTCAGCCACGGCACGTAAACTACCCTCATTTTGTCATTTCTGTCTCCACACAGAGCGCCTATTCAGAACCTGAGCACGCCGAGCGGGAGGGAGAGAAACTAGGGCACATCCGTCTGAATTCTGGGGCCGTCATCTCATTGTTCTATCAACACAGACATTCTGAGAATAACTGTACCTGTGATCAAAGCTTGTCAAAGTGGTAATTATCTCCTCCTCTCAGGGCTGCCAGCAGTGATTCTGCTGAAAACCAATCCCCCCATATTTCATCTGCGAATTCCTCTGCAGAAGCACGATAAAGACGCTCTCCGAAAAGCCCCGGGAGGATGACAGATAAATGAGACCGGCGCACCTGAAGATTACATCTGGAAAAGTCACCCCGCGCCGCCGTATCAGACGGAATAAGCTGGTATTTGTGGTGTCGCGACAGCGTAGATTTAAAGTGAACAGATATCTCATCAGGGTTGTCGTATTTTTAAGGTCAGCTCCTCGTTTCTCAAAGTTCTCCCGATGAGAGGTAGAAGCACAAACTAAGCGGTACACCGTCACACCCGGCTGAACAAGACCTGTACTGTAACTGTACGTCGATCAGGCCTTCATGCTTCTCTGTTACAGGCAGATCTCAGATCAGTGACCCCCATTGTCTGTCTGCCAAACAAATCCTTCAGTGTTACCAGCTCCTTTCACTCTTCAGAAAACATTCCTCCAATCTCTTAAGCTCAATCTGAGAAGAATTCACAGGTTTGCTCAGAGAGAAAAGGAGTTTTGTAGGTTAGTGAATCAAATCTCTTCGAGTCGAACAGACCGGATACAATCAAAGCAAACAGATCTGAGCCTCTGCTTCACAGGGGTGAAGTTTCAGACGAGTGATGGAGAAAATAGAGAAAGCAAAGTCTGGGGAATAGAGTTTTCTTTCTGGTTGTGACTCAGGGCAACAACAAAACAAATGAAGTGAGAAATGGTTACTTACCCTCACTGGAAGCTCAGTGATTCACACTTCCTTTAAGGTTCCTTCAATCTAAAGCACGTGATGGGTCGGCGTCTCTTCAGAGGGTCATTAACTCTTAATATCTCAGTAGTCTTGGACCCTCAGGAAATTCACAGGTGAGTTTTCAGCTCTAAAGGTAATTATTCTGCAGATATGTTGGGGGCTATCTGTTGGTTTTTATACGACCGTATCATCTCAAGAAGTGTGAAAAGTTTGGCCGTTAGATACTAAAGAGAAATTCATGAATTTGGTGATTCTCAGGTTTATGATCTCATCCCATTTAGAGGTCGACTTTCAAAAATGATACTGTCCTGACAGCTGCCGGACAGCAGGCCATGAAATTTTGCCCAAACATTTGTGAGCCCAGATGTTGGACTGCAATCCTGCAACTTTTCACTACGTCCCATAATCAAGTCCCTATCTCAGTGCTAAGATGATAAGAAAGGGTCCAAATGTATGCTAGCAGAAACACCACAAAAAAAAACAAAACAAACCCTGTTATCTTATTGAGTATTTTTGTCTTATTTTAGGTAATTATTGCCTTGTTATAATTGATATGAGGCACATTCAACTGGTCAGTCCAGAAAAATGTCTTGTTTCAAGTTATTTAAAGACAAAAATGAGGTCTGAATTGTTGTATAGGAAAAAATCTGCCAATGAATAATGACTCAACACGAGTAATTTTTCTTTTGTTCCATCGGCAGATTTTTTTTTAATTGTTACAGCAATTTAGAGCTTATTTTAGTCTTTCAATAACTTGAAACAAGACATGTTTCTGGACTGGTCAGGTGAATGTGGCTCATATTAAGTCTGAAAAGACATTTTCCACTGGAAAGAAGACAAAAACACTTGATAAGAATTCAGTTTTTCTAGAGTAAGACTGTAGGGCTGAACAATTTATCGTTTTCAGATCGATATCGCAATTTTGGACAATGCAATTTTGAGATCGCCAAAGCAGCAATTTTTTGCAGCGCTCCTGACTGACTCAGGATCTGTTGTGTCAAGTATTATACACATTCTGTTTTACAAATTTGTAGACAATCTATATGTTAAAAGTGCTGGTAAGCAGGTCAACAACACAAAGCCTCTGTTTAGGAGTAGAAGTTGATGAAAACAGATTATTTATCATCACTATTGATGATTAAAAAATTGTGAATTGCAATATCTGCCAGAAAAATTAGATATTTTCCTAAAATCGTTCAGCCTTACATGTGAATATCCCAAAGCTTGATTTGAAGAATATCTGCCAGAAAAGTCGCAATTCAATCTTTTCTTAAAATCGTTCAGCCCTGTAAGACTGTTCATTCTGCCATTGTGGATGGTGGGTGGGAGGTGCCAGGTGATTTGCAAAAGCCACGACACGACAGAAGTAAAGCCACAACCGAAGTTAAAAGAGGTCATTTTTAGCAGCTCTATCCCAAAAGACGGAAAACTTGTTAAAGTAAATAAAACTTTGTTTTCTTTTGAACTTCAGACACGATAAATGAAGCTCTGTAGGGCTCTCACCTTGTGATCTACTTCCCGGTACTCATATATCTTTAATATTCACCAGTAATGTGTCATCTGATATTTAGCTTAAAGAATAGGTCATGACATAACGTTAGCATCAAAGCTACATTTATCATAGCTGAAGCTAAAAATGAAAACAGTGTTTTAAATATTGTCACAACTTTTCGGTGTTGGGTGGGTTACACCAGTGGCTCTCAATTGGGGGTACTCGGGAATACTGCGAGAGGTACTTGTCAAATATTACAAAAAAGTAGCTTTACAACAGGTTTTTAAAAAAAATTAACATCAATTAGGGCATGATTTAGCATATGCATTCATAAAATTTATTATTTGGAAAAAAAACACTTGGACTTGGTGTGGTGTCTGCACTCATGTTGTGGCTTTTGCAAATTGTCTCATTGGCCACTGTAGTTGTGAGCAGCAAGTCTTATTTGTTGTCTTGTGCCCAAAATCTGGAAAAAATGCCTGTTTTCAGGGGAGAAGTAAGCCTACAGCCAAGGAAAGTGCTTTCATAGAGCACCAGTTGACCTAGCATTCAAGCATGCACCCGATGAACAAAGGCTACAACTTTTACATATGTATGGTTAACCGGGCTGACCAAGCATACGATGAAGTCAGCATTTCAAGTTTGGAGACCACCATTGTATAGCTTCCAACTACCATAAGGTGGCATCAAGAAGACTTTGTCCACACTTCATAAAGTCTTTTATTTGCACTCATTTGTTAGGATCAAATTTGAAAGGGATGGCAAACTATGTGAATGCAGGACCAGCCATTTGAAAAGTTATGAAAGCGGTCCAGTGCAGACGTTTGAAGGGTTTTATGCTTTAAAAAAGCTTAATCTTACTGGAATAAAACAGCCTTTTTGTAATCTGTGCACACACTGTTGTTAAGCACTTTTCTAAAAGTGAGTTTTTAAACTGCGTCATTTCCACCACACCCAAAGTTAACACCAAAGCATGCTGGGACTGAACGTACGGGCCTGAAGCGTCCGTGCCATGAGAACAGTCTGAGTCAGTGTTTGGGTGAGTATGGATCGGTGGGGCAGGAGTTCATTTCTGTTCAGTTTCCCTGTTTTCTGCCTGCATTTGAAAACCAGGTGGTGTGTTTATGTTTACAGACGCCTGGGGGCGGTGGGCCGCTGTCGGAACAGCCAACCCTCTGTTGGGTCCATTTAAGTCCGCTTTGTTCTGACCACAGGCACACATGCTAAGCTGTTTGGTCTGGTTGGTCCAGATCAGATAGAGCCTGTTCTGCTCCTCCAGTTTGTTTTTAAGTCACAAATCCTCAGCCAGAATCCTTATCAGGTACGTTACTGTGCTACAGAGAGACTTTGATGTGTTTCTTATTAACAGCAGAAGAGAAATCTCTGCTTCATCCTCTCTTCTGCTGAGGTAAACAGTCGGAGAGAAGCAGGAAGTTGATATTGGCTTCCACTTTGTGCACACAGTGTAGCAGAGGATGAATGCAAAGAGGCCTGGCGGAGGATGAGAGCGAAGAGTTTTTGTATTTGTGAGAAGTAGCAGTGCAGTGGGATCTCTTGGTGGGGCCTCTCTGTAACAGGTCAACTTTTATGGTCCAGAAGAGAAGTTAATAGACTGGATGTTCCTGTGAGGACGACAGTTACAGCGTTTTACTCACTCACAGTAGTTGATCCAAACTTAAGGGTTTGAATCAACAAACAAGTCGCAAAACAAAAGATGGAAGCTATGAAAGTTATACAAGTCATATGAAAATCTGTGCACTGGATTTGAAACCTCTGGGTACTGATTCAGAATCCATGCGTGGAAACAGATTTGTCACCCATGTGCACAGATTTGCTCCTGGAATGGAGTTAAAATCTGTGAGCAAGGTTTACGAATCAATTTCCACCATTTAAAAATCCAAACTCACAGATTTGTACCCCATGTGCAAAAGTTACAATCCTGCCCCTGCTGATTTGTACGTATTCTGGTCTGCTGACCTTTGTTTTCCCCCTTCGGAGGCCAAGAAGTTCCCGATCATTCTGTAAAACTTAAAACCTGCTGAGTCCTGGTCTGGCTCTACTCATGTCGGTTTGTAGTTGTTGTCAAGTTAAACACCATCTGGTGTCGACCATAGACTGTAAAAATCATCTTGGTCTGCTCAAATTGAGGTTGCCACAAAAACTGCTCCCCCTGGTGGCTGGCTGCAGTTAAGGTCAAAAACTCCATCTCCCCAGTCATTCCAGATGGGCTGTGGTCAAACTTTAAAAAATTAATACACCTGGTAGAAATAATTCTCACGTCCGATTGTTGTGGTGATTTGAAGAAATCATTTGGCTGCCTTGTATTCAGGTCCTCTTTTTTTCTGAAAAGGTGCATTTTCATTAGTTATACGAGATTAAAAACGAGGCTTTAAGTCACGTTTAACGATGGTTGAATGCTGATGTGTATTGTTTCGGGATTGTAAAATATGTCAGGAGGTAGAGTCAAGAAGTGATTAGACTCTTGAAAGAAAAAATAATTATTGTTTTTGCCACCCAGCTCCACTCAGATTCTCTAATAGCCTCTACTGCGCAGACTCTGGTTACCAATGGCGGCACCTGTGATGGGGGAATTTAGGCGTCAAATCAATGGTAAATGGCGGAGCCGTGCTGTCCACTCTATATACAGACTATGGTGTTGACACAATACATTTCATTTTGAAAGTCAACTGGATGTTGGTGGCACAGTTTACACGACAGCGTTTCAATTAAAAATGCAAAAAAAAGGCAGTGAAAAAAAATCTAATGGATTGAAAACACCGTATTGTTCATGCCAGGCCTGCAGTGGGCAATGTAGTTACATGGGACACACCCCTCTACAGACCAGAAGAAGTCTAGCTGGCTGCTAATAAACAAATCAGACAACTTACCCTCAGCAATGCAAAGCAGCACTATGAGGTGACGAAGAGGAGGAGCTATGGAAGCCCAAGGAGGTACAAAAATGGCATCTTCCACAGGAAAAACCCAAAGTAACCTTAAAAAAAAACAAAACAAATGAGATTAAATTCACTAATACCTAATAACAAAATAAAATATTCTCAAAAGTGATTAAAGAAAATACAGTGCATTTTTCACTCCATTATAGGTGGAACAGACGCACAATTTGCTCAATCTGCTCTGTGCAACTTCATGTGTCTTTGCATTTGGGAAAATCGAAGTTTTGCATATCTAATCAGAGGGATTTGACATGCTGGAGCTGAGATGGTGTGAGTCACCTCGTTGACTTGGGTTTAAACATATCAAATCCGTTGCTGTGAGGAAGAAGAGACAGATCTGGTCCGATTTGGCTGTAATGTTTCGTTGTTTGCAGGGATTTCCATTTTCACCTTAGCAACAAGGAAATAAAAAGCTTCATAGTCCTGTTCAAACCCACAGGAACAAGAATTTCATCTTGATTTGTTCAAAGTGCATAAAAGCACAAAAAACATAGAAACTTCTGTCAGAGCCGTGAGTGCGTTTAACCATGACGCTGATCTGTGGCTTTAGCTTGAAGCTTGTTACAGCTTTCATGACAAACAGCAAATAATCACCAAAACCAAAATGACTCAGTGCTGTGTTTCTGAAATGAAAAGACTGGACTAAAACTAAAGGCAACAACATGCCCACATCAAATCTTCACAAACTCTATGATCTCTGAGGCTGTCCTTAAAATTCAGGATTCAGATTTGATCCAGGAAACTCTCGTCCCTGGTTGAACGTATTTTTTCACATGAATAGCTGTAAATTTTGAAAGAAAGAAAGAGAGAAAGTCCGAGCACAGAGAAAGAGCTCATAAAAACCGACGTCTGACACAACAGCCCTCAAACTCCTCAGATCTAAACTGCTTGTTCTGATAACAGCATGTTGATGATGATGAATAATAGTTTTCTGCTCCGCTCCGTGAACAATAGTTCCGGCCGCTGTTTGACATTTGGCAGAAAGAGCAGCTTTTCAATATGGATTATTCATCAGCGGCTTGATCCTCCGCTCAAATGTTACCACAACAATGCCTCCGACTTGGCAGCGGCGTCTGTCTTTCTGCTGCTCTGCGGGTGGAGGAATCGGCAATAATTACAACATCTAATGTGGCCTTCACAAACATTTAGACTTCTGCTTTTCAACTTATTATTTCCGATTATCCAGAGGTAGCTCATGACATGCTAATCTTTGCCGACCACACCACTGCAGCGCTGAGCTCAGTGCTCAGAGAAAATGCCGGATGGAGGAAATGTGTGGACTGCATGGTGCCCCACATGGATCTAACATGCCTGTCACTGATAAAAAACCCTCAATGCCCCTGACACTTCTCCCCCAGTGACTTCTTCAGAGAAGACTCTCATCAAACTTTCCAGTGGCTGAAATCATGGATGTAGCGTAATTAGAGTAACATAATCATGACTATGACTCCATGTTTCTGTCTCACAGCAGCTGAATGACTATTTTTCTCCAACGTTAGTAAGCTTCATGATTTAGTCTTCTGTTAGCTGATTGGCTGAGGTCTGTGGTGAATATCTTAAAGTTTGTCTGCAGCAACTCATAAGTCATGAGTAGAAAATAAAAAAAAATGTGCTAAAAGATGCTAATGTGCTTGTTTGCTGGGTGTGTGAAGATGCTTATCAACCACGGTAACTAGGGTCTAAATTTAGTTCTGGGAGTAGTACTTTCCAGAAGTACGGATCCACCAATACCGATCCAGATATCGGGTATAGGTGGATCGGTATCGGTGGGAAGGAGCTGATCCAGGCAAAAAGCTTTCTCCCTTTTCTTTTTTACCGGCGCTCTTGGATACTTGATTTAGAAAATTACCTCTGATGCACTTTTTTGTTTTTTGCTGAATTACCAGTCTACAAGGTAAAAAAATATCACAATTGAGTATTAATTTCTGCACACTCTGAAGCATGGTTTTTAACCAAACTGCTGGTAAACAGTTAAATCTTTTATAGTTCAAATAAAGATTAACTTCAGTGACTCCATATACTAATTTTTTGCCTTTTACCTAAAACATTATCAGTTTTATCCCTCATTAGGGCATTCAGGTTATTAATTAACACTGGTATTGGATAAGTATCGATACCCAAAGCCCTGGTATCATTATCGGTATAGGAACCAGAAAAGTTGGATCGGTGCATCCCTATCCAGAAGTCCAGGAATTTATGGGGCTGAATGTTTCTGATTGGTGGAGCGCCCACAGTGTTTTTATTTCCCCCTCTGTCCACAATAAGATGACAAGGGGCTTCGAAGATTTTCTAAGGGAACTTGAAAAAGTCTCCCTTCTAGATATATGCCTGATCTTAATCCACACTTTAAAATGAGATTATCAGCACCAATAAAACAGGTTAGCTTCCAGTTCAGATTGACCAGGACCAGATTGATTTACGGCACGTCCAAGTCTCTATGACAACACCACACCAGCTGATGAAGTTTAGCAGTAAGAAAAGAGATCTGTGTTTTTCTCTGCTTAAAACGATTTCTTTGATTGATTGGTAGTGATGGTGGACACTGGAGCCAAACTGTCAGACAGAAAAAGGACAGAAGAGCAGAAGAAAGAGAAACAGGAGAGAGATAGAGCCTGAGCTAAAGGCTAAAAGGGCTAAACTGTTTGTGCTAATGTTGCCTCCAACCCACAGTCAGCAGTTATTCTGCAGTGGTCTGTTCAAACTTGAGAGTCTATCAATAAAATGAAGAGTGAGGTTACGTTAGCTCTGATTGGTAGATGACTGGCAGGACATAACCAGGATTCACTAACGTTACACATTACAGACATGTCTTAGAGCACCGCGCTGCCGATAGCACTACATATAGCTCGCTACTACCTTGTTTGCTTGATGTCACGTTTCAAACCATAGCGCTATGTGACTGTACTGATGAATCCCTTTAATTCCAAAACAAACACACCTCGTCAAAAGTAACTTCTTTACAACAGCATGCGTGAGACTGGGCCAGAAGGTGGCGAGGCAGTCACATTAAAACATCCCCCTTGTAGCATCTTTAATGCTAATATAATAGTATAATGGTGTTTAAAAAGGATGCATCCAGCTGAAACTGGAAAATTAACACAGCTTTGCCACAAGAGCGTGTTTCCTCTAAAGTGTCAGAAAATCAATCTGCAGTATGAAAAAGCCGGCATTTGTCACTGTCTTACTGCCCTCTACTGGTCTGGCAGTGTTATGCAGCTACTTGTATTTATTTCTTTGCACATAAATAGCTTGCTAATTTATGTAACCTTCACAGAAACTCAGGCATCATTGGGAAACACATTCAACAATGGGCAACACTACTCTTACAAGTTGTTGGAACATCTGGTTGAAAAGCATCTAGTGGACACTCAAGGAACTGCAGTTTTATAGCGTGAAGTGTTTGTTTAAATGAAACCAACATTCTCTTGATGTATGCATGCATATAAAAAATGCCACAAATTTGTCTCCACTTTATTTTCTGTCCATCTTCTACCTCTGAGCAGCAGGATCAGTAACCATTATGTAACTGTTGAACCGTTTTAAAACAGCTCAAAGGCTGCACCTTCATAAAAAAACAGACAGATACTATTATGTCACTCTGATCTGGACCCACCTCACCAAAAAGAATAGAAGCTTTCTTGAAATTTCCTGTTTTAATGTATGGAATGGGTAAACACAGCACCGGGGCATGGACTTATTGGATCCAGCTGTGCTCGGACGGAGGATTCTGAACTCAGCTGGTCCCAATTCCCTGAGACACAGGAGTAAAACAAAAGACACAGTGTTTATCAGAGTGAAGTTTCAACACTTCATTACGACCTTAAAGGACGTGTGCTTTTTTTTTAAAGATGTATTTTTAGTCCAGTTACAAATACAGCAGAAATGTGACCCTGATCTCCTAAGGCTTCTACACAGAGAGGTGTCTCCAACTGCCAAAATCAGAGGAATAAATCATCTTCTTCTTGGGTTGTGCACTGCCAAATGTTGCTCATAAATGATGTGACAGCTCCATTATCTAAAGATGATTCATATGAATTTGGTGTCAGGACGTTAGTTACTCTGACACTGTCTGTCTGCAGTAAAACCCTCTAATTTCCTGCAGACACTCAGCTCCTAATATGCACCGTACTCAGGCCAGCTGACTTCCATTACCCACCACTGGTCTGGAGTAAAAACAGTCACAGTGTCAGTCCACACCTGTCACTGGTTAAAGACAGGGTCCACTGTGGCTGTGATGAGTGGAATAAAATCAGCTCATAAAACACTACAGAGAAATTAGCCTTGGGATCTCCTAACAAAATACACTTTGTTTAATTTGTCTTTCCAGACCAGCTCCTCCATGGTTTCCATTAAGAGAGGTTTTGGCCTCAGTTGGAGAAAAGTTTTTGGTCAGGATGGATGAGATCGTCAAAGTGCTTTAAGGCAGAAATCAAAATGTGGCGTCTCTGGAAAAAAGTGTCCAATTGCTCAGTGTGAACGGGACTCAAACTTTAGACAACCTGCAACTAACTTTTACATAACAGTTTCATAAGTTCAAGACGAGCGCTGCCAGCTATTGTCCACTCCTTTCCTTCAGTCTTAGTGCATTAAAAGCATGAGTGAGTATAGTTTATTAGTTTTCCAGAATCCAGTAAAAGCATTTGAATAACCAGTGCCTTAGCAAAAGATGACCCATCACATACACATTAGTATACCAACAATCTGGAAAATGTTCCCTTTCTACCAAGATTTACAATTAAAGAGCTGGTATTCTGCTTTCCCATCTCATATACAAATATAAAGCAACAATACTAAATGTTCAGACAAAAAGGTGCAGATTTTCAAACCTCTACATTTTTATATGTTGTACAAATCCCTGATTAAAATGGTCCGTTCTGAAATAGCATGAAATCCAAACAAGATCTTCACAAGACTTGCTTTAAAGTGATACTCCGGGATGGAACAAGTTGGGTCCTATAATAAGGTTTATGGCAGAAATTACCCCCACAGCAGTGTTTTTGTGCAGCAGAAGCCCAGAGCGCTTGCACCAAACACCCCCTCCCTGCTCCTCTGCCGGTTTCCTCTGCACTCAGACGGGGCCATATTTTACTTGACCAAAAACACAAATAAACGGACTCCCACCAAAAAATCTGATACCGGTCTGCATTCACACTTTATTTAGAGAATTTTCAGTGCGTTACTTTCACACAAAAACACCGCTAAATAAGGCTCTAGTTCTCATCGTGTCGTAAAACAGCGCTACCTCTGCTGCAGAGCTACAGCTGGCAACGAGGCGCTCGCTGCTTAGTGTATCAGTCCGCGCGCACACGGCGTGCCAGATATAAACAACGCAGGTAGTCTGCCAGCTAGGACGAAGAGTGTGTTTCAGCCTCTCTGTTTCACCTAAAAGCGACCTAAAATGCAAACTTTTGAAAACCGCCTCAAGAGTGGATTTGTAGTTACGATCGTCGTGGTCTACCCTGTTGTGCTTGTGCTGCTCAATCTGCTGAATCTGCTGACTGTCTTTAACAAAATGGCCAACTATACTTCAGTGGAGATCTTCTAAAAGCCGCTTCTGGACAAGACAGTTACAGCACCACCTACAGGCCTGGCATGCTCACTACAGCATTTTCAGTCCCTCAGCGTTTTTGTGTAAATGCTGATTTTTTACTCACTTCATTTTTGCATTATGGGGTGTAATGTCGTGTAAACGGGGCCTCAAATGTTTCATGAATCACTAACACAGTGACCTTTTAAACCAGACTTATTTAATCAGGGATTTTTGAGACAAATGAAAATGTAGAAGTTTGAAAATTGTCCAGTTATTTAAACACATTAATGACTGTCAGTAGAATTAAGCTTATTTCTTGTGTCTAACTTTGTAGAGAGAAACATACCTTTAAATTTGGAGGATTAAACAGATTTCAAATACCTTGTTTCCATATAGAAAGTATTCAGCTTTGTCTGCCTGACTTGAACAGGACACTGTGAGCAGACCGTTAAAAGTATGGATTAATTGAGGACACATTAAACTGAGCTGCAGAGGTAAATTAAGGCCGTTTTCTGGCGCCATGGGATATTTTCTATGGGAAACACTCTGAAATTATTTCGTTTTAATGAACACAAATGGTTTTTAGGGGTTTAATGAAGGCCAGAAGAGGGACTTTATTCATTGAGCTCCAGAGCTGAGGCTCAGCAGATTGTTTCCTTTGGACGCAGTCAGACCAGCTGTTTCCTTCTGTTTAAGTTCTCAGCTAAGCTAGGCTAAGCTAACCAGCTGCTGGATGTGGCTTCACATTTACAAGACTGCTCTCAATCTTCTTATATAACACAAGGCAGACCTTTGCAGGCGTTCAGGAACACCAGGAAGTCCCAAGGCCAGGGTTTGGGAATCACTTCCACAGGCCGCTGTAAGGATCGTTACAGACTCCATGAAACGCTACACCCCAGACGGCCAGGAGGACATTGCCCTTCTTGTCTGGTGGTAACACAATCCCACATCCGACATGGCTCCGACAGGTACATGGGAAGTGCTCTTTCAAGGTGCTGCGCTCTCTTCCTTCCTGGCCCTGAGAGGAAGAGCTGTGAGGGGGGCTCTGTGCGAGGAAGGAGGGATCCAGTTGCAGGCGGCTGAATCGGTGCTCTGTTGGGTCTCCCCTGGACACTGTCATAGCGTGTTTGCTGAGGGCAGGTCAATGAGGACTTTCTTTGGCCGAGGAATTTCACAGCACACGCACGCACACACACATACAGGCTCAGCTCAGCAAACCAGATCTGTGCCCTGGTGAGACGGAAGTGGATGCTGGTGAAGCTGGAGGTGAAGGGTCTGTTTCTGGTTTGTTGCAGCTCCATCGTGTTGTAACATAGTTGATCAGATGTGAATTTAAAAACTAGCAGCTGCTCTTTTACCAACAAATCTGGGTGATTATTCCTTTAACAACATGATTTATACCACATAATGAAATAAATGTGAGTTTCCACTAAACAAAGATGGTATGCAAGAAACTGTGAAGCAAAAATAATTTCCAAACATAGGACTTTTGTTTCCAGCTACTGTGACTCAAGCTGAAGCTATTTCAATAAGTTTTGTGCTGTGAATGATTTTATGTGTTTGTTCATTGTTTTTGGTGTCGCTGTGATGTCAACGCCATCGGAAATGAAGGAAACCTCAACGTCCTTTGGGGAATAAATAAAAATCTGAAATAAAATGACTTCAACCACTTGAACAGGACATTCAACAATTGGTTAAAGGAGTATTTCAGCATTTTTTAAACCTCTTAAAGTGAAGTTATCATAGTTTTTACATTAGTAAGAAAGATAAAAAAAATTGAATGCCTAGTTCAACAAAATTGTACCATATCGCCACCCTTCTGGTCATCTCTGGTAAAATCGCTTAAGTCTTTCGCTAAAAGGATCATGCTCTCTGTGCCCTACTGGACAATGACCTAAAACCATTTTATTTTTAGCTTAAGAAAAAAAATTGGATTATTTGGGATAAAATATGTGACTTGGGCATTTTTTTTTTACAAGCCCTTATGATGGCGGCTGCTTCAAGAAGAAACCAAAACTTAAGTGTAGAAGAAGCCGTAAACATGATTCTCGAATTAGTTTCACTACACACATTAGTTTAAAGTTGCGTAGTCATTTAGTCTAAGTAAGTTATAGTTTAGCTACAAATTTAGCTACTTCTAGCTAGCTAGCTATTCCCGGCTAGCCAACTTATTTATGTAACCAAACATAAATGAGCACAAGGCAATAATACCCCTCAAAGTTTTAAAATTAATGAAATGTTTTTGCTTTTTGGTAGGAGTGTTTTGATATCAGTTCAGTTTAGGTTGGAGTTATTTACGTTTTGAGTTTGCTTTATGGCATTAAAGGACAGTCAATGGTCAGCTTTCAAAAAGTTGTCCTAACTGGATGTTGGAAATGGGTTAAGTTCAATGAAAAACCCAGCAAAAAATACCAGGAGACGTGAGGAAAGGGACTGCCTCCTGACCAACTTGATTTACCTGACATTTGTTTAATTTAACTCAGAGTAAATTCAGTTTGGAGTTTGCATTATTCAATGAAAGAGCAGTTTACGCCAGGTTTAAAGTTGCCTAAGTCACTGTGAAGGCCTTGTTGATTGAAATGATTAATAAATATCATATGCTCTGTATCTGGTAAAGTTTTTTTGTGTTTTCCCCAAAACTTGAAAAAATGACTTAAACCATTGTTTCAATAGGGTTAATAGAGTCTATATGCTGTCTTTGCTTTTCACTTCCAACTTTTAACTCTTCTTTATGATAAAACACTAATTACTTTTGACCTCGTAGATAAAGCACCCAGCAATTCACCTCGGTCCTTCTGGCTTCTTCTTCTACTCTTACTTTTTAACCAAGCACCAACCTCCTGTCTTAAAACGTGAAACCTACTTAGAGCTGCAATGACACTGCAGTTCCTAGAATGTCCACTTGAGGATGGCTGCAGAACCACAGGAAACCACAGACACACCCATTCAACAAAGCTCATTTTTACGGCACTGATTTTGAGGAAAACAATCCTTTTGCCCCAGTCTGCAACTCCATTCCTATCATGAAATCACTAACATGACCAACAGATAACATTTACAACCTGATATAAGGGCTGGGACAGTATGCTATCTCGTATTTTAATTCTATTATGAGTTTTGGGGTGCCGATTTGGTTTAAATCCTTTGATATTTACAACTTTTGTGATTTTAGTTTGCTTTTTAACACCAGACCATGTGACAAAGTTAAATGATGATAATGTCTACAGACTATGTCAGGAGCCATATTTTCCCATAAAATGCACATCTCTTGAGTCAGAGAGAAATATTTCGCCCTCTGCTGGAAGAACGTGGTAATTTTTTTCCATCCAGTTAATAAAAAAAAGACTGAATTGAAGCAATTGAATAAAAAAATTGACAGGGAAATCTGATTTGATACTGTCAAACAAAAACTCCTGACATTTCTTTTTTTTTTTTTTTTAATCCCCACCTCTACCTGACATAGTCACCTTCACAAATATAAAAATACATATACACAAATACAACATGTATATGTGAAAACTAACCCTAACTGGAATTTCTTGCTAGCATCAAGGCTAACAACTGTGTGACAACTTTTTAGCTAGCTAACAACAATCTAAACCACAGCTTTCTCTTCATAATTTTGAAGAGTAACAATTGTTGTGTTATAACTGTAGTGTGTAGAAGCCTAAAATAAAAACACTGGGGAGCTGAGTATTTATAATTTGAAAATGAAAACACAAAAATTCCTCTAACCTCAAGTTCAGAGAGGAGGCTATGTATGTGAGCTCTGATCTCAATTTTGTAAATTCCCGTACCACAATTTGAGAGACAGAGCCCTAATGTGATTAGCTGATTAGATATAATGAGTGTGACAACTAACCCCATTATCCCCCACATACAGAGCATCCTCTAAAAGATGTGTTTTTTTTTTTTCATACTAACTGTTTGGATTGGGTGAGTAAAATAATAGTTTTCAAAGGGCTGACTTAGGGCGTATTCAGACCTGGACTGTTTGGTCCACTTTAAACGGACCAGGGTTCGTTTCCCACGCTGGTGCAGACTTTTCATGCAGGTGTGAATAGACACAAACGAACTCTGATGGGGACCAAACAACCGGACCGAGACCCACTTTTTGAAGTGGTCTCGGTCCGCTTCCAAACAAACTCTGGTGCGGTTTGTGGTTCTCCAGTGCAGGTCTGAATACAAACCAAGGTCCATCCGAACTAACTACAGGATACATGTGCTTTCTGGGCCTTAAAGCCACCGTAACCTAACCGTCTTTGGTTCATACCTGATCCTCCGTCTTCTGTTTAGCCACGCTGTTGCTAGCATGTTGTGGGTCAGGACACGCAGAGCATAGCGTCTCCTTGCTGCACGCATTCATCTTTGCTGTTCCAAAATTGTAAACGGTGTTGTTAAGCTGCTTTGAAGGAGCTGCTCTTGAAACTGAAAATGATTTTGCAGCTCTAATAAGAGCACAAACACACGTTTACCTCCATTTCCTGGTCTGTATTCTGTGTGCCGCCCTTTGTCAGTGCTGTCCAATGAGAGCACTGATCGTCACACACGTGGATGTGTTTACAGAATATAGTCCACTTGCAAAAAGTACAATCTGAATACGAACCGCACCAAACGAAAAAAATGAAGCCCGCTTTTGGTCCGGACCACACAAGTGGACCAAAGGACTTTTCTGGTCTGAATACAGCCTTAGACACACACAGTGTTACCAATAAGGCACCAATCTCAATGGGCCTGAAAACTCTGCATCAGAAACAAAATGCTGACGTCACGGACACAGCCTGTGTTTTTTTTAAACAAGCACTTGCCAACAGGTGGAGCAACAAGACTCCTATCCCTTAATCTTACCTAATGGTAGAAACTACTGTGACTGAGTGGAAAACTGACTTTTGCCTCAAACTTGAAAATTTATCCAGCCCTGAAGAAAAAAATAAAAGATAACCGCACAACTCGTTGACAACTGTTTTAGCAGCTCACACACCATCACACGTGTTAGGCAACTTACTCATTAGAGCCTCCTCCACAGCAGAAGGAGTCCTGAACCGTCTCTGCTCCAAATGTGTTTCCCTCGATGTCAGCTGAGGGCGACAGAGGGAGGTGTTCCCCCTTTTCCCGGTTCTCAAGATTTCCCTCAGTCCACTTCAAACTTTCAGTTTGGGAAGTCGGCACACACACATGAACATACACACTCTCAACGGCGGTAGTCATCTTGTCCTGCAACGGTTCCCGGGAAAGCTGAACGGGACGTGACTTCACGTGCGTTGTGCTCCTGCGACCGCGCGCGAGGAGGAAGGGATAAAGAGGAGTGAACGCACAGGTGGACCTCACCGGAGCGACTTTCTTCTTCTTTTTTTTCCTTTATCTTCACAATTTGGTGTCAACGAGAGGAGAGACAGGACCATGACAGAGGAGAGACTTGTCACAGTCTGCTGAGTGGTTTCAGGTTTTACTTCCTTTCTGCGCGTTCAGTTCCTCAAAGGAGCACCTGGAATGGAAAAACTTTATCTGCCTCGTCTGGACTGTAGCAAAAACTCCCAAGAAAGAATGAAGTAACCGCTATGGAGCCGGACAATGCCCCGAACTCCAAACTGAAAACCACTGGAGTCGGGGGGTAAGTCTGTAAACTTAAAATCTAAATTTAGCAGCATTTTTTAACCTTTTTTTTGTTGCAGGAGTTGTGTTTGTGAACGTCACCTGCGTCTGAATCAGTGCCTCAATTTGATAGATACTAGCATGTTTATGTATAACACCAGTTGCTTTGTGCATGAATGTAAATTTCTGATATAAATAAGTCATATTAAAAGTTTGTGACCGGCCATCATGCTGTCAAACACGTGCACAGGTGTTCATACCTGCCATGCAAACAGCCTTTTCTGTGCTTTTGACAGTTCAGTGATTGCTCAAAGACTTTTCTGCACTGCTTTTGTATGAGAATGAGCTGCCAAATGATCTGGTACTGATTTGAAGGAGATGTATGAGAGGAGGAGACAGTCCTCCTCCTCCTCCTCCTCTTTTCCTCTCCTCCCTGCTGTGCATCTCACTCAGCTGGTTGGCCGGCTGTCCCAAAGGGAGGGGATATGAAAGTCAAACTGTTGCATCATGTAACCCTGCTGGACAAATGAGTGAATCTGCACACACACCCCTTTTTGGAGGTTTCTGCTAATGTCAGAGTGAAGCGAGCAGTGAATGAGGCGCAAAGAGCAGGAAGGAAAACTTTTAAAGAGCTCTAACCAGCAGTAAGTGTGTCAGCGGTTGACCAGTGGCTTTCTGCGGCTCTCTGGAAAACCACAAATGTAAAAGGTTTCCTCTAAATGCTGTCATTACGGCACTTGTCACTGAGCCTGGCTCTCTTAAAACAGCTCTGGCTCAACAGCTCAGTCCAGTTCCAGCTGCTGCGGAGTGATTGAGCTTCAGGAGGGGAAAAACCTCAGTCCACAAGTTTTACATCTTCTTACGAGTCATATCACTTTAACTTGTGAGCAGTTAACACTCCTTTTACTGCTCGGCTCCACCATAAAAATTGAAAGATTGCTGCTCAGTGGCTCACATGATGTGATAAATGCTGCTGTCTGGAGCAGGGGTTCCCCAAAACACCCAAAGTTGTGTCTTTAAAACCCAAAGACTGATCACGTCTTAAGTTACAAGAACAGGAAATCATTTCACAAAAGGCTAGAACAAGCAATTTTTAAACCTTTTTTTTTTTACAGTAAAATTACCAAAAGGCTTCATGGATTATGAAATCAAATCTTCAGAAAGTTATCTTTTGATGATAACTGTTTTTTATGGAAGCCCAATTCTGCCATGTAAAAAAAAAAAAGGTGAATTGGCCTAATAAAAAATAATTCATGGATATGAGATGAAAAAAGTCCAAATTCAGGGATTAAAAGTTAAAACTTTAAGATTAAAGGAAATCAAAACTTTGATGTATGTAAAACTTTTGAGAAGCTCAGTCAAAATCATGAAATACCAAGTCAAACTTTGAGATAAGAAGTTGAAAAACTGAGAAACTAACTCAAAATATGACATAAACGTTGATATCATGAGTGAAATTATGAGATAAAGATATTGAACTATCTGAAAAAAAAAATACTTGATCCTGAATGGGTTATGAGATACTTAAAGATGCTATGAGGAGGATCTGTTTTAATTGGACCACCTCGCCACCTTCTGGCCTGGAGTCTCACGCACGCTGTCTTAAAGATGAGACTTTCAACCAGGCGTGTTTTTGTTTAGGAAACTAATTTTCTTTGTTTAAGTCAACTTTTTACCAGATACAACGTGATGAGGTAAGGTATTTATCAGTACAGCTACGTAGCGCTACGGTTTGAAACGTGACAACAAGGAAACCTTTTGAATTTGTACCTTATGTCTGTTGCTGGCTACATGTAGCGCTACTAGGGCCCTGTGCTACGATGTATCTGTAGGCTAATGTGTCAACAAGCTAACTATCAGTTCCTACAGTAGTTTAGTAGCCGTCCATATGTAGCTCTGACAGCCTGATGCTGTGAGACGTGTCTGTAATGTGTAAAGCGTTAGTAAATCCTGGTTTTGCCCTGCCAATCATCTACCAAGCAGAGCTAACGTAACCCCACTCTTCATTTTATTGACCGACTCTCAAGTTTGAACAGACCACTGCAGAAAAACTGCTGACTGTGGGTTGGAGTCAACATTAGCACAAACAGTTTAGCCCTTTTTAGCCTGTAGCTTGTGTTTTATCACTCTCCCGTTTATTTTTCTTCTGCTCTTCTGTCCTTTTTCTGTCTGGCAAAATTAATCACAGAAATTGTTTTCAGCAGATCTCACACAGATCTCTCTTCTCACTGCTAAACTTCATCAATCCAGTCTTGCTTGACCTGATCAGGAAGCTATAAAGAAGCCATGGTGTAGAATTTCAAAATTACCTACATTGGTGCTGATAATCTTACTTTAAAGTATGGATTACGATCAGACAAATATCTAGAAGGGAGACTTTTTCAAGATCACTTTTAAACTCCTTACAGCCCTTTCAAGGGGAGTTATGAGATTTATGTGTAAAATTAAGAAAATTAAAAGTCAAAGTAATTAAAAAACTTAAACAAAATAATGAGATATTATGTCATTATCAGAGAAAAAGTTAAAATTATGGTGTAACGAGTCAAATTTATAAGATTTGTGAGAAATAACGAGATTTAATTGAAGTTTTGAGATATAAAGTTGAAATTATGAGTTACCCAGTAGAAATTTTAACATGCTAGTACACACATGCTTTTGTCGTGGTGACATCTGCTTCCTGTTGCTGATATGGCCATATATGGAAATTCCCTTCCCAATAAGGTCACTACTTCCTCTGATACACATGTTTTTTTTTTTTTTACATTTTATTTTTAACATAGGGCAAACAAGAGCACAGAGTAAAATTACTTCTCCATGCAGGACTATGTGCTCATTCAAGATTGTTCACAGCTCTTTAGGATAAACTAAACTCCCTAAACCTGCTGTTACTGAGCGTAGAGCACAAACACTTACTGACTGTTGCTGAAATGTTTGTGTATCAGAGATAAGATGCAGCATTTGTCTTCATCATCCAGTTGATATCCCAGGTTTTTAAGGTGATGAAGTGATTTTTTGGTCGGTCAGAGTCGGGGCCTTTGGGAGCCCTCGCCTGGCCCTGCTGAGCTGAGCAGATACTCTGCAGCTTATCAGGTCAGGGCGGTGCGATAAGACAAAGCTGGCTGTCTGGAAACAGATGTTGGACTCTGTGAACAAAGCGGAGCTGCTGATGCTGCGCTTCTGGTGAATCCACAGGAGTCTGCAACAAACCAGTGTTGAAACCTTGAGCTGATCTGTGGGAGAATCAATCAGATGAGCGTGTCACAGATCCAGAAATGCAAAGATTTTCCTGCTTCCACATGTTGGAAGTGTTTGACTGTGATGACTGAAAGCATGAATGAAAAATGGCTTCATCAGATCTGGCAAAAAAACAAAGTACAAATTAAAGTGCTCTTGTTACCAATACTGAAAATTTATCGCTGCTTTCAGGAACAATGAAGATAAACTTGAAAGATTAATGCATTGCAAACATTCTCTCCTCATGTTTGTTCTTTTTTTTTCTCCAGGAGAGTTCTGCTTCTTTGGACTTTACTCTGTTGCACCTGCTCTTTGAGGCTGGCACAAGCACAAGGTAAGAAACCTGAGCTGAGGGGTGGATTCATGTCGAGAGGGTTCTCATTTTCAAGCTTACAGTGTCACAAACAGAAACACTGAAAAGAGAAATATGGTAGTTTGAAGTGACATTTAAAGGTGTTTCTTCTGCAAAGCTACTTTTACTCCAAGCCAGTTCCAGTGCGACTTTAGAGCCAGGGCCAGAATCTGAGAAAACATCAGGGAGTGGAGGCAAAAGCTACGCTACTTTAAGCTTTGCTGTGGCTAAAAACAGCCTAAATAAAAATACATAAAATCAAAGTGTTACCAGAAATGTAAGGCAATAAAATTCTCCTGTAGATTTTATACAGAGTTTCTTACAAATGCTAAATAAAACCCTAGAAACAAGGTTCACATATTGTTGATTTTTATTGTTTCTTTCCATCTTCAGCGTCAGCACAAGCATCAGAGTTCCTCTACTTTGTCCTGTAGCTGTAACATTTTCTGTCCTCTTTTGAGATCAATTGTGAAGTCTTTTCCTGCTTTCGATGACGACAGGGAAACTGTGACATGAGGTGCTTGGGTGGTTGCATTTCAAAGAGATTGGTTGGAAATATCAGATTATTTGATTCATTTTTAGCTATGCCAATGATTCTTGACGCATTCAAAGAGTAAAGTCACACATTGAGAGAACGTGAATCTTTTGTGGCCCCTGCCTGAAGAGGAGCTGTTTCGTAGACAGTTCATGTTTTGGAATAGAATAGAATAGTAAAGAAAATACTTTATTTATCCCCAAGGGAAATTCAGGAGGAGTCACAGCAGCAATCAAGAAAACAAAAGTAAGAAAGTGTATGGAAAGTATGGAAAGGAAATCTTATTGGATATAGATCTTACATTCATAATAACGATGGATGGAAGGACAGGTTGATGTCGTCACTTCTTAGCTCACACCTGAGAACCAGCACATCTTCCTTCTCCTCACCTTGTGGGAAACATCCGGCCTTGCACCAATTAGCATTGACATGCTACAGGCTGCTAACAGCTCCAGATAAACACAGGAGCAAAAATAGTAAAAATATCGCTGAAGACAAAACCAGTTTGGTGTCCATGAGCAACAAATGAGCCATACAAAGTAATGACCCACTCCAAATGCTAAAACAACGAAAAAAAGCTTAAAACAATTACAAGTACATTTTTTGTAAGCTATAACCAAATATTTTACTGTCTACCAGAAATTCAAGCCTTATTTTTGCATTTAATATCTTAAAATAAGACATTGTTTGGGACTCTTTGGGTAAATGTGGCTGATAAGACATTTTTTTCTTCAAGCTAACACAAGCACTTGCATAGATTTCAGTTTTTCCAGTGTATTTAATGTACAAAAAGGAAAAAAGGGCTCAAGCATTTTCTGGTGTTCCCCAAGTCTCTGTGTTAGGTCCTCTTGGTTTTTCATTTATCAAGACATAAATCATATTTCAAGAAGCTACAATGCAAGTCTGCACTAGTTTTTAATAAAAATGTTGAAATAAGACTTTTGGCTCATATATTTAGTCTAATAAGACAAATATACTAAAAATAAGACTAGAACACTTGGTTAGATTTCACTTTTTGCATGTGTGTTCAAGTTTTCCAGTTACCCATGACCAAAGGAATCAGTATCCACATTTCCCATTGGTAAGCTGTACGTCTGTCAGCATCACTGTTTGATCCGTCAAGACAAAAAAGCTTCCTTTCATTGTGTTTCCTCTGTCCTGGAAAGAGTATCAAGCCTTTGTAGCTTCTTTCCAGGAAGTGACTGAAAGTGAGGCTTTTATTTAACATGACCTAAACTCTAAAACAGGACATTATGTATTGAGTGAGTTGTGTGGCCCAAAGAGCCAACAAACCTTTTACCATTCTGCAGCAGCTCAGTCTAAATGTCTGTCCTCTCTGATGTCTCAGTAAAAGTTTCCCAACTTTTACACGCCTGTCACTCCTGATTCCCAGAGTCCTCCTTTTTGCAAAGTTGAAGAGCACTCGTCCTCGCGTCGAGTCACATTCTGCTGTGCTTTGCTGCCTGATGCTGTCAGCTTTTGGTTTCTTAAAGACCCTTGTGAGCATGATTTCACTGTCAATCAGAAAACATTCAATAAAAGCATCCCTGGTTTTTTAGATGTGTTTTGATATTCTAAGCCCCTGCACTCAATGTCAACAGCTTCTGGCAATCGCCGTGTAACTGCTTTCATCAGTTTGTATTTTCCTCTGATAATGACTGCTGAGTGTCTGGAGACGCAGAGTTTTATATATAAGGACATGTTTTCAGGCTCTAATGAGGCTGTAAGTCCTCCCTTGATAAAGCAGGATGCACTACAGAAACTGCAGCAGCACAAAGCTGCTCGCTGCTCTTACATCATTTGTAAGATAAATACTTGTTTCATGAAAAGAAAACTCCCAGTGATTTGCATCCATATGGAAAGGGACTGTGTGATCACAGGCTGCCGTCCATGAAGGGAAAAGTTTGCTCTATGATTGTCCTGCCTCTACTTTTAAACTTCGGCACCTTAGTGGAGCAAACAGCAGAGGGTAAAGGGGGTGACTGATTAAAGACGGGGTATTAAGCTTTGTTCTTAGTCCTTACACTGGCCCCCTGATGCCCCCTTAGTAGCTTTACATGATTTAAAGCTTTAATAAATCCCTTATATCAGCTCCTTCATTTTTAGCTGCTGTCTCTTTAAGGCTCTCAGCTCAACAGACCCCCTTCTCTCTGATTGGCCAGCCCTCTGGAGTCCTGTGAGAGGCAAGGCTGTGGGCAGATGTTGGTGTTTAAGGCCTCCGATGTGTCTCAAACTAGTGAGGAGATCCTTAAGTGATGAACTCATCATTTCAGCAAGTCTCGTAAAAATCTTGTGAAGATTCCCAGATCTCGCTAAGATCTTGTGAAATCTCATGAACATCTTGTGAAGATCTTGCAAAGATTTGCAAAGATCTTGTGACTATCTCGTGAAGATTTGTGAAGATCTTTTAAAGATCTCGAGAGGATCTCGTGTAGATCTCCATAGATCTTGTGAAGATTTGCAAAGATCTTGTGAACATCTCTCAAACATCGTGTGAAGATTTTGCAAAGATTTTGTAAAGATTCAGAAAGTACTTGTTCGAGATTTCACAAAGATTTGCAGATCTCTATAGATTTGATAAAATCTGGTGAAGATGTCAAGATCTTGTGAAGGTTTGTGAAGATGTCTTGAAGATTTGCGCAGATCTTGCAAAGATTTTGTGAAGATTCCGTGTACATCTTGTGAGGATCTTGCAAAGATCTTGTGTATATTCCCAAAGACCTCATGAAGATCTTGTAAAGATCTTGTTAAGGTCCTGCAAAGATCTTGTGAGAATCTAATGAAGATCCTGCAAAGATCTCATGAAGATATCTTAAAGATTTGCAAAGATACAAGATCTTTCGAAGATTCGTTCAAATCTTGTGAAGATGTCACGAAGATCTTGTATGATTTGTGAAGATCTCTTGAAGATTTGCAAAGGTCTTGCAAAGATTTTGTGAAGATCTTGTGAGCATCTTGTGAGGATCTTGCAAAGATCTTGTGAACATTCCCAAAGATGTAGCAAAAATCTTACGAAAATCTTGGGAAGATCTCATTAACATCTTCAAGAATAAAGTAAAGAATTTGTAAAGATTGCAATAATCTTGTGGAGATCTCACAAAGAATTGCACAGAAATTGTGAAGTTTAAAGGATTTGTGAAGATTTTGCAGAGATTTTGTGAAGATCTTGCAAAGATTTTGTTAATATCTCATGAAGATCTTGTGAAGATCCTGCAAAGATATCATGAAGATCTCACAATGATTTGCAAAGGTCTTGCAAAGATTTTGTGAAGATCTTGTGAGCAGCTCGTGACGATCTTGCAAAGATATTGTGAATATTCCCAAAGATGTTGTAAAATCTTGTAAAAATCTCAGAAGGATCTTGTTAACATCTTGTGAAGATTTTGCAAAGAATTTGTAAAGATTGTAATAATCTTGTGAAGTTCTCACAAAGATTTGCAATAATCTTGTGAAGATTTGTGAAGATATCTTGAAGATCTTGCTTAGATTTTGTGAAAATTTTGTGAAGATTGATCTTGTGAAGATTCATGAAGATCTCATGAACATCTCGTGAAGATCTTGTATATATCTTGTGACGGTTTGCAAAAATCTTGTGAAGATCTCATGAAGATTTCATGCTGATTTAAGAACTGTTTTGAACAGTTTACAGATTCTGACTCATGAAAAACTATCTTTTTTTTTCAAATCTTGGCTCATGTGAAGATGCTGCAGGAAATCTTCACCCTGCTCATGCGCCTGCTCTCTGAAAACAGTTGTTTTTGAATCCGTACTTTGTCTCTGGGATGTGTTCAGTTTTTTTCTTCCCAGCTCATCAGGAGGTCACAAAAAAGCCTGAGGCAGCCCGTCTGCCCTCAGAGATTCAGATACGAGAAGAAAAGCCCAGAAAGTAGATCACAAATCATCGAATGAAAGAACAATTTTGCTTTTCTCAAACCATATTAACAATTCAAATGAGCGCCGTGCTGGAAATTCAGCTGCAGACTGTCTTTGTTCTCCTCTCGGTGTCTGTTTGATGTTTTTTTTCCATTTGTGGGTTTTTCAATCGGGCTGACCTCCCACTGCCTGCTCGCTCTGAGGAGGGTTTCCCCGCTAACATGTCTAGTGTCTATACTTGTTTTCTCTGCTCTGCCAGGCTGTAACTCATCATTCAGCAGTTTATTTTAGTCTTACCCACATTTGTTTGGTATTAGCTGGAGGATGGAAATCCGAGATCTATATGTAAGCGCTGTGCTTCGACGTTTGCACGAAGCAGGATGATTAACGCCGTGTATTCAGGGTATTGATGTTCCAGGGATGATCTGATCTTTATTTTCATTCTTTGCTGAACCAAACAAAATAAAGTCTTAACCTACAGGAGAGCATTAACGTGAGAACAACACCTGTTTAGGTCTTTGTCCAGCTTTTTCTTCTTCTCCTTTACGTTAGGTACTTTTCAACCACAGGAACTTAAGTTATGGGGCAGTCATTTACTTTCCAGAAGTCCTGAAACCAGAAGACCTGAAAGCTGAACATTTCTGATTGGTGGAGAAGCCACAGTCAAAAGTAGAAAATCAAAACAATGTGCTAAAAGATGCTAACGTGCTTGTTTGCTGGGTGTGGAAAGGTGGTTTTGGACAGCAGTAGCTAGGGTCTAAGATTTGGGGTAGTCAATTTGCGACCCTGGGAGTAGTTTTTTTCAGAACTCCAGGAACTAATGGAGGCGGGGCTTCAGGCTGAATCTTTCTAATTGGTGGAGCAGTCACAGTGTTTTATTGCCCTTCCCTCCGTCCTCAATAAGATGACCCCCAGCTGTGATTGACTTGGTGTTTTTAGGGTGAAACGCAAAAGTTTTGTTCCATTTCAGCCTCGTGTTTACACAGTAACAGCGTTTCAGTCGACCTAAAACACAAACTTTTGAAAATGGCCTCCAGAGTGGAATTTTTATGATACGCTGCCGACACCGTTGCCGTGTAAACAGTAAGCTGCTGTTTTCACTGGAAACACTGACGTCACGCTCTGCTTCGCGCAAGAATAGAAATAGAATAAAATATAAAATACTTCATTTATCCCCGAGGGGAAATTCTGGAGGAGTCACAGCAGCACTCAAGAAAACAAAAGTAAGAAAGTGTATAGAAAGTGCAAAAAGCTCCATAACAAAATAGATGCTGACAGCTTGTCCATCATTGTCCAGTCAACCAGCCTCCACCTCCACAGGGTCCAGGACTGAGCTTCTTCAGCAGTCTGTTCAGTCTCTGTCTCCTGGATCCTGTCTGCTCACAGCAGGTGAAGCTCTTCCAATGTGGCGTTGGTGTCTGGTGTTAGCTCTGTTAGCCATGTCTGTGAATAGCATGATGCCACTCTGCCTTCTGGTATTCCCTCTGTTGCTGGGTTAGCACAGCTAGCTCGTCCATCTTATTGGAGATAGATCTTACGTTCCCAATAACGATGGATGGAAGGACAGGTCCATGTCGTCACTTCTTTGCTCACACCTGAGAACCAGCACGTCGCCCTCACCTCCTTCTCCTCTCCTTGTGGGAAACATCAGGCCTTGCACCAGTTAGCATTGACATGCTACAGGCTGCTAACAGCTGATTTCAGATGTAAACAATGCAGCCATGGTTACATGTAGGATCTCCAGACAAACACAGGAGCAAAAATAGTAAAAATATCACTAAAGACAAAACCAGTTTGGTGTCTACAACCAACAAATGAACCATACAAAGTAATGATCCACTCCAAATAAAAAGATTATGGAAAAAAAAAGACAAAAAAAGGCCATGAAACGGACAAAGAAGACAGAAGAAGCTGCTGCAAAAGGCAGCCATTACCAACAGGGCAGTGCCTAGGTTGTTTTTTGGTTGACCTGAGAAAGATGAGTAACTATGTCATACTTTTGCAGAGAGTCCACTAAAGGAAGGCTTTAAATTAAAGTATACGTCTGGGATCACCTTTGAGATGGTGGCCAGAGTCTGATTGCCTGTGGCGTGTTTCCTTCGTGTCATTTCCCACTCTCACTCTGTTTCTTGCTGCATAAAAAACCTGAAAAAATTACTCTAAGACGTTGTTATGACAGCAAGCCTTATGTCTTGTGGAACATCGTCAGAGCACATCCACTGTTATTGATTACACTGACGGGCTGGCTCCTCATACAATAAAGATTTAAAGGTTTGCAGATTTAAAACAACTCTTTAGCAGAGGTCAGGATCCAATAAGAAGCAATAGATACATCCCACACTCTCCTGTTTTATGTGAAAATTACCCACATTTCCCTCCCATGAGATGCAACAAGTAATTAAAACACGCACAGATCACTGCGGTATACTGAGCCCCGCCTCTGTCAGCGCGGCCATCTCTAACAGACATAACCAGATACCCTGTGATGGCATCTCTGTCTCTGCAGAAACACGCCTCTCTAAACCCCACCGCTGTCCTCTCCAGGGACTCCTTCAGCCTGGGCTCTCTGAGATTGCTCTAATTACGGCTGATGTAACGATTGCATAATTTGCGGCAATCCTCCAGAACTGGATTTTGATGTGTGGCCCTATTGGAAATCGTGTGCATCCTTTTTCAATCACTCCTGCTGCAGGATTTCCATTAGTCTGACATTAAACTTGTGAACTCACAGCTTTGCATCACAGGATAATTATCACTTACAGTATTTTACTGCTTTATGGGCTGTACTTAGATGCAGATCAGTGAGCCACTGTGGGAGGTGGTAATGGGTGTTTTACACAAATAATCTCCTTGGAATAGCTTTTTAAGTGTACCTATAAAATGAAACCTGATATGCAATTAGCTGCTTCTTCTTTTAATCCTGACACTTTTACACTGATATCTGGAAATAAATCACTTTTTATGCCTGTAACAAACTTATCTCTTTTTGTTTTGAAGATGTGGACGTTCTGCAGCAGCTCGGGCTCTCTGGAAGAAGAGCAGGCGAGTCTTCATCATCTTCTCGATCGATCCCCAATGGTGTCATCCCCTTTAAGTCTGGAGTCATCCTCACCCCGAGGGCACGCATCCAGGTGCCTCTTCGCACCGTCATCCCTGCAAACTACACCTCCACCAGCCTCTCCCTGCTCCTCAGCCTCTCCGTGCATCGCATCAACAGCGCTTTCCTCTTCTCCGTGCTGTCTCAGAAGAGGAAAGTTCAGCTCGGGGTGCAGTTCATACCGGGGAAAATCCTGGTCCACGCCGGGCAGAGGAGCTCTGTGAGCTTCGACTATGACGTCCACGACGGCCGGTGGCACAACCTGGCTTTGGATATCCAAGGTCACCAGGTGTTTTTACACACTTCCTGTGGAGGGAGGAGCGTGCATGCGGATTTGGTCTTTAAAAAAGCAGAGGCTCTGGACGCAGAGGGCTCTTTCCTGCTGGGCAAAATGAACCACAACTCAGTGCCGTTTGAAGGCGCCATCTGTCAGTTCGACATCTATCCCTCTGCGAAGGCAGCTCATAACTATTGTGATTACATAAAGAAACACTGCAGAGAAGCCGACACGTATCGGCCTGTGCTTCCACCCCTGCTACCTCTAGTTCCCAAAGATCCAAACATTACTGAAAGAACTTCGCTGTCCTTGGAAGAAACATTGCAAAACACAGAAGGACCAACTTTGGTCTTAACGGAGGGAAACACGTGGGGTCTTAGTCCGACTGAGCGCTTAATGATGCACAACAAAACATCTGTGTATCCAACTCCTAGACCTGACGCTGTCTCTGTGTCTGAAACTCTTCAACCTGGCTTGGAAAGTCCGTTTAAATATCCAACTCCAACAGCTACAGCGTCGCTCAAGCTTGGCGGGACACCACCGAACGCTAACCAGACTTCTCATGCTGCGCAAGGAGATATTTTCAACCAAATTATGGATTTACCTTCTTCCACAAGACCATCTGAGGCGACACCAAACCTCCACACCACCTCTTCAAACCTCCTCACAAACCAGTCGAGTGCAGAAGCAACCAGCGTGCAGGATGCCAAATCTCTTATTCCAGTCACTCCCGCTGCAACAGATGGCTTCCAAACCTTCGACGTGGAGCCGACCCAGTTCTCACTGCTGGCTGGACCTGGAGCACCTGGGCTAAAGGGAGAACCAGGACCACCGGTGAGTGTGAGAGCCATGAACATAACAGTGCTTCTCTGCAGAATATCCTGTTTAGAGTTTTTGATTGAATGAATGAAACGTATGAACGGGGTCGTTTCCTCTGCGGTACGTGTTTAACTTTTGGCCGCCACATTTCCACGCTTCAGGCCAGTTTCCTCGTACTGTACACCTCCCATGATTCACATGTTTGCCAGATCTTTCTTGGATTTCTATCAGCTTTTCTTTGATCTGACTCTGTTGCTGACTCATCTCCAAGTTGTGGTTTTCTGAATCTGGCAACGAGCACAGGAAGTGTTTGCTTATTTGACAAAAAAAAGTGTGTTGGTTTGTTAATGAGTCACAAAAGCTGCGTTCCCAGTTCTCAGGCTGCTTTTTCTGCTGACTTGCCTGTGGTTGCCTCTCAAATTGTTGCTGATAGCAGCGGTGGAAGTCGTCAGGGTCACAGCCGGCCTGGGTTTGTGTTTGTCTGGGTGGAGGGGCTGGCGTTTAGGTGCTAGATTCCTCTGAGAGGGAATGTGGCCGCTCACAGAACGGATTCTTTTAAAGTGGGGTCAAAGGTAAATGGGGATAAAGCACTTGTGCTCAATTAACTGTTTAGAGTGAAAATATAAAGAGCTTTAGAAATAATGCAGCACTTTATCCTCGTTGTGAAATCTGCAGGAGTTGCATAGCTTGATGTTGGCACCACTGGAAAATAGTCTTTCAGCGTAACAAGCTTTACGAAGCTTTACCAAAATGTGACCTCTAAGTTTGGAGCTCACAGTCTGACAGATTTATCAGTGGGTTGATATTATTGGGCTGTTAAAGTCCGATCACATGTATCTGTGTACGTTTCCACACATTCTGTCCATTTCCTGACCTTTCCTTTCACAACATGTGAAACAGAAAACAGCCAGACTCTGTTTGTCCCACGTGAAGCACTTTGGGCTTCATGCTTATCAGATATTGATGCATACCACAAACTGTTGGTTTACAAGTCAGAGATAATGATTTTGTGCTACTGGCTTGCTTTTTTTGTTTATTAGTGATGTCAAATACACTTATCATGCCAAAAGATTAAGGGCTAAGAGATACAAGTGCTCATTAAATTACTGTGACTCCTAAACTCTTTGGGCTAGTAAGGAAATTCAAACAGCTTCTTAAAGGGGCTGTGAGGAGTTTCTAAGTGATCTTAAAAAGTCTCCATTCAAGATATATGCCTGATCAGAAATCCACACTTTAAAATGAGATTACCATTTACCAACCAATAGAATAGAAAATACTTTATTTATCCCCCAGGGGAAATTCAAGATGAGTCACTGCAGCCATTAAGAAAACAAAAGTAAGAAAGTGTATAGACAGTGCAAAAAGCTCCATAAGAGAATAGATGCTGACAGCTTGTCCATCATTGTCCAGTCAGCCAGCCTCCACCTCCACAGGGTCCAGGGTTCGTGTCTGGTGTTAGCTCTGTTAGCCATGTCCGTAAATAGCATGATGCTACTCTGCCCTCTGGTATTCCCTCTGTTGCTGGGTTAGCACAGCTAGCTCGTCCATCTTATTGGAGATAGATCTTACGTTCCCAATAACGATGGATGGAAGGACAGGTCCATGTCGTCACTTCTTAGCTCACACCTGAAAACCAGCACGACGTCCTCACCTCTCCTCACCTTGTGGGAAACATCTGGCCTAGCACCAGTTAATACTGACATGCTACAGGCTGCTAAAAATAAAAATATCACTGAAGACAAAATCCGTTTGGTGTCCATGACCAACAAATGAACCATGCAAAGTAATGATCCACTCCAAATGCAGAGATTACGAAAAAAGAGCTGAAAAAATCACAAGAAACCAACAAGGAAGAGAGAGCTGCTGTAGCAAAATGCTACTTTGTAGCTTCCCGTTGGGGTCAAGCAGGACTGGACTGATTTACAGCACATCAAGGTCTGTATGACAACAACGCATGAATTTTCACATTTTGTTGAACTAAATATACAAAACATCTTGCAGTGAAACCTGCTACTGGCATCAACATTTTTGCAAAGTTTTGAAATTTCATTTTTTGGGGGAATTTTTTAAAATTCAAAATTGTTTGATTTTTTTTTTTCAAATTTTTGATATTTCATCATCTTTTAAATTTTTGTGGAATTTTTGCTGTTTTATTTTGAGAGTTTTATAACATTTTTGCAATTTTTTGAAATTTTCATTTTTATTTTTTTACTTTTTAAAATTTCAATTTTTCAAAAAAAATTGGAAATATTTGAAATTTTTGCAAATTCATTCAAATTATTAAACTAGGACACTACATGTTTTATTTCATTTATCCAAAAATAACGTATTGTTCACATATTTATTTACTTTATTTTGACTATAAATAGAGTTTTACATGCCATAGTTTTTTCTTGGTGAAGATAGAGAAGATTTTGTGGCTCTTGAACAAATTTAATCCAGGTGAGCTGAGGCAAAACGGCTCCTATCAAAGTAAATGTTGCAGACCCCTGGTTTAACACAACCAGGTAATGACAACTGTTAATGGTTCCATTGAGTCTAAAAGCTATCGATTACTGGTCCCAGCAGTCTGATACTGGTCAGGCTTTACCCGTCTGTCATCGGCGAGTGTTGACTGTACACCACATGTTCCCGTCAGGCACCGTTCCCCCATTCAACACAGATGGTTACCCACATTTTCCATTGTTAGAAAGGCTCCTCTGTCTGGTATTAGGTCATGTTAAACCAAAAAGAATGTTTTAAGTAAAGCTTTCCTGTGTTGGCAACGAGGGAAACCACAGTGCTGCATACCCCTGAAGCCACTGAGACCAGTTTGTGAGAGAAGAGCTACCAATGCCGAGCACTTTCACCATCACTAATGTTACAATAGAGTCTGCAAACTTTAAACAGATTGTTGAGTCAGTTACAAAACCTATTTTCAGGCAGTTTCTGAAATTGATCTCCTGAATCTTTCTGGTGATGATCAGAAACACATTGTTGAGCTTTTGATCCTCGTTCGCTCGGGGATTGAGGTTAGTGTTAGTGGGCCATGCACAGTTTAAGAAGGCATAAGTTTGAACTGCATATGAGCAAGAATGTCTCTGAAAATAAATAAAAAGGAGTCAACTGCAGTTTTTGTTTAAAGAGGCAGCATGTCAGCTGGACTAGTTAACAAAAGTGAGGATGAGCATTGGATGTTGGATGAGAATATAAAGAAATGAGGTCTTTTATGGAGGGTGAGGGTATTCATAGCTTTGAGATTTAGCTCTGTTAGGATGCTTTTGATCATCACTGAAACAACTGAAGTCTTATCTTAAGTGTTTTTGTCTTATTTTAAGTAAATATTGTTGTTATACTTGATATGAGCGACATTCAACTGATCAGTCCAGAAAAATGTCTTGTTTCAAGTTGTTTAAAGACTAAAATGAGATCTGAATTGCTTGTGACAAGTAAAAAAAATTGCCAATGGAACAAGAAAAATTTGCTGGAAAATTTGCTTAAAACTAAAACAACTAACTTTTCTCTTGTTCCATTGGCAGATTTTTTTTCATCTTGTTTCAATGTATTCAGACCTAATTTTTGTCTTTAAATAAGATGAGACAAGACATTTTTCTGGGCTGGTTCTGTGAATGTGGCTCATATTACTTCCACTGAAAATAAAACAAAACACTTGATAAGATTTCATTTTTCCAGTGTATCAGTTGCTTTAGTTTCCCTTTGGAGCAGACATGCACCAAGTCAGGCTACTTGTATAAAGCCAAAGCTCTGTACATTCTGCAGAAAGCCAAAAACTCTTACAGCTGATGTCTTTAAATGAATGTTTTTATCATGATGTGAAAATGTAAGAGTTAAAAAAAAAAAAAAATGGAGGACACAAGACTAGATTTATGTAGGGATGCACGTAGGGAAGGGCACCGAATTAGGTACTTTTATAGGTACCAAGTACCGGTTTATGTAAAATCAAAAGGTACTATTTTTAGGTACCTACATGCATTCTTGTGACTTTGAGGGAGTGAAAGAGTTGGTGATTTTTCATTCTGGACATGAACACAGCAATGCAAGGATATCTTTTGAAGAATAGATATGTTGAATTGAAAAGATTTAATATCTTCTTGTTAAACAAATTGTTGTTTTTTACCACGTAAGCACAAAAAAGTACCATAAATATGTACTGTTGGGTACCGGTTCCGATTGCCAGGTACCATGCATTAGATACTGTATCGTTTGAAATGTGAAAGGTTCCCATCCCTAGATGCACCATATATTGGTATCAATATCAGGATCGGCTGATGTTGGTCATTTTTTTAGCATATCAGCATCAGACTATGTATAAAAGTGAGCTGATATCAACTCATTGGCTGCCAGCATTTTCAGAGCATCCTGAATGATCTTTCAAGACCCACATAATATTGATTCCTCTGACTATGTAAACACCAAAACTACCTAAGAAGAGTGGACTCTTCTTTTATGTCTCTCTTCCTCTTTTCATTAAAAAACTGACGAAACATACTTTTTTTTTATTGATCGTGTTCCTCTCTATGGTCTCTGTCGTCTTTTCTCACGATTGCGCCGCTCATTCTCTCTGAACTACCTTGACACATCATCTCAGACTGTTTTTTTTAAAGATATTTTTTGGGCTTTTATGCCTTTAATTGGACAGGAGAGAGGACAGTGGATATAGCAGGAAACAAGGCAAGAGTGGGGGGTGACATGCAGGAGAGAGGCCACAGGCTGGATTCAAACCCGGGCCACCTCATGGAGAGCCACCTAAACCACTAGGCCATCTGGGCTCCTCATGTCAGATTGTTTTTGCTTTTTTTTTTAACCAATATTGATATCAGTAAGTATCGGTTATCGGCCATAACAGCATTATTAATATCGGATATCGGTCAAAATGTTCACATCAGTGCATCCCTAGATTTAAGCTATAAAATGGTGCAAAAAGGGTAAAAAATGGTGTAGGAAAATAAATATTTGAGGTAAAAATGTAAAAATTAAACTCCAGATCCTGATCCTGCCCTTAAAACACCCTGACATATTTTCCCCATATGGCCCCCTAATGGAGAACATTGAGTTTGCTGATGTTTACGCAGCACGCATCACTGTAGAAAACTGACCACTGATCATCTGGGTTTAAGAGACACCTGAGGGACAGGTGAGGTTTGAGTTCATCAGTCTGTGATAATTAAATGAGGACGTTTCACGCCACCTAGTGTCTGATTTTGTCCAGCATTCAGATGATACTTTCACGGTTGATGAATATGTCAGTCAGAGCTGATTCCACTGGGACTATAAAACTTACTTCCCGGTTCAAAGGTGAAATAAATTTGTCGATTCGTGTTTTAAATAAGTTGTTGACCAAGAAAAACAAAGAGAAACTAGTTAGATATTAAATATATTTAGTTTTCTTCCTCTGGGACTGAATTCTCACGTGTGCCAAATTAATGTTGGCTGTTGTCGCTGTTGTCTGATGAAGATGCTTCTTTCTCAGCTCAAACTGCCGATCATGTGGACATCCTGATGGCTCCAGAGTCTAAAGGTGACTGAAAGCCCTTTGGCTCCCTGAAACAGTTCAATTACAGCTATCGGTTGGGACCAAAGTGCTTCAGATGTTCAACGTTATTACAGTAGCCCAATCTCAGCTGTGCTGCCCGGAGCTGTTTTAAACCCTATTTCCTTTCCTCTGCCTTTAACTTCTGAAGCCATGGGAAAATAAGTTCCAATCCCTACATCTCAGGCTTACTCAGGTCCCCCAGCTTGACCCTTCATTAGATCTGACCTTTCAGGGCTTTGCTAATCCATGTATGAAATTGTTTTAAAGCTAGCTGATGCCCATAATTAATGTGATTGGCTGCGGCTGGAACCGGTGCCGACCTCCCTGCCAGTATAATGAGTCAGACTTGGGCTCTGAGCTGTGTGGCGGTTTGGGGCTGAAATCACTTTGGCTGCAGAGAGAAAGAGCTGCTCTCGCTTCTAACAAGACACCCTCATGCCTGCCAGCGTCTCACTTACTAAACGCTCTGCAACTTTCCACCAACTCCACTCGTGTCGAGTCAGAAAAGGCTGATGATGTGTTTACTGTATTAATTTCATGCTCGGGGGATTTGGCAGGGTTTTCTCCATAGCAGCTGAAAATAAAACTCAGTCAACCATGGATTTTTGAGACTGAGACGGAGACAGATTTTGAAGTTGAACAGTTAAAGACTATTGATATGGTCGCCTTAAAGTCACACTTTCCACTTGGCCTCTGCACCAATATTTTGCTTATATAAATCACACAAAGGCCATCTTAAAGCTTCAGAGAGAAGTTTTATCTGGTGATGAAACCCTGACTCCTCTGTATGAGCAACAAAACCAGACTAGACCATCAGAGACAGGACTGACTGTTTCTGTAGGATTTGGGATATATTTGAGTGTTGGAGATGATAGACAACATCCACATAGAATGGGTAGGTCAGTCAGACATTGTAATGAGGCTCCAGGTCTGCATTTTTCTAAACCAGGAGATCACCTTCTATAGCCCCTTTTCCACTAAGTGTCTGATACGGTATGGATCAGTACAGTTTGGTACGGTTTGGATCAGTGACTGAGCCAACTGTGCCCTTCTTGGTAGGCGGCGTTCAAGCCAGATGCCGATAGCTGCATCCGCTCCGTAGTAGCGTCACTGCAAAGCAACACGACACAGTGTGCCCGCTAATAAATCCAACAAAGAAGAAAAATGTGGCACTGTAAACAAAGAGCAACGATTGAGGACATCCGATGTTTCCCCTACCATTAAATGGGAGAGTGCCAGATCACAGCAGGAGTGATTTAGAGTTTCCTCTCTCATAAATCAAGTCTATACTGTGTTTTTTTTTTTTTTTAATTCAACGGACCAAATAACCTTATGCTATTCATCTTATTTACATGACGAGATGTCATTTATACAAGGGAGGGCTGAAAAGTTTGTAGCCTGACTAGGAAGGAGTTATGCCATAGTGATGAAACTTGGCATCTATTAAATTCAACATTCTCTTACAGCTGACACTTACAGCTAGGGATGGGTGCCGAATTAGGTACTTTTATAGGTACTGACCAAATTCTGTCAAAAGTACCAGGTACTGATTCACATTAAACCTAAAGGTACCATGTTTAGGTACCTTTACACATCCTTGTGACTGTGAGGGAGTGGGAGAGTAGGAGATTTTCCACAGTTGACATGAACACAGCATTGCAAGGTTATATATTGAAGAATAAATATCTTAAGTTGATTTTTTTTTTATATTTCATTATTAAACAAATTGATTTTTTTTACCACGTAAACACAAAGAAAGTACAGAAAATTAGTACCGTTGAGTACCGGTACCAATTGCCAGGTACCGGGCAGCGTTACCATATCGTATCAAATGTAAAAGGTACCCATCTCTACTTACAGGATGGTTTATTCTCAGATTAACAAATGCTGATTTTGTGTTTGAGGACTTACAGTAGAACCAGAGAATATGGATAAAAATTTGGCTCTGTGGTGTTATTAAATATCTGCAGAAAAAAAGGGTTAACCCTCAAGGACATTCACGCCAACACAGTTGCTACATTAGAGGATGATGCCTCAGCTTCATCAACTGAAAAAGTAGGCAGCTGAATTCAAGAGGGGTAAGGAGAGCCTTGAAAAAGACCCAAGGTCCTGATATCCTGCCACAGCAACGACCCAAGAAAACATTGACTTCGTTGAAAAATAAACCGTGCTGTAAGTGTCAGAAAATGTTGAATTTAATGCATCTAAGTTTCACTACTTCCTAGTAAGGCTGTGAACTCTCAGCCCTCCCTTGTACATCATTGGGTTTACATTTCTCCCGTGCTCTTTGGCGCATGGCAAAGTTCTGCCCCAATGCGTTCACAGACACACAAACAGGACTTAACACACACAAACAAGCACATTCAGTATAGCGGACAGAAAGCTGTGAAAACCACCACAAGAAACATCTCCCAATGCCTTCTCTTTTCTGCGTTCTCAGGTGATCTTTCCTCTGATTGGGCAAACTCTTTATTTTATCACCTCCACATTCCCTCATATTTGATGATCGTAGTTTTTCTCTTTCTCACTACAACCCTCCCCACTTACAAGGAACTGGCACTAATGGGTCCCCTGGCTTGTGACCCCCTAGTGGCAGGAAGGGATCGTAGGAACACAGTTGACCAACAGCAAGGGAAATTTGGGGTTCACTGTAGTTGTCAGCTGATTTGCAAAAGTAACAACACGAATGCTTTCACAACTTTTCTTTTAACCTCTTTTAACTTCTGTTGCGGCGTTTGCATTCATGTTTTTGCATTTGCAAATCATCTGCCACCTGCTGGCCACCGTATCAAGGACTTCTCAGCTGTCGACTGCATGAGCCACTCTACCACAGAGCTCAGCCAAATATTGATGTTTCATTGAAAACTTTACTGCTGGAAACACATTTCCTCCCAGTTTAAGCCCAAAAGAACGACTTTGTGACCCCTCATTATGGGTCTAAGGACACAAATCCTGCACTTTATCATCAGACAGCATTTTGTATTCTACGCTTAATCTCGTGAGGTTGTGTATCCTAATTTGTTTGTGGAAAAAATACATATTTTTGTTCTGATGTATTTGCATTATTTTGCAGGGTTATTTGGCCTCGTTGTTCTCTTGTACCACTCAGGACTTTTCAAAAGCTAATATTCTTCTTTTCCTGTCTCTTTATTCATATGTTTCTTTTATTTTTCTTTCCAGGGACTCGAGGGGCCTCCAGGGTTGCCAGGAAAGCCAGGAAAGAGAGGTCCAAGGGTGAGTGTCTCCAAACAGGCGACAGCTCTCTCTTTTTCATTCCTCCAGTTCCTCTCACTTCCATTACCTTCCTTCAAGCCCTTCTGTATATATTTCACCAATTACGTTTAATCATGTCTGAGCTGCATTATATCGAGATTAGACCATTAGCAGCGCACTGATATGAACAACCTTTGAGCGTTTCCATCAGGCGCTGTGTGAACCCTTTGGATTACGGGGCATTATTCAGCCAGACGTGAGTTTGTTTTGGCTCGAAGCTTTGATCAAGCTGTGCTCCTCTGCAGCCAAGATCCATTTATAAAGCTGGAGAGCAAACAACTGTAAGCTAAAAAAGCTGTGGGCTGCTGGTGTAAAATTAATGGAACAACCACGCTAAGGAGTCCAAAACATGAAAAAGGAGTTTAAACAAAACCTATATTCTCCTGCACGAGCACTTAAATTAGGGGATAACACTGGTGAAGGCTCCCTGTAAACCAGGCTGGGTCCTTCAGGGCCGCGTCCCCCACTCTGGGGCTCAGTGTCAGTCAGCTCCTGATGGATCCCCACAGAGTCGGCCCAGACGCTTTTTTAAGCTGTTGTTTTTAGAAGAAATATTAGAAGAGAGAAAACACTCAGCGATGATTTGACTCGAGGGACGGTTTGTTATTTAATCATTTCTGAAACCTTTAACCGATGTTTGTGCGAGTACTCGCTGTCCTTAAAGTTCCTCTTCCTTTCTATTATTAGAAAATGAATGAAGCAGAAGTTAGAGCTGGCAGCAGCTGAAATAAACACGCAACAGTTCGAGGAACTCTGCTCTCTGTTGATCAGATGTTCTCCTGCAGAGTGCTTTTTGCCACAGATCGAGGAGTCTGCGCCGGCGCTACCTGCTGCAGCCGTGAGACTCTGCCCCGCGGTCAGGCCTCAGAGGGGTGGGCTGTGGGAACCCAATCTCTTTAAACAAGGAAGAAAGAGGGCTTTGTCTTCATCTTATTAAAGGCATTTAAGACCCTGCAGCAGCTCTGTGCAGAAATACACCAACCTCTGTGGAGTTCATTCATCATGCAGCTCTTGAGACTCAACTGTAGGCCACACGGACTCAGGAATAAGGACCTGAGGGGGCAGTTTGGGTTTTTACAGATTGTTTCAGTAAAGTAAAATAACAAATACCTAAATGGAGGCCTAAAGAGGGGAAAAATCAGCATGTTAGAAAGTTATTCCTTAAAGTCCCTGTGGGAACTTAAAAGTGAGCTTAGAATAGCTTCACTTTTGTATGGCTGCCTGTTCATAATCCAAGATTTAAAATAAGATTATCAGCAACAACAATTATTATTTCCAAAAACTATTTCTCAGCATCTGTGCTCAGGTTGGAGAACATGAATCCGTTTAGGACAAGTTGGCCAAAAGTCTCTTTGATGACGCTGCACCGGACGGCAAAGACGGCAGAGACTTTAACTCACATCAAAACAAGCCTCTTTGTAGACCCTGTGCTATCTATGGCGTCATGATGACCTGTAGGCATGTAAGGTGACCAATCAGAAAGAAGGAGGTTATGTTGTCTATTCAATGCCTGCCCCAGAGTGCCAAAACTTATCAAAGTCGAGGGCAGAGAGAGTGACAGGGAAAGCGCAATCAGAGACCATGAGACCATATGAGTGGTCTTTATGCGCTCTGATTATGGTTTCTGTGCACACTAAAATCTGCACTTTCCTGACGCGATTGTCCAATCTCTGATAGTGACAAATTCCACTGGTGCTGGTGCAAAATGGCACAAAACTGCAGTTCCATGAGTGTCCACTAGAAGCTGTCTCCAAAAGTGACGAAATCCTCATTAGGACCCATGTCGAAGCACCCATTCTTGCCGCAAAACTTAACATGTTGCAAAGCCTGTTGCTAATGAAACTTGTATATTTGTTTGTCTTCATTTCATTCATGATGACATAAAAGTAAACACAATACAAAAAAAAACTCTCCGAACAAATGAAAAGGAGGAGAAAAAAAGTCTTATAGTATTTGCCCCTTCACTCAAAAAATGATTTCATAAACACCTGAAATGCTGTCAGCCATTGCAATAATTGATTTTTTCAGATTTACAGTCAGCAAAACAACTCCAGACTTTAGTGTAAAATTGCATCAATCAAGATAAAATCAGAATGAACAACACTTACTTGATACAAGTGTTGATAATATTATTTTTCCTGTTTTTACTTGTTTTTCCATTTCCGCTGCAAGGTAAAAATATCTTTCATCCCCATAGTTGTTTATCAAGCTGTCTTTGATGTGTGTTTTGAAGATGACTGCTTATGTGTAATTTCAGAAAGGGGTTGTACACCCAGCTGTTTTTAGTGTACAGGCTCCCCTTCAAATCATTGTTTCCAACCCCACTCAACTGATCCCAGGGTTTTCTGGCCAAAGCACACTGCTAGGCTCACCCAAAAAGCAAAACCCTAAATACTAGACATAATAGAAACTCCATGTCACATTATAAATGCTTAAAATATATGATGACAGTGATCCTGACTGAAAAAAATAGTTTCTGCAGGGTTCTTGCAGATCCTTAAAAAGTCTTATAAGGCATTGAATTCTTACATTTAAAATCAAGGCCTTAAAATGTCTTAAATTGATCTTCAAAAGTCTTAAAAAATCTTAACACATTTTAGTATGATTGTGAATAGTCCCAAATCTTGAAATAAATGATAACATTTCCTTATTATTTTTTAAAAGTAATTTACTGAGTAACTCCGTGGAAACGTCACGTAATCACAATAGCGGATACAACAAACATTGATGTGGTTGCAGCTGGGACTTTATTGAACTTGTAGTTCTCCAGACTGGTCTTGGTCCCATTTTGACCAGTTTTTGACCAGTTTTTGACTTGGTCTGTCTCGGTCGTAGTCTTGGTTTTGTCTTGGTCTCGGTACCCTCCAGTTACCACCACCCTCCAGTTACTACCAAGGCAACTGAGGGTTGCCTTGGTAGTGTCTAGTCTCGGCTAAGGCGGTCTTAACTAAAAGTCTATCTATTAATTGTCTGTAACCCTTTTTCCATTTGAGTTTATTGCGAAGTTTGTCTTAAATTTATTTTCAAATGGCTTTAAAGATCATTAAAAAGCATTGATTTTAACTCGCCTTAAGCTGTAGGAACCCTGTTTTGGTTCAAACACAGGGTTTTATTCTTTGTACTTCCTGTAGAGAAAACTTTTGATAAGATGAGCCGTAAATGAGCCATCTTTGGTCTTCAGATCGCCTTTTCAGAAACCAATGGAAGACCACACACAAGCTGTGTCCTTGCTCCATCCAGTCTATAAAGATAAATCAAGTTTTTTTTGACAGATTTAAACTACAAAGACGGCAGGATGTGGCTGTCAGTCCTTGGAGCATGTAATGATTGAGAGTTTTTGATGTCTGTTGGCCCAAATCTCCAAGGATATTTCATTGAGACTTGTTTAGATAGAGTTGATTTAAGTCTTTGTGGTAGAGCTATTTACATGAAAGACGTCTAAATCAGTGCAGAAATTCTGATCCACTATTTCTGGGGGACTCGGGGGAGTTAAAAAGCTGCAGGACACCGAGGGATGTGTGATAAATTTACTCTGCAGTTATCTTGATTGCAGTGAGCAGCTCTAATCTTTGGAGGTCCTTATCTTATTTCACTTTCCCAGTCGCTCAGAGGAAACAAACCCTGCCTTTCCTCAGAGTGCATGAGCAGCGCGACCTGTGTGAGTATTTTTACTCATCACAGAGACTCGGCAGGAGTCGGGGCTGACGCGGTGGTAGAGCCTCACCTCTCTGACAGTAAGGTGTCATGTCTGACCGAGCAGACAGTCTCACTGCTGCTCACACCGAGCAGCCTCTCTTACGCGTGAGAGCGTCCACGTTCCTCGACACAGGCGTGAGCCCTGCAGAGCGCCGCAGCTCGCCGGGCCCTGGAGGGGAGGCTTGAGAGCAGATCAAAGAGGGCTTTGTGCAGAGAAGCCGACCTGCCAGCATGTGTGACACTGGAGTTTCTGTGAAAGTGAAACCATTTGCATAATTGCTTAAAGAATAGTTGACACTATTGTGTTGTTAAAAAGGGAATCTGTGGAAACTCTTTTAATCACATGTTTTCATTTATGTTTGTGGCAAAATGTGGATTATTTTGGAATTGATTTCACGTGTTTGCATGAATGAGGCGTCTGTCTGAGGCTTGATTTGCTTCTCCGTCTTTATTGCTTACACAGATGATTTCCTTATATTGCTTATACTTACGCTAATAGGCAGCACATTTAGAGGATCTGGTTCAGTGCCAGGGAGCTAACAGATGCCAGCAGGCAGGATGATCATTGCTGGAAAACTGTGAGCGTATTTAAATTTGTGAACCTTTCACTCTGGAAAAAAAAAAAAGAGAAATGATTCCATGTTAATGCGCTGTAACACACCAGCCTCTGAAGCATTTCTACGCCCTGCCCTCACAGTGTGCTGCAGCGCTACCTGCCACACACAGCCTCTGCTGCCAAGGACGTGATGAATTTTTTATTACCACTGGCAGCAAAAACAGTCTTTTGTTTGAAATGAGTGCAGGATGCAAAAAGCAGCAGTGTCAGGAACATATCAACGTGATTCCTCAAAAGAAAACCCAAAGATAAGATTCAGCCTTATTCTGCATAACTACATCCTGCAGAGCTGTTTCTGCTCTTTCTGCTGCTGTTTCACAGTAAATAAGGAAACTGATCTACACAGGTATCGACCTCTGTATGCTAACTGGGTTTTTTTTTTTGCACTCACAGCCCCTGTTGTGCAAAACAATGACAGTTAAAGAGGGGTATTGTGCTTTTCTTTGGGTGTAGTAGCTTAACATGATTCAAAGTAGAGCTGAACATTCAATCAAAATTAAACCAACATGTGCACAGACCTGGGGGGGATAAGGTAACTTGTCCTCCTTCTTCCTTAAAACCAGCAAAAGTCAAAATTCTGTTTTTATTCTGGCAAAAATGTTACAGGTCTACAAGACTTTAAGTTGAATCAATCAGTCAATATTCTTCTGTGATTTTAATAGTTAAAGATATATTATTTGTATCAATTCATGCTTCAATTTATTTAATTTCATCTTTACACAAGGCCTGGCCTACATACTATAAGATGATATAGAATGATTTATTAATTTGTTTTTAGTAAAGATATGCACCCCCCCCCCCAAAAAAAAATAAAATAAATAAAAAATAAAAAATAAAATAAAATAAAATAAAATAAAATAAAATAAATAGATAAAGAAAATTAAAATAAAGAAAATAAGATAAAATAAAGAAAATAAAAATAAAATTGCATGCTAAATCACAATCGCAATATTGGTCAAAAAAAAAATCACAGTTAAATTATTTTCTGAAATTGTTCAGCCTTGATTCAAGCTCAAAATAATCCTTATTCTTTCTCCCTGGTGTTTTAGAAAACCTTTATTTCAGCTTCCGTCTGAAATGCTTTGTTTTGGCTGCTGTCTCTTTAAGGCTTCCTGCTCCACAATCCCCCTTCACTCTGATTGGTCAGCCCTGTGAAAGCCTGTTGAGGACAAGGGGCAACATCTGGTGTTGACTTAAGAACACTGAAGTGCTAAAAGCTACTGTTCATCAAGAATTTACTTGAGGCTGGCTGCAGAAAGACCAGGAGTCATGCACACACGTGTGCAGCCAGAGTCTGCGCAGAAGAGACTGTGAGGGATTCTGGGAGAATCTGAGTGACAAAAATGATAGTTATTTTTTTTCTTTGGAGAGTCTAATCACTTCTTGACTCTACCTCCCCAATATTTTACAATCCATGAAAAAAATTCACAAGAACGGCAGCTGTCAATCATCGTTAAGCGTGATGTAAAACCTTGTTTTTAACCTCTTATAACTAATGAAAACGAAACTTTTCAGAAAAAAGAGGACTTGAATACAGGGCAGCCAAATAATATCTTCAAATCAACTCAACCATTAGATGTGAGAAACACTTCTACCAGGTGAATTAATTTTTAAAGTTTGACCACAGCCCATCTGGAATGACTGGAGAGACAGATTTTTTGACCTATACTGCAGCCAGCCACCAGGGGGAGCATTTTTCGTGGCGACTTCACTTCGATCCGAACAAGATAACCTCCATTCTTTTTACAGTCTATGCCTATGCCCCCTCGCGCAGTCCCTTTAATGTCAAAAATTTCTGCACTGCACACTCGAAAATTTCTCACCTGTTGGACGGAGACACGCGGACAAGATGGCGGAAGAACGGGATCTTCTAGTGGTTGAAGTGCAGAAATACAGGCATCTGTATGACTCTTCACACAGAGATTACCATGATAACTGAATTCGTTGTGTGAAATTGAGGCCTGGTAGACGAACATCTGTGATACACCGCCCCCTGCTGTTTGGGTATGGACATCAACAGAATACCCCCTCTTTAAACATGATCAGTAGTCACATTCCTAAGGTAAAAAACGCCCTAGTATCAGCTTAAACTGTCCCACTCTTCCCTAATAATATTAACAAAAATGTCACTTACTTTTGAACATCACTCAACACTTTTATTTCTTCGCTTTATTTGCTGTTTTTTAGCTTAATCATGGATTTAAAGGAGACAGGCTCCAGCACAGTTTCCTCAGCTGGAGGAGAGCTTGTATAACACGTAGCAGTGTTAACATCCTTAAAACATCCATTATATGAATTTCTTGAGGTTAAAGACACAGTGTTTCCTTCCACATGTGTCCAGTGAAGGTGTGAGCAGGTCTGTTCGGGGTTAATGACCAATAAAAACAGTAGCCCTCTACGTGTTGATGCTGTAAAACTCCTTGGCCCACATCGTAAAGCAGGTCACAGCTCTGGAACACAGGTGCTGCTCATGTGCAGGCCTCAGGTGTGAGTGTGTGTGTGTGTGTGTGTGTTTACATCAGCGCTCTAACCCATTTTTGTTTGCTGGTGGTCTCTAAATGGAGCTCTTTTTAATAATCGAGCAGAGAGCCACTTTATTCCTCTCCTCGCCCACACCGGTGATAGACAAAGTGACTCATTCTCCCCATTATGTTTCCATCTCCGTCAGGATCACAGCCGCCCACCTTGAGCCTCTTCACCTTGTGTACAGCGAGAATGCAAATTGAGATATCCCGTCCCATCCTTCCCTTTCTCCTCCAGATCATCTCCTCTCCTCGCTTCCTATCCTGAGATAATGACTTCCATACGTTTTAATATCCAGAGAGCGAAGAGGGGAATGCTCTGAAAGGAGGAGGAGGAGGAGGAGGAAATCTGTAGATGAGCTTCTGTTAAGTGGCTCCATATGCCCGGCAGTGAGCGCCTGTGAGGAGAGGAGGGGGAGCGGAGCTGTGCGCCTCCTCTCTACCGTCTGATAATTGAGCTCGGATAAATAACAGAGACGAGCTCGATAACGCCGCTCTCGGCCTCCTGCGTCTGTTTGAAAACTTGAGAAACAGAAGCTTCCTGTTCAGATACTCTGAACATTTCTGCAGAGGGTTTTCCACACTCGGCGCTGTGGGCACATGAACCCTGGACTCCTCGGTCGGATGCCTCAGGAAGTCGTGGCTTTATTTTTCCAAACAGTTTCTTCTTCTTGAATTTATGGTCTCTTCAGAGGAGAAAATAGATGCAGTCTCTTCACTCCACTCCTGAAAGTCTGCCCACCTGGCTGCACTGGTAGAAGATTGTCCTTTTTGATAAAACTTTTGGCACAGATAGCTCCATGAATAACAGTTAAGTAGGTTATATATCACACACACCTATGGCACACAGCAACTGGGGAGTACGTGTGATGGATGAGTGGCCTTCACTTTCTAGGACCCCAGAAACCAGTGAAAGGAGCTGGGATGAGGAAAATCACATCCATATGTCATAACTTGGACAGGCAGGAGGTGCAGCCCGTCAAACAGAGCACCTATACACAAACACAGAGGGACCTCAGGGTGCTGCTGACCTGTCCCGTAACACAAACAGACGGTGGGAAGGGAACAATATGTGCACACACGTGTGAATACCTCACATCTAGTCCTGAATCTGACCCCTCCTCCTCCGCTGCTGGGACGGAGGCCTGCTCGCTGACCCCATTGATCACCTTCTTTAATCATCTGTGTCTCTGTTTTCAGGGTCCTCCAGGCCCACATGGAAACCCTGGTCGCCCCGGACCTCCAGGAGTCAAGGTACAGGATCAAAAATCAACACTTTAATGTTAATTGTGTTTAATGTGGTTCATTTTGTGATGACGTCAGGATTAAAAGTTTTGATTTTTAATACCTAAACTTATGCTGGATCCCAACTTCCTGTGTTTACGTGTAGCGGGTTTTGGTTTGCATTAGGGCTTCAGCTGATGGATATTCTCATCATATAAAGGATTAGGGTCTATGGGGCGCCGCTTGTACAGTTGCACACACCACGAATAACATTTTTTCCACATTTAGCTGTAAAACATCACCTTTTTATGCAGATTTGGAGAAATATTTGTAAAATATATATTTCAGATATTATATATAAATGTTGAATGTTTTATCTGAATGATAAATGCTATATAAAAAAGGAGGGTTTTTTACATGCTGGACATAAACACAACATTTCAAAAAATAAATATGTTGAATTGAAAAAAAAAAAATTAAAATGAATTAACATCTTTTACCATATAAGCACAAAAAAGTATTGAAAACTGGTACAGTTGAGTACCAGTACCAATTGCCAGGTACAGGGCATCGGTATGGCACCCTTTCAAATATGAAAGGTACCCATCCATAAAAATAAATATCCTGATTCTAAAAAACATTTTTAAACATTTAGTTTTCATTCTAAATATTGATCTAAGATTTGTTAATCTAAAGCAGAGATATCTAGATCTTGGACAAAGATTTCTAAATATTTAGCTAATATGCAAATTCACACTCCTGCCCGCCGGAAGCACCAAAATAGAAGATTGAGGAAGCTATCCAGCCAAGCGGATTTTAAGGAAAGTCTAACACAGGTGGCTAAATCAGCTGTTAGAAAAGAAAGCTACCAAGAGCTGTGATGGCGCTGTTGACGATCCGGTGGCCCACATCAAAGAAGTATAGTTTGATATTCCTAAAATCCCGCCTGGCTAGATCTAAACATTTGGAGCAGTCACAGTGTTTTTATTTCCTCTCCTTCCCTTTGTCCACATTAATCTGACCCCCAGCTGTGATGGACTTGGTTTAGTACCTCCCAACCGATGTTCTTCTTTCAGCCTGATAGTGTGAATGTGTCTCTGTCAGCTCCTGGTGTTCCAGTTTAAAGAGTGACCTTGTAAACTGGAGACCTTCAGCCGAACGTGTCGGTGGATATCCATAACCTCCTCATCAGATCAATGTTAAATGATGATCTAAAGCTGTTCATGGTTTAGAATTAGCATTTTCGACCTGCGATGGCTTTTGTGCAATAAGGCTCGATCAGTACCAGCACAGACTGAATATCCTCCATGCTAACGGGCTAGATGCAATGCCTTATGAAGGTTGTAGCTTGTTGGTGTCCTGAATGAGCTTTTCTGTTGTTGTGCTGCCCTCTACTGGTCTGGAGTTAGCTTGCTCGTTTCAAACCATATCACTAAAAAACTGTTAATAAAAAAAATACCTTGTCGCATTGCATCCTGGGAAAATTTGTCTTGATTGAAGAAAATAAATTAAATTCAAACCTTTGTAAGAGTGATGTGTTGACAACAGCAGGTTACGGTGCTCATGGGAAACGAAGTCTTCTTTCTGTAAAAACACTACAGATTCTAGCCAAAGGTGTCACTGCAATCAACACCAAACAAAGGCTCCTCACAACACCTTTAAGTAACATTTAATAATCATCAACAAAAATAAATATGAACCTGGTGAGGGCCCTGAAACACTCTGCCATGTTTCCTAAAATCTGAGACTTCCATCTGTTCTGGAGTATAACTTTTATCCAGTCTATGTATTTTGACCCTTTGAATGATTTATGTCTTCAGTGGGAACTAATGGTCCTGGAGGCTGCCAGCCAAAGACAGAGTGGGCAACTCTGAGTGATGGAGCCACACCGTGTTTGTTTGGGTCCGTTCATGGGATTTGTTGTGAAGAAAATCCACAGAATAACAGACGATGCTGCTGCTGCTTTGTTTACATCAAGAACACAGCACAGAGAGACGAGAGGTCTGGGTTTGGTGCTGGACTGACAGTCCCTGAAATGAGTTTTAGGGTTTACGATTGTCTCAAAAATCAAAATAATCAGATTTCTGACATGTTTGGTTCCCATAGTTAGTATTTTCTTCCTTGAGAGTGCTTAAAACTACAACAAAATGATTAAAATCTGCACTGTAGGCATAAAGAACCAGATCATCTTGTGGTTTTTCATCAGGATCCAGAGTTTGTTTGTGATTTTACTGAGTTTGCATGTCTGAGGTCGGATCTCTTGGTGTTACAGTACAGCCTCTCAAAAAGCCATTCGCTTCCCTTCAGGGGAGAGCAGCAGCTTTCGGTCTTTCTGGCTCGCTAATTTGCTCGTACTTGGCATGAAACTGTGTTCCAGCTGATTTGAATCGTCAACACAGAGGGTTGTTTTTCGATCTATAATACGCCGATCTGATATCACAAAGAGGTCAGCGTGTTAGTCTCTGCTCGTATTTCCACTGCGTGCCTAATCCTTTTGAATGCATTGGATTTCTGCGTTTTCCACTCTGTCTGTGGACATTTGAGACGCATAATGGATGCCATACTTGGTCCTGCGTTAACCAAAGGGGGAAGAACTGAAAGTCTTACATCGTACATATGTGATATTGGAGCCTAACCAAACCTTGCCCCGGCTCAGTTTGACCCATTTGCACACAAACCTCAAACAGCAGACAGCCTGGTCTGGCACAGATCCCTGACTGCAGGAAAATGAGCTTGCAGGATGAAAACATGCTGTGTTTGAGGCCAGTTTTGTTTTGGATGTGACACGTTATCTGGATGTAAGGCTGATTAATGGAGACAGGATGATGATCAATCTACCGCCTGCTGATCGAAGCGTCCAATTAGATCTCAAATGAAATGAATGAAGGCATGAAGTGTGTGTTTGATCAGTGGGAGGTACAAGTGCTTATTAGCCTCTTCAGTTTTTAGGAGGAAGTCCAACATTTAGCCTTTTTTGAGTGGAAACCTCAACGTTTCTCATGAATGTGTGTAGCTTTTGGCCAGAGTGAAACTCTTGGCTCTTTAAGAACTCTTTCAGCAGAAATTCCCACGAAAGGCTTTCAATGCCAATCCTGTTAAACAAACACTGTTGATGGGAACCTTTAAGAAGAGCTTTGACTTCACTGTCACCTTTTGTCCTAATAGAGGAAAGTACTCGCAGCAAAATTGGTCCTGACACAAGAGAAACTCCTGAATGAAAGTGTAAGAGCGGGGGAATTCACAAGAATTTGCATTTGGCTCTGGTGGATTGTAAGCAGAGTGAGTAGAGCTTCAAAGTGCCAAAAAAAAGACCGTAGCCTTAAAAAGTCAAGATCTGCCATTAATGTCATTTTATTCAGGTATTCACACCTTCACGACCAACACGCTATCACTGCTGAGGTTGGACGCAGTAATTTTAAACTTTAAACAAAGATCCTTAAAAAGTTTAAATGGTAGACCCATAGACTGTATATAGAGTGGCCATCATGGCTCCATCATTTATCGTTGTACGGGTTTTGAAGGCTATCCATGAAGACACAGGATGATCCTGGACCCATATCAAGGCTGTTACTGCTACTTGACTGCAGCCCAACAACCATCCAGGGGCGTATTTAGTCATAAAGAGGCCTGAGGCAAACCCAGTCATTGGGGCCCTCCATGACTGGGAGCCTCCTTCATGACTTAGGACCCTGGCCTGTGTGGCAATGGGATGGATGGAGAGGGAAGTTTACAAAAACAGACATCAGTTCAAGACCGTGGATGTCCTTCATGAAGCTATTCATGTTACATTGAGCAAAAATTATTTATTTATTTATTTATGAGGATAGCACCTTGAGATGGACTATCTTATTTTCAAAGGATAAGTTTGGTTTATACAGCTTTTACATTGTTTATAGAATGAAGCAGAACAAAATACTCACCCAGAAGGTTTTCCTGATCCAAGCAGTGCTCCGGGAGATATTTAGATCCAAAATCGTGCAGCGGACGTCTGTATAATGGGATCCCTCGGGGCATAGACAGCCCAGCTCCTAAAACTGCATTAATCGTCCAAAAATGAATGTTTTTCACCAATATTCCATCATGGTCCACTCTGGGTTAGTCCTCTGCTCCAGACAGCGCTGTGTGGCTGTAATGACCTCTGAACTGACGAAGACTTTGTTTACGATTGCCCCTCCGCGCATGCGCAGTACTCTCTGGAGAGCTGACTCCACTTCCTCCTTTTTTTGAGGGGCAAATGTAAAAAAAGTCTTCGTCTGGAGTGACACAGACTGCAGCAGAGGACTAACCAGGAGTGGACCATGATGGAATATTGGTGAAAAACATGAGTTTTTGGACGATTAATGCAGTTTTAGGAGCGGCGCTGTCTATGCCCCGATGGATCCCATTATACGGACGTCCGCTGCACGATTTTGGATCTAAATATCTCCCAAAGCACTGCTTGGATCAGGAAAACCTTCACAATGCTCTCAAGTGCTAGGTCAGTCCCAATTGCAACAACAAAGTAATTGCTTTAAAACAGCAAAAAGTAAATGAACAAATAAAACAATGGTAAAAACATAAAAAGCAAAATCAAAAACAGTAGCAAGGAATTTGTAGATAAGTAAGTAAATAAGACTTAAAAAAAGGAAAAGATATTGATCTTTATGAATCAGGTGGTGCCTCATATTTAAATGCACAATGGCCAGTTTCTTTGGTGATTACAAATAGATAGTTTGTATGTCGGGGTCTATATTGGGATGTTAATGGTATTAAGAACTGCTTCAAATAAAGAGGAAAACTAAAACAGTTGCATTTAAAAATGAACTGGATCCAGTGAAACTGTTCTAGATTTGAGTGACAACCAGTTCAGGGACTCATACTTGAATGACGAGGTTTAAATGGACACATGAGAATGGATCGACAAAGCCTTTATTAAACCACATTAAGAGGACGAAGATTTGTTTCAGATGTATTCTGGTAGACAATGTCAGCATAGTCAAGTATTGGCAGGATCAGTTGTGTTACAATTCTCCTCCAAACTTTAAAAGAGAAACATGCTTTGGAACGAAAATGCAATTTCAAAAGACTATATATTTTCTTTGAAGTTGATTCAGATTGAAAGATAAGTGGGAGTCTAGCCAAACCCCCAAATATTTAAATTCAACAAATTTTTCTGATACTGTTCCCTTAAGAAAATCAATAGACCATTGCAAGAAGATAAGTGGAGACAGGCTGTAAGAAAACTACTTTTGCATTAACTTAAGTCAGGTTGTAATGTGTGTTGTATTTGGGCAATGTTAGAGTTTGAAGAGTAGAGTACAGTATCATCAGCATAAAACAAAATGTGGGTATCAGAGCGAACCTGCAGTAGATCATCAATATAAATCACTGTCCGCTTTTAAAAAAAGTCTTAAAACCTATTTTTATTCTTTGGCTTTTAACCCAGCTTGAGACTCTGGTCATGTTTTAGTGTTTTTACGGTTTGTTTTAGTTTTTTATTAATTGTTTCATTGTTTTAAATTATTTTTAGAAAAATGTCACAATTTAATTTACTATGTGCACCATTGTTTTAATGATTTATTTGTTTTATTTACTTATTTATTTCTACTCTACTTTTATGTACAGCACTCTGTTTCAGCTGAGGTTGTTTTAAAGTGCTTTATAAATAAAGTTGCGTTGAGTTGAGTAAATAGAGAATAAGAGAGGACCTAATGAGGAGCCTTGTGGTACACCTTTTTCAACCATTTTAAAATCTGATTGGCTGCCCTGAAATGAGACACACCGACGCCAACAATAAGGATGATGTCGAACGCTTTGGTGAGGTCAATGAATATGGCACCTGTCGGCATATTGATGTCAAGTGATGATAAGATGTGACATTCCCACGGCCTCCTGAAAACATGGTCCTAAACTCCTGATCAGCTGATGAACAGCCTGTTTGAGATTTAATGCAGTTTTTAATAAATCACCTCCTCTCTATAGTTTATCTCTTGCTCCTGTTTCTTCTTTTATCATTTTAAACCTCTACGTATAACCTGCTTACCACCCACTGGAGCCAAACCTGACTTCTTGTACTTTTTCCTCTGATCTCAAAATTTTGTTCAGGGAGTAGATCAGCTGAGTCTTTCTTTCTTTCTTGGGTTAAAAGTCCAATAAAGTGGATGCTGTCTCCCTTTTCCCGTCCTTATGCTTGTTTCTTTGTACTGTTCGCACAAATAAACACAATTACCAGTTTCTTATTGGACCAGTGTGATCACACATCAAACGCTGACCCAGAATGCACTGACAGGATCCCTGCTGCCCGAAAAGGGAGAAGAATGCACGCACGCGGTCACTCCCCATCACTTCTTGCCAGCTTGGTGTAAACTGAGTCACTAAAGGGCATAAACGGACTTCACTTTAGTGTAAATAAACCGCTTGACTCGCGTAAAAGAAGGATGAACTCATTACTCTGACGCTGTGAAGGCGAGCTCCTCTGCACCTTGTGAAGAGGAATGCTTTGGCAGGGCGGCAAAAATGCAGCAGACGATGAGGGAAAAGCTGATCCTCGAGTCTGAAAAATAAAATGTTTCTGTTTGTTTTTGATCAGGGGCAGAAAGGAGATCATGGACTGTCCCCTGGTCTGGCCCCTAAAGGATTCAAAGTAGGTCTTTTCTTTGATTAACCTTCATTTTCTTGCAAACTCAGTTTTGCAAATCTGGTAACGTGACCTCGTTTGTCTGTTTCAGGGAGAGCCCGGTGCACTCGGCCCTCCTGGACTGCCTGGCCAAGCTGGACGAAAGGTACAGCATCTTATTTACTCTCATGCTTCTTTGTTTGTTTGTGTTTAAATCTACGAGGAAGATGTTGACACACCGCAGAAACCCCTGGCTGGGTCCCACATGTGTAAAAGTTCACCGGTTTGCGCCTCCTCTGTTTCTGCTTCTGTTCTAAAAATGTTCACAGACATGAATCAAACACCTTGAATGAATGAGCGTCTGAACGAGCAGAGTTATGTATATCAGGGACCAGTAAATCAAACGTACACCGCGCTCTTCAGCTGCCTTTGAGGTGGGAAATCTGTGATATAGCAGCTTTCAGAAGCTTCAGCCAAACATGGATGTTTGAGGCCTTGTTTGGAAAGCAGCCGCACATAACGCGGGCGTCAGGGAGCACACCTGCGTCGGGGTTGGTTCGAATATCTCGGCTGTTACATCACCAGGCCTTCAAAGTGATGACGGAAATGGAGGTGAGCTGAAGTTTACAGAGTGAAACTTTCTTGCGTGTTATGTCACCGACTCTGCGGAGAACAGATCCCGTCAGAAACTGGGCCAAGTGTGGCTCTGTGATCTGGATGTCTCTGTGATAGTTTGTCTACATTATTTGACTTCTTAACATGCCGCTGAGCTGCCTGAGCCTGACAGGGTGATGGTAAGCAGCATGTTTTTCCGTGGCCTCGCGCATTTTATCCTTGGCCCTTTTCCCAAAGCCAGTTATCCCCCTCACAGTAATTACACATCTCAAGTGGGCCAGAGCCGGCTGGATTTCCTTCTATGCAGAGCGAGCAAATTACACAGTACTCCACAGCCCACTTTGTTTTTCCACATTGTTTTTCTTTAAGACAATGTTTTGCCTTTCTGCTTCTTTCTTACACATGAATATTTCTGTCTTTCTGCAGCCTCTGATGACTTTTGATCAATATTTCTCTTCCTGCTAAACCTTTAAACTTAATTCTGTTAAAAAATAAAGCTGCAAAAGATCTTTTAAACTCTCTTTAGGGGAAAAACCAAAAACAGAATTTAAAGTGTCTAAAAAGTACTCAGACATTAATAGCTCCTCTATTCTCATTGATCACTCAGAAATTTGTTCAGACATGCTTGATGTGAGTGTTCCCAGGAGGCTGGTGGGAACTTTGGTCCAAGTTGGTCCATGGTGGGTTCATGAAGGACATCCACAGACTGAAACCAGTTGAATTTATGTAGACAAGGGCACACAGACAACACAGGGGCGCAAAGACAAGACAAGGTGCACAGAGAGACAAGGGTACACTGACAAGACGAGGGTACACAGACAAGACTAGGGTTTACAGAAAGAAGGGGGCGCACCAACAAGACAAGTGCATGGACATACAAGAGGGCACACAAGACAAGGGCGCACAGACAGGATGAGGGTGCACAGGGAAGACAAGGGTGAGCAGACATGGGGAGGGCGCACAGACAAGATGAGGTCACACAGTTAAGCGTGAACCAACAAGACAAGGGCGCACAGATGAGGGTGCATGTACAAGTTGAGGGCACACAGCAAAAATGAGGGAACACAGATGAGGGCGCATACACAAGACAAGGGCACACAGACAAGATGAGGGCAAACAGACAAGAGGAGGGGGTCACACAGTCAAGGGTGCAAAGACAAGATAAGGCCACACAGACGAGGCTGCATACACAAGACGGGGCACAGAAAAGATGAGGGCACCCAGAAAAAATGAGGGCTCACTGACAAGGGCCCATCGACAATTTGTTGGTGCATAGACGAGGGCACACAGACAAGATATGGGCACACAGATGAGGGCGCAAAGACAAGATGAGGGCGCAGACAGAAGAGGGTACTTAGACATGATGAGGGCACACTGACAAAATGTAGGCACATAAATGAGGTGTGCAGACACAAGATGAGGGTGCACAGCAGGATGAGGGTGCACAGACAAGATGAGGGTGCAAAGACAAGATGAGGGTGCACAGCAGGATGAGGGTGCAAAGACAAGATGAGCGTGCACAGACAAGATGAGCGTGCACAGACAAGATAAGGGTGCATAGACAAGATGAGGGTGCACGGACAAGACAAGGGCTCACAGACAAGATGAGGGTGCACTGACAAGATAAGGGCGCACAAACAAGATGAGGGCGCAGACAGAAGAGGGTACTTAGACATGATGAGGGCACACTGAAAAAATGTAGGCACATAAATGAGGTGTGCAGACACAAGATGAGTGTGCACAGACAAGAAAAGCGTGCACAGTCAAGATAAGGGTGCATAGACAAGATGAGGGTGCACGGACTAGATGAGGGCACATAGACAAGAAAAGCATGCACAGACAAGATGAGGGCACACGGACAAGATGAGGACACGCAGACAAGATGAGGGTGCAAAGACAAGATGAGGGCAAACAGACAAGATGAGGGTGCAAAGACAAGATGAGGGCAAACAGACAAGATGAGGGTGCAAAGACAAGATGAGGGCATGCAGACAAGATGAGGGTGCAAAGACAAGATGAGGGTGCACATAGAAGGTGAGGGTGCACAGACAAGACAAGGGGGCACACCCAGACGAGGATGCACAGACAAATGAGGATGCACAAACAACAAGAGGGGGCAAAGACAAGATGAGGGTGCACACACAAGAAAAAGGCGCACCGAAAAAAGATTATCACTTTTCCTTGATCTGATAATTCGCCGTGCTGCTGAGATATGTTGTTTTTTTGTCATGTTGATATGGAGAAAGGAACAGTTACATTCACAGTAAGCCAGCAGGCTGTTAAAGACTGACTGTATGTTTCTCACTGTGTTTATTGTAGAGCAGTAAAATGTTTGCTGGCTGTCTGCAGCAGCTGCTGATTCCTATAAACAACATCCTCACAACAGCTCTGCCATCTTTGCTTTTAGTTACCTCCTGACTCTGGAAGAGGCTGTGTACATCCACTCCAGGAGGTCACAAATTCTCCCAAATTCCTGTTAGGAGGAGAAACTGCAGAAACAGCACTGAGGCTGTTCTAAGACACAAAGAGTCACCACAGAAACCCAAATCTATGAAATTCATACCTCAGATTACCAAACAGGGGGACCCACCCTCAAACCAACGGAGTGAGTTAGCGTTCCTGTAATCTAATGCAGCCTGCTGACTCTTTTGTTGTGAGTGAAATGAGAACAAAGGACGTTTGCTGCGTTACCTGACACTCTCATTGTTTTGGCAACATCTGCTGAGATAAACAAAACCATGAGTAGTCTGTTAGAATCACTTTTACTCTTTCATTACCCATTGAAGGGGCTTTTTAAGAGTCTGAACATGCTTTAAACAGCATGACTATTTCCAGGGACATGGTGAAAAGTTTGATATTTTAATGGTTTTGTACGTAAACCTGAAAAAAAACGCTAACCGACTCCACCTAGTGTTGGTTACGAGATGAGCCTCTTGAGGAACTTTCACCTAGAGCAAGGGTCTCCAACCTGCGGCTCTTTGACTCCTCTGCAGTGGCTCCTTATAGCTTAAAAAAAAACATTGAAGTAAAGAATTTATATATTTTTTACAGAGCATATTGATAATTCAAGACATCGGCACTAAATTAAATCATGTTTTAACATTTTGTTGAACTAGATCTGCATCACAATTGTCAATAAAGCCTATCTCCTCTACTTCACCTCCAACAACATCAACAGCCCACCAACTTTCCATGCACCTGTGGCTAACCTGAGGTTTTACAGCCCTGGTAGGAAAACAAAATCTACAAAAAGACAAATCTGGAAGAAAATACAGATTTGAATTCTGTGTGGATGAAGTCATTTAACTGCCAATGAGGCTAATTATTTTACATGCTTGATTCGTGGCAAGACACTGGCAAAAAATAGAAATGATTAGTTGTGCAATATAGTCAATATTTGTTTTCAAATTCAAGTTTTATTTCAATTTTATTTTTAATTTAAAGAAATTTCATTTTTTTGCTTTTGCAAATTTTTTTGAATTTCAAAATTGTTTGAAATTTTTGCACATTTTTATCATGTTTTGCAAATTTTTGAAATTCATTTTTTGTTATCTGCAAACATTTTAAAATTTATTTTGGAAATTTTAGCAAATTAATTTTATTTTTTTTTTATCTTAAAAAAAGATTTACAATTACATTTTATTTTTGGCAAATTTTTTATATTTTATTCATTTTTTGGCCACTTTAAAATTCTATCCATTTTGTGAAACTTTTGCAACTTATTGAAATTTTTTGCAATTTTTTTTTATTCTTTTTTTTGCAAATTTGAATTTTTTTGAAACTTTTGCAAATTTTTAAAAACACAAAACTCAGACATTGTATGTACAATTTCTTAAATTCAAACACTTCTTATTTAGATAATTTTTCAGACTCGATATAGAGAATTTTATGCACTTCATTGTCTTATTGTGAAGGTAATGCATATATTTGGGATCCTGAATGACTTTAATCCAGGTGAGCTGAAGCAAAGTGGCTCCAATTAAAGTAAAGGTTGCAGACCCCTGACCTAACTAGATCACATTTTGTGAATATGTTCAGATTTCTGAGACCTTAAAAAAAAGGCTTTTAACTTCATAGTGACATGTCAACAGGAAGTGAGATATTGTGGAAAATGTGCGAAAATGACCCCTTTTGGCTCATTTTCTGGGATCATTTCGAGATCTTGATCTTTGTGTGTTTCACCACAAAACTGGAAGTGGTGTGTATCTATCTCTAGACCCAAACTGACCATGTGTGAAGTTCAAGGTCTGACAAATCCTAATAATATCTGTGTTTCACTGTCATAGCGCCCCCTAGCTACTGCAGGGAAAGTCATACTGCTAATGGAGCAAAATCTCCCAGCCTGTCAAACATATCTGGGTCATTTTGATTCAAACATCCTTGTAATGTGTTGAACAAAAGTTTTCACCTCCTTCTTGAACTCAGTTTGAGATTTCAGATTTGTGGTTGGAATAAATTCCAGAAAGAAACAAAAACTTGATCAGAAGTCCTGTGAAAGGTCAAAGCATGTTCTGAGGATTAAAAACTGATGAGAAAACCTTTGCAGGAACCTCCTGACCTCACTCAGACTCTTCAAACAAAGACACACACACACACACACACCCCTGTCTTCATTTGGGACACAATAGCATGAGTGCAATAATGTGCTGGCCGGAGCTCCAACAGTCTGTTATGCAATCATAGAGCGCTGACTGTGAAAACCATCTGGTCTGCTCAAGGCTCCTTTTTCTGAACTCCAGTCTCCCCACCACACCGAGCGGAGGAAGACCTCTGCTCGCCGTGAGTGTGAGTCATGGGAAAAACTGATATTTCTCCTCGTGATTATCGAGAATCTTTGCTGGGTGTGGACCGACATCCCGGCAGGGATTAAGTCGGTTCTCCTCCTTTCCTAAGATTAACTCAGGTGGGATTCCCGCGTATTTCTTTACTCCTATGACACACACATCCCTGAAAGTAACTGTTGACAGACGAACAAAGTATTAAACTGTATTTTGTATCCAAGAAGCCAATCGGCCTGGCTCTGCTGAAAGCCACCAGACACCTCATTGCTTGCAGCTGTCGCTAACTCACTGAGACTTTTTTGATCATACCACAAAACTGAAAGCCAAAACTCCTTACAGGGCAGTTTTTTTATTCAAATTACGCTGAAATTCCATCATCTGCCACAGATTCAGCCAGACATTTGTTCTCTTGTCTGCTCCGGTAAAAGTCTGACCCGCCGCTGCTTTATGGACCCTCTCTGCAGAGTTTTCTGCTTGTTTCTTTGGCCTGCTGCCAGAAAAAAGCCCTCCTCATGTGGGAAATGTGTAAAGATGTCATGGTGAGGTTGCCTGGGAGTCAGGCAGCGGTCTGCGCTGTAAAGTTTAGAGAAACGTGTGCGCGTGTGTGTGTGTTTGAGTGTGTGAGCGTGTCAAACCAAAACACGCTGGAGAGTATTATATTCTTGGAGCGGTGTGGCGTTTACACCGCCAGCTCTTGATCATGGCATGTTGGAAAAGCGCTCCATTTTTTATTAGCTGTGCAGCCGTCAACTTTTCCTTCCTGCTCCTTTGGGTTGTGTAACAACATTTTCTACCTTTATTTTCTAATGTGTGCAGGAAAAAAGCTGTGTTCCTACATCTATGTCCAGGTTTGACTGCTTCACAGAACAGCAGAGAACTTTCAGCATGGCATTCTTTACAAAAGACATGTTTGGTGTTTGTGTCCACATTTTACTCAAAGAAAAGTGATCCCTAAGGCAAAAGTTGTCAGAAAAACATTAGCTATTAGTATTAGCACATGTATTCAGCCTCCTGTTTTGCCATCAGTGCTAAACATGAGATTTAGCAGCAAGAAAATGAAGGTTTGGTGAACGGAGCACCCTGGGTGGGGGTGGGAGCACTCACTCTAAAACTTTTTTAAAACTCAACTAAGAATACACTTCAAAAAACTGAAATCTCATCAAGTGTTTTTGTCTTATTTTGAGTACAAATTGTTTTATTATACTTGATATGGGCCACATTGAACTGATCAGTTCAGAAAAATGTCTCATTTCAAGTTATTTAAAGACAAAATGAGGTCTGAATTGCTTGTAACAAGTAAAAAAATGTTTTCCATTAAACAAAAAAAAATTACCAAAAATTTGGCCTGTTATTTTAGTTTTTAATTTTTTAATTTTTTTTATTTTTTATTTTATTTTTTTTTAACTTGTTTCAAGGAATTCAGACCTCATTTTTTCTTTAAACAACTTGGAATAAGACGTTTTTCTGGACTGGTCAGTGTAATGTGGCTTATATTAAGGTTGAAACGTCATTTTCTACCGAAAATAAGACGGAAAAAAAAACTTGAAAAGTTTCAGTTTTTCCAGTGTGTCTTTTTTTTAGTTTTATTCTTTTTTTTACCTTTTAACCATTTTTAACTTACTTATTTATTTTATCAACTTACTAATCCATTTGCGCACATTCAAATCCAGCCTCCGGACCATTCAAAGCGCTTTGCACTGCTAGTCTAATTCACCCATCCACACCACATTCACACACTGATGGTAGAGGATTTCCTTTTGGAAACCATCAGTTCTATCTACCACATTAACACCCATCCACCCACCACTGATCAACAGTGGGAGAAATTCAGGGTTCAGTGTCTTGCCCAAGGACACTTCGACATGTGACTGCAGGAGCTGGAATCGAATCCCTGACCTTCCAATTGAGAGGGGACTACTCTACCACTGACTACTCTACTCTAACAGGCAAGTGAAAGAAAAAGTCACGTGCAGGCTCATGGCTGGATTGAAAAGTACGGAGAGGTTCCAAACAACTTAGAGTAATGCTATAACCACTTTATGACACCAGATGGCCTACTTGAGTCATTGATATATAACAAAACAGTACATCAATGTCACGTGACGTGATTTTTTTAAAATTATATATGTTTATAAGTTATACACTCAATTTAATGTTATTGGCACAGGAAACCTGTAAAGCTACTTTTTGTACAGAGAAAATTCATGGGAGTTATTGATAAGAGAATTAGGGCTGCAACTAACGATTATTTTTAGTGTCGACTAATCTATCAATTATTTTTTCGATTAGTCGATTAATCACGATTATTTTGAGTTTCAACCTAATTTGGCCTTTAAAAGGTGCAGACCTTTATAATTCAACCTGTGTTTTGCATTTTTACTGCATTTACCCAGAGTTAGGTTCTCATCTCTGATTGGTCAGCCCTGTGTCACGTTTGTTTGTTTGTTTGTTTGTCTTTATTTCATTCATGATGACGTGAAAAAATATAAGTACTTGGCTATACAAAAAATAAATAGGCTAAATCTCAAACTGAATGAAGCAGGTAACAGGGAAATTAAGTTGTTGTACGCAGTGTTGGACAGACCGCTTATTAGTGACTTTGGGCTCGTTTTCTAATGTTTATTTGCTCATTGGGGCTTTGCTCTCTGTATGATCCCGTCTGACTCTCCCCCAACTCTCCATGACAACGCGTTAAGTTTCGTTTCTCTACATGCGCTACTTCCACTTCGCTCATGCACACTCCGCCCCTCCTCCTCCCCGCTGAGTGTTACCGCTGCAGTGTGAGCTTGAGAGTGATAAATTTCCTCTCTTTTCAAAAGTTAGGGGAATTTTTTACACTAGTTTGTCGCTTAGATCCTGAAAAACTGTTGGTAACAGAGAGTGAAGGAGACTCTCTAGATCACGTTATCAGACGCTAAACCCCGGGAGCTGTCAGGCTGTCCAAGCCGGAGATGCAGAGCCTCCGTCAGCGCACAGCGCTCTCTGGGAGTGGAGATTTTTCCTCATCAATATTCCTCACGTATGAACTTAGTGATCTTTTCCCATAAAAGTATCCAATAACACAGCACCTCATGCTGTGAACTGAAGTTACAGATGAGTATTACCCCCTGGTATTTGATTTCACCATGTGACAACAACAATAAAAACAATAATACGACGCGTCGACTATTAAAATTTGCGTCGATGAATTTTTTTCGTCGACGTAGTCGATTATGTCGACTAATCGTTGCAGCCCTAAAGAGAATAGATAAAAATTTTGATCCATTGGCAAAATCTTATCAATACCCATCCCTACTCTCAGCTGTCATGGGAATACCTTGGTATACCCTCAGAGGAGCTGATGGAAGTGTCCAAGGGTCGAGGCCTCTAGTCTTTGCTAATGACACTGCTGGGCCTGTGAACTGGACCTGAATAAATGATGGAAGATGCCTGGATGGATAGATGGATGGATGAACGTTAAAGAAAGCACAGACCTCTCTTTTCATTTTGTGGTAGCATAATGGATGCACAGGCACACTGCTTTTCAGATTAAAAAAAAATGTGTACCTTACTTATGAAACATAACACTACTCCAATACTCCATCATTTCTGCTGAAGTTAGTCTGTGCACAGATGAGACTCCAAACTGTGTCTCCTCTCTGCAGAGCCGGTCTGGTACGTGTTACACAAATTAAAAGTGTTTCCTCTTCACGCTGAGCGAGAACTAATGCAGAGTATGATCCTCTGCCATCTTTGTGTCAAACCAAAGGATTAACAGAACCGTGAAAGCCGTCCAGTTTTCCTGAACGCTCATGCACACACCTTCACGCGGCCTCTCGGGACAGACTTCCCTCCTTTCTGCTTTTACTGTACTCAGCTGTTTCGGCCTTTCGCTGGAAGGCACAGACACATTCTTCTGTCCTTTTGTGGCTGCAGATTTTTGGCTCCAGCCTGAGACTCATCTATTCTAAAAATCCAGCCAGAGATGTCCAACTCCGAGCACGTCGAGCCAGTAGAAAAATAGACAAATAATCATCATTGAGTAAGTTTGAGGAGCTGCAGCGAAGCGGCGTCTGATTAAATTACTGAGGACAACGAAACAGCATCTGGCTTTAGTTGTCCGAGGCTGCAGGAGACAAAAAATGATTCTGTGATTTTAAGGCTTTTATTGGACTCAGGAACAGGCTGTGACCACTGGAACTGCTCGTTGCAGCCATTAGTGAACACATAAGTTTAGTCTTCCTGTAATAGTTTGAGTCGTTCTTACGTCATGGTGACAGCAGAGGCTTGAGTCAGCGTTTAACTGGAACCACGTTGTGAAATATTCCCCATAACTTTCCAATCTGAAGTTCTGACTGTATTTCTTTTAGTTATGATGATAACTGGACCAGTCTTTGCACGCCAGCAGGATGATTCAACAGTTTTAAGCACGTCAGTCTCACTCTGCCTCAGTTTATAACCCTGCTTCACAAACAGATGGCTCCATCATTTGATTTGCAAATCCTTTAAATCTGGATTGAAATTCCACTCGAGCTCTGAGTTACAGTTTTTTTTTTTCATTGATTGAACTTGATTCAATTTGAATAAACGAATAAATAAAGCAAGAGTGGAGGATGAATATTGGTTAAAATATTCACAGATGAAGAGGGAGGGAACACATTTCACATGTGTGGAGGGGCTGAAATGGTACCACAGTAATGTCAGGGAGTTCAGATACAGAATAAGAAGCAGAAGAGTGGTAGAACATGGGTTAAAACATGGGTTAAACTGTTTGTGTTAATGTTGATTCTAACCCACAGTCGGCAGTTATTCTGCAGTGGTCAGTTCAAATGTGACAGTCTATCAATAAAATGAAAAACAACCAAAAACCTAACAAGAATATCAAGGAAGTCTTTATCAGTCTTCTCCTCTTCTCCATCCAGCTTCAAAAAGTGACGAATCATTTTTTGTCCTCTACCTCTTGAAAGTATTTTCTCACATCTCTGCTACAAAATTAGTAATAATTAGACGTGGTCGATATAGTTAATTCATTCATGTTTTAACAGAGGTATGATGAGCCAATCATATCTGGGAAGAAGGGATGTAAATATAATCATTTAGCACTCACAGAGTGATTTATCAAACCTGAAACTGTTATCAGTTGCTGTTTTAGCATCTATATTTTGAATGTTTGAAAGGCAGGTGCAAACCGGCACAGTGTCACACACAAACAGCTGCAGTCATTGGTGTAATGAAAGACAAGGGGGAGAATCTTCCATGTGCGAATCAACACAGTTGGACTGTCAGAAATAAAAATAATGGAGACAAATTGTCTACCCAACAATGCCATTTCTGAGCTTTGATTATTTTAACTGGGGCTTTCTTTCTGGAGAGCACAGGAGATGAACCTCCCTCTTCATCCGCCGGCGGCTCAGTTGCTGCTTACAATATGTCTGATTTCTCGCCACTTTCTCTCTCCAACTCTCTATGGTGATGGCAGGTAGCAAGCGCTAAACCCTCATTTAAAGAGGGAAATTTGCTCCTGTTATCAATTATGCACACAGTCATAGTCAATCACCTGCAACACGCCCACTAATAAAGTAAAGTAGATGTTTCTGTTTTATTTCTCGAAAGTAGTTGTATAATGTTCCTCAGTACATCTGTCATGTTCAACCTCTGACAAAAAATAAACCAAGTCAAAAATGACCTGATGTCTTCACAACTCACTATTGAGTAACAGAGCATTAAAGCTTGAAAACAGTTATTTGGTTTATATCGTGATGGATATCGATATTGACTGATATGAAAAAAGTATCGTGATAGGAAGTTTTTTTTTTTCATACAGCCCAGCCCTACTCAAAATCCTTATCTTCTTGGATCTTAATGTTAAAAAAACAACAACAAAAATCTAAGGAGTTAGTCATTGATTTTAGAAATAATAGTGCATAGCCAAAAAAACAGCCAGAAACATGGTGAACCAGTCCAAATAGTGAAAAGGTATAAGTAGTTAGGAACCACATTTGACTCTCATCTCACATTTGATAAAGACACAGAGTCACTTGTCAAACGTGGACAGCATACCACTAAACATTAGACGTCTGATGAACATGCAGATCTCGCCTATATTGCTTACACCATCCAAGACCAGTTCTGGACGTCTACTCAACTTTCACATTAGGTCTTCTGTTTGAACCATGACCCAACTTCGACGTTTGTTTACAGTTCAGCATTTGAACGTCAGGAAGGATGTCCTTTCAGTGTCATTTTGGACATCTAACCGATTACCCCTCTTCCATTTGCTCACTCAACCTCTGGTCTATGACCCCCCTTAAGATTGCATCAGTCACTGAAACCACCTAGCCTCTTTCTGTAGTGTGCAGTAAAGGGACTCCACACTCCCACCTACAGAATGTACGCTGTGAAAACTGTTACCTCATGTGCCTTGGTACTCTACTTTCTTTTGACTTGACCATTTTTTCTGCAGAAATGTTTCTTTTCTCCTTGATATTTTTTTAATTTTACATAGGGATGTCCTAATCAGGTACACTGATCGGTATCTGTGCCCGATGTGGCTATTTTTGGAGGAATGGATAGCATCAGATTTCAGACCTGGTCGGGACTGATTCGGGACTACTTCTCTTTGGAAAGCAATGATAGTAAAACAGCGTCTTGCAACATTTGTAAAGTGAGGGCTCCTCGAGGAGGTACCAACAGGGCTCACTTTAATACAACAAATATAATTCATCATTTACTACAGAATCACCAAATGGAGTACGGATTTATCAGAGAAAGGTATTGGTATAGCGATATGCCAAAACATATCATGAAAAAATCGGATCATGTCAAAAAATCTGTGTCAGGACATCCCTACTTTTACATTTGACTTATTCTTGATTCTAAACTCTTGTGTTTTACACTCAATATTGACTATTTTATACTTATGTTAACTATAGCGCCATGGGCCCTTGAGCAAAGAACTACCTTGAACCTTGAATCTAATACTTGGCCTGCATGTTTGTTTCTGTTTCCTGTTTTCCACTCTGAAATCATGACGTCTTGTCCTGTAGCAGTTAATTTTTGGAAGCTTCATTTGGCTCAGCAGCAGGTTTGAAGTGGAAATGCACCCATATTTTTCTCCTGATCTCCTCATGGTGGCGCCATGTCAGGATTAAGAGAGCATCATGATGACTTTGTTAATGTGTTTTAATAACTTTGGCCACCACTACATATGTACATACTCCTCCTGCAGGCCTGTACCGGCTCACTTCGGGCCCCTCGGTGTGGAGATGTTTGTTTACTCTGCTCTGAAGTTTCATACATCAGCCTGTGGATGCCTGTGGTTGACTTGCTCTGCTGCAGACAGGACAGGGCAGCTGGTGGCTAATGACTTCACACTTGAGGGGAAAAGACGTGTTCTTCCCCTCACATGACTCTGTCTCCACTGTAGGCCTTGATTGTTGAAAGATTAATACCCTTTGTCAGCAGCTGGCGTGCTCATTTGAGACCACAGGGCATGAAGGTGACCATTAATTACTCTTTTGGGTTCATTTGTTCTCCTCTAATTGGCTCAGGCTTTAATTAATGGAAGATTGCCGTGAATTGTTTTGTCAGAGTGCATTCATGGCAACGATTAGACAAACTGAGGGCCAGGCAGCTGTGCTGCAGGAATAAATAAAAACGCCATTGTTCTGGTGTAGAATCGTAAAGTGTTTTATTCGGGGTTAACCAGCCATTGCTGCTGATAAGTGGTCTATTTGTTTCACAGCTATTACATTTGTCCTTGCTGTGGAACCTTTAAATCCGAACCCTTTAGGTCTTTATTAAGTCATTTTATTGAATAATTCAGAAGGAAACAAAGTCAAGTACCTCTGAGGTGATTGGGAAATCACTCAGCAGAATTTCAACCCCTGTAGTGTTGACTGAAATGGTTTTAGCTCAACTTAATGAACTTATGAGGAGCAAAAATCCGCTTAAATTTGTCTGTTGGCGTAATATTTCTTCCTTACACCAACATAACCCATTTTTTCTGCAAAGTGCACCATGCAAAGTTGAGTTTCCTGTGAATTTTTGATCAGAATGACACAAAACTGCATATCGCTCATGATGCAAACAGCTTTAAGTGTTGGTTTTTCTCTCCACAGGGACAAAAAGGTCACCCTGGTCCATCTGGTCTGCCTGGAGAACCTGTGAGTACTTCACTGTGATTTGTTTTACTGTAAATCACTCGTCGTCTCTCGAGTTTAACAAATAACACACGCAAAGCAAAGAGCTATCTCTGCAGTAACAAGACCCAACCATAAGACAGCAAAAGACGACTTCCCAAACTGCAGGAGTTTACAAAACCGAGGCTTCACATGTGCCTGACACACTCCCTCCTCCGTGTCTTGCAGGTGTTATCACGCTCGCTGTGTTAAATCTGTTTGTCAGTGTTTGTTTACTCATAAAAAAGACGAGCCAGACACACTTCCCGTCAGAGTCCAGCACGTCTTTCCATTTCAAGTCACAAAACAGGCAACATGAGGAGAGGAAGAGAGGGAACGCTTCAGCAGACCCTCCAGAACGATAACAAAGAGGCGTACGCAGAGAGTCGGCAAAGACAGGAGAGACGTGAGACGTTAGTTGCTGGAATCTTGGCGGGAGAAGTTTTTTGGCAGAGGAACAACTGGGCTAAATAGTTTGGACACCCCTAGGTCATTCCTCCTCCTCCTCCTCCTCCTCCTCCTGGTTTTCTCCCTCCTTCCTGAGCCCAGATCCGGTGTACTATCTCTGAGAAAAATGTGCTGTGTCACAACGATAAAAACGGCCTCTCTGTGGGAAATGACTCAAACGGTTTGAGAAGCAGAGGAGTCTGCTCAGATTGCATCCTGGGAGTTGTTGTTTTTGTTAATGAACTTCATTTAAATGTTTTGTCATTCTGCGATGATAACTGGCGACACCTTGTGATAGAAACACATCACTTCTGTCCCAGCATTCCTCATCTTATTCCCTGCTTTTGCACATCATCATAGTTTCCCCTAAGATTCATCAAAACATCAAACAGTTTATGGAACTATAGTCTCTTAAAAATGTATTTTTCCAGTTGTTTTTCCCAGTCCCTGGTTGTTTTGTGTTATAACCACTATTGGTTTTTGTCAGGCGTCTGAAAGCTGTTAGCTCTGTGCCCCTAAATAACAAAACACTTCCATAATAACATAAAAACACGCCAGATCAGATGAGGAAGCAGGAGTGCCAGTTGCTGTTAAAACGAGTATGGAGCTGTGAGATTCAGAGCTGGAGAAAAACAGAGATCGTGCAGCACCAAAGATTTCTGAGAGAAACTTCCTAACAAAAAATGTGCGTGGTAAACCTCAGGGCCAGTTGATCAAAATGGTCCAGATTTGGAAATCCCATTTCTTGCTATCCAGGAACAGGTAATCTGTCTCAGTTTTGTGCCGGTTTTTCAAAGCAACATTGGATTGGATCACCCTGATACAGATACACAGTTTTTAAGATTACCAAATCTGGATTACCAGTGCTCTAAATGGGACGACATATCATAATGTAAGCTGGTAGAAGAGCCAACATAGCGTCATTGTGGGTGTTTTTTTTATTTTGAGAAAAAAACAAAAATAACATAAACATCCACTTCTTTTATTATTTCTTTCAAAATTCCTTAAAAAAACAAAGTGGGTATTTTGAAAATGTCTGCAATGTTAAAAAAAGAGGCTCCAATAGTTGAGACCGTAGGATGCTGTAAAGCAGATGTAATTGCTGTAACGTATCTAGTTGTGCACGTGTTCTGTACTAGAGCAAAGTGTGGCTGCTGTTCTACATCACTGGATCATACCTTATCTTATCATTCTCTCATCAACTTTATAAGGTTGGGTGCACTTATAGTGCTTGGTTTTACTCTACTTTGGCGTTGGGCAGCAGTTTTGGCTTTATGATGGCTTACATGAATGATTGGTTGACAGGATTGGCTAGAATTCCCGATCACTGATACTTTAAAACAGGGGTGGGCAATTAATATTTACCAGGGGCCACATGAGGAACCTGAATTGTGTCAGAGGGCCACCAACTTTCTTCATCGTAAAATGCTCTAAATTAAATATTTTGAATAGCTAGAACTGATAATCAGAAGAATAAAGCACTCTGTAAATGTTTATATTAGGTGATGTAAAATTGTGGTGTATAGGTCAAGTAAAAAAAAAAACAATTATTGAATCCTAAAATGAAAGAGAAAATGTCTCACTTTTACCGATTGAGAGTGCTGGCAGACTGCTAACACTCCTGAATACCGAGGGAATCTCCCATTTTAAACCCTTTCTCCAGCTGTTCTCTTCGCTTGTGATTTCTCCTGATAGTCCCCAAAATTGAAGTATGCTCCTGTGATCGCTAATATTTTACTAAGTCAAATCAAGTCCCGTACTTGGGCGTTATATCGAAAACTCAGAAACCATCCACCCCCCTCTTTTAGTTGGTTTGATCCAGAGACGCTGCAGAAGACCTCAGAGACAGATAACGGTGCAGAACTTATTGATGAAGACTTTATAAGAGCCTTAGCTGTTTTCTATCTTTCTTTTTTGGTGTTGACATGACATGTCGTGAGTTAAACTAACGTAGCTCTGCTCTAACGTAGCATCCTCTTCAATCAGGAAAGAGCAGCGTGAATTTTATAGTGAGAAGGTTGACTCTAAAATAGTGAAACGCGTATCTTAAAGTTTTGTCTTTGGTGTGTGATGCGCATACGAGCTGCGTGTGTACGCAACAGTGCTCTCTCTTCAGAACAGTAGAAAGTTCAGGTGGAGGAGACTGACTGAGCCAGTGAAAGAGAGGGAGAATTCAATCCACAATGTCTTGTTCAGTGCCTGTGATATATGGAGTATTAAGACATATGCAGCCGCACAAGTTTTATGTTTATGATTGGCCTCACGAGGGCCGGACAGGGATGCACAAAGGGCCGGATGTGGCCCGCGGGCCGTAGTTTGCCCAGGTCTGCTTTAAAATAATACAAAAAAGCATCCGGATCTGATACTAGGGATGGTGACATCCCTATTGAGTTGGGATGGATACCTTTCACATTTGAAATGATACGTATCGATGCCCAGTACCTGGCAATCAGTATCAGTACTCAGCAGTACCAATTTTCAGTATTTTTTGTGCTTATGTGGTAAAACAATAAACAAATATGTTTGTTTAACAATAAAATATAGTTTTCAATTTGTAACCTTGCAATGCTGTGCTGATGTCCAGCATGAACATCTCCTACTCTTCCACTCCCTCAGAGTCACAAGGATACATTTAGGTACCTGAACATGGTACCTTTTGATTCCACATGAATTGGTACCTGGTACTTTTGACAGAATTCAGTACTAGGGCTGCACCATATGGCCAAAATCCAATATCTCTATTTTTAGGCTATATCTCAATACACGATATATATCTTGATATCATGATTTCTCCTCTAAATCACTATATTAATGTTAAATCCAACCCTTTGATGCATAAAATGACATCAGTTTAATGATTCAAGCAGACCTTTCAGGAGGATCTTTAAAATTTGAATGCAAAAAGGGGAAATCTCAATCAGGTAAAGTTTGGCAAACCTTCTGTTTCAAACCAATCTTCATGTAGTTAAATATTTTTAGTTCCAGTAGACTAATTCATTCAGATTTATTCACAAAACAAGCCCGGGGAACCCACAACCTGCGACTGATGCAACGTGCAGGCGGAGCGTGGTGCTCGCTGTGAGAGGAGCACCGACAGAGCAGCAGAGAGTGAAACGAGCGAATCACCGAAGAGAATTACGTTCTGACGTCTGAAAACATGTAGGTTACTGTTTATGCTCGATGGTCGTGATACAGCCATCTTATACATCTCATCTGCAAAAACCTGCGATACATCGAGTATATTTGATATATCCCCCAGCCCTAGTCGGTACCTGTAAAAGTACCTAATTCAGTACCCATCCCTACTGTTGATTGACCCTCATGTGTTTCACCTGTTTAATTGTCCCACTACCTTTGAGGTCTCTGTGTTTCTTGTGGTTTTTTGTAGCCACAGTGCCAACAGGCAGACCAGTTTGAACCAATCAGAATCCAGCATCTTTCCAGTAATAGCTTTCTGATTTATGCTCTGAATTCTACCACATTTACAGCTACTACTAAGATTTCTGCTCGGCCATCCATGCATCCAAATGAAAAATAACAAAACGTGCATTTTTTTATGCTGTGTCAGATTCTACCAGAGCCACATGTATCTTCACTGATGCTCGTTCTGTTCAGTCTTTGCTGCTGCTCTCCCTGCCTTCATGAAAACAAGGGTCGGTGTGCTCTCCTCACCTCAGGCTTTAGCATTCCACCTCGACACGTGGAAGGGCAGGGGGCGCCCCGTCACTTCTTAATCCAGTTCTCCTCTTCCCGTACACGCAGAGTGGAGGGTTGTGTTTGGTCTGGTCTCACCACATGGAGGGAATGACTCACGCCGTGTTGTGCGTTGATGAGGAAACGTATAACAGCAAATCTGTGCTCACAGTGGTCTTAGCAGCACGTGGCTGGACCGCGTTATAATAACACTTACTGTCGGATTAATCCAACGGTTAGAGGGGCGACGTCTGCAGCGGGACTGACGAGACAGAACAAAAGGTCTTTATTGAGAAGCTGAGAGATTTAAATTCCTCCATAGCATTGCTTTATAAATGAAGAGCTTGTTTCCCTTTCTTATTGCAACCACTGACTCCAACAGGAACCACATGTGCAGAGAGGAAAGCCTTCCTCTGTCTCTGTCCATCCTCTGACTGCTCCCTCCTCCCTCCTCTCTGTCTCCGCAGGGCGAACGTGGAGGTGATGGAAGCACGGGGGCCAAAGGCTATCCTGGCAGGCAGGTGCAGTAAATCTAGTGTTGCGGTGCTGGTTGAGCAGGGCCACACACACTCCTACTCACACACACACACTCACAGACAGATAAAGCCATAAATAGAGGTTCAGATAGCATCTTTACCCTGAACGCTGCCTTTTTGGAAACAAAGTGGTCATTATGGCGCTGCGATAAATCACACTTCTGCTCACATAGGAGGGAAATTATAGATTAAACGTGAATGGATTGAATGTTTACTGTAGAAAAGAAAACATTTAAAGATACTGCATTGTGGGAGGAGAGAAAAAAAATCTCAGCCATCGGCGTCTGAAAAACCTAATTTGGCAAATCCAAATAAAATGTTTATAGCAGCTGAATGAAAGAGAAAAGGTTGAGGAAGGGAGACAAACAGCTCTCGGGGAACCTTTAGTTGGTTTCAGCCACAGATGCCCCCGGACCAGAGAGGAAATAAAATGTCAGAAAGTTTCCGTGGTGGAGAAAGAAAAGGTAATAAAAGTGTGACTAATGCCGCAGCTCCCCAGGTAGAAATAAACTTCCCCGTCCCCTTGGACTGAGAATGTCAGTCCGTCCCTCACTTCGAGGAGTTAAACTCGAACGTGAAGCTTCCTCGACGTTAAAAATCTGTTTCCTTTTAGTTTTAAGAAAATTTCAGACTCCATAAACAGCTGGACGACGGCGCTCTCACTCAGGCTTCCTGGATGTTTATGATAGTGCAGGGGTCAAGCGCAGGTCTCAGTGTTTACATCCTGGTTTAAGCACACTTACTGTGTCTGAACTCTGATCCCTGTAGACACTTAGCAGCGTGTGATGGATTAGCTTTGAGCTCCCCCTACCATCTGCGCGCTGTGAATCACCGAGGGCTGCAGGTTTATGTCGAGACGCTGCTTTTAGCTGAAGGGGGCTGAGAGTTGATCTTTAGAGATTCAGGGAGAGGTTTTCTGCTCTGTCTGAGAGAAGCTGATGAGATGCTGCTGAAGTATTTAGGCTGAAACGTTAATAAAACCTAAAAAAAATGCAAAAAATGAGTCATCATCATCAGTTTGTAACCACAGAAATCTGTTGGTCTTCTGTTTTTAGGGGTTACCCGGGCCTGTAGGGAAAATGGGGCCAAAAGGAGTCAGGGTGAGTAGATGATGGAGTGGTGTCAGCTTTGGGTTTGTTTTTAAAATGTAAACTCTCCGAGGAGGTTGAGATGATGTGTTTTATCTGCTGCTGTTAGAGAAAACAGGTTGATTTTCATGTTTTTTAACTCTTTTTTTTTTTCTTCTTGTCATGATTCTTTTACTTATGGAAGCCCATTTCCACCAGAAAACAAACACTTAGTAAAGACTAAGAAAAAGATGACAGTAAACCTTGCAAAATTAAAAAAAAAAATGAAAAAAGGTGAAAATTAAAGATAAAAAGTCATAATGGTGAAAAGAAAGTAAAAATAATAGGATTAAAGGTATATACTATGTAAAAAAAATTATATTGTGAGGAAAAATAAAAAAATAAAAACAGTGTCTCTAGAAGTCAAACTTACGAGAAAAAGAAAAATTATTATACATTATTATTATGAAATAAATATAATTAAAAAAGGAAAAAAATAGTAAAAATAAAGTCTAAACTATAAGATAAAGGTTGTTCTGTAAAAATTATGCAAGTTATGAAATAATGAAATTAAAAGTCAGAATTATAAGATAAAAATACTAAATTTGAATCCTTACCATTAGATAAAATGGGAAAGTTATGGAATGTATATACATGGGGAAAATTTGGTTTTTAAAATTGAGGGCTGAAAATGACAGAAAAAGTCATAATATTGGATTGAAAGTCATGATAATGGTAATAACTAGGCTGAACTATGAAATTAAAGCCATAAATAAACTATTTTAACCTGATGGTTTAATTAAAGGTTGGAAATATCTGCACGAGTTTGCACATTTTATTTAATATTTTTAGTTTTTAATTGTTTTTTTATTTTTATTTATTTTTTTTATATTTCTTCCTAAAAACAATGCACACCCTTTGGACAGCTAGAATAATGCACGGAAAAAAAACACAAAAAAACAAGATAGGAAAAAAAGTTTAACCAATGAGATAAAAGAAAAAAAAAACTTAAGATAAAAGTCAAAAACTAAGATTGAAAAGTAATAACTCATCAAAAGAAAATCATTATTATGTCAGAGTCCTGATTTTGATACAAAAATGTTAAACAAGCTGAACAACAATAATAATAATAATAAAAATAATAATAATAATTATTATTATTATATATTATTTGTAGCACTGGGGTCTGCAATCTTTACTTTTAAAAGAGTCATTTTCCCTGTACTTCCACCAAAGAAAAGCCATCTGGAGCTGCAAAACAACACAGCTTGTAAAGTTTATAAGTTTTATTCTTTGTCTGTTTTTACCTGTTATAACAGAAGAAAACACCAAACAGAAGAGGAAAAAAACCTACTTTGAAATTAATTCAACATCGTAATATGCAGGCTCCGTTAGAGCCCAAAACGTGACGAAGACCCAAAATGTTAATTAAAAAAAGTTATAAAACCCCAAATTTAACAGTATTTTGCCCAAAATATAACAGTTTCTTATATTTGGGGTAGTTGTTATGTTTTAGCATGTAATCTGAGTGTGCACAGGTGTCAGGTTGTAAATCTTTTTCAAGGAAACTTGATGTATGCCATCATCTGCTTTAATCATATTAAACATAATTATCCAACAACAAAATTGTGGCTAGTGAAAATGCTGAGTGGCTAGTAACTCTGGGGAGCTAATAACCACAGTGGCTGGTGAGCACAAAAGTTAATGTCAAGCCCTGAATACAGGTAACAAAGTGCTTCACAATGTACAGTAAAAAACAGGTAAAAATAAACAGCAGACAGTAAAAAAACAAGTAAGACAAGCAGCCAAGCAATAAAGTAAATCAATAGGAGCAAAAACAATAAAATAAGTTGGAACAGTAATGACTTACTTTCTCATAGTTTTGGACCTCTCATCTTTCTTTGTTAACTGGCTGAAATGGCTTCTATATTTACTCTTCTTTGTCTCTTAGTTTTTTTTAATGTGAAATGAGTTTTCAAATCTCTGCTAAATGAATGAACTCCTCATAAACTCCTCTGTATCCTAAACACTTCTCGTCTTCTGTCGTTAACTCCATTATGATAACGACGGCAGGTTTTCCTAATGTGCTGAAAGTACTGTAGAGGTAATGAACTCACTCTTTTTACAGCTTCTTCCTTTTCTTATCCGTGTTAGCCAAATATCATAAAAGCAAACTGCTCTGCCTGAAGAATAGTAAAGCATTGAGACTTCTCATTAAAGGTCAGAGTTATTTATGCTCCTGCTGTTTGGCTGCTCCTCCCCCTTCGTGCACTCAGCAGGTTTGGCAGCGGCGTCTTCAGAGATCCCTGATGCGAGGGTATGTGCCCTTGGACTACATCGTGGAAGCCAGCACCATGCAGTCCATGGGCATATACACTTGCCTCAAGGCGTGACTCTTCTGGATCGTTCTGCTGCAGTGAAAAGACTGTGACAGATCAAAGCGTCTCTGCTGAAGTCTTTAGACGTGAAACTTCTTCTCAGTGTCCATCATCCCCTCTTTCTGCTCCTTCACCCATCTTTTATTCATCTCTCCAGGGTCACATTGGCCTCCCTGGGCTTTTTGGCCGTCCTGGTCCTGATGGGGAGAGAGTGAGTATTGGCGGCTGTGAGAGTGAAAGCCCACGAGGTTGTATTATATTTCTATCTAAAGGCGATGAAACAGAAATAGATTTCATCCAGGAAGCACTGCAGGCTCACTTCACCAAATCACTGTTATGAGCTCAAAGTCACACAAGCTCCCCTCTGCTATAAAAATATATATAAAGACCCCTTTACTGTTTGTGAGCAGTTACAGCTGCACGCACACTTCGGCCACAGAGTTAGAGAGAAATATGTTTCATATCAAGTCCTTAGTGTCATATTTAGTCCTAACCTCAGCCTCAAGCCAACTTTTTCATTAACTACACAAACAAAAAACTGGATTTAGTTATTATCACTCATTTGTGTTCAAACCTGAGCTAACTGAACGTAGACACAGAAATCAACAGAAATCATGTTTAATGACAGACAGTAGCTGCTCACCTGTGAACCGGTGACTATCAGCCAGTGCACCTCTCAAAAATACCTGTGGCTTTTCATTAAAGACACATCTGATGTGTTTGTTTTTACATTATCATAAAAGTAAACCAGTTTGCATTCACAACAACTCTTTTTTAAATTTTTGTTTACATTTTTCTCATGTTTTACTGCTCAAGGTTGGAAGAAGGGATGGGTACATTTCACATTTGAAATGATACGGTACCAATGCCCAGTACCTGGCAATCAGTATCAGTACTCAATGGTACCAATGTTTGATACTTTTGTATGGGATTATGTGGTAATAAGTATTGGTTTTTATATTTATTCTTCATTATATAAACTCGCAATGCTGTGTTCATACCCAGCCTGGAAAATTGCCGACTTTTCCACTCTCTCATTGTTACAAGGATGCATTTAGGTACCTAAACATGGTACCTTTTGATTTTTAGGTGAATTGATGCTCGGTACTACAGACAGAATTCGGTCGGTAACTTTGAAAATACTTAATTCAGTACCCATCCTCTGTTGGAAGTGAACAAATGGTGGTAGAAATGTATGTGAAGCATTTCAACATTGCTTTTTGTTGTTGTTGTTTTTGTTATCCACACTTACTCTAAAGTAGGGGTACATCAATCACAATTTTCTGGCAGATCATTGATCTTCAAAAAGCCCTCATTTTTTACAACTGACAGCATATACCTTCAATGTTCCAATCTTATTTTATTGAATATCACTGAACAATACCTGTGAAACAATAAAATCTTTATTTTTTAACTTAAACAACCAATAAAGTGTCCTGAGTTTTAGATCTGAGAACAAAAAGCAACAATGGCTGGCTGTCAGACCTTCCTGGAGATTCATAAGATCAGTTTCATATGTAAGGATGGGACGATCACCGATCCCCCAAAGTTAAAGAAATCAGCACCGATGGATCGGTGCCTGTCTACTCTAGAGTAGTATCAAGGAAATAAGAGATGAAAAATATTACAAGATAAAATTCATAATAACAAGACGAAACTATGTAACAATTTATTGTACTTATAAATTCAGTCAGGAACACTTTCGTCATATATTGAACCAATTATTGCCAAATGGATACAGTTAGAATTGGCGTTACAGCTCTGCTTCTTTAGATACTTTCTTGGTTAGCCGAGCAGCCTGCCCCATATGTACATACAGATTAGAAGGATGCATACGTATCAATAGGATACATACAGAGTCTTAATAGGAGGAGGCTGGGGGGGGGGTTATTAAGACAGCAGCAGCTGGGTAGCAAAAAGGTAGCAGAGATAAGACAGAGTGATGATGTGATTTAAATACACTGCCTTGTAGTTAGACACACTGTGATTGGTTGAGAGGAGTTAGTAGATGTCAGCTGATCCCAGCTGGGCGTCCTGCATGAGCTCACACTAACTCCATTCAAAAATAAATGACTTAGAATCCGAATGAGAAGATAAAAGTCCGAGAGGTAAAGTCCAAATTGACACAAAGTCAACTTTATAAAATCAAGAATCAATAACAAAGTAAAAGTCCAAGTAACAAGGCTAAATTTTGAACAAAAAAGTCAGTCTTGACAAGAAAAGTCAAAATCGGCGATAATAAATCAGAATAATGAAGAACAATTTACAACAAGGCTAACATAGAAATGAACAATGGAATTAGATGCAAAAAGTTAGAAATAAGAGACAAAGATTGTAGTAAGGTTGAAAGTCAAAACAATATGGCTAAAATTTGTACAAGAAGTCAAAATTATGATGAAAAATCATAAGAAATGATATAAAAGTCATGAATTAAAAAAGTCAGGATTTCATAGAACTTCGCGTCATAGTTTAATTTCTGACAACTGGACAATCAGACGTTAAGTTTAAATAACGCTAACTCATCTGAATGAATAGAGCTGATGATGATGAAGGTTGCAAAGGCATCTACTGGATCACTCTCTGATCTCTACACCGTTTTTGATGATATTAAAATACCTGACACAGTGAGCACTCCATTTCCCTTGAACCTTCAGAACAAAGAGTGCCACTAAACGCTCAGAAACCTTGCATAAAGCACTCTGACATCTGTTTTTGGTTATTAGCCACACTAGCCAAGTGGCTCTTGAATAATGTTGATCATCCAGCACGTCAGTCCGTCTGTTCGCTTCCAGCTCGTTAACACGGGATTAATCAAACGTTTCAGCCACCTCTCTTCTCCAGCCAATGATGACAGACAACTTTTTCTATCACAGCAGAGTCGATGTAAAACTAATGACCTCACTCCTGCAGCCGCGGCTGTGAGGGATTAATTCTGACATGGCGTGCCACCAAGCTAACATGGAGCGAATTGGCAAATGAGACAGCTTTTGAAGTATTAACCTCCAGCAGGAGGATAATTGAGCCTGAGATATTCCAGTTAAAGCTCATAAAAGCTGAGTCACACTTTGGAAGCTGCGACTAAAGTGTCCTAAATTAACCATTGTGGACATAATCGTGTGTTTTGTTTTATGATGAGAAAAGCCAAACCTGCTCGGGGTGTATTTATTACCATAACTTCATCTTTTTTCATCATTAGCATCAAAATATCTTCACTTTGACTCTTTCTGACCACATTTCTCACTTATTTAAACTTGAGAATTGATCTGTTTTTTAATCAAATCCTAATGTGTTAAGATTAACACTCACTGGCCACTTTATTGGGTAGACTGTGCTTGGAGACCTTCCTCAGAGATTTTGCTCCATATCGACTTGAAAGCATCATTCATGGGCTGAACGTCCATGATGAGAATCCCCTGATCCACAAGACACAACAAGGAAAATTTGCCTGAACTAGAATAATGTCTTAATATAAGTAACTTTTCTCTTCTTTCATTGGCAGATTTTTTTTAAACTTGTTACAAGCAATTCAGACCTCATTTTTGTCTTTGAATAACTTGAAACAAGACATTTTTCTGGGCCGGTCAGGTGAATGTGGCTCATAATTAGCCCAAAAAGACATTTTCTACTGGAAATAAGACAAAAACACTTGATAAGATTTCAGTTTTTTGCAGCGTAGGGATGGTTGTTTGTGAAAAGCCTGCCTAGCTTTGACAACCATGCTCGATCAGAGTCCCTTAAACCTCCTTTCTTCTACTGCCATGCGATTGGCTGTTGATATAATTGCGTTAATGAGCAGCTGAACAGGTGCCCCTTATAAAGTGAGCACTGGGTCTAAACCCTTCGAATGAGGAGCAACTTTACTCTCATGATCTCACGTTCAAACATGGTGTCCACAGGGTCTTGGAAAGTATTAAAAGTTGATTCATTAGTTGTTGGAAAATTAAGACTTTTAAAAAGTATTAAAAAAGTCTTAATCATGAGTTTATGAGGTATTAAATTTTATCAGTATTCAAGCTTTGACTCCAAAAGTACCCATGAATATTTGTTTTCCTCCTTGTAACTATTACAAACAAACCTGAAACACCAGACAGTGTTTTACTTTCCATAAAGCACTAGCTCACAGCAGAGGTGATTCAGAGTTTCCTTTCTCATAAATCAGGTCTGTACCTTTTTTATTTTTTATTTTTTTTTAATTGATGGACCAAATAGCCATAGCCATCTAATTTACAGGACCTGATGTCGCTTGTACGTCGTCACGTTCACATTTCTCCTTCCGTCCCATTGCGTTCATAGACGCACAAACGTGTGTGCATTTACACACACAGACAAGTTAAGATGCAACACTCACTCTCCTGAGTTTGCAAGTTTATTTTGCTTTTAACAGACAGTGCACTTATTTATTTTCATGTTTCAAGTAGCCTTAAAGAAGCCTTGTCATTGCATTGTTTCATCTGTGATTGTGTTGTTCCCTGTTGCTAGGAATAACTTTTTTTTATCAAGGAATATGATTTGCATTTTCTCTCATAAGAAAGATAGCATCTTTGTGGAGAGGAACCTAGTGATTTAGAGGGAAGTTCTGCTTCTCAGAAAAATTGCAGCTTATCAATTAATCGATCATCGATCGATAAGATGAAATGATTATCAATTAATTAATTCTTCATAATTTGCATCCCTAGTTGTAGCAGCCGGCTATATGTAGTGCTATCGGCAGCCTGGTGCTACAACGTATCTGTCGGCTAACGTAAGTAGTTTAGCAGCTGTCCATATTTAGCTCAGCTGACAGCCCGGTGCTCTAAGACGTGTCTATAATCTGTAACGTTAGTAAATCCTGGTTATGTCCTATCAGTCATCTACCAATCAGAGCTAACGTAACCTCACTCTTCATTTTACTGATAGACTCTCAAGTTTGAACAGACCACTGCAGAATAACTGCTGACTGTGGGTTGGAATCAACATTAGCACAAACAGTTTAGCCCTTGTGTTATATAGTGATACAGCCCGAGCTAAAGGCTAATTAGCCTTTAGCTCGGGCTGTATCACTCTCCTGTTTATCTATCTCCTGCTCTTCTGTCCTTTTTCTGTCTGACAGTTAAGCTCCTGTGTCCATCATCACTACAAAATTAATCACAGAAATCGTCCATCAGCTGGCATGGTGTTGTCATACAGATCAAGATGTGCTGTAAATCAATTTTTTTGAAATTTGAAATAACCTGTAACCATCATTATTGGTGCTGATTATCTTGTTTTAAAGTGTGAATTACGATCAGGCATATATCTAGAAGGGAGACTTTTTCAAAATCACTTTCAAACTCCTCACAGCCCCTTTAAGAAAGTCTTAAAAAGGTATTTTTAACCTCAGTATTTCAGTGTATACCCTGTTAATGTTTTTAAATTTCTCCTTCTTCTCTTTTATCTCTAAACTCTCTTCTCTCCTCTTTCCAGGGAGTTCCTGGCGTTCATGGGAAGAAGGGCAAGATGGGTAGGCCGGTAAAGTTTTCTCTCAACATACTTCTCCGAGAACATTTTTAATGCTGCTCCATGAAAGTGAGGATGTTGTTTACGTGATTTATGGACTCTTACTGTAGTGCAGAGCTACTTTAAAGAGTATTATAAGACCATTACTCTGACAGAGCCGCGGCCTTGGACATAAATCTGTGTATAAAAACTGTTGTAACACCCACTCTGGCACGGTGATGCTGGGGATTACTATAGGGAGCGCTATAAGGGGAGAAATGTGCAGCCTGCATGGAGCTGCTGTGTACAAAGAAGTGAAAGTGTCAGCAGGCTACATTACATCTGCAAATCTCTGCGTCTGCTGTTGTGTTTCTGACACCGAGCTCATTACACGGCTTGTTCTGCTTTAAGCTGATATGATAACATAATGTGTCGGATGTGACTTCAGCTTTTCCGGAGCGTTCACCCACAAATCAGCAACCGTCGCTGGCGCCTGAGAGTAAAATCCCCGTCCTCTGAGTCTTACATGGAAAATGTGAAAACAGCCTGAGTTAAATCTGATGTTTTCCCAGGCCCGCTGCGGTCGTACATGACTTTTTTTATTATTATTCTGCTGTAACGGTCAATGACAGACACTCAGGCCAAGAGAATCGCTGGTAAAGGCCAAGTCATGATGGTGACAAGCCAGTTCTCTTCCTCTGTGGTGGAAAGTGAGGTCAGTCGATTTATGCAACAAGTTTTATTCCTGGCCTGAGTCAGCAGACATGAAGCTGGAAAAACACACAAGAGGAATGAAATAGAATAAAAGTTTTAAGTCACTTTTAAAAACTCACTTTTACAAACTTGCTTTTATGTGATGCCGTCTTTCGTCTTTTATTTCTCTCTGTCTTATTTATGCTTTACTGTTTTTTAGCCTTTCTCTTATCTTTTATTTCCCATGACATTAAGTCCGTCCATCCTTTTATTTACTCTTTCTATGTCACGTTAACATATAGATATAGTTACTTACTTTTATTCAGATTATATCTAATCTATGGCTCACATTTGTTTCATTTTTAATCCCTTCTTCTCTGGTACCCTTTAATTGTCTTAATTGTTTTATCCTTTTGCTCATGTGTCTTATTCTAATTTATCTTTGCTTTGATATCATCAATACTCTATCATTCATTATTTGTTATTTTATCATCATTAAAACTTCATCTTTTCATCTTTGCTGTCCTGTTTTTTGTTTTTAACTGCCTTTTATTGCCCTCTTTCCTTTTCTTAATGAGTGTATGTTTTTAGCCTTTATTTTAGTCCTCATGGTCTCATCTTATGTTGCATGGTTCTTGAACTGTCTGGGTACCTATGGGTTTCTATGACTTGTGCTTTGTTGTGTCCTGTCTGCTGTCAAAGCACTTTGTTAACTGTTGTTTTTAAAAGTGCTATATAGAATAGAATAGAATAGAATAGAATTTTATTGTCATTGTAACAAGTACAACGAAATTGAAGTCACAGCAGCAATCGAGAAAACAAAAGTAAGAAAGTGTATAGAAAGTGCAAAAAGGTTTATAGGAAAAAAAGCTGCTGACAGCTTGTCCATCATTGTCCAGTCAGCCAGCCTCCACCTCCACAGGGTCCAGGACTGAGCTTCTTCAGCAGTCTGTTCAGTCTCTGTCTCCTGGATCCTGTCTGCTCACAGCAGATGAAGCTCTTCCAATGTGGCGTTGGTGTCTGGTGTTAGCTCTGTTAGCCATGTCTGTGAATAGCATGATGCTACTCTGCTTCTGGTATTCCCTCTGTTGCTGGGTTAGCACAGCTAGCTCGTCCATCTTATTGGAGATGATCTTACGTTCCCAACAACGATGGATGGAAGGACAGGTCCATGTCGTCACTTCTTAGCTCACACCTGAAAACTAAGGCTGCACGATTATCGCAATCGCAATCGCAATCGCAATGTCAGCACATGCAATTACGTAATCGCACAAGAGGTTATCGCAATCGCAATCGCAATCGCAATCGCAATCGCAATGTCAGCACATGCAATTCAGAAAACCAGCACGTCGTCCTCACCTCCTTCTCCTTACCTTGTGGGGAAACATCTGGCCTAGCACCAGTTAGCATTGCCAAGCTACAGGCTGCTAACAGCTAATTTCACATGTAAACAATGCAGCCATGGTTACATGTAGGGTCTCCAGACAAACACAGGAGAAAAAATGGTAAAAATTTCACTGAAGACAAAACCAGTTTGGTGTAATGACCCACTCCAAATGCAAAAATGATGAAAAATTAAATCAGCTTCTTTCATTAAATTCTAAACTTTTGCACCTTGTTAGAGTTAAATCATTTTCTTTTTGCTGCTTGGATCTATCACAGAAAATCACCTTCTTGGATCCTGTGGTGAATATTTACAATGATCCAATGCAGACTGGTAGCAAATCCATCAAACACATCATGGAAGCGTCCCGAAAAAGGATCTGCATGTGTTTCTGATCAAACTCAGTCAGTTATTGTCGTTTTTGGAAGAAGGCACATTTTTCCACATTGATCCTCATGTTGCACCAATTACTGCTCTGACCACAAATAAAGGCCCCATTCAGCAGTCTGCTGCACAAACAATGCGTCTCTTAAGGACTGTATTTTTCATATTTATCTGTTTTTGTCTCTGTGCTGTCAGAGAATGAAAGATGTCTCCTGTTTTTTCGCTCTCCATCACCCCTCCTTTGCACGCTGGATTGAATGTTGACACACGGCACGTTGACAAGCACACGATGAGCGTGTGGCCTCGTGGCTGCAGCGCGCCTCTTGTTCTGCCTCCATAATGGAATTACGAGTGCCAAGCAAAAAAAAAAAACAGAAGCACATAGTCAGCACTTCCTGAGCCAAGCAGCTTTATTCGGCCATTTAGGCGAGTCCTGGGGGTTTGGTTCGCGGGCTGCCGAGCGCTCCCTGCCAGCAGCGCGTGCACAGACGCTCGGTCGCTGGGAAACATTCAGCCGTGGAATTTCCTGCCGGTCTCTCAGGAATGGAGCACGGGGAGCACATTTGATGGGATTTGCCAGGCTTTACTCAGCAAACTTCTGTTTTGGGAAACACTTTGGGGGTCTGAGGGTTTAGGGTGTTGTACACTTGACAGATCTTAAAGGCTCTGAGGGAAAATCTGTGAAATAAGCTTCATAAATGATATCGATGCGGCTTCATTTTATCCCCTGTGTTCCATAAATCACACAGTAAATCAACAAATTCAACAAGGACATGTTGTTTTGATATCATGAACATAATACAGCCACTCACTTCCCTCTCTGCTTACGTGACAGCCCTGTTTCTCTGTGTTCAGGGGTTTCCTGGAGACTTTGGAGAGAGGGGACCTCCTGGCCCAGATGGGAACCCAGTAAGTGACACAACGTAGTAAAAGCACTTCTTTGTCCTGCTCTTTTTGGATTATTTACCCTTTTTGTAGCACATTTCTTCCAAAAATTTGATAAAGCATGTTTCTCTCAAATAAGACAGAGGAGTGTCTTTCGAAACCATCTTTTTTTGGTAAAACGAATACAAGCCACATATCCTGCTGATAAGTCCAGAAACATGTCTTATTTTATGATATCAGTAGCAGAGGATTTTGGCACAACTTCATCCACTCCAAAAAGGCCGTCTTCCGATGACCCAGACGAAGTCTTGCTGGAGTTTTGACCTTTTTTCACCCGACAAGTCAAGAACAAAGTTGTATTACAGGATATTTGAAAACAAAATGACATCTGAATTGCTTATAAAGAGTAAAAAAATCTGCTAATAAGAAGTAACAAAAAAATGCTTATTAATTATCCTGAAATAAGAATAATGTCTCAGAACAAGAAACTAAAAAGTTCCTCATTATCTGTTGATTTATGTGGCAAAAAAAATAAAAATAAAAAAAAAAATACAAAAGAGGACCGAACATAGACCCTTGGGGAACTCCAGAAAATGCTCCAGCATGTTTTCATTTTTACACATCTGATACACTTCAAAACTGAAATCTTCAGTTAGACAAAGTGTCTATGTCTAATTTAAGTAAAATTTTCTTATTAGACTTGATAAAAGCCACATTTACCTGAGAAATCCAGAGAAAATGTTTCTATCAAATTATTAGAGGACAAAAGCAAAGTCTCGTAACATTTGCCCATCAAGTTTCTTGAAATAAAGAATAATATCTCAATACCAGAAGTACATCTTCTTACCCCTTTCATGACCTCATAATTAGTATTAACAAGAGATGGGCACCTTTCACATTTGAAACAATACGGTACCATTGCCCGGTTCTGTGCAATCAGTTTTGGTACTTAACTATGGAGGACTAAAAGTGCCAAAATAAAATACCAGACCCTCAGTGATAGCTGCTGTGTTAGTTTGTTTGACAGGAGACCCCTGAGTCTGGCAACCCTGCCGACGAAAGTCATGTTTGTGACTCGACCATCATAAGTCCCGCCCACTGGGTTTGATGGCTGAGAGTAACAGATAAAATTAATTCAATATGTACTGCAATTTATCTTGGCACTTTTAGTCCTCCATACTTAACAGTACAAATTTTCTGTAATTTTGTGTGTTTATGTGAAAATAAATATATATATATTTTAAATAATACAGCTCAAAGTTTTTCAATTTAACATGTTTATTTCTCAATATATAACTTTGTGTTGCTGTGTTCATTTCCAGCATGGAAAGTTGCCTACTTTTCTACTCCCTCACGGTCACAAGGATGTGTTTAGGTACCTAAACATGGTACCGTTTGTTTTTGTGTGAAATGATACTCGGTACTACAAACAGAATTTGGTACCCATCCCTAGTGTTAATATTCTAAAATAAGACATTTTTTATGACTTGTCAGATGAATGTGGCGCAAATTAAGTCAATCTTACCAAAAAATAGGCATATACACTGAGTTAGACTTCTATTTTTTCATGAACGATTTAAGTTCCAGCATAAGTGCAAGTTGCCTTACAAAAAATCAACAACAGGTCAACTTTAAAGCTCCTGTGAGGATATTTTAGCTGTTACTAGCTGTTTTCGGGACTGAAAATCAAAACTGATGCCTGATTTTGTCTTAAAAACTTAAAACTATAAGTTTCAACATAATTTTTTTCTTAAGTTATTTTGATGCCTAAAGCTGCTGCTGTGGGGTAGGTGACTTTGGTTTTACACTGCAAAGATCCTGTTGTCTGTTTAGAGACAGTATGTGGGAAATTTCTGTCACAATAAAAGCACTTCATGCATGTTTATAAGACAGTAACAGCAAAGACAGAAAAGGTACCACTTTGTCTTAAGGGGGCGCCAAAGTTGGCACATGTTGAAATTTCTTACAGGAGCTTTAAATCCCCGAGGTGGTTGTGAAACAGACTGAAATTAGCAGTGATTTCTTTCTGGTCCAAATAATTGACAGCAAACAGTGTTTTGTCCACAGGAGGGCGCCAAAGTAGATGCAAACCTAAAGTTTCTAAGAGGAGCTTTAAAAGCGAGCCCCTCCCTCCTCCTTCAGAATTCAAACTGATGTGAGGCCGTCATTAGCGGGCTCATCTTTCTCCACGCTCGCCCTCGCTGCTCCTGATTGATGGGGTCAGCCTGAGATCGTGATCAGCTGACCTCCAGACCTCATTTTCTCCGACTCCAGAGGGGGAAATGTTCCATCTGTATGCGCTCATCATCTTTCATTCATAGCGGAGAAGGGGACGATGTGTGTCATTCATCCCTCCGTTTGAGAGGATGTCGGCATGGCATGTGGCTGCAGGGTGGATCAGTCAGAAAACAAGACGCTCTCTGTCTTGTGCCAATTGCTCACTCCCTGTGCCCGAACCAGTGGCGAGGCGCATTACTCAGGCGATTAGTGGAGGAAAACACCAGTAAACAAACTGTTTGCTTCTCTGCACTTCTCTCTGAATGTGCTCCTGCTGCATCTCCTGTTTATTATTTTCTCTTTTATTGTCCTCTCAGGGTGAGCTGGGAGCTCCTGGCCCGTGCGGAGTCCCTGGTCTTATTGTGAGTGTTGAATCTTTCTGGCTCCGGCTCTTTTTGTTTTCACACATTGCTCAGTCTGCCTCTTTAAGTCCATCCGTGTGTTTCCTCCCTCCCCTGGAAATCAGCTTGAGACAAATGTTTCAGAAAGTGCTTTATGAAAGAAAGTATGAACCCTCTCTGGCTATTGTTAGTCCTCTCTTCACATTTTTCTGTTGAGACTTTGAGCTCAGGAAGTTTTGTTGAGTATTATGAGCTCAGAGTCCTGGATTTCTAACTTCAGTACTTTCTCCACACGGACCAAAATGTGTCAAAAGCGTTGAGTATCAGACAGTCTTGAGAGCCCGAGGCTGGCATTAGGTGTCAAGTCTTCTTAGTCATTTTATATCCTCTGATAGTTCTTCATTTGCATCTAAATGCTGACAGTTTTTAAAGTGTACGTCTGACTATACCTGACATTTATAAAAGCTCTGCTTGTTATGTTACACAAAAAGTTTAAAGGTAAGCTATGAGGGATGAATATAATGAAACATACACTTACGTTTGGGTAAAATCAGGTCAGGGTAAACTTTTTAAATCTCATTCAAGCTTTTGGTCTTAATAGTAATAGGTGTATGTGTTTTTTCTTATAGGGAGACATGGGCCCTGCTGGCATTTTGGGGATATCAGGACCACCAGGACTCAAGGTACATACATTCTTAGTCTTTGTTTTGGAATTAAATGGAGATCGGATCGAAACAAATTTTCTTTGTTCGAGACAACTTTTTAGTGGATACGACACGCCAAGGTATTGGACTTATCAGTACAGTATGTAGTGCTACGTGACATCAAGAAAACGTAGTAGCAGCCGGCTGTATGTAGTGCTATTGGCAGCCCGGTGCTCCGATGTATCAGTGGGCTAACATACAACATGCTATAATACATGTCTGTAATGTGTACTGTTGGCGAATCCTGGTTATGTCCTGTCAGTCATCTACCAATCAGAGCTAACGTAACCTCACTCTTCATTTTATTGATGGACTCTCAAGTTTGAACAGACCACTGCAGAATAGCTGCTGCTAAAGGCTAATTAGCCTTTAGCTTAGGCCGTATCTCCCTCCTGTTTATCTTTCCTCTGCTCTTCTGTCCTTTTTCTGTCTGACAGTTAGGCTCCAATGTCCACCATCACTACAAAATTAATCACAGAAATCGTTTTCAGCAGAGAAAAACACAGATCTCTCTTCTCTCTGCTAAACTCCGTCAGCTGGTGTGGTGTTGTCATAGAGACCTAGATGTGCTGTAAAACAATCCGGTCCTGGTCAACCCGATTGGGAAGCTATGAAGTATCAATTAAAAATAACCTGTAACCAGCAATACTGGCGTAGATAATCTCATTTTGAAGTGTGGATTACAATCAGGCATATAACTAGAAGGAAGACTTTTTCAAGATCACTTTTGAACTCCTCACAGCCCCTTTAAGTAGCATTATAGCAACATTGTTTACGAATATGATGCTAAGTAAACTTTCCATCCAGTCCCCAGAATATTACTGAAAATTTCCCTAATGAGTAGAAAAAAATGTTAGTTTATTTATCACTGAATCAAATGAAATAACCACAGACTGGTAGCATGAAGAGACACACTTGTCGACCTCTCTTGTCCAGTTAAAGTTGGGTTAATAACTCTGCTCTAATGGGAGTGTTGAGGTTTCAAAGTGGAAATGTTTCTCTGACTGTTCAGGATATAACTTCTCGGAGCTCGCTAATTTTGTGTTTTTGTGATGCCTCAGGTTTTGTTCTTTAGTTTGGTTCAGTTTGGTTTTAAATGAGGTACACAGGTAAGGCATATCTGTAAGTAAAAAAGCAGAGTAGCAATGGTTGTGGCAACTTCCAGCGTTGAGAGTGTGAAATCATGCAGTTCCTCATGTGTCCACTAGAGGCTGGCTCCAAAAGTGAGGGAAACTCCATCAGAGCCTAAATTAAACGTCCTGTTTCAAAGCAGAGTTACACACAAACAGCCTGGTTCAGAAAATTGAAATAGTTTAATCTCTGTGCTCAAGTTTCATTGCAATTCTTTGACATCAACCACAATACTTTGGTGTAAGGTAGACAACATTGGCAAGTTTCTAATTTAATTTTCCCACGTTTGTATTTTGGTATTTTATGCTTTCTTGGAGAGGATAGGACAGAGGTAGGGCGTAAAAGTGAAGGAAGGGGTGACATGCAGCAAAAAAATGCAACAAGTTGGACTCAGACCCAGGCAGGCTGCTCAAAGGACCACAGCCTCTGTACATGAGGTGAGTAATTTAACCAACAAGCCCAACCAGCGCCCTTAGAGTCAGCATTTCCAGTGTGGTGAGCACCATCTTTGGGCTCCGTGATGCCTCCTCAGAAACCAACAAGTGACATTTCTTAGCTTAGCACTCAGCGGTCTTAACCAGAATGTTCTGACAGTGGTTCCTTTCACTCTGGCTGGACATGTGGTCGGTGTTTTAACAGTTTGTTGGATGAAGTTAATAAACACGAACGACAGGAACAACCAGGACTGGTCGTGATGTTTGACTGTCTTCTCTCTCCAACTCTTGCTTCAAGGGAGTACCTGGGAACCAAGGGGAACCAGGACTGAAAGGTGATAAGGTGATCTGCACATGTCTTTATCAGCCTATAATGTTACCTACAGTGAACACCTTAAAACAAAGAACTAAAGCTGTGACCTGTTGCACCAGCTCTGTGTAAGAGACTTAAAGAGGGGTATTGTGCTATTTTTTAGACTACATATAGTCCCTTCCTTTTGAAAAGTCGTATTTCAGCGCCTGTCTAAAACTCTTCATTTTGGCTGCTGTCTCTTTAAAGCTCCCTGCTCCACAAACCCCCATCTATCTGATTGGCCAGCTCTCTGAGGGCCTGTTGGGGTGGACCTTGGTGTTTTAGGCCAGTCTCTTTAACTTGCCATGAACCAGTTGGGAGATCCCTATGTGAAGATATCATTTCAGCAAGTCAGGTTTAGAACATGGAATACCCCTCTTTAAGTGGAATGCCCCCTCTTTAAGTTGTTTTATTGTTTGGTTGGAACTACTTCAGAAGCAGTAGAGTTGTAACTCACAGAGCTGGTGCCACCTTGGGTCGTGCCCTGTGTCTCTGAGCACTGCTCTCACTCTGATTTATTCAAGTCAAGTTTTTCAAACATCCTGATTTTTTTCCACAAGTTTGTTTTTGTTGATTTTTCTTATTTTTTTTCAGGGGGATGTTGGATTACCAGGGGAGCCAGGGCCATGTGGGTTCCAAGGTGATAAGGTATGTTTGTATATCACCCAGAAATAATAAGATGGGTCGTTTGATGCCTGGCTGTTTTCAACGGCCTGTCAAAGTGTCATCCGGAAAGACGTTGAACTCTAGCTTGCCTCTGGTGCTAAAGAAGTGTCTTTCACTGCCAAAATCTGTTTGTGTGTACAGAATTTGATCTGTTCTCTACGTACACTGCAGAGTTACAGCCGATTTATCGTTTTATTGTGAATTTTTGTGAGTGTTAGTGACTTGATTCACTTTGCTGTCGTCTGTCTTTCAGGGTGTCCGTGGTTTACCTGGCTTGGTGGGTCCTTGCGGAAAACCTGGACCACAGGTATTGTCTTTACTCATTTTATCTAACAAAAGATCTGATTATTGTGTTTAAAATAGGGCTGTCACTTCACAATAATTAGATTAATTGACAGATCTGCAGAAAAGACCCAAACACACAACTCGAGGAAAAATTAGTCTTTTAATGAAGAAAAAATTCTGAAAGTTAAAACACAAAATCACAGTGAGGCTGGTAAAAACTAAGCAGAACATACACATGGACAAGGAGTTATCTTGCAACACGTGACACGATGATCTGGCACAGGACAAAGGGAGACACAGACCTTTATACAAGAGGTGGAAACAATGAAGGGCGGGGCTTACAATCCCAATGGCGGGAAAACATGAGGGGAGGAAGTGAAGCCTGAAACGAGAGGAAAGACATTACTACAAAATAAAAACTGAAAATTTAAGATGAAAAACCAGACTGAAGTCTTTTTGAGAGCTTCTTGAACGATCTTTCAAGACCCAAATAATATTGTTTTCTGTGACGATGTAAACACTAAAACTACCTAAGAAGAGTCGACTTTTATGTCTTTCTTCCTGCTTTTGATCAAAAAAACAGATAAAAAATACTTTTTTAGATTGCACCCATCTCTGGCGCTCCATCCTTTGATCCTCTCCATGATCTCCGTTGTCTTTTCTCTCTGAACTGCTGCTCAGTTGGAGCATGAGCTGCCTGAACTTTTCTGACTTGCAGCGTCTCACTGTGTCTCCGTCAACTCACATCTTCTCCTCATATCCATTCTGAGCTCTCATCCAAAGAGCACACCGCTCTCACCCACAGTAGTTGACGAGCAGGATTTTGATTGACAAGCTCCGCCAGACCCCGCCTCCTCCCACTGAAAAACACGTTTTACTTCTGTAGACCATAGACTGTACATAGAGTGGACAGCGAGGCTCAGCCATTTACCATTGTGCGGTTTTGAAGCGCAGCCATTGGAAGCAGTTGTGCAGCCAGAGTCTGTGCAGTAGAAACTGTCAGGGATTCTGGGAGAATCTGAATGTAGCTGGGTCGCAAAAATAACTTTTTTGTCTTTCGAGAGTCTAACCACTTATTGACTCTACCTCCTGACATATTTTACAATCCCTGAAAAAAAATACCTCTTATAACTAATGGAAACGAAACTCTTCAGAAAAAAGAGGACTTGAATACAAGGCAGCCAAATGATATCTTCAAATCACCACAACAATCAGACGTGAGAAACATTTCTACGAGGTGTATTCGTTTTTTAGAGTTTGACCACAGCCCATCTGGAATGACTGGTGGGGAAACAGATTTTTTGACCTATACTGCAGCCAGCCCCCAGGGGGAGCAGTTCTTGTGGTGACCTAACTTCAAGCCGAGCAAGATGCCGTCCATTTTTTTTTCTTACAGTCTATGCTATAGACACAGTAAAGGGTTGCACAATAGAATTGACGTCTCTAGACATCAATGGCTGCCAACAAGGACAATTTCATATTGGCCAGTTGAAAAAATGTGGATTTATAAATCTTCTCTTTTTCGTGTGTTCATTCGATTAGTCATGCTCTACAATTTAGGGCCACACTTTACTTTAGATGTCCGCAAATTTCATCACACTTAGCTTACACAAAGCTTTTTCTCAATACTTTAAAATCACCACATAACTTCTTTAAAATGATGTCCAAATTTTTTATCGCAAGTCACAATTGGTAGGTTTCTGTTTTTTTACCAAAGAAGAAGGTGACGATTAGCAAATAATTTATTTGAAATGAAATCACAACCCACCACAAAATGTTTTTAGAAGTATCCCAACGTTTCTGCTGTTTCCAGAGAAGCAGGTGATAAATAGCTGCTTAGTTCTTGAAAACTGAAGTGAGGTTATCTGTTTCCTTTGATAATTACCTTCGAAATCTAAAGTGAATAATTCAATTTCCCAATGAGCCGTTGATAGTTAGCTATTTGTTATTTAATTTAACAAAGTTCTTTAGTACCCAGTTTGTTGATATGCATAATTGAGATCAGAAGCAAAATGATAAACCTTTATGATTAGGCCTATAGTGTTTTACATGATACAAGCGTAGGCTTCAGATGTGATATTCACCAAGAGTGGGGTTGTAAATTGGCCTTACCTGATTGTGATAGACACTGCGAGAACGGGCGCACAGCAAAATCTGGCCAGAAGTTATGTGCTCATTTTCACCAAATTCTCTGGAAATTTCAAAGAAATAAGAAAAAAGACTTTGTCCAATTATTACCCAAGTGGGATGAAATTTGCGGACCTCTAAAGTAAAGTGTAACCCAATTTTGTAATGTTCTAGAATTAAAAATCTTTATTTGGGAAACTTAAGCAGACATGAGTTTAAAATGCAATTAATTAGATTAATTGATTAGAAATCCTGTAATTAATTAGATTAATTTTTTAATCGCCTGACAGCACTAGTGTAAAGCATATAAAATGTAAGTGGATAAGCACTACCTCCATTGCTGAGAACACATGTATACCTCCTGACATGGAAACCCCGCTCAGGCCTGCAGGTACATCCTCCCTCTTACTGACACATGGCTGACTCTGAATGGCGGTGGGCGTCTTCCTGGTTGTTGATTGGGCTTGTTGTGCACAGCTGGAATGTTTGATATACTGACTGTACATCCACAGTGTCTGACACACTCTGCAGGTTTTCCTGAGTGATCTGTAATGGATAAATAAACCACCACCACCAAAGGGCACAGAGCAAGCTGAGTGCTCTCTCTGTTTTGGTCTATTTCTCTATTTTTCCTCTTGGCTGCTTTAGAATCGAATTGTTTTCTAAAAGCAGAGTGGTCGGTTGGAAGTCTGAAGTAAGGCTTGGGAGACGCTCAGGGCAAAACATGCCAGTGCTTTTGGATCAAGATGGATGGAAACCTTCAAGTACAGACAAAAGTAAACATCAAGCACTCATGCATGTGGGAAAATGTTGGTCGAAGAAATGTACGTTAATCAAGAGCTGGCGTTCAGAGAGCGGGGCACCGGAATATTCCCAGCTGCGAGGCTAATCCACCAAAGCTGGCACTTGTACTTTCTGAGTTGTCCTAAATATTTTCAGAGCCTCATGATCTGATTTGAGATTGTTTGCTGAGAATGCCCACACTCTATTTTTGCTTGACCTGTTTCATGATTTGGCAGCTTCTCCCGGCCTGTTCCCCGGATAGACACTGAACTCAGGCAAAGTGTTCGACTTAGTTCAGCAAAGAGTGGAGCTTTGGATGAAAAGAGCAACTAACTTTTCGTGTGCGTGACCTGGGGGAAGCAAAGATGCTTTTTGTTGACAGACGCTCTGTAGCAGACATTAGATTTTAAAAGCATTGTGAGGATTTTATGAATAGTCCTGCAATCGTCAAATTTTTATACATTTGCCTGGTCACAGTCCACAAACTAAAATTAGATTATCAGCACCAAAAAGTTATCTTGAACAAGGAAAATTAGTGTTTGAAAGAAGATCGAATGCATGTTTATCCTTGTGACACTGGGTGATGGTGCTCATGGGAAATGGAGTCTTTATCCTGGAATAACACTATTAATTCTGACCATAGGTGTCACTGTAAACAACACCAACTGAATAGTCCTCACTTGGGTTGGGTACCTTTCCCATTTGAAACGATATGGTACTCATGCCCAATACCTGGCAATCAGTATAGGGACTCAATGGTACCAATATTTGGTACTTTTCTGTGTGTTTATGTGGTAATAACTATTCATTTGTTTAATAATAAAATCTTAAAGATTTTCAATTTAAGCGGAGTGTTAGTTAAGGCAGGCCATGACGCCAAGCTCTAACAGCTTAGCTGTTATCATTGGTGCAGATCAGCTGATTGATCGGCTGACTCCTGTTTGCCTTCTATTGGAAAATTACATTCAGAGCGGGCTGATTAAACAGCTCTAGCCCAGCCTCCTTCCTGCTTCCTCTGCTGGCATTTTACAACCCACCTCCACCCCACCTCCTCCTGCCAATGTATTCATGTCGATTGCTCTGCTCTGTCTGTTTTTTTTTTTCCGCTGCACTCCCTGCTTACGCCGTTGACGATGGCTCATATTGGGCAGGAAGGTGTGCTCTTCCTGCCACAGGCTTTCCACGCAAGTGCATGGAAGAGCAGGGAGTCCCAGAGCAGAACCATACCGCCAAATGAAACTGTGCAAGTTAATAAAAATTATTTTGAAAAAGTGGTCCTGACTGACACGTTTATTTCTCAGTATATATTTGCAATGCTGTGTTTTTGTCCAGCATGGGAAACCACCCACTCTTCCACTCCCTCACAGTCATAAGGATGCATTTAGGTACCTTAACGTGGTACCCTTGATTTTATGTGAATCGGTCCTTGGTACCACAGATGGAATTTGGTTGGTACCTATAAAAGTACCTAATTTGATACCCATCTCTAGTCCTCACAGAGCTGTAAGTGTTAGTTTAGGGAACAAAGCATATGATGTTCAGTAGGGATGGGTACCTTTGACATTTGAAACAATACGGTACCAATGCCCGGTACCTAGGGATGGGAACCAAACTAGGTACTTTTATAGGTACGGACTGAATTCTGTCAAAAGTACCGAGTACCGATTCACACAAAATCAAAAGGTACCATGTGTAGATACCTAAAGAAATCATTACGACTGTGAGGGAGTGGAAGAGCAGGCAGTTTTCCATGCTGGACATGAACACAGCATTGCAAGGTTATGTATTGAAGAATAAATACATTAAATTGAAAAGATTTTATACTTTATTATTAAAGAAACTGATATTTTTTACCTCATAAACACATAAAGTACCAAAAATTGGTACTGTTGAGTACCAGTACCAATTGCCAGGCACCGGGCATTGGTACCGTATCATTTCAAATGTGAAAGGTACTCATCCCTACTGGTACCTGGCAATCAGTATCAGTATCATGTCCAGCATGGAAAATCACCCACTCTTCCGCTCCCTTATAGACTCAAGGCTGTATTTAGGTCGATTTTACGTGAATCTGTACTTGGTACTACAGATGGAATTCAGTCAGTACTTGTAAAAGTGTCTAATTGGGTACCCATCCCTAATGTTCAGTGGATGAAGTGTACTTATGGTTGATCATCTGGATGTTGTGACCTTAAAAGAGTCCGTTGATTAAAAAGACTTTGCTTGTGTCATTTCTTAGGGTAAACCTGGTGAAAAGGGCCCTGATGGTGTACCTGGCCCACCTGGCCCAGAGGTAAGACAGATTCTGTCTCTTATATCACTTGATATCATGCATAATGCAATAAATGTGCTGCAGTTTGGTGACATTTTCATGATTTATTGTCACAGGGCTTCCCAGGAGACATCGGCCCGCCTGGACAAAACGGCCCTGAAGGACCCAAGGTGAGTACGGAGAGGTCAGGTTTGCAAACAAAAAGAAATGAAGCCAGAGTTCACATTTGGTTTCTCATCCACAGGGAAAGCAAGGGACAAGAGGTCTGCCAGGTCCAAGAGGAACACTGGGACTTCAGGTGGGAGGTGATGTGCTTTGAAGATGAATAAAACATAATAAGACACATCTTCTGCTGACCTTTGGTGAAAATTTCTCTGTCAGGGTGATGAGGGACCGGTCGGGCCAGTTGGACCTCCTGGACTCGAGGTGAGTGTTGGTTGGATAAACCCGTCAAATGAAAACAGCCTGAAAATATGACACTGTTATCTTTAGATCCACACTGAAAGCCACGGGTGAAAGCCACGGCGCGTGTCTCTGCCTAAATGACGCCTTGGGGTTGCTGCTCCTTTGGCTGGCTCATGTCTCCATTGTTCTCATGCTGTTTTGAAACACTCTCTACTGGACACTGTTTTCCTATATCACCAGATTGGTCTGCAATAATACTCACTATCTCAAACCAAACTGGCCTGCTCTATAAGTTGGTCGATGCATGTCGAGAAAGGTTTGGATTTTCTCTCTGAGGTCAAATGTGCAATTAAAGTTGACTCAAGGGACAGTGTAATCAGCAGGATAAAGAAGCTTTGCAGGACAAACTAATAACTTTTAAAGAGACAAACAGGATGACTTTGAACTTTCCAGAAGCGTAAATTAAAGTCAACAGTCTCGGTGCGAAGAGAAAGTGTTTGTTTGGAGTCATCCAGGGCCAAACAACACAAAAAGAACTCCACTGAAACTCTATTTCTGCAACGCTTGACTCCAGTCTCCCAAAAGTGCAACCCACAAGTGATGGCTGAAAACAAACATAAATGACCCAATGACTTGTGAGAGTAATAAGCCGCCTTTGATGCTGCAAACAGCTCTTTGTTTTACGGATCATTAAGTTTCTTAAAGGGATGTTTTTGTTTTAGCATCACTTGCTGGTTGGCTCCTCGTGGGACGGTGGAGACACACACCTTTCACAGGAGTTTGTTGTTGTTGTTTGTTGTGCTGCAGCGCACTTCCTCTGTGTCATTCTTGCTCTCTGTTCAGGGCAGGCCTGGGAGGCAGGGATTCCCTGGACTGACAGGCCCAGATGGACTCAAGGTCAGACCTAACAGACACAAATACAGCGCAGAAACACTGTCGTCTTTAACCGAACATCCTCTCCCCGGCTTTCTTTTATGATAATGTATCATCTGAATAAGTGTAAATTAGATGTTAATTCTGCGTTACCACAGGGGAGCTCGTCTCTGAGCACATTTCGGCTGATTTGAACTAAAAAAGAAAAGCTTGAATAAGTTTGTGATATGCTAATTGTCTGCTGTTGCTGTAGGGCGAGACCGGGATGACTGGCGAGGTCGGGAAGCCTGGCGAGAGGGTAAAGACTTCTCTCCTTCTCTCTGCCGTTTGATGCTCGCTGTGTCTCCCTGTGTCTCGCTGTGTGTCGACTTTCTTGGAGTCCCAAACGCTGTGCAGCCCAGAATGGGGGAGATAACTTCAAGTGAGCAAAGAGAAATAAGAGACGGTTAAGACAGCTTTTTTTTTTCCTCTCCTTCAGGGAGAGCCTGGTTTCATCGGGCCTGCTGGAGAGGCCGGCATCGCTGGAGAGAAGGTTAGTGAGGTCTCAATTTGTCAGGCTTTGAAAGCATCAGTCTGTTGTTGTTGTTGTTGAACCCAAATTTAGGCTTTGAAATTTCTCTTTGAAGATGAAAGAGTGGGAGAAACCTGAGACCAAATGTCAGATTCAACAAATTCGATCATACAGTGGCTTTACACTGCAAAACTGAAAGCTTATCAAGTGTTTTTGTGTTCGAAGTAAAAAAAAAAATCTGCCAATGGAAAAAGAGAAAAGTTACTTGTATTAAGAAATTATTCTATTTTTAAGAAAATTTTTGAGCAATTTCCCCTGTTCCATTGGCAGATTTTTTTACTTGGTACAAGCAATTCAGACTTCATTTTTTTTTACTTTAAATAACTTTAATTTAGACATTTTTCTGGACTGATCAGCTGAATATAGCTCAGATGAAGTACAAGACAACTTTTACTTAAAATCAGAAATAAACACTCGATAAGATTTCAGTTTTTTGCAGTGGTCAGACTGAGCTCATCGTCTACGTCAACTATAAAAATTCATTGTGAATCCCTCCCAACTCTCCCTAACGAGAAAGCAACACAACATGCTTTTGAGTTTCACTTTCGCTTTTCTGCGCACTCTGCCTCTTTGAGAGCCGCTCAGTCACGGTACTCAGCTGTGCGCTACTCAAAACATGACGGCAGATGAGTTTGATGCTATTTTACAGCTGTTTTTGTCTTTAAATCACTAGAAACAAGACATTTTTCTGGACTGGTCAGGTGAATGTGACTCATATTAAGTCTAAAAAGACATTTTCTACTGAAAATAAGAAAGAAACACTTGATAAGATTTTAGTTTTTTGCAGTGTGGAGGACACTTATAAAGCAGAAGTGTCAAAAATCCACCTCTACCAGCTACTCACATGATCAGATTAGTAGCCTTAACCCCTGTCAATCAGTTTCAGTGCAGATTTTTAGTGCATTATTTAGTATTCTTTGAACTAAATACTAAAAAAAAATGACAAAAATTGCTTGTAATGTTACTCTAACTGAAACTTTTGGTTCCACAGGGGGACCGAGGGAAAACAGGCGTCCCCGGGCCTCCAGGTGAACCAGGGCCGATGGTAAGGAGTAAGTCTGGACCCCGTCTATCATAACAGGGGGTAATGAAGTCACGCATGTAAGGGATCGGGTGAGATATTTTTGGGGAGACTGATTTAAAAAATAAACACAAAAAGTAAATATGCTTCTTTGGTAGATTATTTCTTTTCTGTAACAATTCTTCTTGGTAATAAATCTTATACAGTAGTAAAACCAGTTTATTTCCTTTTAAATGCAGCCACATATTTAAGAGACATGCCAAATCTTCTCTGCCAATGCTAAACAGCTTGTTCTGCTGTTTCCTGTTCTGGATGTGGTGCTATTTAAAAGGGAAACAGGGTTAAAATGGTGTACAATATATTTGCCAAAAAGCAGATGATGTAGATATCATTTGAGTAATGTTATGTCCATCAGGGTCACACAGGAACACCTGGAGAGACGGGGCCCACTGGACCACAAGGAATCCCAGTGAGTTTATTATCAGAGCTTTATTGCTCTTTATTCTTCTCTTGGTGGTTGGACCCTGTACTATACGTCATACTTGGCTGAAAAGCTTCTACTTTAACGGATGTAGTCTCAGCAATGTCACTCATTGGCCTCTGAAACATTTTGAAGCCCAATGCAGGCTTAAAGCTACACCTCATCCCACATGTCTGTCACATATCTGATTGTTTCAAGGTAAAAAAAAGATAAATCTGGTGACATTCTTTCTTCCAAACAAATGATTTTCAAAATCCACCCCTTGTTCATGGTTTAAAAAGAAAGAACTGGGCTGATGAAACCAAACCACTTGGCAGTCAGAGGTTTCAACATAGGTGTGTATGTGGTTTCAAGTGTTTCTGCAGCCACCCTCAAGTGGACACTCATGGAACTGCAGTTCTAAGCACTTTTGTATTGTCTTTATGCCATTGGAAGGGCTACCACAAGTTTACACGACAACGGCTTTAGGATTAAATGCAATAGAATTGTTGCATTTTGGACTCTCAGTCACACAGAAACAGTGTTTTTGTCAAACTAAAGTGCAAACTTAAAAAAAAAACCGCTGCAGCCACTGTTGCATTGTAAACAGCAAGCTGGCGTTTTTAGATAGGATTGTCTTGGTCTACCATGTTGAGCTTGTGCTACTGAATCTGCTGAATCTGCTGACTGTCCTTCAACAAAATGTGCATCTGTTGCTCCACATCTGCTCTTAGCATTCACCAATACACCAGATGATCGTTCCAACTCTTGTTCAGTGGAGATCTACCAAAAGCCGCTTCTGGACAAGACAGTTATGGCCCCAACTACAGGCCTGGCATGCTCACTGTAGCGTGTTTTCAGTCCCTCAGTATTTCTGTGTTAACACAGATTTTTTTCTCTTCATTTTTTGCGTACTTGCGTGTTGCGTTTTGGGGTGAAATGATGTTGTATAAAGGGGCCTTAATCTGAAGCCAGTGTGGAAGTACTAAAAACTGCTGTGTCCAATAGAGGGGGCCTGCAGAAACACCAGAAACCAGAGGATAAACATGTTTACAGCCTGGTTTTAAAACAGAGTTTGAGTCTGGAAAGCTACATTCTTTGTAGGCACACAGAGGGAAAACTCCTCCATAACTTCTTAATTAAACTGATGAGTTTTGCCCATATAAGGGCATGACTGACAGGTGGTCACTCTATAGATGTCTACAAAGAGGCTAAACGCCCACCTCAGTCACCTTAACTCAAAAGAAGCTAGGTTGAGTTTAGCACGTCCACTTTGGCATCTGTGATAGGCTTCAAAACTCTGTATCAGAAACAAATGGGTGACATCACAGAGGCTACATCCATGTATTTTACAATCTGAAGCTGAAGTGAATTGACTTAGTCCAAAGTTAATAAAAACCAATAAAAAACAATTTTGATTACCGATGTTACTCCAAAAAAAGAATTTTTCAAAGGTATGTTTCAGTCAGAATCTGTATTTGTTTCCACAAATTCAGGGGCCTCCTGGTTCACGTGGATACATCGGCATCAGAGGCCCAAAAGGCACAAGGGTGAGTAACTTAAAGCTGCTTCATCATAAAGATAAAGTATTCACAAGAAAAAAAAGAAGTCTGAACAAGCGGTTATGACGTGTTCAGGGTAAAAATGTCTTGTTAGACTTAATTTGAGCCACATTCACCTGACAAGCTCAGAATAATATTTTATTTCTGAGACAAAACACTACTTTCTAGAAATACAGAGAAACAAGCTCAAGATTGAGTCTGAATTCACCTGAGCAGAAAACATGTTCTCCAACATGCAGAGCAGAAACATGGCACATCTTGTTCCATTAAACTCAACACCCCAGAGTTTCTGTACATGATGATAACGCGCACACTGCTGTGTCTGTCATGAACTCTGAATAATTTTCTTTTTTACATAAATGGAGTTTCTACTTTGGGAAAATAGCCTTGGGTTGCACAGCAGGATCATTGTACTGCATGAATAATTGATCTAACATGAATAAGTGGTATAATTAGGGCTTTTAATTCTGTGGATTGGTTTTACACGGCTCCCTTGATATCACAAGTAGTCACAGACGTAATATTTAATAACTATAATAGCAGAAAATTACATCAAGGCTTTGGAAAATAGAATTATGAGCAGAATGATTAAACAGCAGTTTTTCTATTTTAACATCTGGAATTTTTCCAAGTCAACAGGAACGTATAATCAGTGACAGTGATTTCTCTGTGCCTTACATTTTTTATTTTCATTATAAAATTATCTTTTGTTTATTGAACATAACACAAGGCACATGTGCTCCATTCCTGCTCCCACTGATCGACTAGCATGACCAACTTTTTTTAGATCAGTGGTTTTCAGTTGGCCCAGCCTTAAGACCCACCATCACCCTAAGACCCAAATCAAGAAAAGTTTTCAAACTGTCAAACTGGTGTGATTAAAAGAAGATGCCGTTTGAACCTGAGATAGAACAGAATATCACTAGACACCAACACAAAATAAAGTTATGTGATAATCTGAAATGTCAAGCAGGTGGCGATTCTTTCAAAATAAAAGCCCAGGATTTTTTTTTCTCAACATCTTTTGTTGCCCAGGCAATCAGGCAAAAAGGCTAAATGTTGTCTTTACATGTTTCCAAAGTGAACAAGAGCAACATGAATCTGTATACTTAATCTGAGCTCTGATATGACTTGACTGGGGGTCTTCAACAGGGGGTTTGCTGCCTCGAGAGGGTCTGTGGAGGTACTGTAGGGGGTCCATGACACTTTGGTTAATAGGCATACTACTCACTATGCCCACTCACTGTACCTTGCAAATATTTCAAATGAAAGTAGGGATGCACCTATATGAAAATAGTGTCTAACACTGTTATCCGATATTAACATTGTTGTTATGGCGGATAACCAATATTTATGGATATTAATACTGGTAAAAGAAAAAAAATCGGAGATGATCAAATTGTGAACATACTGAAAATCATGCAAACTGAATTTTTCAATATCTCCTTTTATTTGCAATCTTGTTTTCCTTGCCCATTCTTCTTAGGTAGTTTTGGTGTTTGGTCATAGAAAACAATATTATTTGGGTCTTGAAAGATCATTCAAGATGCTCTGAAAATGGCCGGCAGCTAATGAGTAAATATCAACTGATACCCATATTGATACTGTGCATCTCTAAATGAAAGTATAAACATATGTACGGGTGTGTTTTCTGGGTGGCTTAGTGTTAAATGCACGATAACAATGTACATTTGAACAAAGCACTAGGCCTGGCTTAATATAAAACACAATTTAACATACAATATTTATAAATAGTTGGGGTTCCTGCTCCATCTCTCCATCAGTAAGGGAGTGCTTGGTCTGAAGACCAGTGTTTCTCAAAGTGGGATCCCAGGACCCACTAGGGGTCTGTGAACCATAGCCATGGGGTCCGCAGAATAATTAAAAAAGCTTTTGTAAAAGGGTGCTTCATCATTGAAAAATCATCAACAAACTAGGACATCCTTTTTTCTAATGCTCCTGTTCACTTTAGTTTTGTGCCATGGGATCATCTCTCTGATCGTGACATGTCTATCACATCATAGTGTGATATAACAGAAAAAACCCTCAAAACAAAATGACCTTGGTGCAGTGGCGTGCACAGACTTTTTAAAGTGCAGGGGCCAAAAGTAGAAAAAACAGGCAAATATAGCATGCATTTTTGCCACCCAGAGGGCAGTTAAGTGTGTTTTACCAACCAGGACGGCACTTCCACACCTTTAGGCTCCCAAAAGGTCACTTCAGCAGGTGTTTTTCAACAACTGGGCCACGAGGGGGGTGACTGCCTCACCACTGCCTCAGAGATAACATTTTTTCAAAGTTTACAAAGTGATTAATGTAGCCCAATTTTTGGTTGCAAAATTACACATTACATTGTTACAAAGTATTAATATTTAGCTAACCATTGTTAGGATAACAAGGTGGTCCTTGGAAAAATGTCCAACCTGAAAGGGGCCCACAGTCTAAAAGAGTTTGAAAACTCCTGCTTTAAACTACTCTTTGTTTACAATACAAAGCCCTGTTTCCACCAAGCAGTGTGATGGCGCGCATTTTATGGCGTTTCCACTGACCAATCACGGGACAGATCCCCGAATAACCGAGACGAACCTTCTCTGAAACAAAGCTTGATTGTTCTTTGTAACAAAGAGCCACATGGAAATCATACAAAAGGTAAATTGCTGGATATTTTCCATCATTGCTCCTTGTTTACTGTGTCACATTTTTCTTCTTTGTTGGATGTATTCGGTTGCTATGGCATCACACTATTATGTAACTGATGCAGCTATCAGCATCCAGCTTACACGCCGCCTACCACTAGGGGGCACAGTTGGCTGTGGAAACGCAAACAGGACCAACTTTAACCAAGCCAACTCGTACCAAACCATACAGGCTGCTTGGTGAAAACATGGCTCAAGTCTAAAGGCACAAAGACAGTCAGAATTGGGCTCTGTTTATAAAGTGGCCAAAATCATAAAAACGCTTGGCATATTTAAGAGTTTTTGTTGTTTTGTTGAATTGACCATTAAAATACCCATAAAAATATTACATTTCCAAAAAGTTGTCATTATGACATGTTGCTCTATAAACCATAGAACAGAGCCAGCTCTTTGTATAAATGAAAAATAAAAAAGGATGCACTGCCCCCCTTAAAAAGGTCTATGACCGTAACATTGCTGCATTAAACAACTCCCTTCTGGAAATTGGCCAATGTTTGGGAATTTTTTTCTTCCATTAATTTGGATTTAATTGTCTCTGACTCACCTGCCCAAGAAGATGTGCAAAGATTTTTGCTATTCTTGTTTAGTTTCTTGGAATAAGACATTATTTTCTGGACTTGTCATGTGAATGTGGCTCAAATTAAATCTAATAAGAGAAATCCAATAAAATAAAATAATGAAATACGAAAACATTTGCTTTGCTTTCAGTTTTTGAAATGAAGCCATAAACCAGAGCCAATAGCTCACAAATATTTTGGTCCTGCAGTCACAAAAATCTTCATCGCTCATTCATCTGACTTATAGCTTTGCCTCCAACCAGGGTGATGTTTGTTTTGCTGATTGAACGCGTACATCCTTTTGGCTAAAAAGCTCCTTCATCCTCACCCAAACTGACTTCACTTTAACATGAAGCATCTCTTAGATGTGTGTCATTATCATAATTTATCCTTTTTATTTCACTTTGAAGTAAAAAATAAGCTCCAAAAATTGTTGCACTTTAAAGGAGAGCCAGAGTAAGTGGGTGAGCTTTCAGCTAATGAGCTAGTTTTAGTTAAATGGATGTTAAAAAGGGATTATGAAGAGAGGGGTGGATTGGTGGTTAATGTCTGCACTTCATAAAGTATCCACTCAAGCTTGTGTTTCCCTCCAAAAAAAATGGTGGAAAAGCCAGTTCAGCTCAAGGACTTTTTATCTTTCATCAACATCCTGAAGTAAGATACATCACTTTAACGGTACCGTCGTGCTTCATAAAGATATGATAGCAGACTGCTTTGACTTGTTTTGACCCTTTTGGAAGCAGAAGCGTACAAGAACAACCAGTACAAGACACAGCCAGGCCTTCAATATTTGATGACAGGGAAGAGTTTGCTTCCAAATACACGGAGACGATGAATCAGCCGCAGGATTCATGACCTTTCTCCAAAGCTTTTCCACAATAACCCCAGTGTGCAGGCGGCAGCGCTCTGTGTGAGCGTGGAAACATGGGGACAAAGTCTACCCAGTGCGAATTGGGCATCCTTTGGAGCTTATTCGCTGGTGCCAAGTATTTGCAAAATCTTTGATGGTGTCCCTCCAAAGTGGGCCAAGCCACAGTTCACAATTAAACCCAGAGTGCTGCCTCCCAGGCTCGGAGTAATAAGGATGACAAAGATGGAGATTAAGCCCACTAATTTATCGATCTAACATGTCAAACATTACGTGTTTAAAGTGTCGCTTTTGTTTGTTCTCACAGGGTCCGTGGGGTCCTGATGGCCCTCTGGGGGAGAAAGGATCCACAGGAGTAAAGGTAAGAAAGTGGAGTTAATTAACATTTCAGGAGTGCCTCATTTTAAGTTTTGTGTTTCATACTTTTCATGCCTTAGAGCGTCGTCTGGCCTTCACTACCTGATTGTAAATCGGTCTCATTGAAATCAAGGATAAACCAGATGGAGCTGTTTCTGTGGCAGAGGGAAACGAAAATCAAGAGAACTTTTATCATCAGCTTTGTTGGGCAGAGTGTAATTATCAGATATTTTTAACTTCTGAAGGATCTTGAAAGAACATTCTTTGTTAGGCACAAATCTAACAACAGAACTTAAATCAAAGACTCTTTAAATATTGATGGGGCCGGCCGAGCTTGGCAGTCGGGAACATTTTAACTCTGGGGGATTTGAGAATGCTAAGTTAACTGAGCTGGATGTTTTCTTTGCAGGGTCCTGATGGTCCGTCAGGAAAATTGGGTCTCCCTGGGGAAATGGTGAGAAAAAAATGGTCCCCTTTAAATTCCCCTTGTTGCAGAGGAAGTCTTTTAATAATTCACCACAAGTGAAAAAGTCCAGTAGAGAAAGACGGGGCTGAAAGCACCACAGTCAAATATTCTTGTTAGAGAGAAAAATAGCTGTTGAGGGAGTTGTGTGAATAATTAAAGAGCTTGTTTTCTGCTACCAGTGGTCTCAGGCTGGAGTCCAGCTTGAGTCTTCTGGACTTGTGACCTGACTTGGACTGGAGCTTGAGATTCAGATGATACTATTTGTTATTTATTTATCTGAGGCCTCAAAGACTGGATGTTTGTTTGCCTCCGGGGTCAGGGTTAGGTCCCTGCCAGGATGAGGCTCCATTAATTCTGTGTATTTCTTTCAAAGATTTTAAAACAAATGCAAAGGAATGCAGTGCAACATGCATGATATGTAAAGGAAACATTATGAATACAGAGACAAGCTTAAACTGGACAGACGTCTGTCGAACAGTGCTCAGAAAAGTAAGATGTAATTAGCCTTTCCCAGATCAGGGATTACCAACTTCTCTGCTGAAAACGATTTCTGTGATTAATTTTGTAGTGATGGTGGACACTGGAGCCAAACTGTCAGACAGAAAAAGGACAGAAGAGCAGAAGAAAGATAAACCGGAGAGAGATAGAGCACGGGCTACAGGCTAAAACACGAGCCACAGGCTAAAATGAAGAGTGAGGTCATGTTAGTTCTGTTTGGTGAGGTTGGAGTTTGTAGATGAGCACGGTAGGACATAACCAGGTTTCACTGACGTTACAGACACATCTCAAAATCATAATCATAATCATAATCAAGTTTTATTGCCAAGTACATTTGCACAAAAAAGGGATGTGTTGGTGCAACAATTAACAAGAAAATAAAGTGAACAGAAAATAATATAGAAATACTAGCTGTACAGTGTAAAATAGAATATAGAAAAAGTTAAAATGTAAAAATATATGGAAAAAAAATAAATGTTATTTATTTTAGAAAGACCAGGGTTATTAAAGTCAAAAAAAAAAAAAAAAAGTAAAACAAACATTGAAAAACATTTTTAATTAGTGAAATAAAAATTGAATCAAGTTTTTACTAAAATGTGATAAAGAACTTACAATGAGCTCACAAAACTACCTTAAAATGAAATAAATTATAGAGAAAATTTCTTTAGTTTTCGTCTTTGTCGGACTGTCTCAAATTGCAACTCGCTGTTTAGGTTGGATATAACATGTTTTGTTTCTGCCTGATTCACCCCAGCTGGCGTACGCAAAAGTGTCCACACTTTGTCTGCTAGCAGAGTGTCAGTGGCAGTGAAAGCTGGGAGAAACTGGCAGGGAATATGATTATGTCTCTAATGGGACCAGGTGCCTCGCAGTGAAAGGGGATGAAGTATGCTGAACAATTCTCAAAAGGAAAAATCCCACATATCTCAAAGTCTGTCTCAAAGCTCACACTGGGAGGCTAACCGAGCTAACCTGGTCATAGACTGTGCAATTAATGGACGTCGTCTCCCTGACGTCACCTGTCTGTTTCTGAAAGAAACTTTTGAAGCAGATCGGCTACCTTGGCCATATTGGAAGTGACTGGGCCTTTGAGTTCAGCTATAGGGCGCCTGTCAGTCCCATGAGACTGAGTTGTGCCTCTGATTGGGCTAGCTCGCGATCTTAATATCCTGTGCACTGCCGAGTTAGAAAAAAAACACCCCCTATACAGTGCGTGCTAATCGTGAAATTAGCGACTCGGATAGGAGATGCTTTTTTAACCAGGCTGTAAATATGTTAATTTCTGCTTTGAAAACCACTTTTTTTGGCTTGGTGTGTATGTGATTTCTTGTATTTCTGGATTGTCTTATATTCTTAGACTGAAGGTTACAGCTTAGGTCAAGGTAAAGGAGAGTGCCCCTGAAGCAGAAGCTAATCCACAGACAGGCAGCCATTAAAACAAAAGAGACAACCGCATGGCAAATAACACTGATGCAGAGCTTTCTTGTTTGATGAGGAAGGTTAATTCTGAAACTCAAAAAAACTAAACTAAAAATAAGCATTTTAAAAAAAACTAGGAAAAAAACAGCTTTAAAAACTCAAGAAAAGTAAACTAAAATTGCATCCTGGGAAAAGTTGTCTTGAACAACGAGCAGTAGTGTTAAAAAGAAGATCAAATACACACCTTGGCAAAAGTCACATCCTCACAACAGTAGGTGCTAGGGCTCATGGGAAACGGAGTCTTTATTCTGTAAAAACACAAGCTTTTCTGAAGAGTTCTCACAGCACCTTTAAGATCAAACTTTGTAAGGTAAACAGGAATATTTAAATCATACCTGTACCTATTAAGATATTCATCCCTGATGATGGATTGATGTTTGAAGTTAAGCTAATGTTACTTCAATCAAATTCTGTTGGAAAATAGCTCATCTTTTTAATTTGTCCTTTAAATAGCCAGTCTCTGTTACTGTCACCCAACTTCAGAGGAAGAAAAAGACTGAAAATGTGGAGGTCTTTTTTGTGAGCGCTCATGTGAAGTTCAAACACTTAAATTCAGCCTTGTCTGAAACAGTTGTGATAATAAATTCAGTAACTTTTCCCTTTTTAAGTCAAGTATCAAGGAAAAGGGCTCGGTCTTTCTCCCCCTCTGGGAGCTCATGTTCTCTGCTCTCAGATGTGATTTGCAGTTTTCCTCTTCTTTGTGTAGCGCTGAATGAGATAGAAATGAGAAGTGGTGTGTTATTTGGAGAGGGAAGAAAGGCAGGAGCTGGCTCGCTGAGCTTTTGATGGTCATTTTTCTTTAATTTATAACATTTGAAGAGAGTTTAAGTGTGATAGATGATGAAGATGATAATTACTGAAACTGTGTTTTACTGCGGCTGTGTCGTAACAAACTGTTTTTATATAAAACCATTTGGAGGGCATGAAAAGGAAAGAATGCTGTTTTATCCTCTCGATGTTCAACATGGAAGATTAAACACACACGCACCATTAAACACACAAGCAAATCAAACATTCATGATTTCGTCTTATTTTCCATTTGTGTTATTTTTCTGCAGGGGAAACTTGGTGAGCCAGGTGAAGCTGGGCCTCAGGGATTTCCAGTAAGTGATTGGGGATAATGGAGGCCTCTCTAAGGCCAGTCTTGATCCGTTGGAGGGGAGAGAGGCTTGTGTGGCACGTAGCATTTCTAAATGAATACCTGTTCCTGTATTCACAAAGCATCCTGAGGCTAAAAGTCGCCCTTAGTGACGTCATTCTTAGAAAAATCGTAGAATTTCTCGGATTCTGAGATTTTTCTTTGAATTTTCCCTTGGTGATATAAAAGTTATTCACAAAGTGTTTTAAGCCTTAAGAGAGCTCCTAAGGCTCCTAAGCTGTTTATCTGCTGATCCACCCCCTAAACAGTCAGGTTAATGAGGGGATGAAACTCTGTAACATTCATAGAGTTATTAATATCGAAGAAACCAGTGTCATACCCTAAGTGGTCGCCCACAAAATCGTTAAAGAACAACTTCACTTCACGCATCGATGTGTTGGGCAATGAGCTCCCAAGTCGGCCTCTTGCCTTGTGCCGTGATCTTGAGAGCCAAGTTCCCTTTTAGGGGCCGTTTACACGACAACGGTTTTAGGGTGAAACGCAAAAGTTTTGTTGCGTTTCAGCCTTGTGTTTATATGGATTTCAGCTGACCTTAATCGCAAACTTTTGAAAATGGCCTCCAGCTTGGATTTTTTCTGAAACTGTTGCCATGTAAGCAGCAAGCCAGCGTTTTCAGTGGAAATGCTGACATCATGCTCAACTTTGCGCTAGCGCATACGCTAGGACAAAAGTACCGTTGTTGCAATCGTTGCGGACAGCCGTGTTGTGCTTGTGCTACTCAATCTGCTGAATCTGTGACTGTCTTTAACAAAATGAGCATCTGTTGCTCCACTTCTGCTCTCAGCATTCACCATTACAGCAGATGATCGACCCAACTCTACTTCGGTGGAGATCCACCAATTGCAGCTTCTGGACAAGACAGTTATAGCACTAACTACAGGCCTGACATGCATACTTACAGCGTTTTCTGTACTACTGTGTTTCCATGTAAACGCAGATTTTTTTCACTACGTTTTAGCGTTTTCGGATGCAACATTGTTGCGTTTTTTTATCCATGTAGTTTGTTTCGGTAGTTCTGTCAAATCAAACCCCTTTTAATGCTGTGGCCACACCAGATGTGAATTGGCAAATTTAAACGTGCGTCACACCCGAGGCTGGATGCTGGACTATTTTGACAAGCTGAGGGGCGACGCGCTGACTATGACGCACTAGCAGTACTTTATGTGTGTGCATATTCATCTCTCCACAAACCTCTACACTCAATCCCTGAGACACAGCAGGCCTTGCAGGGATTGAGTGTAGCCACTGGCCCTGCCTGGCTGTTCCCAGCGACCTCATCCTCGACCCCCCGACCCATGTTCCCAGAGGTCTCCCTGGGGATAATGAAGGGGTCGAGGAAAGAGAGGAGCACAGAGAACTTCCATCATTTCCCTGGCTCTGCCCCTGCCCTGCTCCTCCCTCCTCTCTATCAGGCTCAAAACTCCACTGAGGAAAACACAGTCAGACTCAGTGATGACCCGTGCAGGCAAATCCAGCTGGAAACGAATATTTACAGAACTTACCTTCAAAATCTGTCTCCTCAGAGACTTTCACCCAAGCCTGCTCCTTTTTTTTCCAGTCTTTGTAGAGTACACACGTCGTAACGTTAAACTCTGGATGATGACACACCGCACAGATTGTTTTCTCCTCCATCTTTCAGCGGAGTTGGAGCCGGAGCAGGTGGCGGGAGCGTCACACGTCATCAAATCAATGACGTTGGGGGGGAATGTCATCGCTGATTGGCTGCGAATTTGCGTCCAGTGTGGCCGTGGCATTATAAGGAAGCCAGCAGTCACAGGAAGTGCTGATAGCTGAGTCTGTGTCACCATTAAAATCAGACACATTGAACAGTAACATGATAAGCATGGACAGTGAATGGATCAATAAGCAAATCAATATAACCCGTGTGCGAATGAGGTTTGTTCCAACGTTTTGAAGCTGTGTCACTATTAATTTAATTTATCTGAGTTTCATCATCATGACATAAAATTAATGTCACGATTGCACATTTCTGAATACAGTCTGAGTTATGTGATCTGTTGATTTTACTGTCCATTCATTATTTGGAGCACAGAGTATTTTTTCCCCTCATCTTATCCTCTTTCGTACCAACCAATCACAGCTTTCAGGAGACTGCATCATACCACGCCCCCTCACTAAGATCAAAGTTTCTGTCTCCTCTTTGCGCAGAGTTGCTCTCGGAAGATTCCTGAATCACTCTTAAGCTTAGAAAAAATGTTTAGGGCTAAGTTAGGAGAGGACTCGAAGAAGCTTTGTGAATACAGGCCCCGCAGTGTGTGTTTTAAAAAGTGCTCTATTCTTTTTGTTAGGGTATCCAAGGACCCTCAGGACCTCCAGGAGCCAAAGGACTAGCAGGAGAGCCTGTGAGTTTACAGGTTTACATGCGCTCTAAGGATGAACGCTGTCTCCTTTACTCCACCTGGTTCAGTTTTGCAAAAGTTGGAAGTATCTTTAAAAGAATATCCAGTCCCAACCCTCCAGTGTCTCATTATCTAAAATAACCCATGGCTCTCCATCACCCACCGGCCACCCTTCCACTTGCCCTTGCATATAAACTCTAAATTTCCATTTTGACACCTTTTATCCAGAGCTTCCCTGAAACCCATATCCTGGTCAAAAAGCCCCTGAACAGCCTAATCCTCTTTCTCTCATTCTGCCCGAGTCTCGCAGACACAAGCAGAGAAGAAGAGAGCCTGAGACAATTTGATTTACACCAGCTCCTTCCTGGAGAGGCGGCTTTATTGTAGCCTGGATGTGTCTCTATAACAGCAGGCCTGTTTCCATCACTTGCAGAAGCTTTGGCTCCGTGTTTTGAAGGCTCCTAGCTCCGCAGATTAACTTATCTCCACAAATCCATACTTTCAGCCTGGTTCTTATTTCTTTTCACATTTTTCTCCCCTTTTACTGTCTCTTTTAGAAGTGTTTGTCCAAGATTAGAGAGTGCTCTTACCCGCTTTTATTGATGCCTCTGCTTCTCCCCGCAGGGACCAGCGGGGCCACCGGGAACGATTGGGCCACTGGGGGAGATGGGACCAATGGTGGGTTTGATCACACAGCTGGAGTGAGAATCCCCGCTGACTTTTGTATTAGCACTAGACGCTTAAGGCTATTATTGTTTTTCACAGGGGCCGACAGGGAAGGCTGGAGACAGAGGGCTGCCCGGGGAACGTGGAGAGAAGGTACGATGACAGTGGGCTGTTAGGATTTTCATTGGTTGTTAGGATGAAGGAATGGAGGATGTGTGCTCGTGTTGGGCCACAGTAAATGTTTGGAAATGGTAAATATGGGCACACTTATTATAATCCAGTATAAAAATGTCTTAAACTACAGTTCAATCACAACAGCTTACATCAATTCATGGAAAAATAAATAGAACTGTAGTTTCTCAAGTGTCAAAAAGACTCTTAGTCCAAGATCGTAATTAAAGGTCACTTCATGCAGTGGCGTTAAGCAAGTTTCAGCCTGCTTTAAAGTTGAGTTTTATTCTCTTCATGCAAAGTGAGAGCTATAAAACTACGCTAAAAAACGGGTTTCTGTCAGGTAAAAAAAAAAAAAAACAGAAGGGAAACTTGCCCTGACAAAACTTTATTTGTAAAGAAGTCAAATTAAGGAGTTCAGAAGTCTGAAAACTTGAAATTCTGAGATAAAGAGTCAGTTTTGATGTAACAATTAAAAAAAATGTGACACAAAGACCAAATTATGGATAAGAAGGCAAAAATTATGAGACCAAACTCAGAATAATAAGCTACAAACAGTCACGAGAAAAGACGTCAAAACACTGACAAAAAGGTTAAACTTATGAAATGGAAATGTTGAAATTGTATTCCAAAAAGTGAATTTTATTAGATAAACAGTTATTAGATGAAAAAAAATTAAAATAACATAATGAAAAATATGAATTATAAGATAAAGAAGTTTAAATAATTAAATAAAAAGTTAAAATTATGAGAGATAAACTCTGAATTATGTGGTAAAAAGTTGAATAATGAGATTAAAAGTCAAATTCATTAGATACAGAGTCTGTTTTAAGATAAGAGTCTAATTTATGAGAAAAACTGTTAAAAAATAAGATTACAATTAAAGTTATGCAATAAAGTGTCAAAATTTGGAGATAAAAAAAGTTGAAATTTTGAGGTAAGGGGTCAGTTTTTATGTAAAAAACTTGAAATCATGTGATACAAAGATGAAATTATGAATAAGAAGGCAAAAAATGACATCAGAGTCAGATTTATGAGGTTTGAACAGTAATGGCATTAAAAGCCAGTTACCAGTTAAAAAGTCAGAATTTTGAGATAAAAAGAGTCACGAGACAAGAAGTCAAAACACTGACCAAATGGTTAAACTAATGAGAAAGAAAGTTGAAATTATTAAACAAAAAGTGGATGTTATAAGATAAAAAGTTATGAGATAAAAAATCTAAAATGACATGATCAAAAATCTGAATTATGAAATAACAAGGTCAAAATAACGAGATAAAATTTTTAAAAACGCGAGATAAAGTCTGAATAGTCATGTTAGAAGTTGAAATAATGAGATTTAAAGTTTATAAAATGAAAAGTCAGTTTCATGACAAAAGTCTTATTTATGAGAAAAACAGTTGAAATTATGCGATAAACTGATAAAACTGTGAGATAAAAAGTCAGTTTTTCAATTTTGAACACATCAAAATAATCTGTTAAAAAATCTGAGTTATGGATAGGATGTCAAAATTATGACATGACCAATTGAAGTTATTATAAAAGTCAATATTATGATTTAAGAAGTCAACAACGTGATTAAAAGTTGAATTCACTGGAGAAGAAGCCTAAATTATGAGATAAGAAGTTAATATGATGAGAAAAACTGTCAAAATATTGAGATAAAATGTTGAATTCATGAGATACTAGTTCAAAATAATGCGGAAGAGTCATAATGAGGAGCGATGACGGTGAGATCTGGAGGCACTCAGACGAAGTTATGAGATTAAAGGGCAAAATGATGTAAAAAGTTGAAATTGCGGTTTCCATGTAAACTTAGACATAGTACACATCCAAATGAGTGATTGCACATCATATTGCTCCCTCTGACAGGGCGCCGTTGGTCCACCTGGTGACCTGGGAGAGCAGGGTCTGACTGGCCAGAGGGTGAGTGTGATGTACTTTTATCCTCCTCACAGGTTTTAAAGTTTGAAGCTAGCAGCGCTGACTGGTTCCTGTGATTTAGATGCTGTACATTTAGATTTCTCCACATCTGTTTCTGAACAGCGTGATTTCTGTCCTTGTAAATATAAAATATACTGCCGTCATAATCTCTGTGTGATTTGTCTTTCAGGGGGAGCCAGGCACTGACGGGGAGGCTGGAACAAGTGGCCCTGATGGAGCCAAGGCAAGCTCCAGAAAATTAAGGACACATTTTGACTTAGATTTATTCATCACTCTTAAAAAGTGAAGCCTCTTACAGTAAATGGTGAAAAAAAAAGTCGCCTCAAGGCTTTGGCAGGTCAACAAACTCAATAACTGCTGCATGTATGACCTCGATCTTGAAGAGTCGTGTCTGTGAACTGGGCGAACTCCTGGTTTACTGTAGCATCTTCTTGTAATTAAGGCCAGTGGAGTACTGTTTGTCGTATCATGGTTTTTATTCAGTGGGAGCTGCTTTGTTTTGACGTGCAGTGAAAGCAGATAGCGGGGTTATTTTAAGAGCTCATAGGTCTGGCAAATGCCGTGACAGTCAGAGAGAAAAAGGATCCTGAGCGCAGAGAGGCTGCCTATTCAGCTGGAAGAATGGCTGACAGAGCCACAAACAGCTCCTGGCTCACAGTCAGAGCTAAAATGTGAACACAGGTTGACTCCATTCTGAGTCCTTTCTAATCCGTGGTGCTCACTGCTGCACAGGACGCTTTCAGTTAGTCAGGAGGGGAAACTACACCGAGTGCTTCTTGGCTACTGTGCAGGTCCTGGATGGAAAACAGCAGCTCAGTGAGGATTTTGTGCTGTTAACTTTAGCTCAAATTAAAATGAGTGTGTAGTCACGGTTCATTGCTATTGCCTGGTGAAATTAAGAAGAAATTCAGCAAATAATCAGAGGATTGTGGGAGTTTGTTTTGGCTGCTGAGTACCGCTCAGTGGTCTGGAGCGAATTAAATTCTGGTTTTCAGGCATTGTAGGGGTTTCAAGTGGGCCTTGTCGAATAACAAAAGCTTGTTGTGCTGTATCTACATAATACGTTACTCAGTGAGGAGATTTCAGGAAGCAGAGAGACAAAAAACTGACAAAGTTAATATTTCTTAGAGAGGGGTTATGCCCACACTAAGTGTATGCAGGTTTTATTTAGACAAATTTTCACTCTGTAACTGCTCAGAACAGTTGGAGGAGTCACAGCAGCAAAAGTAAGGAAGTGTATAGAAAGTGCAAAAAGGTCCATAAGAAAATAGATGATGACAGCTTGTCCATCATTGTCCAGTCAGCCAGCCTCTACCTCCACAGGGTCCAGGACTGAGCTTCTTCAGCAGTCATGATGCATGATGCTACTCTGCCTTCTGGTATTCCCTCAGTTGCTGGGTTAGCACAGCTAGCTCATCCATCTTATTGGAGATAGATCTTACGTTCCCAATAATGATGGATATAAGGACAGGTCCATGTCCTCACTTCTTAACTCACACCTGAGAACCAGCATGTCATCCTCATCTCCTTCTCCTCACCTTGTGGGGAAACATCTGGCCTAGCACCATTTAGCATTGACATGCTACAGGCTGCAAAGAGCTGATTTCACATGTAAACAATGCAGCCATGGTTACATGTAGGATCTCCAGACAAACACAGGAGAAAAAGTAGTAAAAGTTTCACTGAAGCCATAAAAAGTTTGGTGTCCATGACCAACAGATGAGCCATACAAAGATTACGAAAAAGAGACGAAAAAATTACAAGAAACGGACAAAGAAGAGAGAGCTGCTGCCATAGGCCTCCAAAAAAAAAGAATACTTGTGCATCAATCGGTTTATTCCAAATTTCTAGGCACTTCTCAGAGCCAGTCCTTAAAGAAACAGATCCTGGAGGCTGCTGATTCTTGAATTTGAAAGAAAAAAACACCTTTTGTGTAACTAACTCTGAGGTTGACTGCAGCAGAGAGCTAAACAACTGGAGTTCCCTGTTATCAGCGTGTTTAAAGGTTTCAAATGGCTCTGACTTGCTGATTCTGCTAAATACTGTCACACTCATCTGCTGCTGGATTTCAACTTCACGCTGTTTAATGGAAGATTACTGAGGTGGGACGTTGTTTTTCCTCCTTCCTCATCAACAGATGCCTCACAGCTTCTGCAAAGACTCAAAGTCTTCATTCCTGTTTTTAACACAGTGCTTAGGACATGTTTAGTGCTTCTCCTCTGAATCACTTTAGGTCACTTTGACATGTTGGCGGCCTGCCTGCTCCTAAAGTTTAGATTAACAACAGTTTTGTTCAGAATTGAAGCTCCTCATGATCCGCTCTGACAGTGCGGCATCACTTGTGCGGCTTGGCCCACTTTCAGGCTCTCAACAACAACACCTTGAACAACACGTCAGGTCACTGTGACATCTTATTTTCCGCCTGACAAACATTTCAGATTACAGCCTGTGGTGTTTTTCCAACACATGCTTTCATGTCAGGAGGACTCACCTACAGTACCACTCTGTTTACATGCAGGAGAGGTCACTGTGAAGACATGTCAAAGTGTTTCTGGGTACTGAATGTCTCATGTCTTGCCTCACACTGTGTGCTGCCACACACTGTTGGACAACAGGGGGTGTGGTTAATGCTAGATTTTCATACCACTATATATTCCTATTTTGGAGACACCCCTGAATCAGGGTTCTGTGCTTGGTCCCCTACTCTTTTCCTTATACACTACCTCACCTGGTGCAGTGATCCGCTCTCATGGCTTCTCCTACCACTGCTATGCTGACGACACTCAGCTCTTCCTGCCTTTTCCCCCTAATGACACAACTGTCTTGGCTCGGATATCAGCATGTTTGGCTGATATCTCCACATTGATGAAGGAACGCCACCTTCAGCTAAATCTGTCCAAAACCAAGCTCATTGTGTTTCCTCTTTGTCCCTTGGTTCAACTACAGATCAATGTCCTCAATGTCGTGCAGCAGCACGTCTGGTCTCTAACCAGCCCAAAACAGCACACATCACCCATCTGTTGATCTCTCTTCACTGGCTTCCAGTAGCAGCTCGAAAGATTTCAACGCTCTTCTTCTGGCTTAGGAAACATTGACAAGAACGGCCCCTGCCTACCTGGGGTCCCTCATCCAGGTCTACACTCCTCCTGGCCCACTACGCTCTGCTTGTGAAAGACGCCTGGTGCTCTCAGCCCAGCGCGGCTCCAAATCACTAGCCAGACTCTTCTCCTCTGTTAGTCCCAATTGGTGGAATGAATTACCTAACTCTATACAATCCACAGAGTCCCTTTCTACTTTAAGAGATGTCAGAAGACTCATCTGTTTAGGGAACACTTGTGCACTTAACCTGACCCTTCTCCTCTTTGTCCTCAGGGGTAGAATGAGTCACTAGGTCTAAGACTCAGCTCTTATGATTATTTAGCACTACTACTAAATGTTTTTGAATTTTGAAGTATACTGTTGCAGCAATTTATTGTGGTTTGTTGGCTTGTTGATTATTGTAACCCTCCACCCCCCACCCCAAAATAAATAAATAAATAATTAAAAATAAGATAAAATAAAATAAAATAAAACAATCCAGCACATAATGGCAGCACCTGCAGCCGAACAACTGATAGCACTGTTGTCGCACTAACTGGGTTTCCCTTCTGTCTACATTCTTGCTTGTGTTGTACGTCGCTCTGCACAAAAGCGTCTGCTAAATGAAACTGTAGCACTGTAGAAATTGTCTGTTGTAAAATCTAAAATCTGAAAATGGCGTGAGATCTTCATGAGATTTCCTGAAATGGTGTCACAAGGATCTCCTCCCTAATTCATGAAACGTTGAAAGGGTGGGCCTCAAACACCAAGGTCTGCCCAAAACTCCTCTTCCATTAGGCCTTCAGGGAGCTGGCCAATCAACAGGGAGTGGGTTTGTGGCATGAAGAGCCGTAAAGAGACAGCATCTAAAACAGTCCAGATGAGATGACAGAAAAATGTCTCATATCGAGGAATTTTAAGACAAAAATGAGGCCTGAATTGCTTGTAACAAGTTAAACAAATCTGCCCATAGAAAAGAAATATGTTTTTATACTTGAATAATGTCTAAATAAAAGTAACTTTTCACTTGTTCCATTGGCAGATTTTCTTTTTTCTTCTTACATGCAATTCAGACCTCATTTTTGTCTTAAAATTTGTCGATATGATATTTCTGGACTGGTCAGGTGAATGTGGCTCATATAAAGTCTAAAAAGACACTTTCTACTGGAAATAAGATAAAAAATACTTGATAAGTAGGTAGGTTATGTTGAGAACCTGCTCTGATATAAGCATCTGAGTCTTAGTTTTGGATAATCAGATTCAGTCATAGTTGGACTTCACAGTTGGGGTGACCGTGGTGTCATCGCTTGGCTTTATTCACTTTAAACAGATGTTTGTTAAAGCAGATTGTCAAAGAGGGGATGAAAAGCACAGACATACCTTTCATTTTTGTCATTTACGTGCATCTCAAAACAAATTAAAGTGAATTAAATCACGCCAGAGTCCCTGACACCTTTACCACCCATCCAGTCTTTCTATGATCCCCTTTTTATTGGACTTCCTCTGCTCTTCCCAGGGTGAAAAGGGGGAGCCTGGTCCAGAGGGCCCTACAGGAGACAGGGGGGAAATTGGTCTGAAAGGAAAGGAAGGACCTCTTGGTCCACCTGGACTTGTGGGTGTAAGGGTGAGTGCCTCAGCAGCCCACTCCAGATTTCATTTAGTTCCCCCAGAAAGCACAGCTCTTTCCACTCGCTTACATCCCCGTTCGATTTTCTTTCACAGGGTCAGGAGGGGAAGCCGGGGAAAATTGGCGAGAGAGGAAAACGCGGAGAAAAGGTTTGTCAGTTCTTCTGCTCGGGGCTAAAATACACTTTTCACCTCAGGAGGTGTGTGGGTTTGGCCTCTTGTGAAAGGGGTTGAACGGTTCTCTGTTGTTGTGGTAAACAAGCCGTAAGGCCGATAACTTCCATGAGCATGACAGCTGAAGCGCCCGTCAAATAAAAGCTTTTGGTGGTAAATGTTTGCATTGTCAAAAAACTCACTTTACTCTCACTGCGTACCTGCTCTCCAGGGAATAAAGGGTCACCAAGGCCACCTGGGTGAGAGCGGAGCAGCTGGCGATCAGGGGGAGATGGGCTTCGTCGGGCAGAAGGGAGCAAGAGGAACCATCGGGCCAGTGGTGAGACATCCTCAGGATGTTTAATGGAGCTGATAATCTGTGCTGGCTGTGGGTTTAAAATGTTTCTTTATTCTCAGGGTGCTCCTGGGAGAATGGGCCAACAGGGAGACCCAGGAATACCAGGTTATGAGGTACGTCATCCAACAGGGAGATATGAGAGTAAAGAAATGTTTGAAAGTCAGTGTTTTATTCCAGGAAAATAAAGGTTTTGAACTTGTTTTAGAAAGACAGCTTTGCTAAATATCAGATTTTAAGAGGCTTTTGTTTTTAATGTAAAGAACTTGAGCCCCTTTCACACATGCACCACATTTCAGAAATTTTTCATGCCTTTATCTAGGGGAGAATATGAACACTCTGATTTTATTCAGACTTCTTTTTTTTCTGAAAGACATGAAAAGTCAGTGTTTTAATCCAGGATTAAAGGTGTTGAATATTTTTTTAGAAAGAAAACTTTGTTAAATGTCAGATGAAAGAAAAGACTTTTCATTGTAAGGGTCTTTCACACATGCACCCCACTCCTGTAAATGTCCCCACTTTGTCCAGGTGGGCTGGTGTGAGATCACAAACATCCTGATTTTTAAAAAAAATTTCCTAACAAATTGAGGAAAATCAATGTTTAAAGTCTCTAAAACAGCTTCAGAACAAGCAGACAGATAAAAGTAGGTTTTTGTATTTTAACGTAAAGAACTTGAGCCCCTTTCACACATGCACCCTGCTTTTGTTTTTCCCTTAAAGACATTTGAAAGTCAGTGTTTTAAAACAGGATAACAAAGGTTTTGAACTCGTTTTAGACAGAAAGTATTGTCAAATATTGAACTAAGAAAAGATTTTCAATGCAAGGGTTTTTGCACCACACTTCAGAGATTTTCCTGCCTTTATCTAGGTAAGCTTAAGGTGAGAATATGAACACCCTGATTTTGTCCAGGCTTTTTTATCCAAAAAGACGTGTAAAACTCATTTTTTTAATCCAGTAAAACCAGGGTTTTGAACTTGTTTTAGAAAAGCAGCTTTGCTAAATTTCAAATTGAAAGATTTCTCGATGTGAGGCTCTTTCACACATGCACCGCACTCCTATAAATTTCCCCACTTTATCCAAATGGGCTGGTGTGTGATCACAAACATACTAATTTTTCACCCTGAATTTTTTCAGGCTTTGTCTTGACAGACATGAGGAAGTCAGTGTTTTGAGTCACTAAAAAGTCTTTTGAACAAACAGATTTTTTAGTGAACATCAATTTATAAGAGGTTTTTGTCTTTAATGAAAAGAACTTGGGCCACTTTCACACATGCACCACACTGGAAATTTTTCTGGCTTTATCTAGGTGAGCTATATGTCAGAATATGAACACCTTCAGACTTTTTTCTGAAAGACATGTGAAAGTCAGTGTTTTTACCCAGAAAAATAATGGTTTTGAACTTATTATGGAAAGAAAACTTTGTTAAATATCAGATTAAAGGAAAGATTTTTCAATGTAGGGCTCTTTCACACATGCAACCCAATCCTGTAAATGTCCCCACTATGACCAGTTGGGCTTGTGTGAGATCACAAACTTCCTAATTTTTCACCCTGACTTTTTTCAGACTTTTTCTAGACTTAAATGGGAAAGTCAGTGTTTTGAGTCTCTTAAAAGACCACACTCCTGAAATTTTTCCTGACTTTATCTAGGTGAGCTTTATGTAAGAATATGAACACCCAGACTTTATTTTTCCCGAAACACATGTCAAAGAGAGTGCTTTAAGACCCAAAAAAGGTTTGAACTTGTTTTAGAGAGATGTTTTCGCAAGAGAGGTTTTAGTTCTTAACTGTATTTATTTAAGGCTCCTTTCACACATGCACCGCAACCCTGGAATTTTCATCACTTCATCCAGGTAGGCTGGTGTGAGAACACAGCATCCAAAGTTTTAACCCAATTTTTGCGCAGACACTGTCATGACAAATCATCCACTATAGTAAAAATATAAACTACAATCTGGCTTATTTATTTATTTATTTATTTATTTATTTATTTATTTATGTATTTATTTATGTATTTATTATAATATTGACTTGCTGGTTAAACTAAGCTTGTGTTGTTGGAGTATCCATGAAACAGACTGAATCTCACCTGAGGGTGTTTTGCACTTTTTCTCCTGTCCACAAGGGGGCGGGAGCTGTCCTAAAATCTGGTGCTGTGATCTTCAAATTAACATGTAGATGAAGCCAGCTTTCTGATTGGAAATTGAGACTTCTTAATTCTTAATTGAACACTGGATAAAGTTAAAAGTTTATTTAATCCTGTTGTGCCAAAGCTGGCCACCAGAGGGCAGAAAGTAGACACCAGATTTATATTTAATTAAACTAGCCACTTGTGTAAATCAGTCAAGAGGATACTTTATGCTTGGCAGATGAATAATTTCAGTTGTGGAGAAGCTTTTCAATTAATTATATTAAACAGCATACTGTTTTGTTATTTCAGCAAAAAGTACATTTTTCATTTTGATTGGTGCGGGAAAGTCTGGCATCAGTATAATTAGTTGTTTTTTCTCTCATCACAGGGTCACATGGGGCCACATGGACCTCTGGGACCACCTGGGCCAAAAGGTGATAAGGTAAAATCCAACTCTTAAATCTGGTCCTGATGCCTCTCTGTGCTCTGATCGTCTCTAATGAGGCTCGGTGACATGTTATAGCAGCAGTACCTCACAAACAGTCCCAAAGCTCATTTTCTTTGAGAGCACAGCCCTGCAGTGTTTCCGTGCATTTAAATTCAGGTTCTCTAATTAGCGCCTCCGCTGCCTGTCTTATTGTCCTCACAGTATCCTGAAAGTTATCCCTAATTCTGTCATTGATTTGAACTCAGACACGTCCAATTAGCCCAGTGCTGTTAAATGTATATAATTAGCCAAACACCTGGACTCTTCTGCTCATGATTTTGGGGATATTAGGACTATAATTTGTGTTTATTTGACAGCAGCAGCACACAATGGAAGCCATGCAGCAGAGTTGAGCGAGATGCTAATTTGCATGCTTTAGTCCCTGGGTGGGAGCCATCTGGACGCAGATATTTTCTATTTTCTCTTTGCCAATAAACTAAAACAAATGCTGCTTTTGGTCTCTAATCAAATTAGCGTTATGCCGTCACATGGACGGGTGCAAAATGTGTCATTTGATTGAGTCAGGTGACTCTGGCATTGGACCAGGTTAACAGCCCTGTGTCACTGTTTCTGGAAACGCCTCGATGCTACAACTTCAGTAACAGTTTGTTGGCCCCTGACAGATCATACACTTCAGACTTCTAAGCAAGTTTTTATGTCTTACTTTTTGTGGAGCTACTTGGAATAGAAAATACTTTATTAATCCCCAAGGTGAAATTCAGGGGGAGTCACAGCAGCAATCAAGAAAACAAAGTGCGAAAGTGTCCATAAGAAAATAGATGCTGACAGCTTGTCCATTATTCTACAGTCAGTCAGCATCCACCTCCACAGGGTCCAGGACTGAGCTTCTTCAGCAGTCATGATGCGCGCTGCATGATGCTACTCTGCCTTCTGGTATTCCCTCTGTTGCTGGGTTAGCAAGGCTAGCTCGTCCATCTTATTGGAGATAGATCTTACGTTCTCAATAACGATGGATGGAAGGACAGGTCCATGTCGTCACTTCTTAGCTCACACCTGAGAATCAGCACGTCGTCCTCACCTCCTTCTCCTCACCTTGTGGGAAACATAAGGACCAGCACCAGTTAGCATTGACATGCTACAGGCTGCGTACAGCTGATTTCACATGTAAACAATGCAGCCATGGTTACATGTAGGATCTCCAGACAAACACAGGAACACAGCAAAAATAGTAAAAATATCACTGAAGAAAAAAACAGTTTGGTGTCTGTGACCAACAAATGAGCCATATAAAGTAATGATCCACTCCAAATGCAAAGGTGATGAACAAGAGATAAAAAATTACAAGAAAATGGACAAGGAAGAGAGAGCTGCCGCAACAAGCAGCCACAACAGGGTGGAGCTTAGCATCAATAAGATAAAAGATAAGATAGTTAAAAGACAGATATTTTAACCAGGTCAGAAAGGTTCTTGTTTTTTAAAAAAAATTGAAATAACATTCCAGTGAAAGAAATGAAACAACACTTTATTAACTGTTGATTTATGTGAAGACAAAATCAAGAGGACCGAACATAGAGCCTTGAGGAACTCCAGAAAATTCTTCAGCATGTTTTTCAATCTTACACTCAAATTCACTGTAGGAACTGAAATCTAATCAAGTGTTTATGTCTTATACTAAGTTAAAAAATGTCTTACTAGACTTAATATGAGTCACATTTACCCGACAAGTCCAGAAAAATGTCTTATTGTTGGATATGTATAGACAAAGTGATGCCTGAATTACTTGTTAAGAGTGAATAATCCTTTCTTGTCGGAAAAAAATGTATAAAGTATATTTTGTTTTACCTCAAAGGCAGTTTTTTCACTCTTTACAAGCGTTTCAGGCATCATTTGTCTTAATAGCCAAGCCGAGTCCAAGTAGACTGAGTGTCTGTGGTTTAAGTTTCAGAATGGACCAATTTTGGAAACTGGACTGCAAGAGAGCTGAGAGCCCTCGAGCAAGGCTTGAACCAACCCCCAACCATATTTATTTATTATATATTTTTTTAGGCATAATTTTGTCTTTATTGCTTGAAGTGAGACATTTTTTCTGGACTTGTGTGATGATGTCTGTGATGGTTACCAATCCAGAAAAATGTCTTATTTCAAAATATCGAATGACAAAATCGACGCCTCAAACATAGACAAACATCTGCCATTAGGGAAAAAAATACTTGTTTAATATTTTTGAAAATAAGAATGATAAATCAAAACAAAGACAATACTTTTAACCCATTGGCAAGATTTTTTTAGGCAATTCAGGTGTTATTTTTGACAATTAATATCTTGAAATGAGACGTTTTCTAGACTAGTCAGGTGAAAGTGGCTCATATGAAGTCTGATAAGACAATTTGTACTAAAAATAAGACAAATGAGCTGCTTAGATGTCAGTTCTTGGAGTAAGACTATTTTATTTTTGTCTTGAGTAAAATTAAGCTTTTTTCTACAAGTGTTGCTGGAGATTTTACCTTTTTATTTCAAAATACCAACAGACAAAATGATGCCTGATTTGCTCGTAAAAGTTAAAGAAATAAAAAAAAAAAATTTCCAACTAGAGTAAGGACAATGTACCTTTTTTTAGTTTCTTGTACAAAGACATTTTTCTTATTTTCTTATTACAGGAAACTACTCTTTCAGCCTCATTTTTCTCTTTTAATATCTTGAAATATAAATATATTTTTTTATTATTTTGTCAGGTGAATGTTTCTTGTATAAGACTTTATTTTTAACTAAAAAGCTGTCATACACACTTCAGTTTTCGCAGAGCTCTCCTGCTTTAAAGAGCTTGTCGTGCTCTTGCTTTTATCGTTTCATTAGACACATGCTCAGCACATGACTTTTACAGTCGTACACACATTTGTGGTTATTGTTTAATGAATCCCATAAAAACCCGGAAACAGACATTGGCTCCATTTACTGAAATGGGACCATTGCGGTTAATAGCGCATGTAATGATTCGCCGTTTGTATCTAGAGCGCGAGCAATGTGTTTCCATTGTTTTCATTTTGTGACAAAGCGTGCGTTGATTCTGCACAGACTTTGAGGTTTTAGGAAAATACCATCCAATGCTTTTGTTCGTTTCCTCAGGGTGAAGTGGGAGACGACAGCAAGACAGAAGGTCCTGCAGGCCCCCAAGGTGACAGAGTGAGTTTCTCACATCTACCTGTTCTTCTGATGCTCATCAGCGCTTTTCTGGGTTGTTTAATTAGTCTACTTTGATTCAACTCAGGGTCCTCCTGGTGACAGAGGAGAAAGAGGAGCGTCTGGGGACCTCGGGCACATTGTGAGTGAAATATAAACCTTGCATGTTGCAGAGTTTAGTGATTTTTCTGAACATTTGAGCAACACAGACTCGTTCCTTCAGGGTCAAATTGGAGTCGATGGATTGAGAGGTGAAGCTGGTGCTCCGGGGCTTCCTGTAAGTTTCTCATTGATGCTTTTTTAAAGATATAAATCTGATATTAGACTCAGTGTCTAATGGGCAAATCAGTGTAATTCAAATCAAACAGTGATGATCGTTTCAGGGATATCCAGGGCCAAAAGGACAACCAGGGCCCAAAGGATCCAAAGGTGATCAAGTAAGGACATGAATAACAGAGACTGGATTTATTCTGGTTGGAGGAAACGTGATTTGAGCGTTAATTAAAATGTGAAACAACTTTTTTTTTTTTCTGCAGGGCCAGAAAGGAAAACCAGGAGTGAGAGGAGCAGCAGGGACCAAAGGACCACCAGTGAGTTGGATTCATTTCAACCTTTATCTTAAAGTTTTAATAGGAATGAAAAGAATCTGAATGTTGTCTTTAAGGGTCCAGAGGGTCCTCCTGGTCCACGGGGAGTCGTAGGCAGGGAGGGACTGGAGGGCTCGCCTGGTCTGGATGGACTACCTGGCAAAGACGGAAGCAGAGGAGTCACGGTGAGGACGCTTGTTTCTTTCAAATAAACCAAAGGAGACAAGCTCGAGATCTTGTTTTCTAACTTTTTCTGTCTTCAGGGGGAGCAGGGAGATGATGGAGAGGTGGGCTCCCCTGGGAAACCTGGGCTTCAGGGTACGCTGGGTGTTACTGGACTACCTGGGAGTCAGGGCTCCTTTGGACCAAAGGTGAAAATGATCATTTTCTTTAATGTGGCTTTTTTCAGTAAAAATGATTTGATGCTGAATTTTATTCTACAACACCATAATAAATTGACCTGACAGAGAATGTCCTCGACAGTTCCCTGTTTCCAAATGTTTTGAAGCCTTTTATCAGCTCTTTAAAGAGGCTGTGTGGAGTTTGAAAGTGATCTTGAAAAAGTCTCCCTTCTAGATAAATCCCTGATTGTAATCCGCACTTTAAAATGAGATTATCAGCACAAATATTATGGCTTACAGGTCATTTAGAAATGCTGATTCTTAGTCTTCTTGATTGGGTTGAACAGGACAGGATTGATTTAAATCATATCGAAGTCTCCATGACAACACCACGCAAACGAAACGACGAAGTTTAGTAGTGAGAATAGAGATCTGTGTTTTTCTCTGCTGAAAATAATTTCTGTGATTAATTTTGTAGTGATGGTGGACACTGGAGCCTAACTGTCAGACAGAAAAAGAACAAAAGAGCAGAAGAAAGATAAACAGGAGAGAGATAGAGCACAAGCTAAAGGCTAACACAGGAGCTAAACTGCTTGTGCTAATGTTCATTCCAACCCACAGTCAGCAGTTATTCTGCAGTGGTCTGTTCAAACTTGAGAGTCTATCAATAAAATGAAGAGTGAGGTTATGTTAGCTCTGATTGGTAGATGACTGACAGGACATGACCAGGATTTACTAATGTTACACATTTCATCTTAGAGGATCAGGCTGTCAAAGCTACATATACGGCTACTAAACAACTGTATGAACTGACAGTTAGCTTGTTGTCACATTAGCCTATGGATACGTTGTAGCACTAGGCTGTCAATAGCGCTACATTTAACCGGCTACCGACGTATGAAACAAACTTGCATTTGCTTGTTGTCACATTTCAAACAACAGTGCTACGTAACTGTACTGATAAACACCTTACCTTGTTGCATTGTATCCAGTAAAAAGTGACTTGAACAAAGAAAAACTGCTCCTAAACAAACGTCACATCTTTACAACAGTGTGCTTGAGACTTTGGACCAGAAGGTGGCGAGGCAGTCCAATTAAAACAGGAAGTTTTTGACTATGAGTAGTTTCTTCTTACACCACAGATTTACTCCTTTAAAGTACTAAGTTGTACTTCTAGTGCAGGGTCTAAGTGTCTAACAACAAGCATAATTCAATTTAAAGTGTAATAATGATGTAACTATTACTGATTGTAACTGAACAAAAATCAGCGGATTAAGACGACTACACTGTCTTTTCTAAACTTTAAACAGTGATAGTGCTTCATCACACTTTTTATGGGGTTGCTGTGGCTTGAGTTGCCCACCAGGTGTCACTGTTCTTTGTTAGACTGAAGCCTTCACAGTTCTAATATTTTTGGACACGATTCGTAAGAAAGCTTCAGAGCTTTGTGAAGCCTCACTTGCCTGTTACTAAAAACAGAAACAGAAGAAGAAGTTCAGACACCAGTTTTTGGTTTTCTGGTGTTAACAGGCTGTAGTACCAGCAGCTTACTGCAGGGGGCTGTAAGCGTACAACACCTAACCAAGATGCACCGCAAACACTGAAATCTAAACCAACGTTTCAGTCTTTTTTTCAGTAAACACTGATCTTATTGGACTTATTTGAGCCACAAACACCTGACAAGCCCAGAAAATGCCTTATTTTAAAATATTCAAAGACAGAAATGGTTCGAGAAAAATGTGCAGGTCAAGTTTCTGGAAATACAAGTCATGTCTTCATACAAGAAACTAAACAAGTACAGTTTTCTTACCGCATTGGCAGATTTTTTTTAACCTTTTACAAACAAGTCAAGCTGATTTTTTTGTCTTTAATTCATGTGCCTTTGCTTCAGGGTGAAAGAGGCCTCCCAGGTCAGACTGGTGCATCAGGAAAAAGAGGCTCTGTTGGTGGGATGGGATTACCAGGACGACAAGGAGACCTCGGACCCAAAGGGCAACCAGTGAGCATCGATTTTTATCACATTTCAAACAAAACCCCTTCTGATTAAGACATCCATGATGTCCTTGCTCTGTGTCTTTCAGGGGGATGCTGGAGAACAAGGATTTCCAGGAGTGTTGGGCATGTTTGGACCAAAGGTTTGTGCTGAGTCGACGCTCCACTGGAGCTTTCTCTGCTTAAAGGGCTGGTGAATAAATCTGTGGTCATACGGCTCTTATTCTTAGATTACAAAACTCCTGTTTCCAGATGATGAAACACCCCTGAAGTACATGCACGCTTATACTACTCACTGTGTGGCATTAGATCTCCCTGCGGGTTAATACTGAGTCTCAAAGACGGTAAAATGACCCAAACAGTCATCCCTGAGTTTCCCTCCACTCTTAGTGAAACAGCTTGGCTCAGTTTGATCTCTGAAAACTGCTCGGAGGTCTATTATATCGTACTGTAGTGGGTAAAAACGGAAATGAAAAGTTGAAGTTATTACTGTAGCATGCCTGGGGATGACATCTGCTCCAACATAAGTCTGTTTAACTTCCAGCGCCGCTGCTCTATAGATTACTGCCAGCTGAAGGAGCAGAGCGGGCTCTAACAGAGTCTTTCTGTTTCATTTAAGAGCAGAGTGAGTGATGTCGGGTTTTCACTACAGTGGGAGAGGAAGAGGAAGCACATGATGTTTGTGATTTTGTTTAGAAGGGTTCAGAATTGCTGCACATCAGAAAAAGGCTGAACGATGAAGTGAAGTCGACTTATATTTCAAACCTGTTCCTCCCTGAGCACCTTGTAGAGGCTGTCCAGACTGATTTCAAAGAGGGACACATTTGATTTGTGAAAATTACCAACAACTAGCAGCTCTTACTGACATGTAAGTTTTCTGCAGTGTTACGTGCTGCGTTAACATAAGCAAACTCTGCTTCTGACCGAGGAACATGTTCTCCATTAGGGGGCGATATAGGGGAAATATGTCAGTATGTTTAATGGCAGGATCAGGATCTTATGGAGCCCTTAAAGGGACATAGACAGAAAAAAATAGAAAATATAAATTTCTTTTGGGCACAAGAAACTTTCATGTGCACAACAAAAACCAGCCAGTGTTAGCCTTCGTTGAGCTATATTTTAACCTTGGACTTAATTAAAAATACATAACTGCTTTGTTTGCTGACCATCACAGATTATTGTCTCAGAATATCATTTGATTCAGATTTTTAAGTCAGATGTGCCAGATGATAAGCAGTCAGTTTTCTGCAGTGTTACGTGCTGCATAAACATCAGCCAAATTTGCTTCTGATAAGGGAAAATGTTCTCCATTAGGGGGCGATATGGGCACAATATGTCGGGATGTTTTTATGACCGGATCAGGATCTGGATTTTATCAGGACTTTTTTTCATATTCAGACTTTTTTGTCCTGCAAACAACAATTATAGCCCCAAATATTTCTCATCTTGCTCCATTTTATAACTTTAACCTTGTCCTGTGTCCTTTAATGTCTGTTTTGAACCCTCACATTTTCACGTCATGGTAAGTATGGTATTAACTCTACTACAGGATGACCCTGGTTATTAGACGACCCCTATAACTGCCAGTCAGTAAAAAGTCTATGAATCATACTGATGTCCACAACTATCTGTAATCTTGTAGATAAACGTAACAAAAGACAACATTTACTGTGTTTGCCTGCTGACCAACAGTTAGGAACAAAGTACAGGAAATAAAGTTCTTTCAATCCCTCTCAATCATTGCCTGAGTGGCTGCAGGAAGCTCAGCTTCCCGGTCAAAGACATCACGTGACATTCAACTCAAACTTTATAGACACGATAACACAAGAACAGAATAAAATTTGAAATTAAATTTACTAGATTAACAGGATAACGGCTTAAACCTCCACTGCAATAGACAGCGCCAAAGAGCTACTCCACTGTGTGTTGCCGGTAAACTGTATAATCAATGTAATTTTAGAGTATATTCAAAATATATTATTCCTAAACTTGTTGATGTGGGTTTTGATGCTGTAAACATCAATGTTTTCTCTCTATTCTTGGGTCAGTTGGTTCAAAATCATATAAAGTTTCATTTTTACAGTGTATCAGACTGATAAAATAATAATCATTGTCATGTTTTGTGCAATTTTAGATTTTTTATGAGAAACATTGGATACACTAAGTGACATTGATCAGTCCAACTGACCACGTCTTTTGCACTTTTTGTTTTCAAGTTAAGTGTCTGTATGAAACACTGCATCTGACTTTCATTATTTCAAACTCAATAAAATAGAAAAGTAGTTTTTAACCAAATAGTTAGCTGTGTAGAATATCGCAATATTGTGATATTGTATCATGAGGTTCTTACCCCCAGATGGAGTTTAGTTTAGTTTGTCTCAGTTTAAGCTCCAGTGGTAAGTTTTTAGTTTTGGTTATGTGGTTCAGAAAAGAATCAGGATCAGAATAGCCTTTATTCGCCAAGTATCTTCAAGAATACAAGGAATTTGTCTCTAGTTTGAAGGACTCCAACTATTTTATGCAACACTTTTATTTCCCTTTACCAGTTTTGATGCCTGTGATTGAAGTGACTGACAGCCTGCTGCAAAAATAGCTTTGTTTTAAGATTTAAGAGAGGACAGGATTAGACCAAATGTTCCTCACAGGAGCTTTGACGCCGATAATTTCAGAGTGTTTTTATCTAAAAATCAACTCTACCTCTTCCACTCTCTAGGGGCCCCTGGGAGACTTTGGCCCACCAGGGATCCAGGGACCCAGAGGACCTCGTGGTTTGATGGTAAGATTGATGGCAGTTTGTGGACGTGGTGCATCTCACTTCACATGAAAAATCAGCTCCTCTTCATGAGACGCTCCATCATTCCTGTTCTCAGTCACTAACACTCCTCCTCCTCCTCTTCCTCCTCTTCTTCAGGGCATGGAAGGAGCTCTGGGCCCCGCCGGCATCATCGGCCCCAGCGGTCATCCAGTACGTACCTCGTATCTCATCCTCTCTGCCAAGCTTTATGTGACTCCTCGGTGCTTCCTGGCAGTGATGGAGTGATCCTTTGTCTCCTTTCTCTCCATCAGGGACCCCAGGGTGACAAAGGAAGTCGAGGGGAGATGGTGCGTGGCACAGTTTTTGATGAATCCTTCTTGGTCTGTACTGTGAGCACAGAATGGGATGCTTAGTATGGAGACAGCACAGCGCTCAGCCTCCTTTGCCCTCAGCGCTTTTCATTTCCTATTGTGCTCGGCTGTTTGTTGTTACACTCACACTGATACTCAGCTGCTGAGGAATCCCTGTCAGGGTGATGAATGTTGGCTGCATGCTCATCTGCAGCTTTTAGAGAGGTTTGTTGAGCTCTCAGACACGGGCACAGCTCACCCAATAAACGCCGACGCTCATGTACAGGAATGGGTCTGGCTGTGAAGGTGTGCAGGCCTGAAAGGACACACACTCAGCAGATAAAGAAGGTCTATTGAATCGCCACACAAAGGCTGCGTCACCGTGCATATGATGGAATAATATCTGCTCTGCTCTCACAGCCGTCCTCTCATTGTTGGATTGTCCACTTATGAATATTGATTTCTCTTTCTTTCATCTTCAATAGGGGTTGCAGGGACCAAGGGTAAGTAATTACTCACTTCTGTAGCTTAATCATTATTCTTTGTGCAAGCCTGTGGTGCGCTCAGCACTGGAAGGGATGAATTAACTACTTTATCTTCCTCTATAAAGGCCAACTTTTAAATAATGTGAAGCCTAATGTGGCGCTGTGCTTTTTCAGGGCTCTCCAGGCCCTCGTGGACCACCTGGACCACCAGTGAGTGCCTCTTTTTTTACATCCTGCATATGAAACAAATTGACACAATGCTTTCTATAATGTAATTCACTTCAGATTTTGCCTGAAAGCAGAAAAAGGGAGAATCTTGCCTGCTAAAAACAAGATCTGGACTCTGATGCACAAAGCAGCACACGTTATATAAAGCCCAGATGTCACTCCAAACAGTTTTTTAACTCATATTGTGAGTTTAATTTAGTCTAGATAGTCTGAAACTATGTATAGCGAGCTAAAACGGCTTTTTTTAAAAAGTATACTGTGTCTAGAGCAAGTGGCCAGGGGGTGTATGTGCACATATGTGCGCTCCACTGCAGAAACTGAAATCTAAGAAAGTGTTTATGATTTATTTTATGAGCCACATTCATCTTTTAATCAATCAATTATGATGTGTCTCATATAACACGGCGTTGGTGTCTGGTGTTAGCTCAGTTAGCCATGTCTGTGAATAGCATGATGCTACTCTGCCTTCTGGTATTCCCTCTGTTGCTGGGTTAGCACGGCTAGCTCATCCATCTTATTGGAGATAGATCTTACGTTCCCAATAACGATGGATGGAAGGACAGGTCGATGTCGTCACTTCTTAGCTCACACCTAAGAACCAGCACGTCGTCCTCACCTCCTTCTCCTCACCTTGTGGGGAAACATCCGGCCTTGCACCAGCTAGCATTGACATGCTACAGGCTGCTAACAGCTGAGTTTATATGCAAACAATGCAGCCATGATTACCTGTAGGATCTCCAGACAAAAGTAGTAGGCAAAAGTAGTAAAAATATCACTGAAGAAAAAAAAGTTTTGGCATCCATGAACAACAAATGAACCAGGCAGCTGCGACAGGCAGCCACAACCAACAGTTTGTAAAGAGCTGTTTCGTTTTTGTTCAATTTAGTTTTAAGTCTTGTAATACGACATTCTTAATTCGAGAAACAAAACTAAAATAACACAAAAACTTGTTTGAATTTCAGTTTTTGCAGTGTTCTGTGACTCAGTGATGCCACTGCAATAAAAAAAGAACATAGCTCTGCTCAGTTTGTCAGGAAGAAAATATCTACAGAAAAAGTAGAAATGTTGTACATACCGTCACAAAGAGAGATCCACAAGAACGGAATATTGAATTTTTGACAATGCTGGTAATTTCAACAACAACTCAACTTTGCTGTTATAGCTTTACCAATCTGATATCATCACTGATCATCTATTAACACATTCTGTCTGGAAATCTGAACACATTCTGCTCAACACTCAAAGATTAACAGCTGAGGGTTTTTGATGGTTGTCATGTAACAGTTCCCTTTAAAAAGAAAGATTGTCAAGACTCATTAAGGTGATTGTGGTGAAGAATTAGGAAAATTAAATGATGAGGTCATCACATGAGGATCTCCTGACTGATTCATGACTCGTTGATGGGTGGGGGCCTCAAACACCAAGGTCTGCTGATAACTTTACCCCCTACAGGCCTCTAGAGGGTTAGCCAATCAGGGGGAAGGTGGTTTGTGGAGCGGGGAGCCTTAAAGAGATGGCAGCTCGCTACACTAAGGGCTTTCTAAAACTCCAGGGTGGAAAAAGGGATTGTGTTTGAGCTGTAAATCATGCCAAGATACTACAGGGGCACCAGAGGGACAAAATAAAGCCTCAAGTAAAGATATTTTTAAAAATGAACTTTACATGGAGTCTGATAATCATATGGAGAGGTCACTTCTGCCTCTGAGCTGAGCTGTCAGCGTACGACATGTACTGTAATGAGACAGATCTAACCTGCCATAGATGAGCCTGTTTCCACTCTGATCTGATTCAATTAACTGTTAGCTGGAGGCTCTTCTTTTCTACATTTGACACGCCTCATTTCCTGTGCGTTCACGCCTCATTTCCTGTGCGTTCATTATTGTTTCTGTGCATATCTGCAAATCGTGTGTCAGTGGAGAGAACCCACCCACTAACAGAGAGATTAGGATTAACAGATACAGACTAATGCAAACTTAATACGTGTGGTTTTCTCTGGTTTTCAGGGTCTGGCCAGTACCCTCTCGCTTGTAAGTATGTTTGCTGTTTGTCACTAACTGGAGGTTTTTAAAAGATGATATTCATGATGACGACGTCTGTTGTTGACTGTTTCATATTTGGTAGCAAAACGAGGCTCTTGGTGTCGCCTTCAAAGTCATCATTGATTCCCACACTGCACTAAGACCAGAGGTAAGTTTGGATCACGATCAGTGGTTATTGTTTGAGTCCTGAGGCTTATTTTTTATCTCTGAGCATCTGAATTAACCAGAACCAACCCTACGTTTCTAATGCTGGTGTTTCTGTCCATCAGAGCATGGACCTGCCCATGTTAGACCAGGGCACGGAGATCTTCAAGACTCTACAGCATCTCAGCACTTTGATCCAGAGTCTGAAGAACCCGCTGGGAGCTCGAGACAACCCTGCACGAATCTGCCGAGACCTTTACAACTGTGAGCAGCGGTTACACGATGGTAAGAGGATCGATCGGGAGAAGTCTTTCTTTTTATGGTCCAAATCTTCACTCACCACTTATTTATTAGGCACACCTTGCTAGATCTGGGTTGGACCCCCCTTTGCCTTCAGAACTGCCTTAATCCTTGGTGGCACAGATTCAACAAGGTCCTGGAAACATTCCTCAGAGAGTTTGGTCCATATTGACATGATAGCATCACACAGTTGCTGCAGATTTGTCGTCTGAACATCCATGATGAGAATCTCCCGTTCCACCACATCCCAAAGGTGCTCTATTGGATTGAGATCTGGGGACTGTGGAGGACATTTGAGTACAGGGAACTCATTGTCATGTTGAAGAAAGCAGTCTGAGATGATTCCAGCTTTATGACATGGAGCGTTATCCTGCTGGAAGTAGCCATCAGAAGATGGGTACACTGTGCTCATAAAGGGATGGACATGGTCAGCAACAATACTCAGGTAGGCTGTGGACTTTAAACCATGCTCAGTTGGTACTAAGGGGCCCAAAGTGAGCCATGAAAATATCCCCCACACCATTACACCAGCAGCAGCAGCCTGAACCGTTGATACAAGGCAGGATGGATCCATGCTTTCATGTTGTTGAGGCCAAATTCTGACCCTACCATCTGAATGTGGAGCAGAAATCCAGACTCATCAGACCAGACGTTTTTCCAATCTTCTATTGTCCAGTGTTGGTGTTGCTGTGTGAATTGTAGCCTCAGTTTCCTGTTCTTAGCTGACAGGAGGGTCACCCGGTGTGGTCTTCTGCTGCAGTAGCCCATCTGCCTCAAGGTTGGACGTGTTGTGTGTTCAGAGATGCTCTTCTGCAGACCTCGGTTGTAACCAGTGGTTATTTGAGTTACTGTTGCCTTTCTATCAGCTCCAACCAGTCTGTCCATTCTCCTCTGACCTCTGGCATCAACAAGGCATTTTGTCCCACAGAACTGCTGCTCACTGGATATTTTCTCTTTTTGGGACCATTCTCTGTAAACCCTAGAGATAGTTGTGGGTTAAAATCCCAGTAGATCAGCAGTTTCTGAAATACTCAGACCAACAACCATGCCATGTTCAAAGTCCCTTAAATCACCTTTCTCCCGCATTCTGATGCTCGATTTGAGCTGCAGCAGATCGTCTTGACCATGTCTTGACCATGGGTGTAGTTGGGTAAATATCCTTGTCCCTGTTTGTAAAGAGTCTCCCCTTCTTGCAGGAACGTACTGGATCGACCCAAACCTTGGCTGTGCTGCTGACACCATCGAAGTGACGTGTAACTTCACTGGTGGAGGACAGACGTGCCTGAAGCCGGTCACAGTGTCTAAGGTTTGATTTCCTTTAGCTTCCCTAAACTACCTCATAAAGTAGCAACATTGTAAATTACGCCTGTCTTTTTCTTGCACTTTGTTTTAAACCATAGCTTTTTTGACGGATGCGTCTTTTGATGAATCTTGAACCGTCCCATTTGGAGAAGTCAGATTTCACTCACTTGGCTCTGGAAACTCTCTGAACTGTAACTGGAACAAGAGGGAAAGTCTTCCAGGATAATGTGTGATACAGATGGAGCTAACGCTAATGAAGAACAGATCAGAGTCTGTTATCAGCTCCCTTAATCAATAGTCAGGTTCAGGAGTCTGCCGCTACTCGCCAACATCAGAGTTTGATTATTCGTGTTCACTTCCCCTCCACAGCTGGAGATCGGAGTGGGCCGCATTCAGATGAACTTCATTCACCTCCTGAGCACTGAGGCCGTGCAGCACGTCACCATCCACTGCCTCAACACCCCGGTGTGGGCAGCGGGGCCTTCACTGCAGCCGTCATCCAGAGCGGTGAGCTTTAAGGCCTGGAGCGGGGAGAGGATCCAGGCGGGCGACCTCCTGGAGCCGCTCATACCACGGGACGACTGCTGGGTACGAACGCTCTCCTCTACATCAGCACTTTGATAAACTAAAGGTCATTTCTGAGCTTTTAATGCCTGTTTTCAGAGGACGGGTGGATGGAGTTTAGTATAGAGACATTTTTCTGCTGCATTTTAAAGGCCGTGGTTAGATTTCTGATTGAGACAGGCCTTTCATGAATTATACTCATCAAGGCGAGAGGAAATAAAAGCATGAGGCTAAACCTTAAGTTCAGGACCGGAAAACTTTCCTTACTTGAAAAACAAAACACAAGTCGTGATCAAAAATTACTCTGAGGGTCTTTGCTGAAGGTTTCCTGTGGTTTGACTTTTATATGCAGGATTTAACAGCGAAGCCGACCTTGATCTGAACCCTTTAGTCCAAAATGAATTCATCCTTGAAGTAATATTTCACAAACTCTTTTTTTGGGAAACTGTTGAAGGTATAAATTATTATTTTATTCTTTTGGTAAAACAGAAACAGTATGCTGCAAAAACTGAAATCTGAGCGACTCTTTTTGTCGTATTTGGGTAAAAACTGCTCTTGGCGAGGCAGCCCGTTAGCGTGATCTCTCCGTGCATGCCTGGGTTCTGTCCAGCTTCCTCCCACAGTCCAGAAACATGCTCGTCAGGTTGATTGGTCAATATAAATTGCCTGTAGGTGTTAATTTGTGCATCCGTCCCTATGTTTGAGCCCTGTAATTGGCTGGTGACGGGTTAAGCCACTTTTTTATGTCTCATTTTCAGTCAAAAACGTCTAAACATGACACACGTTCACCTGAAAAATCAAAAGAAAATTCTCATTTTAAGGTATTGAAAGACAAAAACAAGACTTGAATTCCCTTTGAAGAGTTAAAAACCTGCCAGCGGGGAAAAAAAATACTTTTTGAGTTTCTTGACATAAGAATAATGTCTCAATACAAGAAATCAAACAGAGGACCGAACATAGAGCCTTGGGGAACTCCAGAAAAAATGTTCCAGCATGTTTTTTTTAATTCTTAGACATCAAACACACTGCAAAAACTGTTATATAAATAAGTGTTACATCTGATTTTTTTTTTGTAAAATTACCTTATTAGACTTTATTTGAGCCACATTCACCTGAGGAGCCCCGGAAAATTCACATAAATAAAATAAATAAATTCTTAAACATTCCTTTTTCCATTTTGGCAGGATTTTACTCTTTACAAGCATTCAGGCTTTATTTTGTCTTTGAATATTTTGTAATAAGACATTTTTTGGCATATGGCTCATATTAAGTCAAATAAGAATTTTAATAAAAAAATGAGACATATACACTTGCTTAGATTTCACTTTTTACACATTATCAGTAAGACCTATTATTTCTGAATCACATCATGAAATTTTCTGACGTTTTATAATAATATAATGCTAATAATGTTTGCAGCAAAACTGAATTCACCTCTGAACAAAAGTTATTTCCAGGAGACTCAATATGATTGCAAATGTTTGCAAGTTTTCCTTTCTGAAAGCTAAGAAAGGTCTAAAAGGTTATGTGTTCTTGTCGTTGGGGTTAGGGTTAGGGTTAGGGTATATATATATATATATATATATTTATACATACATATACACACACACACATATAAATATATATATATATATATATATATATATATATATATATATATATATATATATATATATGTGTGTGTGTGTGTGTGTGTGTGTGTATTAACTCACTTTAAACTGAACAGGTCACCTTTAAATCTTCAGAGCAACGCTACACACAGTTAGCTTAGCATACAGTCTGATCATGCTACAGTCACCTCTTAAACTCATGAGCTATTTCAAAGTTGTCTTATTTAATCAGTTCACTATTTGCAAGTAAAACATATAAGTAAGCAGCTGCACTGCAAGAAACTGAAACCTTGTCAAGTTTTTTTTGTCTTTTTTCATTAGAACTTGTCTTTTTAGACTTAATGAGACAAAAATGAGGTCTGAATCGCTTGTAACAACAAAAAAAATCAAAAAGAACAAGAGAAAAATTACTTGTATTAAGACATTATTCTAGTTTAAAGCAATATTCAAGCAAACTTTCCTTGCTTCATTGCCAGATTATTTGCACTTGTTAAAAGCAATTCAAACCTCATTTTTGTCTTAAAATAACTTGAAACAAGAAATTTCTCTAGTCTGACCAGTTAAATGTGGCTCATAATGAGCATGATAAGAAAATTTTGACTTAAAATAAGAAAAAAACACTTGATAAGATTTCAGTGTGTTGCTTTGCTGCATGTTTCGTGCTGCGACTGTTCCTCAGCCAGGCGTCCAGTCTTAATATAGTCGAGCTCATAACTCTCTGGAAAAGCTCTAAATCTTTAAGATTTCCGTTTGTGGACTGATTAAAAAAACGAGACGCAGCATGTGAGTAAACTTTTTCACGTTTACAACATTTGTTCTCACTTACCTCTCGTGGTATCCTGCCAGTCGGATCATTTCAGTGTATTCGACCAGTTTTTAAAACATCTGTTTGTGATCTGTATCTGCCCACAACCCAATACACTGTCAGTTAACAGAATCCAGTTTGACGTGCACATGGCAGCGTCCCTGTTCTCTTCTCTAATCCACAGACCTCAGTGTGGACAGTTTTTGGAAAGAAGTCCTTCCAAGAACTCTGTGGATTATCCGGGGAAAGTGGGGCATTGTTTGTTAGTCTTTGTTTCATTTCCAGGAGAAATAAATTCAGCATCATAAACTAAACCAACATCATGTGACACAAATCCACCTTCACTTTCAGATCAAAGACGGCCGCTGGCACAAGACCCACTTCATCTTCCAAACCCAGGACCCAAACTTACTCCCCATCGTGGACGTCTTCAACCTCCCGACCCCGGAACCTGGCGCCAGCTTCCACCTGGAAGTGGGACCTGTGTGTTTCTTATAGCCCTGCGTGGAGGGGCTGGAATCCCTTCATGGAGGAGGGCGGACTCCTGTGACCCGTTTTCCCTTCACGAAATATGCTTGGACTGCAGAAACAGGAGCAGAGAGAGTCGTCACGGCGACGGGACGCAGAGATGACACTCGACTCAGCCGATGGAAAAGAAGAATAAGCTTCTCTTTCAGAGACGTGTTGAAGCGCACAAACAGGAAGAAGGAAGGAAGCTCTTGGACCTTGTTGTACCATATTTCCTTCACGGTCTGATTTGATGTGTATTATTTATATAAGTGTTGTACATTGTAATATAAAGTGCAATAGCTATTGCTCCGTAGGCGAATCAGATCTCACCACACATCACTCATTCAGGTATACAGTGTGCCTCAGACACACAGGTGCACTGTCTCACGTCCAGGTAAGTCCGTTTATAAATATCTTCACACACACATCTGCTGTGTGGTGGTCTGGGTGAAGATGCTACCTCATCTTACAGCGAATCGTAAAAAAAGGCCGACACCTGGTGCTCGAACAGCTGACACTCATGTGAGCAAAAGCTACTTTTTGTTGTTGTTGTTTTAAACAGAAAAGGGAAGATTGTAAAATATATGATACACACTCTCACACACACACGGGCCAAATCTGTTAAATTATGTTTTCATGTTTTCATTATTCTTTGTAGCATCTGAAGAGTCGGAAACTTTATGTCTCTAATTATGAAGCCTGTATTACGTCGGCTGGTTTCTATTTAATGACGTTTTTTATTTAAATCCTGATTATCTCTCCACTTTCAAACCAGGTATCAACACTTCTACGAGCTTTAAAGATTCTCCAGTCTGTGTTGTTTTAAATCAGTGTATGTCCAATCTTTATTTACTGTCTTCACGTCTTATTCAAAGGTGCAGCATTAATGGTTGGTTCAGCCAATCAGTGAACTCAGAGGATTTCTTACATCACACATCGATTAACTGCAGCGGTACATGTACTCACAGAGGTTTGAAGCTGAGTGAACGGAGTCCAAGGACTCTTCAGGTAATTCAATAAAAGTCTGAAACCTTTCCTACGTGAGCAGATCTCTTCTTTTTACGTTTGTATTTCTGCAACTTTGAACTCCGAGAGCTCATCTGGGGCACATGGCGTGACGGCCGCCATCGATGGGGAGGTTCACTCCTGTGATGAAGCTAGCAGCGTCAGACGCCAGGAAAGCGATGCTCTGAGCCACTTCCTCCACCTCCCCGGGTCTGCCGAGGGCGTGCGTGTGCTTACACTTCTCAAGGAACTGGAAAACAAAAAAAAAACACAAGATGTTGAAAGAAATAAAAAAAATAAGGAGGAGGCAGTGTCTCTCAGCTGCTCCAGGATTCAGCTGATAAATGAGGACAAAAAACAAAAAATAGAGCCAATATCACACTGATTTTAAAGTAATGAAAATCATAACAATACTTTATTTATAAAAATTTCCCATACAAGTAACATAGTGCTTCTCAATAGGCAGTCTAAACATGTAAAAATGATTGGCAATCAGTAAAAACCAAAAAAAATAAAGTCTGCATTAGCTGCTGGTATCTTTTAGAATTGATTTTATTTTTTATTTTTATTTTTTTAAATTAGTTTTTAAATGTTATCCTCTTCATCAGTTTTTATATCATCATATGAGCTTCTGGGAGCCCTGAGGTCACCAGGTCGTGGTTTTTTAATAGTAATATACGTTATAATACATACTCTGTCCCTCCCCCATCCCCTGCTTGCCATTCAGTCACAGCACTCAGCTGAGCACTGCTCGAAGCATGACAGCAGACGAGTTTGATGCTATTTTACAGCTGAATACCAAAATACCGCAAGCTAGGACATTATAAGAAGACAAAGTAAAATCCAATACAATTCACCCAGACCCCAGGCTCAAAGACAGTAGTCACTGAAGTCCTTTCAGCATGACCAACATTATCCAGGTAGCTGATTGATGGAAGTGAAAGTAATATTATCCCCAACTTTAGTTCATGATATTTTCAAACTGTAATATAGTAATATAATATAATATAATATAATATAATATAATATAATATAATATAATATAATATAATATAAAATAATATAATATAATATAATATAATATAATATAATATAATATAATATAATATAATATAATATAATATAATATAATATAAAATAAAATAATATAATATTATATAAAATAATATAATATAATATAATACAATGTAATATAAATTAAAATAATATGATATAAAATATTACAATATAATATAATATAATATAATATAATATAATATTTAATGAAATAAAATCAGTCAGTTGAATAAATCTGAATGAATTATTTTACTGGAACTAAAAATATGTAACTACATAAAGTTTGGTTTAAAAAATAAAAGGTTTGCCAAACACTACCTGTTTGAGATTTCCCCTTTTTTTCTTGCAAATCCAACTGAAAGATCTGCTTGAATCATTATACTGATGTCATTTTATGCATCAAAGGGTTGGACTAAACATTAATATAGTGATTTAGAGGAGAAATCTGAATATCCAGATATATATCCTGTACTGAGATAAAGCCTAAAAATATTGAGATTTTGGCCATATCGTGCAGCCCTAGCAAGAGCCCTCATGCGCTTTACAGTTTGACAGTGAGAGGGACTCAGCGGGGACAAGCCTCAAGGTGAGTGAGTGTGGACAGACATTGTTTTAATAGAGTCTTTTATTTTGAAAATCTTCCTTAACTGTATTACACTTTGAGTGGGAAGGGATAGGATCTTCAGGATTTTTTTTGGGCTTCATTTTCATTTCATTGATTCATTCATTTTCTGAAACGCTTATCTTTTTCAGGGTCACAGGTGGCTGGAGTCTATCCCAGCTGTCATTGGGCAAGAGGTGGGGTACACCCTGGACTGGTTGCCAGCCAATCACAGGGCTGACACAAAGAGAGACAACCATTCACCCACACACACTCACACCTCCAGAAAATTTAGAGTGATTAATTAACCTGATGAGCATGTTTTTAGACTGTGCGAGGAAGCCATGCATGCACGGGGAGAACATGCAAACTCCACAAAAATACTTCATTGTACAACACAGTTCAAAGCCTCACTCAACTGACCGTCAATGAATCTCTGTTCTTTGCAATGAGGTGAAAACATACGACCTGTTACCTGAGAATACTGCGCCTCATCCAGTCCTGCTCTCTTGTGGACTTCTGTGATGATCACACCGGGGCTGAGGAGACACAGCAGGACCAGAAAGACAAACTTTAGTGCACCACACAGGATCATTTCCAACAGAAAAAACTTCAAAGTTTGAAACCTGAAGTATGTCCATGTTTATAACTTGTGTTAAAAACTCTTACCAGACAGAGTTCACCCTGACCTGCTTACAGGCAAGTTCTGTGAAAGCAGAAAAAACTCCACTAATTATACTCAGGAGTGAAACCACCCTGAAGAAAACGTGAGAGGAGGTAAAAACACTCACCAAGAGCTAAACAACAGGTGAACTGATCAATGGCGGACTTGGACATGCAGTAAGCCAGCACGCCGGGGAACTACAGAGATAAAACACCAGTGATGACACAGTTAGACACTCTGTGGAGAATTAAAGGCGGAGCAGGATCTGTTGAACACTCACTGCTCTCTGCCCGTTCACACTGGACACGTTGACGATTGAGCCTTTGGTCTTGATCAGGTGGGGCACACAGAGCTGAGTCAGGTGGTAGACAGATCTGGAACAAGAAACGAAGGTTGGGAGTCATCTCTCCTGCTGCTGGAAACACAAAATATGACACGTCTCTGTGGTGTTGGAGATCCCACCTTACGTTGATGCTCATGACCTTATCATACTGAGCCAGGTTGGTGGTCTCGATGCTGCCCATGACCAGGATCCCCGCGCTGTTCACCAGCACGTCCAGCCGGCCGTAGTGGGCAAGGGTCTGCTCCACTGTCTTCTTCACTGTCTCCTCATCGGTGAGGTCTCCAGGAACCAGCAGAGGCTGAACACAGAGGGGCTTCGTTAGGATACGACCAGAGAGGGGTTTTTTTTCTTTTTTTCACCTTAATGAAGGCACAGATATTTGGATGGTACAGAAATATCCTGTCCCAGGAAAAATTATTATAATTTTTTACATTTTTATTTTATTTCTTTTATTTCTATAACAATTTGTCCTGAACATCCAACACACAAAGTGCCATAATCTTCGACTTCTCAAGTTTCTGATTGTAGCTAACTGCACCTTGTGTGACAGCTGCAACTTCAGCTTGATGATGTCATATCTATGATGGCCTGGCGGTTTTCACCTGCTATTAAGCGATCTAAAAACACTAAACTGAATTTTGAGGCTCTTTCCCTGTCTAACTACTGGCTACATATGTAAGAAAGGAGGATCCCACCTTAGCTGACAGAGCCCTGAATGCCTTCTCCCCTTTGCAACAACCTACCTGTGTGTGTCTGGCTTTTTTGTTAGTAATTTCCTGTTCTAAACAAATGTTATAATTATTGAAAAATTAATAAAAGTTAGAAAATATGTTCTTAGAGCTGACATTTCTTTACATATTTTGAAACATTGTCTGATGGTCCCCCGCCAGAAGCAAAACATTCAGAGACACAAAGTTTTGCAGTTTAAATTCAGTCTGCAGATTGTTCCACGCAAAGGGAGCAGAAAGCCTAAAGGCCTTACCTACTTACTTATCTAACTTCAAAAAGCTCATCGATCTCAGGTTGTGTAATCCATCTTTCAAGATTAGTAATGAGGACAGGTAGCCAGGAATCTTGCCTTTTTGACTTGGATGGCTCGAAGATTGATCCTGTTCAACTGGAAGACCAGACTAGTCCTACATCCTGTGCTTGCTGGGTTAAACAAGTTCTTAATGATCTAAAACTTGAAAAACTCAGGTTTGCACTTAAAGGCTCTGCTAGTGCATTTCAAAGCTCATGGAGTCCTTTCCCCTGTACTTTTAGTTTTACCTATCTAATTATGTACTCTCACTGTCCTTTTCGATGTTGTGTATGTAGGGATGGGTACCTTTCACATTTGAAACGATACAGTACCAATGCCTGGTACCTGGCAATCAGTACTCAACAGTACCAATGTTCTGTACTTTTTGGGTTTCTGTGGTAAAAAATATAAATTTATTTGAAAATAAAATGTATTTTTTTTTATTTAACATATTTATTCTTTAATATATAACCTTATAATGCTGCGTTCATGTCCAACATAGAAAATCACTGAAAAAAATGTATTTAATATAACACCTTTCATTGAATAAAATCACATGGGGCTTCACAGGAAAAATAAAAAATAAAATCATAACAGCATGAGAAAAAAAAAGAAAAAAAAGACAAAGACAAAAAAAAAGAAACAAAAGACAAAGAAAGAAAAAAGTAACAGAAAAAAGGAAAATAAGAAAAGAAAGAGGAAAAAGGAGGAAAAATGAAGTTAAAAAAAGTAAAAAGAAAAAACTCAAAAGAAAACTAGAAAAAAGGAGAAAAAAAATGAAAAAGATAAAACAAACAGAATACAATTTTAAAAGTAAAAAAAAAAAAGAAACAAGAAGGGGGAAAGGGGAAGAAAAAAGAAAAACAGAAACAGAAAATAAACATTCGTGTGTGCACAAATGTACAGCCTTGGTTTATACATTTTCTGTTTGAATGTGTTTTTATTTCTCCACGTTTCCATGGCATCTGTTGAACTATCATTTACATATTCTTTACTATGTGTTGGTATACTGGTATGTTGTTTTTAATGATTGCACATTCCCTAGACAACCCCCCTTGAAGATATGTGTCCGTTTGTGTGTGTGTGGGCGGCTGATTGAGTGTTAAATTGTGTTATATCCCTGGTTGGTTTTGACCAGAGATGGGGACATGTTTGTTCATCTGCTACCTCTGAGTTATACTACTGTCCTTTACAAATGTTTGTCAATTGCAAAATATGTCAACGAAAAGAGTTGGAAAAAGAAGAATGGCTTTGTAAATTAACATGTACCAATATCCAAGACGACGTGAACTTAAAAGTCCATCTGATTTAAGAGTATAAAGTACAGTGATGAGTCAGAATTACACACACAGAGATACAGACTGTCAAACATCTGCAGACTCTGAGCAGAAGCATTCATGTACAACACATCTCCATAATGCAGAAGAGGTGAAAACGTGAACGCGACTATAGTCTCTTTTTAACATTAAAAGAAAAACAAAATTTGTTTCTGTACACCTTAAGGTAAAACGTTTGTCAAAGTGTCTTTTTAAGCTGTATGTTGTATGTCAGGTCAGACTCCTACTGTAACTCTGAACCTGTGTTTTCATGTCTGTGCTGCGGTCAGTGACACAGTGTCCCGTTCAGAGTCTGTTACCTCAGCTCCTCCACACTCCGTGCACTGTTTGGACACTTTGTTCAGGTTTTCCACGTCCCGCCCGTTCAGAGCCAGCAGAGCTCCCAGTTTGGCGAACAGGACGCTGGTTCCTGCTCCGATACCTGAGCTGGCTCCAGTTATCAGGACTACTTTCCCCTTTAGGGACGAGACCTGGGGTACAAACACGGCGGTTTACGACTTTAATGAACGGAATAAATTAAGTTAGCGTAATTTAGATTATACTGAATCAAGAACAACACAAGACAAAGGTTGACACATGAAACTTACTTTAAAAGCATCACCTGAAGCCATATTTGTGCTCTTTACGTGTAGTTTGTATGAACGAGCGAGTTACAGCCAGCGTGACATTCGTCGTCCACTCGTGATGACGCAGACTGACGTAAGCGGCACATGCTGATTTGTAGTTCACATGATTACAGGACTACAACTCTGCTCCGGTTTAGCTCGTTGTCTTTTAAAAATAAAAACTTCAAAATTAGCACAAAAAGAGATCCACACACACACAGAAAAATTATAAAAGTTTAATTTGTACAAAACACAGTCAGTATTTACACAGCCTATTGAATTAACACAGTAACACTCAGCAGTTAAGCATTTCAGGGGTTTTCACACAAATGTCTAATCTTCCATCCCAAAAAGATGAGTTACACTGTAAGAACTGAGGTGTTGGACATATCAAAAGCATCTCTGCATGTGTAAAAAAGAAGCTGTTTATCCAGCGAAGGGGTTGGCATGAATAGTCACATCTTTAATTTTGGCTTCAGTGAGAGGTCTGAACGTCTTCTCATTGACGGGCTGCTTCTCCAGTTCATCCAGAGTTTCCAGGCCATCAATAATCCTACGTGTTAAAGAAGTTAGTATGTCAGCAGAAATGAAAAAGAAACACTACATACAATCTGTAATAGCTTTAAAAAGTCAATTTTCTAAATTTGTTATACTCATGTTGCATACTTTCCAAACACGGTGTACTTCATGTCCAAGTGAGGCTGTTTGGCGTATGTGAAGAAAAACTGGGAGCCATTGGTGTTGGGGCCATTGTTCGCCATTGAAACCACTCCTCTGACATTATGCTGAAAAAAAAATAAACAGACATTAGAGACTGAACATTTATTTACTACCAAGACAAGCATGATTCAGTTGCTACTTACTTTCAGGTGTTCACTGTACTCGTCCTCAAATTTGCGACCCCATATACTTGTTCCTCCTTTACCTGTGCCTGAAAATAACAAACAGATGAGGACAGAAAACTCCATAATTCAGTGCAGAAATGCAGTGAGTGGAAAAATAAAAGTTACCTGTAGGATCTCCAGTCTGAACGATGAAACCTTTAATGTTTCGATGGAAAGTGCAACCATTGTAAAACCCACTGGCAGACAAAGCAAGGAAGTTCTGCAAATGGAAACAGATATTTCACAGCAGTGTTAGGAGAATATAGACACGTCAGTCTGTGTTGAGACACTACAGCTTCTTTATCACAACAGGGTCTGTAATATAGTGAAACCATAAATCCTTTCCCTGTCCCATATTTTATTTTACAGTGCTTTGAGTATCCAGAGTGTAGTGCTAACTGTAGGAAACTCACCTCACATGATTTTGGTGCTCGCTCACAAAACAATTCAATTTTGATATCTCCCAGATCTGTGTGGAGAGTTACAGCCTGTTGAACAAATTCAAAAGAATAACATCATTAAAGACTCGTTAACTACAATGAAACCGATTCATAAACATTACTTAGCTTAGCATGATACTCTGGTTACAAATACAGACACGTTCTCCTGACAAAACTTAGTTTTTCTGACAGCATACATGTCATTGTAAATATAATTTATTTGATTATATTTTTGAGAGTAATTTGTGTAAATTTCCGACGAATTTTAATGGAAATGTGTTAAAATAAAAGTTACCATTTCAAACGGTGCGTCCAGGGAAAGGTGCGTCGGAGAAATATGACCGGTCTAGAGCAGCATACTACCGCAGCAGAAAGGTTCCGCTTTGATTCAACAGTCGCCCTAACGGCGTTAAGAGAAATCCCGTTTCTACCAGGTAACACAAAAAAACCGTACACTTTCCAAAATACAGAGAATAAATAAAAAGAATATAAGATAAAAAAAAGAGAAAAAAATATATTTTTAAGGCCAGACCTTTTGTGTTTTCTTTAGAAGTCTTTAAAAAAAAAAAGTCCTAAAAATTAATTTAATTTTTTCTGTTTGCTCATACTTATTAACTTGTAAATAACTAAATAAATCCATACATAAACAAATATATTTTGAAAATAAATTAGTTTTAACTACCCCCCCCCAAAAAAAAATAATAATAAATAAATAAATAAATAAATAAATAAATAAATAAATAAATAAATAAATAAATAAATAATAAAGTGGGAAAAGTTTTCTTTTTTTTTTTTCTTTTTGACTGACCTTGTTGACAGAGGCTTCCATAACATTAACCTTCTCTATGCTGAACATTAAAAAAAATAAAAAAAAAATAAATAAATGTGTTTTTATAAAGACATTAGGTTCACATGCAAAATGTGATCAAAGCAAATGTAAGAAACATTTTAAAAAAGCTTTAAGAAAGCCAGATATATTAAAATTTGCTATTATTTTGTCAATGAATCATATGACCATGACTTTTCCAACAAAATTTAACCTTTTTTATTTTGAATTGTTTATTTCGAACATGAAAAAGAAGAGAGTAAACTTTAAATCTTACAAACATTAAGTCAGAACAGATACAACTTTAATTAAACAATCAAATAAAAAATAAACAGAAGTAAATTATCTCATTTAATTTCTGTACATGTATAAAAAGTAGTGGAAAGAAGCAAACTATAAATATTCCCACCCTTTCTACATTACTTCCTAATAAATAATTAAATCAGCTTCCTTGTTACATACTGATAAAATATAAAGTTCTCTTTCTAGAGTTTTCTAAATTTGCCTGATATTCAATTCAACTGTAACTTAATTTATGTGTACTTATATAGTAATACTTAATAGATATATAGCACCAGCTAAACAGAAAACAAGACATGACTTTTCGACCAAGTTTATTTTATTTTATTTCTAGTGGACAGTGTGCAGGAGAGGATGGGACACATGTTCAAACATAATACTGTCACATGATTCATCCCAATACAGATGAGTTCCTTATTAATGGGAAACATGTTGTTACTCAATACTTCATGAGGTCAAATTAGTACATGGTTGAGTTTGACTTGGACACTGGAAAACACCGGAAAAAAAGAGGAATATGTACCCAGAAGTAGAGACTTCAAGAGGAGAAAAAGAAGATGAACACCAGGGTGAAAAGTCTTATATGTAAACATACAGACACACACACACATGGACTGCAGTCATACACACTTCTCTTCTGTACTAAACACAACAAAGACAAAGTATTCAGAAGTAATACAGTGTAACTTACACACACAAAAAATGCTGAATCAAGGTAAAACCCAGTGGTTTCTTTAAACACACATTTTGTTTTTAAACCAGCAGCCATTATTAAATACACCAAACTAGAAAAGAATGTATAGAAATGCATATAAAACTGGAACTGTATAAAACAACTGTTTAAATTAATAAAAATACCAGATGTAATAAAAATAGGCAATAAACTCATTACAGAAGAGTGCTAGCTGGTTGTCCTGAGAAATTTTGTTAGATTTTAATCATTGTAATAGCTGTCAAATGAAAAATATGAAGAGAAACAGAAAACACAAGAGTTAGGGATAAGAGGGAGACAAATCATCTAAGATACTTCTACCGCTTTCTAGAAATACATACGAGTGTACTGGCCATGTACTGAAGATTTGACACAAGGTTTGCTCTTAAAAAGAATGGTTGATTGTCTTCATCGGCGCTGGATTGCTGAGGTTTCTGAGTGTGAGTTTAGTTCATAAAGGTGAGTCAGTTTTCCTAAGAGTAGTTCCAAAGCAAACATTTTAATCTCATGCCTGGCAGTCATTAAGTTCAACCTTTTTATTCATAAAAAAACTGTTAAATACATTAAGTTGTCAGTATTTGTGTCACTAACTGTATCTTGTTGGAGAGGAGCTACAGTGCAAAAGCAGACTCTCTAGGACCAAACATCCTCTCATGACTCTATCGTGTCGGTGAAGTCAGAGGGACAAAAAGACGCCCGTGCAAGTGAGAAAACTACAGCACTACAAACCTCGACATGGTTTAAATAAAGGCAATATTGCACATTATAGCATAGTTCGACATGTTACTGAAATAAATGTACATCGCTTAGACTATATCTATGCTTTTAGTCAGGGTTATCTGAGTTTCTACTGCTACTGTCCAAGTTTTGTGTTCATGAAAATAAAAACCGGGTTTCTTTCCCAGGGGATAAAACAAGAGCAGCCCCGTTGTGTTGTTGTGCTGAATCAGAACTGTGCATTGATCTCACATATATCTCTCAGCACCATGCTGCTTGTTGTGGGAAAACACAAGAAGAGAAAACATCACTCTCTGAGAAGAAAAAAGAAAATTAAACAAATGATCAAACTTTAAAACCACAGAAAGAAATGATAGAAATTAGACGACCTGATCTGAAAATTACAGACGCCCATAAAACCCACGATGAAAAGGAAAAACATCCAGATACTCCTCCAATTATGTAAAATAAGTCAACTTTGTAATAAATGACAAGAAGAGAAATGTTCTCATAACATTTACATGGACTTCAGTGTATAAATCATAAATTATATAGACTATCTTATCTCAACTTTGACTCTTTTATAACATTTCCAGCTTTTTTTTCTTGTACATCCCTGGCAGGGTCTGGTTTCAATAAGAGGTGAGTGTTTCTAACAGAGACAAATAAAAAACTTTCTTTCATTAAAAAAAGCTCCAGATAGTTAAAACAACTCTTAAATCTCAAACTAAGAGTTTAAATATTTTTGAATATGCCCTTCAGACTTTCACTCTCCAGAAGTTTTCAGCAGTTCACTACAACACTGGTTAGGAGAGTCAAAGAGACACCACACTCACACACACATGCAGCTTTATGTTTTCCTACGGCCTCATGGGAGAAGTCAGGAGAAAGAAATGACACTTTTCAGAAAGAAGGAGTGTAGTGCAGCTTTAGAAACATTTATCTGCTTCAAAACACAGTCATGTGTTTCAGCACAAGAGACGAAGAGACACAACGCAAGAGGATTTAATAGAAGTTAAGGCAGCTGACCTGAAAGTTACGGCCCTTTTGTCTTTCTTACAGTGTCGACTGAATTACAGTTCGAGCTGCTTTCAAACATTAAAGCTATGGTCTACGATTTGGATGCTTGGTAATTATTAATAACCCCGTTAATGAGGCCGTTATGGTCCGATCTACGCAATATAAAGCCCCTGTCTCCCCTGCTCCACACCATTGCGCCTCGTCCTTCCCCACTACCCCTCTCACGTCAGCTAGCTGCTCAGCTACTGAAGCCTCATGGAGCCGGAGAAGACCGAAACCAGGAAGCTGTTACTGTTACCCTCCACAGCGAAGGGAAGAAAACGATAAAGTTTTGTGGAAAAGGCTGAAGCAAGGAAGAATCATGAGCGATACAGGTGCCAACGGAGACTAAATATCGGAGAAATGTACGACTGGTGGAAAAAGCAGAGGGATTTGGGACTGAAGACTGACGCCGAGACAGCTGAGTTTCTGTTGAACAGGTAATGACTTTGTTTACCACAGTGGGAGATGTCAGCTAAATAACTCTGGTTAGTCTGTGCCTATACTGGCTATTGACTTGCTCTGGCAATAGATGTTAGCATAAGTTAGTCATGTATCTTTAGCATTGTAAACTGAGCTGGTAAAGACTCTGCTCTGATCGGCTGGCAGTGGCATCAGCAGACCCACTTCCTCTCGCTAATTGATGGTTTTGTTGGTGCCAGTCCAAATGAAAAAGCTACCACCGTGTGTTACAAGGGGGATGTTACATTTTCTACCGCCGGGCTTCTTGCTCTACCAGAGGGGGCGTGTTGTTAGGAGGCGAGGTAGGGCGATACGAGCTGAGCTAGAGGGCGGGATCTTGGAACATAGAGGGGAGGGGGCTGTGTTTTTCAAATGTGTCTCTTCAGCCAAACTGTGTTTTGGAATCATAGACCATAGCTTTAACCAACCAAGGTGGTATTATTACACAAATCGTGTTGAAACCAGGAATGGGCATTCCAAGCAAATATACTATTCAATAGTCACTACTATTTGAACTACCTGATTACTCAATTTTCTGTTCCCTCTGCTGACATAAGGAGGCAGAAATTAATCTGATTTTGTTCATAATTTTGCAGAAGTTCCTCCCAGAACTCTTCAGTTTTTTTCTCAAGCTGTGATTTTCAGGGTCTGTTTACATAACAACGGATTTAGGGTGAAACGCAAAAGTTTTGTTGTGTTTCGGCCTGGCGTTTACACAAAAAGCGTTTTAGCCAGTCTGAAGTGCAAACATTTGAAAACAACCTCCAGAGTGGAAACTCTGTCAACACCGTTGCCATGTAAACAGTAAGCTAGCACAAGCCCATACGTGCTGCTGAATCTGCTGACTGTCTTTGAACAAAATGTGCATCTGTAGCAACACTTCTGCACTTAACATTTACCAGTTCACCAGATGATGGGCTCAACTCTACTTTGGTGGAGATCTACCAAAAGCAGGTTCTGGACAGTTATAGCACCGCCTACAGGCCTGGCATGCTTACTACAGTGTTTCAGTGTAAACACTGTTTTTTTTACCTCACTGCGTTTTAGTGTTTTCGGTTGAGATGTTGACGTGTAAACAGTGCCTCAGTGCTGCATCATTTTATGTTATTTAATGGCAGAAAGTGACTACCCACTACTACTGGACTTCAATATCCTATCAACACCAGTGTCTTGATGAAAAAAAATGAAAAATTATATTTTTAAGATGCAAAAATAGTCACATGAACCACTCCTTTTTTTTTTTTTTTAGATTAAACAAATGCTTAGAAAATGAAAGTCATCCTCTGTTCATCAAACTGAATTTTCTTTTGGCCAAGCTTAAAAATATCCTCAATGAAAGAAAAGTTCATTACTTCTACAATAAAACTCAAAAATCAGGGCAAACAGCAGACCAGTGTTACTTCATTATCTCCAAAGAAAAAAAGGAAATCTAGCTAAGGTTTGGGTACATTTTAACCAGGATACCGAGGCCTAACGTCAGCAAAAACCATGTGTCCTCCCGTGTAAAACATGATTCATCTCTCTCTACACCTTCAGCTCCTTCTCCATATTTGTTCGTTGTGTTTTTGTGCAATTTAGTACAAACATGTGGATGCAGCATAGCCAGAGAAATAATCCTTCTCCCCGAGCAGTGTACTGACAGTAAGGGCTGGGTATCGAGCTGATAACGTGCTCCGCTCGCACGCTATATTTGTTCTGAGGTGATGATCTGTTAGACTCTTACAGCATCTTGTAGAGTAATTGCTTTGCCTTAAGTCAAACACTCTGCCAGAAAGAAGCCAAACTCGCTCCATGTAAGGACCGAGCTGTCTCCTCTTCAAGCTGTGCTCCACCAAGACTCAAATCTTCAGCTCACACTCGAAACAAACTCCTTTACGATCGCCTGAAGATATTAAAACGACTGAATTCTAAGGTGGAAAAAAACCCACAATGAGTTGTGATTTTCATGAATCTTGACCATTCAGCTGGAAGTAGGAGTTGGTTGCGGACTTGACATAAGAGGAGCAGGTGATGGCTACAATCTGACAGGACTTAAGGACAGGGGGGTCTGAGGGTGCTTTTCAACCAGAAAACAAAACACAGTAAAACATTCCCAGGTACTACATGGTTCCTCTAGCCTATTGCTTGTCTGCATTTCCGAAAGAACCAAGTAGATTATGCAAATCAGGCCAGTGACATATGGAAGAAAAAAATAAAAGTAATTGCAAAACACTGCCAGGCCAGCAGAGGGCAGTAATGAGCCACTTGATGAACGACTTTTAAGGGATTCCTTGTCAAACGTGGTTTATAATCGTTAAATACTCATCTAATGAGAAAATCTCACATGTACACCTAAGAAGCTGAGCTAGGAGGCCTTCCTAGCTGTTGTAAACTGAATATCCACTGACACATTCAGCTGAAGGTCTCCAGTTTACAGGGTCATTCTTCAAACTAGGGCTGTAATGACAAATTGATAAAATTGATTAGAAAAAGCATTGACGTTTTTCCATAGTTGATGCACTGTGCTGCGCCATTACTGTATTAGTTTGTCTTCAGTTAACTTGGCTCCTTCCTTTTTGTTGGATTATTTAGCGTTTGGCAACTAGCTGAAGGTGCATTACCAACACGTACTGGACTGGAGTGTAGATTAGGTTAGATTGGGCTGCAGGGCTGTATGTGTCACATGTAAACAGACCAGCGTGGGGGAGAAGAAGCCGAGCCAGCAGCTGAGAGAAACAAGTAAAGACTCGAATAATGTCAGAGCCGGAGAAGCTGTTAGACCAAAAAAATTCAGAGTTTGGGAGAATTTCACACTGTGTAAAAGCACACAGCGTGTTAATTGACAAGAATGACCTTGCATGACACGTTTCGTATGTTGTGGAATGCATGGGTTGTCTTTTAGGACTAGTTTAGTCTTTTTATTGAATTGTTACCCCATTTGAAAACCATGAGGAGTTCATTAAACCAAAGTTAGCATTAGCGTTAGCTGCTACAGATAGTGGTAGAGCAGAGGGGGTGAACTGTCTGACCTACAGGTGAAGAGATTGAGGACACATTTTTTATTTTCTTTGTCTTTTTGGCCCACTAAGTTCTTAATCTGATGACATAATATATTATCTGTTATTTTTCCCAAACTGTTTTTTCTTTAAGTAACAACACATTCATGTCATTTGTTATACTTTATAAATGTAGCATCTGGTCAGTTCAATTATGTTCAAATATGTTGTTTCTTTGTATATATAATTAAGCAAACAATAGTCATCAGCCAGCCTTGCAAATTTTACAATTACGCATTCTCGTCCTTTTTTTCCCGATTAATCGATTAATCGTAAATATAATCGTCAGAGTAATCGATTAATAAATAATCGTTAGTTGCATCCCTACTTTAAACTGGAACACCGGGAGCTGGCAGAGACACATTCACACTAAACCAAGTCCATCACAGCTGGGGTCATCTTATGTGGACCCCAGAACTAAATGTAGGCCCTGGTTCCTCTGGTGGAAAAGCACCTTATAGTTCCAGGGTAAATTTCCTGTGGTTGAAAAGCACCTCAAGAGAGTTTACCCTCTCGTCTCATTTGTAAAACACTTGTTAAAAGAAATAGAGATGGAGAGGAGGGACTTTCTGTGCAAAGTTATGTTTGCCCAAAGTTTTGCATATTTAAGCTTCACCAAGAGAGACATCACACGTAAACATGCCCTGGATCACAACGTCACTGCTACATTATTGCTAATAAGCATTACTTGGTTACTATGAGAAAGTTAAAGGGAACAATGAGGAGCTCATAGTTTCTGTTCTGCTATTCTGTCCCTGCTTCTCGATACCCAACCTTACTGGCAGTACACGACAGCAGGACTATCATCTTTTACAAGCATTCCTCTGGGACCGTTTAGGCGTTCACCCAGTGTCAGTATCTGTCCTCGCTCGCAGACGCAGACCAGTTCAAGCCTGTTCTTTGTCAACTTTCCACAACTGTTCCTTAACCTCTGTGGGCAGGGTGTTGAAAAGGTCCTCCTCCACCACGAGGCCGGTTCGCTTCAGCTGTCGGCACTCGCCCAGCTCCACGGGCAGACACTCCAGACGGTTTCCTCTTAGTTCAAGCTGTGTCAGCGCCGTCAGTTCTCCAAACCGCGACGGCAGAGACTGCAGGCAGTTGTTGCCCAAGTTCAAAGTGCGGAGTTTCTTACACTGGAACAGTTCGTTGGGTAGGGTCTCGATCTGTATTGCAGAGAAAGACAGAAATCAATATTTCTGAAGCAAACAAACTTTAAAGGTCTTTAAAACTAACAGAAATGAAAGAGAAGAGTAAGTTCTCACCCTGTTGGCTGTCACTGCCAGGTACTGGAGGTTCTGCAGGAAGCCGATGTCTGTAGGGATGTAGGTGAGGTTGTTATGGCTCAGGTCCAGAGAGCGCAGCTTGCGGCAGTAAAACAACTGGCTGGGCATCTTCTCAATCTTGTTCCTGTTCAGGTAAAGTTTCTCCAGGTTGGTCAGCGTGCCAATCTGGATGGGAATATAGGCGATCTGGTTGTACCAGAGCTTAAGGCAGACGAGCCTGTGAAGGTGCTGGAAGCTGATGATCTCCTCGATGGTCTTCAGGTTGTTGTCCTTCAGGTCGATCTCCTGCAGGTTGTGCAAGCTGAAAATGGAGTGCGGTATGCGCTCCAGATCACAGCGGATGAGCTCCAGTTCTGTCAGGTTCACCATCTTCTTCAGGCTGTTCAGAACCATCAGCTTGGTGCCTTCGTTGTTGATTGAGAGCTTCTGGAGATGCATGCCCACGTCGGTCACCACCTGAGGTAGCTTAGTGAGATTACTCTTCAGACGGAGAACTTTGAGGCTCTTGAGCTCCCGCAGCCCGTCTATGACGATGTAGCGGTTGTTCTCTGCGCTGAGGTTCCCCGTCAGGTGGAGCTCATTAAGATTCTTCAAGCTATAGATCCACAAAGGAATTTCTTTGATGTCTGTGAACTTGATGTGCAGCGACTTCAAGTTCTCACGCAGGAAAGCCAAAGCAGGAGCTTCGATTTTTGCCGGCGTGTGGTAGAGCCACATCTCTCGCAGGTTGACGAGCTGAGCGATGATTGGGGGGATCGTGATGTCAGGGATTAGCTCCAGTTTGAGCACCTCCAGCTCCATCAGGTCAAACACTGTGTCTGGAATGCCGCTCAGCATGAAAAGGTGCAACTCCAACTTCTCCTGAGAGTTCTTGGTGATCCTCTGCCGCAGCTTGTCCAGCGTCCACTCGTTGTTGAGGTTGAGCTGCCTCAGTTTGTTCTCGCTGACCTCGGAGAGGAACACGGCGAAGCGTTTGGAGTACAGAGGGTCGTACTGATCGATCATGTGCATCATGAACGCAAAGTCGTTCTTCACATCTGGTATGTCGCTGTAGCTGCTCTCTTCTCGTATGGACTCAAAGGAGTACTTTTTCAGAGAGCGGCGAAGCATCCAGCAGAGCGTGTACATGCAGATCAAACCGTACACGACCACTAAGCTTATGTAGAAACAGGCGAGGATTTTAAAAAGTGTTGCTAAAGGGTGAGCACAGCGGTACACGCTGTAACCTGTGAGGCTTTCGATGTTCACCTTGCAGTCCACGCTGAATTTGATGTCATGCACGTAATACCCTGTGTAGCAGATTATCAGAATAAACTTGATGACTTTGATGATGGTCTGACGGATGTACAGCCTGTACACGATGTCTCCCTCTTCAACATGTATGCGGAACTTCTTCACTTTCTCAAACAGAGCTTTCGCCTGTTCGCCTTCTTTCTTGTCTAAAACTCCCGTTTCTGTTCGATCCACGATGCCTTGCTCAAAGCGTGTCTTTGTCCTCTGCAGCATCGGGACGCTTGCTTCGACGTCCTCACTGATCACTGACTCTTTGTGGTCCATCGAGCCGTTCATTTTCATCGGTTTGGGGTCGCTTTCTTCCACCACCGTCTCTGACAGAGCCCTTGTTGTCCATGGGGAGTCGAAGCATTTCAGCAGGATGGATACAAAGTGCTCGAGTTTGGAACTAGTCCGTGGGAACTTGAACCAAAAGTTGCTGCAAGCTAAGAAAATAAGTGTGTGAAGTAATACTAGGTATGGGAAATACTTGGCAAACCAGTGCAATCTGTTCTCATAACATACAGCATCCACATAGTTATACTGGTGGCGATCCAGATTGTACTGAATCCCTTTAGGTTCAAAGATTGATGTGTTGGGATAAGTGGCGTTGAAGTGTTTCTTGCAGGTCTGGTTGACAACCCACTTGCAGGGCAGGCAGATCATCTTGTCCTGCGTGACCTGCAGCGTCCCTCCAAACACGGAGATCATGAGCATGACGATGGAGATGTAGTCGGTGAAGACGTCCCACCATGGCTTCAGGATGCGGTAGGCTGGCTGTGTATCCACAAAGTACCGCAGCTCGGTGATGGGGATCATGATTTATCTGTGTCAGAAAGAAAAACAGTGACACAGTCAATCATTAAAAACTACAAGCTAGTTTGCAGCTGAAAATCTCCCTCCCTCTTATGCATGAACAACCTTTATGTGAACCACAAATCAATACAACACAGCTAACTAACGAGGACATCCATCAGAGCATCAGAACAGGGCAGGCTGTTGGTTTGAAGGAGTAATGAAATGCTGATTCCTGCGTGTTGTGACAAAGACGTACCTGATTGACTTCGCAGAGAGGGCGAGCTTATTATTGATTTAACTATTGTTAAACAGACACAATTAATCTTGCTTTTAGAAAACAGCATTTCAAATGTTTTGGCAACATGACAAACCAGCCGTCAACCCAATATTAATAACGTTCATTTGTCGGCGTTTTAATTTCGTCTCAAGGATAAATGGCGTGTCACCATGAGAGAAAAAAATACCACACAGGCTTGAAAATGTATGCAAGCTATAAACATAACAAATGAGTACATTAATGGAACAATCATTTAAGATTGGCCTAATCAAGAAACATTTGAGCTTGGAGTTTCATTTGGAGGGCACAGTAATTAACACAGTGATTTGACTTTCCCTCATCTGATGCTAATAACCCGGCACCAACTCAGGAGTCCAGACTGTATGAAAGCATCAGGAGCTAAATTATGTACATCTACATTTTCTGACAAGGTCACAAACCAAACCAGGAGAATATCTGGTTAAATCTCACTTCACTGTGAGAGCTGTGCATAGGCTACTTGTATGAGGCTAAAGCTCTGTACATTCAGCAGAAACTCAACAACTCTTACACCTGACGTCTTTAGATGAATGGATTTATTATGATGTGTAAAATCAGAGCTCAAAAAAAAAATTGAGGACACAAGACCAGATTAAAGTTGTAAATGTAAAGGTGCAGGGAACATAAAAACTGGTGCATAAGAATAAAAAAAAGAAAAAAAAACAGAAATATTTGGGGCTAAAAATGCTTCTGAGTGTAGCTAACGTTAGCTGAGCTAGAACTGCAAGCATCAGGCCCTCTAAACAGATTAACATGTCTGTGCAGGTTGCACATTGCTTCAGTCGTGAGGTTATGTGTCATTTTAAAGATGCTATGCTATCTGTTTTTATTGCACTCCCTCGCCACCTTGTGGCCCTGAGTCTCCGCACACTGTTGTAAATTACTTTTAGCTATGTGTGCGTTTGTTTTGGAATCAAATGGAGATCGGATCAAAACAAATTTTCTTTGTTCAAGACAACTTTTTACTGGATACAACGCGCGATGGTAAGGGACTTATCAGTTCAGTTATGAAGCACTATGGTTTGAAACGTGACATCAAGCAAACGTAGCAGCCGGCTGTATGTTAGCCCGGTGCTCTGATGTATCTCTAGGCTACTGTGACCTAAAGGCTAATTAGCCTTTAGCTCGGGCTGTATCACTCCCCTGTTTAGCTCTCTTCCGTCCTTTTTCTGTCTGACAGTTAGGCTCCTGTGTCCACCATCACTACAAAATTAATCACAGAAATTGTTTTCAGCAGAGAAAAACACAGATCTTTGTGTTTTATCTCTTCTCTCCACTGAACTTTGTCAGCTGGCGTGGTGTTGTCATAGAGACCTAGATGTGCCATTGATCAATTTGGTCCTGGATGACCCGAACTGGAAGCTAAGAAGTAGCAATTTAAAATAACCTGTAACCAACAATACTGGCGCTGATAACCTCATATTGAAGTGTGGATTACAATCAGGCAAATATCTAGAAGGGAGACTTTTTCAAGATCCCTTTCAGACTCCTCACAGCCCCTTATCACCATTTCTAGATCAACATAGCTATACCTCACAGTGATACAAGATGTCTGCTGTGCATGTTTACATCCGGGTGGTAGAGCATTTAGGCATGAAGGAGTTACAGCTGTGGTTAGCAGTGGAGCAACAGCTTTGGTTAGCAGTGGGTAAATGTGCAATAGCTTAAACACACCATATGATTATTATTTGGAGTTTACAATGACAAAAAATTTTGACTACTTTGCGTTAGGGCTGGACAATTAATCGGATTTTAAACGTGATTTCAATTTTGCCATCTGACAATCATAAAAACAATATAATCGAAGAAAAACAATTAATATGCCACACAGTGTAGATGTATGCAAGTTCCTGTGCTTCATAGCTCTTCTGTGTTCCACGTGCAGCCACAGCGAGTGCCACTTGCTGGTTCTTTAAAATTGTGTTTAAATCAGTACTGAAGTTTTTGAATAAATGAATAATTGTGTATATTAATCGTGATTTCAATATCACTTAAAATAATTGGGATTCTTATTTTTACCATAATCGCCCAGCCCTACTTTGCGTCAGAGTTCCAAAAGTGGGGGGTTGGGACCCCTTGGAGGGTTGTGAAATACCTTCCAAAATCAAACAGCTGTTTATTTCATCCATTGTGTGAAAATATGAACAAAAAATAGGGGTTGAATTTGATATCTAAAGGCACGAAAATAGAAAATGTTTGATCTATTTTCCATATTTCTGTGTTAAAGATCCAGGAGGTGACTCAACCAGGGTAGCCGCGGTATCAGAGGGGGTATATTAATTTAGGAAACACAGCAATATGTGCACCACTGCTAAGGTCTGACATCACTGTCCAAAAGTGAAAGTAAAGAAACTGTTTTAACAACATCACTAATGTTGGAAAACCACCACATCCTCTCACTCTCATACTTGCGGGCAATAGTCAAACATGAAAATAACTTGAAATTCCCATCACTCCTGACAAATGGTGCTCTAATGATCCATGGTTACACACAAACGCATTGTTATTGGGGGCTACAGCTGAGCATTACTGCTCTACAAACTCGGACATAATGAACCTGACCACCAAAAGAGGCCCTGCAAAACAGTGTGCACCACAGCATCAATCCCTGCAACATCGCTCTGTGCATTAGGCCATTATAAGCGTCCATGCAAACCAATGAGCAAAGCTATGAAAGTGATACTGGGAAATAAAATTACATTTACCATATCTGATTAGGAATAAATATTATGAATCAAAGCTGCTGCAAGATCAGGTTACATTATTCAAACACATGAGAAGAATATATAACCAGATTATAAAACGATGTAATTAAAAGAACAGAGGGGTTAAAAATTGTCTGATCTTATTAAAAAAATGTCATACTTACTAATCCAAACTGTGAAGCAGAATAACTCCATGCATAAAACAGCCAAAAGCAATCCACAGCCGCCTCTGTTGTACATCAGAGCCTGATAAGACCCTCCAAGTCAACCTCTAGCCTTTCTTGAGTGCGACACACCCAGCATGTAAGCTTGAGGAGTCCCTCTTCTAAAGATGATGTTCCGTTTTGGCTTGTTTAACCCAAACAACACAAGAGCCAGAGGAGCCACCTCGCTCCGCTCCTCTCTATTCTTAGCCATTTCCGTTAATAATACCCAGAGTATTGTCTGTGGGGGCCTTGAGAAGCACCTCCCGTGACCTTCAGGAGGAGATCCTGTTTACCTTATAGAGGCTGCTGTCTCCAACTACTGTCTCTCTGGAATACTCTACTGTCACCTTTTGCAACCCCACCGCTCCCAACTACACACACCTACACACACACAACAACAGTCTGGAGTTGGCATTCATCACAGCTTGTACTTTGTTAGGAAACTATAAAGGCGAGGAGACGAGGCGCCTAGTCTGATCCTCGGCCAAATAAGCAAATTTAGGCTGGCTCTGGTTCAGAGGAAAATTTGCAAACATCAGTATTCCAAAGCAGTTACTGGATCAGGCAGCAACCAGTAAATACGTACAGTGAGTCAATGATGATGTATAGTGAGCTGGTTGCTGGAGCCGACCGGCAGAATGGGTGTGATTGACTAAAGAGCTGGATTATTTACACCATACATTTTTTCCAAATATTGTTGTTAAAAAAGATAAATGTACAAGAGAATGATTCAAAAATAGCAAATTTTGCTAAGTAAAACTGCAATATATTGTATACTTGGGTCATATCCATTTTTATATCAACAGCTTTGCACAGTAGTTAAATGGATTCCTATCTCTTTCTGTCTGTAGGAAGGTTGGGAACTATTTCATAGTTACTGCAAAAAGTTAGCAGTGACTATCTACCTATAAACCAGTGCTAGTGAACATTATCTGTTGTCGTCAAAGAATCTGTCAACCCGCTACATTCTTTAAGCTAGAAAAGCACTCAGAGAGTGCAGACTTCTGCCAAGCACATTGTGATTTTCACACAACACTATAGTCCGACTTTAATGTTATACTTCCTTTCAGCAGACTGTCTGCTACCATTTGGTGTTAGTTGCAGGTTTGTACAATAATTTGTTACCTGACAGTGTTGGAAATTATGATGACCCAGTACAAATTTCATATTCTGGATCTTAGAATCCAGAATATTGCCAGGAACTGGATCATACTTTTACATCTGTCAGAAATTATGGTGACCTTGTCTTGTATTGTTTTGCAAAGCAATCCGACCATTTATGGTGGAGTTATATACACATCTGATGGAAATGGCCCTATCTCACAATGATAAAGAATCCTTTAAAAAAATCCTGGCTCCAGACGGTGATCTGGATCACCTCCAAAATTGAATCCGTTCTTCCTTAGAAGATTTCCTGAAAGTTTCATCAAGATCTGTTTGTGAACAACATAACTCAAACAGTAACAAACAGACAAACTCTCAAAAAAAAACATAACCTCCTTGGGCGGAGGTAATGAGCTAGCTTAGCTAATGTTACTCACATTAAACTGAGTGGGAACATGGGATAAGAAGGAGGGGGATGTATTAAATATACTTGATATAGAAATATCAAGATATTGGTTTTAGGCCATATCGTGCAACCCTACTACAACCCAGAGTCCTGCACGGGTCCAATTTTCAAGATCCGCCCCGCCCCGACCCAGGGACATTCAAACCCGCACCCGAATCGCAAACCCAGGCATCAGCCTGATTAGTACCGCAACCCGATCCGACCCGTTGAAACAGGATCCACAGCCCGACCCGCAGCCCGAACCTTAATCTTATTTAAAGTAATCACTTTGGGTCATATTGTCTGAAAATTGAACGGTATATCGCCATAGTTCAGATGCCAGTGAGTAAACAACGCACCTGAATAAAGCAACTCTTCCAATAAAAGCCTGACTTCAGCTCCATCATTAACCCTCTGTGATCTTCTCACATACAACTGTAAAATCACTCGTTTTTTACGTTTAATGCTTTTAAACTTTTAATCTCTTAAAAGGACCTTTACATGTGTAATAGTAGACTTACTTTCTGTCCAGACTTAAGCAACGCTCAGCAGGTACAACCAGCTTACAACTTACGTTTTTATCTTATTGTATTTATTATTATTTTATATTAACTTTGATGTGTCAAACTAAAACCCATGACTCGACCCGCATGTTATTTTTTTCCACCCAGATCCAGGTACCCATGGGTACCCGACCCAGTGCAGGACTCTGCTACAACCCCTTGAAAGTTTCCGCACAAGTTTCCGGGTCTGGTCACCACTTTCACCTTTAAGAACCATGTTGCTCACATCACTAAAACCGCCTTCTTTTACCTCAAAAATGTTGCCGTCTCTGCCTAGTGCTCTCCTTCTCGGCAGCTGTAACCCTGATACACGCCTTCCCAGAATCGACTTCTGCATTAGTATCTTGTATGGTTTATCATCAAAAGTCTTCAATGAACTCCAGTGCATCAAGAACTCATCTGCCCATCAACTCACCCATTCTCACTGTCACATCCCTATCCTTCAAAATCTCCACTGGCTCTCTGTCTCCCATCGCATTCAGTTCAAAATCCTTTTGCTGACATAAAACACCCTATATAATCTGCCTCATAGTCTTCACTCCTTGGACGCTAACCTGCTTTCCCAACCCATGGCACTGAGCACCAAACTCGAAGCGTTCACCATCACTGCCTCCTCCCTCTGTAACTCACTACCCAAACACATCAGCTCCTGCACCGACCTTAGCGCATTCAATTCCCAGCTCAAAACCCTATCTCTTCAGACTTGCTTTTATATTTTGATGCTCAAATCATTGTTTCATTGTGTTGTCTTCTCAGTGTGTCTTTTCGTATCTGTTTTTGTAATATATAAAGTGTCTTTGAGAACTCTGAAAAGCACCATAGAAAGTAAATGTATTGTTGTTACTTTTTTTTGTCATACTTTCTTGTCCATTTATCAATCTTTAAGCACCAAGACATCCCAACTGTGTTCTGCTGAGTGTTTACTCCTCGTAGTACCTTCTAAAATACTGTACATTTCCCAGTTGAAGCCTTCGGTTTTGTGTCTCTATTCTCTTCTACCTTTGAACCACTGACATTTATCACTTGGGTTTTCCCATCATACACAAACTGACATCAGATTACCCACACTATCTTCAAAAGAGAAATATGAAAACACAAAGTCCACCTGAGGCTGTGATAAGAGCAGAATCTCACACAACAGCATGTTATTCTTAGTAAAGGTGTGATATCAAGGAAAAACATCATGTTATCACGTAATAAGCAAAGATACTGACTGGTTTGGTTATCTGTGCTCCAGTGCTTGATGATGTCCTTGGTGGACAAGCCACTCAATGTGTGTCCAGATCTCTTCATGGACCATTTCCTCCCTTACAGCCATGGGGGTTGAATGGAAACCTAAAGGAGACATTAAGAGGTGGAAATGTAGCTTCCAGAGTGACATACAAAGTCATGAAAGTTACTTACATGCTAAACACTAATTCTACAAGGTTACATGTATGTTTATTTCATGTAAGCGCCTGAATCGGCTGTGCCTATGTGTGTTTAATCGCAGCATTACTCATATAGCCGTTTACAGGATACCCCATGCTTATTTACATGACTGCTCATATCGTTAGCATGGGTTAGGGTTGTCTTTGTCATCTGGCTTAGATAGCAGAAAGCACAGAAAGTTATATTAACGGCTTTTTATCGGCTGCACAGTGACATAATGTGGCACAAAATATATAACAAACTCTAAATATATTGTTTCAGCCAGCTGTGGATACGAATCGAGCTCAAAATGTTTAAAATCTACTGTTTCTACGAGGCTAGGCTACTGTTAGCATGTGAGCTAACCCGGCTGGTTCAATATGACTATAACTGAAGTTTACATTCTAATGAACACTGAAGATAAAATGATACCTAAGAAAGGTTTATGTGTATTAGAAGTACTTGTATGTTCTACTTACTATGCCTGGTGTGCTTCAATAATCCTCACGCTACTTAAATATAAATAGTTGATCACAAAATGCGCCCACTGTAGCTAGCAGTCCAGCTAGCTAGCTGTCGTTCAGGGTTGCCAGATCTGACTGACAGTTTCCAGCCCGAACACAACGTAGAATCCGCCCACCTCCATAAAAACCGGCTCAAATCTCAACCTCTTTAGAAACTCATGCTAATAAAACCGTAACTATCAGGTAACTATTAAATGTGTAATCGATAACACGGTATGAGCACACAAATTTACTTAATACACAACGAAGGGCTACAAGTGGGTACACTTTGCCTCCTCTTGCTAAACCTGATGTCATCATGCATGTTTTAGGAATTTGTATTGAAGAATTTGTCTTAAACTTTAATTTAAGAAGAAAAAAATGATATTGAATTAATAAATAATTACCAGTAAAATCTTTTTAAGTCCAAAACATTGGTTAGGTACAATATTGAAAGAAATATGCTACACCATACATGCTATGTGTAAAGATATATAGATTAGGCAGATTATTTAGGCAGATTTAGTCTGTTTTAATAACTTAATTCTGAAAGACAGGCATGCCTAAGACTAATATTTCTGAAGTATCATTATATGAACCATTTTATCTTAAAGGTACACAGGTAAAGCAGCAGTCTTGGAAACAGGAAGAGCCCACGGTTTTTACCACTTATCATTTACCACTTATCAACATCAATGTTACGTGCACCGCACATAATTAATTAATAAATAATAATAATTTTATTATTTGAATAGCACTTTTGAAAACATAGTTTACAAAGTGCTTTGACGATCATTCAGCACAAAATGATAGAACACAAACAAAACAATGAGCACAATAAAGTAAAAACAAAAAGCACAGCTTAAATTAAGACTAACAGAGAGAGACAGTGTAAAAAGACATGAGGTGAAAAGGTCCTTTACATAATTTATAGTACTATATAGAAACCCAGACAATACAAGAACATGTCACCCTTTAAGTTTTCTTTGGATTGATAAATGGCAAAAGAGAGGAAGAGGGGAAGAGAGGAAAGGCCTTCAGGCCAAAGCAGCTCTGTGTAATGTTGGTTTATTCACTCCAATTCATAATGAACTGATGATATGAGTGATACATTTTATTGAAAAATATTAGTTTTTATTTTTTGTCACTTAATGGCAACTGTTTTATTTTAATGAGACCCCGCCAAAGTTTGAAAAACATCCCATATTTTCCAATCTTTATTCAAAAGAAGCCCAACTGTGCGGAAAATCGCCCAACCTGGCAACAAGACGGCTGTTGTTTTCCAGTAGCACCGAGAAACTCCTCCGTGTTCGCCTCCAAGCCTGCAGGGGGCAGTGCGGCTGTTTTGGAAAACGTAGAAGAACACCGTCTTCCTCTCTCATACTGTCAGAGAGGTGTGTGTGTGTTTTGACTGTAAGAGAAGATTATTGGATTACTTTATTCCACTAATTGAGTTTCTTCTTTTTATTTTTCTGAAATGCTTGCGTTAAACTCCTTCAGGATGTCGTGCTCATCCAGAGCTTTGTTGCTGCCACACAGGTTAACGACAGGAAGACAGAGTGTTTACAAAGCTGTTACATGTTCAGGACACTGTATGTCAACCAGCTCTACAAAGGAGGACACATGGCAAAGCAACATGAACTTTGTTTCACATGAAAAAAGAAGACTGCTGAGATGCTACATGAAACCTTTGAGCTCACTCAGGACTTTCTGTACAGCTCAAGTTAAACTGAACTGCTGGAATTGTAATCAGCCTCTAGACACATCACCTGCATTCTTCTGCATGTCATGCAAAGTAGTTCAACCCCCTGAAGCGGGGACGTCCTACTTTAAAATCATGGACTGGTGAGTACTTCATCTCATTATCCATCTCTGTCTTTAAGTGATTCTCCTGCATCTCATTTTAACCATGCATTGCTTTGCATTTGCAGTGACCACACATTCACACTGGACTCTCAAAAGCTGCAGAAAAGATACCTGCAGCTCCAGCGGTCTCTCCATCCAGACAACTTCAGCCAGAAATCTGTGGTAGGCAGAAGGGGAAAAGGGTTAAGATAATTTGGTTTGACCTGTGTCCCTATTATGTCACTGATTGTGCATTTTTTAAACCCTGAGTACAATTCACAGAACGTTTTGACTGTTTGACTGAATGTTTTTTTAAAGGAACTGATGAGTGTGCATCTTCTTGAGGAGTCTTTAAGCAGACAAGGTCGAGGCAAGTGAGATTTAAGAATCAGATTAGAGAGTATTTCGAGGTAGGTCGGGAAGGATCAGAATAAAAAAGCATGCAGTATTTGGAAATGAAGCAGCGCAGGGACAGCGCCGGTCCATTAAATATCCCAGGTGGTGATTCCAGAAAGCCTGCTTGCATAATGTTAACATATTATTAATCACACCAGTACTTTCCTGCTGTGACGTGTTCATTACAAACTGCTGTAATCTAAAAATTTCAAAGAATCCAGTTCAAATGATGTATTTCTTGAAGTGATTTCTCATCGCTAAATGTGCTCGAACATCCTTGCTCCATCATTACATACTGATGAAATCAAACTTCACCTGTCCCTCATGTGTCTCTTGATACCAGACGATGAGTGGTCAGTTTTCTGCAGTGTTACATGCTGTGTAAACATCAGCAAATTCTGCTTCTTACAAAGGAACATGTTTTCCATTAGGGGGTGATGTGGGGGAAATATGTCAGGATGTTTTTATGTCAGGATCTTGTCCGGATTTTTTTTTCACTTTCAGACTTTTTTGACCTGCAAACAGCATTTTTAAATCCAAATAATTCTTATCCTGCACTAATTTGTTGTCTTGTTGGCATCATTTCATAACTTCAACGTCAAACTCCTGCATCTTTGCAAACATGTTATACAAACACATGCACAAACATCACTTCTGCACATAGAAACATACACTGATGGTGAGTGCAGGGTGAAGCAGCTGCATCATCAGCCCTGAGCAGTCGGGGGTATGGTGCATACTCAAGGGCACCTCGACAAGCAATGCTGACACCTCTCCAGTTATTAGCCCAATTTCCAATTCTTGGTTCATGACTGGACTTGAACAAGCAATCCTCCACGTCCCAAGCCAAGGTCCTATGGATGGAGCTACTGCTGCCAAAAAGATGTTATCTGTAAGAGTTGTTGAGTTTCTTCAGAATGTACAGAGCTTTAACTTTAAGAGTGATTCTTTAATTAGGGTTAAATTTCAGGTATTCTATTTTTTCCCAAATGCCATACTTGACATGTACTAAATTAATTAGTCGATTCGATTTAAATTGCGAATATTTGATATTTAAGATATTTAGTTTGCTTTTTTAACATCAGACCATGTGAAAAAGGTAAATGATGATGATAATGTCTACAGACTAGATATCAGGAGCCATATTTTCTCGTGAAATGCACATCTCATGGGAGTCAGGGAATAACATTTCACTCCCTGTTGAAGGAATTGGTAACTTTTTCCAATTCAGTTTATAAACAAAGACTGAAATGAAGAATTTGAATTGAAAGAAAAAGAATCCTGATTTTGATATGGTCAAAAAAAAAATCCCGATTTATTGTATTTTGATTTTTTCACCCACCCCTAAAATTTCAGCTCTGAAGTAATCCTCCCGGTGTGATTGGAATAGAATAGAATAGAATAGAATAGAATAGAATAGAATAGAACAGAAAAGAATAGAAAATACTTCATTTATCCCCGAGAGGAAATTCAGGAGGAGTCACAGCAGCAATCAAGAAAACAAAAGTGAGAAAGTGTATAGAAAGTGCAAAAAGCTCCATAAGAAAATAGATGATGACAGCTTGTCCATCATTGTCCAGTCAGCCAGCCTCCACCTCCACAGGGTCCAGGACTGAGCTTCTTCAGCAGTCTGTTCAGTCTCTGTCTCCTGGATCCTGTCTGCTCACAGCAGGTGAAGCTCTTCACATGTGGCCTTGGTGTCTGGTGTTAGCTCTGTTAGCCATGTCTGTGAATAGCATGATGCTACTCTGCCTTCTGGTATTCCCTCTGTTGCTGGGTTAGCACAGCTAGCTCGTCCATCTTACTGGAGATAGATCTTACGTTCCCAATAACGATGGATGGAAGGACAGGACAATGTCGTCACTTCTTAGCTCACACCTGTGAACCAGCACGTTGTCCTCACCTTCTTCTCCTCACCTTGTGGGAAACATCTGGCCTTGCACCGGTTAGCTGCCGAGTTCACATGTACACAACCAACTAAAAATTGAACCAGACACAGTAACAACCCACTCCAAATACAAAGATGACAAAAAACAGACTAAAAAATGACAAGAAATGAACAAAGAAGAGAGAGCTGCTGCAACAGGCATCCACAACCAACAGGATGGCGCCTAGTTAGTTAAATCTCTGAGCACAGTTCTGCTCTCAAAGTATCACATAAAGAAAGCGCATCCCTGTGCATCTTAGCAGTTAAAAATGGAAAGTCTTTATGACTTATTTTACAAACTCATGAGCAGTTGACACAATTTTCACCCTCCTCCTGTGGATCATTAAGAAATGTGGCATGGTCGTTCAGGAGAATAAATATTAAGAGAACAAATAGGAGCAGAGGTGTGTTGCTGTGAATTTAATTTACTCTGTACACTCAGGTGGAAAAGAACAATGTTGAATGTTTTTCACGATGTGACAGCGCTGACTGTGAGAGAGGACAGGAAGCTTAAATGATTTCTTCAAACACACCCCTTCCAATATTATATGGAGGCTGTTTTATTTATCAGCACCTCTGGCCATTTGTTCTTAATTAGACATCCTCTCGCCTCAGGGGGCTTCATCATATATAGAAAACTCATTACTTATACAAGGCTACAAGGCAGCCACCTACAGCTACGGTTGTTATTACAGAAACAGCTCCACACCAGGGGCCCGTGGACCAGGGCTCAAACTATTGATTTTCACAAGAGCTGACAGACCTGATCGCAGCAAAATGCAGCCGGATATGCCAGCATGTTTTCCTCCCTGGCTTGTTTCCACACATCTGTCGTGTCAAACTTCCACCTGCAGCTCTTGAAGGATCCCAAACTGCTTTACTACAAACAAGCTGCTGTATGTCAGCCACCTAATTGTCAGTTTCACAAAGAATTTGTTGTTAAAAGATGACAGTTGTATAGATTAGGATGCCAAGGTGTGAAATATTTCACGTCTTATTCCTGCGAGTGACAGCTGAGTGTGTGACTGGATGATGTGAGCTTAAGTTCACAGCATGTAAGCTGAAAATCTCAATAACTCGTGTTCTTCTTCCCTCCTTTGATAAGTGAATTTGGACTCAAATTTCCATAAATAGAATCAAACTTAACAGAGCCTCTTTTTGCAGAGAGAACAGGAGTATTCAGAGAGCCAGTCGGCTCTCGTGAACAAAGCGTACAAGACTCTGCTTAAGCCTTTGAGTCGTGGTCTTTATATGGTGAGTTTGAAATCCCTGACTTAACTTCCAATGATTATTTTTGTAACTGAAGTCTCGCCTGATCGCTTATTCCAGAAAAACATCTTCTCATCTGACAGTCAAGAGCAGCGTTTTAAAGGCGCCTGTCGGTTTGATGAACTCCGTCCTGTGTGTTTTAGCTGGAGCTGCAGGGGATGCGTATTGAGGAGGGCACAGACTCTGAGGCGGATGCAGAGTTCCTGATGGAGCTGATGGAGATCAATGAAGCCCTAGATGAAGCGCAGACCCCAGAAGAAGCCAGGAAGATTGGACAAGACATGAAAGGTGGGAAATATGTCTTGTTACAGTTCTGTAGCTGACACATCACAGAAACAGAGGTTTCAGATTTGTGTGGAGCTTTTTCCATCAATCCATTACCGATACTACTCATCTTTTCTGAGGTCACAGAGAGGAAACAGCTGTCAATCAGAGAGACAAACAATCAGGCACTGTTACACCCACCGCTAATCTACAGACATCAGATGACAAACACTATTACCCCAATTTTCACCAAGCCAGATCTTTGTGTTTTGATCACCAAAGAACCGACCCCTAAACCAGAAAAACTGATTCCAGAGCAGCTCCAGCTCCTTAAGGGTATTAATGATTAAAGACATTGACACTAAATAAAATCGTGAATTAAAATTTTGTTGAACTAAATCTTCATCCCATCTGTCAATAAAGCTTGCCACCACTCTACCTCACCTCCTACAACATCAACAGCCCACCAACTTTCCATGCACCTGTGGCTAACCTCAAGTTTTACAGCCCTGGGAAAAAAACTAAAGAAAATACAGGTTTTAATTCTGTGTAGATAGATTCAGGAAACAGCCAGCATAGTAGATTAATATACATGCTTGATGTGTGGCAAGACATTAGCAAACAACAAAAAATGATGAGTTGACTTTTATTATCATATGTGTTTTCAAAATCAAGAATTATTTCAAAAATTTACAAAATTTAAACAGCTTGTTTTTTTTATTCAAGGCTTTGCTGAAATTTTTGCAAATTAATAAAAATCATTTTTGCAAATTAATAAAATCATGTTTTTTAAAAATTTGAGTTTCTCTATTATTGACAAAAATATGTATTTTTTTTTTAATTTGTGAGAATATTTTAAACTGAATTGTTTTGGTAATTTTGCAATTTTTAGTTGTTTTTTTTTGAGTTTTTTGATTTTTTTAATTTTTGCAGATTAATTTTTTGGGACATTTTTGCAAATTTTTGATATTCTTAATTTTTAGAAATCTTGCAATCTTTTTTAAAATCAAAAGAAACTGGGACTTTTGCAAATTTTTTGAATTTCAATTCTTTAAAAACTATTTGTAATTTTTATATTTAAATATTGTGAATAATATACATATTCAAAATTGTTTGAAATTTTTGCAAATTTTTGAAAATTAAAATTTTTTAGGTATTTTTGCCAATCTTTTTAAGAATTTGAAAAACAAAAAATATTGCAGATATTTGAAATTTTATTCTTTCTTTATACTTTTTTAGTAATTTTTTGAGGTTTAAATATTTTTGCAAAATTGCAGTACAAAAATTATTATTAAAATTCAGAATCATTTGAAATTTTTGCAAATTTTAAAATTTTTCAATGTTGAATTTTTTTTTGTTAAATTTATTTTTTGGGGAAATTTGTGCAAAATTTCCTCAAACACAATTTTCTTTTCTAAAAAAAACAAAAAAACTTTGATATAATAACTTTAATTTTGCGTCCCAACAACTTCTCTTGTAGATAATTGTTCACTAGATTTCACCTATTTATAGAATTTATACACTTTATAGTCTTTTTAGTGAAGGTAAAGTAGATTTTGTAGCTCTGCAATGACATTAATCCATGTGGCTTCAATGAAAATAAAGGTTGCGGAGATCTTGTGCGTTTCGTGACACAGCCTTTCAACAGCTGCTCTGTCTGATAAACAACAGAATATCCACTTGCTGCATGGAGCTCCCTCTATAAATTGAGCACTGTGACTTTAAGTCGAATGCAAACCTCGGTGCACCCCTGGTGGTCAGTAATGATGAAAAAAAGCTATAAGGAGAGGTTAACTCAGAGGGAATATGCACTGGGTGGCTTCTACAGAAAGATGGAGATCAGAAGTAGAATCTTAGATGAGGAAGGATTTAATGAAGTTAACCAAATGGGATTTATTCCTTACTCTTGATGTGCGGACCAACAGCTGGGTGAAAACTTTAGGCTGATGAATGATGCATACATGATATATTCAGACATATAAATATGTATGACCGATGTATGCCTGTGTTTATGTGGTACAGTGGTTGGTGCTGGTTCCTGGTTCAGATCTGCAGCTTAGCATGAGCCCTCTTGTTCTGTTCTGAGTTTGCATGCCCTCCCTGTGCATGGTTGTGTTAGCCCTGTGATAGGCTGGTTCAGGGGGCAACCCGTCCGGCTGAGATAAGCTGTAACCTCTGTGATTCTGAGGCAGATTGGTGGTACAGATAACAGAGGGATTGATGCATATTTTGTGCCAGATGGTGCAAAAACCACAATATTGCTGTTCAACTTGTGCAGAAACTGTACTTTCTTGTCCTCTTCACTTGCAGAGAAACTGGCAGAGCTGACAGTGGAGATAGACGCTGCCCTCCTTAAAGGTATTATATTCAGACATCGCTCTGAAACATCCTCTGTTCTGTTCCTTCCTCCTCCTCCTCCTCCTCCTTCTCCTCCTTCTTCTGTTTGCTCTGTGATGTACGCTGAAGCTTTCCTTTCGAGTGCGTCATTGATTGAACTTCTCTTTTTGCGCTGGCTTTCCGTTTTGTTTTTCTTTTCAGGAGAGCTTCAGGCTGCCAAAGCTCTGCTCGCCCAGATGAAATACTTTGCAAACATCGACGAGAAAGTGAAAGAGAAACTGTCTGGATTCATGTAATTAATCACCTCCATCTGATCATTTTAACTTTTACAAAGTTTTTGCACAACTTATTTAACTCCTGTGTTTGAACTGAGTGGGATAATAAAACTCTCCTTGTCATCCATTATACTCAGATGAATAGTTTTTTCTTCTTAAGTTGACATTTTCTGATTACAAGATGTATATTAATGAGGGTGTAATAGGATGCATACACTGTCCCCCTTGAATTCCTTCAATTTAACGTCCCTAATCATATCCACTTGTGCCTAATGTATCATTAAATATGACAAAGACCTTTAATAGGCGCTGATTAAAATGCTGCTCCGTGTGTTTATATGATTATCCTGCCTATCAGTTCAGCATTTGTCATGTGGGACTGGCTCAGTTCCTCAGGTTACCTTTAGGTGGAGACATAACACCTTGACAGGCCTCATGCAGAGGAGCGGTACATGTTGTACAAACTGGATGGGAAACCTGCAGGAAGTCCTTCATTGAGCCAGACAGGACATTGAATAATTCATGCTGGCTTCATATGTTGCTTTTATGCTATGGTAATGAGGAAAAGCCCCATGAATGGTGATTACTTGATGAGCCAAAGATCTGTGATCTGTGTAATTTCGAGCTCATAAAATAGAGTACATTGACCCTGTATATTTAGCTCTACAGACTACTAATCAGGGCGTTGTTAATTCAGCTTTTCTTTCCTACACATCGATGGAGAATCTGTAATTGCTTTTCAAATTGCGAAGCTCACATGAAGTTATTAGATCAGGGGAACTGATACAGGCGATTTTCAGACTGAAAAACGAAGAGCATCGCTTAATCTGATAGCAGGAAGTGAAAAATTAGATCACGTGTTTTATGAAGAATATCACACAAGCCACACACATCATAACCTGATAAAGATGGTGTGTGTGTGTGTGAGATGTGATAGTCCGGCGCTGCCACCCTGAAACATCCCGCTGTAACACATCCTGACTGGTTGTTTATTAAGTCTGGAACAACAATGTCATGTGTCTGAGCCTGTTTAGGTTTTTTTACCCGGGAAAAGCAGCTTCCTTAATACAAATGGATAGACAGTGAATTAAACAGGGCCTCTCCCCCCCCTACACAGAGACTAACAGGCTTATTTATTATTCATGTCGTAATCGGGAGGCATCTAAGGAGCCTTTAAATTAATGAGAAAGTGTGATCGACCAACGCTGAGGCCGCTGCCGTCTCACACAACTCTTTGAAATTGAGTTTGAAAGACACGAAAGGGAAAAAATCTCACCAGAGCCGGGCTGTGAAATTGACTTGGATGGGAAAACTCAGCCAGATGATACAGGTAGCTTATAGAGCACCACTGTCCAGACTCTGGGATGGCTTTGGTAAGAAGCTGCTGTTGGTGTTTACTCTGGCTTTCTAGACATGGTACATCAAGGTAATTCAATTACTTTACAGAAGTCTTCAACCACTGAGGCTCAGGAGACGTAAAAACTGACTTTGTTTTACCTGGTTGGAAAATAAAACCAGCTTCGCATATTCAAATGTTAACATTGCCTGTAAAACAAAACAGAAAAGCACTCAGAGAGCGCAGACCTCCACCAAGCATGTGATTGTGATGCAACCCTTTAGTCCGACTTTAATGTTATACTTCCTTTCAGCAAACTTTAGTTGCAGGTTTGTACGATAATTTGTTACCTGACAGTGCTGAAAATGATGATGACCCAGTACATATTCCAGATCTTAGTATCCAGAATATTACCAGGATCTGGATCATACTTTTACATCTGTCAGAAATTATGGTGACCTTGTCTTGTATTGTTTTGCAAAGCAATCCGACCATTTATGGTGGAGTTATATACACATATGGTGAAAACAGCCCTATCTCACAATGATAAAGAATCCTTTAAAAAAAATCCTGGATCCAGGCAGTGATCCAGATCACCTCCAAAATTTAATCACTTCTTCCTTATCCCATTTTGAACATTTCCTGAAAATTTCATCATAGCGTTAAAACATAAAAAAAGCATCAAGTCATCTTAATACCTTTAAACGGCATGCTGTCTACATGTTTCAGTATCAATACTGGCTTCACGACAAAATCAAGTGAACAGACACAGAATTGATAAATCAAATAAGTAAAAACACCTATTATTATAAAGCCCTTTTCATCAGATGATCTCAAACTGCTACAGTTTAATAATTACAGAAAATGAAAACAGGGTAAAACAATAAAAAGAATAAAAAACTTAAAAAGACTTTGATGTGGCAGGCAATATTAAAAAGCATCAAGGTAACCTAAAGCTTTGCTAGAAAGAAATGTCTTAAGCGCCTTTTTAAAGCAGTCAGTAGATTGTGGTGCCCTCTAGGTGTCAGGGAGGGCTCTCCATAAACATAAGCAGCAGTACAGAAGGCCCTATCTACCATAGTCCTGAATCTGGTCCTGGGCATATGGACTATGTTAGAGTTGGCAGAGCCGAAGGAACGGGTTGTGTTCTGACAATTTAGAAAATAAACAAGATATCAGACTTGATTAGCAGTGATGCTAAAATATGTCAACTTCACAAAGCAAAATCAACTTTATCTAAAAGAGGGGTCTTGTGCTTTTTCAAGGCGTTATACCAGGGGTGGCCAACCTGTGGCTCGCAAGCTGCATGTGGCTCTTTGCCTTTCCGTGTGCGGCTCTTCAATCAATTCATGAAAATAAATATGTTTGTTATGAGTAGTGGTTTGCTGATCAATCTACAATATTGAGATATTGATGCCAACGTTGGGATCAGTACTGATCAATACTTGGGTGATGACATTGATACTTAAGTTTCAGTTTCCTTTCTCTACATATGCTCCTCTATATCGCTCATGTTGCGCATAGCTATCCATCTAGATAGCTATGTGCAACATCTAGGTAGCTAGCTATCTAGATGGATAGATAGATGGATGGAACGTTGTCTCTTATGCAGTAAAAACAGAATATTTTTCTTTGACACAGCTCCAAGTTCAAATCTACAAACCCAATAAATCTTGCTTTGAAAAATGGAAATGTACTGATTTTCATTTTTTGTCATTTGGTTTATGTGTAAGAAGAAGTGCGTTTGTATGACCACGTGTGTGATGTGGCTCTTGGTTTCTGACAGGCTGGACACTCCTGCGTTATACCATCCTTCTGGTGCCTCTTTAATAGCTTTATATAATTAAAAGCACAATAAAATCCCTATTGTTCTCCCACTAGTGTTCGAGAAAACACTTTTTCTAGCCTCTACCTGAAAGACTCCATTTAAGCTCCTGTCCTTTTAAGGCTCCCTACTCCACAAACCCCTTCCCTCTGATTGGTCAGCCTTCTGGAGGCCTATTGGGGACGGAGCTATGGCAGACCTTCGTGTATGAGGCCCCACATTTGGGGACTTGCAGTACTAGGATTAGTTTTGAGCTATAATGTCTTGTAACTTTCTTTTCCAAGTACAGAAACAAAGCTAACTTTACCCCATTGTTTTAAACCCTGATGCTAATTCATGCTAACCGGCTATGGATGGATTAGTGACTGTTATTGATATCACTTCTGCTGTTTTTTTTTTTCTGATATGACAGGATTTTTACTTTCATTCAGGCTAAGTTGTTATCTGAGTTTCCAAACTCGCCAGATTAAATTTTGAAGATCAGATATAACCAAATAAAAGGGGATTATCATATAGGTGTATGAGGAAAAAATACCTCAGAGAGTGTGTTCATACAGAACCTCCAACGATGTAACAGTGCCAGCTATAATTGCAGCATTAATCATCTCCATATGGTTTCAACTTAAATATCATAATCAGATTAATGTGTCCCAGTGACCCGTGTCTTAATCTTAATATTCTTAATCACATTAAGTCTGAAATGCTGGTGGGCCACTTAAACACCAGCTCACCCCTCTCCACAGAATCCTAATGAGGAATTCTTCATTATAGACCTCATTACAGACTGTAAATGTGTGTGCAAACACTAACCAATGAGCGGTCTGATTGACAGAGGTCTGTACCGGCACAGGATGACTCACTGAGGCTGAACTCTTTCCTCCTCACAGCCGAGCAGCTGCCTTTGTGATCCTTGCCCCTGCGCTCAGCTTCTTTGTGACTCAGCTGTGAGTGTCGGTGCTATCATCCCACAGGCACCTCCAGCCTGCTGCTGCGTGTACCGCGTCTCATCAAGTAGTAATGCTATTATAAGTTAGATCTATTAAGCTCTCCTACCGCTTTAATCCCTGTTGTTATGTTTTATGTCCCATCTTTTTACCAGTGCCTCCTCTTAAAGCTGTCATAAAACTCCAACTTCACGACCGTGCTCTCTGAATTTTTGACTCCTGCCTTTCTTTTGTGCATGTTTTGACATGGTCTTCAGTCTGAACCCAGTGGTGCAACTCCTTGACACTGTGTAGACATTCCTCTTCAAGGGACTTTGACAGTCCTCCAAAAACATCAAGAACAAAAACGTCTGTTTTATTGCGCTATGAACATATTGGAAAGCAGATGCTGGCGGCATGAAACAAAGAAACTGGTGTTATCCTTTTTGCTTTTCAAACTTGCAGGTAGGTATTCATACAGAGTCTGAGAGATAGTCTCAATTTCTGCTCATTGTCAGCATCTTATCTGTAACTTCACCAAAGAATGGGTTCATTGAAATATGGATGTGAAATCTCAAGTGCTTCAGATAGCTTTGTTTCCTCCGCGTGGAATGTAATTAGGAGTCAACTCAGAACACGCTTCAACAATAACCACCTCTCTTCTCGGCTACACGTTTGTGGGGATGATTCCCGGAGGTGAGACGAGCCGCTCCTTTAAGCTTTTCATATCGGCCGTTGCAGAGCGGTTTGTGGAAGAATCTATCTGGCCTGTGTGTTCATACGTGGCATGTTTGCGCACACATGCTTGTGTTTGTTAGTTCAGGCAAGAATTGAGAGTTGCTGTATCTTTAAATCCCTTTGATTTATGAAGACGAGGAATCAGCCTACCAAAAGCAGTCGACAAATAATCCAATCTCCTGTTCCACCACATCCCAAAGGTGCTCTATTGGATTGAGATCTGGGGACTGTGGAGGACATTTGAGTACAGGGAACTCATTGTCATGTTGAAGAAACCAGTCTGAGATGATTCCAGCTTTATGACATGGAGCATTATCCTGCTGGAAGTAGCCATCAGAAGATGGGTACACTGTGCTCATAAAGGGATGGGCATGGTCAGCAACAATACTCAGGTGGGCTGTGGACTTTAAACCATGCCCAGTTGGTACTAAGGGGCCCAAAGTGAGCCAAGAAAATATCCCCCACACCATTACACCAGCAGCAGCAGCCTGAACCGTTGATACAAGGCAGGATGGATCCATGCTTTCATGTTGTTGAGGCCAAATTCTGACCCTACCATCTGAATGTGGAGCAGAAATCCAGACTCATCAGACCAGGCAACGTTTTTCCAATCTTCTATTGTCCAGTTTTGGTGTTGCTGTGTGAATTGTAGCCTCAGTTTCCTGTTCTTAGCTGACAGGAGGGTCACCCGGTGTGGTCTTCTGCTGCTGTAGCCCATCTGCCTCAAGGTTGGACGTGTTGTGTGTTCAGAGATGCTCTTCTGCAGACCTCGGTTGTAACCAGTGGTTATTTGAGTTACTGTTGCCTTTCTATCAGCTCCAACCAGTCTGTCCATTCTCCTCTGACCTCTGACATCAACAAAGCATTTTGTCCCACAGAACTGCCGCTCACTGGATATTTTCTCTTTTTGGGACCATTCTCTGTAAACCATAGAGATGGTTGTGGGTTAAAATCCCAGTAGATCAGCAGTTTCTGAAATACTCAGACCAACAACCATGCCACGTTCAAAGTCCCTTAAATCACCTTTCTTCCCCATTCTGATGCTCGCTTTGAACTGCAGCAGACTGTCTTGACCATGTCTACATGCCTAAATGCATTGAGTTGCTGCCATGTGATTGGCTGATGAGAAATTTGCGCTAACAAGCAGTTGGACAGGTGTGCCTAATAAAGTGGCCAATATTTCACATACTCCTCAGCTCCTCTTGTTTTTCAGCAGAAAAACCACCTGAACAAGCAACTTTTTGTCCAACTGTGCTTGAAGACTGACTTTAAAAGTCAGGAAAAAGTTCAAACAAACTTTTTATTCCAGTGCTCATCTTGGGACCCGATCCTAAAGCAGGTTTTGGTGCTTGATGTTTCACAGCTTCAATCCTCTCCCCAAAGGCTGGGAGAAATAGGGGATTAAATGAAGGAGGAGTTATATGTTGTTTGCATTTAAAGACTCAAAGTTTCCAATGAAGACAAATATCAAATATTTTAAACATATTCTCTTTTCTGAGGAGTGTAATCCCCAAAGAAAAAAGAGGGTTCCAGTTTTAATTAAAGCCTGTGAAGCAGCAGACTCCAGGTGGATCTGCAAGTTTAGAGATTTTTCTTCCTTTGGCGCTCAGCTGTCCCGTTGAAACACCAGGAGATACGCCTTCAAACGGCTACTTTGTGGTTCTGGAGCTGGGAAAGCCTTTGAAGGAGAAGAACCGGGCTTTTAAACAAGGTGTATGCAAGTGGAAACAGGCATCAGCCATTCACTTTCAGCTGAGATGAGTGCAAAGCGTTCGCCTCTGGTGAGTTCGCTCCCCTCACCTTATCTCCTCTGCCATGCTGCAGATATTCCCCGCTGCCTATCTCAAAGCAATCACACCGACAGCGGTGCACATGTGGCCTGTTTGTGTCTCATCTTATCTGAATACCTCGCACAGTGTTAAACACTGGATTCTGCTCCGATCCCAATCTGCTGTTATAGGTCTCACATGGCTTAAGGCAAAAACCCTGCAAAACCAGCTTAAGTGCACTTAGAGTATCTCCTCGTCTCTCTGAGTATTTACCTCCATTAACACTCAGAGCAAACCACGTCTGAAGGGACGAGAGGGATCTATTTGTAGTGATTCAAACCTGATTCCTGCAACACGAGGACTTTAGCGTATACGGTGCATCCAGAAAGTATTCACAGCGTTTCTTTTATCCCACGTTTTGTTTTGCTACAGCCTCTTTTCAAAACAGAATAAATTTAACCCATAATGACAATGTGAAAAGGGTTTCAGAAATTTTTGCAAGTGTATCAAAAATAAAAAACTAAGATGTCACATGTAAAGAAGTCTTCACAGCCTTTGCCACGGAGCTTAAAACTGAGCTAAGGTGCATCCTGATTCAACTTTTATTTTATTTTATTTAAAGGGGCTGTGAGGAGTTTCTATGTGATTTTGAAAAAGTCTCCCTTATAGATATATATCCAACCAAGCGTCAATATTGTTTTTTCAAAGTTTAGAAATGAGAAGAGAGATCTGTGTTTTTCTCTGCTGAAAACAATTTCTGTGATTAATTTTGTAGTGATGGTGGACACAGGAGCCTAACTGTCAGACAGAAAAGGACAGAAGAGCAGAAGAAAGATAAACAGGAGAGAGATAGAGCACAAGCTAAAGGCCAAAACATGAGCTAAAGGCTAAAACATGAGCTAAAGGTTCAAACACAAGCTAAAGGCTAAACATGAGCTAAAAGACTAAAACAAAAGCTTAAGGCTGAAACACGAGCTGAAGGCTAAAAAATGAACTAAGGGCTAAAACACAAGCTAGAGGCTAAAACACAAGCAAAAGGCTAAAACACAAGCTAAAAGGCTAAAACACAAGCTAAAAGGCTAAAACATGAGCTAAAGTCTAAAACATGAGCATAAGGCTAAAAAATGAGCTAAGGGCTCAAACACAAGCTAGAGGCTAAAACACGAGTTAAAGGCTGAAACATTAGCTAAAGGCTAAAACATGAGCTAAGGGCTAAAACACAAGCTAAAGGCTGGAAAACACGAGCTAAAGGCTTAAAGGGCTTAACTGTTTGTGCTAATGTTTGTTCCAACCCACATGAGAGTCTCTCAATAAAATAAAGTGAGAGGTTACGTTAGCTCAGCCCAAAATTCCTGCATTGTGAGTCTGGCTGAAGGACATCACATAGGCTACCGACTAAGTTGGTGGAGAGGGTGCGCTTGATTGGCTTTCCCACCTGTCCAGGAATGATAATGATTTTTTTTAATTTTGTGGGCACAAAGTAGTTTTTAATGGGAACGAAGTATTTTGTGCCGACAAATTATTCGATTATTTTATGTCATGTTTGAGGCGCCGTACCTTTTAGCCACACTTTGGTCTCCACCAACTCCTGAGCGGCAGAGAAATGTTTTATCATGCTCCCCAGCTTATCTCTTTCCTCGTCCCACTCCAGTTTGATGCCTAGCAGATGCTGTACATCAGGATTTTGGAGCAGTTTTGCTGAGATCAGCTTCCCGCTTTGCTGCGAACGACAACGATAAGAGCCGTTAGATTGAAACGAAGCGGTGAAATTTCTAGCTGTTAAACAAAAAACCCAAACTCAAGTTGAGACAAGACCCAGGGAGGATTTTTGATTTTGCATCAAATAAAAGTGTCCTCCCTCCTGCACCAGGCAATAACGTGGTTTCCGTGCGTGAAAACGACTCCACGCGTTGCAGATATCTCGTCTCAGATTGAGCCGGAGCACAAACACTTGTTCCAAACAGCCTAACGTCGCACAGATTGTAAGCAGTGGTGGGAGCTCTCAGCGAGCTCGCGGGTAGGTGTGCATACTAATGTGCAATCGTCAGGTAAGGAGATATCTAACCGTGCTTCAGCTTTACTGCAGGTGGGCCAGACGGGATTCATTTCTGCAGAAATCCACGACGAGATGATTGCACAGCAGTGAGAGTACAGAGCAATCTTTGAGCTCTGAAAACAAAATTCTGTCATTGGGTTTTATTACCATGCAGGAATTCAGCCAAATCCCTGCACCTGTGGCCGTATATCGCCTTGACTCAATCCTGTCCGCGAGCCTCTCCGTAATTTCTGCTGCTTTCATTCAGAGGAGAATTTAGAGTCACCGGCGCACATTAATTTGCGAGGCTTTTCTTTTTAAAGCAAACAAAAGAAGGAGTAGCAGTCCCCCTCTCTGTGCTTGTGCTGCTGATATCTCCCATAATGATGACTCTCATTACTCTGTGCATCCTACCAAGTTCAACAACAAATCTAACCTTTTTTCCTCTGCGGCTGTTTCTATGACAACGCAAGCCCCCTCGCTGCAACTTTAAAGCGCGATAAACACAAAAGCCAGAAAATGGATTTGATTGATCTCGCCTCTTTCCCTCCACGGGACTCGTATCAGGGCTGATGGAAGGGGTTTAGGCTAACAGGCAAAGATCAAAAGGTGATTATGTATTTTTTGCTCCTTGTACAAATTTGCAGCAGCTGAATTTTGCTCAGCGGTGTTAGAAGTCTGGCTCTTTTTAAGCTTTACATGCACAGGGTGGCTCCATCCAGGTGAATCTCTTTCGCAGAATCAGATGCAGACCCGTCGGTTTGTGTTATGAAAACAAACCTCCATTATTGCCCGTAGCCGGTGTGTGTGTAATATGAAGCCCCGGTCGCGGGGAAGAAAACACTGGGCTCCTCTCCGCCGTGCTCGCCTTATTGCATTTGACAGGACGGGGCCCACATAACTCAATCCTGTCACCGGCTCAGATTGAGGCTGCGCCGCTGACCCCTGGGCTTCACTCGGTGGCTGCAGAAACACTCCAGAATATGTCCCCCTGCATGCTCAGTGATACGATTGGTGCTGTAATCCAGATTTGGAGATTTAGAGAAACACATGATGATGATGATGCATGGCATGATGATGGTGCTCCAGCCTCAGTCGGAGTCTCTTGCCAATCACCAGAGTGGAGTGAAATTAATCACTCTCGGGGCTGTCAGACGGCGTCAGCCAGGAGACATTTATCTTTGAACCCATGTCAGTAATTTGGCAATAACGCTTCCTTTGATTAATTCACTGCCTGAATCTGTGCCAGGAGAGCCGGAGTTCAGAGACAGTGACAGATTGATGACGCTTGTATCCTGTAATTCTGAGGCCCCTCACTCTCCGCACTGATTAAACCCGCGTGTAAAAATCAACAACGCAGATAACGACACACTTCCAAGTGAATCACTGTCCCGTGGAAGTTCACGCTTGTCTCTGTGTTCTCCAGGCTAGTTAGCGTTAGCTCGCCTTATCCTCAGATCTAATCCAGTCGTGCTGCTTTGGCAGAACTGTCGACACATCTCCAGCTAACAGAGTTCATCCCAGTCTGCAGCTCTCACAGGAGGAGACGCCGTGAATACAGTTTGTGCACATTCAGCAGCAGGTGTCATTTCTCTTTGATACGTATTTTTGGACAAATTGGAAGTTTTCTTCAAGGCGTCTCGAGAGGTTTGCCTCTGAAACAACATTAAACGTCTTACTCTTCTTCAGCTGACAGCTCAGGATGCATCCCCTGCTTCCCTGGGTGAACACTGAGGTGCAGATTTCCTTGAAACACCTTTTCTCTCAGCTAAACTGAAATTAATGACTGTTATCTTTCACATATCACCACCGGGCTTTCTCACAGACTTGATTCATGACAGTTAATGCCAGTGTCAGCCACATCTTTGGAAAGGAGCTGTTCCATTTCACCACTGCCTGTTGACACTGTGGCAAAACACTTTAATCAGGAGAGACTTGGCCATGTTTCACAAGTCTTTAGTGTTACCTGTTTTTTTTTTGTACTTCTTGCTCTCTGCGTGTCTGGTTTGGTTTTACTTCCTGTCACTGTGTTGCCCATGTCTTTGATTTATACCTTTTTAGTTTTACCTGCGTCTGACTGAGGCCAAGTAGCTGGGTAACTGGGAAACCACGTACACTTTTATACATTAAAGGTCCCATATTATGCAAAAATCACTTCATTAAGTCTTTTAGTGAAATTTGTGGGTCTTTGTCTTTCCTCCAAGCTCACAAAATGTGATATTTAATGACAAAACCTGCACTTAGTAGTGCTTGTGAATGTAAAATCCTGACCTAAAACGAGCTGTTTAGATTTTGGGGATTTGCTGACGTCGGCGATTCCCTTTTTTGACCAATCAGGAGCAAGACTGACCTGATTGGTCCACCTGGGCAGATACCCCCCAATCCCTTCCCTGCCCACTCCCCTCCTCCAGCAGTGGGGAGGAGAATGCCAAAGTTAAAGAGCCATCACTGCTCTGTTTTTGGCTGTAAACAGCCACATAGTTCCATGCTCAAGCTTCACATCTCGGAAGAAGACAAGACTGAGTGTCTAGAGTTCATTTATCTAGGAAATGTTCCAGCTACACTCAGTAAAACTGTGCATGTGTGTGCTAGTCACTTCACGGCCAACTGCTTTACCAACTTTGGACAGTCCAACAGAGGGCTAGCCAATAGACTGGTCCTGAATCCAGGTGCATTACCAACCATCCTCCAACAAACCTCAGACCCTGGAAATGTGAGTATTTTAAATGCTGTGTGCTGTGGAGCAGATGGAAGAGCTTTTCCTCAGTGTCCCCCCCCCTGTCTCTGTGTTAGCTTCAGGATGCTAACTTTAGCTGCGGTTAGCCTGTCGTTTTAGCCTGTAATGTTACGGTAAACGAGCTTCGCTGTTTTCTAAACAGGGGTGGTATCAGCGGTGGCTCATTTACATATGAAGGCCACGCCCACTAAATCAGAGTGTTCTGAACAGAGGGGCTATGAGAGCCTGGAAACAATGCTGCTGTGCTTGATTTATTGGCTTTTTGGACCAAAACATGTTACTACCATTTTATGAAGACATCAATGATCCAGATTAAACTGCAGAAAAGGAGCATGATATGGCACCTTTAAGGTCTGTCACCCACACTAAAACAATGTTTTTTGAAAACTCCAGCCAAAGTGAAGATCTTAAGAAAACTACAGTTTCATGGTTTTATGTATACGCCGAAAAAACAAGCGTTTTTGTTTCGCAAACGTCACAGCTAGATGATGGAGGTTTATTCTGATAGGCTGGTCGAAAAAAACACTGCCAAATATGGGTTTGGCATGCTTCAAGCTACACTTATCGGCAGATTTTCCTGGAGCGTGTGGATGAATTCTTTTCTTTCAATTTTAAATGAGGGGATATTTGTTTTTTGAAAACACCTGGCTACGTGTGTACAAGGCCTGAGTCGCTGTGTTTTTCCCTCACACTCTTGTGCTTCTTCCTGGTGGATTTTGATGCATTTTTTGACCTCTTGGCTTTCACAAAGGCAGGCTATCATTTATCCTCAGATTTTTGTTGTTGTTGTTTTTTTAACCCATTTCATTTGTCTTCTATTTTTTTGGCCCCCTATCTCTGATTTGTAAAAAATTGTCGCTCATACTCAACTGAATTTAAATAGTGTCAATGTCAGTATTATTTTATGACACATTTAAAGCGGTGGCCTCCAAAGTGCTTTACTGTTAAAAAAAAAAGACAGAAACATTACAACAACAGCAGTATATAACATTTAAAAAAAATAGAACAACAATATAGATTAACATAACGTATAAAAGACCCGATTAAAGTAACTGTACTAGGTCAAAGTGAACAAGTGAATCTTGTCCTGCAATCCAGACACTCGCTCCAGTTGTTGATCACTGTAAAGTAGCTTAAATAATAAGTAAGTCCAGATCACATTAACTTTTTGGGGACCTTAAAATAGTCACATAATTTTTGATTTTTTTTTCTCTTGCCCATACAGTTGAAGAGTTATGGTAACAGAACAGATGCATTAATTATTGCCTGTAATTGGAAAGTTGATGTGGATTCCTATTCCTGAATAAGCTTGTGCTTCTTTTAGCTATGCTTTGGTCTCCACCAGCCCCTGATTGAAGTATTTGCCTCAGCAACTTTGCATATGGGTTCCTGTGCAGTATACCCTGTCGAGATTCTAATTCACATAACCATCAGCTATGAAAGCATTAACCCTTACATGGTGTTCATTTTTCCCTATGGTGCGAAAAATTAACAGCATTGAAAAAAGAATCAGTGTTTCGAATGAGAAACTTCCTGTGGAAGCAGATTGGCCAAATTCTTAAAACCTAATTATAAAGAGATTCCCATCTCAGTGTTTCCAAATGTTATGGCGTAACGGGACTAGATAAGCTCTGCTTCTCCCGTTTTCCCTTTCGGACATGTACAATGTGATCATCTATTAAAATGTGTGATATTGTATAAGTGTGCTGACATGACCGAAATAAATCAAATCATCATCAATTAACTGGTCTGACAGATTAATGTGGTCAGGATCATAGACTGTAAAAAAAAATGCATGTCATCTTGCTTTGGGCCAAGTGAGGTCACCACAAAAACTGCTCCCCCTGGTGGCTGGCTGCAGTAAAAGTCAAAAAATCCATCTTCCCAGTCATTTCAGATGGGCTGTGGTGAAACATTAAAAAGTTAATACAACTCGTAGAAATGTTTCTCACGTCCAATTGTTGTGGTGATTTGAAGATATCATTTAGCTGCCTTGTATTCAAAGTTTCGTTTTCATTTGGTATAAGAGGTTAAAAATGAGGTTATGTGATGTTTATCGATAACTGACAGCTGCTGTTCTTGTGAAATTTTATTGGTGATTGTATAATATGTCGGCGGTAGAGTCAAGAAGTGATTAGACTCTCGAAAAAAATAAAAATAAAATTTTTTGTCTCCTGGCTTCACTTAGATTCTTCCAGAATCCCTTACAGTCTCTACTGCGCAGACTCTGGCTGCCAATGGCGGCACCTGTGACGGGGGAATTTTGGCTCCAAAACCGTACAATGGTAAATGGTGGAGCAGCGCTGTCCACTCTATATACAGTCTATGGTCAGGATGGATCTGAGGGTGAAGCACACGTGTTGTACTGTAAGAGATGGAGACAGATGAAGCTCGACTTTGGTTTGAAACAGTGTATCATTCAACAGAGCAGCTGACATCATTGTCAGCGTGTTTCTGCTGAGTCCTGTGTGAAATCTTCGCTGCGTGTCTGACAGCACAGGTCAAAAGAAACCAAACGGTTCCCGGCAGATGGATCTCATCTGGCTCATCAGAGTTTCCCATCTCGGTCTGAATCTTTCTCTCCCACCTCTTCCTCCTCCTCCTCTTCCTTCCTCTCACATCTGTGCTCGTTTCTTTAAACTTCTTCTTCCACTTCCTGCCTGTTCGGACAAAAATCTTCCCCTCTTGTCCATCAATTACATGTAGTCAGCCGCCGCCTCCGCTTCACAAACACGTTTCAGTAGATAGGGGAAATATTTTGCAGCCTTGCAGAGTGCGTGGGTGTTTATATTCCACTCCATTTTTCATTCAGCTGCTGCTTTCTGACTGTAGCTATGGAAACCTAGCCGCAGCATGACCCCTCCCTTGGTAATACCTTATTAAAGTGGAATTTTGTAATTTAACGTAATGGAATAGCTGTAATTGGATTAGTATATGATTACAGCTATTACACTTATCTGCAAAGCTCACTCTAAATCTCTTAAATGTTCCACTCGCTGATCTACTTTCTAACACCGCCTGCTCCCCTGGCAGATCAAATGCAAAAGCTCGAGGAAGCATATCATTTGCACATTCCTCCATAGATGTGTGATAACTTTTAAAACCACTGATAGCGAGCGTTTAAAGAGGGGGCTTTATGAAAAGAGAAAGAAATAAAGGTGCTATTTTCAGACGTGTGACTTTTCAAAACTATATAAAGAGCTTTTGAAAGGCTTCAAGGCTGCCACCTGCTTCTCCATCTCTGGCACGTCCTCTCGCCTGTTTCCAGCTGCCTGCTGGAGGAATTAAGGAGGAGATTTGGAGAGCCTGGGCAGATGTAACAGCTGAGTTGACATTAGCCTGCGTGGGACAACATGCGGCTCAGATAAAGAGAGGAACGCTCTGCACCGGTACCGGGGCGGCTTAAGGATGTTGCCCGCTTCATTATGTCCCAGACAAGCTTCCTGACTTGCTCGCCAAACTATATTTTCTGCCTGCTGCCCACATGCACTTACGGATGGAGATAGAGGCCCGGCTTGACCAGGTGTGAAAATTTACTCGACCTGCAAATTTTAACAACATGTGTTGACCTCTGGCAAAACCAGATGTCAGCTTAAAGGCGCACAACATAAGCTCTGAATATCTGCAGCTTTGGAAACCGACAGAAACTTTTCGCACCCGTGCCCAAACGTGAGAGGATGTGCTGCCTCGTCAAAAAGTGAGCATGAATCTTACAAATAACACTTCACCCAGGTGAGAAATAAGCCACACAGCCACATGTAATCAACTATTTAATACTTGTTGGCAGGTCTCAGGGCTGTGCTTTATGTTTGAGGTGTGACTGACGTACCCTGTCTATCAGGATGAGGATTTTCTGTCTGAGTGGATCAGGTCTGTTCTGTCTTTATACTCAGTACATCTTTCTCTGTGGGATGCAGGAGGAAGGCCTATAGTTAGAAATTCAATGACCCTAAATTTCCTACGTCCGTTGAAAAAAAGAAATTTTTCTAATCAATATAACTTAATATATCAAGTTAAGGTTCAAAACATATTGTGTAAATCATATCAACTTAAAATTCTGCATTGCTATAGGCGAAAAAAGGAAATAGTTGGATATAATTTATTGCTCCAGTTGGTCACGCCTAAATGAATTAAGTTCTTTAAAAGGAAGTTAATAAGTTCAATTAACACAACTTAATATGTCCAATGAACTAAATATTTCAATTATTCTCAAATCAACATTTTCAACTCAAAAATCTGCAAAACCCAAAAGGAAAAAATTGTGGGTGAGGAGGGAATGCTGTAGATATGAAGCTCTGCTGCACATTGGGATCCTTTGGAGGGTAGTGTGTCTGTGCTCAATGGCATAGACCGGCTGGCGGGCTGTGCTCCATGGCGCTGCCTGTGCCCCACAGCAGTGAGGGCTCCCATTAAAATACTCTCTCAGTAATTATAGTTTAAATATAACTGAAAACAAAACTTATTTTATCATTTCTAATCATAGTTTTAGCCCATCGACACATCTCATTTATTAACATATAAATCATTACACACTCTTTGTACCTAATAAAAAATTATTAGGTACATGGTCCATGCCACAGGGCACAGGGTGCGTCTTAGAGCTCCAAAGTTCCATCCTTCCTTCCTCCACTTGCGTCGTTCACTTGCGTCTTAGTCCCTCCCACCAGAGATGATGGAGAGACGTGAGGAAATCAAGAGAGGAGAGAGGATGGAGGAGATTGGTTTTTAGAGCAATGGGACATCCTCTCCTCTGGGGCGTCACATGAAGCAACGTGTGCCAGCGATGACGACACCAGCTGATCACCTCTGGATCATCTGTCAGTCAGCTCTAACTGCTGTTTGTGTGTCTGCACATGTGCGCTGTAATAACTCTGATAAAACATAAACAGTAACAGAGATTTGTCTGTTCCTTTAACCTGTTTAACAAGAGCGCATCTGACGGTGAACTCTGAAACTTATTCATATAACCTAGTTTATTGTGTCTCAGGCAGATATTATATATTAGATTTCAGTTTTCAGTATTAATCCTCCGTTATATTGATTTCATGATGGTTGTGTTTGGTATTTTGTGCTTTAAACTCACAACAAACACTTTATTACCAGAATTATGACCCGTTTTGAACAATCCTCAGGGCCTGTCCTCAGCTCGTTTTTTATCTCTCATTAAACTCTGTTGTGTGTTTGTGAAGTTTCATGTAGAGAGGTCTGAGCCGCTGCAGCGTCCAATCAGAGAGTGATATCCCATATGGGGGCATGTTTGACAGTGAAAAGACTTCTGCAAAGCCAGCTCTCGTGTTTCCTCGATCATAGCTCCTCCGATCAGTCTCCTCCATCCTCTCTCCTCTCTCCTCTGAGCGCAATTATCGCTTTGGGACAGTCTTCAAGACTGGGAAAGTACTTCCAGTGCCACGAAGGAGATGGGAGAGAGGAGGCTTCAAATTATCGCTTTGAGATGCACCCACAGACAGTAGGTCCGTGCCATGTGGAGCACAGAAAGCCTGTGCTTTTGGCAGGTTGGCATCTTAATGTACAGCAGGGTCTAATATCCACTGCATTCCCTCCTTCCTCACGGGGGTAATGTGTCTGTGCTCCAAGGCACGGACAGGCTGGCTTAATAAAAACACCTTGTCAGATTATCCTTTTGGGTTTTTTGACAAATTATTGTTGCATTATATGTTAATTTGAGAACAATCAAGACTCAATCAATTGTGTTAATTAAATTAGGTTGTTCCAACTGTTTTCTTTTTTCAGTGTGGAGGAATTTACTATGAATTCCCTCAAAAGCAAATTATTCCTCCTACAAGTTTTTCCTCATTTGCATCAAGAGGGAAGTAATGTTATCTATTTCTTATTCCATGCAAGGGCAAAATGTAGTGCACCAAGTTTGCAATGACCTCTCTGAATCGAACAATTAAATATTCATTAAGGTTACGAGCCCTCGTGTCTCAATCTGAGAATACAACAGAATTAAATCTGTTAAACTCTAAGGATTTAAAATGCTAAAACTCCCATCACCTTTACTCCCTTTAAACTAAAATAATCGCACTCATCTTTATTGTTCCCATCCAGATGGACTTCAACAGGAAGTGGAATTTTCCCTCTACAAATGTGCACAGACCGCTAATTTTACAGCGCAATAACATGTTCATTTAAACCTGTAACTGCCTTTGTTTGTGGAGGTTTTATTCTCCCTTACAATGAACATAACAGTGAAGTGGTCGCCCAAACATTTCTAATGGACTCACTAATGCCTGGATCATAGATTTACAAGACTCCTGTTCATATGTTGGTTTTGAAAAGCAGAGCTGTAAAAGGTTTCATATTCAGGAGACTGGCCCTGTTAAATCTGAGCGTCTCCTCTCCCACACAAACAGATGAAATCTGCTGTAAACAGGGCAGCATCTGTACCCAAGCGTTTCCATCTGTGCTCGCAGAGTGTTACTGACAGTTGCAGGTTGAAAGAGCTCTGAAAGGCTTCACTCGGTGCTCCCAACACGAATTCCATCAGATTCTAAAATATGCTCAGGACTTAAAGGTGCATCACACAGTTGATGATTTAAATCCGCCTCTGAAGACGAGAAGAGAAATTACAACATCTGACAAATCTCTGCTGCAATCCTCACCTTAAAGGGGTAGTTTGGGTTTTATTGAAGCAGGGTTACCAGTAGTTTTACTACGAGACAGATGTCTGGTGATGATGATGATGTGAAGCAGGATAAGAGTCCTGTAGCATTTTTTTTTAACACACTGGATTCCTTTAAGTGGATAAACTACGAGGGAGATTTGACCCAGCCTGTGCAGCGTCTCTGCATTGTGAAAATCTCTTTTCACTACAAAAACTGACATTTTCTTGTTTTTGAATAATGTCTTATTACAATAAATTCAACAAGTTTATTTTTTTTTTATCCTACTGGCAGGTTTTAGAGTCCCTGCGAGGACTGTCTCGGTAATCTTAAAAAAGTCTCCCTTCAAGAGATATCCGTGATCGTAATCCACACTGACAAAGTTTTTTCCTCAGTTTGCTGATCAGGTCAGACAGGACTGGATTGGTTTATGGCACCTTGAAGTTAACACCATGCTGGCCGATGAAGTTTAGCTGTGAAAAAAAGAGATCTGAGATAAAACACAAGCTCACGACTAAAACACTAGCTAAAGGCTAAAATACAGGTTAAGACTAAAACACATATAAAAGGCTAAAACACAGGCCAAGGCTAAAAAAACATGGGTTGAAGGATAAAACACGAGCTAAAGGGGAAAACACAGGCAAAGTACTAAAACACGGGTTAAAGGTTAAAACCTGTGTTGAAGGCTAAAACATAAGCTATTGGCTAAAACACAAGTTAAAGGCTGAATCACATTCTTAAAACCTAAAAGACATTGAAGACTAAAACATAAATTAAGGGCTGCATCACATGTTAACACCAAAACACAAGCTAAAGGGGAAGACACAGGCAGAAGACTAAAACATGGGTTAAAACTTAGAAAACACATCTTAAAACTCAAACACAGGTTAAAGGCTAAAACACAGTTTAAAGGCTAAAACATGAGCTAAAGACCAAAGCATGGATTACAGACTTAAACACATGTTAAAGGCTGTAACACAGTTTGAAAGCTAAAACATGAGCTAAAGGGGAAAACACAGACAATAGAATAAAACATGTTGAAGTTAAAAACACAGGTTAAAGGCTTAAACATGTGTTAAAGACTCAAACACATGTTGAAGGCTGTAATGCAGTTTAAAAGGGGGAAACTTGCAAAAAAGACAAACATGAGCAAAGGCCAAAACAAGGGCTAAAGGCTAGAACACATAAAAGGCGAAAACTTGAATTAAAGGCTGTAACACATGTAAGGCCATAACATAAGCTAAATGGATAACACAGGCAAAAGACTAAAACATGGGTTAAAACTTAGAAAACACATGTTACAAACGTAAATGCAGATTAAAGGCTAAAACATGAACTAAAGACCAAAGCATGGGTTACAGACTATAACACATGTAAAAAGGTTTAAAACAGTTTTAAGGCTAAAACATGAACCAAAGAGGACTGCACAGGCAAAAGACTAAAACATGTTGAAGGTTAAAACACGGGTTAAAGGCAAAATCAGGTGTAAAAGGCAAAAACATGAGCTTAAGGGGAAAACACGCACAAAAAACTAAGAGATGGCTTGAAGACTAAAACACATGTTAAAACTCAAACACAGGTTAAGGCTAAAACACAGGTTAAAGTCTAAAACATGAGCTAATGGGGAAAAATCATGCAAAACACTTTGACATGTTGAAGGTTAAAAGAGGGGTTAGAGGCATAAACATGAGCTAAAGACTTAAACACAAGCTTAAGGGGAAAAAAGAGCTAGAGGCTAAAACATTAGCAAAAGGCTAAAACAAGGGTTAAAGGCTAAAACATTTGTTAAAGGCTACAACACAGGTTAAAGGCTAAATTATTAGCTTATGGGCAGGCTTAAACATGGTTCTAAGGCTAAAACATGGGCAAAAGACTAAAACATGTTGAAGGCTTAAACACGAGCTAAAGGCTAAACATGGATTAAACTGTTTGTGATGATGTTCATTCTAACCCACATGCAGCAGTTATTCTGCAGTGGTCTGTTGAGAGGAAAACCGCCACGTCCGTGAACAGCACGATGCCGCTGGGTTAGCACAGCTAGCTCGTCCATCCCCTGGGGCTAGATCCCACGTTCCCAACAACGATGGATGGAAGGACAGGTCCACGTCGTCACCTCCCAGCTCACATCCGAGAACCAGCACGTCGTCCTCACCTCCTCCTCCTCAACTCGAGGGAAATCATCAAGCCCTACACTAGTTAGCATTGACATGCTACAGGCTGCTAACAGCTGAGTTCACATGTAAACAATGCAGCCATGGTTACATGTAGGATCTCCAGACAAACACAGGAGAAAAGTAGTCAAAAATATCGCAGAAGCCACAAAAAGTTTGGTGTCAGTGACCAACAATGGACCATACAAAGTGATGATCCACTCCAAATACAAAGATGATGAAAGAGAGACAAAAAAAATTACAAGAAAGGGACAAAGATGAGAGAGCTGCTGCAACAGGCAGCTACTTGGGCAGAGCCTAGTAACGGAAATGTTGTATCTTGTAGAAATTTGTCTTAAACAAGGAAAAGTAGAGTCAAAAAGAAGATCTGATCTCCATTTATTACCAAAAAAAAAACCTTGTTAAGAGTCACATGTTTACTCCAGGTCAAAAGGTGGCGCTGCAGTCTAATCAAATCATAACCCTTCTCACAGTTTCTTTTGAAGAAATTCAAATTTATTTTTGAGAGATGGTCAAGTGTGTGACCATTTTCTCTGGAACATTTGTATTTGGGTATAGTTCTGTTTTAAATGCTTTTTAATTATTGAAGTGATCACTCACCTGCAGACTACGGCCAAAAATTAGCCAACTTGGCTAAACTTGTGTATTTAAAGTGCATTGTCTCTGCTTTTAATCATTTTTTTTATCATTGGTTTCATTGCACAAAGAAATCTACTCAACATAAATTTTCAGACTTTTTGTGTTAAGTTTGTGATGTAGTTCAGAAATCGCTGAGTCAGCATTAATAACTAATCTCAACAGTGCGCTGTCATTGGCTGTTTCTCCTCTCAGAGAGTGAACCTTCAGATAAAGGTGTCATGAAATGCCGGGGGGACTTTTTGGAGCTTTTGTTTTAAAACTGAGAACGAGGCAGGAAATGAGTTTTTCAAAGAATAACCCCGTCACAGCTCTGCAGAAATATTACGCTCATTTTTAGCTGTTGGGCAGTAAAAAGTACACTTATTGCTCCCTAAGAGGGATCGACTGTAATGAGTGTTTTTTCACGAGGTGTGGACTCTTTTCTTTTGGAATAAAAAACTCTTACACTGCAGGGGGAATAAATAAAAAAAGTGAGCTCTGTTTGAGAAACTTAAGGCCACATTTTTGTTTTTTTTAGCTTTTGTGAACGAACACATTTGCCTCACAAATTTCTGATCTCCTTCTCAAAGTGTTTGTCGTTCCTTGTATGGCACAAATTGCACAAACAGATTTGCAAAAGTTGACTGAAAGATCAAACGCTCCAACATGAGTCCTCGTAAGCTGACATGAAGATAGAAATCACAGACTGCAGTTGTTGTTGCATAATCACGGTGGGTTAGATCCCTGCAGACTGACATGTTTCATCACAGAAACAAAACATCTGCTTCACTTTTCCTTTATCCCTGACACAGTTTTTCATCAAGCATCTGCCTGTTTCTCTGAGAAGTGATTTCGTGATTACAGCCGGACCGCGCCGGCGTCCACGGCTGCAGCTCTGACCTTCTCGTCATTGTTTGGAGGATTAATCTGCCGGCAGGTCGTGTCTCTGCCTTCCCTTTTTGCTCCGTCTACATGGTGTTAACGATGCGTCAGCCCGGGGCAGCGCTGTCACCGTTTACTTGAGGCTGTATAGCGATGATTCACATGAGTGAGCCATTAGGAAATGGATGTTTTCATGACCCTGTGAGGAGGAGCGCGAGTGGGTTGAAAGTGCAGGCTTCACTGAAAGGCGAGGCGCTCTAATGTGTGTGAGGCAGAAACACTTTAAAGATCCATCTTCTGCCTTATCTTTTAGCTTCATTAAAACTCTTTATAAAGTTTATGCCTTTAGCGAGTAAAAATGTAAGCCATTATAGAAAATAAAAACAACGAGAAAGGAGCTGTAAGGGAAGCATTGCTGCTTCTTTTTTCACGGATAAACCCTCAGACGTGGATTCAATCCTCCATCTCGTGTCTGGCTACCCCTGTTAGGCATTCAGCCTGTTAAAAGCTCTGTGAAAACATGAGAAACACTTAGTCCTTGAGAGGAAGGAGCTGTTGTTTACAAAATGCCTGAGCTTTCACGGATACAGCATGCTTTCTTCCCTCAGACTCAGAGAAAGCTTTGGGGAAAAAAGGTCCAAGGAGCTAAGAGCACATTTCTCTGATCTTCTCAATTTAAATGCTCAAAAGAGCGTCTTTAGCTCCATGTGCTTAATTCATTACATCCTTCCCTTTATGTTTGACTTTACCAGCGTCTTCTAGGTCCTTCTCCTGCTGGGCCGACAGCCACACTGCCGACAAATTCACAGCCGGGGCCAAATCTCGGGGCGGAGCCGGGGTTTGACCCATCACACGCTGGCGGAGGAGTTTATAGAAGTCCACATGGGAGCTGCCCCTCCCACTCTTCCTCTGAGCTTTCTACACCCCGCGTATCTCCTCTTTCCTTTTGCTCTGTCCTGCACTGTAAAGACGTGGCCCCCCTCTTGCCCTCAAGGGACCCATTTACCGTCTATAAAGCCTTTTGCAATGGAAATAGTGTGTAATTTCAGGGCCCGTTAACGGTGAGAGTGCAGGCATGCATACAGAGCTCTTTCGCCATCATCACGTTGGAGCAGAAGAGCACCCAGGGCGAAATCTCATATCCGTTGCTCCTTTGCCAGTCTGTGCCGCTGAAACATGACATGCATCAGGTGATGCGGGCAGAATAAGAGATGGACAGAGCAGGGGAGCAGGGAGCCGGGGAAGGGAGACGAGAGGAGGATGGGAGCATCGGTGTGGGGGTCGGTTTCCCCATCCCACCCATCTGTGGCTCAAATTCATCAGCCACTTCAAAATGTAACTCTTGTGAGATAAACTATCTGTAACGTTGATTAAAGAGTAGGTATTGTGCTTATTTTAAGATTTATTCTGTCCCTCTTGTCTCTTTACAGATTTACAGCTCATAAAATCTTTATTTTTCTCTCTGGTGTTTTAGTAAACCCTTATTTCAGCCTCTGACTGAAACACTTGGTATCAGCTGCTGTCACTTCAAGGTTCCCTGCTCCACAAACCTTCCTTCCCTGTGATTGGCCTGTAAGTGGCAGACCACGGTGTTTGAGGCCCACTTCTTTAACGTGTCGTGAAGCAGTCAGGAGATCTTTGTGTGACATATGACGTTATCGTTTCAGCGAGTCTCATGAAGATCTGTTACAGAGAGCCACAGAGGTTTGGAAAACTGCACGTTTCAGAATTATTACTTTATATCCATAATTTAAAAATGAGAAAACTATCTCTTTAAAATGTATTTGTTTCGTATAAATTCATTTTTTGTAGTCATGTCCATAGAAATAACATTTAGTCAAGGGCGATCAGGCTTGCTTGTTTTTCAGTGCCTGTTGCTAGACCTTACCTGATTGGCTGCCTGTTGTAGCAACTCTATCTTCCTTGGTCTTCCTTGTCTGTTTTTTTTTTTATTATTGTTAATTCATTTTTTATTTTAATTTTTATTTATTAATTAATTTTAATTTTTATTTATTAATTTTATTTTATTTTATTTATTTATGTTTATTTTTTTGTTGGCTTTCCTATTTTTGTTTCATTTTTTTGTAAAAAGGGTTTATTTATTTATTTATTTATTTATTTATTTATCCATCTATCTTTTTTTATGTATTTATGCGTTTATTTTCAAATTGTCTTTTTATTAGGAAAAGCACAGTTTATATTACATTGCACATAGCTTTCAGTAACCATCAGACTTTCTATTAAAGTTATTTGTCCATTTTATTTATTTATCCATCTATTTATTTATTTATAAATTATTTTTTTTTATTATTCTATTTTATTTCATTTTTCCCCTAAAAAGGAGTATCTTACTTAGGGTAAGTGAGCTCCCAAACATTGTCAAAACTGGGCAAAATCTTATTTGACAAAGCTAAACTCATTACGACAATGTTGGTTTGCTGAGAGGGTCTAACAGTACCAGGGGTAGCACCACCAGCCTCAGAGACCAGTTTAACCAGATACAGTTCACATTTTCTCAATGAAAGTAGAAAATATTTCCAACATCCCTCGGTAACAAATAGCAGCATTACAGCAGTCACCAATGATAAATGATTAGCTTATAATTTACATTTGCCAACAATAGTAAAACATCAATATTTGGAACACAATAGAATAGAAATATATTTTCCCCTTTGGGTAATTTGTTGTGGTCTCTGTGTTGACACTGTGCTGCCTTCATAAACAGTAATAAATAAAGAACCTGTCAACGTATACACACAATGGACCCTACACACATACAGTTCAACAGATTGCACGATGCACAGATTGCACAAACCAGCTGGCATAAAAGAACAACAACAACAACAAAACACTAAGATACTGTTGCACACTTCAAACAGCCTCCTGCTCTAGATCAGAGTTGTACACCTTTCACAATGAGAGCCATTTCGTAATTTAATCAAAGTGGGTAAAAAAGAGTTTTTGAAAACTGTGAGGGATTCTTGGAGAATCTGAGTGGAGCTGGGTGACAACAAAAATATATATATTTTTTCTTTCGAGAGTCTAATCACTTCTTGACTCTACTTCCTGACATATTTTACAATCCCTGAAAAAATACACAAGAACGGCAGCTGTCAACCATCGTTAAACGTGACGTAAAACCTCATTTTTAACTTTGTATAGCTACTGAAAACGAAACTTCTTTGAAAAAAGAGAACTAAAATATAAGGCAGCCAAATGATATCTTCAAATCAACGCAACAATCGGACGTGAGAAACATTTCTATGAGGTGTGTTAATTTTTTAAAGTTTGACCACAGCCCATCTGGAATGACTGGGGAGACTGATTTTTTGACTTATACTGCAGCCAGCCACCAGGGGGAGCAGTTTTTGTGGAGACCTCACTTCTAGCAAGATGACATCCATTTTTTTTTACAGTCTATGATTGTGGGGTAACTTTGAAACCTTCTCTTCTTTCTTTCGTACATATGTGTCTCATACATATATTTATTGGTATTGTAAAGTCGAAATGACGTACATTGTCAGAGTAGTAAAAACTGTGACTTAAAACCTCATTTTTCTGCGGAAATACTTTTTTTCCTATCTGTGAGAAATGATTCGACCCCACCGCAGCTCCCTCAGACAGAGCTCTGATGCCACTCATGCAGCTGTGAGAGATTTGCAGGAAGGAGAGGCTGGGATAAGAGAAAGCTGGACATGGCGCTCCGAGATGAGAAAGGGATAGCAGAGGAGAACGTGAGGAGCCGGGGATGGCTGAATCAATATTTATACTGCGAGGCGAGACAATCCTGAAGCCGTAATTAAATTGGTGTGTCATATTTCCCTCCATTACTGGGTTGAGCGTGCATGCAAATGATCCAAAAAGGCCTCCTTTTCAAGAGGATTTCATTTCTTTCATGACAGTGAAAGGAATGGAGCCAGGCAGAGAAAAATAAAACACTACTTCAGTATTCATAAGCTTATTGTTGGGAACTTGGGGACCATTCAGCTGAGATTCACGAGGGGAGGGATGGGCGACCGCGATACAAATCCCTCTCGGAGGCTCGGCTGAGCTCTAAACCTTTTTTACACTCAAACTAGGAGCAGGGGTGGGCAAGCAAATCAATCTCATTTGAATTATGATTAGTGAAATGAGGCAACGCCGGAGCTGATTGGAAACACGCTCTGATTCCCAACATCGCCTCCCCTTCCCTCCCGCCCCTCTCTGGAGTTGAGGAGGATGAATAAAACATAAAAAAGTAAACGTTACACTGGCTCGCTGCCTGAGCTGATATTTTGGGTCAGAAGCAAACACATCCCGTCATCCACTTATGATTTCAACGACTGCACTTCTATCGTATCTGTGAGAAACAGGAGGCTGGATGGATGGCTCCAGAAGGTGACCGTGTCTCTGTAAATCCTGCCACCAGTGTTTACAGTATTAGTTTTAGATGCTGCCTATTACTCCACCCTACACTCTTGACAAATGGAATTTTGGGATGAAACAACAAAACACAGCTGTGCTAGTGTCACCAATTAAAAGTTTCCCTTCCACCTCGGCATCCTCTGGTCCTTTTCAGTCTGCTGTGCAAGAAAAAGGATCAAAAGATAGAGGAGAGCATCCTGAACACACACTCCACACTCCACCTTATTTTATTCTTCCTCTCACCCGGCACAGTCGATTTCCTGCGAGGAGGAATGACCCCGACCTGGGGAGAGGAGGAACAGACACTAAACGGCGAGCGATGGAGAGCTTCTGGAGTGGTGCCACGTTCGCAAGCACAGGTTCTACCTTTGGCATCTGAAGTGCTGCCAGTGGGAATGTGCACGTTAGCGTCTACAGCGCGGGAAGGAACAACAGCTGCTTGTGTTGTGTGTTCCTGCGCCAGCACCCATGGGGGAAAAGGCTGTCAGATATGATGTGGCTTACTGAAAGTTCCTAGGATCTACGGGTTTCTGTCGGCTCCTGCATGCACCTTTTGACTCCTGGTTGCAGAAAATAACAGCAGGGGTGGATGCTGCAGAAATGCTGCTCTATACGAGTACAAGTGGTGCACTCACACACTGGAGTGTGAGTGCATTTGCTTGCAAATCAGGAACAAGTGCATTTAAAAAACACGTTAGAGCAACATTTAAGATGTGGATGCATCCCAGTATGTAAACAGATTTCACGTTTGTGTCAAAGTCTAAGTGACTGGAGCTGATATATTAAAACTAAAGAAGACTACGAGGGTCATTTTCAAGGGTGAGGCTGTTCATGAGGAGAGAAATAATCTGTCACAAGCTTTGAATGTAAAAATGATTTATTTATTGGTAAAGAATTTTATTTCTTCTGCCAAAAATTCTTCCTTCTTCAAAAACTGCATCGTATTGATAAAATGAGTGTGTTCTTGTGTGGATCCAGGATTGTGAATGAGTCGAGCTTCCAAAGCATCAGAGGGATCTTGTTGTTCAAAGGTATCAGTCAGGAGAAGTGGACGTCCTTCCAAAACTGATGAAAAGACAGGGAGAAAACTGAGGGGAGGCTGGCAAGAGGCCCACAGCAACATTCAGTATATTTACATGTGCACAGTGGTGCAACTGAGGTCACAGCTTGATCTTAAAGTCACAGTAGGGGATCTGTTTTTTTTTTTTTTCTTTTCTTCTTTTTTTTTTTCTATTTTTGTAAACCAACAGAATATTTTTTTCTATACTTTTAAATTTATTTGATTTTTAAAAATATAACAAAATATTACAAACACAATAAAATATTATATTAATAAATAAATAAATTTAAATCATAAAGTTTATTATATAAAATAAATATATAATTTGGAAATAATTACTTATACAAAACTATATACAATTTTATGATTTTTTTTCATGTTATTTAATGATTTTTTTTTACATATATAAATATATATTATTTTTATTTTATATTTTCGCATAGACTTCCAATGATGTTATTTCATACCTATTGCAAAGGGGCTCTGGGTAGCTGGCAAGCTCCCGGGCTAATCACAGTCCCGTCTGTTATCTCATGTCTGAGTTTGTCTTCTGAGTATACATGCAGAAAAAAGAACCGGTCTTCTGGTCGAGAAGTTAAGGCTGCTTTAAGTCGATCAGTAACTTTCTTAAACTGGTCACCGTTTTGTTCTTTTTCTCCCATCTACAAATTTAAGAGCTTTCAGTTCCTTGAGCTTCTTGTTTGTCGTGTTGGAGCACAGTTCCCCTATTTATCAATATCGTCTACTTCCCCTTCTGAGTAAACTTTGCTCATGTCAAACGCCAAGGCATACCAAGACCTGCTGAGACCTGCTAAATCCGTTAGAGCAATGTTCAGTCCATTTTCAGTCTGACTAAGATGTTAACATTCAATTTTTTGCTCAACTTTTTATAGGATTGTGTTTTCTTTGATGTATATTCTTAGTCTTATTTTTGTCCTTGCAGGGTTATGAATATATGTCTTTTAAACCCTATGTACGTCTTGTATCTATCTATCTATCTATCTATCTATCTATCTATCTATCTATCTATCTATCTATCTATCTATCTATCTATCTATCTATCTATCTATCTATCTATCTATCTATCTATCTATCTATCTATTTCAGTAGTCTGATCTTGTGCTGATTTCTTAAGCTGCACATTAAGCTTTTTGATTTAGTGAGATTTTAAGTTTCTTCTGTGTCCAAAAAACTTGGTGGAACTAATCTTGTTTAAAGAATTTCTGGTAGGAAGTACTGGCTGTGTAACACATGTAATAACACTCTCCAGTATTCTTCACATGTCTGGGCCATGGGGTAGGCAGGCAAGATGGAAGGAAGGAAGACTTTTCTAACAAAGAAAAACATCCAAGCCTGGCTACATTTGAGCAAAAATAAAAATGAAAAGAGGGAAAATGTGCTCTAATTTGATGTAACCAAGGTTGAATGTTTTGGCCATAATACCAAAAACAACAGCCCTGCACATTAGTACAAGAACAGCAGACCCACAGTGAAGCATGGCGGTGCTTATGGCGTCATGCTCTGGGGCTGTTTGTCTTCAGCTGAAACCAAGGCCTGAGTCTAGGATGTCTCAAGCCCCGTTTCCACCAAGCGGTCCGGTACAAATCTGTACAGTTGGCCTTTCCACAGCCAACCGTGCCCTTCTTGGTAGGCGGCGTGTAAGCTGGATGTGGATAGCATGACAGCACAGCAGCACGACACAGAGCATCCTACTGATAAATCCCTACTCATGTGCTTTTATTATGATAGGAGTATGTTAAAATAAGTTTTGACTTCACTTTTATCCCCCCAGTTAGCTTTTTGTAGGTTTTTTTCTGACTTTTCGAACATATTCAAAAAAAGGATTAATCAATCAATCAATCAATCAATCACTCAAACCCTCAGTGATGGGTGTGAGCTGGTCGCACTGGGAGCTGTTATCACTCTCAAAAACGTAAGAAAAACGATGAGTCATGTGCGTGTGCTGTCTGCCGATGTGCCGAGCGATAATCACTCTGCTGGTGTTGACAAGCTGATAAAACTTCATGCATGGCTTCTCTCTTTGTCAGGAGCGGCCAGCCGGAAGAATGACATATCTACTCATTATTGTGGAGAGCATATGGGAGACTGCACAGCTGTCAGACGCAGGGTGGCCCTTGGCGAGACCCTGTGCTGCAGCTGAGCGAGACAAAAATGATTCAAATTCATCATGCAAAGGAGAAATATACTATTAGACTTGTTAGGGGGTGTGACGCTGCTGCAGAGTCTCTGGATTCAGAGCTAATGGATAAAATAGAGCTCACCATGTGTGTTTTCAAAGCGGGGAAGGAGAAACAAACACCCAGACTCATGCATCCAACGCCAGCACAGCTGCAAACCTCTTCAAACAATCCCCCTCATCCTCTTTATGCACATTTCCGCAAACCAACTCTAGATGGCAATGTAGACCCAGTGGACTTTCCCCCCCTGTGTGCCTGCATATGTGTGTGGATGTGTGTGCATGCAGCCATGTCTGCGTCTGCATCTGTGTTTATGCCTCCCAGATTCAATTATTCATCATTTCCAGTGCAAATATGGTTTGGCTTTTCTATGTCTCCCCTTTTTCCTCCCTGTTTTGTTTATTATTTATTATGCTGAGGCTCACAGTGTTTGGGTAGAGCCGAGCGCCGGGGTAGCAATAATGTCACAGTGTGGGTGTCATAATTATGTTCTGATACAAACACACAGGAGAAGGTATTGGCCATGTGTTGCTGTACCCAGACACATTTGTTTGCCTTGTGTCTCGGCACAGATAGCCACCGTCTGCATCATTCCACCAAAACATGATTTTCTCATACTGTATCTGTGTCTCTCGCCTGGCGTTGGTATCAGTCAGCGTATATCATCCGGTTCCCAGAGGCCGCCATGGGAGCCATTCATTCCTCTTCCTCCATTCATGCTTTGTTGTGTTTTTCCCTCTCAAAGGATTATTCATAATGACACATCAACTTTGGAAAGAGACTTTCTATCCATGCTAAATTCATGAGTCACTCAGCAGCCATGGTAAATATCGATCATGGCAGCACACCATGGATCTTCAGGGCACAAGCGGCAATTTGTGATGCTTCTCCAAATGTGCCGTGAAGAATGCATGTCACTGTTAACTAGGGGTGTGCCATATTTTATCGTCTACGACAGGAGTCTGCAACCTTTACTTTCATATTGCTCACATAGATTGAAGTTGTTCAAGAGCCACAAAATCTACTTTATCTTCAGAATTATAATATAAAAAAAGTAAATTCTTAACAAAGTAAAAATCTAGCGCATTATCTCAACAAGAAGTTTTTTGTGTTTATATAACTGCACATGTGATGTCTCAGTTTATTAGTTTAAAATAAAGTTTCAAATATTTAGATAAAAAAGGACTTTTTTAACTAAATTAATTTGCAAAATTAATAAAAATTTAAATATGTTGCAAAATATTTAAAAAGATTTGAAACTTCAAAAATTGGCAAAAAAATCATAAATTTGAATGTTAAAAATAAAACTGCATAAATTTTCTAAATGTTCAAAAAATTGTGAAAATTTCACAAATCTGCAAACATTTTGTAAAAAATGGAACTTAAAATTTGTGCAAAAATTCACACAATAAATATGTGCAACAATTCTGAAACTTCAAAAAATTGGCAAAAAAAAAAAACAAAAATTGCAAAATAAAAAAAATAAAAATGTTTTGCTAAATGTTCGAAAATGGTAAAAATGTCAAAAAATGTGCAAAAATCTTGGAAAAATGGAACTTAAAAATGTGCAAAAACAATAAATAAATAAATAAATACAAATATATGCAAAAAAAAATTAAATTTGAAACTTCAAAAAATTGGCAAAAAAAATCAATAGTGGGCAAAAAAAAAAAGATTTCATAAATTTGCTAAACATTCAAAAAAGCATTAATTTGAAAAATTTGCCAAAATTTTGGAAAAATGGAACTCAAAAATTTGCTAAATTTTACAGAAATTTGGAATTTTTCCCCTTAATTCCAAAAGAAGCCAAGAAATTTAAATTCCAAAAATTGAAAAAACATTCCAAAAGAATTTGCAAAAATCCCCTCAAACTTATACTTTAATGCAAGATGTGATTAATATTTAATTCAACAAAACACATGATTTTATTTACTGTCAGTGTCTTTAACCATCAATACCCACTGCCAGAAAAATAAAAATTCCTTATTTTAGTAATATTTTTTAAAGCTACAAGGAGCTTCTGCAAGGAAGTCAAAGAGCTGCAGGCTGAAGACCCCTGGTCCTCCTCCAAAACGTCAGATTTCCTCTGGATCTGACCTACTTACTGTGTTTACATTTCAAGCTTGTGTAGTAGTAGTGAATGATTGGAAAATTGGCTTCCGTACTCTGTGTGCAATAAAAATTCTGTTATTCTGAAGCAGCAACCCCTGAAAATAAGTTGTTTATTTTTTCCCCAATATTGTCAAAAATATCATTATTGCAAATTTCCTTTAAGTATTTTGATATAATTTTTAGGCTGTATCACCCATCCCTGCTGTTAGGACCATGATTAAGACGTTTTGTGGGAGATATCCACAACATTATGAGAAACACTTAAAAAAGAACTCCGAAGAAAGGAATCCTGGGTGTGTAGGAGTGATTTAAGACCAATCTCACAGTTATTCACAGGAAGAATTCATCAAACTGAGCATTTATTTTGCTTCCTTTCAGTCTCAGATACTGTTTGATCAAGAAGCTGCAGCATCCATTATAAAAGCATTTACTACATCAGGTTGTGGTTTTGGGATTCCCTTACAAAGAAAATCCTCCTTCATGAAAAATGTAGACACATAAATTATTTTGTTTGTAGAGAAAAACACTCATGCTATAAGTAAGCTCGTAAATTAAAGGTTATTGATAATTTAGCAGCAGGATGCTTCATGTAACCATTAGAACAAATCTGTCGGGTTAAACTGAGCCGATAACATCCATGACGAGATGGGATTATTACAGCGACAACTTAATACATCTTTAATGGCATCTTCAGAGTGCTTTCCTCCCGTCAGCTTGATAAGAAACCTTTGCAGCATCGTCAGACCTAAGAGGCTTTGTGTTCTTACTTCCTTGCTTGTGTTCAACTTTATTTTTAGGTTGAAGTTCCTGTGAGCTGCTGCAACTTGGAAGAGTTTTTGGGCTAAATGTAATTAAAGCTTCTTAGTCTGGGGAAAGGAGACAGAGACTGTCTCAAATGTCACCTCTGCTGGGAAAACATCTAAAAACTGGGCCATGGAGGTGCTATTTTATGTCATGTTGATAATGTCATGCAGACTTCTGCATCTTTTGGTTTCCTTCTAGTTTTATTATTGTGGATTTCAGCTCTTCAATCTTAACCCATTATCTCCAGATGAGCTGGCGATGAAGCATTTGTGCAAGCGTACTTTGTCTCCTGATGAGAGGCAGCCATCAAGTTTTTTATTTATTTAATTATTTATTTTTTCTTTATCTATTTTTTTTTCAAAATAAGAGACAAAGACTAATTTATGTGATTATACATATATTTAATATTTTTCAAATTTTGAGTATATCCTGTAATTTTTTTTTTTTTTTTTTTTTTTTAATATTTTTTCAATTTTTTAAATTTTATTTATATTATTTTTTGGAGGGTTTGTGTTTGATTGCAGTGTTTTTTTTTCGCTAAACCTCTAAAATCAAATTCTGTTTATGTGTTTTTTTTCACCTATCTGCAATAGCAGAGATACGTTGGTTAACGTTCTGTAACGTTGTTGGTGCAGGTGTGTGGAGCTCAAGGCTACTCCCAGGATAGCAGCTCAGCATGAAACACAAAGTGGACTTAGAGGGACTTTCCACATGACATTTTTATTACAAAAACTAAACTTGGACCATGTAGAAAACTTGAACAATATGTCAAAACCTTTGCCAACATGTCACTACTGAAAGTGTTCTGCTCGGTTGGTCAGGAACGCTGTCTCCGAACATATATGTAAACACAGCAAAACAAAGAGAGGTGGCACCTCCTGGGGGTAGCACTTGGCACTGCTGCAGTACATTCATAACAATACAATAGGCCTGTTACAGTCCTGAATGATTCTGATGCTGTTTATCAGGGTCGATAATGTTAGGATCTGTAAATTTAGTTTGTAACTGAAGCTTTTTATTGACCCTCTCAACTATAAAATGATTCATATATCTAGGGTGACCATATTTTGATTTCCAAAAAAGAGGACAACGGCACTGGCCTCGAGGCACAAATTCAGACAGCCTTCTTATATTCTTAATATTTCACTGCCCCGTGGTTACTCCCGTCTGTGGAAACACCACATTACTGGATTTTTTTGAGTGCTTCATGAGTGACTTCAACAGAATGGGGGGCTATTACACCTAGAGATGGGTACCGAATCAGGTACTTCAAAAGGTACCGACCGAATTCTGTCAAAAGTACAGAGTACTGATTCATGTAAAATCAAAAGGTACCACGTTTGGGTACCTGAACACATCCTTGTGACTGTGAGGAAGTGAAAGAATAGTCGATTTTCCATGATGGACATGAACACAGCATTGCAAGGGTATATACTGAAGGATATATATGTTAAATTGAAAAAAATATATATAATATTGTTAAAGAAATTGAACTTTTTTACCACATAACTACAAAAAAGTACAGAAAATTTGTACCGTTGAGCACTGGTACTGATTGCCAGGTACCGGGCATTGGTGCCAGCACTCCTAAACTTTTTAGCAACGTCAGAGTCAGGAAATGTCTTTTTAGCAAGGCACTGGTGCAATCCATGGACCTGTAGCTGTTGTGGTGTTTTACAGTATGAAATGCCAAACATGCCCTGTCATGTCATGTTTTTCGGTGTCCGTGTGAGCTTTGAGATCTCCAGCACCTTTATTGGACACTGAGACATATGTGCCAGCTTTGCACACGGTTCACTCCGCCTCCCACTTGTCCCGATCGGGACGGTGTGTCGAAATTTTTTTTTGCAGTTCATCTGTGAAGCTGAACTTACGCTTAGGCATCTTCTGTTCAATACAGCTCCGCTGTCTAAACAGCCCCGTCTTCTCCGCTCTCCGTCTATGTCTCTCTCTCTCTCGCCTTCTCTCTGATCTTCTCACTCTCTATGCGTGTGTGTGCACGCGCAGAGCAGACCTGCCCACAAGGCAGCCTCTCGGTAAGTGATGCGCATGACAGTATTGTTTGCAAGCGCCGGTCAATTTACGGACGCGCGTGATGGTCCTATGAAAAACAGTGAACACCGGACATTTTCGTGAATTTATTAAACCCGCCCGGACACCCCGGACAGGACGTAAAAAGTGGACATGTCCTGGCAAAAGAGGACACTTGGTCACCCTAATATATCCCTCCAATGTGGACTTTAGAGCCTTTTGGTGACTTGTAGATGATATATGATCCTTCTGTCTCCAAAACTCATCAATAGCATCATAGCATGGCATCTGTCACTGAATGTTCACTGTTTGCCTGAGCGAGTGGAGGGGGCGTGGCCTAGCTGTAGATCAACTGTATGCCCTAATCTGCTGTTACATTTTGATTTGTTATGACTAGACGTGATTTGAACAAAGCACAAACCAGCTCCCTGATGCCTCTCTGTGATGTTTCTAATAAGCACACAGCGTAACAAAAACCTCCATTCTACTGAATAAGTAAAATGAATTATAGTGATCGAGGACTTTACCTCTCTCAGTTTGACATATTGCCCTCTGAGGACCAGAACTTTGTAGGACCTCTGGCTCTGACTCCATCCTGACAGAGCCGTGTCTGTGAATGTGACCTCTTTAATTTAAACCGTTTCAAAAGAGCGCACATTTCTTCATCTGTGTCTGTCTGATTAATTCACTGGTTCTGACTGGTCGCCGTATTTATTCGGCTTATTTCATACTTTGGGTTTGTCGACATTCACAGCAGCCAGGTCAACCCTGCCTTTTGTGTTTGATTTGGATTGAGACCTTTTCTGAAGCGAGGCTCGCTCTGCAGGGTTATAAATAAGAGAAATATCTGTCATATAAAGTTTTAGTGCTGTTCATAGATTCTGTAGGTAACATAAAATGTGTTTCGGGGAGCTGTTGCTGAAAAACGGAGTTGTCTCAGGCTATTCAAATAGCTGCACGCTGAATGTACACGTACACATGCAGTAAAGCTGAGTCATCTGCTTAAACTTCTGAGGAGATAAGGTGTTGAAGGTGCTAATCTGCCAACACAAGGCAAAGCAAAGCAGAGCCATCGCCTGCTTTTTTTCACAGGTTCTGCAACGCTCCACTTTCTGGCAGCCAGATACATGACCCATCCTGAGCCTTTGGGCGGAGAGCAGCAGAGGAGATGGCAACCAGCCAGAGAAATGTAAGTCCTCACTGTGTTTTGGTCATGGTTGGCGTCGCTACATGGCCGCTGAAGATAAGATGGGAGCCAGGATTTTTACTTAAGACTAAAAGAAGGAGGGATGGAGGGAGAGATAGACTGGAGAGGCAGAAGTAAAAGGAGGAGACGGAGGGAGATAAGGGAAGAAAGAGAGACAGATGGAGGGAAAAGAGAGCATGCAGAAACAGCAAAACAAGTCTGGAGAGATGGATTTAGTGGGGAGAGGAGATAAAGCAGAGGGATGGGACTGTTGGGATGCAGAAAGAGGCAGAGTTAGAAAGAGGAGAGCAGACACGCAGAGCATGTTTAAGCTGGCGGCTCTGGGAGCAGACACAGAGGATTTTGTTGAAAGACACGATTCTCATATGTTCACATCTACTGTTACTTCTGACTTAAACCGAGTTTCCCACATTTCCCACAAGTCATTTACACATGGGGTTCAGAAAAAGATGAGATAATATTCCTAACAGAATGTATGAAAGGAGGAGGGAGGTGCAGTTTTCAATCATCAGAGGAGAATAGCCTGAGTTGACTCAGATTTGGTCTGTTATGTATCTGCAGTTTGGAGTAACAACATGACAGACTGATGACTTGATAAACATAATGTTTGAGTTTTCTCCGTTAAGTTTACTGGATTTTCTGATGTGTTCTTACAGATTTGAATTACTAACGTTTGTTCCAACACTTTGGTCAGTGTGAGTTGCTTTAGACGTGCTTCGTAAGACAATGAGGTAATGGGTATTTTAAATTATGTATAGCAGTCTTCCTCTTTATAACTAAACACAGTCTTCATAAGCATCCTCTATGATATAAGAAAGACTTAGTAACAGTAAAAGTTGTTAAAATGTAAACTAAATCTGTTTCGGGCGAGTAATCTTCAACAGGTTTCTTCAGCTCATGAGGGGCTGCGAGCTGAGCAGCTGCTGACCTGTTTGTTATTGTTAAGCCCGTTTTTAATCTTTTTGTAGTTATTGTTTAAAGTATTTAATAGCGCACATGGGCGTTATAACCTTAAAAACCTATGTCTGGTAAGACTGCAAGCTGAGCTGCCGCTTGCTTGTTTGTCTTCTGCTTTTCTAGTCCAACTCATGGCATGTAGAACCTGTACAAAAAGATGAAAAGAAGTGTTCCAGTGCAATACAATAGTGTTTTTGTTACACTTAAGGAGCTGGGAGCTGAGCTGCCACTTGCTTGTAATTGTTCGTATCAGCTTGCATCTTTCAGGGAATAATCCACCAACTATGAAGGTGATTTTAGTGTTAAAAACCAGAAACAAGCATTTAACTTATGTTTTAATCAAATGTTTTCAGAAACCTTTAGCTTATGTCTGAAGAGACTGTGAGCTGAGCTGCCCTTGCCTTGAATGTCACTGTTCAGCTTGTATTGGCCCAAATAACTATCCACAAACAATCACTGTCAAAATAAAGTTGATTTATGTAAATGACAAAATCCAGAGTTACCTGAAGCTATTTCTCTGCTAACTGGATTTCTAAAGGGGGCTACAAGCTGAGCTACTGCTAGCTAGTATGCCTTCTGGCTTTCTAGTCTAACTCATGGCATTAGAAACCTGTTCAAAAAGATGAAATTAAGTCTTTTCATGTGATGAAACAGTGTTTTTGCTACACCCAAGGAGCTGGGAGCTGAGCTGCTACTTGCTTTGAAATGTTCGTATCAGCTCATTTTTGATCAGAAAATATTCCACCAGCTATGACGGTGATTTTAAATAATAAAAAAAAAGTAGAAACAAGCATTTGGTTTGTGATTTAAAAAAGGGTTATGACAGAAGAGACTGTGAGCTGAGCTGCTGTTACCTTGAATGCCACTTTTCAGCTTGTATTAGTCTAGATAAGTGACTACCTACAATCACTGACACTAAAAACAGAAAAAAAACCATAAGAAAATAAATTTGATTTATGTAAATGAAAAAGTTATGAGTTATCTGAAGCCATTCTTAGTTGACTGGATTTCTGAAGGGGCTACCAGCTGAGCTGCTGCTAGCTTTATTCAGTGTTAAGCTCATTCTTGGATAGTATTAATTTGTTTATCATCAGAATTCACATTTATAACCTATAAAAAAGCTACAATAACGTGATTCTTTTGATACAAACAAGTATTTTTCTTTAGCCACTTCTGCGGGAATGCCAGAGGAGGCTGCAAGCTGAGCTGCTACTCGCCTGTTTGTCAGCATTTGGTTTGTATATGTAGAACTATCCACTAAAGAATCATGAAAGTTTATGTTCAAAGAAATATTTCCCTGAAGCTGTTCAGTTTCTGACTCTGAATTTCTGAAAAGGCTACAAGCTGAGCTGCTACTAACTTGTTTTTGCTTTTTTATCCTTAAACATATTCACAATTTTCATATGAAGAACAATAATCTCCTGACAAACACGACTTTGATAACTTAAAAAAAAATCACTGGGGCTGCCAGCTGAGCTACTCCATGTAGATGACATATATGGATGTATGTCCTAAATATCTGGGGTTTCTTTTGGTTCCAAAAGGAAAAAGAAAGAAAAATTTAAGCTTCCTACTGAAGAGCCAGATTGTATTTCTCTCAGAAAATCCTTTGACCAGTGCAGCAGACTGACATTCATCCATGTCTAATGCTGCAAAAGACGGACTGTCTTTCACACACGAGTGCACAACACTCCCCAGCAGTAAATGCTAACACCAAAATCTTTCAAGGAAACCAAAATAGACTGTGTTGACTAACACCTCCCGCTTTTTGAACGGCAGCAGACAAAATAAATTAGGAGGGAGTTGAAGAAAAGGTTGTGTAGCTGAGTCATTCCCTGAAAAGGAGCAACTGGGACAGAAAATTTCAATGAAAATTAGATTCAAGATCTTCTCTCAGAAGCTCCCAGCGAGGCTCTGTGGGTAAGGAGAGTTCACTTTGAATCATGCTCATTAAAAAATCTTGCTCACAAAAATTCAAGCATTTACTCGAAGTTTCTTTTTCTGCCCTGGAAATCTCAGCCTTGAGCTTAAAATAACAAAATTCCATAGTGAAAGTGTTTGGAGCCCTGGAGGTGGGAGGAATACAAAGCAGGGAGCTGCTGTATTGTGGTTTGAAATATGTCATCTCACTGTCCTCTGAGAGCTGAGCCTGTATTAGTGAACAGTGAGAGCTGTCTGCTACAGACAGGAACAAAAGAATAGAGTTTGTTCCCTCTTGTTATCACAGTTAATGGAGCAAGTGTAGTGTGTACACCGATGTGACAACACAGACCGGAGTTTCAGCACTGTACTTTTCATGCTTTTGGAAGAGAAGTTTCTTTTTTTCCCCAAAGCCCTGCGTGAACTTTCATGGTCAGAATACCACAGGTGAATCTTTAAAAATGAGTCTCATTCCCATTCAAGAAGCATCCTGCATGGGGAAGACAAATGCAACATTTTTTACTCTTTGTTTCTTGCAAAGTAACAAAACTTTGCAAGAACACTCTTGGTAATACTTTGCAATCCCTTCGACGCTCATCAGAGCACCCTGAGACTGCAGCACTGCCACTGACATCCCTTACCGACTCTGTGACATGTGTTACAGTGTTGACAGGAAATGTCATTTGCTCCCATCTATCCTCTGTAGGGGTCCGAGCTTCTCTGGCAAGCCTGTAGAAACCACAGCAGGAACACTGGAGGGACCGAAATGTGTGGAGGATATATGTTTGCTGCTTTTTCTCACAGCATGGCGGATTTACCATGACCTTTTGTGTGTGTGTGGATTGCACAGCTCAACATTGTGCGGTTTATCTGTCCTCCGCAGCTTGATCAATCCATACTTGTGTCTTTATCCTTCATTTGCACCATATAATTTAGCATTTTGTCTCATTGATGTCAGCCGTCCTGAGCAATAAGGATCAAAATAATCAGCTAATGCAATCAAGCCTCTTCATTGAAATCGACTGCTGTCCGTTGAAGCTGATTTTAATCTAGTTTGTCAACAACAAATGACCTCACCTCCTCAGCCCTTAGTGTTAAAAACAAACAGGAGCTGCAGAATCTGGAGCTGGAGGCTCTGATTGGTTGCAAGGAATCAAATAATTTTTTTAACTATTGACACCTTAAAAGTATTTCCATCTACTCCTGTTTGTGCTCGCTACAAATACAGTAAAATATGGACAAAACAAAAACTTTTTGCAGGGTCTACATTGTCCAGAGGAGTTCCATTGCTTTCAGCAAGTCTGCAATGTGCAGTTTCTGTGCGACTGTGTAGCCCTTTATTGAACCATGTGATCTCACACTCCTGCTAGTTAAGCTTGTCAAAGGAAGCATTTATAACTGTAGGGTACAAACATTAGCTTTGAGACCAGCACGCCAAAAGATGGGTTTGCTAAACAGTTTACCATTGTTGCTCCTAAATGCACAGGTACAAGATAATTAGGTAGAAAAACTGATGTAAGGCTAGGGATGGGTATAGATAAAATTTTGATACCAAGGCCCTTATTGATCCAATTCTTTCTCTGTACAAAAAGTAGCTTTACGGGTTTTCTGTGTCAACAAAATTTTATTGAGTTTACAAATGAATTAATATGAAATTGATGAATGGATCTGGAGATCTCTGAGTGTAAATAAAATAAAAAATAAAAAAGCAAGTTATGTACAGTGTCTAAAATAAGTTTCCTGTGGTTCCAAAAGATTTTATGCAACATTTCAACAATTACCAGTAGGGATGGGTACCGAATCAGGTACTTTTATAGGCAGTGTCCAAATTATGTCAAAAGTACCAGATACCGATTTACATTAAACCAAAAGGTACCATGTTTAGGTACCTAAACTCATCCTTGTGACTGTGAGGGAGTGGGAGAGCAAGCGATATTCCATGCTGGACATGAACACAGCATTGCAAGGTTATAAATTAAAGAATAAATATGTTAAGTTGAAATTTTGATATTTTACGTTGATAAATTGATATTTTTTACCACAAAAAAAGTACTGAAAATTGTTACCGTTGAGTACCGGTACCGATTGCTAGGTACCGGGTATCAACACCGTATCGTTTCAAAGGTGAAAGGTACAATCCCTAATTACCAGTTTAAGAGACAGCTACGCAATTTCTGTATCGTATAATATATGAGGGGGTTTACTGCACTTTTAAACAATTTGTCACTGTAGTTAAGACATCATCAATCAATCAGTCTTTATTTGTACAGCGCCAAATCATAAACATTATCTCAAGACACTTTACAAAAACATTAACAGGTCTAGAGCTAATAATGTTAATAAAATTTTATTAACAGAAACCCAAACCAAGACAAGATAAGGAGTCTTATCTCACCTTAACCCACCTTGAGTACAGGACTTTGCAGCATTTTACAAGTTATAATGGCAAGGTAGAAACTTCCCTTAAACAGGTAGAAACCTCAGACAGAACCAGACTCTTGTAAGGCAATACATATTTTGAAAACTTGGGATATAAGGGTTATAAATTTGATAAAAAGCAAATAAAATTATGCCCAAAAATGGCACTACTGTATGTAGTTTTTTTTTTCCTGGCTCTTTTGCAAAATGGTGGGTTTTATTTATTTATTTTTGTTATATTTATATTTTTTATTACTTTCCAGAAAACAACAAAGACAATGTCAGTACACTCTTTACATAACATGAACAAAAAAAACATGGGGTGTGTGTGTGTGTGTGTGTGTGTGTGTGCACAAAACCATCATTGTTACAGTTTATAATCATAATTCACTTACATAGACACTTACATAGGGGGGGATCTTAAAAGGTTAACATATTTCAGTACATTTACTCTCCATATCTGTATAGATAAGTGAAAAAACAAAAACAAAAACATATGAACCAACAAACAGCAATTACCTCCAGCCTTAAGTTTACCTAAAATCTCAAGTTTTTATTATGTTAACCAGGAGCTTAAACTTCCTGGCCTCTGATTGGTCAGTTCTGTGACATGTGATTGCTTGATGAGGAAGTGTTAGTGTTATGCCAATCAAGTGTGGCTGCATGAGACAGTTTTCCGTCTCCATGTGGCTGTTTTGATTGCTCCAACTACCACACAGTGAAGCCTGTTTTGTTTTTCTATATAATGAAAGAAAAGCTCTGTGTTTTAATTCATTTTACAATCTGCAAGGATTACAAACAGCTGACTGGTGTCAAGATCGATTGTCCCCACTTCTTAAGAGGGTAAAATCTGGACACATTTCCTGTCTTTGCTCATCTGCCTTTTCTAATGAAAACGCAACATGTTGGTCATACAAAAATCCTTATCCTTCAGTAATGCATCGTTCATTCAGCCTGTCTTTTATCAGGAACTGCTCCACACTCAGGTGTTGTGCTGCTGTGTTTTTTACATGTCACCGTGGACGAGAACAGATTTATGGTTTAATAACATCCTGAGGCCAGACAGAGCTTCACTCGTGAGCCGAAGTGACAGGCTTGTCATCTCTGAGCCCTTCCCTCCCTCCCCACCTGTCTGTCACACCTCCATCATCCTTATTGCTGTGATGGGAGTAATTGTGAGAAACATATACTGCAGCATTTAGAGCTGTAATGTGATTAAAAGGTGTCGACGTTTCACACCTATACCTGGTAATAAAATCAGAACCGGGACACTAATTCACTCTAAGCACATCACTGATACTCTAATTGATCACTGGCTACGATTTCATACACATAATAATGACTGTTATCAACACTGCAAGGAAAGCAATACTCTAATTAAGCCGTTAACGTAATCCTCTATGCTGACAGCTCCCTATAATAATCCTGCGCATGTGAGTGAAGTGTGTGTCTTGAGAGACAGCTGGAGGAAGTGGAGCGAGTTTTGTGAAGAGAACAGGAGAATAAAAGGTCTCTGATCCAGCTACTATCAAAATGAAGCAAAAAATAATTACAGCAAAGGCTCTGCAGAAGCGCAGGAGCTCTTTAATTCCTGTGGTTTTCACACAGAGCAGCTCTGACACCCTGTTTTCCTCCCTTTACACTTGTTAAAGCAGCACCAGCGTGGCACTGACGCTCCTGTAAAAGCTGCATGAAAGACACGTTTTGCAGCAGTCATGTAACCCACATGGCTTTTTTTTCCTCATCCTGCTCATGAACGCGTGCACTGTAAACACCACCGCTGTGAAGACGACAGAGCTTTTTCTGTGGCTGTTAGAGAGGTGTGATAACTCAAGTAGAAATAATGTGCTGATGCAATTAGCTGTTTTAATTTTCTGGTGTTGTGTTCCTGCCTCCAGTTGAAATTGTTCTGAAGGTAAAAAAACAACCCATCATCACTGTGTTTTCACATGTAAATTGAAACCAATCCTCCTCCTCCTCTAATAATGGTTTTCTGTGTTTGATGGATGAAATTACACTAACAGGAAATGTGAAAGCAGACGCAGAGTGAGTGAGATTCGCCTGCTCCATATGATAGAAGTAACTGTGATTGTCACAGTTTGTGTTGTGTGATCCGTGTTAATTATAAAAATACCACAAGTGTTATTTTTCAATCAAAATGTAACAAAACATCAACAACAATCTTACTTTTAAGGATTAGATAAGCAGAGTCGGCATGAACTAACGATGGTATATAAAGATAGACACTGTGAGTGTTCACAGACTGTGAAGCCAAAAGATACAGAGCTCCCCCTGCTGACTGACTGCAGTTTAGGTCATACAAACAGATGAAGCATAGGTCAAATTTACAACTAAAAAACATGTCCAATTAATTTTTCTCAACCGTGCTTTCTGTCTTTATGTGCCTCATACTCCAGTCCAGGACTCAAACTCGAGTACATAGGAGTGAGACATGTGACTTGACTCTGACTTGTGCACTGATGACCTGGTCTTGGACTCACACTCTGGCTTTATTAGGACTCATAGGACCCAGGGTATTTATCATTGAATGCTAAGTGAAATTTGATTAATTATTTTTTTCTGGTCTAAGATCCTGATATCACATCAGTTTCCTTCAGTGGCAGGTGCATGTAAAAAAAAAAACACAAAAAAAACCCCCTCTCAAATTTCGTTCCTGCGTGTCTTGAGTTGGCGTGATCACAGCCAACAGTTTGACCAGTGAATAAAAGCACTAATGCTCATCAATTGGCATCTTTACGGCCTTTCTCATCTGTTTTTGTCTCTTTCCCTCGTTTTTCCATCCGGTAAACAAGCCAACCCCCAAATTACTGGTCTTCTGTCTGTATGCTGATGATGGTTTATTATTTAAATCAGTCTGGTGTGGAGTTCCCCAGGGTTCAATCCTTGGGCCATTTCTGTTTGCCCTCTACCTCCTCCCACTCAGGGAGATTTTCGTAAAACATGGTGTTGCATATGATTTTTATGCGGACGATTGCCAAATTTATGTCCACTGCCCCCTGACACCCCTGCTTGACTGTCTGGGTGATGTCAAGGCTTGGCTATCTCAAAATGTTTTAAAGCTCAATGAGGGAAAGACCAAAGTCATTGTATTTGGCAAAACTGCCTTAGACTTAGGACCCCTAAACACTTGTGTGCGTCCTTCAGTCACCAGCCTTGGCGTCACCATAGACAGTGATTCTAAACTCGACATACAGGTCAATGCCGTTTTAAAATCAGGTTTTTATCATCTTCGTCTTTTATCGAAAGCCATTTTTATCTTTTAATCTTTCTGAGCAAGTCTTGAACGCTTTTATCTCAAGTCACCTGGACTACTGCAATGCCCTTTACTCCGGTATTAACCAGCAAGCTCTTTTCCGCCTGCAGTTAGTCCAGAATGCCGTGGCACAACTTTTAAGAGGGGACAGAAAACATGAGCATATTAGTCCAAACTGAGATAGTTCTATTTGGTCAACAAAACCTTCGCAATGGGTATTATAGCGCCATTGGCACATTAAGTTCTTATTGCCATGGCTTTGCAAAAAACCTTGGTGTTATTCTTGACAGTGAACTCAAACTTGACAGGCAGATGCGTTCCACTGTAAAAACTGGTTTCTTCCAGTTACGATTATTGGCCAAAGCAAAAGCCTATCTTCCAAAGAAAGACCTTGAGAGGGGCATTCACTGTTTTATTACATCACGCCTGGACTACTGCAACTCTTTATTTGGAGGTCTTAGCCAGTCAGCTTTACGCCCTCTGCAGGTTGTCCAGAAGGCAGCTGCCCGCCTGCTGACTGGCGAAAAACACTTTGACCACATTACATCTATCCTTGCATCTTTGCACTGGCTGCCTGTTGGTTTTAGAGTTCTTTTTAAAGTTTTACTGATTGTTTTTAAGTGTTTGAGTGGTCTGGATCCACCTTATTTAACTGAACTTTTAAAGCCTCATATGACTACCAGGGCGCTTAGGTCATCAAACCAGTTGCTCCTGGCAGTACCTCAGACAAGGCTCTCCACTTGCGAGGATAGAGCATTTGCGGTGGCGGCACCAAAGCACCACTGAGGTTGTTTTTAAACGTGCTCTATAAATAAACCTTGACTTGACTTGACTTGACAATTCTTGCGTCTTTGCGCTGGCTCCCTGTTAATTTTAGGATTGATTTTAAAATTGTATTGTTTGTTTTTAAAGCTTTGAATGGACTGGCCCCTCAGTACATTATGGACCTTCTCCAAATCTGTACTACAGCGCATGCTTTGAGGCTCGAGGGCCAGTCCCAGCTTGTGGTACCTAAGACGAGACTTAAAACAAAGGGGGACAGGGCCTTCTCTGTGGTCGGCCCTAAGTTGTGGAACGCTCTGCCCCCCCCACATCGGATCTGCCCCCACAGTGGACTTAAGTCTCGTCTTAAGGCCCACGTTTACTCTCTGGCTTTTAACACTGCGTGAGTTGTGTGGTCCTCTGTGTCTTTTTTTCTTTTAGTTATTTTAAAGTGTTAAGTTCATTGTTGTTCTGATTTTATTGCATTGTTTATTTTTTTTGTATTTATTATTTTATGGACTATTTATTGTTTTAGTGTATTCTTGTTTACTGTTACTTGTTTTTATAACCTTAATGAGAACTGGTGGAGCTGTTTTACTGTTTTCATTATTATGTTTTTGATGTGCAGCACTTTGGTAACGCTCTGTTTGTAAAATGTGCTTTATAAATAAAGTGGATTGGATTGGTATCAAAAACAGCAATCTTCAGAATTATGATCTTAATTTCCTCAGTTGTTGGGTTTTTTTTTTTTAACTGGTGGGTGGGTGGGCCCTAGGGGATCCCCCATAGTTTCAAAAAAACCTGAAAGAAACCCCGTGTATGATGGTATGTGTCCACTTATCTGACCTCTTATTTGTTTTCTGGTGCCCTGTGAATATTTCACAGTTTTCATACTGAGAGAGTTTTGAATTCTGTGTACAAACATCCTGAATCTGAAGTATTCGAGGCATTATGCGGTGTCCCTTGTCAGCTCGGGCCTGTCCTCATGTTACCTACCTGTGCTCCCTGTCTTTCTTCTACTGCCTCCATCCTGCATCTTTGAAGTACACATCAGGAACACTCAGCACCTGGTCTGAACTGCTTGAACAGGGAGGAGTGGAGAAGAGGAAGGGGTTTGGAGGTCTGGAGTCTGGGGGATTGTCACTCCAGACCTCCCTGGCAGAGAGCAGAGAGAGCAGCTCATGCAGCTGGTGCCAGGATTGCTGACTCCCTGACTGCCGGCGTGGAGTTAGCAGCCTGGTGTGGGAGTAGATCTCCCCTGCGTCGGGGGGTCTCTCATACTTCTCGTCTCAGCCGCGTAATGAGCGCCGCTGGCTGAGGCAGCAGAGTGAGAGACGGAGGGAGTCCATGCGGTTGTGTGCATGTGTCTCTGTGAGCGATTGCTGATTGCTTGAATATAAATGGGATGTGCTCATTCACCTAAATCAAGGCCACATGCTCGAGCCCGGAGTCGAGTGCTCTGAGTGCGATGAAGCGTTGTGCTGTATCTGCCACTCAGCCCGGCCACTTCCCCTGCCCTACATGAAACACGGGGGTAACCTTCACAGAGTCTGTTGTTGTCAGCTGACTTCATGACTGGCTGGTTTGTTGAAGATTTGGAAGTTTTCATATGCACTTAATCATCGTCAGGCGCCTGCTCAAATTTGGCCTCATTTCCTGTATCTCATCCTATCAGAGGAGACCCAGGACCTGTCTTACATTCAGATTCTACAGCAGTGCTACATCAAAGGTTAGACACAGACAGAAAACATGGATGCCATCTCAGTGATATAGAAAAGAAAAAAATGGAATAGAAAAGACTTTATTTATTCCTGAGGGGATAACACAGCAGTAATCAAGAACAAAAAAGTAAGAAAGTGTATATAAAGTGTAAAAAGGATATAATAGCATGATGCTACTCTGCCTTCTGGTATTCCTTCTGTTGCTGGATTAGCACAGCCAGCTTGTCCATCTTATTGGAGAAGATCTTACGTTGCCAATAACGATGGATGGAAGGACAGGTCCATGTCGTCACTTCTTAGCTCACACCAGCACGTCGGCCTCACCTCCTTCTCCTCACCTTGTGGGGAAACATCCGGCCTTGCCAGTTAGCATTGACACGCTACAGGCTGCTTACAACTGATTTGTAAACAATGCAGCCATGGTTACATGTAGGATCTCCAGACAAACGCAGGGGCAAAAAATAGTAAAAATATCACTGAAGACAAAACCAGTTGGGCCCATGAGGCCCAACAATGGTAGCAGACATGCTAATTGAGCCAAACCGCCTCATAATATCTTGCTGCAGAGGAGTCCCACATAAAGACTGCCCACCAGATTCTTCAAGACACTTTACAAATAATTACTTCTATAAATCTGCTGCTAACACCTCAGTGAGCTTCCCTGTTATTCTTAAGATTAACATGCATGATGACAAACAATCCCACCTACTCACCAAGACTAATCCGCTGCTTAAAATAGTTCCCAACAACATGCCAGAGCTTAAAATGCAGAGCCTGTCCTCTGTGATCTATGGTTTACAAGGAACTTTAATAAGTCTACATAGAAAATCAATTACAGGGCACTTCACGAGGTACAGCTGTTCAGCTGCTTGTTATGCAGACATGTAATTGGCCAATCAAGTGGCAGCAAATCTGCAGCGTTTAGGCAATCTGAGGAGCTTAAACTGAGCATCAGAATAGAGAAGAAAGGTTCAACCATCTCTAAGATTTACAGAGAATGGTCCCAAAAATGGGAAGGGTTTCTGGCAGAAGAACATCTCTGAACACACAACACGTCCAACCTTGAGGCAGATGGGCTACAGCAGCAGAAGACCACACCGGGTGACCCTCCTGTCAGCTAAGAACAGGAAACTGAGGCTACAATTCACACAGCAACACCAAAACTGGACAATAGAAGATTGGAAAAACGTTGTCTGGTCTGATGAGTCTGGATTTCTGCTCCACATTCAGATGGTAGGGTCAGAATTTGGCCTCAACAACATGAAAGCATGGATCCATCCTGCCTTGTATCAACGGTTCAGGCTGCTGCTGCTGGTGTAATGGTGTGGGGGATATTTTCTTGGCTCACTTTGGGCCCCTTAGTACCAACTGAGCATGGTTTAAAGTCCACAGCCTACCTGAGTATTGTTGCTGACCATGTCCATCCCTTTAGGAGCACAGTGTACCCATCTTCTGATGGCTACTTCCAGCAGGATAACGCTCCATGTCATAAAGCTGGAATCATCTCAGACTGGTTTCTTCAACATGACAATGAGTTCCCTGTACTCAAATGGCCTCCAGGAAGTTTCGGCGCTTCCCACTCAATTAATAAGTCTCTCTTCATTCATGTTGGGCTGTAAAACCTCAAAACTGTTGACTCCCGGTCTGGCTCCACTCATTATCTCTGTACATCATAATAGTCAGGCTAAATACGAACTGACTTTGACACGGTTTGTTTGATTTTGAAAGTCACTGGGTGTTTTGAGGTAGTTTCTGGTCACAACCTTTTGTCAATCCTCCCTACACTATGAAGTGTCACAGCTCTGCGTCCTGCAAAAATAGGATGGCTGTGTATAACCTGCGACATGATGGACCATCCATGCAATCATTTTTTATATAGCACCAAATCACAGCAAATCTTAAGATGCTTTTCAAAAACATTAGTGGATCAAAACCTGGGCACTGAAACCTCTAATGTCATAGGAACCGTTTTGCTTCAGCTCACCTGGTTTAAAGTTATTCTGGAGCCACAAAATCTACTTAATCTTCACAACAAAGACTATAAAGTGGATACAATTCTAAACATTGTTAAATCTACTGAAAAGTTATCTAAACAAGGAGATTTTTGAATTTAAGAAATTAAACATATAAAGTCTTAGTTTTATATTAAATAAATAAGCAAAAAAAAAATAAATAAATAAGGTTTGCAAAATTAAAAAGAAGAAGCTGAATACATTTGCATTTTTTTGTTTTTTGAAAAAAGAATTTTAATAAATTTGAAAAAAAAAAAAATAAGAATAATAATAATTTGCAAAAGTGGGTTATGGGCCTTTGTTTGGCTAAAAAAAAAAAGAAAGATAGAAAAATTAAGTTCAGAAAAAAAATTCTAAGACAATAAAATGGATAAAATTCCAAACATTGTTTAATCTGCTAAATTAATATTTAAATGAGATTTTTTTTTAATTTATGAAATTGAACATCTAAAATCTTAGTTTTTTTATTATTCAATAAATAAGCAAAAAAAAAAAAAAAATCTGAAATTTTAAGGTTTTCTAAAATATAAAAAAAAGACATTCAATACATTTGCATTTTTTTTAAAGAGCTTTATAAATTTGAAAAAAAAAAATTGCAAAAGTGGGTGGTGGGCCTTTGTTTGGTTGAAAAAAAGAAAAGAATAAAAATAAAGTTAAGAAAAAAATCCTGTGCAGACGGACTGCAAACAGACAGATCCAGTGTAAGGTTACACATTGACTTGAATAGAAACCGCTCCACAACCCAACATCTGACATGCACCAAATCCTGCACCAATTCCATACGACTCACCGCCATGTGCAGAATAATAAGAGTAAAGTAGCTAAATGCTTTCACCACCAAATAATGTTTTTTTTTCAGCTGGCAGTCTTTTCCAAGTACTTGCTGACCTCAATCGATTCTTTTATTGGATTAAATTAATGATTTCACTTTCCCTTCTAACACAATTTCAGGCTTTCTTCTGAGCAAATTGAACACTTCATGTCTGGGAACCTGCCAGCAATTATCAAAGACACAAAAAGGAAAGCAGGAAACATCTCTGGAGACGAAATCGTCTGCTGCAGACTGTGGCTGAGGTGGTAAGATAACTTTATTATCCGTTACAAAGTGAGACGGGTTCTGTCTTTGATGAGAAATAAGCGATGCGTGTTTGAAATAACTGAATAAGTCTTAAAGGAAAAAGTGCAACAGACAAGAACGATTAAACGGATGTGTAAAAAAGAGATTCCAGTTTGTTTATTTGACCCCAGAGTGGGTTAAAAAAAAGTCATCATCAAGTGTTGGGATTGTTGGATTGTTCCTGAAGGACCTAAACCAGCCTCTCCGGACAGCGAAGGTGACTTTGAATCAGACCTCACCTTGTCCACTTCAATTCCTGCGGCAGCAAAGTGATGAAAGGAAGAAACTCCTCCTACATCGTCACTCCTCCTGCTTTAAAATAGCTGTTTTCCCTGGTGTCTCCTCTCCAAAGATACCCATTGAAATAAATCATGCACTTCCACAAGTCTTACAAGCTGCACTGCAGTCTCTGCATATCTCAGCACATTTCTGCTTTCTCTGGCATAGTTAAATATCAGACTCTGCATGCATAATGTGTGTGTGCAGAGGAATATAGATCAGGCGTGTTTCTCTGTTTTCATCCTCTCACTGATTTCACGGCTGACAGATTGTCTGAATATCTCTAAAAAATGATGACCCGCAGGTTTCATCTGAACTGGCATCATCTGAAGGTGTTTTTTCCAAACAAGCAGACCCCAATCAGTGCCATGACGGCTGTCAGCGCCACGGCAGTAAACACGTCTGACTTCAGGTCACATTCAGGGGGACTGAAAAATGGGAAAGAAACTTGTTCTTGGTGAAATGAGCAAATATATGTCAACAATAGAATATGCTGTGAATTGTTGGTGCGGTCTTCGTGAATGGGGTTACTAAAAGTGCATGGAAAATCACTCCATGTTTATTCTGTCAGGCAATCGTTATTTATAAAGCACCAAATCACAGTAAACATTATCTCAAGATGCTTTCCAAATACATTTGTGACCAGGGCACTGAAACCTCTACTGTTAGGAGCTGTTTGGCTTCAGCTCACCTGGATTAATGTCATTTTGGAGCCACAAAATCTACTTAATCTTCACAACAAAGACTATAAAGTGGATAAACATATTTAACATGGATACAGATTTAAATCTACTAAATAATTATCTAAATGAGAAAAAGAAAGGTCTTATTTTTTATTATTTAAAAAATTAGCAACAAATAAAAAATATATAAATAAATTGATTAAAACATAAATATTTGAAAAAAATAGACTAAATTTGAAAAAAATGAAAAAAAAAAGTTAAAAATAAACATCAAATGCAAGAGTGGAAAGCTGATAATAATAATAATAAAAAGTAAAAGTGATACAAATAAATATTGTGTGCAAACCAAACAAATACATTAATCAAATACATAATTGAATAAAAATTAAATGTTATTTGCATACCATACAAATACATACAAATAATAAATGAATAAACAATAAATGGCTATGTGCATATCATACAAATACATAAATTACATTTATAGATAAATAAAAAAATAATGTTATGTGCATACCATACAAATACTTAAATTAAATTAATTAATTAATTAATAAAAAATAAAAAATAATAAAATTGATAAATGAATAAAAAACAAATGTCATGTGCATACCATACAAATAAGATAAATAAATAATTAAATAAGTAAATAAAATAATAAATAGATAAATAAACAATAAATGGCTTCGTGCATTCCATGCAAATACATCCTGATGCTAATTTTTATGGTTTTTAGGGCGCCAGCTTATAAACAAAGACTGAAATTAATGATTTATATAGGAAAAAATATTGACTTTTGGACCAAAAAAAATATTTTTATTTAAAAATCATAAAACAAAAAATTTCAATACTTATGTAAATCAATATTTTCTCCCACCCTGGATTATGGTGGGTTGAGAACCTCTGGTCTAAGGTTTTGGAGGTTCAGTTTCTTCCCATATGATCCACACCTTGCAGCCATAAAGGACACTAACTGTAAGAGCCAAATGAAATTGACCATGAAGTTTGGGTTGTAACAGTTGCCCATGGGTGGCCTCAAGTCTAGATAGCTTTGGCTGCTTCAGGTGGTATAAAACCATCCTGTACCTTCATGGTCCAACAAAGGTCCTTGGTGATCCAGTCTGGGCCATTAGACTCATGTGAAAGTCTGTTCAGTCACTCATGAAAAGGTTTCCTTTGTCTGTGAATCCTCAGCACGTGGCGGGTGGATGAGTCCTCATTGTATCTGTGTGCAGTCTCCTCTGCTTTATGGGCTTTTTGCTTTGTCCCTTATATATTTCAATTTGCATAGAGTGGCTTTTTATTATTCATGGGGAATTATTTTACCAAAGGCCTTTAAACACACTTTGTCTTCTGCGAAAAAAAATCAAAGCTGCTGTAAGATTTATGAAAAATCCAGCTGGATGTCAAAACAGGCTGATTACCTTCTCCTAAATAAAAATGGAAAAACAGACTTTTTCTCCTCTATCTCCTCAAATTCTGTCCTCTCAAAAACAAATCCACCATTCCTGATAATAAATATGAATATGACTGTCTCATCCCTTAATATAATTCAGGGAATGGATTTAAGATAGGTCTAAGGCGGGATTCATAAGCGCTCATCCATATCTCTGTCGTAAAACAAAACCACAATGCATTAGTGAATACTGCAATTCATTCTCAGCCCAAGAAGGTGTCATATAACTCCCCTGTGTCTCATGATAAATCCTGATTTGATTTGGAGCAGGTATCCATCAATAAGAGATATACTGTGGAGCGTCTCTGCTTGTTTACCGTCTGTCTGCGCTGATCACAGGACGTAATGAGGAGCAGAAGAGATGGGAAATAAAAAGGCCACAGCATTTCCAGATATCTGTATTGACTTTATGTTTTTCTGTCAACTTTTTTAATCCCATCCTCAACATTTCTTCGCAGATATCTCTACAATACTGCTTTCTTCTCCAGATCAGGCTGGTTAATTTAGCTTAAGTGCCTTTAAGAGGAATTACCATCATTTTGTGCTGCCTTCCAAACATCAAGATTATATTTCCGTGTGAATGACTGAGACAAAAACACAGAGAAAAGATGATTCCCCTGCGTATCCATCAGTGCATATCGAAGTGACAGATGTTACATGATGAAAACAGAAACAGACACAAGAAAAGAAACTGCAATTTGGGAAGAAGCAGGGTCTTGTGATTGTGACGTCTGGATCCACTTGAGTGAAAATGAACCAGCCAGTATCACCGCAAAACTTCAGGTCAGGTTAAGAAAAGAACACAATCAACACAAAAATTGATTATGTGATACTTTTTTAGCCTACACTTTTTTTTTTTTTTTTTGCAATTAGTAGTTTTAAAGAGGGGGTATTGTGTGCTTTTTCAATGTTTAATTTTGTCCCTCCACTCCCCCTGTAGTAGCATTAAATGACTTTTTTTTCCCACACACTGGTGCTCCCCGCTCCACAAACCCTCTGCCGAGTCACATGACCAGCTGCACGGAACTCCTAATCAGTGTGTGACATCATCACAGAACTGCAGCAGAGTCAAAGGTGATATTAATTCACAAAAATTTTGGAAACAACTCCACAATATTAGCCAAATCCGTGTAAAAACAGGATATTTTTGTAGGAAATTTTGTCAAGAATCCATCCATGTCAATTTTAAAGCTGTACGACTTTGACTTTTTTGTCCATAGGCCTATATGTGGCAGATTGCGCAGAGCTGAAAACTGTTGTCCCATGTATTTACATGGAGGAAGCCGAGAGGGCTTCTGTAGGGTTCACCGACTTTGAGGGTTCGTCATTTAAAAACCGGGTCCGAAACAACAAAATCCTGCAGAGCTTTTGTAAAGCAGGGTTCAGTCGGTCATGCAAACAAATTTCAAGCTGATACCACTTATGGTTTCGTACAAGGTAATTTTTGAATAAAGGGTAAAAATGTGGCAAAATTTTATTTTGAATGGCAAATTACTGGCTTCCTGTTTGAGAAAGGTCCAAGGTGCCTGTTACCTTTTTTGTGCATCTCAGTGAGACGAACATTTTGACATTAGTTTCATGTCTGTACAACATTCTTACTGCCTGCTAGGGCCGTTTAAGTGGCTAGGTGGCGCTAGAGAGCATATTATCGATGTTGGGGGGTCAAGTTTGTTATCAAATAGAATTATTTGGCAAACATGAGGTGTGTTCCAATTTTGGTGAGTTTTTGAGCACATTGGTCAAATTACAGCTCAAAGACTGGATGGAATAATTAAGAAACAGGCGAGGACCCAAATTGAAAGTAGAAGTGGATGTTTTTGTTATTATTATTTTTTTTTCAAAATAAAAAACACCTACAATGACCCCATGTTGACTCTTCTACTTGTTACTTTAAAGAGCTGGTAGCCCATGTCATAATATGCCGTCCCATTTAGATCACTTGTAATCCAGATTTGGTAATCCTAAATCTGTGTATCCGGATCAGGGTGATCCAATCCAATGTTGCTTTGAAAAAACGGCATAAAACTGAGATGGATTACCTGATCTTAGATAGCAGGAAATGGGATTTCAAAATCTATATTATTTTGATAAACACCTAAGATTGATACTTAGTAAGCATGTTTAAATAATAATACCCCTCTTTAAAGTCGTCCACTCAATTTTCTACCTCTACCTGCTTTAAGTATGTGTTTACTTCACCTCCTTTGGTGTTAATACACAGTCAAAACCATGTAAATCCTGTTCTTTTTTTCCAATGGGTTCAAGCAGATGAAGTGAAAGCCTGAATTGGTATTCCTTCTCTACATCTTGGCTTAACATTTTCAAAGGACAGAGGGAGGGGGAGTGGATGCTGACCTATGCTGCAGGCCAGCTGCTTGTAAATAGACACACCGCTGTTGTCCTTCAGAAGAGAGACTTTCTCGCCCGTGTAATTCATCCACGCTGCTCTCTGATTTACGGAGTGTCGCTCGCAGACAGTTGGGGTGGTGCCTTTATCTCCACCTTGTCTTGCTAAATGAATTCCAAATGGCACACTGCCCAGTTATTTGTCAGTGCGTTTGTTATTGCTGACAACCACGGTTCCCCCCCTTTAAACAAATATAAATCTGCAGAAAACAATCGCTGAGCAAGACGCAGCGTAACCTTTTGAAATATCACGCCGGCCATCAGTTTCCATAGCAGATCATTTCCCCTCTTCACATGAAACATGAAAGCAATCGCTGCATAAGTCGTGTTAGGAAATACTCAGCTGTCTCTCTCTGTAATGCCAGTAAGTGGAAATGTGACAGGATAAATATGCCAGTTTCATCTGACTGCAGGAGCTGCTGGAGGCTTTCAGTGACAGTACTGCAGCCTGAGTAATAAAAGTACTTTTTACACACCAGCTTGACGTGACACAGGCATCATAACATGTGACAGCTCCACATTTATTACGCAGAGGAAGTTGGAATGAGATTGTAAAAAAGCAAATTTCCTCATTTGTTTTTCCACACACGCTGCCGTGGATAGTTTCACCGGGTTGAAAGGGAGCGGAGCTGCCAGCATGTCAGTAATTGTTGGTTCACAGAGAGAGGAATATACGGAAACATGCTCACAGGGGGCAAAACAAACCATAAGAAAACATCTTACTATTAACTAAGGCCTCTGCTGATGTACAAACAGGGGGAGAGCAAAAACATATTTAACTCTTTTCAAAGCACAAGTTACAAACATTAGGATCAAAGTCGTTTCATTGTGAAGCACAAAACATCAAAAAGATACTAAATACAAGGCTGGGAAACAGACGGGCCAAATTAAAAAGATAAAATCCAATAATAATAATAATGTGAGAAATGCATGGTCTCCAGAGGACCAATTATTCAGACTCTGATGATCTCCTGACTTTTCCTCAGGTAACATTTTAGTTAAAGAACTTTCACAAAAAACTAGATAAATTTGCAGGAAATGGAGAATAAAAACTCAGACATAATTCAAATTAAAAAAGTTCCCCTAAGGCAAATCCAGTTTGCATGTTCTCCTTCTGCATCTGTGGGTTCTCTGTCCTAAAACAGTCCTCTGGGGACCTTAAATGTCCAAAAAGAAGCTCATCAGGATAAATGAATGATTGTTCCCTTGAGGATAAACCACACGACTTGAGTCTAAATTTTGTTTTGGGGTTAGAGAAATACTCCTGAAAACAACCCTGCCTGGGTGGTAGCATCTCGCTGAAAGTCAGAGATCAAGATGGCAGAGTGGCCCGGTGTTTCATCTTTTGAATCTGTTTCAGGGTTTTTGAATCTGCTTCAACCAGCGACGGCTTTGTCATAAGCGCTTGTCTCCTTTTAAGCGTCAACAAATCCATCTACAGTGAAATAAAGCAGGCTAACACACGCATTAAAGACTTTCAGCATCTTCACTGTTTGTTTCTATTACACAAGTTTTTTTTTTACTTTAAAAAATGATTTTAGCAATTTTTTGAAATTTTATAAAATTCTAATTTTTTAATCTCAGATATTTTATTTGATTTATTTTTAGCATTACAACCAAGAAAAATTAGCGATCTCTCCCCAGCTCGTCACATTTACAGTAGGTGGCAATAATGGCTTTTAATGCTAACTGGTACCAGACATTTCACAGCAGAAAATCCACTGTTCAGTACTTTCAAAGACAACTTAAAGACCTGAGGACTTCATAAAAGTGTTTTTTTTTTTTTTGTAAAATGAATTGAAGAAGTGAAACATTTTGATCATTAAGGGATGATTGTTGGGCTGGGATGATTTACTTTTCTTCTGTTTGGATTCTTTTATGATTTTTGGGGTGCCAGCTTATAGACAAAGACTACAATGAAAGATTTAAAATTAAAAAAAATTTTTTTTGAACAAAAATAATGAAGTTTGAGTTCATTGAGAATCCAGAAAGACCTGAAACCACACACACACCTAGCCACAAAAACATACTTAAGCATGAAAAACATATTTACTGCCTCATTCAAAAAACAGCTTGGTTTTGAAACTTTTGAAAATTCCGTCATAAGTTCACACTGTACTATTATTTTTTTCGAACTCAGTGGTTTAGAAGATGTTAGGATCATAAGTTTGTCCAATCAGAGGCACAGCTCAGCTCGTGTGACTAATGGGCACCCTATAGCTGTTAGACAGGAAGCTCAAAGCTGCGTCACATCCAATATCCGCCAACTATCAGCTTTATTTCCCTGTATCAGGAACAGACGGGTGAATTCGCAGAAACTCCATTCATTTGAGATTGCAGTCCTACATAAGGAGACGTGTCGTCTCCTTATGTAGTGCCAGTTTTGCTGAATGGCCCTCTACTGGTCTGTCAGTGTGTTGCAATTCTTTTTTTTGCCTCCATACATCACAGGCTTGATCTGCAGAAGCCACCCTGGTCTTTGGCCCGTGGAAGAAAAGAAGACAATGGGCCACAGGGATCATGAAGCTAATGGAAATGTTTGAACCTTGGGTAAAAAACAAAAAACAAACAAACAAAAAAACACCTTTTGTAGATATGGAATAGAATAGAATAGACTTTATTTATCCCTGAGGGGAAATTCTCAAGTCACAAGAAAACAGAAGTAAGAAAGTGTAAAAAAAGTGCATAAAATTTGGTGTTTAGTGTTAGCCATGTCTGTGAATAGCACCACGCTACTCTGCCGTCTGGTATTCCCTCTGTTACTGGGTTAGCACAGCTAGCTCGTCCATCTTATTGGTGATAGATCTTACGTTCCAAATAACAATGGATGGAAGGACAAGTCGGTGCCGTCACTCCTTAGCTCACACCTGAGAACCAGCATGTCGTCCTCACCTCGTGGGAAACATCTGGCCTTGCACAAGTTAGCATTGACATGCTACAGGCTGCTAACAGCTGATTCCACATGTAAACAATGCAGCCATGGTTACATGTAAGATCTCCAGACAAACACGGGAGCAAAAATTGAAAAAATATCACTGAAGACAATACCAGTTTGGTGTCCATGACTAACAAATGAACCATACAAAGTAATGACCCGCTCCAAATACAGAGATAACAAAAAAAGAGATGACTTGGGCAGCGCCTAGCAACAAGAATATGTAGATTTTCAGTCCATTCATTTCCTTTCTTCACATTTAAAGATGTTTCAATGTGATCTACATCAAAGGAAAAAGGAAGGAAGACAAAGAAAAAGTACCCCAGATATTCATGGCATCACTAGCGTTAACTGTAAATGAAATGTTAAGATGGTTCGCCATTAAAACTTGATAGAGATACTCATGTTCCTCAGAGGATACATCATAACTACATCCAGGATACAAAATTCCTTTTGATCGGCAGCATCATTAACCTAGATTTAGATTAAAAGCATCAAAATAGTACTCCTCAGATGCTGGCGTGCCAACATGTCTCACTTGTAGATAATCAGAGTAGATTTAAAGTCTGCTAAACTCGTAACCTGACACTGTGAGTGTGATCACGTCAGCTCTCTGATGTTAACTTTTAGCTCCAAGCAAGAAGTAAACGCTGCACTTCAATCCATCTTCTCTGTCACAAGCGTCACAGTAAATCCTGAGTGTTGTTTTGCTGTTTTCCACCAGATCAATAATTGATAGTCAACATGCTCAGCTCCGAGAACTCATGATGGATGTTTATTGTTATATCTGTGATGGATCATTGGTCGCAGCCCTGCTGGTGAGCAATTAAAGCAATCACTAAATGTGACAGCACGGCCTGTGTCGTCGCTCCACGAACCGTGGCGCTGAGGAAGACTGCGGCCCACCCATGGGGGACTTACAGGGAGCTGGAGCTCAGTTTCCCCCCTCAGTTCATTCAGATGACTGGTCTCGACAGGCCGAGTTAAAAGTATTAGTCTCAGCTAAAAGCAGCATGTCCAGTCTCTGAGAGAGTGTAAAACCATGAACAATAAAAGTCCCATTTGTCATGGATCTTAGAATTATTAGCCCTGCAGCAGCAGCCGTTGGTTGTTGATCCATCATCGCAGAAGAAAAAGAGCTGAAGATTTGTGGACACCTGGAGAATTCAATAAAAATGACTCCTGCTGGGTCAGAACAAGCAAACTTGGCTGTTTTATTCAAGCAGATACAGTGGGGAAAATAAGCATTAAACGCATCAACTTTTTTTCTCATTACATTTATTTCAAAAGATGCAATTCAAACCAAATCTCTACCAGACATTGGTATTAACTCAAATAATCCACACATGAAAAGAAATCACAACGTTCAGGTCCATAAGTAATGCTTATGTGGAATTAAGTACGATAACACAGGAAAAAAGTATTGAACACCAGAAGCTTCTTGTATGTTTGAACTAATGGCCCACACTGCTCAGATGTGATTTTGGCCCATTCTTCTGCACAGATTGTCTTTAAATCTGGAATATTCTTTGGTGCCCTCTGGTGAACCCTTTTCTTTAGTTCTTTCCACAAATGTTCAATTGGATTTAAGTCAAGTGATTGACTAGGCCGTTCTAACAGATTGATTTTCTTTTTTTGAAACCATTTGAGAGTCAACTTTGCCGTGTGCTTTGGATGGTTGTCCTGCTGGAAGGTCCAGCCACGTCTCATCTTCATCATCCTGGTGGATGGCAGCAGATTCATATCAAGAATTTCCCCATACTTGGCTCCATTCATTGCTCCGTCAGTTATATGAAGTTTGCCAACACCATGAGATGAGAAACAACCCCATGCCATGATGCTTCCACCTCTAAACTTCACTGCTGGTGTAGTGTTTTTTGGCTGATGTGCAGAGCCATTTCTCCTCCAAACATGGTCTGTAGTATGACAGCCCAAAAGTTCAGTTTTGGTCTCATCTGACCAGACAACATTCTCCCAGTATTCTACAGGCTTGTCAAGATGCTGTTTAGCAAACTTTAAACCAGCTCCAACATGCCTTTTCTTGAGGAATGGAGTCTTGCGGGCTGAGCGTCCATAGAGGCCATGGCGGTGAAGTGCATTGTCTATTGTTTTCTCTGTAACAATTGTACCTGCTGCCTCCAAGTCTTTCTGGAGCACTTTCAGGGTGGTCCTTGGCTCGTTGAGTACTCTTCTGACTATCTTTCTGACTCCCTGGTCAGAAATCTTCAAGGAGCTCCTGTGCGTGGCCTGTTGATGGTAAGGTGGTGCTTCTTCCACTTGTGAATAATGGCCCCAATGGTGCTGACTGGAATATTCAGGTGCTTTGATATAAGTCTGTAACCACTTCCATTCTGATGCTGAGCAACAATCAGGTTGTGAATGTCTTCAGAGGACTCTTTGCCTTTACCCATCATGAGGTGTGTGGTATTTAACTGCTTGGTGAAAAAAACGTCCTTTTTTATAAGACCATCAATTTGCTCTAGCCCAGCTGATGTTGGTTTGCACTAATTGGAAGTTCAAGTAATAATTACTGACAGATTTCAGCTGGTATGGTGCATTTCCGTGCAAAAGTATACAGCATTTCCATGGTGTGTTCAAGATGTGAATGTTGTGATTTCTTTCCATGTGTGGATTATTTGAGTTAATACCAATGTCTGGTAGAAATTTCGTTTGAATTGCATCTTTGGAAATAAATGTAATGAGAAAAAAGTTGACGCTCTCATTACTTATTTTTCCTACTGTAATACAGAAAGGGAAATAAAGCAGCTGAAGGAACACTTGACAAGCTGAGAGGAGGTGGAACTAATCCTGTGGTCAGGGAGGGGGGCTCGGTCCATGGGGACGTCATTTAGAAGCGCACGCAAAAGGACAGACAGACTCCTGGGGAGCAAGAGGCTTTGAGACAGGTTTTGCAAACAGTCTGGAGGGCAGATGCTGTGACATTTGTTGTTGTTGGTGTAGTGCCGGAGCGTCATGTGCTTTCTCTGCTGTTGCATCATACGGCGTCCTCGTGATCAAACGGAACAACACCAGCACGTTCTGCCTTGATATGTCGGGGGTATAGAAGCTGCGACATCTTATATAAGCGTTAATTCTTTTTCTCTTCCCTCCCAGCGCCTCATCATTATCAAAGAATCAGGATCGCGTCAATTTAAATATGCATAAGAGACGGAAAGCGGCTCAGCCTGATTGATGGGACCACACTGAAACAGATACAATTAGACATAATTAAATCTTCCAAAGCCTACGCTGTTTGCCGATTACTCACTGGGAGATGATTCTATTTGCCGAGGGGCTTTGGTAATGTTGCACAAAACTCCCAGTCAAACAAAAGAAAGGCATAATCCCCCTCTTCTTATATTGTGGGCCATCCGTCTGAATTCCATCTAAAGCGCAAACAGATTTCAATAACAGCAAAACCAAATGGCAGGAACAAATTGACAACAGAGCAGAGGTGATAAATAATTCAACGACTTCTTGATAGGCGTTTATGTTTTTGTTTTTTCTCCAAAAAGCGCCCTCCTCCCTTGGGCCAGCTCCAGCCTTATTAGCGTTATTGCCGAGTTTGATAAAGTTTGGGATTCACGCGCCCCCTGGGAGCTTGCGTTGACCTTGCCAAATGTGCAAGAAAAACCGAGCTGACTCTGAGAATTCTTTGGAGCAGGGTGTTTGGACATTCATGTATTCATCTCCAGAGGAGTTCAGATGCTGAGATGCTGGAGGAAAAGACTTCATGCAGGGAACAGACAGTGCCTGGCTGGTGCTCATTCTAATCCAATGCAACTAAAAAAAAAAAAAAGAGAGAGTAAACAAGCTGGAAGAAAAAGCCCAATGCTTCTAACAACACCACTCAAAACACAACAGGCACCAAGAGGTAAAGAAAAAAAACCAAGAGGCTGAGCTGAGAGCTTCAGAGCTGTGTTTTTTGAGGTCTCCCCAGGTCAGATTTCTCAGGAAAAGTGTGACTTTCTGTGGCAATAAATCAAAACCTGAACCGAGCCATGGTGCACGGTGTAGCACAGAGCAGAGGTAGTTCCACCAAGGGATACCTGGGGAGACTGTAGAGCAGCTAAACTTCTAACTTTACTTTGACATTAGAGAAATTAAATCTGTTGCAACACAAGAAGATTATAGAAAGGTGGTGTACCATAAAATGAGGAAAAGTCTGCAACTGAAACTTTAACCAAAAAGTCCTGAGTGCATTTTTTAAAATGTGCAAAGACACCGGCCCTCATTTATCAAACATGCGTACACCAGAAAAATGGGTGTACGCTCCTTTCCAAGCACGAATCGGCATTTATCAATCTGAACGTCAAATCCCATGCCAGTGCCAGGTCTGAGTTCGTGTACGCAAGTTTCATGTCAGTGGGGAGTGTGGTACAGCGAGGGAAATCTGTCTGTGGAGGAGAATTATTAGATAATGAGCACAAAACGTTTTCAGACACAAAAACTGACGTTTGTGGGTTCGGCCAGCTGAACCTTAAATATCTAGGCCCTGGTACGCATGTTTCATAAATCACATGGAAATATTGCTGTAAGCTCATTTTTACACCCAGATTAGCACCAAATGAGGGTCACTGTGTTTGACCGATCTGGATAGGACAAATCAAAGCTGATGTTCCCCAAGTTGTGTTCAGTTCTCCCAAAACTGGGACAGGTCCCCAAATTCCTGACCCGTACCACACCACTTTTTGGTACCCTTCTGTTGGGACATGCTAATAAAACCCCATAAAGTGGAGTTAAAAACACTTCAGTCCATTGGTGGTAGAAAGAATTGTCACTTCCTGTGGTAAAATGGTTATAAAGAACACATAGCCCTTGACTTGGGGAAGATAACTTCCTTTATGTTTGGAAAATTGTGTCACCAAACAGCGTAAAACTGTTGTCCAAACAAAACTGTCATATTTGTCTTCTTGGCTTCTTCAGTTGGCTTTGATCCAACCTGTACCAAACTGTACTGTTCCAAACAGGACCACTTGTTGGGAACAGGGCTTTAGTGTTTGGTGTGAGTGCTAGTACCATCACCAAGCTCCGTTTAACAGGGAATGTTGGAGACTGACGGGATTGAGGCGTCCCAAGACAATGACACCCAAAGAAGAACATTTCTTCATCCTGATAGTACTTAGGAACTGGACATCGTCTTCTACAGGTTTGCAGTAAAGGTTTGCAGGACGATGTCAGCAGCTCTATGCCCAGACACTCTGAAATGGATTCCATGCAGCCAGTCTCTGGGCTCATAGTTCATCAAATAAAGACTTGGATAGATTAAAGTTAGTCCAAAACAGCACTGCACTGTGACAGAAGAGCCAATATCCCAAATGTGATTTCCCTTTTTTTTTTTTTTTTTTTTTTGCGTAGAAATATTTCATTGTCCCAAATGCCAAATTTGGGATTTGTTGGGATTGGGATTTGTTTAATCAATCGTTTCTGGCAGTAGTGTTCATGTTTTCAATACTTGGCATGCTTCACAAAGTTGTTTTGCTCTTCTACCCTCTTACACTGACTAAAGACAATGTACTGTTTTGTATCAAGGAATGAGGATGTGGAATGATCGCCCATCAGAAATCACTAGACTTATAAGGAATCTGTTTTATCGCAAGATTAAAGAAATATCCAGTCTCTGACACTGATTTTTTTTTATATAGATTTGTAATAGGTTTTATATTAGTGCTCTTGAATTTGTAATTGCTTGTTATTATACTGCTATGCATTTCCATTTTTCTGGTCTTTCTCCGTTCCATTTTGGACTGTTCTTTTTAGGATTTAATTTGTGTGGATTTTTGATTTACGTTTGGATGAGTGGACCCCAGGAAGAGTAGTCCCTACTCAAGTTGTGACTAATGGGAATCCAAATAAACAATAAAACAATTAATCTTCTAATTCAGAACTCGTCCAACACAGAGTGACCCAACACAACAATGGTGGGAGTCCACCCCACACATTACTGAGGATGGTTAAACCCTTATCACCCAAGTAGCATATAAGCCACATGTAGAGTCTGAGATGATGCCCTGAAAGCTCATCTTCCCTTCTTTCAGGAACTATTTTTTTTCTCTTGCACCATTAGTCTAAGAGTTACGGTAATGAGAACTGCTTGCATCAACTATTGCCTGTGATTGAAATGCCGTTTCACAGGGATTACCGTAATACCAAGCTTGTCTTTTCTTCTTCAAGGAGCTGTTTAAATTTTTTTCCTTGCCCAAACAGTTGAGGAGTTACGATAATTTAAAGAACACTTATTTGATAGGGGTTTTAAAGCGTTAGAAGAATGAATTGTTAAATTTTTGAGTAAATCTATGAGTTAATAGCAGAATAAGCTGTTTGGCATTGGCGGAGAAGATTGGCTTCATTTAAAGGGTAAATAAACAGGCTTTACTGCGGTATAGGAAATGATCTACCAAACACAGATTTAATCATTTCATGACTTTTATCAGGTCACACATCCTGTTTGCATTCACAGCAGAAGTGATGGTTGAATGTTAGATCCTCAGAGTGAATCCACACCTTGATTAATTCATTTAAGTAAACACTCTATTCCATCAGATGAGCAAGGTGGGAAGCCTGTTCTGTTTAATTTAAGCTTGTTTCTAAGGATCAAACATTTATCACCGTTCAGACGTGCCTGCTCCTCTCTTCAGATCACCTTCCCCTCCTCACGCCCTCCAGCCTGGAGGCCGTGCTGCTCCAAATCTCCTCAGTCAGCAAACATCACACTCTCGCTCTGAGACTATCTGCGACTATCAGACTGTTTTTAACCTCTGCTCCCGTTGAGGAGCATTTATTCCGAACAAGCCCTCCAAGCTGTCTTCTGCGGCACTCGGGGAAACTGCCACCACTAATCAGGAGACAAGCACTGTGAGGACGGCACCGCTTCCTGCTGCCCCTGTGGATGCGAGACACAGACACTGTTTTCATGTGAGTGTGTCCATGGCTTCCCTGTGAGTGCATACATGAAGAAATACTTCGTGTGTGAGGAGTCAAAGGGAGGGAGAAAATCTGAAGTGTGCTAATCAGATGGGCTCATTGAAATGCAAGAGAGCCGAGGCTTTTTCCCTTCTCGATATGCAATCTTTATTGCATACACTGAGCGGGATTATTGCCGCCCTATGGAGCTCAAATAGTTTTTACCTGCCTTTACAGCTAGCCTGTTTTCAAAGCAGGCCCAGAGTAGTGCTCAGACCTGTTTAGAGTGCAGGTCTATTGTTGATGGCAATTTAGCAGGAGGCGATTAAAGCAAGCCCTGACACAAATTAAAGTCAGAGTCTATTGTTGATTGTATTTTGACTTCTAACAAGGCGCATGCTTCTTCTGGCCGGGGCGTTTTCATTAAGTCTGTTTCTGAACAGGATGGAAATGGAGGCGAAAGTCTTTAACACTCGGCCGCATAATTGACTGGAAAAGAGCCGAACGTTTAAGAGTTGTCCCTTGGCCCCCCCCAGACCAAATATCTTTCTGCAATGCCTAGTAATTAAGAAACACTGATTGCCGTTTTAATGACTTCCTCCCAGAGCTCGATATATTGGCGCTGTGTGTGAGGTTAGCTGTGTGTGTGGGTGTGTGAAACGGCCGCCCTGTGTGACAGGCTCTCTGGGGAGTCGAGGTGTCATTCTCATCCCATTATCAGGCAGGATCCCTTTCATTTGCTGCTCCCACACCAACACACACACACACACACACACACACACACACACACACACACACACACACACACACACACACACACACACACTTTATCCCTAGTGCCACAAGCATCCCTGGGGAGCAGGGGTCTGCAACCTTTACTTCCATAGGAGCCACATTTTGCCTCAGCTCACCTGCAATAAAGTCATACCAGAGCCACAAAATCTACTTTATCTTCACAATGAAGTCAAAGTGGGATAAAGTGTATAAAAGTCTGTACAGTAGTTGAAATCAAATGAATAATTATCAAAACATTTTTTTTTTATTAAATTCATAGGTTGTACCTGTATTGTTTTTTAATTCTTTTTTGAAAATTTTAATTAAATTTGCAAATTCACATTTTGAAAACTTTTTTTGCAAATATTTTTTTTAATTTAAAATGCAAATACGAAATTAAACAAAAAAAAAAAACAAACAAAAACAAAACAAAACAAAAAAAAAAAAAAACAGAAAAAAGCAGAACAATTAAAGATCTGTAAACCTTAGAGAATTTTGTTGGAATTCAAAATATTTGCAGGAATAAAAAAAATCTAAATGTTTTCAAAATTTAATAAATGTAACACTTTTTGAAATGTAAAAAAAAAATTAAAGATTTTTTTTTAAATTAAAATGCAGAAATGTGATTAAAGTGAAAAAAATTGCAGAAAAATGAAAGATTGTGAAAATTGAAAAAGAATGAGCACAATTTTTTTTTAGGAATTCAATGTTTGCAAAAATAAAAAAAATTAAATACTTTCAAAGTTTAAAGGAAGCACTTTTGAATTTTCCAAAAACCTGAAAAAAAAAATCAAAAAGCTTGCAACAATCTCAAAGTTTAAAAAATGTATTCAATGTTTTTTTTTAATTATATGGCAAATATGAAATAAACTGTTAAAAAAATGGCAGAAAAATTAAAAATTTGAAAATTCAAAAAAGCTAAATATTGTTGAAATTCAAAATTTGCAAAAATACAAATGTTTTCAAATTTAAAAAAACTAAGCATTTTCTTGAAAATTCAAAAATGTGTTTAAAAAAAGGAAAAAAAAGAAAAGCAAAATAAATGCAAAAATTCACCCCAAGAAATTTAAAAAATTGCAAAAAAAAAAAAAAAAAGATTTTTTTTCTTAAATTGTCATTTTTTGAAATACTTGAATTTGGTAATGTATTTATAATTTCGCTTATCTTATTTTTTGTTGTTTTCCTCATGTCTTGCTACACATCAATAATGTATAATGAACTGTCACATTTGCAGTTAAATGAATCCATCCGTGCAGAATTAAAATCTGTATTTTCTTCCAGATTAGTCTTTTTGTAGATGTAGTTATTTTCCCAGGGCTGTAAAACTCGAGGTTTGCCACAGGTGCATGGAAAGTTGGTGGGCTGTTGATGTTGTAGGAGGTGAAGTAGAGCAGTGGCAGGCTCTATTGACAGATGGGATGAATGTTTAGTTCAACAAAATGTTAAGCATGATTTTATTAGAGTGTCAGTGTCTTTAATCATCGACACATTTTCTATAAGAAAAATAAATATTCTTCATTTCAGTAATATTTGTTGAAGCAAGGAGCAACTGCCAAGGAGTCAAAGAGCTGCAGGTTGTAGACCCTTGGTCTAAGGCCTTTATTAAGATCAGTGCAGAGAGGATGCAGGACCAATCCAGTGTTTCCTCACCTTTTATGATGTAGCAAACAGTCGTCTATTTTTAAGTGTGAGAGTCTAAAAACTGTGAAACCTGACTCCAACTAGGACACCTCTGGGTGCTGAGCAAGTGCAACTTCCAGATGCAACACCACTGTGTCTGATAATTGCTGTCAGACCTGCAACCTCACTTTTGTAACACTGCAAGTAATTGTGCTAAGCTCCAAACTCAGGAGGTAACACAGACCCAGCTCTCAGGTTGAGTTTGCTACTGTAAATGTTTGGGAGTCTTTGCAGCTTAATTCACAATATTTTCACCACACAATGAAGCTCATTTTCCCAACCTGTCTACACTTTCTGTACATCCACCCCTGCAAACATCCTCCACCTTCCTGTGCTCAGAGTTTACATTCTACAGCAAAAGTAGTAACACCACAACAGAACAGAGAAAAACGCCAACTTTACACAAAGCCGACTGTCAGAAAACCCCCACACTTACAAGACAACAGACTGTTTTCCAAGTGAGAGGAAAAACATCACAGAAATCTCTCTTCACACCACAGATGCCACCACAAGCGAGAGAAAATAACTCTTGTGTGGTTTACCAGCTCAAATATTTCTCCTTCAACATGAAACGCACCAAAATAGATAAAAGAGGCACTCGAACGAGCGCTGAGTTTGTGTTTCAAATTGCCAGTAACACACATCTCAGATCAGCCCTCGCTTTGACGTCTCATTGTACGACAAGCAGAGGAGGAAAGAAGTGTTTTCAGCCTAAAGTGGAGCCACTGGCCTCTAAATAACACCGGATCTTTCTCTCATAAGAAGAAACTTTGTAGCTTCGTCTGAAAAGGAATGGAAGTGAACAGAAAGGAATGTGGTGGAGGAGGGTCACAGGAATCGGACAGAGGCAACAACAGAAGAGATGTTCACAACTTGACAGCAGCAGGAAGAGACAGGAATGAATAAATGAATCAGTTTGAAACTTTTCCAGGCTCCCCCTGGTGGCTGGCTGCAGTATAGGTCCAAAAATCCATCTCCCCAGTCATTCCAGATGGGCTGTGGTCAAACTTTAAAAAATTGATACACCTGGTAGGAATGTTTCTCTTGTCTGATTGTTGTGGTAATTTGAAGATATAATTTGTCTGCCTTGTATTCAGGTCCTCTTTTTTCTTTAAAGTTTCATTTTCATTAGCTATAAGAGGTTAAAACCAAGGTTTTACGTCACGTGTAACGATGATTGACAGCTGCCGTTCTTGTGTATTTTTTTTTCAGGGATTGTAAAATGTGTCAGGAGGTAGAGTCAAGAAGTGATTAGACTCTGGAAAGAAAAAAATATTTGTCACCCGGCTCCGCTCAGGTTCTCGCATAGCCTCCACTGCGCAGATTCTGGGAAACAATGGCGGCGCCTTGACATGAATGACAGGGGTCACAAGACTTGTTGAAACTAATAAAAGGAAATCTGCACCTCATTACAAAACACAAGCTAAAAGGTGGAGTGGAGACTTCACAAACCACAGCCACCCACTATGGTCTGGTTTCACAGACAAGACTTCAGCCAAGTCCAAGACTATGGCTGTATTTAGACCAGAAAAGTCCTTTGGTCCACTTGTTTGGTCCGGACCAAAGGTGGACTTTATTTTTTTCGTTTGGTGCGGTTCGTATTCAGATTGTACTTTTTGCAAGTGGACTATATTCTGTAAACACATCCATGTGTGTGACGATCAGTGCTCTCATTGGACAGCACTGACAAAGGGCGGCACACAGAATACAGACCCGGAAATGGAGGTAAACATGTGTTTGTGCTCTTATTAGAGCTGAAAAATCATTTTCAGTTTCAAGAGCAGCTCCTTCAAAGCAGCTTAACAACACCGTTTACAATTTAGGAACAGGAAGACGAGTGATCGCAGCAAGGAGACGCTATGCTCTGCGTGTCCTGACCCACAACATGCTAGCAACAGCGTGGCTAAACATTAGACGGAGGATCAGGTATGAACCAAAGACGGTTAGGTTACGGTGGCTTTATAGGCCCAAAAGGCGCATGTATCCTGTTGTTAGTTCGGATGGTTCTTGGTTTGTATTCAGACCTGCACCGGAGAACCGCGAACCACACCAGAGTTCATTTGGAAGCGAACCGAGACCACCTCAGAAAGTGGGTCTGGTCCAGTTGTTTGGTTCGCACCAGGGTTCGTTTGTGTCTATTCACACCTGCATGAAAAGTCTGCACCAGCGTGGGAAACGAACCCTGGTCCGTTTAAAGTGGACCAAACAGTCCAGGTCTGAATACGCCCTTAAATGCAGTTTGAGCGGTCTTAACTTTAAATCACTGCACAGATTAATCTTAAAATAGTCATAGATTCTGTCTGTTCTGGATTAAACAAAGCCAATTGCAAGACGGTGTATTAGAGCTACTCCAGGATTAAATTGAAGTTAATATTTATCCTACGGAGAGGCAGATTTAACTCCAGCTTAGAGCCCTTAGTTCCCTTGATTTGTGAAAGGGGGCACACAAATGGTTTGGGAGTGGCATGGAGTATTTGGAATATCAGTTTGATGAAATTAGTTTCCAAGACCACTTTCGTATGTACGAAGAAGACATATTGGAGATAATCACTTTGCTTGAGCCTAGACTTTCCTCAGTGTCTCAAGAAGAAGGCCTCTTCCCAGTTCTCTCCAAATTCTGATCACTTTGAGGTTCTTGGCATCCAAAGCGCTCCTCTTGTGTCCAATGGTAACAGTATGGCCTTTACTTTCAATGACAGCATGATTTCCCACAATTTGTTTAAGTAGAGTTTTTTCTAACTCAGTAAAGTTCTTTAAACACATTCTTCTGGCTTCACTCATGTTTGGTGTCAAAACTCCCTTCAGCAAAGCTGCCCTCAATTCCAATCCAGGTTTTTATAATCACCGTCAGGCTAATGGGCTGTGCTTCCACTTAGGCTGATAAGAATTGACACAGGTGTTGTCACTTAAGCTTACTCCAGGACGTCATTATCTGGGACCAACTAAAACAAATGCAAGCCGTGCTCATGCAAGCTACTTAAATGACCCAGCTTTACTCGTCTGACTTAGGCCTACTCCTGGTTTAACATAAGCCTTGATTGTGGAACCGGGCCTAAATCTGCTAAAAGAGTATCAAACAGAAAGAAAAAGGCCTCAAACAAAAGTAGAGCTGCTTGGTGGGGAGATAACTGTGCAAAAAGAAAATCTCCTCAGAGATCAACTCTCAAATCTCTTATAAATGCCCTCTTTCCTCCAACACATACACACACACGCGCTCCCAAACACTCATCACACAAACCAAGAGAAACCAACTGAAGGTGTTGGCTCTCTGGTGTCACACACCCAACTGAGGGAAAGAGCCTCCTTTTATAGACTCCCCAGGCTGATGAGCAGCAGCTGGGAGCACTGAGGACAGGTGAGCTGAGTGAGAGCTCGTTAGGAGAGCAGGAGGTCACAAAACACCTCCATCTGTAACAGTTTGCATCTCTAAACAAACATGTCGACAGACCTCAATACTCAAATCTTTCTCTTCAGCCATGTCCACATGTAACCAGGTATTTTTAGTAACCCCCCTTATTTGTTTTAAAAAATCTGCCGATAAGTGCCGCTTGAGGCGTGCCTATCTCAGATTTGGCAATGTTTTCCAGAGATAAAACGCGCGCCAGCCAATCAGAATGAGCCCCCATCATTCAGCTGTGACATTTGAGAACAGAAAACTATGTTTACTGGCGTCTACACAAAACAATGAAACTGGAGTTTTACAAAAGCTTTAGTTGGCAACTCACATACACAAAAATAAAAAAAAGCTTGTTTTCACAGGTGAATGAACTTATATATAGCCTGGTATAAAAAACTAGTTCTGACTGAATAGATAATTTCACAATAAGTTTAAAGAGTGAATTCTTTTCTGAATCAGCAGTTTTTTTTTGTATTTTATTTTATTTTTTTAAATTATTTTATCTTTATTTTTATTTATTTATTTATTTTTTTTTAAATAATTTCATGATCAGCACACACTGTTCAAAGATATATATTTTTTTTAACTCAGCAGTTTAATTTTTTTTATATTTTTTTTATTTCAATTTTATTTTCTAAATTTCACGATCAGCACTGTTCAAAGGGTGAATTTTTTTCTGACTCAGCAGTTTATTTATTTATTTTTTAAAATAATTTCATGATCAGCACACACTGTTCAAAGGGTGAATTTCATTCTGACTCAGCAGTTTATTTATTTATTTTTTAAAATAATTTCATGATCAGCACACACTGTTCAAAGGGTGAATTTCATTCTGACTCAGCAGTTTATTTATTTATTTTTTAAAATAATTTCATGATCAGCACACACTGTTCAAAGAGAAGTTTTTTTTAACTCAGCAGTTTAATTCAAAAAAAAAAAAAAATATTTCAATTTCATTTTCTAAATTTCACGATCAGCACTGTTCAAAGGGTGAATTTTTTTCTGACTCAGCAGTTTATTTATTTATTTATTTATTTAATTTAGATAATTTCATGATCAGCACACACTGTTCAAAGAGTAAATTCTTTTTGACTCAGCAGTTTATTTTATTTTATTTAGGTTTAATTTTTTAATTAATTTTTCTGGATAATTTTGCAATCAGCACTGTTCTAAGGGTGAATTGTTTTCTGACTCATCAGTTTATTTTTTTTATAAATAAATAATTTTTTTAAAGATAATTTCTCGATCAGCACACACTGTTTGAGGAGTAAATTCTTTTCTGACTCAGCAGTTTATTTATTTATTTATTTTTTTAAATTGTTTTTAGATAATTTAATGATCAGCACACACTGTTTCGGAGAGTAAATTCTTTTTTGACTCAGCAGTTTATTTATTTAATTTTTTTTAGATAATTTCACAATCAGCACACACTGTTCTTAGGGTGAATTCTTTTTTCTGACTCAGCAGCTTAGAAGACATTGAGATTGTGAGTTTGCCCAATCAGAGGCTCAGCTCAGCTCACGTCAACAGACAGGTAATGTCAGGGAGACTACATCCATTTATTATGCATTGTATGGGTCAAACCTCCTCCCTCCATCATTACATACTGATGAAATTAAAGCTCACATCAGCAAACTACTTCTGACCAAGGAAAATGTTCTCCAGTAGGGGGCTATGTGAGGAAAACGTGACAGGATGTTTTTATGGCAGGATCAGGATCTGGATCTTATCATATTCAGACTATTTTGACCTGAAGACAACATCTTCAGCCTCAGATATTTCTTATCCTGCTTCATTTCATTGGATTAATCTAGTTTTGTGTCCTCTGATGTGTTTTTTGACCGCTCACATTTTCACATCCTGATAAACCCTTTCATTAAATGACGTCGTCTGTAAGAGTTTTTGAGTTTCTGCAGAATGTACATAGTTTAGATTTACACAAGTAGCCTCAGCACAGTACAAATGGAGTTTATTGAGATGTTAATAAATGTCTTTGATTCGAGACCTTGACTAAAAATGTAAATGTACACATCATTTAGAAAAAGATTCATTTCAGTGAGATCAGTGAGAGTGAAAGACTTGTCTGTGGCTCTGTTTTTCAGATGTTCCCTGAAGCTTTTTTTTGTGTTTTTTTATTAAATAACAGCGTCCTCCTCTTAAACAGCCGGTGACACAGAGGTGGAGGATTATGCGTCTCTTCCTCTGTATCCATGCTGTCACTAAATCAGCCCAGCTTAAACTGCTCCCGTCTCTGGACTAGCAGGAGGTATTTATCCCTTCAGCAGAGAGAACAGCACTAACAGTCCTCACACAGGTTGTGTTCCTCCTCTGCTCGGTACATTACATTAGCCCTGATGAGCCGGGGAGCAGGGAGCAGCCGCAGAGGAGGCGCCGCTTGGATCAGGAACACTTTACAGAAATTATCTGCCACTGTTTTACTTTCATTATCGCACCTCCATCGCTCCTTGTTTGCTGGGGAGCGCTGTGTGCCGAGCTGTGGAGTCGGCTTATTCAAATAAATGTGCAGCTGAGGCAGATGATGCTGCAGCTCGGCTGACAAAATTAACTGCCTCCTGTAGTCCAACGTCTAACCTCATCACAGAGTTAATGAAATACACCTCACTGTCTGTCAGCTCTCCTGTTGGGGGGCTTTTTGAGGATCTCATGAGCAAGGGTGGTGCAAATTTACCCCAACTTCGAGAGCGATTGTTGGATTTGTGCTGACCACAGCTGAGGAAAACATAAAGATACTTCAAGAACAAACAGAACAACAAACATCTTTAAAAATGTCACAACAGGAAGTATAAAACACTTTATTGCAGAGCACAAAGCTGCAGAAATACAGCGTTAGAAACGAGCTGTAACGTTAGAACCACATGCAGCTAAAGTGGATTTACAGTACAGGAACGCTCCACCAACACTGGAGCAGTAGCGTGAATTTAAAGCTAAGGATAAATCCAGCTGTATCTTCACAAAACAGGACTCAGAATGGAAGAGAAATAATTTTATAGCACATTAACAGAGGACACTGCTCAGCACTGCAAGGAGGAGATCAAAAGCCCCAGAGCTCCATAAAACACACAATATGAAAAAACAAGAGAGGAGGACCCAAATGCAGATGTAACAGAAAAGTATAATAAACTTTTATTTTATATGCTTTTTTTTATGAGGTGGACCCCCCTTTTGCCTTCAGAACTGCCTTAATCCTTGATGTCATAGATTCAACAAGGTCCTGGAAACATTCCTCAGAGAGTTTGGTCCATATTGACATGATAGCATCACACAGTTGCTGCAGATTTGTCGGCTGAACATCCATGATGAGAGTCTCCCGTTCCACCACATCCCAAAGGTGCTCTATTGGATTGAGATCTGGGGACTGTGGAGGACATTTGAGTACAGGGAACTCATTGTCATGTTGAAGAAAGCAGTCTGAGATGATTCCAGCTTTATGACATGGAGCGTTATCCTGCTGGAAGTAGCCATCAGAAGATGGGTACACTGTGCTCATAAAGGGATGGACATGGTCAGCAACAATACTCAGGTAGGCTGTGGACTTTAAACCATGCTCAGTTGGTACTAAGGGGCCCAAAGTGAGCCAAGAAAATATCCCCCACACCATTACACCAGCAGCAGCAGCAGCCTGAACCGTTGATACAAGACAGGATGGATCCATGCTTTCATGTTGTTGACGCCAAATTCTGACCCTACCATCTGAATGTGGAGCAGAAATCCAGACTCATCAGACCAGACGTTTTTCCAATCTTCTATTGTCCAGTTTTGGTGTTGCTGTGTGAATTGTAGCCTCAGTTTCCTGTTCTTAGCTGACAGGAGGGTCACCCGGTGTGGTCTTCTGCTGCTGTAGCACATCTGCCTCAAGGTTGGACGTGTTGTGTGTTCAGAGATGCTCTTCTGCAGACCTTGGTTGTAACCAGTGGTTATTTGAGTTACTGTTGTCTTTCTATCAGCTCCAACCAGTCTGTCCATTCTCCTCTGACCTCTGGCATCAACAAGGCATTTTGTCCCACAGAACTGCTGCTCACTGGATATTTTCTCTTTTAGGGACCATTCTCTGTAAACCCTAGAGATGGTTGTGCGTGTCCTAGTTGCCACAAGTAATATTCCAAACAGGTATCCGTCTTTGTTTTGAATATTCTATTGTGTTAAATTTCCCAGATAGAGCACTTGGCATGTTTTCGGAATTTTATAACCCAAGATTGTTTTAATTTCTTTTCCACACGTCATCCCAGTAATGCCATCAGCAAGTAAACAAAATCTGCCAATGGAACAAGAGAAAAGTTACTTGTTTTCAGAATTTTTTCCAGTTTCAAGCAAATTTTCTTGCGAATTTCTCTTGTTCCATTGGCAGTTTTTTTTTACTTGTTACAAGTAATTCAGACCTCATTTTGTCTTGAAACAACTCGAAACAATACACTTTTCTGGGCTGATAGTTGATTGTGGTTCATATTGAGTATAACAAGACAATTTTCACTTCAAATAACACAAAACCACTTGATAAGATTTCATTTTTTTGCAGTGTGTCTGTAACTTTGTTTTTTTGCTGCTTCCTGTCTTGGCCAGGTTTTTCTTGAAAAAGAGGTTATTAGCCTCAATGGGACCAACCTGGTTAAATAAAAATAAAATAAATATTTTAAGGGTTTTTTTTGGCTGTGTTCCCTCTAATCTGATGGAAATTTGGCGAGCTAGTCAGGTAAGTTCTTCTCCACACGGCTCCTGGTGACCTCGTGGGCAATGACAAAGCATTAGGTACATTTTAGAAAAATATGAGTGCCTTGGATTGGAGTGTCTTTCAGCCATGTGTGTAAATTAAAGCAGAAGAAACCTTGAACACAAAAAGATTTTCTTTCTAAAAAAGCTGCTATTCAAGATACAAAAGCTAGCAGAAGTTAGTGACAGAGATAAAAAAAAAAAGTCTTACATTTGTCATTTGGCAACAAAACAATTAAAATCCACTCCCTAATGTCCTCTGTATATTCTGGGTGTGTAAATTATCCGCTAACATCCACCAAAGCAACTTTAAAGAGGAAAATATGTCGGAGCTGTGTTTACAGCTTGTTCTGCAGCATCCAGCGGGAATAAAACCCCTCAATGAAAAAAAGGAAAAAATTATCATAAAACAAATCAGGTCTAATGGCTTCTGTCACAGTGTTACATGATTATGGGACCAGGTCACAACTGTTCAGCTGTAACAGCATCTCTGTAAAAATGGAGTAGGTTTAGGTGTAGCTGATTTAAACCAAATCTCTTCAAAGGTATATAAAGAGGGTCGTAAAGTATTAATCTACGATGTAACCAGTAAACACAGCTGTCGAATAAATGTAGCGGAGCAAATAGTTCAATACATCTCTCTGAAATGTAGAGGAGGGGAGTCTGTCGTTGGATAAAATGGAAATAGTAAAGAAGAGGCGGGTGAAAGGATCCAAAATCTTTTTGTTTTCAGTTTTTGGACAGAGTATGATATGAGAAAAAGAGAAAATGATCAGTTCAGCTCTGCTCATATTTGTGTCTGAAGTGAAGAGAAAGAAGATCCAAGTCCCTTTGGGTTCAGATCTCAGTACTTTGCAGCTCTTAACTGAAATTTTTTTAGTTCTCTTCTTTGTTTGTCAGTTTAGACGTCTGCTTTATTTTACAGATAGACTTACGTGAAGTTTCATGCAAAAACACTAAATCTGATGCATTTATTTTTCTATTCATTACAAAAAAATTGAAGTATGAGAAAAATTGAACAAACATTCCCAGGAACTATGTGGTTCATGCGGCCCATTTTTTTCTGCATTTCCACAGACAGGGTTCCTACAACTTGAGGCAAGTTAAGACTTTTTAATGCCATCAGAAATTAAATTTAAGACCAACATCACAAAAACACAAAATGGAAGAAACACCACACAGGGTTAGGGACAATTAATAGAGTCCCAGCTGTAACCACATCAGTGTTTCATGGTTCCACTATCGTGATTGCGTGATTTTATCACAAAAGTAAATTGCTTAAAAAAAATGTAAATTTAAATTGCTTTAAAAAAAAAAAAAAGGATTTATTTTGAGATTTCTTGGACTATTTACAATCATACTAACACAAGACTCTTAAAAGCTAATTTAAGACATTTTAAGGCTATGTAAGGCCTTGTTTTTAGATTCATGAATTCACTGCCTTTTTACACTTTTTAAGGATTCATGCTAACCCTAAAAGATCGGGATACAGTATCTAAATCAGGTCAGCGACATATGGAAAAAAAAAAAAAAAAATGCAGTATACTGCCAGACCAGTAGAGGGCAGTAAGACAACAATGAATGCCATTCAGCAGAAATGACACCACAGGGGCAGCGCTCCTTGCTCATTAGTGGGTGTGTCTTAAAGCGATAATTTGAAGCCTCCTTTCTCCTCTCTCCTCCACTGCACAGGAAGTACTTTCTAAGTCGCTATTTTGAAGACTGTCCCAAATCGATAATGTACTCAGAGGAGGGAGGAGACTGATCAGAGGAGCTGTGATCAAGGAAACGAGAGCTGGCTTTGTGGAAGTCTTTTCACCGAGAGACACACCCCCATATGGAATATCATTCACTGATTGGACGCTGCAGTGGCTCAGACTTCTCCACATGAAACTTCACAAACACAACGGAGTTTAATGAAAAAGAAAAGACGAGCTGAAAACAGGCACTGAGGATCGTTCAGAAACGGATCAGAAATCTGGTAATAAAGTGTTTGTTGTGAGTTTAAAGCACAAAATCCTGAACACAACCATCATCAAAGCAATATAACAGAGGATTAATGCAGAAAACTGAAATCAAATAATAATATCCTCCTGAGACAGATGTGCTCTAGATAAAGGCTAAATAACTAGTAATCTAAAAATGACACATTTTACCGGTAAAGTGATCTGTGAGCTTCTTAACAGCTCACAGAATAAACAGAGAGCAGGTTTTCTTCATGGTAACGTGTTTGTTAAACAGGTTTAAACTTTTATTGTTTTATCAGAGTCATTACAGCGCACATGCCCAGACGCATAAACAGCTGTTAGAGCTGACTGACAGATGATCCAGAGGTGATCAGCTGATGTCGTCATCGCTGAAACACGTCATTTCATGTGACGTCTCATTGCTCTAAAAACCTATCTCCTCCATCCTCTCTCCTCTCTTCATTTCCTTGTGTCTCTCCATCATCTTTGGTGGGAGGGACTAAGGTGCTAGTGATCGACACAAGTGGAGGAAGGAAGGAAGGAAGGAACTCAATGAGGAATGGCGAGTGTGTGGGACGAAGTGGATGCTGTGTCACTGGTCGAAATGGCTTAGATCAGCAGAACAACGGGACTGCTACGCCCTCTTAAGCATGAAAATATCAGAGTTTGACCGGTGTTGCGGCTTAAAAAATGAGTCAGTTGAGTGACGACTTTCAGTGCAATGTATCCTTCTCAAACAGCTTTAGATCATCATTAAATCCTGATCTGATGGAGGTTATGACACTTATATCAAACCAAATTCGAGTTTTTCCAGAGGACTTCTTCTGTGTTCGAACAGCTGTTATAAACTGGATCCACTGACATGTTCATCTGAAGGTCTCCACTTTATAGGGTCACTCTAAACTGTAACACTGGGAGCTGACAGAGACACATTCACACTATCAGGCTCAAAGAAGACCATTGGTTGGGGGGTACTAAACCAAGTCCCCTTAATTTAGACCCTAAAACTGATGGTTGAGAAGCAAAATCCATGAAATTACTGAATATGAGTGATTAGGCTGGTGTTTTGGATGATGTTACCAGAATCCAAACTTACTTTCCAGAGTGGGATTTTATTGCTAACCAGAACTTTTGGAGGAAAAAAAAAATGGAGAAGGTTTTACCCCTTAAACATGTTGAACATTTATTAAAGTATGATGTAGAAAAGTGACAAAGACTGAAAGTGAATCTGAGTGAATCCCTTTCCTTCTGCTCTGAGCTCGTCTGTGAGAAACCGGTGAGCTCGTTGGTTTCTTCCACACGTCAAGGAGAGATTGAGTTGCTGTCTAAAGAAGTCAGATGTCAAAAGTTTGGGTTGGCAGAGGAGGATTCTGGGTTTGCACCATTTCCCTTGTAGTGTTTCAGTCTTATCATCATTAGTGTCGGAGGTTATTTGCCCCTGAGTCAAACAAAAGAACACTCTTTCCCCAGAAGAACGCTCTCTTCGCTTCACATGAGAGCAAACTGAGACGACAGCTCAACATACCCGACTGCTGGAGTGTTACTACCCTAAAGCAAAGTTTGCACTGAGCTCCATTCATCTCCGCTCCATGCTTGAAGAGGCTTCTCGCTACGAGATCTATTAGGACAGGTTAGCATCATAGTCAGAGCGTTTTTTCCAGTCCCCCCGGAGAGTGAGTGGTTGTGCTGTATCACCACTGAATCATGTATCCTCCACGAGCACTAAGAAAGGCGTTTATGTCATTTCGGAGCGCTGCGTGCCTCAAGGCTAGCTGAAAGTGTAATTTGCCAGGATCCTAACAGGATTCTCCTCGGCTATCTGCGGATTCTCAGGGGAGCCAGGAGTCCTGTGAGTCTGATTTATCGCTGTATAATGTCGGCGTTTTTTCTTTAAACAAGACCGACCTCTGCAACACTTGTCCTCTATCTATCTGGGTCACGCTGATAAGCTTGATCTGCTCTTTGTGCATCCAAGGAAAGGGAGGAGTGGAAGTTTGTCATGTGGTGCAGAGGGACACTTTGAATCCTGCAGCTCACTCTTCTAAACACGGATCAATCGAACAAATAAATTAAGCATCAGAAGAAATAAGAAGGCAGACGTGCTGCACAGAAAAACCTCTGGAGGTATTCATTTTTCATGCGAGCATTATGCAACTACATAATCCAGTATTAGCAAATTAGATGAGTGATGATTCATACTGGAAGTAATTGAAAATCACTTCCTTCTCATGCCCCTTTCATTAAAATCTAATTAACAAAAGCTTTCATTTCAGTGGTGTTAGCCAGAAACAACAGCTCTCACGCTCTCAGGGCGCGTCTTTCTCTCCAGGAACTGTCGTAAAGAAGCAGAAATCATCCCCACTTATTACGGGAAGACGGGCAGAATGAGGGAGAGGACAGAAGTTTGAAGAAGCAGAGGAAGGAGAAAGGGAACAAAGCAAACATCAGGGCAGAGACTGCAGCACCAGCTGCTCCTCAGGGAGCTGCGGAGACGGGCTGGAAGACAAATCAGGGCCACAGAGGTGATGCTGCAGCTGCACTCCTTCCCTCTCCTCCAGCCACGGACAGCCAGCGTGCTTTATGCAGGTTAACACTCCAATACGTACACCATGCCAGTGGGCCGTTCCACTGAATCTGTGCCATTTGAGTCCTCAGGTATTAAAATGTAGAAATGCATGATAGAATAAACCGTAAAATACATTTTTGTTTTAATCCAAACGCTCTGCACATCAATCTGATTGCGTACTTAATAAAATCATTGAAAAGGTTAACTTAAACTACACTGAACACTGAAAAAGTAACATTTATGAATAATTGAATTTTCCCTTTCCCTTATCCATCTATCTATCTATCTATCTATCTATCTATCTATCTATCTATCTATCTATCTATCTATCTATCTATCTATCTATCTATCTATCTATCTATCTATCTATCTATTCGTTGCCTGTTCCCACTTCCTAAAATTTGACTTTACCATCAAACATGAAAATCTAAATCTTTATGAAGTGTCATATTTTTTCCATACTTGTGTTACTCTTTATCCCAACTTTACTCCAAGTTTATATCATTTGAAAAGAAAAAAAAGAAAAACAACCTTAACACATTACCCCCTCTGAGAAATTTGGACTATTCCACAAGTCACATGTAGCATCATTCAGGCCCTCTGCTGGCAATATATATTTTTTGTTATTGATTTATTTTTAAAATAAGGGATGCGCTGACATGAAAATTTTAGAATAGAATAGAACAGAACAGAACAGAATACAACATTATTGTCATTGTTATAAGTACGACAAAATTGAAGTCACAGCAGCAAACAAGAAAACAAAAGTAAGAAAGTGTATAGAAAGTGCAAAAAGCTCCATAAGAAAATAGATGCTGACAGCTTGTCCATCATTGTCCAGTCAGCCAGCCTCCACCTCCACAGGGTCCAGGACTGAGCTTCTTCAGCAGTCTGTTCAGTCTCTGTCTCCTGGATCCTGTCTGCTCACAGCAGGTGAAGCTCTTCCAATGTGGCGTTGGTGTCTGGTGTTAGCTCTGTTAGCCATGTCTGTGAATAGCATGATGCTACTCTGCTTCTGGTTTTCCCTCTGTTGCTGGGTTAGCACAGCTAGCTCGTCCATCTTATTGGAGATAGATCTTACGTTCCCAATAACGATGGATGAAGGACAGGTCCATGTCCTCACTTCTTAGCTCACACCTGAGAACCAGCACGTCGTCCTCACCTCCTTCTCTTCACTTGTGGGGAAACATCTGGCCTTGCACTAGTTAGCACTGACATGCTACAGGCTGCTAACAGGTGATTTCACATGTAAACAATGCAGCCATGGTTACATGTAGGATCTCCAGACAAACACAGAAAGAATACGTAGTAAAAATATCACTGAAGCCATAAAAAGTTTGGTGTCCATGACCAACAAATGAACAATACAAAGTAATGATCCACTCCAAATACAAAGATTACGAAAAAAAGAGACAAAAAAATTACAAGAAACGGACAAAGACGAGATAGCTGCTGCAAAAGGCAGCCAAAGCCAAAAGGGCGGCGCCCAGCAACCAATACCGATACTGGTACTGATATTAATATTGTTATCATGGCCGATAACTGGTGTTTATGATATTGGTAAAAAAAACAACAACAACAAAGCAAAGAAAAGACAACCATGGAGAGGATCAAAGGATGAAGCACCCAAAATGAATGTGATCAAAAAAGTATGTTTTGTCTGTTTTTTTTTTTAATCAAAAACAGGAAGAGAAACATTAAAAAAGGGAGAGTCCACACTTTTTAAGTAGTTTTGGTGTTTACATAGTCATAGAAAACAATACTATTTGGGTCTTAAAAGATCGTTCAAGATGCTCTGAAAATTTCAGCAGCTAATGAGTAAATATCAGCCAATACTGATACTCATACCGATATATTGTTCATCCCTATTTAAAATACTTCTTTTTGCTGTTGAATTACTGTAATGTGCTTATTGCCAGCATGCTATTGGCATAAATGCCATGTGGCTATATATCTCTCGTCAGTTGATTAATCAGTGTAAATATAAGTTGAGATAATTCTCATTTTTAGGGGTTTTACAATTACGAATTCAAATAAATTAAACTTTTGAGAATAGGGATCATTTTCACAATGTTAACAAAATACTTGGAGGAAACCAAGCTCCCACATCCTGCCACAGAAAAGCAGCAGGAAATAAAAAACAAAAACCTTGTAAAAAATTAAATAAAGTCACCTGAGCCAGGACAATACATATTTTGAGTCGTTCAGTGTGAGTATTATCAGATTAAGCGTTGAAACAAGACAAAAAAATTAATGGTTTTTAGAGAGTTACATCAAGCAATTTTGTTTTTCTTCAAAGGTTGAATAACTTATTTAAATACTAATGCTGCTGGAATAATAAGCTAAATAAAAGGAAGCATTACTATAGTAAACCATTAGAGAGGGAGATGCAGCTGTTGGGTTGATGTCAGTGGGAATGTTTTTATCATGGGAGAAAAGATTAGACCAGATCAGGGTCATCAAATTTAAATACTACAGGACTCACAGTCAAGTCTGTAGTACTTCCTGTTTTATTTTGAAGGTCTTGCTCATCGGTTTCCTCCCTCAGACCAATGACTCTTTTATAAATCTGTCGATTCATAGATCTCCATCTCTGCATCTCTGTTGTATTTGCTCGTTGTGACAGAGAGGCTGCTTCATGCATTGTTCATAATACTGTCTGTTACTGTTTTCATTTCTGGTATTGCATCTTTTATTTACAGAGACTGTAGCAAACAATGCTCCGAGTCATCACTGGGAGAGAAGGTTCATCCAGCAAACTGCTCTCCAACAGAAAGTTAAACACCCACACTGTGGGATTGTCTGGGGTAGTTTCTAAGAAATGTTTCACAGCATTTTCTGAAATCACATCTATTATTTACAGAAGCTATAGGGCAGAGAACAATGCAAAGAGAGCTTTATCGATCAGCATTGTCTGCAGCACGCTGTAGCGTCTTTGTCAAAGTAATATAATCATTTGGCAAAGAAAAGCTTGTCACCGATTTTTTACCTGACATTTTTTTTCCAATATTGTTTCTTTTTCTTCTTACAACAATTTTAATTCAGAAAACACTTCTCAAGGTGATTGAGTTGTTGTGTATTATCTCTGTTTTCTGTTTTGATGTGCAGTTGTAGTGAGTCTGGTTTAGTTTCACTTGATTACACTCATTAGTCTCACCTGTGTCCACACCTGCTGCTTCTTACCTAGTCAGTATTTAGGCCTTGTCCACATGTAGTGAGGCAGTTTCAAAACAAATATCCCCTGTCATTTGTTTTTAAAAATACTCTCTTGCATACACATCATATGTGACGGTGATTTTCAGAAGCAAAACCTGTGCCAGCCAATCAGAATGAGCCCCCATCAGTTGTGTCGCTTCAGAACCAAGTTTTCAGAAAACATTTTTTTAGTGACATAAAGCTGTGGTTTTGGGTGGATGACAGGTGTAAACATATAAAACTACATGCGGTTTCCGAGATGCCTGGGTACATGTGGACGGCTCGGAGTGAGGTCTCCCCAAAAACTGCTCCCCCTGGTGGCTGGCTGCAGTATAGGTAAAAAAAATCCATCTCCTCAGTCATTCCAGATGAGCTGTGATCAAACTTTAAAAAATGAATACACCACCTAGAAATGTTTCGCACATTCGGTTGTTGTGGTGATTTGAAGAAATCATTTGGCCGCCTTATATATTCAAGTCCTCTTTTTTTCTGAAAAGTTTTGATTTCATCAGTTATAAGAGGTTAAAAATGAACTTTTAGGTCATATTTAACGATGATTGACAGCTGCCGTTCTTGTGTATTTTTTTCAGGGATTGTAAAATATGTCAGGAGGTAGAGTCAAGAAGTGATTAGACTCTTGAAAGAATAAAAATTATTACAATTTTAGTGACTTTGCTCTACTCAGATTCTCCCAGAATCCTTCTCAGTCACTACGCAGACTCTGGATGCACTTGTTGCGCATGTGACGGGGGAATTTTGGCTTCTAAACTGTACAATGGTAAATGGCAGAGCCACGCTGTCCACTCTATTTACAGTCTATGGTGTGGAAATAGCCTTAGTTTCACTTTATTACACTCATTAGTCTCACTTGTGTCCACACCTGCTGCGCCTTACCTAGCTAGTATTTAGTCTGTGCTTCCTCCCTGTTTGTGGGGTGGTGTTATAGGACTTATTGTAACCTATTATTTATCCAAGCATGCTTGAGTTTGTGGAGTTAAGGGATGGGTACCTTTCATACTTGAAATGATACAGTGCAGATGCCAGGTACTTGGCAATCGGTATTGGTAGTCAACAATACCAATTTTTGGTGCCTTTGTGCGTGATTATGTGGTAATAAATATTAAATTAATAATAAAATCTTAAAGTTATATAACCTTGCAATGCTGTGTTCATGTCCAGCATGGAAAATCGCATAGCCTACTCTTCCACTCCCTCACAGTTCCAAGGATGTGTTTAGGTACCGAAACATGGTTCTGTTTGCCTAATTCGGTACCCATCCTTAGTGGATTTAGCATGATGATGTGACTACTCCTGCCTGTGTTGGAGCCTCCCAGATCTCGATCCCTGGTTGTTTCGGATCACCAGCACGACAGCGAATGAAAACAAACCGTACCAAGAACTGAAAGGAAAATTAAAAAACAAGCTAGCTGAAATCTTGTGGTATTACTCACTCATATTTTTTATTTCTTGCCCACACCAGGTTAGCCAACTGACGTTTATCGCCCTCTGTTTTTTTTTTCTCTTCTGAAGCAAGCGGTAACCTCCGGTCTAAGAATATAAGACAATGTGGAAGTGCTAAAATCTGCTATTCCTCGAGTGTTCACTTGAGGTGTGTATGTGACTTCTGGTACTCCAGAAGTACCAGAGGTCACATACACACCAAGCCATAAAAAGCTGTTTTTAAACCTTTTTACAGCCTGGTTTCAAAAAATGTCTCCTGTCTGAGGATATTAAGATTGCAAGCTCACCCAAACAGAGGCAAAGCTCAGGGCCATGCGACCGACACTCGCCTTATAGCTGTACATGAAGCCCTTGCCACTACCAATATGGCTGCTATAGCCAATGTTCTTTATTTACTGTTTCAGAAACAGACGGGTGACGTCGAGGAGACTACGTCCATGTTTTATACAGTCTATGATCTGAAGTCACGGTTTATCACACAGGCTTCTGGGGGACCCCTGGTTTCTCAAGATCTTAGAATCAGTTCAGAGATGGAAAATCATCTTGTGTGTGGCTGCTACACCTTTTCCCACTCTTAATGCACATTATCTGTCCCTGTATTGGTGATCAGTGAAAGTAGAAACCGATAACTCATCTCCTGTATCAGGTAGGTTTCGCTAAAAGCATAAATTAAGTTTGACACGTGTTTGTGTGTTTTGATGTAAGGCAGTGATACGAAACCACGCTCAGTGACAGGATCACTCCCCGTGGTAAACACAGAAGCGTTGGTTTACTTTCACGTTTTTCCCCACATATCCTGATGAAGGGCAGAGTCAGTCAGCCTCGGTGCATCCCTCACGGAGCTGATCCAACAATGACACCAAGCTGCGCTGGATAAATTGGAATCCTACTGGGTCTGCGCTGGAGTCCAGCTCCCACACTGCTCGGAAAAAACACACACAACCTTACAAGTAGGACGCTGCATCGTTAAGTCCCTCACAACACCTATTCTGGGACCGCTAAAAATACACATTATCACATCGGGGAGTTGTGCATGTGGTGCTTTTACTTGGGCATTAAAGAAACTGAAGCTGATAAAAGGTAAAGTCTGCACCAGTAAATCCGTCCTGGAGAGGAAGATGGATCACCTGGAAGTGATTCAGTAATCAGAAGAAAAATACAGAAGCTGCAGCCGCAAAAAGACAGAAGACGCTATTAAGGGAAGGGTTAGCAACCCTGACTGATATGATCGGGTCATTCTGAGAGAAAGAGATGCTGCAGCGTGGACAGGAGTGTTAGAAAATGATGCTGCTTCAGGCGGCTCCATGAAAAAAAAAAAAATCTGTCGCTGTGAATCTTCGTGGGCGTGCCTTCAAGTTAAAACTTCTCCTTTTCTTTTGTACATCACCAGCGAGAAGCACAGAGCCGCGGCGTCCACTTCGACAACAAAGACGACATCTAGTCAAAGAACTCAGTTACATCATTTTGAAGCCTTTGTTTAAAAACTGGTCTGATCATGTGTGCATTGCTTTTTTTTTTCTTGCTTTGGAAAGAAAAAAAGAAGAAGAAGATGATGTGCGTTCGAGGGCCTCGGCTGGAGTTGAAAGTGTGGAGGAGAAAGAGGAGGCAGAGCGAAGACGAGGATACTGGCCCTCGGGGAGACATGGCGGTGCCGTGATGACATTTTTAGGGCAGCTGTGAGAGTTATAGATGAGTATCAGATGTTATCCATTACTCCTCGGGAGGAATTGATGAAACAAAAAAAACGCAACAACAAAGGAGAATCTGGAAATAAGAGGGGGAAAATATCAAAGGGGAGGTTTAATCCTGGATCATAAAAAAAATATTGAGTACAAACAAGTTGCTCTGAGGCTGCTGCTGCTGACTGAGAGGGCCCGCTTCTGCTCTGCAATCAGGATCCGTTTGTAAATAAAATAAGAGCTGATGCTTTAAAAATGCATACTCAACACGCAATGTTAAGGCAATACGAGGTGTTTCCTTTTTTTTTTCATGGCGTGCTGATTATGTGTGATGCTCTCTTGCATGAATAAGCATGAGGAGTGAATGAGCAGACTCTTTTTTTTGTTGCACCCTGCTGAAAATGAAGCCAGTCATGTTTACATGCCTCATGCTCTTTCACCCACAAAGCTCCTCGGCGCACGGCCTCAGAAGAGCATGTTAAACTCATAATGTTCCTTCACCCATGTGATTATTTCACCACCCAGGGATATGAGACCCATTTTCACTTTATAATGTGGATTAAATGTGATTTAATGTGTTAAAGACTGACCTGCCCGTGGCTGTCGTAAACGCTGGGTGTTTCACAAAAACAAACTTTTTGCTACGGATTAATCTTCATACCCTTCGCTCAAAAAGTTTCCTGCACTTTGCATCAAATCAAGTGTCACTGATGCTGACGCACAGCCAGGCAATATCAGAGTAATATTCATGCTCAAACATCAACTTCAATATACCTGAAACCTGGAGGGACAACCCCCCACCCCTCGCGACTCCATGATGCAACAAACGTGTCTAAACCCTGTGTCTTTGTGATGGACACAGCTGAAGGTTACAGGGTCTTTCTTTTTAAAGTTACAGACGTGTCATGTCTTAATCCAGGGAGGAAAGGTGGATAAAGAAAGAAGACCAGCCAACTCGTCAGTAAGGAAAGCAGTGATTGGCTCTCCTAGAGTCACTGAACGACATTATCTAACTTGCATAAATGGGCATTTGCATGTAGTCACCATGGACGCTGTCTTCAGCCTGTGTTTAAGCCTTAAGCTTGTGTTTTAGCCTTTAGCTCATATTCTAGACTTTAGCTAGGGTTCCAGTCTTCAGCTCGTGTTTCAGCCTTAAGCCTGTGTTTAAGCCTTTGGCTCATATTTTAGACTTTAAGTAATGTTTAATACTTTAGCCTGTGTTTAAGCCTTTAGCCTGTATATTAGCCTTTAGTTCATGTTTTAGCCTTTAGCTTGTGGTTTAGCCCTTAGCCTGTGTTTTTGGCCTTCTAAAGCCTGACCTTTTGCCTTTAGCTCGTGTTTAGCTTCTACCCTAGATTTTATCCGTTAGCCTGTGTTTTCGCTTTAAGCTTATGTTTTAGCCTTCAGCTAGGGATTCAGCCTTAAGCCTGCATTTAAGCCTTTAGCAAGGGTTTAGGCCTTGAGTTCACATTTTTGAGTTTAAGTAATGTTTGAGCCTTTAGCCCCTGTTTCATACTTTAGCCGGTGATTTAGCCTTAAGCCATTTATTTGAGCCTATAGTTTATGTTTTAGCCTCAAGCTTGTGCTTAGGCCCTTAGCCTGGGTTTAAGCCTAATTTAAAGCCTGTATCTCATGTTTCTTTTGACCCAGGGTTTAGCCTTTATCCCCTGTTTAAGCCTTTAGCTAGGGATTCAGCCATAAGCCTTTACACCTTTTCTCATATTTTAGACTTAAAGTAATGTTTTAGCCTTTAGCACCATTTTACACTTTAGCCTGTGTTTTTGCTTTAGCCTATTTGTAGCCATTAGTTCATGGTTTAGCCTGTAGCTTGTGAAAAAGCCCTTAGCCTGTGTTTAAGCCTGACTGTTAGCCTGAAGCTCGTGTTTAACTATTAGCCTAGATTTTGGTCTTTAGCTTCGTGTTTTAGCTTCAGCACATGGTTTAGCCCTTTGCTTGTATTTTAGCTTACAGCTCCTGTTTTAGCTTTTAGACTGTGTTATAGCCTTTAGCCTATGTTTTTGCCTTTTGCAAGGTATTTAGCCATAAGCCCGCGTGTAAGCCTTAAGCCTGTACTGTTTAAGCCTTCAGCCCCTGCTTTATACTTTGGCCTGTGTTTGAGTCTTTAGCCTATATATTAGCCTTTAGATCATGTTTTAGCCTTTAGCCTGAATTTAAGCCCTTAGCCTGTGTTTTGGCCTTCAGCCTCCATTTAAGCCTGACTTTTAGCCTTGAGCTCCTGTTTAGCTTTTATCCTAGATTTTAACCGTTACCTCTTGATCAAGCTTTGGCACATGGTTTAGCCTTTTGCTTGTGTTTTAGCTTATAGCTCCTGTTTAAGCCTTTAGCCACTGTTTTAGCCTTAACCCTGCATTGTAGCCTTCAGCCTGTGTTTTAGTCTTTAGTTTGTGTTATAGCCTTTTGCTATTTCACTCTCCTTTATTTTTCTTCTTTTCTGTCTTTTTCTGTCTGACAGTTAGGCTCCAGTGTCCACCATCACTACAAAATTAATCACAGAAATTGTTTTCAGCAGAGAAAAACACAGATCTTGCTTCTGATACTGAACTATTCAAGTCTACACGCTGTAAATGGCTTCATTTTTTTCCCTGGAAAATCTGATCTGACCACTGATACTGTACAAAAGTGAGACTATTTCAAGATCACTTAGAAAGTCGACACTGTGCCGTTAATACTTCAATTTTATACAAAATGGCTCAGACGGCTGATCAGCTCAAATATCAAAAAAGTCATTTCAGACACTTATCAATGTTTTTCTCCCTCTCAACTTTATTCTAAGTGTTTCAAGCCTAACAGAGCTATCAATTGTAAGTGTATGAAACAACAAATAGCACATTTTCTGCTGCTTCCTAACAAAGATGTGCCTTGACATTCTCAGTGATCCAAACAACAAGAGAAGCACAAAGCCCTTTTGTAGCAGTTACATAAGACATCTGTACTGTAAGAGGTTTGCCATCGGTGGAGGAACCACTGCCGCAGCCGCCACTGCTGCTGCCGATGTGTCGGAGCTAATGTGTCGTACCAGAGCACATGAGAGGCAACGTGATGCAAGCGACGCCTGATGTCGGCACATATGATGCATCACATCCTGAGAGCTGTCTGTTCACCTGAGGCTCATTCATAGAAGAGATTGCTGTCTCTCAGTTTGATGTCGGACCACTTTGGTGACATAAAAAAACAGACTACAGTGAAGGTAAAACTCTTTTGTATGATGTGAGCTAATGAGGTGAATCCAGAAGATGAGGAAGAAAAAAACGTCTGCTATTGATTCATCTTATAAAAGCAGCAGACAGGTTTGAGAGAGACGTTTAATCTTTGAGAAACTGTAGATTGAATCAAAAGGGCTGTTAGCATCAGGGACATCCTGATATTCAGCCTGTAATACCAGCACTGCTTCTCATGAGCTGTTTTAATTGACTCATTAGTGCGCCAGAAATAGAAAAACGACGGTGTCACGAAGATTAAAGCTGCTCTCACATCCAGGAAGGCAGTCAGACAAAACTGTCTGGACCGCACCGGAAAAAACAAACAAAGTCTCTCAGATTGATGAGATGCTAAACTTTGAATCACATGAATGTTGTTAATTGTATGTGTGTTGAAGAATGCTGTTATGAACAATGCATTCTGGGAATATTGACACTTACCTCTGGCTGCACAGGTGAGAAACTCCTAATCACTGTTATTTACAGTTTACAGCTGAGGATCACAGGGATTTTACCAATGGCCTAGCCCCGCCCTCGAACAAAATGAGCCAATCAAGGTATTTCATTTCCATATTGCAAAATCCCATATTGCATTTTTTTTCCCCTGAGATTTTAAGTTTAAAAAATGGTCAAATGGTGTTCATGAGGTACATGCAACTCTGACACCAGGTAAGAGGCTGGTTGACGGTTTATTTTTTTAACCCTTACCTAAAACACATCTCACCCCAGAGAAGTGTCCTCTATGGATCAAGTTGTGCGGTACATCACTACATCTGCTCATCCTGAATAAAATGAACAAGGATGTCTCAATCTGTAACTATGCTTGAAAGAAATACAAAATTATATTTTACATCCCAACATTAGCTGGCATTAGCCCAACGTTAGCTCCTAGCTGCGTTGTTCATCATGTCTCTTTGTTTATTGGGAGCTCATTGGCCTGTTTTTTTCTAGTTTTTGTTCTTTGGTGATCATAGGTCATTGTTAGCTGTTGTCCAAAGGGCTCTTGTTAAACTATGCTAGGCTCTGGAGCTTAGCTTCGTTAGCTGATCTGTAATAACCAAGATAACAAAGGTTAGCTGAAGTCATGTTGAATGATTCAGTATAAATACTGTAGCAGCAAACTTGGATGGAGTCCTAAAAAATGTCTTATTTCTAGGTTTTAATGAACAAAAGTGACCCCTGAATAATAATAATAATAATAATAATAATAATAATAATAATAATAATAATAATAATAATAATAACAATAATAATAATAATAATAATAATAATAATAATAATAATAATAATAATAATAATAATAAAATAATAATAATGATAAAATAATAAAAATAATAATGATGATAATAATAATAATAATAATAATAATAATAATAATAATAAAAATAAAAATAATAATGATAATAATAATAATAATAATAATAATAATAATAATAATAATAATAATAATAATAAAAAACAACTCCCCTCCAAATAAATAAATAAATGAATAAATAAATAAATAACAAATAAATAAAATAACAAATTAAAAAAAAAAAAAAAAAAAAAACCCTGCCTCTGTGGTTGGAAAATTTTACTGTTACATTTCTTAAAATAAAATAATGTCTCATTCAAGAAATAAATTCTAGCTCACGATACTAGCTTTTCCAGTGTTAAACACTTTGATTCAGCTTTTTTCTCTTTTAGAACCTCCTCAAGCATTCTTGAAGCTTCCTCCACTGTTGCCAGATATGCTGATCTAACTCTTTATCACCCAAGGTTGATACAGGCCACGTAGACTTCTTTTCTTTTTGTCACTTTTGCCTTTAAAGAAGCTAACTTTCTCTTGTTTCAGGGACTGTTTAAATTGTTTATCCTGCTCTTATATTTGAAGAGTTACGGTAATGATAAGAGATTGCATCCTGTTGCACTTGGATTGTTATGCAGAACTATGGTACTCCAATTTTTCCTATAAAGCTTCCTTTTTTTCTCCTTAAAAGCCGTTCGAATTTCATCACTAGTTGCGTTCACATCTTAAAAATTTAAAACTTTTCTTCCGTTTATTAATGAAATCCAACCTTTGCATTGAATAGTTACGCAAAACTAAATCTCTTGAAGAAACTATCACTTGCTCATGAATCAGCAAGAAAAGCATATCAGAGAGAATAAATCTTGAAATTTGGTTTACTGCAGTCAGTGTCCAGAAAGAGCCTCAAATCGTTTTGCTTCACTCTTGTGGAACTGGCACGTCACCTACCTTTTAATACAGGCTTTAATGTAAAAGTGCAAAAGTGTACTGGAGCGATGATCAACCACATGTCCTCTGAGGAGAGCCTTAGTTTCCCTCCCATATCTGGGCCTTTTTAGCCCACCTGAACCCATGAGACTCTCCTCAAACCCCCTAAGGTAGACCAACACTTCCGCTGAGGTTCTGCAGAAACGTGACAGGTGCTGGCAATTCTGGAAATGGTTAAACGGGCTGTAAATGTGAGTGTGATGACAAAAGCAGTGAACCATCAGAACAGGTGTTAATTGGATGCATCTGTGTACCCCTTCTTTTCCAGCCTCCTGGGTGTTGGAGCTGCTGCAGGAGAGGAGGAGCAGTGGTGATGTGACGGCCATGCACCACAGGAAATTGATTATGCATCGTCTGATCCTTTGGGGGACGGCGGCTGCAGCAGGAGGAGGTTGTGTTTAAGGAAACGCTTGAAATGCAGCCTGTTTTATATGTGTGTGAGTGGTGTATGTGCACTTTCTGAAGGATCCACATTAGGGTTTAAAACCAGTTGCAGAATGCTCTGACTTCACCTGTCCTGCAGCTGCCATCGTTTATCAGTTACCTGTCCAAACCTTATCCTCACCGTTCAGCAGAAAGCTGTAATAACACACGCTAGCAGTCATAGTATCTCTCCCATAGCAACCATTATTTCACTTTAACAGCAGCGCTCTCCTCCAGCATAGTTACTGCATTGTCTGCCGAGCTGCGGGACAAAAAATAATCAAAGTCACAAGGAATGAAAGGATCCAATCAATACTCCTCACCGGCTAGCATGCAGGAGATGAGGATTGGAGCATTTATTGTGCTCTGATAATCAGTTGGACTCTGTCCAACAAGTGAAACCTCGTCAGAGGCCACATGTCAACGTCCCTGCTGCAGGAAATGGATGTGCTTCATTTCATTGGCCATAATATCTGCAGGGGTAACCAGTCGACTCCCCTGAGGCCGTGTGTGTGTATTAAAACTGTCCATCGTCTTGGCCGTCATGTCTCCTGCCTTTGCAGGGAACTTACCAGGGGCCCAGGAGTCGAGGGAGAACAGTCTCTGTGCTCACTAGTGATGCATCACTGTTTTCCTTTGTTTGAAAAAAAGGATGGGATCCAGTGGAAGAGGACGTAAAACAGCCAGTCAAAGAGAAAGCTTGCTGTATCAGTGATTAAAAGGTTCAATTAATGAGGCTGGAAATGTATATATTTATTCTCAAAAGATTCATCTCGAGTCCCGTTGGATTTCACTTCACCCCCTCATTAAATGGTAGAAACCGGCTGTGTTTCTACCATTTTTTTTTTTTGACCAGATAAATAAAATCGTCCAAAGATGCTGGAATGTAAATGAGGTCTGAGTAGTGTTGCATAATGTATCCATATGTAGCGCTACTGATGGCCAGATGCTCTAAGACATACTATTATGTCCTTCCAGCAGCAGAGCTAACGTAACCTCACTCTTCATTTTATTGATAGACTCTCAAGTTTGAACAGACCACTGCAGAATAACAAAATAAATTAACAAAATTAAATTGTTTTGTTAATCTGTGTGTGGTGACATTTTCACAAAAATATTCAGTCTTAGACTCTTGTTAAATGTTGCACATGCCCAGTGGCTCTGCTTCAATAGAAGAGACAGGACCAGCTCTGGATCCGCCTTACCTTGGCCCACAGCTGAATGCAGCCTTATTTACATATCGCCACCCTCCCGCTGACGTCACAGCCGTCAGTCACAGAGAGCGGCTGATTGACAGTTTGAGCTGCAGGGGATAGGAGATGGTTGGAGGGAGACGCAAAACAGAGAAAGAGAAAATGAATAATTCAGTTACATCACTCAAAATAACACTTGTAGAGAGGAGGACACATCAGGAGGAGCTTGATGTGAAAGTGCACAGACCTGATCAGACGGACATCTCAATCACTTCACTGTTTTCACTGGTGTAAACACACTGGTGCCGTACAATAATGGGTGATTCCTCAAATGAAGGAGTTTTTCCGTCCCCTGAGCAGATTTCCAAGAAAAAAATGTTGTTTTCTTTTTCATTTCATTTCTTATTATTGCATTTGTAAGGGTTAAGTTGAAGAGGCAATGAAAAAATGACTGCGTCTTGATGATATTTTAATACTTTTTCTGTGTGTTGAAAGTTCAAATGTGCAAGAATTTCACTGTTTTGGGCTATTCCCAATCTAGGTATTTCAACATCCCCCCTATAATGAAGCAATAAAGGTTCTAAATTAATTTAAATCTCCACTTTACATTTCGACATTTTTCAAATCCATATAGTTTACATTTGTTCAATTTACAATTAATTCATAGTTAAATATTGCTGTCCCTTATACTTCCATCATTACCACCACACTCAGCATTTTACAGACTAATAAAGTTTTTTTTTAAAAAAATGACTGACATTGTTGCATCCAAGACATGAGGCAGAAGCCTGATATGTGAGTAATTCGACCTTTTTTTACACCCTGATGTGAGGGTTTGTTTATTGGGTGTTATTACCAAACAAGTTACTATTTGAATATTTCAGCTAATTAGTAGGAAATTTTACTCCATTTCAGACGATTTTACCAGTACCTCCAATCTGAGTCCCAAGCGAGTAGCAAGTCATTTGGTATAAATCTCAAGCAAGTCTCAAATTTTTCCGTTGTGGGCAAGTCGAGTCGAGTCACAAAGGTCATCAAATCAAGTCAGGCCAAGTCACAAGGTTGTCGAGTGGAGTCACTAGTTATATCTCAAGTTTATATCTTAGAGAGAGAAACCTTATCTTCCTCAAGTAAAATGTAAACTGTATGCTAGCTTACTGGCTAGCTTAGCAAGTCTAAGAGTTAATCCACATTTTCTGCAAAAAGTTAATTTTGCCACTTGTGACACGACTTCAATTGCAAGTTGTCAAATTTGCGACTCAAGTCTTAATCGAGGAAGGGCTCTACGACTCGAGTCCAATTCTTTGCTTTATTTACATATATTTTTGTGTAAATTGTATGCTAGCTAAACTGTTAGCTTAGATTAGTTAGCTTAGAGATTCGCCTTTTATTTTAAAAAAGTGAAATTTTTCACTTGCAACTTGACTCCCCGTGAAGGAAGTCAAATTTATGACTCAAGTCTTAATCGAAGCAGATCTCTATGACTCAAGTCCAAGTGTCTGCTTTTTTTACATAAATTTTTATGTGAATTGTATGCTAGCTAACCTGTAAGCTTAGCAAGTCTAAAACTTATCCTACATTTTCTGCAAAAAAGTGAAATTTGTCTCTTTTTTTAAGTGAAATTTGTCACTTGCAACTTGACTCCACTTGAAAGACATCAAAAATGCGACTTAAGTCTTAATCAAGGCAGATCTCTACGATTCAAGTTCAAGTGTCTGCTTTTTTTTTTTTTACATATATTTTTATGTGAATTGTATGCTAGCTAACCTGTAAGCTTAGCAAGTCTAAAACTTATCCTACATTTTCTGCAAAGAGTGAAATTTGTCACTTTTTACAAAAAGTGAAATGTGTCACTCGTAACCTGACTCCACTTGCAAGTCGTCAAATTTGTGACTGGAGTCTGAGTCGAGTCAAGTCTCTATGACTCGAGTCCAAGTGTCTGATTTATTTTCATTTATTTCCCTGTAAACTGTAGTTAGCTTACCTGTTAGCTTAGCAAGTTTATAACTGAAACAATAATTTCTGCAAAAAGCGAAATTTGTCCCTTTATGCAAAAAGTGAATGTGTCACTTGTAGCACAATTCTACTTGAAGGCTGTCAAATTTGTGACTCGAGTTAGACTTGAGTCGAGTCTCTTTAACACAAGTCCATTTGTCTCATTATTTTACATATATTTTCGTGTATATTGTATTCTAGCTAGCCTATTAGCTTAGCAAGTCTAAAACTTAACCATAGTTTTCTGCAAAAAGTGAAATTCGTCACTTTTGCAAAAAGTGAAATTTGTCGCTTGTAACTGGACTCCACTTGAAGGTTGTCAAATTTGCAACTCGAGTCAAATCTCCATGACTCGAGTCCAAGGGTCTGCTTTATATACATATATTGCTGTGTAAAGTGTATGCTATCGAACCTGTTAGCTTACCTGTTAGCTTAGCAAGTGTAAAACTTAACCAACATTATCTGCAAAAAGTGATCTTTGTCATTACCATCACATAGATGACAAGCGTAAAACAGTGAAAATCTTGCACATTTAAATTTTCAACACACAGAAAAAGTATTAAAATATCAGTGAGACACAGTTACTTTTTTCATTTCTTCGTCAATGAAACCCTCAAAAATTTACATTTTGTAAAAAACATTTTTCTTCTTGAAAATCTTCCCTGGAGACAGAAAAACTCCCTTAATTGAAGAATCACGCAATAAGTGTTTGCTTGCTTTTTAATGAAGAAAACTCCACCAGCCACAATTGAGTCCCTCTGTTTTTCATCAGTTAACTTTTACAGTAACCACACTATACACACACACACACACACACACACACACACTTAATACATAACAGCTCGTTCTCAGATCACGATTTCGATTAGATGAATCATGCAGTGCTGGATCCAGCTGATAACAAAACCGAAACAGGGTTTGAAGCTTCGTTGTTATGCTTTTATTTTGAAGGCCAGGGATTAATCTCCCAGCTCAAGGAGAAATTGATCCATTGTAAGATTCATTTCTAATCATTTCAGTGTTTATCTTGAGTCATTCCCAGACTCTGTTGTACAACGCTTTGTGTCTTTTCTTTCTTCTCCTTCAGCTTTTGTCGTCTTTCAATTTCATGTCTTGACTTTCACGACCAGAATAAATAAAGTGAGAAACACTCAGCCGGAGCGCGGCGCCGTCTGTGCCCTGTCATTTTCTCTCACGCTGCTTTTCAATTAAAGACTGTCAATGACTCATATCAGCCATAATCCCCTTTAACATGCAATTGACTTAATGTGCTCAGCTGATACTTCCATCCCTGAGTCGTCGCGTCTATTCTGAGGATGGCGCGAGTCTCCTGTGTTTACCTCTCTCAGGAGATTGGCCTCTGATCTTCAAATCCCTTGTTTAGCCAAAGTGGCCCTCTTGGGACTGCGGCAAACAGAGGGAGGAGTGATGGAGCGATGAGGAGAAAGCAGGCGGAGGGGTGAGTTGGAGAAAGCTAGATGAATGGGAGGGATAGAAGGATGGAGGAAGAAGAGGGATTCAGAGAGAAAAACAGGAGCAGTAGGAGGGAGAAAACCTTTCAGGATGAGACGCCCTTGCCCTCCTCCTCCTCCCTCCTCCTCCTCTGCTGCTGCCTCTTCTCCTTTCCCTCTCCCAGGCCTGATTGAACCTCCTTGGTTGAACTCATCAGGTATTCACAAAGCCGCCTCTCCCTGACGCCCACCTCTCCAGCGCGCTCCCTGTCATGGATGGAATGAGAGGCTGAGGTCCTTTGTGGATCACTATCCCTGTCATATTCTGTGACTACGCCACCTCCCGTTCCCGCTAACCGAGGAGGGGAAGGAGGGGACGTGGTTTTGATCTTTGCGTCTCCCTTAATTCCCCTCTATAATGTGTGTATTCTTGTGGCAGAGGTAAGTCAGCTGGATACACACCTGAGCTTTAGTGATGTGGAGGAACGGCGGCGGCGGAGTGACAGGGATTTGAGGTTTCGGTCGTGAGCAAACAATCGCATGCACACAGCGAGGCGCGGGGAGACTTGAAAGCGTCTCCTTTTAGCTTTTTGAAGGATGAATATTGTTTTTGTTTGTTTTAAGTCCTTATCTTCGGCAATGCCAACTGCCGCCTTGACACATCCCCTCCACACACACACTCTATGCTACCTTTATTCTCTTTTTGCTGCAGTCATTTTATGCACTTCTGATCGCTTAGGAGACAGCAGCACCTGCACATCATTTGTTTCTAAATGAAAAGGGATGGTATCGACAGGCGCAGTGGTACACACACACTGCTGCGACAAAGCAAAGAAGCACTGGGCGCGATCAATAACGTAGTAATGAGGGCTGAGGGAAGCGCGGTCATATGTCGAGTGAGAGACGAGTGGAAGGAGAGACAGGCAGAGAGACAGACAGGAGGAAGGAGGAGATACTGCACGAGGTCATGCATCATTCATGCTGGGAAAAAAACGAACTGCATTCATACGTGTGGTTGCGTGTGTTCCACCAGTGACACACGATCACTGGATTATTGATCGTTGTTTCCCTGTGACCCAGCAGACCCTGGCAGTCACCACAGATGTTGTGTACAGCACAGTTGTCACTGTGGCTCCATGCCCTGAGGTGCACACACATACACACACACCTACACACACATACACACGACATCATCAGAGTGAAACCCTCCTGGGCTCTGCAGTATGGTCCTACCTGCCAAGTCGCTTCTATCAGCTCGAACAGAGAATTCAGTGTCCAGTCGACTCAACTCAGCCGTGATCACAGATATGATCCCAAGTTTGGAGCACCATTTTCACCTTTCCTTCACTGTGAGACTGGTGTTTCACACGATAGCATCACACAGTTGCTGCAGATTTGTCGGCTGAACATCCATGATGAGAATCTCCCGTTCCACCACATCCCAAAGGTGCTCTATTGGATTGAGATCTGGGGACTGTGGAGGACATTTGAGTACAGGGAACTCATTGTCATGTTGAGGAAAGCAGTCTGAGATGATTCCAGCTTTATGACATGGAGCGCTATCCTGCTGGAAGTAGCCATCAGAAGATGGGTACACTGTGCTCATAAAGGGATAGACATGGTCAGAAACAATACTCAGGTAGGCTGTGGACTTTAAACCATGCTCAGTTGGTACTAAGGGGCCCAAAGTGAGCCAAGAAAATATCCCCCACACCATTACACCAGCAGCAGCAGCCTGAACCGTTGATACAAGGCAGGATGGATCCATGCTTTCATGTTTTTGAGGCCAAATTCTGACCCTACCATCTGAATGTGGAGCAGAAATCCAGACTCTGTGAATTGTAGCCTCAGTTTCCTGTTCTTCGCTGACAGGAATGGCACTCCTTCTCCTGATTTTTGATGATGCACCATCACGTGGCTCAGCGGCACCAGGGAAAACAAGCAAGCAGACTCCAAAAAAAGAAATTTGTTCTGGTGTGATGATTCTTTATACTTACTATTTTTAAAAACAAGTGCAATAACGGAAAAACTTTCATTTATATATCTTTTTATATTGAGGTCTTCAACTCTGTACTTCACAAAAGATTTTGTATAAATTTAAAGTGATATTGTTTTTGCACTTTTTTTTTCTTAAGAAAAGAATTCCATACAACAATGTTTTTGGGAAAATTTGTTTTGTTTCTGCACATAAATGTTTATCATGAAACTAAAGTAATTTATAGTCACCTTTAAGCTTTGCCCAAATTCTGTCAAAAGAAGATCCGCAGTTTGATGATACATCAACCTAAAGTATTAAAAAGTATTGGTATCAGTATCGGTTTCAGTATCGGCAAAACTGGTCCTGTATTTACTTGGTATCGGGTCGATACCAAAATTCCCGGTATCGCCCACCTCTACTTCATACATAATTGTCCTGTTTTGCATTGAGCCTCTTGTCCCTTGGCGTGAAAAGTTGGCGTTTTCAGGTGGCTTCAAGAGACGGGCCCTTAAGGCCCCTGGGTCCCTTAGTATGAAGTTTTGGGGTTTCAAGGTGTCCAGTAGGCTTCGAGAGATGGTCTTCTGAGGGTCCTGAGAGGAAGCTTTGGGTTCCCAGGGGGCTTCAAGAGATGTTTTTGAGGCCCCTGGGTCCCTCTACACAAAAGGTTGGGGTTTCCAGGGGCCCAGGGGCATTTAAGAGATGATCTCTTGAGACTCCCTGGGTCCCTTTGGACTAAAGCCTGAGGTTTTAAAGGCCCAAGGGCATTTAAGAGACAGTCTCTTGAGGCCCCTGGGTCCCTCTGCACGAAGGATTGGGGTTTTAAAGGGGCCCAGTAGGCTTAAAGAGACGGCCTTTTGAGGCCACTGGGTCCCTTGGTATGAAAGGTTGGGGTTGGAACTCTAACCGTTTTTTTCTGAGGGGCCCAAGAGGTTTCAAGCAATGAGAAATTGTGGTTCAACCAGGTCCACCAGGGAAACAAGCAAGCAGACTCTAGTAAAAGAAGTTGTACATTTCTAAAATAAAAAAATCACAAAACACCTCAAGGTCAGCAGTTTGATGATACATTAACCCTAAATATTAAAAAGTATTGATATCAGTACTAGAATTCGCTTTACCGGCCATGTGTTTACTTGGTAATGGATGAACACCAAACTTCCCACCATGGACCACTTCTAGTTGGATAAGCAAAAACTTCCACAGTTGGGAAAATATTTTAAAAGCTAAAGATGAATTATAAAAACAATATAGAAGCAATGAGAATTACCTGCATTAACACGTCATCTTTGTAATTTGATGGTTAACAAGTCTGAGTTATGGTGCCATGATTGATTCCCTGAAACCATAAAAGAAGCTTAAAAAAAGAGAGAAATCTGTGTCCGCAGTAAAGTCCCAACACTGGTGTGTTTGAGTGCAGTGAGTAAACATCCAGAATCAATATTAGCAGCTTAATTAAATTATTTTTATGACACAGAAGCAAACAGCCGCTCTCACTTTGTCCCGGAGTCGTGCGGAGCGACGGTGTGAGGAGGAGTCAGAACTGCATCCAAGCTGTGCTGTAAAGATAAACAGAAACACAGGAGTGTGTCTTAAATCTGTCCTTGGTTCAGCAGGTCATGAATCAGTCTATTGTGAATTGGATTTCAGGGACTAATTAGGTTCCTGTTTTATTGAACTTTGGGGACACTGATGAGAAACAGCTCTAAGTCAATGTGGTAATAATGTCACAGAGGCAACACATTTCCCCAGTGTTAGATATACTATAGAGTCACAAACTATAAAAATGTTGAAACTTGAAGCACGACGTGCTGCAGCAGGCCTCTGAAGGAGTCCTTCCAAAGGAGAATTCAGAGTGGAGAGGTTTAGAAATTGCCTTAATCCCTTTAGAGGGGATCTGAACCTTTGTTGGTCAAAGAGTCAAATGTAATTCACTCGCTCAGAGACTCGCTGTTCTTTGGGCATGGTGGTGTCAGTAGCAGTATGCTAATGAGGGTAATAATGATATCCCAGCACACCCATACAGGCCACCTGTGCATCTCTGGAGGGAGGGAAGAAATAGATCACTGGGCTCATCTTTTATTAGACTCTACCGCATGTTACACTAAGCCTACTTACAACATTTCACAATGTAACACCAATGTGCTGATGAAACTTTACTCACAGAGCTCACTGGTCTTACAGTTATTTAAAAATGGCGGGTGGCTCTCGCCCTCTTATGTCTCGTCTTGTTTTGGGCATCATGCTCATAACTGATTGATGACGACCTTGTCTGACCAATCAGTAGTCAGCATTCTTTCATAGGAGCCATTTTGCCTCAGCTCACCTGGTTTAACGTCACTCATGAGCCATAAAAATGTAGTTTATCTTTCCAATCTAGACTATTAAGTGTTTTATTGTAATTCTATACAAAGTAAAAATCCAGTGAATAATTATCTGAACAAGTTTTTTTGTGTTCATAAAATTAAACATGTGATATCTTAATTTTCTATTTTCAATAGGTTATTAAATACACAAATATTTACATAAAAAAGAAACATTTTAATTTCATAAGTTTCATAAATTTGCAAAATTTATGAAATGTCAATAAGTATCATTTAGTTAATTTTATTTTTTAAAAAAGGGGAAAAATTTGAGATATTTGAAATTTAAAGAATGTGAAAATTTCAAAAACTAAAAAAAATCTTTGCTAGAATTTAAAAAATTGTAAAAATTTTAAAAAATTGCCACTAATAAAAACAAAAGGAATTTAAATTGTTTAAAAAAATTCCGCAACAATTAAAAAGTTACACATATGTATCATCTCTTTGGCTAAAGCTTTACATTTTTAAGAGGTTTGCAAAATTATATATATATATATATATATATATATATATATATATATATATATATATATATATATATATATGTATATATATGTATATATACTGCAATTTGCAGTTTCATTTTTTTCTGTGGGTTTTTGCAAATTATTTAAATTTGATTCATAGTGATTCTATAGTGTGCTTGAAATAACATTTTTTGTCCCTTTTTTTCAAATTGATGACATTAGGCAGATTTTTGAAATTTCCCACTTTTGCACATTTTTTTTTTTACAATTTTTTGAAAGATTCGGTTCAACAAATTGTTTACACATGATTTTATTTGGTGTAAAGGTCTTGAATTATCAATACCCTCTGTAAAAAAAAACAAAAACTCTTTATTTCAATTACATTTTTTCAAAGCTACAAGGAGCCACTGCAAAGGAGTCAAAGAGCCGCATAAGGCCCCAGAGCCACAGGTTGAAGACCTTTGTGCTAGTTTATCCAACATTTTGGGAGAGTAAGTAACTATATTAGAAGAGCCACTAATGCTACTTTATGTCAGTGCATGCTGTGCAGTTGGGTAGTCATTTGTCGTAGCACCAGTTTTATTGTGTCAAGCTAGCTACAAATACAGTAGTTCAGCTCAGCCTGCTGATTGTTGTGAGGGTGATGGCGGCACTCATGAAAGCATGTTTGTGAGACAAAGAACAGCAAAATTGTTGCATCATCCAGTGCGTAAAACACCTCCCCACATTTTATGGTGGTTTATCGCCTTAGCTGAAAACAGTCTGGGCTTTGTTAGTTGGGTTATCTGTAGCTGAAAGTGTTGGTTGATGACTTGCCTAAATGGTTTGGATTCATCTCAGCTGTCTCATGATAAACAACAAACCTCTCTTTGAGTTAAACCACCAGGATGTGGCTGAAAAAACACCTACATTCAGTTTCCGACAAGGAACCGATGCAGTCTTTTCTCAGAGGTATCATAAAACTGGAAGAGACAGCTGTACTGAATGAAATTAATGATCAGTTTGCTTTACAAAATTTAATGAGCAAACTTTGATAAAAGTAACACTTCAGACAGATGCTGAAGCTTCAATCAAACAGGACTTGCTTCATCGAGCTTCTGAAGGAGAGCTCGGTCCTTGAAACAAGAGACTGAAGAGAAATTTAATCAACCTAATTCCTTCAGGGGGATCTGAACCTTTCTTGGTCAAAGAGTCAGAAGTAATTCACTCACTGGGAGTTTTGCTTTTCTTTTGGCATTGTGTGTCAGTAGCAGGCTCCAGTAGTATGCTAATGGGGGCAATAATGACATCCCAGCACACAGATACAGGCCACCTGTACATCTCTGGAGGGAGAGGTAAAAATAAACCACTGGCCCTTTCTCTGCTCTGAGTTCATCCTATGGCTCTACAGTCCTACTTACATTAAGCCTGCTGAAGTACAGAGACTACAGAGACTACAGGCATCATCACATTGATCTTAAAGGATAATTACACTGTGTTTGTACAAGTGTCCCTGTGTTTAAGTACTTTACATGTGTGTCTTTATTTACACATAAAATGTTAAACCATAAACTGCTTCCCAAGACCAGAGACTTCTTTTTGTCTTTAGAAGGATCATTTGTGTATCAGCAACGCTAGAAGTGCGCGCAACTTGGGTGCAGAAGCACTGTGGAGTATAATGGTTTGTCAACTGACGTGTAGGAGCTAACCACTAAAAAACACATTTTTAAACTAAATATCATCACTTATATGGATGGCAAACGGCTCCCAGGTTTGTGAAATAGCAGTGAGTGGACAGAAGAGATCAACAAGTGGACAAATATTAGGTTGACAGACATTTTTAGAGGTGTAACCCTGTTAACTGGTGACTCTCAGCCGTTAATCACTAATACTGTCGGCTGTGACTACATGTGGAGTTCCTCAGGGCTCTAACATTGGGCCTCTTCTGTTTGACACCTATTATAAAAAAATGACCTTGTGCTTTTGCTGTTTTTGTTTTCTCATTACCACTACATGCTGTGGCTTTTTGTGGGATCTTTTTTTGATTGTTAAATGTATTTTAGTAATGTCTGACCTTCATCTGATTCTTTGCATTTCTTGCGTGATGCACATTGAAACATCTCGTATCTGAAATGTGCTCTGGAGCTGCAGTACACTCATAATGCTGCTGCTCGAGTCCTGACCAGAACAAGAAATACGACCACATTAGTTCAGTGCTCAGGTCTCTGCACTAAATCTGGAACAGTCTTCCAGAAGATGTGAGAAAGGCCTAATTTCTGACAATGTTCAAATCACAGTTCTGTTTAGCTTAGCATACAACATTTAAAAGTATTTTGTTTTCGTTTCTCTCTTTCTATCAGTCATTTTTGAAAGTTTTATGATGTGATTTTATGCAATGATTTTATTTTCCCTATTGTGTTTTCATTTTCTGTTTAGCTGTAAAGCACTTTGAACTGCCTTGCGTATGAATTGTGCTCTACGAATAAACTTGCCTTACCAGTGACCCCAAGGGTACAAACAAGAATGCTCTTCTTGAAGGTTATGTAAACTAAAAAGTGTCCCTGCAACCTTTACAAACATAGTCACTGTCAAAGCGAGTACTAAGAACACAAACTTTTGTCATGAAAAAAAGATTTCGTAGATTTCACAGTTGGTGTTGATGCTCATGGGAAACTTTATCCTGGAAGTTGTCACTGTATCAACCCTAAATGGATAGTCCTCACAGAGAGGGACTGCCAAATGAGAAGAAAATTCAATGTAAGTAAACATGCTAACTGAGCTTTATAGAATAGAAAATACTTTATTTATCCCCAAGGGAAAATTCAGGACTCACAGCAGCCATCAAGAAAACAAAAGTAAGAAAGTGTATAGATAGTGCAAAAAGGTCCATAAGAAAATAGTTGCTGACAGTTTGTCCATCATTGTCCAGTCAGCCAGCCTCCACCTCCACAGGGTCCAGGACTGAGCTTCTTCAGCAGTCTGTTTAGTCTCTGTCTCCTGGATCCTGTCTGCTCACAGCAGGTGAAGCTCCTCCAATGTGGCGTTGGTGTCTGATGTAAGCTCTGTTAACCATGTCTGTGAATAGCATGATGCTTTCTGGTATTCCCTCTGTTGCTGGGTTAGCATGGCTAGCTCATCCATCTTATTGGAGATAGATCTTATGTTTCCAATAAAGATGGATGAAAGGACAGGTCGATATCGTCACTTCTTCGCTCACACCTGAGAACCAGCCTGTCGTCTTTACCTCCTCTCTTCACCTTGTGGGGGAACATCCGGCCTTGCACCAGTTAGCATTGACATGCTAAAGGCTGCTTACAGCTGATTTCACATGTAAACAATGCAGCCATGGTTACATGTAGGATCTCCAGACAAACACAGGCGACAAACAGTTTGGTGTCCATGTCTGACAAATGACAAAAGGACAAAGAGGACAGAGCTGCTGCAACAAACAACCACAACCAACATGGTGGCGCCTAGCAACAAAAAAAGGGGGAAAAAAAGGAAAGTAATCTAAAGTTGGTCAGCATTCCTTTTATTCTGCGATCTCTACTACTGTCAGGAAAACATATTAGCCTGTTATCCAGTAACACATTAACTATTTACAGAGCACAGCCCATAAAAACACTAAAAATAACCACAGAGTCAAATTAGCTTTGTCAAAATACAAGATTCATAAGAGCTTCCATTAGTCCAGGGCTGTTTTCTTGCACTGCATTAGATTAGACAGGTGGTTATGATGTTTTACCCACCCCCGTATCCTGCCGTTTACTTAGAAGTCTGTCTCTTGAAAGTCTTTTCAGGCAGCACTGTCACAATAATGGACCCTGACTGGCACAAAACACCAGCTTGTCTCATTCAAATGAAGTAAACCTGCAGAGTGAAAGGAGGTACAGTGTCAGTTCTGATGCAGCAGAGGAAGCTTTTGAAAGCATTGTAGGAACTGTTTGTGTTGTTTTTAACAGCCTGGAGAAAAGAGACACTGTTCCGATGTGCAGTCAAGCTGGATTTGACTTACAGAAGTCTACGTGAATCATCTCTGACAGTATACATGGGTGTGTATTAGTCTTATATAAAGGAGCCACTTATTTTCATCTCTCACAGCTGAGTGTTTCACCCTCTTGTTTTCAGTGGTCTGTTTAGATCAGGAGGGAATCCGTGCATACTTATACCTCAAGGAGCTGTGGATCAAAACATTAGTTACAGTTGAATTTTTTAACACAGCTTTTCCAAATACCCTAGTTTTATTTTGGATACTTACCTCGCACACAGAAAAAAATTATCCCATGAAAACTGAAAACTACCAGGGTCAAAATTGTGCATCATTTGCTAAAGTTAGTTACAAGTCTCTGACACATCTCCTGAGGAATCCCAGCCCATTCTTCTTGAGCAAACTTTCAAACTCCTCCAGATCTGATGCTCTCTTGGCATAGGCCATGGTCGTCAGTATAGATTTCTAATAGGGGTTAAAGTCAGGGCTTTGTCAATCAATCAATTAATCAATCAATCAATCAATCAGTCTTTATTTGTATAGCCCCAAATCACAACAAACGTTATCTCAAAACACTTTACAAAAACAATCACAGGTCTAGACCCATAAATGTTAATACAATTTTATTAGCAGAAACCCAACATCAAGACAAGATAAGAAGTCTGATCTCATCTTAATCCACCATGAGTTCAGGACTTTGCAGCATTTAGCAAGTGACAATGGCAAGGAAAAACTTCCCTTTAATGGGCAGAAACCTCGGACAGAACCAGACTCATGTTAGACAGACATCTGCCTTGACTGTGTTGGAGTAAAAGAGTATATACTGAGTTAACACAGGTGGGAAAGCGTCTATTTTAGCTTTCAGTTAACTAAATGGTTATTCAGTAAGGAGAATAGATCTTGTAGTCGGCGTTAAGAAAAAGAGATTGAAAACATTACTGTAGAATGGTCTTCTTCTGTTGCTGGAGCTAGTTCTTCACCAGCAGCCACATACGTTTTGGCCCCTTGTCACAATGGAAGACAAAGCCATGACCCAGACCTAGTTTTGCAGGTGACTAGGGATGATGCGCCTATCTTTCCTTCCTTTCTTTCTTTGAACACAAGCAAAGTCTTTCTGTCTCTTCAGAGAGGTCTTGAAAAGGTCAGTTCTTAAGGAGGTGAGGGTTTTGACAAAAGCTGTAAGAAATGTATTAATCTGTTGAATAGGAAATGTTTGACAAACCCAAAATTTCTTGGGGGGATACTCATCTTGACCTGAGCTGTAAGTCAAAGGTCAAGTTCATTTATGGGTAGTGGTTTCTGGTTCTGCCAGAGGAAGCTTCAATTGGACACTTAAGTCCTGTTTCCAATTCGGTTTGTCTCATACATTTTGTGGCATTTCCCCTGACTAAAACTATGACAGGTCAGCCCGTACTGTTCCACTTTTTGGTGCCTTTCTGTTGTTCAGACACACTGATTCTGTTTCTTATTTTAATTATTATTACATCATTTTTCTGTAAATTTTCCTAATTTTTGTACTTTTATTGATTTTTTTTTCTATTATTATTACTACTATTATTATTATTATTTCTTGTATAATTTTTTGTATATTTTATACCTTAACTTTTTATTTATTCATTCTTCCATTTTCATTATTTTCTTGTTAATTGTTATTTTTGTCACTTCTGTTGTGACAGCAGTAATGGCGTCACCAAATGGTGTTCATTGGATTGATTAGCAGGGTAGACTGTGTCATGTAGGTAAGCTGTCAAGCTATTGTGTAGCTACTGGAATCCTGCTCACACGCTGCCTACCAAGATGGGCACGGTTGACTGTGGAAACCCAAGAAGGATCAGGCTTTACCGATCCAAACCGTACTGATCCATAACTGGCTGCTTATTGAAAACAGGGCTTCAGCAAACTAAAGTTTTTACCACTTCCGTATTGGCTTCTTATTTACAGACTGTAGGTTTCTGCTTGCCTAGAACCCATAACATGCTTTTGGACACACATTATTCTCCATCCCCTGACCTTTAAACCAGCATCTCACTAATATTGACATTTTTGGAGAAACATCCTAAAACAAATGGATTTGACTCTACACAGTTGAAAATAGCCGTACATCGTTTGTAGATGGCGATTTTAATGACTTTTATGATCCTTTGACTTTCCCAGCGTTATAATGAGGCTGACATTTGTGCTGTTGAGAGAAAAGCCTAAACTATTATTGCCATTAAATTTGATAAAGACCTTTATGTTCCTCTTTAACATAAACTGTAATTATGATGCCGATCCCTTCACAACAGTTCACACGCTTTATTGCTTGGGTTTATGACTAAATGGATAGAAAATTACACACTCCTTTCAACCTTAGCTGTATGTTTTAGAGTTAATTAGAAAATGTTAGTTTGCAGATACATAAAAACGCAGGTGAATGCATGAATTATTACACCTTAATTCTAAATACTGACCGCTGTATCCTCTCTGCAGTTTTATCAGTTGTAGGATTGTCGCGCCTTGTGCAAGTCTGAAACCCCTCCACCACAAATTTTAATCTAAAGAAATATAAATTGTTTGCCCACCAACAGAGACACAATCAGAGCTAATCTCCCGCCGAATCCTCTCTCCGGTACTAATAGCGTTGCGTATCGACTTTTCATTCCCACCCTGCTGTCTCCGGCTTCAGCAAGATGAGTCACATCAAATCAAACCCCATCACACGTCAAAGCTCGCAAATGAATGGAGGTGTCACGAGTCAGATGCTTTATTATCGGGAAAGTATTACCTTTTCTCACCTTTTCACACATCCACGCACTCTCCCTTCCACCCGCTCCCTCACTCGCATTCAGCTGTTTACTTTAGATCAACACACAGGGTCACTCAATCATCAGGTGCAAAAATGTCCCTCGCTTCTTTCTCTGCAAGAACAGATTTGATGCTTTCAGCAGACTCGGGAGGTGGGAGTGTTGAAGTTTGCTGTTGATCAAGTGTAATTGAGTGCCTACAATTGCTTAAATAAATGTCTTCTAAGACCTCAGGCATCATTGACTCCCTCCCTGAATCCCCTCATTAACTGTGTTCTTCCCTTTCCAGTTCATTTCTCCCTCCTCCTCTGAAACCACTTCTCTCCATTACAGAAAGTTGTTACAAAACTCCAGAAGAGATGGCAAACCGAGCTCCCACCAGCTGAAGGGAGTCACTTTGCGCTACCTTTTATGGATCACTGGGCTTTGAATGCTGGAGAAATAATGGCCGTGGAAACCGAAAAAGACACACAACAGATTTTCCCTGGAAAGTTGCCTCACATAGTAACAAGCAAAAATACCATCACCCACACGTATGATGCAGCCGGTGCACCAACAGGAACCGAGATGCATCATCGCTCTAAGTTTAATCTGGAACACTCTGTACAGTCGCCAACAAGCCCTCACAGCTACAGTAAGAATATCTCACTTTTCTGTTTCCGTGTTTCGTGGAGCATTTCCCTCTAAATTATAGGGAGGACGAAACACTGATTGAGGCTGAAGGCAGAATCAGCGCTGGGTTCTAAAGTGTCGAGAAAACACTACAACCTTTATTATTACTTAGTCCTGACTGGTCAAACCTCTGTAATAACACTGATTAGTTAATGGGGCATAGTTCCAGTATATGTTATAAGGTTGAAAGGATTTAAAAAACAATCAATAAAGCTTCACAGCCATTATTTAGTTACTGATCTCTGCTTTTTTAGAGTGGATTTCCAATGGGCTCTATGCACAGATTGCCTTGGGGTGCAAGGCTTTGGCATTCCCGGTTACTGAAAGAAGCAGAAGAAAGTTACGTAGACGGTGTTATGATAGCAGAGATTAAATAAATACAGAGTTTGCTGGAGATGCCTTAAGTTCCTGTTAATGATATACAGAGAATCATCCGAGTATCTAATACAACACCATGTAACAAGTCATATAAAGGCTTTAAAATGTATGTTTTTATTCATTTGGAGCTTTGCAGGCAATTTGCTAACAGTAGCTAGCCCAAGCTAGAAGACTTACTTATGTGTTTAAAGTTGAGAGCTTCAGGTCAATCATACTTTAAAGTCAGTTTAATTATGTGTATATACCTCTGACTTCATGTGTTTTTACTAGTGCTGGGCAAGTTAACGCGTTAATTTTGCGTTAACTCATCAATCTATTAACGCGGTTAAATATTTTATCGCACATTAGTGCATGTTGCTCACATGCTTTTATTTTGTAAATGTCTGTTGCTGACCGGAAGTGAAATTGGCAGAAAAACACGATGAGTAACCCAAACAAGCATGGAGAAGAGGGGCATTTCGGCTATATTTTTTCATCCATCGCCAGTGTTGTCATAAAGTCAGCCCGTGTACCGTCTTCAGACTACGACTTTGAGTTTGACGGTTGTCCTTACCGGTTTGAGCCTGAGTACACGGACGAGGAGCTCCATGAAAGAAGGATGCAGAGGGAGAGAGACGAAGAGCTGGCTCGAGAACAACAAACAGGAGCACGTCCACGACTCAATGCAAACTGGTGGTGCGTTTGTGGACCGTGTTTGCCTATGGCAACAGAAGAGGAGTGTGTTTGTGATAACGATGGATAGCGATGGATGGAAAAATATAGATGAAATGAGCGATTTTGCAGAGATTATGTCCCCCGCTGAAGCTCCCTTGCCGTGGCCCCCGCTAAGTGCGGCTAAAATCGTCTGGATCTGAATAACTTCTGAAGGACTCCGAGCTGCACGATGTTTGTCTATCAATAAGGTCCAGGTGTCAAAAAAACGGAGTTGCCCTTTAAAGACGCTCGCCGCTTAGTGTATCAGTCCGCGCGCGCTGCGTGCCAGATATAAACAGATGCAGGTAGTCTGCCAGGATATACCGATATCAGAGTTTTTGGTGGGAGTCTGTTTATTTCTGTTTTTGGTCAAGTAAAATATGGCCCCGTCTGAGTGCAGAGGAAACCGGCAGAGGAGCAGGGAGGGGGTGTTTGGTGTGAGCCCTCTGGGCTTCTGCTGCACAAAAACACTGCTGTAGGGGTAATTTCTGCCCTAAACCTTGTGATAGGACCCAACTTGTTCCATCCCGGAGTATCACTTTAATGCCCTGACAGTGGCAATAAGCTTTAATTTTGTATTTACATTTTGTAAATTTGATTTGCACTAAATATGTGATTTAACTATTACTGTATAACAAGTCCTGATTTAGTGTTTGCATGACAGATGTTATGGCACTTTCACAATGCGATTAATCATGATTAATCAAGGAAATCATGCGATTAATTACGATTAAAATTTTTAATTGTTGCCCAGTTTTTACTTTTATTAAAGCAAGAGATCTCCCTGAGAGCCCACAGATACAGAACTCTCTGACAAGATATATACTAGCCAGTAGCATACATCAATAAAACTTCGTTTTTCCAAGCAAAATAGCATTTTTCATCAATAAACACATAAACAAGTGTAATAGTTTTACACAAGAGGGTCATTCAACATGTTATATAGCTCTGAATCTACCAAGTTGGGATAGAGCACTTCAAAAATTGCATTAATATGCTAGTGGTTAGTGCACATCTATAAACTTCTTTTTTTTTTCAGCAAAATATCAACTTTCATCCCTGAATGCACAAACAACTGTAACGGTCTCACACAAGAGTAATATCTAATCAATTCATTATGTAACATAGCGCTCAATCTACCAAAAACGATAAATAACACTTGGCACTAGCTTGATGCTAACATTCATCTGGAATTCTAATAGTTTCATCGCTGAACACAAAAAGAAATGCACATAATTTCCTCACAAGAGATTCATTTTCAGTCCATTCAACATGTTGTATCTCTGCTACAGCACACAGCAGGAGTTAGGCTGAAAGAGCTGTCATCCTGTCTTAAAAAGGATACCTATGTACGATCACACGTGATCTTCTTGAGCACTTAAAAAATCAGGCCACAATTACCTTTTTGCTTATTTTGACCATAAAACAGTAACAAAATGTCCTGTGAGTAAATGCTTTGGCCCATTTTTCCAGAGTATTTTTATCTTTCAATATCCAGAGTTGTTTTCAATACCATGAGTGTAAGATGAGAGTACAGTAGACTCAGACCACTTAAAGATTGCTTCTTCTCGTCACAGGACAAAATGAAAGTGAAACTAAAGGAGAAAGATATCCACCTGGTTATGCACTCTGTACAGTACAAATAAGGCTTGATACATTGATTCACAAAGGATATCACACAATAAAAGCCTCAAACCATGTGAAAAGAGACTTGGTAAACTATTCTAACATTGAACAGTACATATATGTGCTATTTTCTGCGTGGCGCACACATTTACACATATACAGTACACAGAACTCTGTTCTAAAAGGTTTATTACACATCGTCAACTTTGACTTTGAGCTTCATTCATCCCTAAGTTCAACTCATCTAACGTAACCTACACTACCTCAGTCCCAGAATCATGCAGAAACCTCAGTGGAGGTTTTATAACCCTGGGAGATCTTCTTTTTTTTGCCATTTTAGCAGAATTCAGCTCCGTTCTCTTTGTCATCCATCTGCCCCGCACTCTTGTGTGTATTCGTGAGCTTCCTTAAATGTCTGAGTGAAATTACCGTAAAAACCACATATCAGCTGAGAGAGCGCAGTCTCAGCTTTCACAAATTGTTGGGATTCTTCTGATTGTGTATACCGTTTAGGAATAACGGTCATTCAACTGTGAAAGTAACAAACAAATGCTCTACTCTTTTAGAGATTTCTCTAAGAAATCCATCAGTCAGGCCTTGTACACACTTAAAAGAAAAAAACAACAAAAAAACCCAAAACGTTTTTCCCTACATTACCGTGCAAATTTGCTGACAAGCGTGGCTTGAAGCTTGAAGCTACCAAGCCCATACCTGGCAGTGTTTTGCAGACGTGAAGCCCGTGCCAGCTAATCAGAATGAGCCCCCATCATTCAGCTGTGATTTTTGAGAACCAAAAACTCTGTTGGCATTTACATAACCAATAAAAACCAGAATACTCCAAAATTTTCACATTAGTTTTGCACAAGTAGCCTAAGCACAGTCCAAATGTAGTTTTGTGCAATGTTGCTGGGTATACTTTGGTTTGATTCTGCTCGTGACAATCAACATGAATATATTGTAAGATAAAGCTGGGATGCATATGAAAATGGACCTTGAGCCTTGATTGGCCTGACTTTAGACCTGCTCTATGTTGTTCCAAAGAGAAGCTGTGTTTAGAAGCAATAAAAACACAATGGGGACCTCATGTACTTCAATGATTCAGCTTGATATACTTCATGTTAAAAACACATTACCAAAATGTATGAACTCGTACATTGGAGTTTTCAGACTGTGCTTCTATAAACAGATCACTCTGTGTGAGTTATTAAACCACAGAACATCGATTTTCTTTGTTAGTGCCTTGAGAGGAAAAAAAGGATTGAGTTCTTGACATTATTAACAAATGTGCATTGTGCACAGGAAGTGAGTGACAAATTGCTACCTGACAGGTCAGCTTAATCTTTTTAAAAATGGAAGGAGTAGCTGGGTAAATATTGGAGAAAAACTGTATGAGTAAAGCTTGACCCAAATTCCATCCGCTTCAAAACCTGAATCAGAGCCAAACAATTCACCGAGTGCAATGAATGTAAAAAGGTTTCTCTCGATGACTTTGGGGCCAGATACAACAACACTAACTCACAGAGAGTTGCAGAAACATGTTGCCACAGGGACTTAAGGATTAAAATTCAGCAGCTTACACATTTCCCTGCCATTCAAAAAAAAAAAAAAAAAAACATTCAGGACTGGATGCTGTCAGACCACAGCGCACCTCACCGCTCCGCTGATGTGATTTCACAGCAGAAGGCGGATAAAAACATCCTAAGTGGAAAATAGATTATAGCTTTGTTCAAACTTGAAAAGCGATTTTTATGCTAAGTGAGGGCAGCGGGATAAAAACATGAACTGACGCCTTCTAAGCTGATGTGAAAAACAAACCAGGATGTATTATTACACATCCACTTTGTAAAGGGCAGTGTGATCCTTAGATGTGATTTCTGGGTTTCAAGGTGCTATATGCTAGCTGCTGAATGCTCTGCCATTTTTTCAAGCTAGAACGTGGCTGCCTGATAGTCTTCTATTTTTAAAGCTAGTTCCTTGCTGTTCAATTGCTATGTTTCCAAGCTACGTCTAGCTGCGAAATGCTGTGCCATTTTCAAGCTTAAATGCTAAATTTATAAGGTATTGCAAGCTACTGCTAAAAGCTTTGCCATTTCTCAAGCTAGTATCAAGCTGCTGAGCTATTTGCGATTTTGGCATTATGATGTAGATTAAAACATGAAAATAGTTGCCCCCTCCATTTTAGTTTTACTAATAAAGCCAATCTTCATTTATATAGCTACTGTTAATGTCTATTCAGCTATAATAGAGTCATGTAACCCTGGTAGAAGAAGACATCTCTTCGTGATGAAGCAGTGTACAAATCTTGAGCCCAGAGCGCTCATGCTAACCGCTATTTTCTGCTTTTGCAGGTAAGCTGCTCTGTAAATGATAAAAGACAGCAGAAGTGATAGATCACAAAATGCCTTAAAGTGTAACAAATGTTGAGCTAGATTTGATAAAAGGACTAGACGGTACAATCCCCAGGACTCTGCATGGCAGGGATGTCCTCCTCCCTGAGCCAGGCTTGCCCCTGACCGCATACCTAAGTGGAACAAGAGCTTTGGCTTTATAGTTTGCCTTATCCGCTGGGACACATCATTAGTTGTGTCCTCAGATCATCGGGCGTTTCGGCCACTTATCACAAGACGCCCTCAACTGAGGCAGGCCCACCACAGATTGATCAGACCTGGGTGTGTGTCCCAAGGCTAAGAATTGCTCTTAGAAGCTCAGATGGTGTCACCCCTCTTCAGCCACAGCCAATGGCTCGTTCTTTCAGCGGTGTTGGCTAGCTCCTTGATGGCCTGTCTGTGAGCCCTTCCCCTGACTCCCACCTCCATAAGGAGTTTCGCTGCTGAGCTGGCCACAAAGCCCCTACACCGACCTCCACTGGGCGCACTCTCACCTTCCAGCCTCTGTCCTCCGCCTCAGCTGCTAGATTGGAGTAACGCAGGTTTTTCCATTTGTGCGCTTCCTCAATGCTATCCTCCCAAGGAACTGTCAGCTCGATGATGTAGACAAGTTGGCAGAATTGGACCATAAAACGAGGTCTGGACGCAAGGTGGTCGCTGCAATCTCCGGGGGGAAGATGAGCCTCTGATCCAAGTCTACCTGCATCTGCCAGTCCCTTGCTGCACTCAGAGGGCCCAGGTCAGGGTGTGAGGGCCCTGCCCTCTGCTTTTCCCCCTCCCGAACAAATGATGTTGGGTGTTGGCGCACATCCTGGTTGTTGGTGGGTAGGGCATTGATGGAGACCCTCTTGCACTCAAGTTTGTCTGCTAGACATCTGAGGACCTGATTGTGTCTCCACGTATATCTGCCTTGAGTGAGGCAGACTTAACAGCCCACCAAGATTTGCTTGAGTGTTGCTGGGGTCGTACACAGAGGGCAAGCTGGGTCCTTTCCAAACCTACCTGTTGCAGGTTTGTTGGAGATGGTAAAACATCATATGTTGCTCGAACGATGAAACTCAGCCTGTTGGATTCCATGCCCCAAAGATCGCTCCACGTGAGCTTTTTCTTCTCGACACCCTCCCACCTCATCCAGCGGCCCTGTTTGGCTTGTGCCACAGCTTTGGAGCGCCTGGTTGCTTCCTCCTGTCGACACACCTCCTCTACAACCATAGCTTGTCGCTCAGTTCTGGATGCCTTTTGCCAGAGAGGAGTTACTGTGCCAAGGCCAAGACCTAAAGAGTGAACGCACAAGTTCGCAGGTTCATAAAAATAGCTTGTAGCATTGTGGAGCCACGATGGCGGATTCCCCAGTGGCAATCGCGGTAATGAACCAGAAGACAGTGACACGTAGCGGAGTAAACTCTGTCAAGCTGCCATGGCGTCACGCTATTATGAACTGATGTGACTATTAGCATCTGGCTTACACATCTGGCTTACTCGCGACTGTGGGCGAGGCTTTACCTTTCTCGGCGTGTCTTCACCAGCTCAGTTTACAATGCTAAAGATGTGTGGCTAACTTGTGCTAAAATCTATTGACAGAGCCGACCTGTTCTGACCAGCAGCGTTCAGTCATTAGCCAGTACAGGCTCAGATTAACCATAGTTATTCAGCTGACATCTCCCACTGTGGTAAACAAAGTCATTACCTGTTCAACAAAAACTCAGCTGTCTCAGCGTCAGTCTTCAGTCCCTAATCCCTCTGCAGCTTTTTCCACCGGTCGTACATTTCTCTAATATTCAGTCTCTGTTGGCACCTGTATCGCTCATAATTCTTCCTTGCTTCAGCCTTTTCCTTGAAACTTTTTCGTTTTCTTCCCTTCCCTGTGGAGGGTAACATTGTAACAGCTTCCTGATTTCGGTCTTCTCTGGCTCCATGACGCTTCGGCAGCTGAGCAGCTAGCTGACGTGAGAGGGGTAGTGGGGAAGGACGAGGCGGGACCATGGGCAGTACGGTGCGGAGCAGGGGAGACAGGGCATTGGATGGACTAATGCACAAATCTGAAATGAGGGAAACGGCGGTTCAGATTGGTCAATATTTAAGCCGTTTTGCAGCTGCTGTACTGAATGGATTTTTTTCGTTCTTTTTGGTTTTTATATTGCGTAGATCGGACCATCAGACCATAATGGCCTCAAAACGTAGTAAATAATAAGTACCTAGCTTCAAATCGTAGACCATAGCTTTAATACGCCAAAAAAGAAAACATAACGATTGTTCAAAAGTCCCAAAACACAAGTCAGAGTGGAGTCTGAAGTCTCTGTGTGCACAGCTTCAGAGCGACTCGAGTTCAAGTCGCAAACTCGAGTCCCCATCTCTGTTTAAATGGTGGATGCCTCATGCCAAATGCTTTGCTTGTGATTTGCCCAAGCTAATTCGCAACAGGTTAAACTTGCTATGTTTACAAGTCGTCTTATCTCTGTGATCTTTGGCTCTGGGCAGGTTGATGTGACCTGTTCAGTAAAAACCAAAACAATAAACTCATGCTGTGTTAGTGTAAAGACAGATAGACTACAGGGACATTCACAGCAAGTGTGTCTCAGTGAGCAGCTCCCTTTAGATCCATGTTGTCATTTATCTCCTTAGTAACACAGAGATATTTAAAAAAAAAAAATGACAAAGGCAGCAAGTTGTCCTGGATCCCTCCTGAACAGTGACATGTAAATGTCATTTTTCACTCTACAAGCACAACAATTTTGTGTTTACTGGCACATTAACAGAATTTAGCCGGGCTGGCAGAGCGATTTGTACTTTCTAGGATTCAGTGTCTGAAACCACTTTCTGTCCTGGCACTGTTGTTTCAATTTAAATGCAAATTCACTCCCATCATAAGACTTTTTAGAAGACATTTCAGAAAGAGTGTACTGCTGTTTACAAAGGCATCAGTGCAACATGATCCCAGGGAAGCTGAGGGGAAGCAGCTAATTGAAAGAATGAATCAAAGTGAGAGTGATGGATATTTGTGATTTTTGCACTGAAGGAGGTCAGAGCGTGATACGGTTCATAAGCACGTCCTTATCATTCAAGTTTTACATTGTGTTATTATTTCACACCAGGGCTGTGCAGGGAAGCAGTGAAAGCTTATTGTCTTGGTTGTATTGTAGCAGAGGTGATACAGCAGGAATAAAACACACATTGCACAGCGAGCTTGTTTTTTTCTATGACAGAATGTAAATGCCTGGTTCCCCTGCCTTGTAATTCCACGCTCCGACTTTGTACTCACGCTCTGTGGTATGCTAATGTCGTGCTAAGTTTCTTCCACAAGCTGCTGAGGGATTGTGATAAAGAAGCGCGCCTGTGTGAAGGGTGCTTGGGTTTTTCTGGTCTGTTGACTCACCAGAATGCTGCTCTGTTAACTAACCTCAAGTAAATGGCAAGCGTTCTCTTGTGCCCTTTCTACGCCGCGTCCTCTCGCTGAGAATAATCCGCTATTATACATCCGTACGAAACGCATGCCGAGCCAAGCCAGAGGCCCTCAGAAGTGTCTGTCTTCATATCCCTCTTGATCTAAGGAGGTAATTCACCCAAATATGCAATTTTCCCAAGCAACAGTCTGTCTGATTGGCATTTAGAAACATTTTGTTTCAGAAAAAGTATTTTCAAAGTCCTACTTAGTCAAGAATTTGTGATGTGAAGGCCAATAACTGGACTTTATGATCCTGATTTTCTATAAAGGTATGCATGCAAAGTATAAATCCAAGCAGGATGTTTTATTTGCTCAGATGATGTGTTGATAGATTTTTAGTTTAAATTCAGACCTTTAGCCTCTACTGTTGTCAATGTTTTAATATTAATATAGGATAAATAGAGCTTTTCATTTGTAAAGGTCAACTAAAGTGATGAAAAATAAACTTTTTCTTTGGAGATTTTCAATTTATTTTCCGTCTTTATTTCTGTTACTGGACTGGACTCAATAAACAGCTTTCAAGAGACCAACAGCCAACAACTCAAACTGCAGCAGGCATCTGTTTTCATTTAAAAAGAAAAGAAAAAAAAATGAAATAAAGCAGATTGATAGTGCACCTGGAAAGTGTTCACAGTGCTTCATTTTTTCCACATTTTATGTTACATCCTCATTCAAAAATGGGAAAAAAAAGTTTTTGTCCCTAAAATTCTTCACACAACACTCCATAATGTCAATGTCTTAAAAAAAAAAACATTTAATGCAAATTTATGTCAGAGCACAGACCAAGCATGAAGTCAAAGGAGATGTCTGTAGACCTCTGAGACAGGATTGTCTCCAGGCATGAATCTGGGGAAGGGTCCAGAAACTCTGAAGGTCCCAATGAGCCCAGTGGACTCCATCAGCTGTAAATAGAAGAAGTTCAGAACCACCAGGGCCTGTATGCATGACAAGCCAATAGTGGGGAAACGGACCATTTGTACAAATGGCGGAAAAAAAAAAAAAGTTGATTAATGGCATGCATGAGCCAGGTTAACGGCCCAAAAGAGAGTTTGCTTTAGTGGAGGTATACCCCACCATTACAGGTGCTAATGGTGGGATTACAGCGTCTGTTCAGCTTTTTAAAGGCAGACATCGCCTAGTACGTTACAGTCTGAGATGAAATATGCAAAGACAGTGGACAATACTTTGGTGGTGATGTGTAGGCATACAGCAAATTTAGATTAAAGAGACACAACATTCTGGGTCCTTCCAAGATGTGTGTGGTGAAATGTTGAAGTTCATTAACTATTTGTAGAGTTATTCATCAAGTAACTGGGGCATTGCTGCAGTGCTTGTTCCTCAAAGCATCTTTCATGTTGCTGGTTTATTATTGAGGTTTCTTACTGTCTGCTCAGAAACACCACACACATTTACTCTGTTCAAGATCGCCAAACTTTCTCTTTCTCTTTGTTTACCTGATTGACTCACTGATAACAGCTGTTTGTGTATTCTTGTAATAAAATCTCAATTTCTTCTTCTGAAAATGTTCTTTTTGATCTTCTCTCAGTCACACCGTTACCGCTCGTCAGGTTTACTGCAGTTTATGAGTGGCAGACTTGCTCCGTTCGAGTTTGTTTGATGGGGTTTTCCAGGAGGTTCCCCTTCATTACATTATCTTCATCTGCGTCTCTTTCATGGTGTAATTAGTTAACTGGTCAGTCTGGTATTTGCAGTCGTACATGCAGCTAACGCTGCGCCTAAACAGGCTGTTCCATAACAGAATGTTAGAACTCTGGTCCCGTTTGTTTAATGACTGAACTTGCATACAGGCCCTGGCCTCATCCAAGAGCTGGACGCCGTCTTAACTGAGCGATGCCAAGGCCCCCCAAACAGCATTTGCTTCTGGCTGGGGAAAACCTCTTTGGAAACTGACAAATGTTTTAAAATATGTAAAAAAATGTCAGCTTTAAGAATGTATTTTCTAAGTTTTATCACTTTTCAATGATTATTAAATTTGTTTATAACAGGAAATTAACAAACAAAAGCCTGACTCACACAAGTAGGTTGTTGCAAAAAGAAGGCATTCAAGGCTCTGTCAGCCAAGGTGGGATACTCATTTCTCATATGTACCCAGTAGTTAGACAGGGGAAGAGGCGCAGATCATGACATCATCATGCCGAAGGTGCAGTTGGGTTCAATCGGAAACTTGATAATACGATGATTATGGCACTTTACCTGTTGTATGTTTAGGACAAATGGTTACAAGAAATAAATTAAGAAAATAAAATAAAATCCATTTTTTTTCCCTTCACTCTCTTTTTCTGAGGCCCCCTTGGTGCCCCCTGGTGGCCCCCACTTTGAAAGCCACTGCAAAAAGGCCCAAAATGCTAAATGAAGCTGATGTGTAGACAATCAGAAAATGTGCATCGTGCTTCCCTAATTAATCTGCCTCCTCTGACACTGTCATTTTTGGGGTGAATCCTTTTGGGGGTCTTCAAAAAAGTAATGTGGAAAAAGGATCAAACATCTGGTGTAAACTGCCCCTTATTCAGTTTAAAGTTTCTGCCCTCTGTAACTACTGTGTTCAAGAGAAAGATACCTCACAGTCAGATAAAAGCTGCTAAAGGTTGTGATCTTTTGTTTTCCTTTTCATTATCCTCTTGAAGAATGATTAATTGGCCTGAGAATGCTTGAAATTCAGGGAGCATCGCCCGCCGTCCATTTCAACCACTCAGAGAAGTGACTGCTGATTGAGGATAGAGACTGACCCCTGATCTCTTGATTTGCCGTGCTTCACTGAGAAAAGCAATCTGCTCATTACTCCTAAGTTGTCAGCGGCATCAAAGAGGCTTTCCAGACTTTTTCTTTAAGCAGGAAAAAAAAAGAGTCTGCTCGGGGAGATCTACTTTGTGCTTTTCTAAGACAAAACCTTCTGCAAATATCTCATCTGCTGTCAGTAAGGAAATTCAATTTCAGATTGCGCACGTATCACATCTTCCTTTGTCATTACGGCGCTCAAACATATCTTTTGTCTTCATCTATCTCATTTTCTTTGTCAGGAAAGCAAACACATTGTGTGTGCTTGATAAATACCCCCTCTCCCCCTTTCCAGAAATTCATACCTCCCTGATTTAAAGCGTCTCCGATGCAAATCTCTCTGCTGATGTGAAAAAAGTTAGGATCAGTTGCATCATTGTCTGTTTTAGGAGCAGCTCAGGTGCAGCTTTGTGTTTCCTGCCCAGGCCTTTCAGATTCCACCGAGGGCTGAGATAGCGTTTAAGCACAGCGGCGGCGTGGAGTTGTGAGCTTTTACTTGTCATTGAACCATTCTCTGAAACTGCTGCTGCTCTCAGCAGGGGAACGGAGGTAGAAAGAGATGAGGGGAACGTAACAGCTTTCAGTTTTCGTATTTGAACTATGGGCTTTCGTAAACAATCCCCCTTTGGCGAGGAGGGTGACATTTGCACGCCATTGAGCTACACGCAGGGCGCTTAAGTGTCCTGTGTTGACCTCTTGCTTATCTTTCCGTGACCATAATGTTACAAAAAGTCCTGTTTGTCATTCAGAACTTGTTTCTTTGTTGATTTTTCCTGGCTTGTTGCACAAAATGACAGTATCATATCTGCAGGGGGTTGCTGATCGTTGACCATGAGTTAATGTTTGCTTTGCTGAGAGTTTTGGCTCCAAACTTCCAGTCTCTTGCAACCAGAAATATTTTTACTAAGCACAAACATTTCTGGGAACATAATGATAATGTGTCACAGCACATTTAAAGTGCTTTTATTTTGGAATATTTTAGAGATGGATTTCATTATGTCTTATTTTAATTGGATTTCCACTGTAATAAGCGGGCTTATTTGTGACTTTAATGTTTACAGTGTGGAAAATAAGTATTGATCGCGTCAACATTTTTCTCATCACATTTATTTACAAAGATGCAATTCAAATAAAATTTCTACCAAACATTGTTATCAACTCAAATAATCCACACATGAAAAGAAATCACAACGTTCAGATCCATAAATAATGATTATGGTGAATCAAGTACGATAACACAGGAAAAAAGTATTGAACACACTAACTGAGACTCATTTAATACTTAGTGGAGAAGCCTTTGTTTGCAATGACAGCTTCCAGAAGCTTCTTGTATGTTTGAACTAATGGCCCACACTGCTCAGGTGTGATTTTGGCCCATTCCTCTGCACAGATTGTCTTTAAATCTGGAATATTCTTTGGTGCCCTCTGGTGAACCCTTTTCTTTAGTTCTTTCCACAAATGTTCAGTTGGATTTAAGTCAGGTGATTGACTAGGCCTTTCTAACAGATTGATTTTCCTTTTTTGAAACCATTTGAGAGTCAACTTTGCCGTGTCCTTTGGATGGTTGTCCTGCTGGAAGGTCCAGCCACATCTCATCTTCATCATCCTGGTGGATGGCAGCAGATTCAGATCAAGAATTTCCCCATACATGGCTCCATTCATTGCTCCATCAATTATATGAAGTTTGCCAACACCATGAGATGAGAAACAACCCCATGCCATGATGCTTCACCTCCAAACTTCACTGTTGGTGTAGTGTTTTTTGGGTGATGTGCAGTGCCATTTCTCCTCCAAACATGGGATGTAGTATGACAGCCCAAAAGTTCAGTTTTGGTCTCATCTGACCAGACAACATTCTCCCAGTATTCTACGGGCTTGTCAAGATGCTGTTTAGCAAACTTTAAACCAGCTTCAACATGCCTTTTCTTGAGGAATGGAGTCTTGTGGGCTGAGCGTCCATAGAGGCCATGGAGGTGGAGTGCATTGCCTATTGTTTTCTCTGTAACAATTGTACCTGCTGCATCCAAGTCTTTCTGGAGCACTTTCAGGGTGGTCCTTGGCTTGTTGAGTACTCTTCTGACTATCTTTCTGACTCCCTGGTCAGAAATCTTCAAGGAGCTCCTGTGCGTGGCCTGTTGATGGTAAGGTGGAGCTTCTTCCACTTGTGAATAATGGCCCCAACGGTGCTGACTGGAATATTCAGGTGCTTTGATATAAGTCTGTAACCAGTTCCATTCTGATGCTGAGAAACAATCAGGTTGTGAATGTCTTCAGAGTGCTCTTTCCATCATGAGGTGTGTGGTATTTAACTGCTTGGTGAAAAAACACCTTTTTTATAGGACCATCAATTTGCTCTAGCCCAGCTGATGTTGGTTTGCACTAATTGGAAGTTCAAGTAATAATTACTGACAGATTTCAGGTGGTATGGTGCATTTCCTTGCCAAAGTATACAGCCTTTCCATGGTGTGTTCAATACTTTTTTCTTGTGTTATCCTACTTGATTCCAAATAATCATTGTTTATGGACCTGAACGTTGTGATTTCTGCATGGGGTTTGCTGATCATTGACCATGAGTTAATGTTTACTTTGCTGAGAGTTTTGGCTCCAAACTTCCAGCCTCTATTTTTACCAAGCACAAATTCTCCTTAATAACACACACATTTCTGGGAACATAATGATAATGTGTCACAGCACATTTAAAGTGCTTTTATTTTGGAATATTTTAGAGATGCACTCCATTATGTCTTATTTTAATTGGATTTCCACTTTAATAAGCGGGCTTATTTGTCACACTGCTTTCTGTATCTTTTGAAAAAATGTGACTTTAATGTTTATATCATTAAGAGGCTATAATTTGGGAGGTGATCTTTTTTTTTTTCACTGCTCTTGTGCTTATCCAACAAGGGTCCATTAAGGTAATAAATTACGTAATGCTCCTTTTAGCTTGAAACTCCTGACAGAAGCAAAACTGGACAGGAATTTATTCCTCCGCAGAAAGTTTCAGTGCTTTGAAAGTTTTTTTCAGTTTAATGCCCCCGAGGATCCGGCGCGGTCCCACGGTCTGAGATGTTTCCCATTTAGCAATGTGACTTCTCCGGCAGAGAGTACTTTACCGTGTCACCGAGGCCACTTAAAGGGACACCAAATCTTACTCATGAGTGTTGTTGTCTCAAGCACCCAGGGGGAGTAAAAACCACAATGCAAAAAAAGAGCTGTCGACCCACATCTGCACAAGCGTCGCTGGGACATGAGGTGAGGTGGAAACGGAGAGAAAAGTCAGAGGTTAGCAAATAAAAGGAGTCGGGATGATTTAGCTTCAAAACAAAAGGCTGGATGTGCAGATGTGACGTACCCTGTGGAGAGCGCTTAGGCTGAATTAAAGATCTGTCACAACAGTGAGGAGAAAACACTTGGAGATATCATTAGATCCAGCAAAAGGTGAGCGCTGCACTTTCTTTATTGTGCTGATTAAACTTGTTTGTGTCAGTTTTATCAAAGCACGCCCTGTGATCGGTAAAACTGTGAGACCTTTAAAAGCTTTAATAAAAAGCTCCCTTTCTGCGCTCTTGATAAAAAGTAGCATGTTGATGTGTGAAAGGAAACAGATTTCCAAGCAGAGGGCAAAGGAAAGAATCAAAGTGCACCATGTTCCCGCTCCCAAAGAAGCACGAGGTGACTTTGCTTACATCTCCCACCTTTCAGTCCTTTCAAAATAAAAGGTATATTTCATGTAAAAAGCACAATGTTCTGAAGTCCAGAGGTAACAGTGTTGTAGACAAGGTCGGAAGGAGAGAAAAAACTCTTTCAATTTTCCACTTTCATGAAGACATGCTCGATAACCTGTAACAGGGTTCACATCGCAGCAATCATCAGAGGCGGAGGAGAATTTATCAACAGCAGAGTGTGAAATAAGGATTTCTTTGAGGCCTGTTTCTACTTGTTATGCCAGAGTTGAAATGTGAACTGTGGTTTTTAAAGATGATAAATGCTTTCCACTGGGAAGCGCTGAGGTCTCAACTACCTGCCCGCAAACGTATTGCCAACTGAAGCACCTGCACACACACAGCTGACCCTCACAGGGGTCACCGCTGCAGGAAACACATTTGATTCACAACAAACAAACTTATTCAGTTTAAATAAAGCATCTTTTCATTTTGATACGATAAGAAAATTCTCTATCAGGCTGTGGTTCAGTGGTAGAGTGGGTCATCCTCTCAATCAGAAGGTCAGAGGTTCGTTCCCCGGTCGTGCTTGATACATGCTCAAGTGTCATTGGGCAAGACACTTAACCTTTAACAGGTCTTGTGCCGCTGTTGTTTGAATGGGTTTAGTTCAGACTAAGCAGAAACCTCTGGTGTTAAAATGCGAAGCCAGTGCTGGAGTGTCAAAAGCTGCAGTTCATCAAGCGCCCACTAGAGGCTGCACCAGAAACCGCCAACACACAAACATATTTACAGTCTGGTTTTCGAAATGGGTTTGTGGTTTGGTCACCCTGTAGCTGTTAGCAAAGAAGCTAAAGGTTCGCCTCTTACCTCATCATAGCTTGAACAAAGCTTGGCTGAGTCAAGCTTTTTCAATATGGCAGCCACCAATTATGGGCTTCAAATCTCCATATCCGAAACAAATGGGTGACATCATGGAGACTACTTTGTTATATTCTAAAGTCTTTGGTTCGAGACAGAGGCTTTGTACACTAGTAGCCGGGAATTTTCAGAAACTAATATCGCTCCTTCATTTGTTTTTAAAAATACCTTAGTCCACATGCAGTGGGCAGATCTGCCGATAAGTGCAGCTCGAGGCTTTTCAAACCCATATTCAGCAGTGTTTTTCGGAAGTAAAAACTGTGCCAGCCAATCAGAATGAGCTCCTGTCATTCAGCTGTGACGTTTGAAAACCGAAAACTCAGTTTCCTGGCATCTACATGAAAACCATGAAACTGGAATTTCCCCAAATCTTCACTTCAGCCAGCGTGTCATGATGACAGGACTAAACATATAAAACTCTATGCTGTTTTCCTGATACCCAGCTACGTATGAACATGGCCTTTGCATAGCTTCTGCCATCAGTGTCTGAAGGTGGTGTGAATGGTGAATGTGGCTAACCATGTGAACTGTTTGAAGCAAGCCACAGCCCGGATTGTTTCTATAGCAACCACTCAGTCATGGGCTAAACAAAGTAGTCTTTAGAAGTGACCTTACCCCCAGATTTGGTTTGGAATTTAGGTAAAAAATTGAGGTAACCTTTTTGTGAATACCCCAAAAACCGAGTCTTGTTTCTGTAGTTGCATTGAAGAGACGTTTCATGCTGTGGTCACACTACTCCACTATGAACCAGACTTTAGCAGGTATCACACACAGCATGGCCGACCAATGTCATCATGAAGTGTCTGTTAACACGAAGCGCGATCTCATCAGAGTCAGCACACTGAGACACAAAGAGCGCTGCGACAACTTTAGAGACTTTTTGTGTTATGTTAGGTCGTTTTGGTCAGACACAGCCCTCTAACACCCCGCCATTGTTTATAATGATTACCAAGAGGAGTGGTCGCAGCGATCATACACCATGGATCCTGAAGAACAACACACTTGTGGTCCACTGGCCAAACAAACTGGACTTAAGGGTTGAAGGGTTCTGAAGCATGGCACGGTTTGCTGGTGTGACCACGTCCCCAATTGACCAATCAATCTTTATTTATACGGCGGCAAATCACACAAACAATATCTGAAATCCAAAAAATCATCAAGAGGTCTAGACATACTTTCTCCTCCAATCTCTGTCCATTTCTTCTGCTGTTCAGAGGCCTCCTCCACTGTTGTTTTGGAGCCCAAATCTGACCTTTGAAGTTCAGAAAAAAACCAAAATACTCCAAAAACAAATCGCAAAAAGATGCTTTTTGGTAAGTTTTAAGTTCCTGATTTTCTTTAATAGTGTTTTTTTTTTAATTAGTGATGTCAGAAATTGAGCAAATCTCATGCAAATCTCAGGTGTTATATTTTACAAGCCTGCAAGTCTCAGCCTGTGGTTACTCTAACAAACATTTACTGTGCAATTTGAAACTTTGCACAAGTGTAGTATTGGCAAAGTTTCACTTGTTTTTTGAAGTGTGAAAAGCCCAGTGGTGCTCTTTAAGACTAAATATCCAGGGGGCGCCAGTTTGGCCTCATGGTTGAGATGCTTGCCCAGTTCACAAAGACAAAGTTTGTTTCTGATTCTGGTTTGACACAGGCACTTGACCCTTTGGTAGTCTTCATCCAACCTCTACTCCCTAAATTTCCTGTCTTGTTTCAGCTGTCGTATTAAACAAAGGTGAAAAAGTCACTAAATAATTAATAAACATTAAACAGTCATGACTAATTCATCACAAAGTTCAGGTTTTAAAAAAGCTAACAGTCTTCATTGTAGTTTATTAAGTCTTAAACACTTAAAGACTCAGCTTATCTCCTTCATCACCTCTGTGAGGGTGTGGTTTGAACAAATGTTGACAGTGCTGGCGACAGAGGCAAACCGTCCTAGAACTGTCATCTTGTTTGGATTCAAACATCCCTAAACTTTATTTGGTGCTTGGAAATTCATTTCATCACCTCTTTTCTGCTGAGCTGGAGCAGCCTCAAACAACTGAGAGAAGCAGAGACAGAAAGAAAACAGATTTCTCTTCAGTGATACTCAAAGTGTTTTTTGTTGAAAGCATTTTGACTTCATCGACCGCAAGTAAGACGCTCATAATGACAACTGTTTTTAGAGGCCTTTGGGGCTGAGCTAAAAAGGGTGCTTTACCTTGCTGAGATAAGGTTGAGAGAAGAGTATCAAGTGGGACAGAGATATACACCACCTTTTGCTCCCTCTGTGAAAGTTTCACTAGCTTTAATGGCTCCTTCTGTGAACCTGAAGGGAGATCTACGCTTACGCCTTCCCCCACCAAAGCACAACAAGTCACAGACTGAAAAGTTGAAAAGCAGCCCACTGTAACTAAACACGCCAAATCACACGTTACCAAGCACCCCTGACACTGACACTCCTGCTCCCAGCCCTCCTGGCACTGTGGTTTCCTCAGTGGTGAGATGCTCACATTGTGAAATTGCCTCTTCCTCAGGGACCTATTCAATCACTCCCGGCTACAGCCCACAAACAAAACCAGCAGTCCACCCAGGGAGAAAACTAATGTCCGATTCCACCGATTTGCCACGGAGGCCCAGGGAAAGAAAAATCTCCCTTTTCCTGAGACAACGAATGGGCCGCTTCCCGGGTTATGGGTGCGCCGATGAGTTGATTAACTTCACAAGGACAGAATGAAACTTTTCGCTGACCAATTTATGTGATTGGTGTCTAGGCGAATGATGTGTTAGAGGAGAGATGGGTTTCGGGACACCACTCATCTCCTCAAATGAGACTTGTGGATTAAATCAAATGGAGGACATGCATAGGAATAACTGTCGACCACTTTGGAAGGCCGTGTACACAGACAACTCCACTTGGCGTCTCCATTAAACAGGCAGTCGGAAAAACACAGCTGATTGGCGTTGTGTGCTCTCGCATAGTGGCCCTGTCATTAATTATGGATACACTCGCTGGTGATGCCGCGCCGTGTCCGAGTGACCGGAGCTGAGATAATGACAACTGAGGTCAAAATATCAAACTCTACCTGCATACATTTGTATTCCTGTTATTAACTCTGGAGGCTAGGATCAGAGGCGTGATGCTAAGCTAATAGACGTGTTGAGCTGGGATATATTTAGAGTGTGCGTTAGCATCACAGAAAGAAAAACACTGATAGCATGTCAGAATGTATGTCCATCTTTCACTTTTGTGTTTTTAAGCCTCTACGGCACCTTGTTCCCTCTAGGCATCATACCCATTTTTGGCCTTTTACACCCAAACAACACATACCCATTGTCATGAAATACTTTTAAAAAAGAGAAAAGACTTTAAGGAACCAATAACAGTGTTTGAATTTGTCATGTGACCCTCTGGAGGTCATACAGAATCCCCCCTTTTTGCAGACTTTCTTGCGAGGACCAACCCGGCCAATTCTCTCTTCCAAACTGTCCAAAAACTTTCTTACCAGGCCTTTCTCAGTTTAGAAAAAATATGTTCTTTTTGATAGACAAGTAACGCTCAATCTCTAACAGTTTAATCTGCTTTATTGTTGTATTGCAGTGTTTTTGGGACCTCTCAGTTTCCACCAGGATAAATTTGGTGTTCGTTTCAGTAAAGCTCAAACTCACACTGTAGGCTCTGGTCTACCCGCACATACGTCTTTCCTCCACACATTTTCCTCACAATGAAAAGTCAATCTCCTTAAAGGGGCTGTGAGGAGTTTGAAAGTGATCTTGAAAAAGTCTCACTTCTAGATAAAGCCTATGCCTGATTGTAATCCAAACATAGGACTCTCTCATAGTGAGAAGAGATAAAACACAGGGATCTGTGTTTTTCTCTGCTGAAAACAATTTCTGTGATTAATTTTGTAGTGATGTTGACACAGGAGCTTAACTGTCAGACAGAAAAACGACATAAGAGCAGAAGAAAGATAAACAGGAGAGCGATAGAGCTCAAGCTAAAGGCTAATTACCTTTCCTGTTAAAACTTGAGAGTCTATCAATAAAATGAAGAGTGAGGATACGTTAGCTCTGATTGGTAGATGACTGGCAGGACATAGCTAACCAGGATTCACTAATGCCACACGTTACAGACATGTGTTAGAGCACCGGGCTGTCAGCTGTGCTAAATATAGACTGCTACTTAACTACTTACAAACTGACAGTGTTTACCTGTTGTCAGGTTAGCCTACAGATACATCAAAGCTGAAAGCACTAAATATAGCCGGCTTTATGTAGCACACATATACATTTCAAACCATAGAGCCATGTTACTGTACTGAAAAAAACCTTACCTTGGGGCGTTGTATTCGGTAGATACTTGCCTTTAACAACAAAATATGTTTCCATCCAGTCTCCTTTCAATTCCAAAACAAAAACACGCCTCGCTAAAAGTAAATTACAACAGTGTACCGAGACTCCAGGCCACAAGGTGGCGAGGGAGTGCAATTAAAACAGATCCTCCTCATAGCATATTTAAGGAAACATGTAAAAATGCAAATGTTGCCCTGAGGCAACACTGTACCATTTCGGGTTTACTATGAAAACATTTTGGTATATGAGGGGGGCTGAAAAGTTTGTAGCCTGACCAGGAAGAAGTTATCCCATAGTTTTGAAACTAAACATGCATTAAATTCAACATTTCCTGACACTTACAGCATGATTTATTTTTTAACATGGTCAATGTTTTCTTAGGTTGTAGCTGTGGCAAGACATCCGGGCTTTGGGTCACCTTCAAGGCTCTCCTTACTCTCTTGAATTCAGCTGCCCACTTTTTCACGGTTGATGAAGATGGAGCATCATCCCCTAAAGTAGCAACCATGTAAGTGTAAATGTCTTTAGGGGTTAACTCCTTTTTCTGCAGATATTTGAAAACACCACAGTGCTAAATTTTCTCCATGTTTAAGAAATGTCTCTGGTTCTACTTTTCAAAGTCCTCACACACTAAATCAGCATCAGTTAAGTGTCATCACTATGACAAAACTCCTTCCTAGTTAGGCTATGCTTTTCAGCCCTGCCTTGTACTTTCTTTTGGTAAACATAATCATTAGAAGTAAACTTGTCATTCATTTTCATTTCATTTGGAAAAGAGAATTCTTTTATTTAATAGTTGACGCAAAGTTAGATAAAATACGTTTAGACTCCTTGACCCATTCATTTAAATTGGGCGTTCCTCAGTGGTACAGTGTTGCGTGGAGGCAACGTTCAGAGATGAAATCATATAAAAAGAGTTATTTTTTAAGTTGTTACACTTTGCATGCATTGTGAACTGTTGAGACCATCAAGTATTATCTGTGTTTTTGTAAAAAATGATTTGAAATATAAATTAATTACTATTTTTTAATCACTGACCATTATGGTACAGTGTTGCCTCAAGTCAACAAACCCCCCAAAAATAAACGTAAAGAATGTATTTTTTTGGAAAATTTCTTAAGATTATGTTTATTTGATCAATTTTGAGACAAAAAACACCAAATACATTTTTGTTTTTCTAACTGGCTTCACTATGCGTACCATAGAGGGTTAATTATGGTTCCATTTCCGTTGGCTGGAAACAGGAGCTAAACAGCAGGAGTAACATAGACAGCAGATACCAACACCCAGAACCAATCTACATGCAATCAGACAGAACATATGAAAGGTTGGATTCAGAGGACCTCAATTCGACCGAGCCTTCGAGCAATCCCAGCAGAGTGCAAAACTGACACGGGCTCCAACATATGTTACCCGCAAACTTTCCAATCCAACGCCACCCCTCATTCAGCCTTTGATTAAAAGCTTGAATTCTTCTTGCAAAAAGAATCGCGGCTGCTTTCTCTCTATCTGATGCTGGCAACAGCCACAGAAATCCAGGCACTCAATAACAGTCAACAGACACTTAATAGAAATGGAGCGCTACCTGGATGCTGAATGTTGATTAATCCGTCTGGAACAAGGAGCAGCCAGAAGAAGAGGAAGCTGTGACCTAAAATACAAAGTAGGTGATGACTCACAGTCTCACTGAGTCTCTCTGTGCTGGTTAATAGAGAAAGCGTAATTAACGTGACCCCACATGCAACCCATGTTGAAGCGTTTAGCTCACTGCAGCGGATTGAGACGTTTTCAAACTAGTTCAGAGAATTGACACTCAGACAAGCCGGCTGTGAGAATAGTCATTTGTGGCAGAGGGAATTAATTAGTTTTGGCTCTTTCTTTTGTGTTTTTTTTCAGCCCCTTTTTCTGTGAAAGCTTCAGTTTAGACAGGATAGTTTCCCTTCGGGCTCTGCAGGAGAAATGCTCGACCAATTAATGAAATACCAACACTAAAATGAGCAGCAGTGACTAAAAGAAGAAGGTCTTTGACCTCCAACTCTGTCAATCTTTTACTTTAGGAATACAAAAGCTTTTTTTAAACAAGTATTTAAATAGTCTGTTTTTAAATGAGATGATCAGCATCAGATTTGTTATTTCGTAACACTGCTTTCCAGTATCTGTGGTCAGGTCGGATTTTCCAACAGAGAACAAGAACCCAGTTACAGCACGCAGACTAAAAGTCCCTTTGATTACTCTATGGTGGCCGGTAAAGTTTAAAAGTAAGAAATAATTTCTATGATTTATTTGTAGTATCAAAAAGACAAAGGAAATCAGAGCAGAAGAAAGCTAAACAGGAGAGTGATAGAGCACGAGATAAAGGCTAAAACACAGGTTAAGTTGTTTGAGAATTGGGACACCACTTCACTACACATGTACACGCAAAACCAAGGGCCTAGGGGTAGAATTGGGGTTGGCCTGGAATGTTGAGAATTTAACAGACTGTTCAAGGTCCCATATTCTGCTCCTTTTCTGCAGTTTAATATGGATCATTGATGTCTTCATGAAATGGTAGTAACATGTTTTGGTCCAAAAAGCCAATAAATCAAGCACAGCAGCATTGTTTCCAGGCTCTCATAGCCCCTCTGTTTATAGTGGTCTGATTTAATGGGCGTGGCCTTCATATGTAAATGAGCCACAGCTGATACCGCCCCGCTCTTCAGCGTCACTGAGAGCGGCGCCACGATCTCAGAGTGCACAATGTTTAGAAAACAGTGAAGCTCGTTTACCGAAACATTTCAGGCTAAAACAACAGGCTAACTGCAGCTAAAGTTAGCATCCTGAAGCTAACACAGAGACAGGGGGGGCACTGAGGAAAAGCTCTTACATCTGCTCCACAGCACACAGCATTTAAAATACTCACATTTCCAGGGTCCCAGGTTTGTTGGAGGATGGTTGGTAATGCGCCTGGATTCAGGACCAGTCTATTGGCTAGCCCTCTGTTGGACTGTCCAAAGGTGGAAAAGCAGTCGGCCGTGAAGTGACTAGCACACACATGCACAGTTTTACTGAGTGTAGCTGGAACATTTCCTTGATAAATGAACTCTAGCCACTTGGTCTGTCTTCTTCTGAGATGGGAAGCTTGTGCATGGAACTATGTGGCTGTTTGCAGCCAAAAACAGAGCAGTGATGGCTCTTTAACTTTGGCATTCTCCCCCGCCTCCCCGCTGCTGGTAGAGGGGAGTGGGCGGGGAAGGGGTTTGGGGGGTGTCTGCTCTGGTGGACCAATCAGGTCAGACTTGCTCCTGATTGGTCAAAAAAAGGGAATCGCTGATGTCAGCAAATCCCCAAAATCCAAACAGCTCGTTTTAGGTCAGGATTTTACATTCACAAGCACTACTAAGTACAGGTTTTGTCATTAAATATCACATTTTGTGGGCTGGGAGGAAAGACAAAGACCCACAAATTTTACTAAAAGACTTAATAAAGTGATTTTTGCATGATATGGGACCTTTAAGATAAAAAACAGTTTGGCAGGGGGAACTCGCTACAATTTCTAGCATCTAAATGTTGAGCGGTACAACTTTTCAACAGTATTTGTGCTTCCTACTCTGACGTCAGAGGATAGTGGCCCTCGTGGGAGTAAAGTAAATAATGAATACGGATGACGTCTGAGATGTGCTTCTTGCTGGTGATTAGGAGGCATTTTCAGCACCTTAGTTTTCCCTGTCCCTCTCCTTCTTGTCAGTGAGTCACGACCTGGAGGTAGTAAAGAGCGTCAGGTCTACTCCTGGCTGTCTGGACCTGGCCGTCTGCTCATGTCTCCTGAGACAGAAGGGTTGTGTTGTTTCCTCTGCTCCTGTGGAACCAAAGAGCAAAGATCCAGCAAAGGCCCGACCTTTGCCCTTGTCTTGTGGGAAAATGGGATGACAGTAGCAGGCTGTCAGAAAAAGAGCAAGACTTCTACCTGAAATGACAAAATCACTGTTCTCCTCACCTGAGACTGTGGTTGCATGAGAAAAAGCTGCATGCAAGAGCATGCTTCTTTTTTTACTGCCCAGTGTTGGTTCCTGTGGTGGTTGGTGAAGTCAGAGGTCCACCTCCTTTTCTCAGTGACTTACCTGCTTCTCTTAACACCTCCAGCTGAGAAAATGAAACACTTGCTGTATATTTAAGCCGTTAGCTTCTCATCCCCTGCTGTGAGAGGGGTGTTGAAGATACCCATCCTGATTCTGCTTCTCTCTGGGTCCGTGTTAGACAGAAGGGGAGATTCACTGAGATAAAAGACAGATGCTAGCGTCCCGAGTGTTTGCTGAGACCTGCCTGGTGTGACTTAAACTACCCCCTGTATTTGCTCGGCACGGGGAATGAAAGAGAGCAGAGCGGAGGAGAGGGAAGACTTTCACATGTCTTTGATAGCGGGCTTCATGTGTTCGAGCCGTTCTTCGGCTTTATGAGTAATTCTGAGCAGCAGCTGTGGGTGTTTAAGACCCACATGTGCTTACGACCTTCTTACAGTTATATCTGACAACATGAGGCTCTGATACCAACTGCTGTTTTAGTCAGACGATCACCACCGCCCTCTGCATCTCTAACAGGATGGATACGTTCAGCCGAGTGGGGTCCTCCTGACCTACATGCATTAATATGCATAAGGCAACATTAGATTTCTAGAAGCAACTTTGCATGGTATTTATTAAATTGATTGCACATGTTTATGTCTGAGGATTTCTTCCCAGAGAAGCCAGCACATCTTTGGTCATGAAACTACCAGGAGCTCACACGAGAAGTTAATCTGATTTCCTTCTGCAGGATCTCTGTGGATTAGAAGTAGGTACTTCTATAGGTACCAACCGAATTCAGTTAAAGGTAAGGGGAACCGATTCATGTAAACTTGATAGCTACCATGTTTAGGTACCTAAATGCTTCTTTGTGACTGTAAGGGAGTGGGAGAGTAGGCGATTTTCCATGCTGGACATGAACACAGCATTTGAAGTTTATATATTGAAGAATAAATATGTTAAATTGCAAAAATTTGACTTTTTATTATAAAACAAATTTACATGTTTTCCCACATAAACACAAAAATGTACCAAAAAAGATGAGGAGCAAGAAATCCCGATTCCTCAAGCTGTCACAGACACTTGTGCTCCAAGATACACAAAATAAGCTGATTTAGCTCTAGCTTGATGAAACAAGTGAGTTGAAAGGCTACACACATTCACACCTGGAGAGAACCCTCACATGCACACTCCACGCCTCCACTTCATGCTTTTTCCATCATTGCACTTGTCCTTTTTTAGGTTTGCATCTGTTTTTGAATTTGCATTTATCTCATTTATCTTCTACTGCAGATTTCCTGCCCACATCTGCCCCACCTAGTTTTCATAATTAACTGACCACTTGATGACTGTCAGATCTTAACCAATTTGAAAACCAGATCACACACTGGTGTAACCAATACCTTTCTAATGGGAGTGCATGGCTTAAACAATACATGTGAAACAATACAGTTTTTATGTTTCAGTTTCATAGGTAAGGATGGGCCGACCACCAAACCTCAAAATCAAGGGAATCAGTGGTTGGTGGCTTTTTTGAAAAATATACGTTCAAGACTTTATTTTAAAATTAATGCCCTACTCTGTCATCACCTCTGCAAGATTTGTGTTACTCTCCTCAGTCTGAAGTACGTGCTTAGGAGAGGTAAGACCATATGAGTTAAACTGTTAAAAACAATGTCAAAAATGTTGATATTGATTAAGTTTGTTTTGTTAAAGGGGCTGTGAGGAGTTTCACTGTGATTTTGAAAAAGTGTCCTTTCGAGATATATGCCTGATTGTAATCCACTCTTAAAAGATGATGTATAGAGGATCTGTTTTAACTGCACTCCCTCGCCACCTTCTGGCCTGGAGTCTCCGCACACTGTCGTAAATAACTTAAAGTGAGGCAAGTGTTGAATTAAATGTGGATTGGATTGAAACAAATTTTCTTCATTCGAGACAACTTTTAACTGGATACAACATGTCAAGGTAAAGTATCTATCAGTACAGTTACGTAGCGCTACAGCAAAAGGTAGTGGTAGTTGGCTATATGTAGTGCTATTAGCAGCCTGGTGCTATGATGTATCTGTAAGCTAACGTTACAACAAGTAAACACTGTCAGCTTGTAAGTAGCTTAGTAGCTGTCAGTATTTGGCACAATTGACAGCCAGGGGCTCTAAGACATGTCTGTAATGTGTAACGTTAGTGAATCCTGGTTATCTTTGTCCTGCCAGTCATCTACCAAGCAGAGCTAACGTAACCTCACTCTTCATTTTATTGATAGACTCTCAAGTTTGAACAGACCACTGCAGAATAACTGCTGACTGTGGGTTGGAGTCAACATTAGCACGAACAGATTAGCCTCTGTGTTAGCCTTTAGCTCGTGTGCGATCACTCCCCTGTTTATCTTTCTTCTGCTCTTCTGTACTTTTTCTGTCTGACAGTTAGGCTCCAGTGTCCACCATCACTACAAAATTAATCACAGAAATCGTTTTCAGTAGAGATAAAACACAGATCTCTCTTCTCACTGCTAAACCTTGTCAGCTGGTGTTGTTACACGGTGAAGCGTGACTGTAACCTTTATCTAAATACTTTATTAGTTCTTTGCTAAACGCTAACAAATGTATGATTCATGTTGTATTACTGACGCTGAATCACAGAATCCAAAAAGGGCAGACAGCGTTAGAGCCACAGATGCTGTGTGACTCTATATCTCTCAGCACCCTCACATTTTGCATCCTTATGCTGCTGAAGGATGGAAACAGTTCATGTTTGAAAATTGTTAGGACGGGATTGCAGTCAGTAAGTGTTGACTCTGATACACTTCAAACTCTCTTATTAGCATATAACTACTAAAAAAAAAAGCACCATTTCAAACCTATGCGTATTCTAAATTCCTTTTGCGTCATGAAAGGCACAGTCACCTCAGCAAATGCATAAACTTTTGGCAACCCTATAAGCTTGTTGTTGTTCCACAGCCGTAGCCCGTCCAAAACGTTTAAAAAAGGAGTGTGGAGGGAGAGACGGAGGGAGGGAGGCAGAGGACGGACTAATCCGCCTCAGCGACTTTGGGACAGGCTTGCTTCTCCTTCAGGGGTGGTGAACATGGCTGAGAGCTGCCAGCCTGCATGCACAAAGACACACTGATCCCACATGAGCAGAAGAGACAAAAATGAGAGGGAGAGCAGAGCAGCGATAGTGGCAGTGTAGTACAGCGACATGTCAGAGCTGAAAGGTCAGATGAGCAGTGTAGGTCTGGTTGTGTGCTCTCAACAGCTGCGGCTTCAAAAGAGGACACTTCACAAAGAAGTGTGGCAGGGAAATGCAAATCTTCCCTTTTCTTTTTTACCATAAAAGCTGCATCAAAAGCCGACATTATACATCCTTTTCAGTAATTTGACACTTAATCACCGCTAAACTCACTGTAAAGGCTTTAATAGTGCTGCATCTCATCCTGAAGAAAGTCTGCAGACGCGGAGCACAGGGACAAACTTTAGAAATCTTCAATCACACTTGCTGCTTTGACTTAAACTCAAGCTTATTAGTTCGCTCCACATTTTAAGATTCATTTAACTGGGCCCCAAGAGCTTTTTTATTCAGATAAAAAAAAGAAAAGAATGTTCTTTTCCTTTTCGACATGTTGATGCTGCCACAGGCTGTAAATAGGCAAACAAACAGCATCGCACTGTGCTACCTGGACTAGGTTTGTTTGATGCAAAGATCTGATGAGCTGATTGGTGGTGCCCCCTTGTTGCCTCATTGGTAAACAACACACACTGGAGTGCCCTCTTGGGCGTCAAACGTGCCCTCTTGGGCGCCAAATATGCCCGCTTGTGTGCTAGAACACATGCTAAGGTGCCCTCGTAGGAGCCATGTATGCGCTAAAGTGCTGTCTTACAGGAGCCAAAACACTCTTGTACCTGCCCTCTTTGGGGCCAAACTGTACTGGCGCTTGCTGAAGTGCTGTCTTGGAAACAAAGATGCATGCTATAGTGTACTCTTGAAGCCAAAACACAAGCCATCTTGGGATCAAAAACATATGTTTTCAGATCCTACTGGATTGTTAAAATGCACTTGTTACAGTGCGCTCCTGAGAGCTAAAAATGAGCTAAAATGCCCTCTTGGGAGCCTAAAGTGAAAACAAAAGCCATCTCAGGATCAAAAACATATACTCAACTGCTGTTCTATAAGACAGCACTTTAGCATATTTTTTCAGATCCTATAGGATTAAAAAAAAATGCACTGGGACTGTCCTCTTGGAAGCTAAAAATCTGTGAAATCACCATTTTGGGAGCCAAAATGCACAGTTAAATGCCTTAATGAGATTCAAAAATCAACTCAAGTGCTCTTTAGGGAGTCAAAACTGATGGTTAAGTGCCGTCTTGGATGCTAAAATGGTGGCCCTTATGGGAGCCAAAACACATGCTACAGTGCCCCCACTTGAAAATAAACAAATGTGCCAAAGTGTTGTCTTGGGAGATGAAAAGGTGGCTAAAATGCCCTCCTTGGAGCCAAAACACAATTCTAAGTGCCCTCTTGGGGGCCAAATTGTACTGGCGCTTGCTAAAATACCATCTTGGAAACAAAGATGCATGCTGTAGTGTACTCTTGAAGTGAAAAAAAAACAAAAAACAAAAAAAACAAAGCCATCTTGTGATCAAAAAGACATTCTAAAGTGCTGTCTTCTATGGCAGCACTTGAGCATATGTTTTTAGCTAGCCATCTTGAGATCCAAAACATATGAGTAATTGCTGTCCTATAAGACAGCAGACCTGCCAAAGTATCATTTTGGGAGCCAAAATGGACACAAAAGTGACTTTTGGGATCCAAAGAGTCTGTAACACACTTTTAAGTGTCCTCTTGGGGACCAAACCGTACTGGCGCTTGCCAAAATGCCGTCTTGGAAACAAAGATGCATGCTTTAGTGTACTCTTGAAGTCAAAACACAAGCGATCTTGGGATCAAAAGATATGCTAAAACAAGCCAAAGATATGCTTGAACAAGCCATGCTCAAGTGCTGTCTTACAAGACAGTACTTGAGCATATATTTTTGAATCTTAAAAATTGAAAAAAAATGACTAGGGGTGCTCTCTCGGGAGCTAAAAACCCACTTAAGTACCCTCTTGGGAGCCAAAATGCGCACTAAAATGCCAAAACTCTAGCCATCTTGGGATCCAAAACATATGCTTAAGTGCTGTTCAATAAGACAACACTTTAGCATATGTTTTTAGCTACTATGGGATTGAAAAAATGTGCCAGGAGTGCCTTCTTGGGGGCCAAAACACATGTTTAGCCCCCTATGAGACCTAAAATGCTAACTCTCATGGGAGCTAAAACACAAGCTAAAAATGTGCTCAAGTGCCCTTTTGGGGGCCAAAATGCACATTTAGGTGTCCTTTTGGGACTAAAACGCATGCCGCATTGCTGTCTTAGGATTTAAAAATAAGCTTAAGTGCTCTCTTGGGCACCAAAATGCCAGCCAAAACCCAACTGGCTCGTCAAAACATGTGAAGGTGCTCTTTTTTGGTGGAAAAATGCACTGTATGTGCCTCTTTTTTCTTTTTTTTTTCTGCCGCTATGCTAACTGATGCTAACTTGTTAGCTTGATATGCATTCAAAGCTTCAAAATACAAAAAACCTGTCACATTTCTTTACTTTGTGACTTTAACTGCTCCCATGGCGCATACCAATGTATTTGTAAGGATTTTTCATTATAGGACGATTGGATTTGGCGTCAGTGTCATCTAAAGCCAGCCAGAGTCATCTCCCTGGTCAGACGGGGTTAATCCAGATTGCAGGAGCACTGTGAGAGGCCACGTTTTGCCTTTGAGCCCAGCCGTGAAATTAGATTAAAAAAACAGGTGCGATCAGATGAGCAGCCGCCCATGCATCCGCTCATCATCCTCCACTATCAGGACATAATTCCAGCAATTAGCCCAGCCAGAATTCTCATTTAGAGGTCGACTGTAGCGATGATTCTGCTCACAGCTGAGTTTTCTCACCACGAGCTACGTCATTTTTCAGTTTTTGTATTCTGTCTGTTAATCTGAGAGTAATATCTTGTGACATCCTGTCAGGATCACTCAGTTAATTCTTCTGAATGCAGAGCAAACACTACAGGAAATTAGATTTATTCCAAATGATTTGTCTTGCTGTGATGTTTCTTTCTGTTCACACTTGGATGCATATAGTCTTAGATTGGATTTGGATACCACACCTTGTTTATCTCCTCACCCTGTCTCTGTTGGAGTGTGTGTGTGTTTGTGTGTGTGTGTGTGTGTGTGTGTGTGTTTAGGTGGCTCTGTGCTTGTGTGTGCTCATTCATGCAGGCGTACACATGCCATCTGTTCAGGGTAGATACGCCACCTTTTACCGATCCCGTGTGTTGAACAACCCTCCGCGCTGAATCCTGTCTGTGCTTGGCGCTGACTGATGTGGACAACTGGGGCCATCTAACCAAACAGAATCCTAATTGGCAGTCTTTTCTCATTTTACATCTAGCAAGAGATGAATCCTAATTTTTATGACAGGATTACAAAACCATGAATATTTCACCTCTTGCTGGGCAAAATGTAACAGTAACTCATGTTATTGCTTCAACTTGTTGAGACCTTTTTGTGATTTGGCTCAAGTTATTCAATGTTTTATTAACTACTTTAAATGTTTGTAATAACCAGAAACTCAAGCATTACAAAAAAAAAAAAAAGTACAAGTCCCTCAGATACTTCCTTCCTTTATTTATCTATTTATTGATTAATTAATTAATTAATTAATAATTATTTATATATTTATTTATATCTTTTTATATTTATCAATTAATACTCATCTATTCATTTTTATTTATTTAATTTTTTTTTATTATTTTATGTATTTATTACCTAAATATTACCTTCCATCTATCTAGTTAGTTTTTAATTTTATATATATATATATATATATATATATATATATATATATATATATATATATATATATATATATATATATATATATATATTTGTCCAATTCATTTTTGATGCCTTTTCATCTATCATGTTTGCTTTAAATATATCTAACTTTTCAATATTTGTGCACTTTTTCCTTTTTATTTCTTTTAGTGTGTGTGAGCATGGGTTGTGTTATGGGCACTTTATCACATTTTAAAGATGAATTTGCCATTTTTTCTACTCCTGTACTGCCTCTTACAGAATTGTGCATTTAGTGGCTTTTTGTTTGTATTATTTTTTGCTGGCCAAAGAAAATTTATAAAAAGATTTAAAAAGAAACAAAACACAAACAAACAAACAAACAAACAAAAAAAAACCCCACCAACCCACCAACCATACATTGTAAGACAGCAGAATTTCAACAGTTATGTACTAACTACATTTTGGTATGGTACTGTTTTAAACAATGCATTCTGAGAATACTGGTATCACACACCCACCTTGCAAGCTTAGGGTTGGAAGCATTTAGTTCCAAAAATTGAGGTAAAAGCACCAAGACAAATAGAAGTCTAGGGATATTATATTTCCACTGAAACTAGCTTAAAGGTTTAAGCTAATCCAATATCCATACCTGCAAGAAAACACATCTGAGACACTCTAAAATGATGATTTAGGGTAAAGGGAAGTGTCACTGAAGAACTAAGGTTGTAAGGATTCTCCAAAATAACCTGCAGAGAAATGCAAAGTGCTAAAAACTGCAGTTCCCGAAGTGTCCACTTGAGGCTTGCTGCAAAAACCAACCTCTGGTCTTAAAATATGAGACAATGCTGAAGTAAGAAAATCTGCTATTTCGTCTGCTTGAGGAAGTGGAAGTCACTAACACACCAAACCAAAGAGAAGTTGTTTTCACAGCAGAAATTAACCTATTTACAGCCTGGTTCAGAAAACGTCTCCTGTCTGAGTCGCTAATTTTACTATTGGCACACACTTTACAGGGGGTGAATTTTTTTCTAATTCGGCAGTCCAGAGGATATTAAGATTGCAAGCTCGCCAATCAGAGTCACAGCTCAGGGTCATGTGACCGACAGGTGTCCTATAGCTGTACGCAAAGCCCTTGTCCCTTCCAATATGGCTGCGATAGCTGATCTGCTTCAAAAACCCATTTCAGAAACGGACGGGTGAAGTCGGGAGACTTCATCCATGTTTTATACAGTCTATGGCAAAAACAAAACAAACAAAAAAATGCAAAGAAATTCCAAATATAGATGATCATAATTGAAATATATAAATTTCATGTGCTCTGCAACCTTTAACTGGCTGCTCAGCCCATCTCTGCAACCAAGCATCATAAATTGCTTCACCCTGGGTTGTTATCTCCACCTGAGTGGATCGTTGCAGGAACAGATCAGTGTGTTGTCCTTATCGTGAGGAAGGTGTCACTCGTCTGTCCATGCCTGAATGTTCTCACACAGCTCTAGATCAGATTAGCACCCACTCTCATGTTTTTACAGTGTGACCAAACATGCCTTTGTGTGTGTTGGCGCATACCGCAGTGAATAAGATTAAAGCAACACAAACAGACAGTTCTCTCTTCAGACTCAGAACTGAGGACTCCCCTGATCCCTTGCTCCCCTTCCTCTCCTCTTCCTCAGCTGCCAGTGTTACGTTCTGGATCAGTGAACGGGCCAGATGGCTGCAGAACACAGCCCCCTCTCTCTGCTCCTCCACTCCTTACACCACCCTTCTTTTCAAGCCCCCCAACCACTGTTCCTCCATGTCTCTGCCCGCTCCTCTATCAGCACTCACACTCCTCTGTCTCCGTCTCTCTCGTGGCGCTGCAGCAGCAGAGACTCTCCTCTCAGTCGCCCAGGGCTCTGCTGTCAAGCCTTTCCAGAGCTCAGCTTCCCGAGCTTGACGACCGAGTGTCTCCTGCTCCGTCTCCCTGAGAAATGAAAGACTCCTGTACCGGCTCATCCACCTCCTTTTCGTCCTCCTCTTGATCTTACACACAGAGGCACACACACATTAGCATCTCCGTCATTTTTAAAAAGAGGAACTGAGGGCCAGAGTTGACAAACCTCTCCTTGTTTTCTCTCTGTGGATTCTTGAGGCGGTTAACTTTGAGACATTTTAGCTGCTTGAACAAGTTAAGTTTGTGTGCTTCAGTTACCACAATGAACTTTAAAATTCTCCTTAACTGTTTAAGTCACAGTATCCTTTTTACAGCATGGAAGCTGAAATTTAAAAAAAGTCTAAGTCAGATTGAGATTAGTGTTTGGAGAACAAATCTGTGAAAACAGAGTTACTGCCGTCCGTCTGTGTTTGATTTTTGAACCATATCTTACAGCAAACTCTTTCTCATTGATGTTCAATTTGTTTTATATCAGATATGAATCATTGTTGGGACAGATGGATAGAAGAGTCCAGAAAATTCACTCTTCACTTCTCTCATATAAAGGCGCAGAGACTCTCAGTGACACTAAAGACAGATATAATAGCATCGTTTCCATAGTTACTTCTTTCTCAGACAACTCGCCTATAGAGGAACTATTTGCTCACTTCAGACATTTCTGAAGTAGTTTTTATGTTTACATCCTGTGAAAAAAAAAAAAAAATCTTTTTTTTTTAAAGTGATCTTCAAAAAGACTGGTCACACAACACAAGCTGCGTTTACATTACACCTATAGATTTGCACAAAACCTATAGAGGGATTATTTGTTTATCACCAACTTGGGTGCAGAAGCACTATGGAGTATATATGGATTATTGGTCAACATCATCATGAAGATGCGTACGCATCTCGACAGTGGAAGCAGCATTTAGCTCAATTCATTCAGACAAGTTAGTGTTTTTTAAACACTAAATTCAACCTGTTATCAGCATGAAAAAGTACAGTTGTTTTGTGGTCAGTTTTTAGAAACGATACTATACAACAGAGGCAACGTCTATCAAGTTTGGACCGTCTCAGAGCAACCGGTGTTTTGGACTTAATAGTGACCATGCTAACTTGTGACTCTCAGTCGACAGTATCACTAGCCACGTATACATGGACCCAAATATTCCGCTAGCATTCGGTTTATTTGCTCAAACGGAAAGAATTTAAGCTTTGTATACACCTCATTCTGAAAGAAATGTGCCAATTTGAATGGACATTTAATCGGTTTCACAGGGGTGGAGTATTCCTTTCCTGAAACCGATTGAGGTATCATGTATCCACTCAAACGGAAAGTTGTCAGGGTGCAGATATGACGTAAGACGCCACTAGGGACGCTCCTCAATTTCAAAAATGGTGGCGAGCCGTCAGCACTGGACTGCTGCGGAAAGTTTGTTTTTTAACCAAACTTTGAAAGAAATGAACATAATTTCAAGACCGGATGGACGACAAACTCGCAATACGGAGTTGTTCCAACAAGTGAAAGAAAAACTCTTTGATAAATCACGTTGTGTTTACGCTTTTTCTGCACATGCTCCATTGACTATTCTGTTTGATTATGGCGGCGCATGTAGACCAGAGATTGGAATATTCCTTTCCATGTTTACTATTGTTTTCTGAAAAGTCATTCAGAAAGTTTCCATTCGGAAAGACGAAAAACTCCTCATGTAACCGTGGCTAGTGATTAATGGCTGAAAGTCACCAGTTAACACGGTCACACTTTTCACTAAAACACCAACAACGCCTGCTCTGGACGTAGTTTTCTGGTTCTTTTATTATGAACCGGGTCTCAGACTCAGCAGTCTGTGTGCTCTTTTTGGTCCTGGAGAGTTTTTGATTTATTGACACATGTTTACGTCCTGGTCTGTCACAGTCTGGTAAGTGTCCATGTATAATGCAGTCATGAGCATCAAGTGACAGTTGTGTGTTTAAATTGCTCTCTGGGTACACGCCGGATTTCTCCTAATATCTGTCCACTTGCTGATCCCTTACATCCACTCACTGCTATTTCACAAACCTGGGAGCCGTTTACCATCCGTCAAAGTGATGATATTTAGTTTAAAAAATGTGTTTTTGGTGGTAAAGTTCTCCACACCAATTGACAAACCATCATACTCTGCAGTGCTTCTGCACCAAGTTGCGCGCACATCCAGTGTGGTTGATAAACAAATAATCCCTCTATAATAGTTTGTCAACCGACGTGGGGGCGTTAACCACCAAAGAAACACATTTTTAAACTAAATATCAGCACTACCAAATCTTGATGTCAGTATTCCGCCTCCTTACCGCACATTCTGTAGAAACTCCACAACTTTGACAGCTGACGTCTTTAAATGAACCGATTTATCAGGATGTGAAAATGTGAAAGTCCAAAAAATATATCAGAGGATACAAGACCAGATGAAAGCGATGGAATGATGCAAAAAAGACACAAATTGGTGCATGAGAAAGAAAGAAATGTGAAATATTTGTCTCTAAAATTGTTATTAACAAGTCAAAATACTTTCATGAAAAACACTCTTGATAACGTAACACTGCAGAGAACTGACTCCTTATCATCTGGTATGAAGAGACACCTGAGAGACAGGTGAGCTTTGATTTCTTAAAGGAATTATTTAACAAATAGAGCATACGTATGTGATGCTCACAGTTAATGAATGAGTCAGTAAGAGCTGCTGAAAACCACAGAATCATAAAACACACTGTGTGTGTTTCTGATAATCGTCTCATCCTACAATAAGTTGGTGGGAGCAGTTGCAGACGTCAAATACTTAATAAAACAATCAGTCTTATTTCTGATGTACGAGTTTGCTTTCATAGGTCATAAAAAAGGCATCAGCATTAATCTGAGTTTATTTCATAACCTGCTCAAACCTCTTTGCAGGAGCCTTAAATCTAAATATATTAAAACTTGAATCAGGTGCTCGATAAAATCAATACAGTTATTTCTCCTCTCTGCCAGCTCTCACAAACTCTTTTTCTCTTCTTTATCTTCGCCACATCTCTCACCTGACACGCTGTGGTGACTGTCAGCCTGTTTTATTAGCTCTGCTGAATGTAAAGCAATAAAAAGCTATTGCATTACAAGCAGGGCCAATCAATAAATCATAACTGATCGTGCGGTGTGCTCTGCAGTGAAATGAAATCTCATTCAGGCTTGTTCCTAAGCAGCGTGATGCATGGTGCCGTGTGTGTGTGTTGTGTTTGTGTTTTTTTTTTCGGTTGCAATTATCTCAATTATTAGCCGTGCCCATTCATCGCTGACCCTTGTGCGAGGTCACGAGTGGATACGAGGATAATATTACATCGATGGCCGTGGGGGAATTTACACGGTCGCTGCGCAGGTAGTGCTGCATAAACCATCAAATCAATACTCATCATTTAGTGAGACGCATGTGAAAGGTGGAAATGTGGTTTTCACCTCCGTTTGGCTGCTGCTACCTAACGGTCTACATTGAGGCCAGGATACTTACAGAGCTGCTGTTAACCCTTTAACTTTGATTTTTTAAGTGCAAAGGATGTAACATCTAATTTAAAACCCTTTAAAGTGCCATCCAAGGAAAACAAACAAACAAAACGACATAAAAGGCAAAAATAAATACAAATATAAATAAATAAATAATTGACAAAAAAAGACAAAGAAAAAACTAAATACGTAAATATGACAAAAAGACCAAAAGACAAAAATACTCAATAAAAAATGGCAAATATGACAAAATAAAAAAAAGACCAAAAACACAAAGAAGTCAAATAAGATTAAAAAAAGACAAAGCAAAAAAAAAAAAAAAAAAAAAAAAAAAAGACCCCAAAAAATTGAATAAAAAAAATGTCAGAAAAGACAAAGTAAAAAGAAACAACCCAAAAAAGACAAAAAAAGAAAAGAAAAATTAATACAAAAATGTCAGAAATGACAATTTTAAAAAAAAAAAACAACCAAAAAAGATAACATAAAAAAAAGAAAGAAAACCTCCAAAACACACAGAAGACAAAAAATGACAAACTTAAAGAAATGTCAAATAAAACTAATAAAAAGCAACGAAGAACACAACAAAAATGGCCAAAAGAAACTAAAAAAAAGACAAAAAAAAAAACTAAATAAAAACTGACAAAAACACAAAACAACCAAAAGAGACAAAAAATGTCTTTAAACACAAATAAGACAAATTTTAGAAAAACTAAAAAAAGACCAGAAAAAAAAAACAAAAAACAAACAAAAAAAAACTAACCCCCCCCCCCCCCCGAAATGTCTTAACAAGACCAAATAATGAAAAAAAAACGTAATATTAATATTAAATGGAGAACATAAAAAAAAATATTGATGTCACACCAAGATCAAAACCCCCAAAATCCAAAAAATATTTTCAGCTGGAGATACCCAATCAGTGGCCTGTACTACGAAGCTGGATTTAGTCATCCAGGATAACTCTGCAACAACTCGCTGAACTTCACCAGATCTCTGTCATCCAGATCTGCTGTACTACGAAGCTCGTTATCAACTCAATAAGTGAATCCGGCTGGGATCTGTGCGTGCACATAAAATGGGCGTGGTTAGCGGCCCCGGAGCATTTTCCACAATGGAGAAGAGAGCAGCCTACTTTACGGCGGAGGAGCAGCAAATAATCCTGCAAAAATACGAGGAGTACCGCAGAATTATCCAGGCTGCAAAAAGTCGCCGACTCTGTGAATGCGTAAATTTCCAAAATGCTGATATTAATAGACCTATGTCATCATGTGACGACACGGCCAGTTAGGTCCTTATTCATTCATGTTGTCAGTCAGTGTGTGTGATCAGCATCATATCCAACCTCATGATTAGAAAGAGCCCACTTTCCTACAAATCGCAAGGAAATTGCTGATTATAGGCAATCTGTATTGCAGATGCAATAGCAGTGGGGAAAAAGGACGTGGGAGCAAATCCTTCAAAGTGGTCAGTATGAATTTCCTGAATTTCTCTTTGGGTTAAATAAAGTATTTTTTAATTTCATTTCATTTCATGAAAGATTCCATGTGCACACATTTCTACTTTTCCCTGACAATGTCCCAGTTATGATGATCAGTAAGACATTGTTCGTTCACAGCCCATAAGAAAAAATGTTGGGCCAAAAAGGCAGGGGGTGGTCCCGCGCCGGCTGAGCAAATTGGTGACTGAGCGGTCTTTCATGCCCGCCCGAGAGAACCGATTGGTCAGCGGGCGGTCTGTCACACACCCTGAGCTCTTATCCTGGAACTTAACCTGCTCTGGACCAGGTTTTGGCATCTAGCATCAGTTACCGGAGCAACGTGTCTGGATAAAAAGAGATCCACATTCGTAGTACGGAAAACCCAAAACTTATCCAGGAAGTTATCTCGCTAAGAGCTAATCCAGCTTCGTAGTACAGGCCCCAGGCTTTACTCATATAAACATAATATAAATGGTTTGTAGTGACTCAAAAAATGCTCTAGCTAATGGTTGACCAGCAAGTTAAAGGGTTAAAGTCATCTGTCCTCATTGAGAGTCACGGCCCTCTCAGAGCGCTGTAAATATGACGCTCTCTGTGCTCTTATTTGATCTTCTTCCCCCCTCTCCAGTACAATATTGAGTGAAGGTGGCTTTGTGTGTGTGTGTGTGTGTGTGTGTGTGTGTAAGTGTGTGTGCAGACAGTCTCATGTCTTAACAGGATGTGGGTGTACAAGAGAGAGCCAATTACAGGGTTACAGCTCTGACAATATGACAGCTTTTCCACCATGACATTGCAAGAAAGCCACTATTTGCTGAAAACTTTTTAACCAGATCAATACCCTTCAAGGTATAAAAGGATATGCCTCCAATAAGGCATGGAAAATGTGTGTGTGTGTGTGTGTGTGTGTGTGTGTGTGTGTATACGTGCGTGTTACAATGCAGGGAAGTGTTTCCCTGAGGCCTATCTCTCTGGAGCTAATTACAACATAACCATTAGGCAAGAAGCATGCTGGTCTCAGCTGGAATTGGGTTTTAATTGGACCGCCTTAATTGGTTTATTGCACTCGGAGGTGGAATTGAATGTGGCGGCAGAATCTCGCTGTGAGGTGGCGAAATGGGATCTGTGCTAAGCTAGGAGTTCTGGCGGTTTTTGCTCCACGTCGGCCTGACAGTTATCCTGTATTATTAATGACTCCAGTTGCTCGCGTATGTCTTGTGGTACTCGTTGGCTTGCTGTCTGTTCACAAACACTTGCTTTTAAAACAAATCCCTGCCTTGGAGCTCAGGCTCAAATTAATACATTGGTGCAAAGAGCCAAAGCTGTAATTTGTTAAATGGAGGCTAATGGTAGGGGTGTGTTCCCCCCTGACTGGGTTCACACTTAAGCTAAGTGGGTAATTTAAACAATTTTCACAGAATGCAATGTTTAACATGGATTTAAAAAACAAGCCGCTCCTCCTACACTGACTTTTTTACCTTTTCATTATCTATTGTAATGAGTTCAGACAAAACAGCCTGTTTTCTGCTCCCTCTGACATCCCTCCGAGTCTGCCCCCGTCTCTTCTTGCTTGTTACTTTCAGCCAAAGCGCACATTAAAAAGAACAACATGGTCTGAAATCATTTTCAGAAACAAATCTTGTAATAATGTGCACTTTGAGGGAGCATAGTCACCCTGAAAGTGGTCATAAATTCTCCTAAAACTGCTCCTTTGGGTCGCAGTGACCGTTCCAAAAACCTCCAGTCCTCCAGGGTTGAGTTTTTTTTTTTTTCACACCTGACCCAGTCAAGTAGAAAATGATTGCTTTGGATCATTTGTGAAAGAATAAGAAAGCAAGAAGACACAGAATTTCAACAGCTGGTTTAGAAAGTAGAGCTACTGTCCAGTAATTCTGGTTGACTGAAAAACTTTGAGATTTTATCATTAAACTAATTTATATTGTTACAGATGGAGGTGTTTTGTGACCTCCTGCTCTCCTAACGAGCTCTCACTCAGCTCACCTGTCCTCAGTGCTCCCAGCTGCTGCTCATCAGCCTGGGGAGTCTATAGAAGGAGGCTCTTTCCCTCAGTTAGCGTGTGACACCAAAGAGCCAACACCTTCAGTTGGTTTCTCTTGGTTTGTGGAATGAGTGTTTGGGAGCGTGTGTATGTGTTGGGGGACAGAGGGTATTTATAAGAGATTTGGGAGAGTTTATTTTCTTTTTGCACAGTGTTTTCTCCCCACAAAGCAAATCTACCTGAGGCTGTTTGCCTTTAGTTTGTATACCTTATTAGTTGAGTTAGACCATGTCTTGACGTCCACACGAAGCTGTGTACTTACGCCACTAAAAACAATGTTTTCTGAAAACTTTGGCCAAAGTGAAGATTTTAGAAAACTCTGGTTTCATGGTTTTGTGTAGACGCCAGGAGACCAGAGTTTTTTGGTGCTGAAACATCACAGCTGAATGACAGGGGCTCATTCTGATTGCCTGGCTGCCCGTTTCCTGGCAAACACCCTAAGGCACCAGCACATCACCCCAGTCCTCTTTTCTGTCCACTGGCTTCCAGTCTCTGCTGGAATAGATTTTAAAATTTTACTTTTTGTTATGAAGCCCTTAATGGCCTTGCACCTATTTATTTGACTGAGCTTCTCTCTGTGTGAAACCCAAACAGGGAGATAAGGTCTTCACATCAGCTGCTCCTAGAAGTTCCAAGGACCAGGTATAAGCACTGGGGTGATTGAGCTTTTTCAGTCCCTTAACCCAGACTCTGGAACAAACTCCCCCCGGACATACGCACCATTACTGACTCTGGTCTTTTCAAAGCCCGGCTTAAAACACATTTGTTCAGACTGGCTTTTAATACACTGTAATGTGGTGACATCATGTTTTATCTGATTTTATTTTCCTGATGTGTTCCGTTGTTGCTTTCTTTTAATCTGCTTTTATTTCTTTCCTTACTATTTATTTTATCAGGAAAGCACTTTGGTCACCTCAAGTGTTGTAAAGTGCTATATAAATACATTTTGATTGATTATGTCTGGAAAACACTACCAAATATAGGTTTGACATGCCTTGGCAGATTTGCCGACTGCGTACAGATGAAACCTTTTTTTTTTTTTTTTAAAACATTGAGGGGGGATATTCGTTTTTGAAAATACCCGGCTACGTGTAGACATGGCCTAAGTGGGTGGCTGTTGAAAGTCGAACCTCCACTCCACCCTTTAGACCTCAAAGGCTTTCTTTTTGTTTTTGTGCAAAAGTGCAGATTCTTTTTTTGTCAGTTTACCTGTCTGTGACCCTTGTCCTTCAAATCACGAGACTTGCTGAAAGGGGGCAACATTTATTACCACAAACACACAAACTGAAAAATAGTACTGTTGAATACTGATTGCCAGGGACCGGGCATCAGTACCATATCGCTTCAAATGTGAAATGTACCCATCCCTAGGTAAAGTGGTAGACAATGTTGAAATCAGTCAACTCAAATGAGTTTAAATAGAGTAGAATTGATTTGAAAATACTTTATCCCCAAAGGGAAGAGTCACCGCAGCACTCAAGAAAACAAAAGCAATAAAGTGTACAGAAAGCACAAAAGTCCATAATGAAATAGATGCTGACAGCTTGTCCATCATTGTCCAGTCAGCCAGCCTCCACCTCCACAGGGTCCAGGACTGAGCTTCTTCAGCAGTCTGTTCAGTCTCTGTCTCCTGGATCCTGTCTGCTCACAGCAGGTGAAGTTCTTCCAATGTGGCGTTGGTGTCGGGTGTTAGCTCTGTTAGCCATGTCAGTGAATAACATGATGCTACTCTGCCTTCTGGTATTCCCTCTTTTGCTGGGTTAGCATGGCTAGCTCATCCATCTTATTGGAGATAGATCTTACGCTCCCAATAACAATGGATGAAAGGACGGGTCGTTGTCCTCACCTCCTTCTCCTCACATTGTGGGAAACATCTGGCCTTGCACCAGCTAGCAATGGCATGCTACAGGCTAACAGCTGATTTCGCATGTAAACACTGCAGCCATGGTTCCATGAAGGATCTCCAGACAAACAGAGGAGCAAAAAAAGCAGTCAAAAGTACCGGGTACCGATTCATGTAAAATCGAAAGGTACCAAGGTTAGGTACTTGAATGCATCCTTGTGACTGAGGGAGTGGAAGATTAGGTGATTTTCCAAGCTGGACATGAACACAACATTTCAAGGATATATATTGGAAAAATGTCAAATTGCAAAAATTTGAGTTTTTGTTATGAACAAATTGGTATTTTTTACCACGTAAACACAAAGTACTGAAAATTGGTATCGCTGAGTACCGATTGCCAGGTACTGGGCATCTGTACGGTATTGTTTTAAATGTGAAAGGTACCCATCCCTACTTGTATTTCAATTTAAAAACACCTAAAATAAATGTAGTAAAAGAAAGTTGAAATGAAGTCTGAAAGACGGACAGATGTACACAGAAAACAGATATTTAAATGTATTCATCGCTGAAACATGCAATCTGTCTCTTTCCTATCTAACTTTTCACTGAGCACATGGTTTGTGTTTGTCTGATGTCTGCTTTATATAACGCTCCATCTTTTCCATTCCACACATCAGTAGCCTGGCAGAATAAAGCTTGCAGTGCACTTCTCAGTGTAATGAGGTTGGATAAGTGGCTGTAAATCACTAAAACCTATAATATCTCATGCACAGACGATCTATAATCTTTAGTCGAATACGTAAACATTGACTTGAGACTCTTAAATGCCACTAAGGGGTATTTTGACATCACATCTGTTGTTTTCTGACGCGTTCTTCTCCTCTCTGTCTCCCAGGAGCTAAATTTAAATGACATCGTCTCATGTTTGTGTCACTGCGCCGCAGCTACAATGCAGTTTCATAGCACAAACCCTTTCAAAAGCACGGGCACGAGTTCAACAATCATGAGCAATCCTTTGTAACAAGAGTCTGTAATCTCTGCACTCACACAGGCCCCAGTGGACCAGAATGCAATGCAGCCACTGGATACAGCTCACTTTATCCCAACAAGAAAACTACAGCCTCTGCTTTTTCTGCTTTCATCGTGTTCCCTGCTCCAACTGTATCCGCACAGCCCACAGCTCAATCCAACAAGTTCGGCTTGTCTAATAAAATCACTGTGGGGATTGTGAGGAATGAGGAAGGAGTGGTTGTGGAAGTAGACAAAGATAAAAGTGGGAGTACAGGAGGAGCAAATTACGACGATTAATCACAATACATCTTGTGGAATAGACTGCACAACAGAGATTGATGAAGAGCAACTGTGCTGAGCTCTAACTCTGAAATCCAGAAGGACTGGAGAAAGTGTTTCTCTATAATTCAATCCATGATTTCTGGATTCCTCTGTGGGCTTATTCATGTATTCTCCAGCTTTGAACACATCAGATTCTGTACTCTACCTGGTCCTGCGCCTGCTTCTTATAGACCATCTGCATCTCTTCCCCAGGTGCTTTTGCACATTATAATGAACCGCAGTCCTCCCTGGCATTTCTGCACACACTCTGCAAAACACTGCAGCAAATAGACAGAGTGTGAGTGTGAGGGTGAAGGGAAAGTTAGCAGGTGCACTGCACATTCACCTGAATACACCGTTAAGTCACCAGGTGGGGTAGAGGATAAAGAGGTGGGTGGTGACATGTTTTCTTCACCTTAATGCGTCGTGTTACATTAGGATTAGTGTGCGTGGGTTGAAATTGCTCTTGCTTCTGCACACATGGGAGATAAACATTAGTGAATTAAAAGCTGGAGATGTTGCAGGGGAATCGATACACAGAGCCGACTGGGAGATGTGAAAGAGCGCACGATTGTGAGGAGTCATGACGGCAGGTTTACATGAAACCACAAAACAAAGAGGAATAAAGACCAATCCATGATACAAAACGCTTCAACCCATCTTACGGGACTGGATCCAGTGTGGAATAGTGACTCACAGTTATGTGGGAAGTTCACACAAACTGAATTTATTTATTTATTTTACCGCATTCATGAACAACTCCAGAAATACACTGCGCCCTCGCCGTCCTTGTATCGAAGGCGAAAGTAAAATGCAAAACCAGTGTCACTGTGCTGTTAATAGAAAAGTAATCCCTTTGGCTTCTGCGGGGTGATTCCAGCTGTATTTGGAGCTTCTTAGGACAGAGGACAAGGTCACGCATCGGCTTTTCAATAGAGAAGCGAGCTGTTTTGCACAGGAATGCTGTCCAAGGCAAACCTTTTCTTTCCTTCTGTTTCAAATACATGTCAAGGCCAAGTGGCTTCAATGAAAACTGAGGGACAACATTCAGCTGAAGAAATATATTCCTTTATATCATAAATAGACTTTTCAGAGTAAATAACTGTGCTCCAGCACTGTTAGGTCTTAAATGGCTTTTCTCTGGCCTTTTTGTTCCCACTGTGCCTGTGGCTAACCATGCTCCCTTCTTGATGTTTACCTACAGTGATACCCAAAATGAAAACTTGAAGGCTGATCTACTGGTCAAAGTAATAAACAAAAGCTTACACCAAGGTTTATCTTTTAAAAAGAGAAACTAAATGTTTAGAAAAGGTGCAGAATGCTGGAAAACAAAGTAAGAATGGTCGAGGAGCACTGAGGGAGAGGTTAGCGGCTAAAGGCTAAGCATTCGTAGCTGAAAAGTAAGGGGCCTAAACACAGATGGACACCAGATAGCCAGAGTCAATGGGGCCTAAAATATCTTTGCATGAAGATGATGAGGAAAGTATGGACACAGATTCAGGCTAAGAACAAGCAGGCATCCAGCTAATTGTTTACTCAAAAGCTGTAGCTCAGGCTAAAGGCTGGAGTAAACAATGCAAGCATGCAAGGGTAAGAACAAGGTGACCAGCAGTCTAAAAAGCAGCTCTGAAGTTGGCATGACAACTTATCGTCTGTAGCTGGCAAAGACAAAGAAGTAGACTTGTGGCTAGCATCGCAAATCCTGGTGGCTAGCAGGCCAAAGATGTGGGCCAGCTGCCAAAATAAAGACTGGGGGTGCATCCGAATAGTCCTTTTTTGATAAGGAACCTTCCTGACTGAAGAAATGACCCGGAAGCATTTGAGCGTCGGCCGTGATAAGTGCTGTTCGAATTCTCCAAAAGTTAAGGAAAGGAGGGTCGTTGCTTCCTTTAATATCTCCTTTAGCATAGGAAACACCGGATCATCCTTTTCAAAAGGAAAGGAGAAGAAAACGCCCCATAATGCCTTGCTGCACGTGACATGTAAAAACACGGCTACTGCCGAAAGTTTACGGAAACTTACGGTGGAGAAAGGGCGGAAATTATGTGAGAGACTGTTGCTTTTCTAACATTTACCATCATGTGTCTGCCTGAATGTTTGTGTTCACGATGTATGAATGTCGAAAAGATTTATAACCCGAAACGTTTGGTTGCAATTCCGAACTGAAACAATGAATCACTAGTGATAGAAGTAATAACGTTTATTAAAATCAATAAAAGAAGGACAAATGAGGACTTTTACAATACTCCAAATATAATGAATTCAAATAATGTTCATAATGATATATGTTAATGAAACAGGGGGTGTAGTGTTTCTGACAGTCTGCTGTATTATCCACACTCCTCTTGTGTTATCAGGCTTCAGACTGTCAACATTTATAGATGCTCTCACGAAGCTCACAGCTGTGAGCAGGAAACACACACTCCATGACCAAAGACAAAACACCATCACAGGTAAATCCTCTGATCATGGATTGTTGATGTTAGCCGGTGAAGACATGAAGCGACCCTGTGAGATAAGGCAGAGGACAAATGCGCTTCTTGTAGTTCATTTTCGATACATTGTAGTTCGAGTTCGTCGTGGCTTACGTACGTCACAAGTAATTGTCACATAAATGTGACATCAAAGTGAAAGTGTAGTCGAATCCCTCTTTGTCTGCAGTTCTCCTTTCCTCTCATCTTTTCCCCTCCTTCCCTTGACCCTGTGATGTTTTTTATTGGGGTTAAGGTAAAGTGGATAGGAAAGGACTTAGGAAGGACTATTTGGATCCACCCTGGTAGTTACTACAAAGAGGGAAAAGCTAATGGCTTACAGCCAAAATGAACACTTGAGGCTAGCAGGGAGAGGTAAAGGCTAGTGGCCAGAATTGAGAAATGTGAGCAAATGGCTAACTGTCTTTTGAATAATGGTAGCTAGCACTAGCAGTAAATTCTGATCACTAGCAAGCCGTTGTGAAGCTCGGGGGACAATAGGCCAAGGCTGGTGGTTAGCTCAAAGAGGTAAAAAATAATAATCACAGCTATCTGCCAAAGTGTATACTTGAAGCTAACACAGAGAAGTGAAATCCAATGGCTTGCATGCTAAAGTGATGGCTAGGGGCGAAATGATGGTGACATTGAACTGGTAAAATCAATGGTGGTAACTTGCTGTGCTTTGCACAATCTTTGTGAAACCCATGGTGAGGACTATCAGAGTGAGTGGGACACATCAGCTGCAGCTGAGCCTGTGGTGTCACTGGCACAGGGCAGAGATGTGGTTTAATGCGGTACTTGAGCCAGTAGTGGTTTGCCTCTGTGATTGTGTACAATACTTACCTGTTTAACAGACATTGTGTGAATGTGTTTTAAAGAAATAAAGCCTGTTTATAAAGAAGTTTGCGTCTTAATGTTTCATGAATGTATAACAAGGTATTCATTAAATTAATAAATTACAGAGATTATTATTTTGGTGCAACAAAATAAAATGCAACAAGTTGTACTGTGGGGGCTTTTCATAGCTTACTTTTACAGTCTGGTAATCTGAATGTTCTCTGTAGCATTCTTACGAGTAAGCAATAGTGTCCAACAACAGTGCAAAATGTCAGTTTTCTGATATCTCAATGAGTGCTTTCAGATGTGTTACATGAACACATGTGTAAATCTAGCGTATTTCAGGCTCTTGAAAGTTAATGCCATTCATTTTTTTTAACACCAAATGGCAGGACACAGCAAAAGCTGCTCATGTGAAGTTAGTACTTTCCTTTCTCAGTTTGCCCAAAAGTTGTTCAAATGAGCGTAGCTTGACGAATAGTGTGTTTAAAAACAAGTTGTGTGCTTTGTTACACTAGCACTTATGGTAAATGAAATAAAATTAATGAAACTAGAAAGTAATTTATTTTAAATTAACAGGTTTGAGGTAAATATAGAATCAAGCATGAAGCATGTGGCAGTTGAAACAATAGACTATTTGCAAAAAAAAAAAAAACTTGATACACAAATCAACTTAAGGCTGCAAAAAAATAACTTCTGTGCACAAAAAGGGCTTCAAATATATAAAAATGCAGCGTGCCATGAAGGGAAATAAATGTGTTCCCAGTGTCCGTTTTTTTGGGGGAAGAATCAGCTGGATGGTCCCCCTTCACTCTTCCGGAACATTGCGTCCGCCATCCTGTTCAGGGTGTGGAGGAACGCGTCATTGAAGGCCGCAGTCTGTGCTATGTGCCGCTCAGAGTTTTTTGCACTTTGACCGGCACTGATCTGGAGTCCTCGTGAACCCCTCAACAGCCATTCGTTGGGACACCAGCTGAAACACCTTCTCGTTCCGCACAGCCCCGTCCAACTCCCTCTGCACGGCCTCCTCGCCGATGATTCCGAGGAAGGTCTGGACCTCGGCGGTCGTCCATGACACGTTGTTTCTTCCAGTCATCGTCCAAAATAAGTCGATTTTTCAGCGAAGTCGTCTGGAGATTTAGACATGGCGGGGATTTGTGTCTTTCTTTATCACCACTATCCCATGGGCAGTGATGATTCTACCAACCAGTCAACGGTCTGCAGTGTTGTAGCTCTGCCTTTCGAGAGCGGATCGGTTCAACCTGGCACCCATACGGAAGGGTACCAGAAAAGTAGGCTGGCTTGTCTCGGTTTTGGGGGATCCGTCCCAGGATTAGTCAGTGGAAACTCCTTAAAAAGCGAACCGAACCGGACTGCTTGGTGGAAACGCGGCTTAAGACAGCTAGCAGGCTAATGTGATGGCTAGGGGCTTGTAGGCCAAGGCTTGGAGTTGGTAGCACAAAGTAGAGGCTGCCAGCTATTATAATGAAATTATGATGGCTAGCAAGCCAATGTCATGGCTGAAGGCTAGCAAGCAGAGGTAAAGGCTTTGGACTACCTGCCAAAGTGAAGGCTAGTAGCTAGCACAGGTGAAGGCTTCTTTTTCTTTGGTTTGGCAGTCTAGACGCAGCCAAGGCGTATTGCTGCCCTCTACAGGTTCCAAGAGATTTCTGTTAAGTCTTCATCATCATACTCTGTGGTATATTCCAATGGAGTGTAGGTATTGCATTAGTTTCTTCATCTTGTTCCAGATTTAGCAGCGTTTTTATGTTAAAAACAGTCTCCCCAGCTGCTCCCAGATTCCTGAAGAGTTTTTTCCTTTGGTTTGAGTATTTCCTGCAGTGCAGAAGCACATGTGCTACAGTCTCTGCTTCTCCACATTCACAATGTCCATCTGGGTGTTTAGGTGAAGGCTTACAGCAAACAGCCAAAGTTAAGGCTGGAGGTTAGCATGCAGAGGTGAAGGCTTGGGGCTAGCATGGTGCAGTAAATTCTTATGGCTAACAGGCTGATGCTAGTGCACAAAGGTTTGGAGTTATCTGCCAAGTGAAGGCTAGTATTGTGAAGTAAATTCCGGTGGCTAGCAGGCCAGTGTGAAGGCTGGGGGCCAGATGACAAAGTGAAGGCTGGTAGCTAGCGTGAATAGGTGAAGGCTGATGGCTAACAGCCAAGGTGAAGGCTGCTGTGGTAGCTGCATGTAGTAGATATTGTCCCCTTCTGGCATGAATGGAAAAACTGTTTTGTTGTTAACATAAAGGATACACCTTACCATAGAAAAAATCTCATTGTTGAATTCCACATTTAACCTCTAGGACTGCGTGCACTCTCCCTACACTCAGAGCATGTTGATGGGAATTCCTGGAAAAGTATTCACTGTCATGTGTCCTTGCAGCATGGCGTGGCAGTGAGGCAGCAGTGAGTAGGCGCTGCTATTTCATAATGAGAAGTGTGACTGCGGGCTCCACTGAGAGATCATTAGAGACTTGCTGCTCGGTGAAGGACACGCTCCCTGCTGAATAAGAGAAATCCCTGTTCAAACTGGAGGGATAACCAAAGGACTAAGATCAGCAAGGCTTAGAGAAGTACGTTCCAAGTACTAATCATGGCGGCAATCTTCATTTATTATTTGAGATGAACAAATCTTGCTGCTGATCTGCTTAGACTCCACTGCACTGATTATCAGATTAAGGTATGCGAGAACCCTGTATCTCCTGCCAATTCCTCAGAATCAGGGCACACAGTCTTTTTTTTTGTACAGTACTTTGACCCATTCACTTTTTGGTTCGAGTTCATCAATCAATCTAAAGGTCTTTGTATGACAGCAGCAAAGTGTAGTCAGGAGACAGCTGGCCTAGTTTTTGTTCCCCTTTGAATGCTGTTTAGAGAAGGAGTGTGTTTGTTTAAATTGGTTTCCCCTCACATACACCAGATACTGCAGTCCAACTCCGTTCCTTTGCATGTTAACTACATTTGTCAACTCACACCAGACAGCTGGAGTCTCAGACCGAGGAGTTCCCACGCTCCACACTCCATTGATAAGTCTCTCTTCATCCATGTTGGGTTGTAAAAGCTCAAACCTGTTGACTCCTGGTCTAGCTTTGCTCATTTTGTCCGTTTGACGTCGTAGTCAAGCTAAGTACTAACTGATTTTGACACATTGTTTATTTTGAAAGTCACTGGGAGTTTTTGGGGTAGTTTACGGTCACAACTTCCTGTTCTGCGTGATTGTCCCTTCGCTGAATTCATGCATCATAGCTCCACATCCGTCAAATATAAGACGGCTGCGTATTACCTGCAACATGAAGAAGCAGCCAGACACACGGATCGAGTGTAAGTTGACACATTGCAAGCATCCAAGGGTAAAAGCTAGGCAACTAGCAGTCTGAAGAGCAGCCCAGAGGTTAGCATGATAACTAAAGCTGTGTTTCCACCAAGCAGTCTGGTTCAGTTCAGTATGGTTTGGTACTTGGTTAAGCCTGATCCTGTTTGCGTTTCCACAGCAACACTGTGCCCTCTCGTGGTAGGCGGCGTGTAAGCCGGATGCCAAAAGCCACAGCTGTTCAACAAAATGAGCAGTGTAAGTTATTGACATTGACATTGACTTGAACATCAGGAGGAGCAGACCCTACCTGACAAAACAGGCCACGTAGCTTCTGCTACAGGCCCTTGTGATATCACGCATCGACTACTGCAATCCCCTCTTAGCCTGCCTCCCTGTGTGTACATTTAAACCTCTGCAGAATACCCAGAAAGCAGCAGCATGTCTGGTCTTTAACCAGCCCAAAACAGCACACGTCCCATCAGCTCTCTTCACTGGCTTCCAGTAGCAGCTCAAATTAAATTCAAAGCTCTTCTTCTGACATTTTGAAGTATACTGTTGCAGCAATTTATTGTGGTTTGTTGGCCATTTGCTCTGACAAAGTGGAGACGCACTGCAGATGCATCTGGTGTATTTAAGCCATTGCACTGCTGCTTGATGCGACACCGCTGTAACGACATGCAGATAATTCTGTGCTTTTCTCTGCAGGGCTCCAAAGAGGTTAAAAGGTTAATTGTGAGGATTCTTTTATGATGAGATATATTTTCAGATACATTTCAGGATACATAACTGCTTTTACTGAAAAACATTTAACTGTAGGATCATTGACCCAAGCCCTCTGCTCTTAGTGACAAAGATTTCAGCTTTCAAGGATGAATTAAACACACTTTGTATGAGGATTTATGGCTGCTTGGGGAGAAAATAGATCTGTTCATATGACCTGCAAAGAAGAATGTCTCATTCTTGTGAGACCTTACTGATAAACATCTCCCGTCATGACGTTTTTGCTGCAAACTTTTGATACATCCTTAACTGTGCTTGTATTGATCATCAATCTATCACACTTTACTCTCAAAGCTCTGCAGATGATACATTTTACACGCAAGAGATGTCAAACGTGAGCTAAAAATAGATGCCACTTCAAAGGGAAAGCAACAACCTTTTATGCAGCTTTTGAACCCTGTAAGTTTTGAGGATCAAAGTGCAGACGTGCTGTCGAACATAAACCCTGTACTTTTTGGTTTAGAAAAACTTTGCCGGGTGAATTTAGGACTCTACGGCAAGGGGATTGCAATGTCAAGCTGTATTGGCCAAGCAATGCATTATAGTGTCGCTCTCCCTCAAAGCCACGGGTTTGAAATATATAAATGTCACACACTTTTCTGTGAAAGGATTACTGTGGGAAAAATGGATGTTTTCAGACACCAATGACACTTAATCGTTTCTGTGGACGGTGAAAAAATAGAGTCCATTAAAGGTGCATTGTGTAGTGCGGCAAAAAGTATTGCTTCCCTCTCATGGTTTTGTCAGACTTTCATTAGTCTCTGTGTGCTTTACATCCTCAAAGAAAAAAAAAAAGATGAGGGCAGTTCATGGCCGCTTATTTTTGGCACACTTCAGATTCAAGCAAGAGAACATGATACACTGCTACAGATTTTTGTCATCTTAACAGTATTTTACTGAAATATCTGCTGCTGGGAAAGAAAAAAGGAGTTTGGAGTTCAGGTAGTGAGGTCAGTCAGCGTGCTCTGATTAAAAGTTGATGGAAGAGGGGAAAACACATGAAGATCAAATATTAAAATGATTGTGTGCTCAGCCAAAATGATCTCCATTTTCTCCAGTTTTCCATTATTTTAAAGTGGAAACCAAAACCATTTGGACCACCACAGAAATGGATCAAAGAATTGTCCAAATGAGAGACTCAGCCAATAATCAGCTACAGAGAGATTAAAGAAGTTCAACAATTACATGAGGACTGTCTGTAGCATATGTGTCTCCTAACTTAAGCACAGTGTGGGTACTAAAAAGGATCTGGGCTAAATCAGAAGATTAAGGGCGTATTCAGACCTGGACTGTTTGGTCCACTTTAAACGGACCACGGTTTGCAAATTCAGCACAGGCCAGCAATGGGGTCCGTTGGTAGAAAGGAGTGAAACGAGTGAATGGGGAGAGTGCAAATGTGGCTGCTCAATGTGCTAGTTAAGGAAAAAAAAGTCTTGAGTATGTCAGGAAAAGAAGGGTGGCTGCAAGGAAGGTTCCTGCCAGCCCGACCAGAGCAGAAGGATTGGTCCACAGAGATGAGATGAAGATCCGTCCACAGCAGAAGGATGAAGCAGCTGATGTAGAGATGAATAACAGTTTGTAACTGAATTTATGGATTCAAGGTTCTGTAGCTCACCATCATCCTGGCCTGGATCAAAACAAGAACAGGACCAGTATAAAATCTTTGTGTGTAGTGCATAAAGATGCATAGGATTAGAAACAACCAAGAGCTTCTAACATTACGTTTCATCTTACCTCCCAGGCGATGGACTTGGTGAAACGAGATGTTACTTACAGTTTCCTCTGAAAGCTTCTGTTGTTTTTTAATAAAGGCCGTGACCGTTGCTTCTGGGTCCTCCTCAGCTTGCTCTGGGATGCCTGCAAAAATCAGGTTGTCTCGTATGCTACGTGCCTGTAGATCAATGACTGTTTCCTTAATCTTCTTGTTTTCCTAAGAGAGCTGGGTCATCCCATCGGAGAGAGATTTCACAGACTCTCTGAGGCTGTTATTCTCCGCCGCGAGCATCTCCAGCTGGTGTTGGCTAAACTCCAGCGACTCGCGCAGCGCCTGGGACTCCTTGTGGAGGGCCTCCAGCAAGCTCAACCGGCCGTCCAGGGTGGTTAACTTCTGTTCTATGGACAAAAGGATATCAGTTGAGTCATTACCTGGAGGCGAGATAGCATCAGATGATTCCCCGTTGCGCGGTCTCTTTGTCTTGGATGAGGTGGACAGGGTTGATGTCATACTCGGCTTCCCCATGACGATCCTTTCGTAGCACTGATCGATGTAGTCCGTCAAGCTGGCCAGGTCCTCCTCGTTCTTCTCCAGAATGTCCCTGTTGAGATATTAGCTACTTTTCGACAGATTAAGTTTGAATTGGCGAATGTATTAAGTTATGAATATTTTGTGTGCACCTAGACTGAGTCTGCTGTCTCGTGGAATCAACGTCACAGCATATTACCTGTGACCTTACCTGAGGGGTGGGAGCCTCTTCTGTCTCAGGTGGGAGCCTCTTCCCACCTTCACACCGTAGTAACAGACAGGAAACAATGTATCAAGGACTCAACATACAGAGCATTAAATCAGTTCAACACATTTAGAATAGAATAGAATAGAAAATACTTTATTTATCCCCGAGGGGAAATTCAGGAGCCACACCCGCATTTAAGAAAACAAAAGTAAGAAAGTGACAAAGAAGAGAGAGCTACTGCAACAGGCAGATACTTGGGCAGTGCCGAGCAACGAAAAAAAGAAAAAGAAAAAGAAAAATTCAAATAATGTGAGATTTAATGTAAAACAAGAATTAATACAGACTTTGAGAACAAATAAAGTAGAATCAAAGAACTGGCAAGACTACAACTCAATCTTACCATGCACAGTCACTTTTACAAAGTGTGCGAAATAGTGACCTGGGTTACACACGACTGATAAGATTTTTCAGAAAAACAAGCTCAAAGTCACAAAAAATGAGCAGACTTGGCAACTATGGTGACAGCACCACCACAAGTAAGCAAATCATCGAAGATGATTGGATAGGTAGTGTATTTAAAGTTCCAAAAATAGCCTGGCCAATCAGAGGCCCCCTTCACACGTGGGGCCCCTTGGCTCCAGCCTAGGTAAGCTTGTGCATCAATCCACCTCTGGGTATCAGTGATACAGGCACTGTATTTACTATTTTCTACTTTACCAACAAAGATATAAAGATAATGACATTTTTGAAGTCATTTACAGTCACCTGCCAACATTTATAGAGTGTGGAGTTTGAGGAAGTATAATTTTACTTACTCCACGTTTTACAACCACTGACTTCTTTGACTGTGTTCCACCGTTATCCCAGAATACTTTTGAAGAAGGAGATCATCTACAGTAGATAAGTGCTTTACCCTGTCATGATTATCTTTAGAGCGGCAAAAAAGGCCCCTGTGAGTAATTTAAAGCCTGTGTCCAAGAAGTGTGAGATTGGATATATGATGTCGATTACACAAACTGAGACCCTTTTATGTGACCCTCGTACTGCCAGTGAGATGCCACTTTATCACAGTGCAGCACGCACCGGGCTGGTGGGCACTGCTGGCAAATTTACAGTCAGTGCCAGCGTGCTCCTCGCTATTTCATTAGGCTAATATATTCCACCGCGGCTGTGAGGAGCGATGCTGCGAGGACTTGGCCCTGATGCGCCTCTGCACAGACACCCTGACCTGAATCTCTGCTGTCTGACACATCCATTACCTCTTCCCCGTACCGGCACAGCCATCACTCCTGCCAGCATATGGCAGCGTGTGCATCACGGAGGTGTTTACAAGAAAGGTTGTCGGGGCGGTTGCGGTGGTGTTACCCTGCAGGAAGACACTTGCAATCTGGAATGTGCGAGATTAGCTGCTAATTTATGTGTAGCGTTTTGCTCGCACAAGTAGGATCCGCTGTCATCGACAAATGATTACCTCCAAATCGGGTGACTGGCTCAAAATGTTTCCTGAATGCATTTTGAATCCTCTCGAGCAGCTATCTCACCCTGGTATTTACCCTCTGAGGGATTTTTTTTTTTTTTTTCTGCTGCTTTCCGGTATTTTCCTTCTCTATTCTCCTGTGCATTGGCTCACTCTGTTTTCCCACCAATTATTCATGAATCCTGATTCATAATACATTCTTAGGTGACAGTTCTGAGTTGGATTCCCGCTGAGAGATGGATGCATTGGTTTATAAGTTGGCCGTATTCACCGTTAGCCTCCCAGAGCTGACTGATGGCCGGGATGGCGCCTGGACAAACCCGAGCTCAGTGAGAAGAAACGCCTGAGCTGGAATCTTGATTCTAGGTATTTCTGCAGATTATGATATTCCTCACACAGCGTCCTTGGAGGGATTGAGTAATATGCAGTAAAACTCCATGAGCTGATTTAAGCTGATATAAAGATTGCATGATTTACGTCAAAGATTCGTGACTTCACCACGGCTGCTTTTTAGAGCCATTAACAAGCCAGCGACCTGGTCCCACATGTCATGCACATCATCTTTTCATATAGCGGGGATTTCTCCCAGCTTATTGGTTGTGTGTGTTTGTATGAGGCATGGGGCTTAGTGTTACTGATATTAATACTCTATGCTTTTTGCAACACACCAGAGGCTCATTATGCACGCTATGTTTGTTGCATGTCCTCTGGATTCCTCTTTGGTTCAGAGTTTATGAGTATCAAACATCATGCTGCTTTAGAAAAGAACCTCTTTCATGACATTGAATTTCAAATTTTCATCTGTAAGCAAAGAGCCTCTCTACTTCAACAGCCTTGGTCTTGACAATGCGTCTTTCGACAGCTTACAGCCGTGGGAGGAAAACACAAGATTAATTCAATGCACCTCGCTAATGCAGAAACGCTCTAACGACAATCCATGTCTCTCACATTAATGCCCTCTCCGGCTTGTGCCGATTTTTTTTTATTTCAGGTTTAATTAATTGGTGAGGCTTGCATAATCACAGGCCATGTCTGATTTGAGTAGAGAGGTGTTTTAACACATTTACTTTCCATTATCACTGAGCATCTCTCCCAGCGTACAGCACCTTTTTTTATATTGATGAACACATTTGCCTTCCCTGACAGCAGTTAGTTTCAGACTGCATCCTGTTTGTTTGAAAATCAATTCAATGACCTTAAAACCTTCTTCAGATAGATAATCCAGCGTCAAAAGCAGCAAACATGGAGGTGGTTGTCTGTGGTTTTCTTGGGTGGGGTGGCAGATATCCCTGTTTTCAGTTTGCCATTCACTTTAAATTAGGGCTGTCACTTTAATGCTTTAATAAGTTTAATTAATTACACCACAAATTAATGCGTTATAAAAATTCACTCTGACTGCCATTTTTAGAGCATTCTAAACGATCTTTCATGACCCAAATATTGTTTTCTCTGACTATGTAAACACCAAAACTACCTAAGAAGAGTGGACTCTCTTCTTTTATGTTTGTCTTCCTGTTTTTGATCCAAAAATCAGACGAAACATACTTTTTTTGATCACGTTCATCTCGGGCGCCCCATTCTTTGATCCTCTCCATGATCTCAGTCATCTTTTCTCACAATCGTTCCACTCTTTCTCTCTAAACCACTGCGACGCATCCTCAGTAGAAGAGTGAGCTGCCTGAACTTTTCTGATTTGCAGTGTCTCACTATGCCTCTGTCATCTCACATCTTCTCCACATATCCATGCTGAGCTCTCATCCAAAGAGCACACCGCTCTCACCCACAGTAGTTTACGATCAGGATTTTGATTGACAAGCAAGACCCCGCCTCCCCCGCTGAAAAACATCACTACTTCTTAAGACGCAGTAAACAGTTGCAATCAAATTGATGTCTATAGACTTCAATGGCAGCAAACACAGATATTTTAATATTGGCCATTTGAAAAAACGTGGATTTAAAAATCTTCTCTTCTTTGTGTATTCATTTAATTAGTCATGCACGACAATTTTGTAATGTCCTAGAATTCAAATTCTTTGTTTTAGGGCCTTAAGCAGAAATGAGATTAAAATGCAATTAATTTGATTAATTAATTACAAATCCTGTAATTAATTAGATTAATTTTTTTAATCGCCCGACAGCACTACTTCACTGTACAGGGGGTGAATTTTTTTCTAACTTGACAGTTCAGAGGAAATTAAGCTTTTGAGCTCGCCCAATCAGAGGCACAGCTCAGCTCACGTGACTGCTGCCCTATGGCTGTACTCAAAGCCTTTCGTCACATCAGGGAGAATACGTCTGTTAATTGTACAGTCAATGAATCTAACAGGTATTACATATGGAATCTGCAATACACAAATCTGAAGTCTGTTTGCTTCAGTCCAAACTCTACAGCTACTGGGAGCAAAAAAAAAACCTTTTCATTGCTTCCTGTGTTGACCGCTGAAGTACCACCAGTCATCTCTTCTTTTTTCTATCTCACACCAACTTTAGAAAACGAGAACAGACTTTGAGTTGAAAGCAGGGGAAGGCTTTCATGAGTGGATAATTTTAATCATGAAATCAGTGACTACTTCTTCTCCTCTTTCATTAAAAAGAAAAAAAAAATCATTCCTCGAGTCAGAGGAAAGATTTCAAAGCAAGACCTTGAGAAGTTTGTACTTGCTTTTATTTTCAGCTGATTATATTACTGTAACGGTCTGTTCATAGGCTGTCAAGAGAAGCAGTTCAACAACTTCAGTGAACTGAAAACACAGCCGCAGGATTTTGAAATCCTTTCACTAGATACCTGAATACCTAGATACCTACATGTATAGAGTTGGTTTTCAGATGTCTCTGCTGGGGTTTAAGGAGTATAAGTACAGGTCAAGAGACATCTCTGACATGATTGCGACAGGCTTAGACGTGCTGTAATTCAATCCGGTCCTGCTCAACTCAATGCAGCTCAATGCATTTAGGCATGCAGACATGGTCAAGATGATCTGCTGCAGTTCAAACTGAGCATCAGAATGGAGAAGAAAGGTGATTTAAGGGACTTTGAACGTGGCATGGTTGTTGGTCTGAGTATTTCAGAAACTGCTGATCTACTGGGATTTTAACCCACAACCATCTCTAGGGTTTACAGAGAATGGTCCCAAACAGAGAAAATATCCAGTGAGCAGCAGTTCTGTGGGACAAAATGCCTTGTTGATGCCAGAGGTCAGAGGAGAATGGACAGACTGGTTGGAGCTGATAGAAAGGCAACAGTAACTCAAATAACCACTGGTTACAACCGAGGTCTGCAGAAGAGCATCTCTGAACACACAACACGTCCAACCTTGAGGCAGATGGGCTACAGCAGCAGAAGACCACACCGGGTGACCCTCCTGTCGGCTAAGAACAGGAAACTGAGGCTACAATTCACACAGCAACACCAAAACTGGACAATAGAAGATTGGAGAAATGTTGCCTGGTCTGATGAGTCTGGATTTCTGCTCCACATTCAGATGGTAGGGTCAGAATTTGGCGTCAACAACATGAAAGCATGGATCCATCCTGCCTTGTATCAACGGTTCAGGCTGCTGCTGCTGGTGTAATGGTGTGGGGGATATTTTCTTGGATCACTTTGGGCCCCTTAGTACCAACTGAGCATGGTTTAAAGTCCACAGCCTACCTGAGTATTGTTGCTGACCATGTCCATCCCTTTATGAGCACAGTGTACCCATCTTCTGATGGCTACTTCCAGCAGGATAACGCTCCATGTCATAAAGCTGGAATCATCTCAGACTGCTTTCTTCAACATGACAATGAGTTCCCTGTACTCAAATGTCCTCCACAGTCCCCAGATCTCAATCCAATAGAGCACCTTTGGGATGTGGTGGAACGGGAGATTCTCATCATGGATGTTCAGACGACAAATCTGCAGCAACTGTGTGATGCTATCATGTCAATATGGAGCAAACTCTCTGAGGAATGTTTCCAGTACCTTGTTGAATCTATGCCACCAAGGATTAACTCCAAACTTTAGGTCTTTCATGTTGGTATAAATTAAATGCTCCATTGATGCATCACCTAATAAAACACACTCCTCATACCTCCAACATTTAATTTCAGGTGATACTTTCTGATCTGCGCTCACAGACTATAAAATAAAGCAGATCCTTTAGCGTTAATCTTTCAGCTCTAAAGTTTCAGTCTACTTTCCTCTTTTATAGACTCTTCCCTTGTTTTCACCTCTTTCTGTGGTTCACTTACTCTTAAAAGCAAAAACAGACGCCGCTGTATCGTCAAGGTAAAATTGCAGGCGCAGCTTTGACCCGCCTTTCTGTTTCTATAAAAGCTGGGACCTCAAAGACCCTGACCCTCACCGCCTCATGTCTGACGGGTTCAGGCCTCTTCTGTCTGGTCTCTTGTACTGAGCGAAGGGATTTTAAAACCACCTCAGCTTCCTTTGGAGTATCTTAAAGTAGCTGTTACAGATTTTATCTTTTTATTGGATTATTTATTTGTGATGTTCTGGTGTTCACTGCTGCCGTAACATCAAAAATTGTGTTCAGAGATAAGAACGATATCTTTGCATCCTGCAGGGTTAAAATGAAACCCTGTGATCACAGAATCCAAACATTTCAGGTTTGATGGAGTTTAAATCCACAGGAAGTCAACTCACAATGTGACAGCTTTCCACTAAAGAAGGGAAGCTATGATTCATTATTTACTTTTATTAGTTATCCAGCAATTATCCAAACCTTATGCTAGCAAATACCTGATTTGCTCCTGAAGATAGAAACAGAAGCACTAGATTTTGGTTCATGTTGGGCTGTAAAACCTCTAACCTGTTGAGTCCTGGTCTGGCTCTGCTAATTACATCAGTTTATTGTTATATTTAAGATAAATACAATCTGGTTTTGTCACAGTTTGTTGTATTTTAAAAGTCACTGGCAGGATAAGGTAGTTTTCGTGCACTACTTCATGTCCTACTCCATCCCTACAGTAAATTGACACATCACAGCTCTGACCTCCAGCAAAACTAGGATGGCTGCGTATAAGTTGACCGATTGCAGCAAAACGGATCCAGTCTAAGTTGACTTGAATGACAAAACTAACCGATCTTGTGCTGTGATGACGCAAAGCTGGAAAAAAATCTACTCTATCTTCACAATTGAGACTATACAGAGTAAAAAACTTCTTTAGAAAGGTAAAATCCAGCAAATAATTGTCTTAATTCTTTTTTTGAATTAATGAAATTGTGCATATGATTTCTTTTTTAAATTTTTTAATGAATTTGAAAAAAATAAAAAACAAAGACATTTTTACAAAATTGCAAGTTTCCAAGATATTTTTTAAAAATTGATAAAATTTTTTTGAAATTTAGAAAATTTGCCAAATAAATAAATTTCAAAAAATGCAAAAATTATTTAATTTTTTTTATGAAATTTAGAAAATTTGCCAAAAAACATTTAAATAAAGAAATGCAAAAAATATTTAAAATTATAAATTTAATTAAGAAAATTTGCAAAAAAAATTTGAAATAAAAAAATGCAAAAAATGAAATATTAATGATCTTCGTATAACATGCGAAATAAATAAATAAAATTTTAGTTTTTTATAATTCAAAATTTTTTCAAAATATTTTAAAAAAAGTTTTTTTTAGTATATTGCCTAAAATTACACACTATTAGTTTTCCAAGAATACTTGAATTTGATTATATTTATATTGATAATATAGCCAAAGTCACCATTTTTGTTGCTTGCTTATGTCTCACCACATACAGACTATGAATATTAAGCCAGCACATTGTCAGTTAAATGAATCCATCCACACAAAATTAAAATCTTTATTTTCTTCCAGATTTTCTTTTTGTAGATGTACTAATCTTCCCAGGGCTGTAAAACTTGAGGTTAGCCACAGGTGCATGGAAAGTTGGTGGGCTGTTGATGTTGTAGGAGGTGAAGTAGAGCGGTGGCAGGTTTTATTGACAGATGTGATGAATATTTAGTCCAACAAAATGTTAATGCATTATTTTATGTAGTCAATGTTTTTAATCAACAATACCCTTTGTAAGAAAAATATCATCTATTTTTTTCAATGATATTTTTTCAAAGCTACAAGGAGCCTCAGCAAGATTCACAGCTCTGTGCAGCACTGTGTGCAAATGTGTCTGCTCTTCTCAGCCACAATCAGATGCAAAACTTGAGTAAACTGCTCAGAAGCTGAAGAACTTTTGGGGTATTTTTGTGCTTAAATATCATCATCAGAATTTGTGATTAAGACCTTATGATAGAACAGACAACTAACGCAACTAATGCTCAAATCTTGCTGCCATGAGGGCCCAAAACCTTCCACAACCAACTCCACTTTTGGATAAAGTTGTTGAATATAAGTCAGCATAAAAGCAAACACCAAAATTCCCTTGGAAATATTTGAAGACTCACTCTGAGAGAATAATACAGTATGTTTTGTTGCCCACATGCTGTTTGTCTTGCAAAAAATGTTGGGTCTTATTTTTCCCCTTGGTTTATTTATGCATCACAAGGCTCCATTTCTGCCTCTTCTTGTACTTTTATTTAATTTTATCACTTCTTTTTCTGTAAACACGAGCCAAACACTGGTACTAAGTGATCATGAAAACAGAAAGGAGGCATAAAAGGAAGCTAGCTTAAGATGCTGCTGCTTATACAGTCACACTTTTGGGAATCTTTGGCACCAGTTGACCCAGATACACTCAGCCCGAGCGTGTGTTAAAAAGAATCCTAAATGAATCTGATGAGATGGTACAGTAGTTAGCTCAAAGTAGCAGATCATGTCTATTTATACGCAGCGTTGGCTGTCCACATCTATATCCTCACTTCACAAGTCAGCTCTTGGCACTGCGCTCCGCTCCCGCGCCCGCTCTTGTTCCTGTAATTGAAATGCAAAGCCAGACCTGCAGCATAATCAGACACTCCCTGATTTGTTTTTAGATTAAGTTCAGGAGTCAGATGGTGTTTGTGCGGTGGCTCTGTTGTTCTGATTTCAATGCAGTCAAGCTGCTGATTAAGTTTCCTTCCGATATTGTGTCGCACAATATGTTTAGTTCACATAACATTATGCTTATTATTTTGACGCGTTGTTTAAGGCCGGCTCCTTTATCACAGCATCGAAAACAGGTGAAGAAAAGAGAAAAACAGAGCTTATTCCAGCATGAGGTGTTCATTTAAATCAGTCTGTATACTCAGACGAACACAACTCTCACAGCTTTGCATCTTATTGTCGTTTAATCATATTCAGAAGATCTACTTTGCATTGAGGAATCAAGTTTGAGCCACCCGTGTGCAGGTGTGCCTGAATTCTTTAACATCACCGACACTTATTCCTGCACTGACTGAATTACCTCAACACTTGAAGATGCACAGGTGTTTGAAACCTGCTGCATTTTACAAACTCTGCTTCACTTTTTTTCAATAACAGTGCAAGGAAATTCAACATTTGCATCACAAGCCGGATTATCTGTGTCACGCAGCATGTTGATTATCCTTAAATCACCCACCAGCGCGCTGCAGTCCTTGTTCTACCTACCAATTACGACGTAACTGGGATTCGTGATGCACCTGCAAGAATTACAGAGAGTAAACAAGCAGCATCCTGCAGGGTTTTTAAAAACTGGAACAAGAGTTTGAGACCAGGTGAAGCTGAGGCGCACAACAGAACCTGATCAGAACCAGGACTCCAGTGTGCATACAAACTGAGTTGTTTTGGACTTGAGATGAAGCAGTGTTTACTCCCGACACCTCAAGGTTACATGTCAGCTTTTGGCAGCTTAACTCAGAAAAGATGTTGCGTGCTCAGGTTTCCTCTGAATATTTTAGAGAGGTAAATCTCAGTGATTCACAAATAAAATAAAATAACATAAATAGAAGCGCTGTCTATCTTACATTTGGATTATTTGTACAAATAAGGTGATTCTAACTTCCAGACGGTGATACCAGGTTTACATCTTCATCACTTATTCTTGGCTTTTAAGATGTCAGATTTTGCTGTGGATAACTTAGAATAGAATAGAAAGTGTAAAGAAAGTGCATAAGAAAATAGATAATGACAGCTTGTCCATCATTCTCCATTAGCTCACACCTGAGAACCAACATGTTGTCCTCACCTCCTCCCCCTCACTTTGTGGGGAAACATCCGGCCTTGCACCAGTAAGCATTGACATGCTACAGGCTGCTAACAGCTGATTTCACATGTAAACAATGCAGCCATGGTTACATGTAGGATCTCCAGACAAACACAGGAGAAAAAATAGTAAAAAAAATATCACTTGAGACAAAACTAGTTTGGTGTCCATGACCAACAAATGAGACATAAAAAGTAATGACCCACTACAAAGATGACAAAAAAGACACAAAAAAACGACAAGAAACTGACAAAGAAGACAGAGCTACCACCTAGTAACAAGAACTTGTTGCTATGATTTCAAGTTTTAACATTTTAACAGGTGTAGAAAATGTTAGAAATAACAAATACTGGCAGATGGACTAGTTAAGTTTTAATTGTGTGGAGCGCGATTAAATGACTGAAACAGCATAACACACAAAAGAGACTGTATTCACCAAAATGAAGAGTCCACATTCCCAAAACTGGAAATCTTGCACAATCAAATACAACTTTGTGGTAGTCACGATGCTCTCAGAGTGGAAAGTCGCACCAAAAAGAGGCTCTTTGTTCGAGTAAAAGAAAAAAGTATTGACAAGAAATTACAATACAATTGTGGCGAAAGGAGAGAATGTGTCCATGTTGTGTGAGACAGAGTTGAGGTATTGCTTGTGACACTAAATTGTTCAATGTGTGTTGTGAGGGCCTTTGGTTCGATGAGTATGAGATGTTGTCATGCATTCATGTTTTTATTTCAGAGGGGCAGTTTGTTATTGTGGAGTGGGGTTTCTGTGGAAATACAAAGCTGAATCATCAGCGTAGCGGTGAAAATGAAGGGTATGAAGGCTACTGAACAGGAGGGGACCGAGCACCTAACCCTGGGGGACACCTTGAGCCAAATGCTTTCCGGCTTATTAAAAGCACACATTATAGCAGACATTACAGACAAAACTCAGTAAAACAATGTTAATAACAGCATAAACAGTTACATCAGTTCTGAAAAGATGGGTTATGAGTAGGCGTTATGGATGTAGGAAGGTTTGTGCAGTCAAAAATGTGTTGGAATTGGTTGGTGAATGCTCTGTCGCTTCAAGTCAGGTGGTTGGTCCAATGAGGTTGGAAGAGGAGGTTTGCCTCAGAAGAGTAAAGGCTGTGGAAGGGGCTGTGGGGGTCAGTGAGAAAAGGTTAGTGAGAAAAGGTCAGGTTATGGTTTGTCTGGTATGACTTTGTACTGAAAGTGTTTGGTAACAGGGCAACAAGTGTTGAAGGGCAGAGGGATGTGCTCATGGGAGCTGGAGTGGGTGAAGGCAGCTGAATTCTGAATGTCCTGGAGTTTATAGATGACTTTTGATGGTGAACTGCACAGGATGCCATTGCTGTAGTGGATCCTAAATCTAATGAATGCATGGATCAGGATTTCAGGTGCAGAATGATTGAGTAATGTGCTGAGAAGGCGCTTCTGGTGATACTAATGACATTCTGTTTAAATTCAAGGTTGATATCCACGCCCCCTCCACTCACTCGGACAAACAATGAACGTTCAGTGACAGATGCTATGCCAGGTGTCACAGTAGAAGACATTTCACAGGATGCTGTGGATGATGTTTTGAGACAGAAAAATCAGATGTCATCTAGAAGTCACCAAAAGCTCTAAAGTTCACATCGGAGGGATAAATGAATCATTTTATTGATGAGAAAGTCGATAAAAAGCTTCAGTTACTAGACAAAATGTACAGATCCTGACGTTATCAAATGTGATAAACAGCATGCCGTTGCCCCCACAGTCTTAAAAAAGAAGACAGAGGATCAGCATTGGTCATGAGAAAAACACAACTTCCCTTTTACCATCTTTACCAAGAGTGTGTGTCTGATAGTTTGGAGCTACAGTATTTACATTGAATCATTTAACATAATGTTTGACAACCTTTGTTATTTTGGCTATTACAGAAAAGCTAATGAAGCTAAGATCCAGAAGCTAACGTTAGTTTAACTAGAGCCCTTTGGACAATAACAAACAATGATGTACAATCACCAAAGAGCAAAAACTGGAACAAAAAGGGGTCGATGAACTCCCAACAAACTGACATGATGAACATCGCAGCTAGGAGCTAACGTCAGGCTAACTTAAGCTAACGCCAGAGAAAATTCCAAACAGTCTGTCAGACTGCAGTGGTGGTTCTAGGGTTAAAGATAACTTTATATTTCTTTACAGTAAAGAGACAATATGCTTCCTCAATATGATAGCTTACCTTATAGCAGATAGAGACGTCCTCGTTCACTTCATTCACGTTGATGTTGTGGTCTACCGCACAACTTTATCCAAAGATGGGTTAGGATTAGGGCTAGACCATACGAAAACCAACCTTCTGCTGTGTATTTCAATTGAAGTATGGGCAAAGAATGGCCGAAGGCTACACCCACTGTGATTGGCTCCTTGCATTTGTGGGCAGGACTTAGCCATAGGTCAGTTGCACTGAAATTGAGAATATGGGAGTGGACAGGGAGAAGGAGTCGGTGTTGTCAATAGCAAGGGGGACTTTGATCTTTTAGTGCATATCCTGCTGTATTGTTATAATCACAAAGAAGTTCAAATACTAAGATTGTGAATGATGTTTTTTAAACAAATCTAAACAGATGAAACTGATTTAGCCTGCATTTAAACAGTTAGTATTATAGTTTCATTGGAATTGCTTAAATCTGATCTTATCTCCGAGTTGTATCTCAAACCTTAAGTCGCTGATTTTCTCAGATTTAACAGCAAGTTAATTCAGAGACTGTTATCTAGCTAGTTTGACTGCAATTAAATCAGTTATTGTACCAGAAGATGTTATATATGCCAGAAGAGAACATTTTCATTGCACTGAAAGCACAAAAAGGCATGAAAAACACGCTGACGCCTCATGTCCCCTGACACTTCCAATGAATGGACGTGCCAGCAGGCCAGTTGTTCTAACCCCTGAGATATGCTGAGAGTATTTGATTATATAGATAAGTCAAACCAGTCAGCAGTGTGTTTTTATTGGAGCATTATTGCCTGCACAGTGTGATGCGTGATAAATTGAGGAATCAATTGTGTGTACAAACCCAGACAGCTTTCATGAAGCAGATTGCTGGAAAATTGTTGCTGAGTATTTTTTTTTCCATTTCTGATCGTGCAGACTGACAACCATAGCTGCTACGAGCATAAAAACACAAGCTACAGTCGAATCAGAGTCTTAAGATCCCCTCCCAGAGAAATCTTCCTGTAGTCTTCATCATCCAGCAAAAGTTTCCCCGCTTCGTCAAACACGCTGAATAAAAGTGACACTTTGCTGGATGTTTGCCGCTCAGACTGCAGCCTGTAAGCACTCACTCTCCTCCAGGTGAAGGTTATATTCCTCTCAAAGGAGATCAGCGGGGGAGGCTGGGACACAGCAGGTAGCAGCACCATGCCAGTTTATTCCATTCTGAGCCCTGCTCTCTAATTAGTCCACAGCTGCGATGCTCCTGGGAAACCACACATCCATTTCCTGGTTCTCTCCTGCAGCCTGCCACAGAGAGACCATTAGGGCAGACTATTCGCTGCTATGGCTGACCAGCTTTCTCTGAAGCTCTTCAATGGATGTCAGAAAAAATACATGATTAGCCAACTTTTATTAAATAACCAGATTCCTCACATGGATTTCAGACGCTCTTATACTCCTCGTTACGTGAGGTGGAGGATAAAGTCTGATCGTGTTGGCAGAGTTAGCTTGGAGCCGTGACCGCGCGTGGCCAAGAGGAGCATCAGATGGCCGCTGTTTGAAAGGAGTACCAAATCCCCGTAGCTGGGCAAATTTGGCAAAAGAGAGGGAGAATTAACTTCAGGCATGAACGGTGGAGCTTAATGATTTCAGGCACTGAGGAAATCTTGCTGTGTGTGATAAGTGAGAGGTGTTGTTTGACTTTGTGAAAGCTAATATCTACACGGTTTACTTTGTCTTCCTGTGTTCACAGAACTGTTCAGCTGTCTTTAAAGAAAACAAAGCATCGTCTGCATAAAGGGATCATCAGGAGGGTTTAACGCTCCAGTACAGGTTCTTCTGTTTGATGTTAATTAACCAAGCAGTGTGATACATAATAAAGTAATGTGTTAGCAGAAACCAGTGACACTATTTAGGATTATGTCCCAAGATTGAGGCCATTGACTGATGACTGTTAAAAGCAGAGAAAGCAAAGAGACATAATGATACAGAATCAGCTGATCTTACATTTACATTACCCAGATGAAATTCACCTTAACACACTTTTGTATTTAGTTGACATGTTCAAGAGGTCCACGACTTATGTGGTTCTCGATTTACGTCGTTTTGACTTTACAACGCCAATACATATGTGTACATAAGAAAATAGAGAAGGTTTTGAAGTTTTGCTGCTCTGTAAGCTCCAACAACACGTACCAGTTTTTGACGCAGAGTATGTATAAATACACAGCTATGCAGTGCTACCCGGTCATCAGCATCGTCCACTTTGCCTCGAGTCACGTCATAGTATAGATTGTTTTAATTGAAATGTCTATTTTAAATCACTGTACTGTTTCCCCATGAATAGTAAGTATAATCCATGTATTTGGATAGTTCTTTTTAGATTTAGGGGGTATTTAGGATAAAAACCCAACTTATGCAGAATTTCGGGTTACGACGGGTCATAGGAACGTAACTGGTTACGCGAGGACCGCCTTTTACTCCTCACAAAAGGCTGAAACTCGCTGCAATAAGCTAAAATCTTATCAAATGTGTTCGTCTTTTTTTTTTTGTAAAAAATGTCTTGTTATACTCAATATGAGTCACATTCACCTGACCAAGACATTTTTCTGGACTGGTCAGTTAAATGTGGCTCATATTAAGTATAAAATGACATTTTATTTTACCTAAAATAAGACAAAAACACTTGATAAGTTTTCAGTTTTTTAAAGTGTGGACTATGGTGTTGTTTCATTCATGCATGCTTCATCTCAGAGCTTACACTGCAAAAAAAAAAAAAAAAAAAAACCTTATCAAGTGTTTGTAGGAAAAACTGTCTCATTACACTTGATATGGAATAGGATAGGGTAAAATAGAATAGAAAATAATCAATTTATCCCTGAGGGGAAATTCAGGAAGAGTTCCAACAATTAAGAAAACAAATGTTAAAAAGTGTATAGAAAGTGCAAAAAGATCCATAAGAAAATAGATGCTGACAGCTTGTCCGTCATTCTCCAGTCAGCCAGCCTCCACCTTCACAGGGTCCAGGACTGAACTTCTACAGCAGTCTGTTCAGGCTCTGTCTCCTGGATCCTTATTTCCTAGGTCTTATGTTCCCAATACTGATGGATGGAAGGACAGGTCCATGTCGTTAGCTCACACCTGAGAACCAGCACGTCATCCTCACCTCCTTCTCCTCACCTTGTGGGAAACATCAGGCCAAGCACCAGTTAGCATTAACATGCTACAGGCTGCTATCAGCTGATTTTGCATGTAAACAATGCAGCCATGGTTACATGAAGGATCTCCAGACAAACACAGGAGCAAAAATAATAAAAAATATCACTGAAGACAAAACCAGTTTTGTGTCTACGACCAGCAAATGAGCCACACACAGTAATGATCCACTTCAAATACAAAGATTACGAAAAAGAGACAAAAAAATTACAAGAAATGAGCAGGGAAGAGAGAGCTGCTGTAACAGGCAGACACAACAGGGTGATGCCTCACAAATATGAGCCACATTCAACTTATCAGTCCAAAAAAAAAAAATCTTGTTTATAGACAAAAATAAGGTCTGAATTGCTTGTAGCACACAAGAAAAAATCTGCCAATTTAACAAGAAAAAAATGCTGTAAAATTTCATTAAAACTGGAATAATGTCTTAATTCTAGTAACTTTTCTATTGTTCTACTGGCAGTAGTTTTTGTTAAGACCTCGTTTTAATCTTTATATAACTTGAGATAAGACATTTGTCAGTGCTAAATACACCTATACATACATTATGCTGTGGTGTTGTCAGAATGGTGCTACTGTAGCCTTAGCATAAAGAAAAAGAAAATGTCTCTCAGTTATACCATACTCAAGATAGCACAGTTCAAATGTATGACCTGTACATTGCATCATGTGGAAATATTCTTTATATCCTGTGCATTATGTCAGACTCTCTGTCCAAACTTTGTGCTTCCTTTTCCTAACGTCAAAATCCAGTTATACGGGTTTGAGCAAAGCCTGAACCAACAACAAGAGTTTCTAAAGGTTGACCTTCCGCTCGGTCCGGCAGAGTTTAGAGGCTGAAATGCACGAAATGTAAAAAATAAAAAAAAGTGTTTCTATAGCTTTTGTACATGATACAAGGATGATGAAAGGCGGACAGTTCAAACTTAACTTTGATGCTTGAAAACGTGTTGAAAAGAAACACTTATGGTGCTTTCTGTTCAGTTTGTGTCTCCTCTGCCCCGGAACATGTATTTTTTTTCTAATCTGAATGAAAAGACAATGGAGGAGCTGAGGCGTTCTGTCATATCTGATGATATTCACTGACCTTCTCTAACCTATTCATCATTTCCCCCCCTTCCTCATAGTAACCTGTTAATTCTCCCTTTTGCATCATCCCTCTCAACCTTTACCTCCATGGGAGTGAAAGGAGCTTGCTGTGGGGGAAATGTGAATGTGCACATATATTCTTGACTTTGAAGTCTGGTTCTGCATACAGCTCCTTGTGATGACACATTATCAGCAGCTTCTAACAGGCTTTTCTTCCCTTTTCATCGATGACTATTTGTGCTCAGTGAGTTCATGTGAAATGCAACAAGTGTCATTTCTGCAGCTCGCTCCAGATTCAGACTAATGGATTAAAACAAACTGTTCTCAGCTCCAAATCTTTGAATAGGACAGCTATTCAGCGGCTCAGCGCCTGAAAAAACACCGGCTGTGCCCTGGCCTGTTTTTTTTTTTTTTTTTTTTGATGGGCTGGTGAAATAAAATAATGGAGTGTGAACAGCTCAAACGTTGAACATGAATGGCAGCCAGGAGCTCATTTTTCAAACAGATACGGGCCTTTTTGTTTCCCACCTGAAACCAGCAGTCACAGTTAACCTCTATTTAAACTTTTGTATCTTCAACTCCAATACAGTATGTTATATTATATCCATTTATTATACATCTGAATAAAATATTTATTCTAACAGATCTCAATAACTCTGACTACCTTAGTGCTTTGAAAGCTCATACAAGTTTTGAGCCATTTTGCCACTCATGTTTTTTTTTTGGATTGGTGCAAATTTCAGCTCAATCATGTGGGTAATCTTGTTCCATTGGCAGGTTTCATTTATTTGTTACAAGCAATTCATATCTCATTTTGTCTTGAAACAACTTGAAACAAGATTTTGTTTTCTGGATTGATCAGTTAAATGTGGCTCATATCAAGTTAAATGAGAAAATTTTTACTTAAAATAAGGCAGAAGCACTTGATAAGATTCAGTTTTTTGAAGAGCCAAGGCAGCGTGCTGGTTTTTGTTGAGCATCTTTGGTGTGCGTATCCTCTTTTTCTTCTTGTACCTCTTTTTGACATTGCAGTTTGGGAAACAAGAGTCCAAATCCTAAACACCACAGAGGAAGAAGGATACGGAGTCCGATGTGCAGTACATAGACGTATCGTGTGAGCAGTGAAGTCGCATCTAGTCGTGCAGTTTAAGATGGAGCTGATGGAGTGTATTCCTGGCTTAACTTAACTGAACAAGAGACCTCCAGGACCCTGAGGGAGCTGAACATCACCCCCCTCACTAAAAAAATCCCCAAAACTGCTCCCCCTGGTGGCTGGCTGCAGTATAGGTTAAAAAATCTGGCTCTCCAGTCATTCCAGATGGGCTGTGGTCAAACTTTAAAAAATTAATACGCCTCGTAGAAATGTTTCTCACGTCAAATTGTTGTGGTGATTTGAAGATAACATTTGGCTGCCATGTATTCAGGTCCCCTTTTTTCTGAAAAGTTTAGTTTTCATTAGTTATTAGAGGTTAAAAGAGAGGTTTCACGTCACAATTAACAATGCTTGACAGCTGCCGTTCTTGTGTATTTTTTCAGGGATAGTAGAATATGTCAAGAGGTAGAGTCAGGAAGTGATTAGACTCGCACCCGGCTCCACATCCCTCACAGTCTCTACTGCCCAGACTCTACCAATGGCTGCGCCTGTGACGGGGGAATTTTGGCTTCAAAACTGTACAATGGTAAATGGTGAAGCCACGCTGTCCTCTCTTTATACAGTCTATGGTGAACACTGCCATCACATAGCCCATCCTCTCCTCCTCCATCACAGCCTGGTACACTGCAGCCACAGCATCATCTGCTCTGCTCAGAAGGTGATCAGCTACTATCTACCATCTCTCTGTGACCTGCACACCTCCAAGACCCTGAGGCGTGCAGGTAAGACTCTCCCCACAGGGTGCGATCTGTCAGGACCAGAACCTCTCGCCACAAGAACAGTTTCTTCCCTTCTGCCGTCAGCCTGATGAACAATGTCTTTCATAATCATCCATTTTATTTAATTACAACTATTGTTGGACAACTTACCTAAAAAAAAAACAAAAAAAAGAAAAAAAAAAAAAACGGATCTTGGTGTAATTTTCAGGAAATGTTCAAGATAGGACAAGGAAGTAATGATTAAATTTTGGAGGTGATCCGGATCACTGTCTGGATCCAGGACTTTTTCAAAGGATTCTTTATCATTGTGAGATAGGGCCAGTTTCACCATATGTGTATATAACTCCACCATAAATGGTTGGATTGCTTTGCAAAACAATAAAAGACAAGGTCACCATAATTTCTGACAGATGTAAAAGTATGATCCAGATCCTGGCAATATTCTGGATACTAAGATCTGGAATATGAAATATGTACTGGGTCATCATAATTTTCAACACTGTTAGGAAACAGACTATCATACAAACCTGCAACTAACACCAAATCGTAGCAAACAGTCTGCTGAAAGGGAGTATAACATTAAAGTAGGACTGAAGTGTTGCAGAGGTCTGTGCTCTCTTAGTGCTTTTTCTCTCCTCCTTTTTTCTCCTTCGTAAATGTAGTTAATTACCAGGGAAAGTAATTATTGCTTTGAAAAACCTTTAAATCTGCCAAAGAGTTCAGTTTTTGAGCACGTTTTGCTCGACATAATGTTCACATGTATATTTTTGCCTTTTCCATCTATGATGTTGAAGTGGTGTCTGTTTACTCCCATACTGAAAACACCTGATACCACAGACCACTCGGGACTCGCTGGTATTAAATCTGCAGCTCCTGTCCTGTGTCTGGCTGAGTGATCCAGGTCGGATAAACCTGCCAACACTCCTGATTTAAGAGATATTCTCCCGCTTTTTAACCCTGTCTCTGGCCTCACTCCCGTCTAATAATGTCTCCTGATTACCCCCTTATATTTTAGGTCTAGTCCTGTCACCTCTAATATTGTTTCAAGTCATAACAAGTCGGCTACTTGTGCCGTACATTCAAACCTCAAAAAAGCATCCACCCCTCTCCCTGGAGTTGGTTTGATCTAAAGACGCTGCATGAGATCCTCTCTGATTGCAGGTTACACAGACGCACACAGGTAGCTGTGTGATTTTTGTTGCTGAAAAGTTTACTTAAGCATCAGCTCTTTGATAAAGACGTGTCAACATGATTGTTCTTATCGTTACTTGTGTGTCTGATGCTTTTCTCCAAATTTTATTTGCAGCTCCTCTTTTCACCCTGGGTAACGGTAACGGCGTAATAGCGTTTGAAATAGTAAACAAGCGATTAATATTAAAAGCATCCAGACAAAAAAGGTCAATGATTATAAATACCATTACAGGACAAATAGTTGAACCCTGACTGAGCCAATGTAAGTAATAATAAAGGTTTATGGCTCCTCCTGTCTGATGGGCTCAGAATTAAGGGACCTTAATTTCCCCGTTCTTTATATCTCTCTGAGTCAGGGTGTGACTTGGCAAAGAACTCCCCCACTGTCAATAAAAAGGCATCTTTCATGGTTGTAAAATCCAATATGTGTGTGTCAGAGGCCAGCATGAAATAAGTCCTGACATCAGGGGAAAGTGAAGACTAAGCCGGCCTGTCAGGATCTCTGTTAGAGAGCGTCAGGAACCCTGTAGTGCAGAAACCTCCTGCAGGCCTTCTCTTCGGGGATATGCATTTGACATACATGCTCCTATAAATAACCCACGTTGCCCTTTCCTCCCCTACCTTTAAAGGTCTTTCAGCAGACATATGTTTTCAAACTGTTTTTCTATTTTTGTCCCACACTGGGTAGGTACCCCAGGGTCCATCTTGCGATCACTCTGAGTCCAGGCCCCCTTTCTCCCACGAGCGTTCATTGAAAGCAGCTTTTTGCAGTCTGGAGGAGGTGCCCATTGACATGCCGTAGGTGTTATTCCCAATCTATAGAGACCGCATTATGAAACAGGCATCAGGGACTGTACTCATCATCAACCTTTTCACACTCTCACTCCATAAAAGATTCATGGTGCTGCTTGTTTTGCTGTGGCAACGCAACAGGAGGCAGAGCTGCAGGTGAGCTATCGCTGAGAGGCAAACGGTGGCGAGAACAACGCAAACACTACAGTTGCTTTTTGTTATTACAGTTTTTATCAGTCGCTTTGATACATTTCTCGAATCATTCACACGGTTTGCAAAACAGGAAGTGCATTTCTCAAAACAGCTCGTACAAATAGCAAAACACCATGGATGGCCTCAAAAAGCTAGTGTCTTTCTCAAAATTCTTAGTTCATCCCTTAAAGTTTAATATCTTTATCAGTGAACATGTCAGTGCCATCAGTCAAAGTGCTGGGTCATGTTGTAAGTATATTAGTTTACTCTGAAAGGACGTTCTGATGTAAACCATGCTCAAAGCTTTGATGACAGTTAAAGACTGGACAAAATTCATATTTTCTCTTTTACTGTTTGTGCTGTAATTTGTTGACAGACTCCATCATTGATACAGAAAAGGAGCAGGTACTGCATAGCACAAAGACAAAAACTAAAAACAAAAGTAGAAATGTGAACATAGAACAGGAACAACTGTTGTGAGAATTACAGAGCAGTACAGTCTTCCTACACCTCCTTATGTTCCTGTATGTTGGGCCACAAAATCTCATCCTCATCCAGATCATTTCTGGTCCACAGGTGTGATAGATCTTTACTGTCCTTTTACAGGAAATGTGTTGCCACTGTCTGTACAGAGGAAAGTACATAGACATACTTACCAGTTGATGGTTTATGAGATGCACCTTTGAGCTTTTTCATAAAACTGGTCGATCATTGGTTGATCTGATGCTTCACACATTTTCATTTGTTAGAGAAAGTCAAGACTGGCCAGGGAATGATTTACCAATCCAGACAGATTTAGAAAAAAGTGTAATGGAATTGTGTGCAAAGTTGGTTGAAAAATTATGAATCTTGATCAACCTTTTTGCGTGCAAAGACTTATGTAATGGACTAATGACTAAATGTTGTGTATGGTAAGAAGATTCAAAGGAGACCCATGATAATCCATTTTGATCGATCAACATCAGGGATGTCCCGATCAGATCACGTGATTGGATATCAGGGCTGATCATGTGGTGACAGACTTGATCATAATTGGACATTACATTCTGAACAGGATTGGTTGTGTGTGTGTGAGCTGTGAGCTGTAAGCTGGGACAGCGATATATCTAAGTAGAAGTATTTAATCGAGACTTGGTATCGGCAGATACTTAAAATCAAATAACTCGGACTCTGACTTGGGGGCAGAAATACCTGATCGAGACATCCCTAATCAACATGACATAAGCGACTGATAATGTAGGAAACAGTAGAGAATTGTACAAAATCATTTGCATGGATGTCCCAAAGCAATAGCAACTTGTTCAAAGAAATGAGAAACTGCTTTTTTCATGTGCACAAGATTAATTTCATTTTTTTATTTAACCGTTTTTTAACCAGGTTGGCCCCATCAAGAGTAAAAACCTCTTTTTCAAGGGAGACCTGGCCGAGACAGGCAGCAGCAAAGACACAAAGGAAGCACAAGAGAGACAAAGCACAGTCAACAAAACACAAGATAATGGATAAAAATCACATTCTAGATATTGACATCTTATAGAAACAGCCTCCATGTCTTTCATTTTAGACTTAAAAACAGCTAAAGAACCAGCTCCTTGAGCTTTCAGTCTTTCTGCAACTGGTTCAAAGATGAGAGTGCAGAGTATCCAAAGGCTCTTTTGCCAATTTTTGTCTGAATGTTTGGGACAGAGAGTGTAATGAGGTCTTGAGAACACAGAGAGTACTGTCCACATAATGAAAACACATAAATAGTGTGGAAGCAGGCCAGTAACAGCCTTATAGATAAAAGTGTACCACTGTGTGAGCCTCCGGGTCGCCAAAGCAGGCCATCCAACCTGAGAGTACAACTCACAATGGTGGGTCAGAGGTTCACAGTTCATTATGAACCTCAAGAAGCCGTGGTAGGCAATATCCATGGAGACACTGTGCAGAGGCATGTATGTACAAAACATCTCCTTAATCTAAAACAGGTAAAAAGTTTTTTTTTTTTTCATTAAAAAGAAAAAACAACCTGTTTCTGAAATAAAAACCCCAGCTTTTCAAAAGAGACACAATGATGTGAAGATTGAACAAGTAGTTTTAAAAAAAATCCTATTCTGATCTGAGAAATGAACTAAAGCAACTGAGAAAAACTGGAGAATTGTTGCAACTAAGTGGATAATAATCACGCTTTCTGTATTAATACATAACAAGCGAGGGGATCCCCTCAATGACGCGAGGCGTCACATCTTCAGACGCTTCAGGATTGATTTATCACTTACTACAGTCAGCTCTGATTCACTGTTGACTCTGAGTTTAATGGGAAATGGCACCAGGTTGAGAATATTACATTGTCAGGTTAATTCAATCTCACTCTGACAGACTTCAAACGGAGAATAAAAATGGAGTGTAATAAGGGTGATTACGCTGAGCTAAAGAAAACGTTAGCCGCCAAATCCCCCGCTAAGCACATTAACCTGATCCTGATGAAACAACATTAAAAGTGTTGATAGAGTGTCAGCGCTCCTAACTTGCTAAAGAGGGGTCATTTGCATTGAGCTGCTGCTCTGTTCAGTTTTTTCCTGCTTGTAAACAAACAAACAAACCGAGGCAGATGCTAGGTGGAATATATAGCATCAGAGATGATTCCAACTATCTTTCACCTCATATGAATTATTGATCAGGCCGAGATGAGAACACAGACAATCGTGAGTCAATATTTAATCACAGGCTGAGCCCTTCTCTACTGATGAGGGAGGAATATGTCTTCATTATTATAGCGCTGGAGCCGGCCTCTGTATTTTGACTGGGTTTCATCACGCCATGAGTGAAATGACAAACTTATTTTATTACACCTCCTCTGATTTATAGATTTGTTTTGGGATCCCTGGACAGCAGTTTCTTTCCTGTCTTTACCTGACTGCTTTGTTCTTTCGTCATTTTGTCAATCCAACCAGAAACTAAGACATGGATCTCAGTGACTTCAGTTTGAAAACTATTTTTATTACATGTGTTTGACCTTCATCTGCCAGTTTATGAATTGCTAACAGTTTTTCTCAGATCAGGATTGAAATTCTCCAAACTACTTGTTCAATCTTCACATCATTGTGTCGCTTTTGAGCAGTTTCTCATTTCTCTGAACAAGTTGCCAACACTTTGGGACATCCATGCATGTGATTTTGTACAATCCTCTGCTGTTTCCTACTTTATCAACTGCTTATGTTATGTTGACCAAAATGGCTTGGCATGGGTCTCTGTTGAATAGTCTCGCCATCCATCCACAACATCTAGTCATGAGTTCATCGCAAAAAATCTTTACATGCAAAAAGGTAAAAGGTAATCATAATATGTTAAACAACTTCTGTCTGTTTCTGAAATGAAGAAGATTGGCTATAGCTGCCGTATTGGAACTGGCAAGGTCTTCGCGTACAGCTATAAGTGACCCTCGGTCACGTGACATGAGCTTGTGCCTCTGATTGGGCAAGCTAACGATCTTCATATCCTCTTAACGGCTGATTTAGAAAAAAATTCACCCCCGTACAGTGTGTGCCAACAGTAAAATTAGCTACTTAAGTAGGGGTCGTTTTTTGAACCAGGCTGTAAATAGGCTTTTTTTTGTTTGTTTGTTTGTCTGGTGTGTATGTGACTTCTGGTGCTTCAAGAGCCAGCCTCAAGTGTTCACTCGAGAAACAGCATATTTTGCCAAGATCTCTAGTATCAGCTGGTCAAATTTTAGTGATAAATATCTGCTTAGTTCTTGAAAACAGAAGTTGGGTTCATTGTTTCCTCTGATAATTACCTTTGAAATGTTCAGTAAATAATTCTTATAATTGTCTATAAGCAGTTGATAGTTAGCTATTTGTTGTTTTTTGTACCCAGTTTGTTGATCTGCATAATTGAGATCACATGCAAAATAATAAACCTTTATGGTTAGGCCGATAATGTTTTACATGATACAACTGAAGGCTTCAGATGTGAAATTCACCAAGAGTGGGGTTGTAATTTAGCCTTACCTGATTGTGATAGACACTGCGAGTACAGGCGCACTGCAAAACAGAATCTGGACAGAAGTTATGAGCTCATTTTCACCAGATTCTGATGAAATGTCGGGGGTAATTTCGAAGAAATAAGAAAAATTTGCATGAAATTTTGTAGATCTGTAAGGTAAAGTGTTTAAAAAAAAAGGGAAAAAAAAAAAATTAAACTAACATCATTAACAATACTGACACCTGTGGTTTTTGGTCAAAACTGACCCTTTTGATTTCATGTCAGGAAAAAGGTGAAAAAATTCTTCCTTTTTAATAAAACCAACTCTCTTTACTCAGAATAGAAAGTTCAAATTGAAAACGAAATCAGAAGTTTAAAGTTCAATCTAAATGGTGCTTTTTACAAACCTAAACTTGAAAATGAGTGAAACTTGACCTGAACACAATATAAGGGCTAAATCTGTCTGAATTGGTACATTTCTTCCTGGTCAATCTTGACTTTCTCTAACAAATGAAAATCTGCAAAGCATCGGATCAACCAATGCTCATGAACCATCAACTGATAAGTATGCCTGTTCACTTTCCACTGTACAGACAGTGGAAACATATTTTCTGTAAAGGACAATAAAGATCTGTCAGACTTGTGGACTATGATCTCAAGCACAAGCTAACAACGACCAAGGTTGGTTGAAGGATGCAGCCAAAAGTCGGGAGAACAACTGTGTCCTCAATCATTCAGAATTTTTGTGGAGATCTTTGTTGTGTAGTTCCCACAGCACACTGCATGAACAGTCTTTTTTTTTAGTTTTTGTCTTTGCCATGCCGCGCCTTTTTCTTCTTTCTGTTTCAATGATGGGGTAACAGCTCAAACAGTGAAAGAGAAAATGTGAATTTGTAGGAGTTTGTATTTGTACAAACTGTTATGAGAAATATTAGTTTGTACATGCCCAAAACTTCCTGTTTTGCAAACGACTTAATGGAGGTGGATGACTTGAGAAATGTACCATTTAGCTGCACTGGTACTGATTTTTCCATAATCTTAAAAGTATTTTACCGTACTATCTGCAGTAAGTGGGCAAAATCTTTTTAGTAAATTCCTGTAAACAAAAAGGATTGTGGAAAAAAAAAAAAAAAAAAAAGTAATGCTTCTGTAAATACTTTTACAGTAAATTTGAGTAAAACTCACAGCAGTATTTTTACAGTGAGATCAGAGCAATAAAAGAGACATTCTCCACATTGAAGCAAGGAGTTAAAAATTACAATATGATCCCAGACACAGAGCGCTCTTATACAACAAACACCAAGTCATGACACTCATTTCATGCTACATGCACAACTTGGCCTGTGGCTTTTGTTAGTCAATGCACCATCCACATGTTTAACAGTGAGTGCATGCAGCTGGGTAATTACACAAGCAGCCAGAAGGGATAAGAAGTGTGCCAGGATGTGCCCGCTCGTGCTGCTACAGTCCAATCAATGCACACATGACCTCCCCTGATCCGCCCGCTGATGTAGTCTTGCGTCAGTGAAAGGTTGGAGGAACTTGAAGAAGAATTAGCGCTCCGAGAGCTGAAAGAGAAGCTTTATCCCCACAGTCCAAGGTTCATCGGGTAACCTTTACCATCCAAGAAATAAATAAGAACATACAGATTCACAGCAAAGCGCTCCTTTCTGCTCGGCTGGTACAAACTGATTCTTTTTCTCGTAGCACACAAGCTGCTCTCATAATAAAACTGTTAATGCAGGCGCCAAAGAGCAAGAGGGGTTAGGCTCAAGAGTACGAAAATCAAACATTTATTCTTCATCCTTTTTTTAAATCATGGTGCTGTGCTTAGATACTTAATCATCTGATTCATTTGCCTCTAGTTTATTTTGTCCTTCTCTTTCACTATCAACACAAAATTAGTATACTTTTTAAAATACTGAAAAACACTTTACTGATCATAAATGCACATGTCAGAACATCAAGAGTTCAAAGCAGTTCAGAAAAGATGAGTTTTGAGCAGGGATCTAGACGTCTGAAGGTCTGTGCTGTCAGAAACTGTTCGGGTAGAGAGTTCCAGAAGGAGGGAGGCTGCGTTGGTGAATGCGCAGTCGCCCCAGGTTTGGATTTTTGTCCTTGCTGCGGTTTTGGTGATATGAGTGGCACTCTGTTGGAGGGAAAGTGATATTAACAAAAGTGAAGGAGGGTTAGGGGCTGAGGATTAGGACGTCTGATTTCTCACAGTCAAGCTGGAGGATGTTGGTTAGCATGTCAGCTTTTATATGAATGAAACAGCCGGTCAGCGCGGTGAGGGTTGAAGATGTGGTGGGTTTAGCAGAGATGTAGATTTAGGCGTCATTAAATTCATGTAACAATAAAAATGAAAACATTGTTTACAAAGGGAGAAAAAAAAATACAAAAGGAATAAGAGAAGACCAAGTACTGAACCCTGTGGGACGCCAAGTGACTGGGGAACAGAGGATGAGCCGTTAAATGATTCAACTGTTGATTTGTTTTGATTGTGTTGTTTCAGTCAGTTATTGGTTTAGTGAAAACCAAGGGAAAACTTTAAAAAAGACTTTTGTAGTGTACAATATGGCGATACACGCAAAGGAGAAAGTAGACACATGGACAAAATGATAGCAGGTTCAAAACACCTTGGGTTCACATTGCACACTTTCAATGCTGCAGCTAATGCATGTGCAAAAGTAACCTAGCATGTATAGCTGCAAGACTGACGTCACAGCCTTCCTGCTAACTGAAACAGACATTTAACAATACTGTCAGGATTTGGTCTTTGGTTTAGGTTTTTGTGTATTTCAGGGTTTTTGATTTTCTGGTCTTACTTGTGTTCTTGTGTATTTTTAGTTCCTTGGTGATAACTCTTGTCTTGTGTTTCCCTGTGTTTCTCTTTTAGTATATAGTTCTTGTTCCTTGTGGTTATGGTTTGGTTCTTGTCATGTGTGGGTCTTATTGTGAAGTTCATTCTTAGTGATTTTGTGTTTTAGATTTACCTCGCCTCTGTCTTGAGTTCCCCTGTGTTTGGTTTTGTTCTCCTGTTGGTTGGCTCTCAAGTGTTTCACCTGCGTCTTGTTTCGCACCTGTGTTTGACTGCCCCCTGCCTCTACAGTCTGTGTTTCTTGTCTTCCTTGGTCAATTCATTGTTTGCTGTTTGCCGTCATATGTCTTCTGGTTTCGTCCGTGTCTTTGAGTAAGTTTTTCTTAAGTTTGGGATTTTGGTTTGTACTAAAAGAGTTTTTGGATTTTGAGTTGAAATAAATATCTTTTTGTTCATCTACAACTGAGTACTCCACCTCCTCTCGTGTTTTCCTCTTTTTCTTGTGGATGTCCAGGGAAATACAACATTAAAGAGCTCTCAGCTTAGTTCAGTCCACTGCAGAACAGATTTTTCTGTTGCCTCAAGGTGGTCCACGGAATGAAAAAGTGAAAAAAAAATCATGTTTTTTGTCAAAAATGATGAATGAAAAGGTCCTTTCCATGAGTCAGGAGCCATCTAAAGAGGAACTCAACTTTTTAATGTCCATTTTTGTCAAATTCTATATTTTGACAGTATACTTGTGGTTTCTTTATAACAACAAAAAGAGAACAGGCTGAAACTTTCAGGGTGTTTTTTTGACATTATCAGAGCCTTGCAACCTGACACTTTAGCGAGATTCAGATCAATAACTGTAGTATTATGACACTTTGTTTGAAGGTATTTACGTACATTTTGGGGTCATTATTTTGCAACAGCAGATGTCAAATTGAAACATGTACAGCAATAAGCTCAGAGTGGTAGGTTGTATCGTTCTGGAAATTTTTAACCTTCAAGCAAAATTTGAAGGATGTATATTTTTTTTTCATGAGATTTCTTTGTAAGCAGAGTTTTGAATCACCTCATGCTGGGTGTGGACGGTATTTTAGGTGTGGTTCCTCAGGAATTTAAGGTGTTCAAATATAATTCCAAATAATCATTGTTCGTCCATTGACCCACCTTGAAGGGATATCTCTAGTGTTTTAAGTGGGGCTGTATGAGTTACATGTGACTGGATATTAATCAGCTGCTTTAGTGGGAAACTGCTTAGGGGCTGTTTACTTAACGGTTTTAGGCTGAAACGCAAAAGTTTTGTTGTGCTTCAGCCTCGCGTTTACATGAAAACATTGTTTTAGCCGACCTAAGACAAAATGTGCATCTGTTGCTCCACTTCTGCTCCTAGCACTCACCAATACACCAGATGATTGACTCAACTCTACTTCAGTCGAGATGTACCAAAAGCGGCTTCTGGACAAGACAGTTATAGTGCTATCCACAGGCGTGGCATGCTTACTACGGCGTTTTCAGTCCCTCGACGTCTCTGTGTTAACTCAGTAAATGGGGCCTCAGATTAACAGGACAAAAACACCAAAGATGCAAGAAGTGGAGCTTTGTCCACAGACTAAATGCTTCATAGCAGCTTTAAGGTGGTAATTCAAAATTTAAGATAAAAAAAAAAAAAAATATATATATATATATATATATATATATATATATATATATATATATATATAAAAACCCTCTTCCAATTTCTGTGAACCCAAAGATGTGTCTACAAATTGGAATGCTCTTTCTTCTTGACACAAACTCTTAAACCAAAAGGCTCTTCCTGCTATTACTGTATAAATGTCAGAGAAAGGCAGAGAGCACTTAATGATAAGAATTGGAACCACTGCTTTTCAAAAAATGACCAGTTTTATTCAACAATAAATTCACTGATCATGAAACAAACTTACCAACTGATTTCCCTTAATTGAGGCCTTGGCTGATTGACGCCATTAGTGACAGAGAGAGCATGCAAAGATGCTAAATTGCTGGTTGCAGCTCTGTTATAGTCACATGCCCTTTCACACATGAGCTCCTGACATTTTCTAGATAATTTGAGGACAGCCAGACCCTGATATTTTCAGGAACTCACCTTTTACAGATGCACCTTGCAGCTGGAGTTTCTATGTGTCAGGCGCATTTGGATGACTTTTTTGGGGTGAATTTTCCAGGAGGAGGAGTTGGAGAAATTGAGAGGAATGATGACAAAATTGTAGTGCATGTGTGAACGGGGCTGAAATAACACACAACTCAAACAAACAGCACATTTAAAGTAAATTATGTCACATTACCCATCAGCCTTCCACTTCAAACTATTCCTTCTCTAGTGCTGCTTTTGAAAATGTGCCCTGCTGCACATATTTGCACCTCTAGCAACCACCATTCACATTTCTTTGATGCAATATTCTCTGAAGATTGGATTTTTGTAGATTCACGTTGGAGGTGTTTGCCCTAAAATTGTGCAAATACTTTTTTTCCCACATAGCATCAGGGGGTTAAGTAATAGAATATGACTCTTTTTCCCACCGCTCTGCCCCGACACTTTGACACAGGGAGCAGAGGCTCTTTGACAGTGCAGACACTATAGGGTATTTGTCTCAGCAGCGGTTTCCTGTGGCTTGCACAGACAGAGGGGAGGCACGACAGCGAGTCCAGCTTGCAGAGTGCTCATCCTGCTTTCTGGTCTTGTATTTGGTCCACATGAATAATAAAGCTGCTGGCAAGGCTGGCTGGGGTTACATTTGTGGTTGTGAGCAGAAGGGGGTTTGAGGCAGCGCTGAGCGACAGCAGCTATTGATCAGAGACTGACAGGAGACGCTGCTGAATACAATCAAAGCGGACCCTTCTTTCTCTCCCGCATGTTTTTTTTTTAAAGTTTCCTCTCTATTGCGAGCCTCACACATTTTACTGTTAAATTTCATATGCACACACACACTTTCCATTTGTCTCTTAGTCTCCCCCTCCCTCCTCTGCACACTCACCTTATTTTCCAAGTCTCACTCCCTGTATTTGTCTAACGATCGAATCACACACAATTCAAAATCCACACCTCCTTTGCACACCGTCTCACACAAGCATCTGCACAGACTCTATTTAAAAACCTTGTCTTGCAACATCTGTGCCACCAGGGGGAAGAGTAAAAGGTAAAAGTAGGCCATATATGGGCCTGCAGCAGCTTCTCAAATAAAACAACAAAGATAACCCTGTTTTCATATCGCACGCCGCCTCGACTAAAACACACCAACCCTGTAAGGAGCAGCTGTGCTGGATGCTGGCCTGAAAAGCTGCTGGTATGAGCAAACAAAGGGGAGGTATTGATCGAATGAGATCTACAGTGTTTCTGCAAATGGTACTAAACTCCCTCCTCTGCGGCTCAAAGAGCTGACACACTGCTCTGTTGTGTTGCCATGCATTAAGAAAAACATATAAACAACATTTAATGCACATTACACAACCACTGATGCACAAATAGCTCGCTGTCATATGTTATGCAAATTAATACTTTCATTTAAAGGCCTTGTCTTCCGCTAAGACAATCCCCACATCCCTTTGGGGACTCGCTGTCATAATTAGAACAACAAATGCATCTATTCATCGCAGCCGCTCTATCCAGCATACTTCATATTAGCTGGGAAATCTAAGGCTCAGGGCATAATTCTTGACATTGTAAGGGTTTATGTATCTGATTTGTATGCAGCTGCACTTCCCATTCCCCTAATGTCACACTGAAACTATGGAATTAAAGTATTCTGCAGCGAGAAATTCCCTCAGGCAGGTCCCCCCTCGCAACAGCTTTCAGACGCCGCCGATGCTGCTTCTCTTTTGCGAGTCTCCGACTATTGATGCTAATGAGATGGTAATCTGAACGAGGGTCAGCCGTGCTAAATGCCACTCACAGACATCAATCACGTCCCCTGAGTAACTGGCAGGCACAGAGCCACATTCTCAAAACTTTATTCCTTTCCTAATTGAATTCCCTCAACCGTTCAGGAGTCCGTCAAATGACACAGCGTTTGGAGGGCGGTGTTCATAAATTTGGAATTGTTTTCTTTTCGCAATGTGAGTGGCGGGTTGCATGGCGGTGCAACAGTTAGTGCTGCAGCCTTACAGCAAGAGGGTCACAGCACCGGCCAAGCTGGGTGCGAATCCCAGCTTGGCTGGTGGACCTTTCTGTGTGGAGTTTGCATGTTCTCCCCATGCATGCGTAGGTTCTCTTCGGGTACTCCAGCTTCCTCCCACAGCCCAAAAATATGCTCATCAGGTTAATTGGATACTCTGAATTGTATGGAATGAATATCCTATCTTTAATCAAGAGCATTTTTAATTGATCTGAGAGCAGTATTTTATTGATTTCATGCCCAGATTTCGTGATATTGTCTCTCAAAACTCTGCTCTTGCGCTCAAATTTGCTCTGCGCGTGCTCAAACTGTGTCCTCTTGCTTGGTTACAATGCTGCTCGCTCAGATTTCCTGTGCTCACAGATCTCTGTCTGCTCTCGAATGATTTGTGGATCGACCAATAGGAGGCCGAGTAGTATTGACCAATCAGAATGTCTCTGTTTGTTTACAGGTGCGTTCGCTGTTTTCCCCGGAGTGTTGCATACGGGCGGGCACTCTTTCAACCTGGTTTATCACCCCCAACCTCCAGGGCTGTAATTAATGTGATTTCTTTAATTTTTTTGTTTACTGTTGGAATCAAATATCATTCAATAAATACACAAGCGCCTGTGTTTTCACTGAAATAGTTATATCCTATAACCATAACCGCATGACACGGTGCTCTTTGTGGTGTGCTGGTGGAGAAAACGATGTCACCATCATGAAGCTAGGTGGGACCAAACGCTCTGCAAAGAGCACTGTGTCATGCGGTTATGGTTATAAGATATTTATTCCATAAAATTGTCTGTAGGTGTGAGTTTGGGCGTGAATGGTTGTCTGTCTCAGCCCTGTGATTGACTGGCGATCAAGCAGCAACCTCCGGTCTAAGAATATGAGATAATGCTGAAGTGCTAAAATCTGCTGTTTCTTGAGTGTCCGCTTGAGGCTGGCTCTGGAAGTACCAGAAGTCACAGACACACCAAGTCAAAAAAAGCCATTTTCAAAGCGGAAATTAACCTTTTTACAGACTGGTTCATGAAATGTCTCCTCTCTGAGTCGCTAATTTCACTAACGTCACCCACATTGTACGGGGGATGATTTTTTTCCTAACTAGGCCGTTCAGATGATATTAAGATCACGAGCTCCCCCAATATGAGGCACAGCTGAGGGTCACGTGACCGACAGGTGTCCTGTGGCTGTAGGCGAAGCCCTTGCCACTACCAATATGGCCGCTAAAGCTGATGTGCCTCATTTTCCGTTTCAGAAACAGACGGGTGATATTGGGGACACTACGTCCATGTTTTATACAGTCTATGCTGGCGACCAGTGCAGGGTGTACCCCACCTCTCGTCCAATGACAGCTGAAATAGGCTCCAGCCACCTGAGACCCTGAACAGGATAAGCGATTCAGAAAATGAATGAATGAATCCAAGTGATAGATACAGATCTGATCAAAATCTTAAGACCAGTTGAAAAATTACTTGAATATGCATTTTGCACATTTGGATCGTAATTAGGTTTTAAGTAGAGCTACAATATGCATATCAGATTGGCTGTCCGTCAAGACCCAGAAAAAAGGCCCTCACTGGTGCCGACTGCAGCGCAACAATCATCAGATGGCATCCGCGGGAAAAGGGTTTCAGAAACAATAAACAAATTCAAAGACCTCGTCTCTTTCAACACCACAAAACTGCCCATTTAGACTTTGCCAGGGAGCATCATGGGACATTAAAAGGTGGAAAAAAGTTTTATTCTCTGATGAGAAAAAATTTAACCATGACGGTCCAGATGGCTTCAAGGTTACTGACATGACGAGGAGATCCCACCTGAGATGTTTTCTACCTGGCACAGTGGAGGGGGGGCCATCATGATCTGGGGCTTTTTCATTCAGTGAACACTGGAGCTTCAGGTGGTGCAGGGTGGTCAAACTGCGGCTGGTTACGTGCAGATGTTGCAGCAGGCATCCTTCATAACTGAGGACCCTGGTCTGTGTGGGGACAGCTGTTTTTTTTTCTGATTCAAATCCAATAGAGAACATTAGGGGATGGATGGCGAGGGAAGTTTATGAATATGGCCGTCAGTTCCAGACAGTTGATGCCCATCGTGAAGCCATCTTCACCACTTGGAGAAATGTTCCCAAAAGCTTTCTGGAAACACTCGCATCAAGCATCAAACACATTTTTGAAGTGATCAACAAGAATGGTGGTCTTAAACTTTTGATCAGCTGATAAACAGCTTATTTCAGTTTACTAGTTGTTTTTCAAATTGCTTTTGTCACACTCCCCCTTCTTGCTTTTGCATATTGTAGCTTTACTTAAAACCTCATTAAGGTCCAAATATGCAAAACGTAAATTCTAGCAATTTTTCATCTGGTCTTTAGATTTTGATCAGGTCTGTATAATGACTGTGATCCAGAGAAGCTGTTATAGTGTTACAAATGGACAAGGCGAGCAGCGGTACACCTCGTAGCTCTCTTTTCTTTCTTTTCCTCTTTCTCTATCCATGATGATAAACTTTCCCTGCCACAAACGACCAACACCCGCGGAAACAAGGGGAGGTATCCTCCACCACCGCCGCCGCTGACACCCAAGATGGATCCTTTCTCCCAGTGGGGCCGACGCTGGTAATTACACAGCGGAGCACCAACATGGCATCCATTCCCCACAAACAACCAGGAACAATGCAGCTTGCAGTTCAATTAAGGCGGAGCGCTGTTCATTAGCAGTCTGGCTGTTAATTAACAGTGGCAGAGGAATGCCACCGGTGCTGCCCTGATGCTCTCTTCTGTTGACTGAGGAGGAAAATCTTAACAGTGGAAATATGCGAGGTTCACTGAGGTCGTGTTGGCTCCGAGTCGTTTTACATAAGCTGTGTTTCAACCACTGGGACTCCCCCCAGGAACAATGTGCATTTCGAAGATCAAAGCTTGGGTTCACATTTAGTTCTGGGTTAATACATTTATTCTTGCCTGGAGGATTGTACTTTCCAGAAGTCCAGGAACTTTGAGGGTGAGGCCTGCAAGCTGAACATTTTTGATTGGTGGAGCAGCCACAGTTTTTTTTTTCTCCTCCCTTCATCCACAAGATAACAACCAGCTGTGATTAAGAAAAAAAAACTGTGCCTAACCTCAAGTTTTAAAGCCCTGGTAAGATAACTAAATCTCCAAAAAGACAAATCTGGAAGAAAATACAGATTTTAATTCTGTGTGGATGGATTCATCTAAAAGCAAACATGCCTAATTGATACACATGCTCAATATGTAGCAAGACAATAGCAAACAACAAAAAGTGATGAGTTCACTATCAATATCATAATGTGTTATTGAATTCAAGAATTATCCCAAAGATTTCTAAGTTAAATTTCTAACTTTTTCAATTTCAAGACTGACTAAAATTTTTGCGATTTTACTTAAATTTTTCTAATTTTTTTATTTCTATATTTATTTTTTATATGCCAATTTCTAAGTACAAACAATTTTTGCCAATTTTCTAAGTTTCAAAATTGTTTTAAATTTTTGCACGTCTAAAAAAAGCCACTTTTTTTATTTTTTTATTTTCCATATTCCAAAAGAAATAGTATCTACTGATTTTTTGAGTTTCAAATTTTTGCAAATATTTTTTTGTCAAATTTTCATTTATATATATTTTTTGTTTTTAATTTTAAAGGCTTTTTACAAATTTCTTTAAAAAAATGTTTTTGTTATTTTCTGTGCCAATGCGTGCCAAAGCCAAGGAAGTCTATGGTTCCTGGGCATGGTACACCTGCGGTCACACTAGCCAAACAATCCGGACTTAGTTTAGTATTTTTTTATGTCATTCTTGATAACATAGAATAATCAAAGTACAATACAAAACAAAATAAATCTTAAAATTCATGAAAAGGAGCAGAAAGAAGAAAAAGTCTTATAGTATCTGTTCCTTTAGGGTTGAAGTACGCTCAGGCCCAGTACAGACGACCAGTGTGTTTGCACCCTTACTCAGACCTTATCAAACGGTCACAAAAGAGTTTAATAATCTATCAATAAAAAGTTAGTTGTCAGCCTGAGTCCCAGGATTTGTGGATCTTAGCATCTTTGGCCTCAACTGCTGACAGCTTTAAGCCAAAATCAACCACATGTAGTGGTAAGGTTTGAGACAAAGAAGAACAATGGGTTATAAAATGCTGAGTTATGAAGTTATTCAGTCTCCACTGGCTAATTAGACAGTGCAGAATCTCTTTTCTTTAGCACCAGATGTCCTCTCTGTGGGAAACACACCGAATAACTTAACAAGCCAGGTATGGTGAGAACAAACACCAACATGTGGTAATTAGTGCCTTCATATTAAAAAAAATTATACTTGGATTCAGCTCCCCAAACGTTCACTTCAGACTTCTTGAACTGGCTGCTGGTGTAATGATCCCAGTTTTGTCTAACGCTTGGATGAAACTTTCTCTGAAACACCATAGGCATCGCCCAGAGGTCAGTTTATTGTCTGAATCAGAAAAGGTGTTACTCAGCAGACAGCCAGAAGCACCGAACTGCTTATAATTCTGAAAAAGCTTGGTGATGAAATGTGTGCCATTGTTATAGATGAGGTTGAGTTTATCTAGAGTTTTGGTCTCTTTAAAGGGAAATTGCAACAGACATCAGTGTACAATGGTGTCATTTTTCCACTAAAAGGCCTTCATTGCTGTCTTACTGCCCTCTACTGGTTTGGTTCTGTTTTTCAATTACCTGTTTTTTTTTTTCTCCATGCCAAAGGGCAACATCCAGTTTAGAAAAATGATGCCCATGCAAGAGTGCTAAAAGTTGCTGTTCACCAAGAATCAGCATGAGGCAGCAGAAAGACCAGAGGCCATGTACCCACCAATCCAAAACATAGACTTAAATCTTTAATATAAAGCACAATTTGTAATTAATTGATATAACTAATCACATTTATATTTCATATCTAAAGTTCCCAAATAAAGAATTTAAATTCTAGGACATTACAAAATTGTAGTGCCTCACTAATCAAATGAATACACATTTTGGACATTATTATTTGAGCATTGTGCTAATTCAGGGTTCAATCTTTAGCCTGCAGTATACATAAAGGCCTAAATGGGCTTGGTCAGAGAGAGGAAACACATAGAGATGGATACTGATCTAGGAAAAGACCACGCTGTGATTGCTAAAGGGATGCGTCCTCCTGAATGGTTTTTACGCACGGCTTTCTGACACAATTCTCCTGGAGTTTCATCTGGCGTCTGCACAGGCATGTGTTAATATCAGGGCTGTCACTTCAATGCATTAATTAAATTAATTAGATACACCGCAAATGAATGTGTTGTAACAATTAACATGATTAACTCATTGGCTGCCAGCCATTTTCAGAGCATGGGACGATATTTCAAGACCCAAATAATATTGTTTTCTATGACTATGTAAACACCAAAACTACCCAAAAGTGGACTCTCTTTGAATGTCTCTCTTCCTGTTTTTAATCCATAAAACAGACAAAGCGTACTTTTTTTGATCGCGTTTATCCTTTGATCCTCTCTATGATCTTTGTCGTCTTTTCTCACGATGGCCCGTCTGTTTCTCTCTGAACTACTGCGACACATCCTCAGTTAGAGTGTGAGCTGCCTGAACTTTTCTGACTTGCAGCTTCTCTCTTTGCCTCTGTCATCTCACATCTTCTCCTCATATCCATGCTGAGCTCTCATCCAAAGAACACACCGCTCTCACCCACAGTAGTTTACGAGCACGATTTTGGTTGACAAGCTCCACCAGACCCCGCCTTCGCCAGCTGAAAAACAATTTAGTTCTATAGACAAAGGAAACAGACATTTTAATATTGGCCAGTTGAAAATAATGTGAATTAAAAAATCTTCTCTTCTTTGCGTGTTTATTTGATTGTTATGAATGACAATTTTGTAATGTCCAAGAATTCAGGTTCCTTATTTGGGGACCTTAAGCAGGTATGACATTAAATTAATAAGGTTAATTAATACAAATCCTGTCATTAATAAGATAATTATTTTTTCAATCACATAACAGCATTAGTTAATATTGTTTCAGTTATAGAAATAAATGGAACCAGATATAAGCCTTCGTCCATTATTCTTATATTGCCTTACACAAAATGCAATGGCCTGAACATCGGGCTGATCTTTTTCTGTTTAAATATCTCATGTCGGCTGACTTATGTTCAGGCCCAATAGTCTGGAAATTACAGTATATAAACAGTTAAAAAAGAGTAATAGTGGCTTTACCCTCATCTCAATGTTGTTAAGAATTACTGTCAACATTTTTCAGCTGTGGAAACTTTTCTCTGCCTTAGCTCAGACGCTTAAGTTCCTGTCAAGATACATTAACCAGGAAGCAGCTGTGTTTTCCAAACAGCAATTTGAGGTCAATTGACAAATAAACTGTCCTCATCCCCTTGATTCGTTCTTATTCTGTAATCAGGATGTGGTGGTGAAGAACTTTCCTGCACTGCCTCCAAAAAAAAAAAAAACACTGACTGGCTTTGGTGGAGATTACAGAGCTGTGCGCGAGATGTGCCAACTGACAATGTCCATGGATTTGGCAAAGATGTGCATTACACGATGTTCTTTGTCAGGGCTGCAAACACAGAGCCATGATTTGAACCATGGCTGTGTTTGCAGAGAGCAGCTTGCGGAAGCTTGATAAATCCTATAAGTATCTGATCACATCTAAATCCAGAGCAATCTATTGCTAGTCCCGGCGAGGATCAAAGCAAATACGTAGGCGTCCTGGAACCCCTTGAAACAGCAAAAAGCACGAGGTAACACCCACCGCACACGCTGAGGAGAGGGTTTTAAATAGGGAGAGTGATGCATTCATATGTATTTTGGCTGGACATTTGATCGTCCATGAGTGGGAGATTAACTGGCAGGCTCGCCGACATAAGCAGTCGAGCTCTGAGATGGCGACACAGTGGGGTCTGTGCTGCTTCGCTGAGTTCCTCAACCGCTGCGTCTGAGCTGTTCTCTCATCGCCGAAAATGTCCCAGAGCAAAACAGGATCAAGTGACAGCTTCAGCCGCCGAGCCGAGAGTCCCTGCAAAGACTTTAACATCAAGGCTTCAGATGCTTTTTCTCTGACTTGAAGAGAATTTCAAATAAGGGAATTGGTTTGTCAAAGTTACAAGAGAAGAGAAAGAGACTCCAAAAGAAAGCCACAGAAGACTTTGGATGTGGACTCTGGTGGAAAGAACAAACATACACAGGGGAATCCGGCAGAAGCAGATGCTATTTTTCATGTTATACTTTAGACAATGCTGAACTCTCAAGAGGGAGAAGAGAGACAGGATGTGAGGATCCTGAAATCACGCCAAGAAGTTGAGCCCATTAAGAGGAACTCGGAGCAGCTCTTGAGTTTGTTGCTCCAGTATCTTGTGAGGAGGTACAGGCGATCCAGGGTGCTTTTTTCAAACTCCCATAGGAGGTCAGATACTTTTATCTACTGCCCTTTAGAGTATACACTGACTCCCCATTAATCTCAACCTACAGCGTGCGATGTGGCCGTTCTGCAGCCACCGCCTTGTCACAACCACGAGGCCTAAGACAGACTGGTATCCTTCAGATTGGCTGTGACTTTGCTCGTGATTGATTGCATGTCGCTTTCTTGACAGCCAATATTCTGCAGGACTGCAAGACAAGATCCCCCCCCGCCTTCTCCTCCCTCCCTTCCTTCCTCGGATGTTCACCATTGGCTGCCGAAGCATGCGAGGGTGCGAGGGAGAAGGGCTTACATTTTAACCTTCACAAAGTCGAGGAGAACTATTGTTAAATCACCCCGTGTGGATTAGCACAGAGCGGCCCTATTGTTCTAATTTGCAAACATGTATTCCATAGTGGCTTCCTGCATGGGATGGCTCTGCATACATTATGTATGACTGCATAGCTGGAGAATGAAAGCATGTACATCACAAAGGAAAAAGAGAGGCTAAATGAAGATATTAAAGTTAATGATTTTGTTGCGGCAATTAGGAGCGAGATGGGAGTTTGATTTTCAGCACACGCGGCCCAGGAGATAAGCCGACAGCTGGTGAGAAGCATATGTCAGAGAAGAATACCTTTTGACGCCTAAGACTTCTCAGTATTGTCAACACTCTTGTTAATCCCCCAATCGGCTTCTTGTTTAGCAAACACTCCCGTTCTTTATTTACCTTTATAAGTTTCCCCGACAGTGGAGCCAGATTCTTTTAACACAAGCTCTAAATGAAAAGTAACACCTACAATGCTTTTATTTGATTGTATTAGCCGTTCAATTAACTTTAGAGGGGGTATAAAACACAGAATGTGTGTTATTGGTTAGTGGAAATTAACCCAACAGGGCTGTAAACACCGGAAGAGAAACACACATCTGATTTGGGTTGAGTCCTGCAACGAGTTGTCTTCTTACACTGCACTACAAAATATTCTCAGATAATCATTTTTACTGTAAAATATCACATCTGTGCTGTTTTTCATCATATTTGCACATTTTTTTGTCAGCATTAAAGGAATCAGTCTAGATTTTCTTTATTATTGTTGTTGCTCTGGTTGTTTCTATCCTTCTTTCTCTTTCTGTCTACACTCAGTCTTATCAGTTGGCTGTTAAACCCAGAATTAGGGTGTAACAGAATAGAGGCAGTCCTCGAGTACCATTCCTACAACGCGTCATAATCCACGTCTGCGTAAGTCAGATTTTTACCCTACATACCCCCTAAATCTCTGAATAACTATCTTAATCATTGCTTTGTGTGGCTCATTTGTTGGTAGTGGACACCAAACTTTTTGTGGCTTCAGTGATATTTTTACTATTTTTGCCCCTGTGTTTGTCTGGAGATCCTACATGCAACCATGGCCGCATTGTTTACATGTGAAATCAGCTGTTAGCAGCCTGTAGTATGTCAATGCTAACTGGTGCAAGGCCAGATATTTCCCCACAAGGTGAGGAGAAGGAGGTGAGGACGACGTGCTGGTTCTCAGGTGTGAGCTAAGAAGTGACGACATGGACCTGTCCTTCCATCCATCGTTATTGGGAACGTAAGATCTATCTCCAATAAGATGGACAAGCTGTGCTAACCCAGCAACAGAGGGAATACCAAAAGGCAGAGTAGCATCATGCTATTTACAGACATGGCTAATGGAGCTGACATTGGACACCAGTGCCGTGTTGGGGAAGCTTCACCTGCTGTGGGCTGATGGGACGCAGGAGACGGAGATGGAGCATGACTGACGAAGCTCAGTCCTGGACCCTGTGGAGGTGGAGGCTGGCTGAACTGGACAATGATGGACAAGCTGTCATCGTCTATTTTCTTATGGAATTTTTTTGCAATTTCTTGCTTTTGTTTTCTTGATTGCTGTTGTGACTTCAATTTCGTTGTACTTGTTACAATGACAATTAAGTTCTATTCTCTTCTCTTCTATTCAAATACACGTATTATACTCAAGGGGCAACATCTGGTAAGTATAAATGAAGCCTATGTGGAAGTGCTAAAAGTTGCTTTTCGTCAAGAATCTGCTTAATGCTGGCTGCAGAAAGACCAGAAGTGTCATTCACACCCAGCCATAACAACTGACTTTTATGGCATTAAAAACATATTTACAGCCTGGTACAAAAAACAGCTTGGGTCTGAAACACTAATGTCACGATCGACACACACTGTACAGTGAGTGAATTTTTTTCTAACTTCTAGAAGTTATTAGGATTGTTTAATTTGCCAATCAGAGGCACAGCCCAGGTCACGTGACCTCCGGGGGCCCTGTAGCTGTTCAAAGAAAAATGAACAGCCGGTGTCATAGCGAATATGGCTGCGTCTACAGATTGGTTTCATTTCACGGTTTCAGGAACAGACGGGTGATGTTGCAGAGGCTGTGACCATGTTTTATACAGTATATGGTCGGTACAGAAAAAAGTGCTCAAATTAGCGGCATCACTGAGATTGACAAAAAAGCATGTGATGATATTTTTCTTCTCAATGAGCAGCAGGTGCTGCTATCCACCCCCCGTCCAAAACACTCACAAGCAGACAAGTCCTCCACAGACGCCAGAGCGACTACATGCAAATGAAGTACAAGTTCATAGAATCCTAGCTGTGAAATGTTAAATCTGAAAAAGCTAAAACACAGTAAAAAACGCTGTGAAAAAAATCTGAATTTACACAGAAACACTGAGGGACTGAAAACACTGCAGTAAGCATACCAGGCCTGTGGGTGGCGCTATAACTGTCTTGTCCAGAAGCAGCTTTTGGTAGATCTTCACTGAAGTAGAGAGGAGTAGAAGTGGAGCAACAGATGCATATTTTGTTAGAGACAGTCAGCAGATTCAGCAGATTGAGCAGCACAAGCACAACACGGTAGTCTGCGATGATCATAACAATGGTACTGTTGTCCTGTTGTATGCGCTTGTGCCAAGTGGAGTGTGGTGTCAGCGTTTCCACTGAGTCTCGGCAGTGTTTCAGAAAAACTCCACCCTGGAGGCTGTTTTCGAAAGTCTACGTTCTAGGTCGGCTAAAATATAGATTTGGTGTAAACATCCCAAAGGGTCAGTTTACACCAAATCTACGCTTTTAGGATTATACCCAAAAGTATTGTTCCATTTCAGCCTCTCATTCACACTGAATCATGTTTTATCTAACCTAAACGCATACTTTTGAAAACAGTCTCCAGAGTGGATCCTTTTTAAAACACTGCTGCCACAGTTGTCATGTAAACAGCAAGCCAGAGTTTTCAGAGGAAACTCCAACAGTATAACAGTACTTTTTTTGTTTTTGACAGTATTTTTTTGTATTTTCAAACTTTAGACCAGCACACAAACAATACAGCAATACATCAGAATGAACAAACAAGTTAACCTTGGCCACAACAAACACATCCTCACATACAACAGATAAAGACATCCCACTCTCAAAAACACAATCCCAAATGTCTGTATTAGAGTGTCCATGTGCTAATTGCACCCAGCTCAGTACCCTAACTGCTGCCAGCACCGAAGGACATCAACCCCGAGGCAAAACAAAGACCAAGAACACCCAAAAACCAAGCCAAACAAAAGAAACTGGATAGGTTAAATTCACCAAGACAATTAAGGAAAGGAAAAGTTGTAAAACTGCTCATGTTTTGTACTTCTATGGTCGCTGTATCCCAGGGGTGGCCAACCAGTCAGAGACTAAGAGCCACGAAAATCACTGTGGTACTACAAAGAGCCACATCACACACGTGGTTTTACAAATGCACTTCCTCTCACACATAAACAAAATGACATACAAATAAAAATCAATACATTTCCAATTTTCAAAGCAAGATTTATTGTGTTCCTATTTGGAGCCAAGTCAAAGATAAATTTCTGTTTTACTGCAGAAGGGACAAAGTTCTATCTATCTATCTATCTATCTATCTATCTATCTATCTATCTATCTATCTATCTATCTATCTATCTATCTATCTATCTATCCATCCATCCATCCATCCATCCATCCATCCATCCATCCATCCATCCATCCATCCATCCATCCATCCATCCATCCATCTGTATAGAAAGCTATGAGCACATGTGATTGAGAGGAGCACATATAGAGAAGAGAAACTGAAACTTAAGTATCAATCTTATCACCAAAGTATTGATCAATACTGATCCCAATGTTGGCATCACTATATCAATATTTTAGATTGATCAGCACACCACTACTCATAAGAATATATATAATTTTTTACGAATGGATTGAAGAGCCGCATACCAAAAGGCGAAGAGCCACATGCGGCTCGTGAGCCACAGGTTGGCCACCCCTGCTGTTTTTTTTTTTTTTTTTTTTGTCTGTTTGTCGTCTCTGTTTTTTAGTTTTGAAAAACAAGGAGCTCTCTTTGGGGAGCTGCATTTCATGAAGATATGGAGAAGCTACGTATCATTATGAATGATATTATTTTAGATATGCTTTTTTCCTCACTGATTCAAGAAACAACCAAGTTGATTTTTTGTGCTTTACAGTGTAGAGTAAGAAAGGTTTGCAAAGTCAGTCCCAATCCACAGAAGAAAAGATTAAAGAAACCAAATTGATCAAAGCTCCAGGACAAATCTTTTCAAACTCCTGTAGTGATGATAATAACAGAATGGCATTGAGTTTTTTTTTTTTTTCTTCTTTTTTTGCTGCTTCAAGTTATAAAAAACAGGAAACACTTTGCTTCATGAATGAGGGTTTGAAAACAGGAGAAAGAAGTTTTTTTAAACCCCAGAAAACTCGTATTGATCAACAACCTTGTCCTTGTAGATGATTCAGCGGAGTCTGATTGTGCCGTGGAGGAGTCAAATTCTCATTTTACTCAACAGATTCATAAATTCTTATAAAGTAATCATGAAGTGTGACAAACAGGCTGGAGACGCAGACAACCACACCACTCTCATTCTCCCCCATCTCTTTGAGATCTGCCATCAACACTTCCTCTGCAGTAGGGGGCAGAAGAGACGAAGCTGTCAGCACTTCTCACAACACAACAACTCTTTCCCTGATACAGCCCTTCCCCGAGAGATTACAGACACGAGCGGTGGGTGGGAAGCTCTGGCACGCCTCATTCCCGCTCTGTTCCTCTTCCTTTCTCTCCTCACACGTTCATATTTCCTTTCCATCTGTCTCCTACACCAACTCCCCAGGGAAGCCGCTCTGCAGAGGGGACATCCCTCTAAGTTCCTACACGGGCCCTGCAGCAGTTAATTGCAGTGCGAGGATGTATTATGTGCAGAGAGCCACCAAAGGGACAGTGATCACACTAACAAGCAGAGTTGAGATGGTGGAAACAGTGACGGCGGCGGCGGTGGGCATCCTCTTGTGACTAGAGAAGCTTTTTAACACCTTTCAAAAACAAAAAAAAGGCCTGTCATGGGTATTTCAGAGCATCGCTTTTAAGAGCCAGGCAGTGAGACAGAGGTGGTCTAACATCGCTTTTAAATTCATCGTCAAGTTTACAGAGTGCTGCATAGGAAGAAAAGCAGCTGCTACAATAAGACGCCTCTGCACGTCCTCTTAAAGGTGCACCGCTGCGCTTCTAAGAGCCTCCCATAGCAAACACTCTTTCATTATTTATTTCTTATCTTCTCCACTTATCTCCCTATCTCTGTCTCCATCTTCCTTTCAAGCGTCCTCCCCTCCCCTCCTTCACGGAGATACAGAGATTTCTCCTGCACGTGTTCTTGGCTTGTGGAGGAAAAAAAAAAAAAGAGGCTGAATGCCGCGGCTGCTGACTCTGGCGTGATGCCACTCTGCTGCCAGGCGAAGGATCCTGCTCCTGCTGCCCCGACCAGACAGGGGGCTGGCCTGCAGGGGTGAGAAGGGGGGCGACTTCTGGTGCATGAGTGTTATCAGCTGGTTGCCAAGACACCCGCCCCACCTGCCAACACCCTCCAGGCACCTCTCTGCACCGCTTCCTGGTGTTAATTAAAGAGGGGTATTACGGTGGCATCATGCTCTCTGAGAGGGGTCCTACTCTGCATCCATGAGGAGAATCTACAGTGGGGAAAATAAGTATTGAACACGTCAACTTTTTTCTCATCACATTTATTTCCACAGCTGCAATTCAAACGAAATTTCTACCAGACATTGGTATTAACTCAAATAATCCTCACATGAAAAGAAATCACAACGTTCAGGTCCATAAATAATGATTATGTGGAGTTAAGTACGATAACACAGGAAAAAAGTATTGAACACACCATGGAAAGGCTGTACACTTTGGCAAGGAAATGCACCATACCACCTGAAATCTGTCAGTAATTATTACTTGAACTTCCAATTAGTGCAAACCAACATCAGCTGGGCTAGAGCAAATTGATGGTCCTATAAAAAAGGTTGTTTTTTCACCAAGCAGTTAAATACCACACACCTCATGATGGGTAAAGGCAAAGAGCTCTCTGAAGACATTCACAACCTGATTGTTGCTCAGCATCAGAATGGAACTGGTTACAGACTTCTATCAAAGCACCTGAATATTCCAGTCAGCACCGTTGGGGCCATTATTCCCAAGTGGAAGAAGCACCACCTTACCATCAACAGGCCAAGCACAGGAGCTCCTTGAAGATTTCTGACCAGGGAGTCAGAAAGATAGTCAGAAGAGTACTCAATGAGCCAAGGACCACCCTGAAAGTGCTCCAGAAAGACTTGGAGGCAGCAGGTACAATTGTTACAGAGAAAACAATAGGTAATGCACTCCATTTTATGGACCCTCAGCCCGCAAGACTTCATTCCTCAAGAAAAGGCATGTTGAAGCTGGTTTAAAGTTTGCTAAACAGCATCTTGACAAGCCTGTAGAATACTGGGAGAATGTTGTCTGGTCAGATGAGACCAAAATTGAACTTTTGGGCTGTCATACTACATACCATGTTGGGAGGAGAAATGGCACTGCACATCAGCCAAAAAACACTACACCAACAGTGAAGTTTGGAGGTGGAAGCATCATGGCATGGGGTTGTTTCTCATCTCATGGTGTTGGCAAACTTCATATAACTGACGGAGCAATGAATGGAGCCATGTATGGGGAAATTCTTGATATGAATTTGCTGCCATCCACCAGGATGATGAAGATGAGACGTGGCTGGACCTTCCAGCAGGACAACCATCCAAAGCACACGGCAAAGTTGACTCTCAAATGGTTTCAAAAAAAGAAAATCAATCTGTTAGAATGGCCTAGTCAATCACCTGACTTCAATCCAACTGAACATTTGCAGAATGAACTAAAGAAAAGGGTTCACCAGAGGGCACCAAAGAATATTTCAGATTTAAAGACAATCTGTGCAGGGAATGGGCCAAAATCACACCTGAGCAGTGTGGGCCATTAGTTCAAACATACAAGAAGCTTCTGGAAGCTGTCATTGCAAACAAAGGCTTCTCCACTTAGTATTAGATGAGTCTCAGTTAGTGTGTTCAATACTTTTTTCCTGTGTTATCGTACTTAATTCCACAAAATCATTTATGGACCTGAACGTTGTGGTTTCTTTTCATGTGTGGATTATTTGAGTTAATACCAATGTCTGGTAGAAATTTTGTTTGAATTGCAGCTTTAGAAATAAATGTGATGAGAAAAAAGTTGACACCTTCGATACTTATTTTCCCCACTGTATATGTTGGTTTAAAAGATCACTCCACGTTTTAATTGACTCTGGGATGTCACTTGCTTATGTGTCTTATTGAGAAGATGATCAAAACACAGTTTGGATGTATATCTTTTAATTTATGAGCCCAAACAAACTTTAATACTGGTTTTAATGAAGTGAAGCACGTCTGAAATGAGGCCCTTACAGATCACTGCCTGTGAGGTTTTTTTTTTACTAAGTATTGATTTAAAGAGCAAGGGTTAACGACATGCATGCTAACATTCATGTGCTCATGCACGCATGAAGCCCCCTCCTGCTTAGCTCAAACACAGCCGCACACCTCTCAGCCCATTATGCACATGGCAGGGTAAAGTGATCCAGTATGAGAGTATTGATCCGCCTGACCTCATTCAGTCTGATGAAGACCTGGGACTGGCGGTAATGTAAGAGAGCTGGTAGGAGGAGAGATGCACAGAAACAAATTACCCTCAGCACATGTCTGTAATGACCAATTTAACAAGATAACCACACGACTGAAGACAAACACGTCAAGCTCTGGAGGTGTTAAAATACCCTAGAGCAGGCATGTCTGTTTTCATACAGCCTTTATCTTCTGTGAATTAATCATTGCACTGAAATGAATCATGTTTGAATCATGTGTACATTTTTAATTTTTGTGAAGGTCTAAAAAAAACTGAAGTTAATCTAGTAACGTCTGACAAAACTCCATTTGGACTGTGCACAGGCTACTTGTTTAAGCAGTAGAATTTATCAGGATGTGAAAATGTGAGAGTTCAAAAAACAAAAACAAACAAACAGAAACAAACAAACAGAAAAAAAAAACATAAGAGAATCCAAAACAAGATGGAAAGTTTTGCAATGGTGCAGAAAAGAGAAAAAAAATGTTGCAAAAGAAAGAAGAAAAACTGGTTTTGTCTTCAGTGATATTTTTACTATTTTTCTCCTGTGTTTGTCTGGAGATCCTACATGTAACCATGGCTGCACTGTTTACATGTGAAATCAGCTGTTAGCAGCCTGTAGCAAGTCAACGCTAACTGGTGCAAGGCCAGATGTTTCCCACAAGGTGAGGAGAAGGAGGTGAAGATACTCAGGTGTAAGCTAAGAAGTGATGACATGGACCTGTCCTTCCATCCATCGTTATTGGGTAGTAAGATCTATCTCCAATAAGATGGTCAAGCTAGCCATGCTAACCCAGCAACAGAGGGAATACCAGAAGGTAGAGTAGCATCATGCTATTCACAGACATGGCTAACAGAGCTAACACCAGACACCAACGCCACATTGGAAGAGCTTCACCTGCTGTGAGCAGACAGGATCCAGGAGACAGAGACTGAACAGACTGCTGAAGAATCTCAGTCCTGGACCCTGTGGAGGTGGAGGCTGGCTGACTGGACAATGATGGACAAGCTGTCAGCATCTATTTCCTTATGGAGCTTTTTATACTTTCAACACACTTTCTTAATTTGTTTTCTTGATTGCTGCTGTGACTCCTTCTTGTGAATATTTGCCATTAAAAATCAAGAAAAAGAAGTTTTGCAGCTTGCTGTAAATCAAGATAGCCCCTCTTATTGGTTACAGGCCTTAAAAGTGACAGTATGTAAAGTGGCAATTTCGTCATTAATGGTTTTGTTCGCCTTTGAAGTCCTCACCGTTGATTTCTATGAGTTTCATAACTGGTCAGAAACTCTTCACAGAAGCTTTAAGATACCAAATGAAATGCTTGTGCAGCAGCAGGGGACTAATACCAACTATTAGCCTTCCAACGCCGCTCTCCAGCTACTTTTGATAGCAAGGTATGGTTTCTGTCGTTTCCATTTGTCATAAAAACACTTCACAGTCAGGAAAGTAGCCGCAGAGCTCCAGCACATGGCTGAATGGACGGTAAGGAGCAGAGCGGTCGTGCTCTGACTGAGCGAAACATCTTAAAGCAATCGAAGAGAGATTCAATAGGCTGTTAAAGAAATGTTACCATATAGCATCCAGTGTTTCTCTAGGAGATGATTACAGGCTTGGCTGCGTTGTGAAGTGCATTTAGCAACACAAAATGGAAATCTCAGCATCTCTTGATAGGTCTGCTCTCAAGTCGAGGAACAGCACTCCGGATTCAAGGGTTACAAGAGCGTGAGATTGAAAATGGAAAGGGAACCCGCTGGAGGTGTCTGGAGGCGAGGCCCCAGTAAATCTGGATGATGTTTGCCTTTTATCAAAGTTGACTTTTTACTAATACCACAGAGAGGTGGCCACATCAAAATGCCGCTATTCTCAGGGGGGGAATGTGCACTGAACCTGTCTGGCGTGTCACCCTATAGGAAGTACCGCTGCCCTTTGAAGCTGCCACGTTTATGTAGTTTTAAGAAAGCCATAGCTAAGAAGATGTAAATATCCGTGCAGGCAGAGTTGCTGTCAAACCGCCCTTGGATGAAGAATATCTGGCTGGCTGGCGATGGCCCCTGGGTGAACCTGGCATTTGATGCAATTTGTCTGGTCCCAGGGCTGAGCACTCTATAAAGGCGCCTAGTTTCTTGGTCAGCGCTCCATCACAGTGTCAGATTTTTATTCTGTTTTCCACAAGTTGGTTTCCCTTAAAACCTTAAAACACTGTACCTCTGCTAAAAAATTGAATTTATTTCTGAAGGCAACTCCAGGTGATCACGACGCTCAGGTGCATCAGCGAGACGCAGTCCGATGGTTTTAAAGTTTAATGCAGAATGTGGGTCAGCGAGCACTTTGTGAACTACAGTAAAACGCCGTCAGGGATTTTTGTCACAGCTGGCTGTAGAAGCCTGTAATCCTATATGTTGAACTATCTTCAAAGCTCGCAAACTTGCTTCATCTTCAGGGTATGTTGGACTTCACAGGCTGTTTTCTGCTGCATGAGCCCACTGCAGCAACATGCAAAGAGGAAACAGCTTGAACAGAATAAAGGATTTCATTCTCGGGAGGTTTTGTTTGGAATCTGTTTTATGAATAATATTAAACCTGCTGATGCACAGACTGAAAACACTCTCTGAGTCTTCTCAGTGAGAAATGTGGTCAAACCTGGATTGAAAGGATCAGTTGGCCCCGGCAGTCCAAGCATGCACCCCGTATACAGAGGCTATAATCCACATCACTGTGGTTGCTGGTTTGATGCCAGCCATTACCCTTTGCTTGGATGTCACCCTCCGTTTTCTTCTCCTCACATTTCCCGTCTGCCTGATCCAAAGAATGCGAGAAAAAACACTTTTAGAAACAATTTTATGGTTGACTTTTCTTGCCGTCTTGATTGTCTGCTACTTTGGATGTCTGCACAACCTCTAAGGGACAGGTAAGGTTGTTCAGACCCAAAGACTGTTAAAAAAAAGAAAAAAAAAAGACGTCATCTTGCTCTGCTTGAAGTGAGGTCGCCACAAAAACTGCTCCCCCTGGTGGCTGGCTGCAGTATTGGTCAAAAAATCCATCTCCCCAGTCGTTCCAGATGGGCTGTGGTCAAATTTTAAAAAATGAATACATATCATAGAAATGTTTCTCACATCTGATTGTTATGATGATTTGAAGATATAATTTGGATGCCTTGTATTCAAGTCCTCTTTTTTTCTAAAAAGTTTTATTTTCATTAGTTACTAGAGGTTAAAAATTAGGATCTACGTCACATTTAATGATGATTGACAGCTGCAGTTCTTGTGTATTTTTTTCGGGGATTGTAAAATATGTCTGGAGGTTAGAGCCAAGACGTGATTACTCTAAAAAGAAAAAAATAATAATTATTTTTTTTGCCCGGCTCCACTCAGATTCTCCCAGAATGTGTATTTATGTAAAAGTACGATCCAGATCCTGGCAATATTCTGGATACTAAGACCCGGAATATGAAATATGTACTGGGTCACCATAATTTTCAACACTGTCAGGTAATAAATTAACGTACGTCTGCTGAAAGGGAGTATAACATTAAAGTAAGACTTAAGTGTTGCCTTACAATCACAACATGCTTGGTGGAGGTCTGCTCTCTCTGAGTGCTTTTCTCGTTTTCAGGAAAATGTTTTAGCAAACTTAAAAACAACTGAGTGGATTTTTTCTAAAATGCTGCCGCCACTGTTGCCGTGTGAACAGCATGCCGGCGTTTTCAGTGGAAACGTTGACGTCAAGCTCCCCACATTTCTCTTTGACAACATGGTAGTCTGTGATGATCGTGAAAACGGTACAACAGCATTCGCCAATACCCCAGATGATTGGCCCAACCCTATTTCGGTGGAGATCTCTTCTGGACAAGACAGTTAAAGCGCCATCTACAGATCTGGCATGCTTTCTACAGTGTTTCCATGTAAATGCAGATTTTTTGAATATGTTTTTACGTTTTGGGGTGAAATGTTGTCATCTAAATGGTGCCTTAGTTCTTGGGTAGGTAATCGACCCCTTGGAACAGCCTTGCCAGGGATGGAATACTTTCCAGATGTCCAAGAACCTTAGGGGGTGTGACCTTAAAACTGAGTGTTTCTGATTGGTGGATCACCCTCTCCTTCATCCACAATGAGCTGACCTCCAGCCTTGATAGACTTGGTTTAATAACTCATAAAAAATGATCTTCTTTGAGCCTGAGAGTGTGAATGTGTCTCTGTCAGCTCTCGGTGTTCTGGTTTAAAGAGTGACCCAGTAAACTGGAGACCCTCAGAAGAACATGTCAGTGGATCTAGTTTAAAACAGCTGTAGGATGTATCCTAGCGTAGCTTTTTTACTGATTAAAATCTCCTCAGATGATTATCCAAGGATAGACTCATTGTTTTGAGGAAGTTGCATCATGCCGATAGTCGTCAATCTGTTAAGTTAGCCAAAACACCAGCTGATCTCTACCGTGGAGATTTGCTGCTCGCCAACTATCAGTTAGTGTGTCATTGTGCCTGGTATTAGTCAACAACAACAGGAGCTAAGGGCTAAACTTGACAGCTGGAACATGATGACTTCAATGTGGCTGGTCTAATCAATCAAGACCAAGTACCTAAATTACACTACAAGAGACAGCCATCTTGGATTTTGAGCTCAGTTTAACAATATTTCCCAAGAAACTATTTCTAACCTCTTGGCTCAAACAGAATGCTCTTTTATTCTAACTAATTTCTCAAAGCTAACTAAATAGTACACAAGACTTTAAGGTGTTAAATCCAACGGCTGACACACACCTTCTCCCCCAGCACAGCCTTTCACAGCCGTGACTAAAATTGCCATTTCACAGCCTTATTTGAACACCTCATTTTTCCTCCCCCTGCCATTTTGATGCACCTCTCTGTGACAATATCCCCGTGTGATCAAAGGTGCTTTGTCAGCAGTGTAGACAGCTGACACCAGGTCAGTGTGAATCAGAGTATGAAGGCAGCAATAATACATAACACATGTCTCAGAAGACACCACTCCCTCAAAGTTCCCACACACCAATTAGATTAAAGCGGTATATAACCAGTGGAGGGAGCACAAGGAGGAAATCAATACAATGTCTCCAAGCAGGACCCCTGAAACAACAGCCACTGTCAGACTGAGACTTATGTCACCAGTATACAAAGTGGACTGCAGGGGTCCATACAAGCAGTCATGTCGCAGCCAATGTAGGCTTCTGAAGAAGCAATTACAGGAGGACTGAGGGGAGATATAATCAGATATGAGAGTCTTTGTTTTTCAGTTGGACAGTGACACTATAAGAGAAACACCCCATGTACCATGCTGAGTTCTTGAAAATACTCGATTCAAGTCATCTTTTCAGTGTTTTCAGCATCATTGCTGATGGTGATTTGATGCATTGATCAGGACACAGAAAAGGTTTATGATGAGAACAGTATTTATTTATTTTTAATTCCATGCTATGTTAAGCAGTTTTTAAGTGATCTAGATTTCTGCCTAATTGTAATCTACACTTTAAAATGAGATTATCAGCTCCAATATTACAGGTTACAGGTCCAAAATAAAGGCTTTTAAAGGAACATAACAGTTTAAAAAAAAAACAATTAAACCATACAAATGATATTTATGCCTTCTTTTTGTTACATATTTTAACCTGTTTTAGTTTTATTAACTTTATGTTGTTATAACTATTTACTAAAACAGTCACTTTAATGCACAATTAGATTAATTAATTACACTGCAAATTAATGCGTTATGAAAATTAACGAAATTAACTCATTGGCTGTCTGCACATTTTCAGAGCACCTTGAATGATCTTTCATGACCAAAATAATCTTGAAAAACTGCTTGAGGGACATAAGACCTGCTCAATTTGTGATGTCACTAATTGGTACAGGGAAAAAAAAGTATTACTTACGACATTAGTGTATGCTTTGTTCCCTTCTTGTTGTTCATTTTCAAATTGAGAAACATTTATTTGCTCAATTTTGCCCTCTTTGCTGCATGGCAACAAAGGAAGAGGCTTCCAGAGAGCTGGGTAGTTGGAACCACAAAGTATCAGAGCAATCATTTTAAGTTTAGAAATTAGCATAGCTCTCCCTCTTTAGGTAACTGGTGTGTAATGCTAGCTGTTTGCTAAGTGTCATTTTAGCTAATTTATTTACCAGAATTCAGAGCCGTGTATTTTGTTCCTTGTGCCTTGTAGAGATTTCTTAAATCAGGGTTTCTCAAGCTTTTTTAGTGATGTACCCCCTAACGAAATGACTTTTCTGCCAAGTAGCCCCTAACAAGCGCAAAGCAGTTTTGGTTGGAGAAAAGATGTAAAACACAGCACTGTACTATTAGTGTCTAATTTATGAAAAATTATTTATAAACTAGGACAGTAACACATTAATTAGATTCCTTTGATCCCCTCCGTGACCTCTGGCGTCTTGTCTCTCTGAGCTACCACGACATCCTCAGTTGGAGCGTGAGCTGCCTGAACTTTTCTGACTTGCAGCGTCTCACTATGTCTCTGTCATCTCACATCTTCTCATATCCATGGTGAGCTCTCATCCGAGGAGCACACCACTCTCACCCACAGTAGTTTACGAGCAGGATTTTGATTGACAAGCCCCTCCAGACCTTGCCTCCGTAGACTTCAATGGCAGCGAACACGGATATTTTGATATTGGCCAGTTTAAAAAAAAATGTGGATTTGCAAATCTACTCTTTTTCCTCTATTCATTTGATTAGTCATGGGGACCTTAAGCGGATATGAGATAAAAATGCGGTTAATTAGATTAATTAGTTACAAATCCTGTAATTAATTAGATTATTTTTTTAATCGCCTGACAGCACTACTATTTACATACTGTGTTACTGATTTTATGCACTGTAGGCTGACTGATTTTACACAGGGCTACAGAAACATGCAGGTAGATAGATAGACAAACTGATATCAAGAGGGAACTGCATCAAAAAACCCAACAGAGCTCTGTTCTGGAGAGTGAAAATCACAACAGAGCTGCTGATGACAGAATATGTCTTTTGTTACTTTATGAACTCCGAAAGAAAATTTGTGTTTCTGAAAGTTTGCAAAATGCAAATCAATGTATTTCTAATTGAAAATGTGTTCAGCAATCATATTTCAGTGATTACGATTTTTTGTTTGTAAACCCACTGAAGCCCCAGTGCTGCATCCACACGTGTGAATGGCTCTGAAAACATTTTTTTCCCTCTGTGTTAGCTTCCTGCAAAGTTTTGATGTTACAAATGTCCAACCTGAGGCAACACATGAAGAAAAGGACCCCACTGCAGAATAAATAGAATAATTTATAAAGCAAAATCCGAAAACATCGGCTTGGAAAAACACTTGGAAATATAACTTATAAAACAGGGAACATACCATGAAGAATTGATGCCACAAACTGACAAAAAAGAGTGGAGACACGGAGACTACATACAAAGGAGGGTGAATTAACAAGACACAGATGTTCAAACAGGAGGTTAAATGAAACTAGACACGAAGGGCCTATAAATAAAAGAGGAAACAGTGAAAACACTCAAGGAAAAAACACAGTACATGGGTAACTAGTAAACAAAGGACATTACAGATAACTCTTTTAATAAAGAAACAAAATAGATCCACAAAGAGAAACAATGACACATTAAAGAAGAAAAAACAAATGCACAGAATAAAAAAGGCAGCACATGAAAACACAGGGGATTTTCCCAAAACCTCCATTTTCAAACATAAAGGCTTTCAAATTTGGCCATAGCGCCAAACCATAGCAAACATGAACACAAGACAGATTCCGAATACATTACCTGGTCTAGACTTGCTAATGTGTTTCAATTTAAATCTATCAACATAGACCTGACATCAAGATCAGAAAAAGAGTCTGATCTTGTCTTAACCCACTATGTGACCTTTGCGGCATTTAGTAAGTTATGGTGGTAGGAACAAAGTTCCCTTAAAGGGGCTGTGAGGAGTTTAAAACTGATCTCGAAAAATTCTCCCTTCTAGATACATGCTTGATCGTAATCCACACTTTAATATGAGATTATCAGCACCAATATTACAAGTTACAGGTTATTTCAAAATGCTACTTCCTAGCTTCCAGGTCGGGTCGACCAGGACAGGATGGATTCACAGCACGTCAAAAGTCTCTGTGACAACACCACCCTGGCTGACGGAGTTTAGTAGAGAGATCTAGTTTTTCTCAGCTGAAAACGATTTCTGTGATTAATTTTGTAGTGATGGTGGACACTGGAGCCAAACTGTCAGACAGAAAAAAGAAGCTAAACAGGAGAGTGATACAGCCCAAGCTAAAAGCTAACACAGGAGCTAAACTGTTTGTGCTAATGTTGATTCCAACCCACAGTCAGCAGTTATTCTGCAGTGGTCTGTTCAAACTTGAGAGTCTATCAATAAAATGAAGAGTGAGGTTACATTAGCTCTGCTTACTTACAAATTGACAGTGTTTACTTGTTATCACATTAGCCTACACATACGTTGGAGCACCGGGCTGACGATGTCGCTAACATATAGCTGACTGCTACAACGTTAGCTTGATGTCACGTTTCAAACTGTAATTGTGAGGTATTTACCTCACCTCCATGTGTCATATTCAGTAAAAAGTTGACTTGAACAAAATAGATTTGTTTTGATCCGATCACCATTTAATTCCAAACAAACACACCTCGCTAAAAGTCATTTACGACAGTGTGCGTGAGACACAAGGTGGCGAGGGAGTGCAATTAAAACAGATCCTTTTCACAGCATCTTTAACACATTAGGTTGCACTTGTCTCTGAAGCTCCATCTTTTCATCCTCTCCATGACTCTGTTGTCTTTTCTCTCAGTCACGCGGAACTTTCTCTGCTGGAGCGTGAGCTGCCTGAACTTTTCTGACTTGCAACGTCTCGCCATGTCTGTCATCTTGCATATTCTTCTCATATCCTTGCTGATGTCTCATCCAAAGAGCACATTGCTCTCACCCACAGTAGATTACAAGCAGGTTTTTTATTGACAAGCTCAGCCAGACCCCGCCTCCCCCTGCTGGAAAATATAACAGACGTCTATCAAATTGGAAGCCAATGAGTTAACGACTGTAGCAGATGGAGTTTGGCAGATCCACAGCAGAAGGCCAACTACAGCGTGATCCAGAGGAACCTATTAGACCAGAAAGATTTGGGGGGACACATGGAAACTGTTCTGAGAAATATTCAACAACACCTCTGTGGATTTTGCCTGAAATTTTTAAGGTAATTTCTCAACTTTTAATGAGTTCATACACAAAAAAATAATTTTCTGAAGCATTTTCAAGAAGTGCAAAATTTTAATCAGGAACATGGAATGTGATCATACACAGGAAGTGTTAATGAATTATATAAATCCTAATCAAAAGATTTTATGTAATGATTTAATCCCCCTCTGAAAATAAATGACTCCAATTCGCCAAAACAGTTTTAATATTTTCTGCACTGTTCTTGCATTTTGAGATTAAATCTGATACATAAATGTTTCTCTGCTGTTCCAGTGCTCCTCTCATACATCCAGAAATTAATTCTCAGAGGGAGCGAAATTAAGAGCAGGGGGATAAAAACTGCTCCTTTTCTCACTTAGATTCTGCAGAATCCAGAATCAAAGTATGGAGTCACTTTCTTTCATGCTTCGACTTAGCTGAGGGGATCTATAGTATCAGATGTTCTCATCTAAATCTCCGCACTAAAGTCGAATAAGCGCATTTGCCGAACCCCTTGAACTGTTCCTCTGGTTAAGATGAGAATTAAGTGAAGCTTCAGCATCAAACAACGCAGATGCAATTTGGCATAAAAAGGATTTCGAGGAGCAATGGAGACCATTAAGCTAGATAATGGGTTCTGCATGCAGCATCGTGATAATTTAAGGAGTAATTGGTGTGGATATGAAGCTATATGCAGCGTAAACATTGTGCATATCAGATAAATAAAGACCTAATGTGACGCAAGATTAATAACACTGACCAAATGCAATTACTCACCCTTGCTTTGCAGGCTTTGGAGCATGTGACACCTAATCAGCTACAAGGTCACTGGAGAACTCAGGTCAGGATTCAAAGCGGGCCGTAATAGGTCTTTTATACACATAAATTAATCACAAACTAAGATGTGGGGACACTCCTTTATGAGTGTGTCTGCCGCACACGAGACGCATCCACAGCCCTGAAAGGTCGACTGCAGTTTAAGGAATCTTTCACCGCCGCTCATAAATTATCCCGATGAGCGGCGGTGATGGTGGGAGACGAAAGGGCCGGCTCCCAGGAACCTTATCGGATCTATTATGCACAATGAAGCAGGTAGGAGCCGTCATTAAAAAACACAGCCGGTCGAGGCTTGCAGTGGAAAATTGTTGCATGATTAGGTGTCCAGGTAAGGAATAAAAACGATCGACACAAGTCGCAGGAGCTGAGCCATGATGCATCACGGAGGGGGGCAGAATCAGGTTTAATCAGCTCCGGATGAAGATAGAAGAAGAGGGGAGAAAAAAGCATAATCACTCATTTTAGCAGAGTCGATGAAAAAGTAAACAGCTTTTTTTTCAAGGGTTGGATTTGATAAAGAGAACAACACTTGCCTGATGGATTGCAGAACAGTCACTTTGTCTGAGCTATGTATAATAAATAAGACAGACAATTAGTACGCTGAAGATAAGCACAGGAAATGACTGGGTCAGAGAGCAGACAGGAGACAGTGGGAGGAAAGCATCGACTCTTGGAGGCATCCCAGACTGAGAATCCAGGATGTGTTGAAAGAGTTAAATTATCAATAAATGCAGCTTAATAAGAGGAAATCAAATACTCCTCTCCCCCATGTTTTCCAAAACTCATTACAAGTCCAGGCCTTGTGGCACTCCCCACTTGAAAGTGAAAAATCTCAGCAGTACAAGTGGAGGGGTGTTCTGCACTCAATTGGGGGAAATAAACTCCCTGGCTTTCGTGACTGAATCCTCTTTTATTGGATTTTGCCTAAAGAACAAAAGGAATACGAGAAGCAAAATGGGAGTGTGAGTGTTGGGAGGTTGTGCTGCAGCTAAATGACGGATTGAGGGGTTATGTATGCGACAAACGAAGACAGCACCAAGTGGAGCGTCCATGAATCAGCCCAGTGTCAGATTGGTAAGAGGAGGCCTCAGCAGATAAGTGTTCAAGATATTATGATGCAACATATATTCAAAATTAACATTTAAAGCAAGAAATGGAAAATATATATATATACTGGAAACATTCTTAAGAGATTTAGCTCCAAATTGACATGACAGCATCACACATTCAGAGCAGATTTTGCGGCTCAACATCCATGATGAGTGTAATGGAGTTTGTCAATGACTGACTCTGGAAACAGAGGACTCAGGACATGCTAAAGGTTTCATTTGAAAAGCTTTACATAGACTCGATCTTGCTAACCAAGTCAAATCAGGCCACCCTGGTTAGCTGGAGTGGTATATGTCCCCACAGATTATGCTAAAGTTTTGTTTAGCCTTATGAGATGATTCACCTGCTACATATGCACTAAGTATAGACGTAACTGAGACACTGAGTCTGAGAAAAGATATTTCAAAGGCTCCGCAAAATACAACCGATGCGGCCAACAAATCCAGCCTCCTTTTCGGTGCCACGAAGGAAAGATTCAGTGAATCCTTCTTAGCCTCACATATCCCAAAATGTATTATGCTTGGATGCCAAATATGATGGACATGGTCAAATCACAGAAGGAGTCCTGTTTTATCCAGTAGTGAAGGATGTCTAGCAACAACTATGTGATTGTATTTCTAAAACACTGAAGAATATTTTTTTCACTGTGGAAAAATGTGTTCAGCTCTTTTGAATTAATATACTGAGGAAAATAAAGTTCTTTATAAATCTTCTTATTATGGAAAAATTCTGTGTTCAGAAATATAAATTACCTTAAAAAAAAACTTGATGTTTTTTTTTTTTTTTTTTTTAACAGGGAATTCTAACACTACGTTTAATCAATTCAGTACTCTAAAAAAGCAATTGAAACTATAACAGACTAACATTTTTGTAAAATTTTGATCACCCCTAGGGCTTCTTCAAATGTTGAAAATCTACGTTGTTACTTAAGTCTCACGTGTACATTGTGGTTCTATACTCTATCAATAAAAAAAAAATTCAATAACAATAAAGTAAAATATTAAAAAAAAAAATAGCACTCAGAGAGCAAAGACCTCCATCAAGCATATTGTGATTGTCACACAACACTTAAGTCCTACTTTAATGTTATGAATAAGTTTGTAGGCCACACCTCTAACGTTCTTGGATGTCTGGAAAGTACTACCTTCAAGGCACAGCTGTTCCAAGGAGTTGATCATTAGGACTGAGGCCCCATTCTCACGACAACATTTCACCCCAAAACGTAAAAACGTAGTCAAAAAAATCTGCATTTACATGGAAACACCGTAGCAAGCATGCCACACCTGTAGATGGCGCTATAACTGTCTTGTTCAGAAGAGATCTCCACCGAAATAGGGTTGGGCCGTGGACTACCATGTTGTCAAAGAGAATGCCGGCATGCTGTTCACATGGTGACAGTGGTGGTGGCATTTTGGGAAAAATCTACTCTAGCAGCCGTTTTTAAAAATGTTGGCTAAAACATTTCCCTGGAAACGAGAGGCCAAAATGTAACTAGGGAAGCACTCAGAGAGCGCAGACTTCCACCAAGCATATTGTGATTTTTCACCACCACTTTAGTCCTACTTTAATGTTATACTACAAACAAACAAACAGTCGGAAAAATCTCTTCCAAAAAACATAACCTCCTTGGCAGAAGTAATAATAGTAAAAGCATCCTGTTTTAAATGTAAGGTTTTGGTTTACGTGTTTGAAAAGTAATGTAAGCCTGATGTAGCGAGTGACAAACAGGAAATGCCCTGTAGACCAGACCGTCTCTGTTCAGTTTGGCCTTTGGGGTCTATGCAGCCTATGAAGGCTAAGTCCTCTTGAGGCTGCCTTCTACAGCTCATGTCTACATGACTAAATCCTGCAGAGTTGCTGCCACGTGATTGGCTGAGTAGATATGTGTGTTAACGAGCAGCTGAACAGGTGTATCTAATTAAGTTGCTTTGCTCTCAGGTTATCACCAAATGTGCCGAGCTGACTAGGGTTAAGAGCGGTAATCCATTTCCTGTAAATAAGTATCTTATACAACCTCAATTCAAATCTTTTTTAAATGAAACCCCACAGCAGCTTTGTATTTAATGAGTTAAACTGCTGACCTTAACAACTCTGTATTGAGAAGAGCCTGATAGTTTACATTCAGAATTAATGTAACATGTCAGAGAAGATTATGCTGATATTATATTTCCACTTACAGGAAATATCAAGTTTCCTCTCATGAAATATTAATTCTACATCTCTTCTGTCGAAAGTTGTTGTGTATTTAATGCGCTAACCTTTACCTGTCTGAAAGTTTTGGTTTTTATTGACAGCACCACATTGACTAGCCAAAACCTTCATGTGTCTGAATGTGTGGTGAAAGCTTTTCATCCTGTCTGCGGCAGACACAAACTTGGCTGCAGCCTCCAGACACCAGACTTCTTTTTCAGAGTCTTGTGCTGTGAAATCAGCTACTTTCTATGCAATGAATCAACAGCGTACAAGGACACGAGTCTGCCGGTGAAACAAAAAGCCAGCCAGCCATCCCACATGACAATGGAGTGGATCAAAGCTGCAGGAGAAGAATGGTGCTCATAAGATGTTTGGTGTAATGAAACTTTAAAGACTGGGGCTTATCAGCATACCCTGACCTGATTATCCTGAATAAACTGCATTTGCTGAGTGGATCTCAATGCTCTAAACTCCTGTGTTGTTGGAAAATTTATATGCAGAGGAGGAACAGTGAGAGTTTTGTGTCCACCGACTGAAATTTATTTGAGATCCACGAGAACTGTAATGTGTTTCAGTGGGATAACAAGTGATTTGCAGCCATGAAATATTTTTGTTGTGTCTGTGTTAAAACAAGTGTTCACAGTTCTTTTCGCCTGGAGCCAAACAAGGCTTTTGCATTTCAAAAGCAACATTTGACATGAGATATTTACAGGGTACGATGAGGACGAGTTTGCAGACACAGATTAGATTTTGTAGAGACGAGATAGACAATTTGAAGGTTGGTGTCAGGGTTGAAAAAAAAAAAAACAGTTGAAACTTAAATGCTTGATTTTTTTTTATTTAATTGGCACCAAGAGTGTCAAAAGATTGATCTGTTTCATTTTTCATTCGAATTTTGAAAATGACATTGTTTTGGTTGAAATTACACAGAATACAACGACAAGATTGAGGCTTCAAATCCTGATGCAGTACCTTTTCTGCTTAATGTGATCCCAAAATAGACAAAAAGATAGATGTTACTGCCAGAAAAGAAGCCATTTATTTACTTTTTTTCTCATTTCATCCGTGATTTCTAAATATTATTGTTGACTAAGAAACGGCCAAATGCAAATGAAAGCTTTGCTATGATGGAAGTGAAACTACAACAATTGGTCAGATTGTCAAGATTTATACAGATCTAGATCTGGAACATCTATTCTAGTCGGTTATCTGGACCAGTAGTTCCAAAAAAAATTCAGACCATGACCCCCAAATTAGAGGAATGGAAGACTGGTGATGCCCTGCTGTAGGAATATACAAACAGGCCAACCCAAAAAAGACAAAAGTAAACAATAACATAACCTAAGATACTTAATTTAGATTAGGAAATAAAAAAAAATATTACACCATCTACGTTTTCATGTTTACTGAAAATATCTGCTGCCACTCATACTGTTGCAATCCATTTCTGTTTACATGGTTTTATGTCAAATTTAACATTTTTGTTTCTATTTTTACAATCATGGAAGAGTTTTAACATTTTCGGGATCTTGCAATGTCCTTCTTTCTAAACCACTGAATTAAACCATCAGCTAACCCTTTCTTTATGTGACAAGATAAATATTTGTAGCAGACCAAAACACTAGCATAGCTCTGACTTGTTGGTTCACTGTAGCTTTGATGTAGCTAGACACGTTTTGCCGTGTTATCGTAGCTTAGCTTGGCTACATTCCTCTTTGGTTAGGCAAAACTTAACCAAATGCTGATTAGCGAGTTATTTAGCTGACTACATTTTCAAAGTAGCTTGCCCACTAATGCCACATGGGGTCAAAACAAAGAGAAAGACCAAAGACTGTTTAATGAATGGATGTAATGTCTAAGATGTCACCCATTTCATTCTGATAGAGTTTTGAAACTTAATGATAGCGGTAGGGATGGGTACTGGTTTAGGTACCTTTATGAGAACTGACAGAATTCTCTATGAAGTATAAATCAAACAATACCATGTATAGGTACTTAGAGGCATCCTTGAGAATGTGAGAGCACTGGAAAAAACAGAAATCTTCAATCAAGTGTTTTTGTTGTATTTTCAGTAGAAAATGCCTTTTTAGACTTATTATTGGCCTTATTCATCTGACCAGTCCACAAAAATTTGTCTTATTTCAAGTTATCTGAAAAACAAAAATGAGGTCCAAATTGCTTGTAACAAGTTAAGAAAAAAAAAACTTGCTAATGAAACGATAAATTTTACTTTTTTTAAGACGTTATTCTAGTTTTAAGCAAATTTTCAAGCAACTTTTTCTTGTTCTATTGGCAGTTTTTTTTATTTGTTCCAATCCAGACCTCATTTTTGCCTCTGAACAATTTAAAACAAGACACTTTTTTGGTCTGGTCAGGTGAACGAGGCTCATATCAAGTGTAACGAGATAATTTTTACTTCAAATGAGACAAAAACACTTAATAGGATTCCATTTTTTTATTTTTATTTTTTGCAGTGGAGGAGTAGGCAATTTTCCATGATGAACATGAACACAGCATTGCAAGTTTATATAGTCAAGACTAAATTTGTTAAATTGAAAAACTTTTGAGTTTTTATTTTCAAATTGATTAACATTCATTACAACATAAACGCATGCAAAAGTACTGAAAATTGGTACTGTTGAGTACCGATGCTGCTTGCTAGGTAACGGGCATCTGTACCGTACCATTTGAAATGTGAAAGGTACCTAGACAGAGGCCATATTTAAAAGCCTAGTTTAAAAGAATTTATGTTTCTTTTTGCTATCAAGATCTGCTTTTTTGGCTTGGTGTGTATGTGGTTACTGTTGTTTCTGCAGCGAGCCCCAAGTGGACACTAGAGGAACTGCAGATTTAAGCACTTCTGCATAGGCTTCACATTTCTTGACCCCAGGTTTTTCACTCCTTGCTTGAGGAAGACCCCACATGCAGAACTGATCAATAAACGATTAATAGAGGCAAAAGATGAAACAATAACTACCTAACATGACCCAATAAGTTAAACTGGAAACATAGGAAAGATAGGAAATTCACAGGAAGTGGACTGATGCAGGGAGCTCATAAGATGATGCAATGAGCCGACACAGGAGGGAAGAAATAAAGATGATCAGACACAGGTGTGACAACAGGGTGCAACCAAAGGGAAGGGGAAACACAAGGATACACAAATGATCCAAACATAAGAACAACTCACAACTAATCCAGTCATGAAGAAAACAAGACTTTAAACTTAAGATCAATATTTAAAGTAACACAAAGAAAACTTCTCTCCAGTTTAAACTGGTTTAAAATTTAATTTTCACATCTCTTGAATTAATGTTTCACAGTTTTGAGAGTCTGCTGTAGATTTTCATGCTTCTTGTTGTGTAACATCCATGTGCCACACATCCCCGTAGGTGAGGAATTATTTATTCCATGTAGTAAGTGGTGCCTGGGTCACTCAGCGTTTGTTGGCAGCATGTTACATCACGATACGATGTTCACTGATGCACACGTTGCTCTTTGTCTGCCTTTTCATTGTCACACAGGATCTGATATCATCGCCTCCATGCTTTTAATACATTTTCAGCATTAAACTCTTTTTATGTTCTTCAAGCGCTAAAAATATGTGTCAAAGATAGTGTGCTCCCTCAGGTTCAAAAAGAGTTTAGTGTTCAGAAACGAAGCAATGCACTTTATTCACTGGTTCAGAGTTTGGACTGGAAAGAATTGCACTAAAATATCCATGAGATGGATAGTCATGGTCAAACCTGGCCTTTCAAGATTGGCATCAATAATATATGATCAGTCATCAACGTTGCATATTAGATGGAGGATCGGAGACAGGCTACACTACTAAGGTGATTACCATTCGAACCCTCCCCTGCTCTTTAACTGGGCCTGGAATGGAAATCTGTTCCTTTTCCTGGCAGGGGGAAACATTAAGAGGAGGGTTTGGGGTTTGAAGAGTCCTAAGCTGAAATCTTTAAAAGGTTTTACTTCACTGGAACGTAGAGAAGCAGCTTCTTGGAAGAGACATGTAGAGCAGTCGATGTGACATGAATCATTGGTTTGGACATTTTGTATTGACATCGTCTCACAGGAAGGGGATTAAAACACCTTGGATTTTTAGGGTCCTCGCCTGAAGGGAGAGGTCTGTTTCTTTATTATTATCTTCTCCTGCACAAAAACTCTATTTGACCCCTTAAAAAGCTCAAAAACTCAAAAAAATTGGCAAACACTTATGATCTCAAAAAATAATATGCTCTCCAGCGCCACCTAGGTACACTAAAACGGGCCTAGCGGCCAGTAAAAATGTCGTAAAGAGATCAAATCAATGTCAAAATGTTCGTCTCATTGAGACACCAAAGTCATACACTGACACCCCTGCCCTACCTAGAACAGGAAGCAGGCAGTTTGCCTCAAAATGAGATTTCGCTGCATTTTTACCCTTTCTGTAAAATTGATCTTCTCCAAAACCATAGGTGGTATCAGCTTGGAAGTCGCTCACATGACAGACAAGACCCTGCTTTACAAAAGTTGTTTGGAATTTTGTTATTTCAGACCCGTTTTTTTGAATGGCGAGCCCTCAAAGTCGGTGAACCCCAAAGAAGCCCTCTCATTAAAGCTCTCTCCATTAAAAAGCATGGGATTACACAATCAAGCCTATGCAAGCCGCCACATTTGGGCCTCTACACAAAAAAGTAAAAGTTGTACAGCTTTAAACATGACAGGAATGGATTCCTGATAAAAAATTTTCTACAAAATATCATATTTTTACACATATTTTGGCAAAATTGTGGCATCTATGGGGAGTTGTTTCCAAAACTTTTGTGAATAAATTTCACTCTGCACTCTGCTGCAGCAGTTGATGATGTCACACACTGATTAGGAGTTCCGTGCAGCTGGTCATGCAACAGTTACAACTGTTACTGTGCGTTCACACCAAAAGAGGCAAAAGAGGCAAAGCGGCAAGCACGCCTGAGAAAGTGGCCAAAGTGGCAAAATATTTTAGCCGTTTTGGCCGCTCGTCACGTGACTGACGTCAAAGTAAAATCGCACTTGTCATTTAAAGGAGCTGCACAGTGGACTTCTTCACAGCGACAGCTGCTTGCTGTTGTTCAACTTCAGTTTAAAGCATGAACATAATGTAAAAATCACCATCTAATCAGTCTTGAGTGGAGCAAGTGAAAACCAGGTCACCGGCGTCCGTTCATATCCTGGCGCACAGTCTGGTACGAAGACATCAATGGAAGGATCCAGAAGGATCCATTGGAGACTTTTTGATAATAAAAGTAGCCTGTGCCCCCTGGCGTAAACCTCAGATCGTTGCTGAAAAAAGTTAGTCTGGAGCCCTGGTGTCATCTCATTCATATGTAGCAAGAAATGCTAGCATGCTAGGCTAGGCTACGTCTTTGCCACAGACTACACTTCACTTTGCTATTTTCTGCTATTACTGCACATTTTTTTAACTCATCAGAACAACCTACTACCTCTGCGACACGATCCCAGGCAACATTTTTTTGTTGTCAGTCGCGGTAGCCAAAAAGGTGGACATTAAAAAGAATAGGATGAGCTAGAACACAATGTATGAGCTTTTCGGTATCCATGAGGGAAGTAGCAACCAAAGTTACATGGGATTTTCTTCAGGGCCCACTCGGTCAAAGGACATCTCTACTCTGATTGGTTGCCACCGTTTGCTGCATAGCTAATTACCATGAAGTTGACCGAGGCTCAACTTCTCATCTGGGGCCCCTTTTGACGCTTTGGCTGCTTTAGCTGCTTTAGCTACTTTAGCTGCTCAGGACACCAGGGTCTCATTGAAAATGGATTAGCTCCCGGGGTGCTTGCCACTTTCGCCTCTTTTGCCTCTTTTGGTGTGAACACACAGTTATAGCACTAAGAGGGCCAGAAAGGGATGAAACCCTATCAGTGGAGGGGAAACAGGTATGACAGACCAGCAGAAGGGACGGGCAAGAGTGTGAGGACCCACTGAACGCTGCTTGCAGCTTTAATTCTTTATGTCACTGCACAATAAAAAAAGTTTACAGAAACATTATATTCTGCTGTAAATTAGCTGAGATGAAAATCTAAGAGGAATGAATGCAACTAAAGCTGAAAACCTTTCTTGTTTCACTTCTTAGACTTGTAGAAATCCCTGAACAGAATAACAACACAAAACACCTCTTTACATCTGTGATGAAGTTAAAAAACGTAGGATGGACTTTTATCAGTTGCCCAAAAAATGAATTCTTTAAAACCCTGAGTCTGCAGTATTTTTTCTTTTTTACATCAAAGAGACTCAACGCCTTGTGTTGTTCTCATTAATCTTAAGCAGTTCCCCTTGAAAACAGTTTAGAACGCTTGACTTGTCTGGCGTCAGCCTGAAAGAAGAGAAAAGATTACGTGGTGAAACGTTGCACTAAATGTGGGTTTGATGAGCGATCACTTGAAAGATCTCTCAGATGAAGTTGTTAGATTTACTGTTGAGGATGCAGGAGGTGAGTCTCTATTCACGAGGGCGGATGGTGACATTAAGAGTCAGACGAACGTGGGAGTTCTTGCAAAGCTTTGAATTCAGACATAAAAGAGAAAGACTGAAGGAGCTGTTGTTTGATCTTGTGATTTAGTCATCCTGTCGGTGGATTATTTGGGGGGAAACTGAAGTGTATACCTCATATGAAGGTTTTGTTCCTGGCGAGACGTCCTTTGTATTTGATAACACATAAACCTATGAAAATGTGAGCCACTTTTTCTTCTGTCTGAAGTGTGAAGCAGAAAAAAGACGATGGGCTAACCAACAAGTCTGCCTTAAAAGATTAATTAACAGCCATCCTGACCTAATTCAGAACTCTCTATAACAAAAGTCATGAAATCAAATACATACTTGACTTCAGACATGAATGAACCAGAAAATAAGATTGAAATTTGTTTTGAGTCTTTAAATACAATATGGTTTTGATTCAGTTTGTTTTATTTTGAGGGTCAGTGGGATTTCCGTGCACAGCTTCCTGTCCCCTCCTGGGGCGACACCATCTTGCTGCCAGAGTCTGGGCAGTAGAGAATCTGTGTGGACCCAGGTAACAAAAAAGGGAAAAAAATTCTTATTTCTTTCTTTTGAAAATTCAGTTTCTTCTTGGCTTTCCCTTCCGACATATCTTACTATTCCCAAAACAAACTACACAAGAACCGCAGCTGTCAATCATCCTGGGACGTGTTGGTAAATGTTGTTTTTAACCTCTATATAACCAATGAAAAAGAAACTTTTCAGAAAAAAAGAGGGCTTGTACACAAAGCAGCACGATAGTTTCTTTATATCACCACAGCAAAGGTATGTGAGAAACATTTCTACCAGGTGTATTTATTTTTTAAAACTTGATCACAGCCACATTAGAATGAATGGGGGAGACAGAGTTTTTGACCTATACTGCAGCCAGCCACCAGGGGGAGCAGTTTTTTGGGCGACCTCACTTTGAGCTGAATGAGATGACGTCCTTTTTTTTAATTTTCTTTCTGTAAGAAAGAAACAAAGGCTTTTTTTCACAGGGTTCTGTCAACAGTCATATCAAAAGTAACCATTTTGAAATAATCATTGATGGTTTTCTCTGTTTTTGTGGGTCATATTAAAACACAAGTGTGTTTTACAACCAACTAAAACAGGGGTCTGCAACCTTTACTTTCTTAAGAGACATTTTGTTTATCCTCACAATAAAAACTATGAAATGTATTAAATTCTATACATATTTAAAATTAAGTGAAAAAATGTCAAAATTAAGTTATATTGGAATTTATGAAAGTTTACATGATATGTCTTTTTTTCTTTTTTTCTTAATTTTTTCATTTTATGAATTTAAAACATTTGCAAAAACTTCAAAAAATGTCACTTTTTTATAAAATATGAAAGTCTAAAAACAGCAAAAATCTTTAAAAATTTTGAAAAAAGAAAATTGGGAAAACTTTGTAAGATTGCAAAAAAATGAAATTTGAAAAAATTGCTGAAATTTCGAAGGTAGAAAAAAAATTGACATGACAAATTCTGGCAAAATATTGCCAAAAAAAAAATGAAATAAAAAAATGCTTATTTTTTGGTCATTTCAAAATTTTGTGAAAATGTCAAACAATTTTGAAATTTCAATTTTTTTTCGAAAAAACAACAAATCTGCAAAAGAAAAAAAAAATTAAAAGAATACCTGAATTAAATAACTTTTTTGGATAAGATTGATCAACTTGTAATTTTTTGTTCACTCATGTTTTGCCACATGTCAAACATGTATATTAAATTCAACTCGTTGGCAGTTAAATTAATCCATCTACACAGATTTAAAATCAGTATTTTCTCCCAGATTTGTCTTTTTGTAGATTTAGTTATCTTCCCAGGGCTGTAAAACTTGAGGTTAGCCACTGGTACATGGAAAGTTGGTGAACTGTTGATGTTGTAGGAGGTGAAGTAGAGCGGTGGCAGGCTTTATTGACAGATGTGACGAAGATTTAGTCCAACAAAATGTTAATGCATTATTTTATGTCAAAGAGCTGCAGGTTTAAGACCCTTGATTTAAACACTTCTTAAAGCCTACATTTTGTACCTGCTCCTGAAGGGATATTTTTTCTTTCACAGGCCAAGTTTTTCCTCTTTCTTGTTGAATATTCTTGAGTTTGTCTCTCACTTGTATAAGCGCCTCACTCTGTGAATTATATACCGTATGAGGCTGTCACACACCCAAACCTGCAAACTCAGCAGGAATCTCATTTTCCAAGTCGGAGTAAAATCCACTTTATACGCTCTCACAAATGTGTGTTAGATAATCAGTCTGTGCACTTGGAAAACTTTTTGTGCATGTAGGTGTGTTTTCCCCTGCACAGCCTGCTGCCGTTAAAGCGGTGATAGACTGCACCCAGAGGAAGGAATTAAGTGCCGTAGCTGGTGGCTGCCACTAACACTTCGAACGCTTGCTGTTTTATAAAAGGCACAACGGGCTACAGCGGAGGATCACTCCCATTAAACAGAACTCCTATAAACTGAGCCGCGCGTTTGAGTGTTTATGACGACGGGAGATTGAAGGAATGATACGAGGAGCGTGTCGCGCTTCGTCCTCCCGAATGCCCTTAACTGAAGCCCCCCTTTGGCAAATAGTTTTATGGTTGAATGCTTATCCATATTCCTGCGAGGTAAGTGATGCGATTTCACTGTTGATTACCTCTGCTGATCGGTGTGATTGGTTCGGCGTTAGATAAATATAAGCGGCCGCTGAATGGAATGATAAACACATTCGGACCCTGCTCCGTAACAAGGCAAACAACGTGTGGAGAATAAGGGGATAAACCAAGAGGCTGATTTTGTTAATCCTGATGAGCTCCTGTGTGAGTTTTCCAAGGTCAGCGTGTGACGGTAACAGAGGCTAATCTAATGTTTGTTTGGTGTAAAGTTCGACCTCGGCCAACAGGGTTATTTGGAGCATGTAATTTGCAGGATTAACATGATACCAATCTCCTGCCTTTAATCTCCTGGTAATCTAACCTATAAATTGATCCACATGCCTAAATGGACCTCTCTTTTTTCCTGAAAATCTGCTCGGTATCAGATGTATTACCTCAGTGAAGCCCTTCATCACAACAACTCGGAGTCAAAGTGACAGTTTGGGCAGCGCTGCACTCCTGGGCCAGCCCTGAAAGGCTCCTCTCCTTCTCAGTGTTTCAGGGGCACTGACAGGGCACAGCTTCCCCAGCAAGGCTAGCAGCCAGGAAGTCTAGGCCGTGATACATAAAGCATCAGATTGCACATGAGCACCAATCCAAACAACTTGTCACGGAGAGATATTTACTCCTCAGTTCAGACATTATTCACACACAACTATGCCCTTGGTGGATAAGGAGCCGCTGTCTTGGGCTGAAAGAAGAGTAGTCGAGTTCACCTCGTCTGTCCCACAGAGGGGGAGGGACGATCAGAGGCAGGGGGGAGAGAAAGAGGCAGATGGAGGCAGCTTACAAAGGTGAAGGGAGGTGTAGTTTTCATGTTCAAGGAGGAAAAAAGAAAAATGTGTGAAGGGGAACAGATGAGGGGAAAAGTCAGAAAGTTTTGGGTTACTGGCATCTGACTTTTTAAAAATAAAATAAAGAAAAAAAACTAACAAACAAACAAAATATAATAATTCTCATTAAAAAAAAAATTGTGAGAAGAGAAAGGAGACATCATGTACATCAGCGCAGCCTCATCAAATCTTTATTAACAATCTTGTTTTCAAAGCATAGTTTAATCATTGGTCTTAAATCAGGCATGTCCAAAGTCAGGTCCACCTTCATTCGGCCTCCAACATCTCAGTGTATTTATTATGGCACCAAAATGACTCATGGTCAAATGTGTAAGTTTATATTTTCTGTCAAGTGCACAATTGAAACCAAGGTTGACTACTTGTATAAGGCTACTTGTATTTATCATGATGTGAGAATGTGAGCATTCGAAACACATTAGAGGACATAGCTTAGAGTTGTGAAAAAGTGCAGTAAAAACGTTTAAAATGCAGGATAGGAAATATTGGGGCTGAAAATGTTTGCAGGTGAAAATAGTCTTGATTGAAAATAAAAAAAAAACTTTGTATTTGGAGTGGGTTGTCACTTTGTATGGTTCATTTGTTGGTCATGGACACCAAACTTTTTTTGTCGTCAGTGATATTTTTACTATTTTCTCTCCTGTGTTTGTCTGGAGATCCTACATGTTACCATGGCTGCATTGTAGTAGCCTGTAGCATGTCAGTGCTAACTGGTGCAAGGCCGGATGTTTCCTCACAAGATGAAGAAGAGGTGAGGACGATGTGCTGGTTCTCAGGTGTGAGCTAAGAAGTGACTACATCAATCTGTCCTACCATCTATTGTTATTTGGAACGTAAGATTTATCTCCAATAAGATGAACGAGCTAGCCATGCTAACCCAGCAACAGAGGGAATACCAGAAGGCAGAGTAGCATCATTGTATTCACAGACATGGCTAACAGAGCTAATGCTGGACATGAACGCCACATTGGAGGAGCTTCACCTGCCGTGAGCAGACAGGATCCAGGAGACAGAGACTGAACAGACTGCTGAAGAAGCTCAGTCCTGGACCCTGTGGAGGTGGAGGCTGGCTGACTGGACAATGATGGACAAGCTGTCAGCATCTATTTTCTTATGGACCTTTTTGCACTTTCTATATACTTTCTTACCTTTGTTTTCTTGGTTGCTGCTGCGACTCCTCCTGAATTTTCCTTCAAGGTAAATAAAGAGATAATAAAGAGATAATCTAGATAAATAAAGTATTTTCTATTCCATTCCTTTCCATATGCTTTCTTCTGAAAGCATGTTTTATCTTTTCTTATCTTACAAACTTAACAGATTTACAAGAATGGTCGTCAGAGTTTGTCCATCACCTCCTGGGATGCATACATGTCTATAGGTTGTTGGTTTTCTGATTTACTGTTCCTTCCACCCGTTAGATCAACACAACACAACAACTTCATTAAATTACACCCGGCCTCATCAGTAACTCAGGATTAGCACGTTCAGAACCAGAAACTCCTGGATGACATGTGTCTTTGTTCATACCCTGTTTGCTTGACTGGCTTTTGTGTGATTTATTTAGACTGCATTAAGATCAAAACAATGAACTCAATTATCTCCATTAGTACAACAAATGCTTCAATCAACAGAAATAATAGACCCATGTGTAAAGCTTTAACTTCCCTTCAAGCATGAAAGGTCTCTGTTGTATGAATGCAACCAGCTCTAAAGACGCAGAGTAGTTTAAGCTGCGTTTATAATTCAGGACAAACCATCATTTACGCTGAAAACCCCTTTAAACACTTACCCAACCACTAGAAAGTGGTCAGTTTGCTTTCAGACTCTCAGTACAGACCCTGCTAAAAGGCTCGGGCTGTGGCCTGCAGGATTTGAGCAGTGCATGCATGTGCAGTATGCGTACATGCTCTCCGCCCGTGTGTCTGCGACAGCGGCTCGGCGGTAAGAAGGATGTTTCCTCCCAGACGACTGTCCATCCTGCAGCTGTAAATCATCTCTGTCACTCAACAGCAACCCTCCACGCAGAGCCTCATTAGTCTAACCACACAAGAGCTCTCTGCAATCTGTGATGCTCAACTCCAGGCAGAGGCTCCACATTCACAAATACACACTCCACACACACACACTTACAGGCACTTAAGCAAGCACACAAATAGCACCATGCAGAGGAATCCACAAATGTGCAGCGGGGTGTAAATGTGCCTGTGGGGACAAACAGGAAACCAACATACGAACATGGATGTTAGGCCGCTGAGGTGTAGCCGCATAGATAGCTTAACTTCTGCTTAAGAACCAGCGTTAAGAGCTCACAGAAGAAGAGTTCAATATAAGCCGGAGTCCTCTAATGTGCATGTAATGGAGCCCATTATGGGACCATAAACCGTACCTGGCATGTGGAAAAAAGAGCCCAGTGGTTTAGAGGGTTTATTGTTTGTGCAATTTAAAGGAAGAGGCTCCATTCATGAGCCCGTCAGCTGCCTGGCCTCCACATAATGTTATCCTGCTTCAAACCCAACATCTGCACTGCACTTCCCAAGCTCTGAGCGCTAATCTGTACAGTGACCACATAACTCCAACAGTCATTGTAGCTGCCTTTGTTTCCTTTCACACACATACACACACATTTCTGCAGGAGTTGAGTGGAGTGTTGAAGACAAAGTGTGTGTGTGTGAGCCAATGAGCTTTGGATGCAGCCCAGAAAGCTTGTGAATGCCCTGTTTGGCTAACTCGGGCTGCCAATTGTTACTTTCATTAGCACCAGCGAGCTAACTGTGGATGCCAAGACGATCTGCTCTTAATGAGGGCTGTATGTTTTGGTCACGATGCTGAAAATAATAAAGTGGAGGGAGCCAAGAAAAGCCTCCTGCTATGAGCCTTATCTGTGGCACTGGTGGGCACAAAAGGGAAAAGGACACCAAAATATTGTGAAGAAAAATTGTTATGCAGACCTGCCCTCATCGTGGGACTCCATTATTTTCCATGCCATGGACACTTATACGTCGCCATCCATATCATCAGGGATGCTGGCGTTTGGTCTCTTCATTAGAGAGGAGGATGCAGCGTTGATGATTTCCAAAAAGGAGAAATCATAAGACAGCTTCCACTTCACCCCAGTCCGTCTTAAACAGGCCCAGGCCCAGAGAAGTCTCCACTGTTCCTGGATCAGCTTTTTAAAGTGTGGTTTACAGCAACAAACTGGTTTTTAGATTTGATTTTAAGCCAATGCGGTGATTCCCACTACAGAGTCATGTCTGTTTTTAATGCTGCCTCAGGTCACAAAGATCACAGTATAGATTTCAACCTATCCATTATGTCCATTATGTGCTCCGCCTTATGTCATTTGATTGACAGACCAAGTCATCCTGATGAAAAACTTTATGAAATTAATAGGCCATTCTGGAAAAGAGCATTCTGGAATAAAAAAATGACTGTAAAAAAAAAAAAAAAAAAAAAAAAAAAAGTTTATTTTATAAAAGCTTGGAAAATGAAAAAAAAAAACAAAACATTATTTTAAAAATATAAAGTTGTTAAAATAATCATTATGAAATATTTTATTTTAATAATTCAATATTAAAGGATAAAAAATATTTTATAATAACATTGCCGTATTTCACAATTTAATGGTCATATTACATATTTATCTGTTATTTATCAAAATGGTATTTATTTAAAAAAAATTATTTATCTATTTTATCGTGAATCTTTTTGGGTTCCATAGTTTTGACATTTTTTAAAATTATTTTTGATATTTTGAAAGTCACTCGACCATCAAACTTCCTGTCCAGCTCAATCTGCTCTATGCAGAATGATGTGTAGTTCCTCCAGTGGCATCAGTGTGATGACATGTCGGCTGAACCTCAGTCTTGGTCGTTTGAGTACAGGAAGTTCACTGTGCTGCTGCTGCTGCTGCTGCTGCTGCTGCTGCTGTTGTTGTTGCTATGGATACAGCAATACGAAGCTGAGATGACGCGCATTGCGTCATGACGTTTTCCATGCGTCCATATGTTGCCCGTGTGTCGCCACTTTGATCAGGATACCATGTCAACAGGAAGAACTCTGTTTGCTCAAGCACATAAACAGGTTATTCGGAATGTTCCAGAAAACGTAAACGTAGCCAATATTTCAACACTTATAGAATTTGGTATTTTGGTACCAAGACCTCACTTCCGCAACTTTTGGAATTCAAAACTTTGGTCAAAGTTATCTCTGCAACTGGGTAATATTTATGCGACAAAAAATTAAAAACAGGGATATAACTTTCAAAAAACTTAATTTTAAAATTAAAACCACATTTGTAATCCATCATATTCTGTTTTTTAATCAGCCTCTTTTATAGCATTGCAACAGTCATAGATTTAGTGCTGTATTTTGGTGCCATGACCTCGCCAATTACTTTTGGATGGTTTATGTTTTTTTAAAAAAATCAGGAGTTTGTTAATATTTATGCACCAAAAATCAAAACAAGTGAAACATTTTCCAGCAAACCTTATTTTAAAAATTTATTAGAGCTAACTTGACTGCTAATTTGAGCCCTTTACATGACAAACAGATATAAAAGTGGACTCTAAATAAACAAATTTTGAGTCTTATATAAGAAGGAGCAAAAAGCTTTAACAGGAACTACTAATCATGGTGGGCGCCGAAGAACAACGAACCCATCTGAAGGTGTTTGAATCGACTTGTTAGCTCTATTTTTATCTGCTTATTGACAATGAGGATTACATCTGTGCACGTATGGGTGTGAATGTCAAGAGTTCACACACTTGCAGTTATTAATTAGAGTTCCCGCCTGTCTGTGTGTGTTTTTCTACATCTGCCTTCAGACATGCAGCAAGCTCGGGGAAACTCCCACCTCACCGGCTCTGCTGTTCCCCTCAGCAGAAGACGTGACTCATCCTGGGATGAAGACTTTCCTGCATCCCTCTTTTCCTCCTTCCTTTCCTCTCTTCCTCTCTGTACCAGCTATCTGTTTGTGTGCTCGGCTCTGCAGCCTTGACTGGCTGACTTGAGAGTCACAGTGGCACTGTTGCCCCCGGGCCAAAACAAGGCTTGATGAGCGCAGACACACTCGTCTCCCTGTTTCCCTCCCCAGATGGGTACCACCTCCCCGTGTGTGGTCGTATCTCTGTCTACCTTTCACCGCTGATGCTGATTGGACGTCTCGAGCAGAGGTTTGTTTATACTGTTATATCATACAAAGACACCTTTATGACCTTCATCGTACTTTTTTATTCTGCAGCCTGAAAACACACCTGAGATTACTTCTGCGTTTGATGGAAGCGTCTTGCCTCAAATGCTCTCACGGTGTCATACATCAGCCGTGGTGTTTAAAGCAAAGCAGCAGTGTGTTAAAATATTCAAATGTTCCTTTCTGAGATGCATACCTTGCTTGAGCCTGCATCATCTTCTGTACAAAGTCATTTTCTCCATCTCCCTGAATGCTCTCAGACTAGCCTGAGGGTTGTGTGACATCCCGCTGCGTGATGTCACCTCCCAGAGCTCTGGACTGGAGACTTCACGCTTGGACTCAAATCAGGTTTGTGTCACAGAAATCACTTCAAACTTCAGCTGCTTTTCATTAAAAGCTTCTTCAGAAATGACTTTAATTTTCTCCACCCTTTGTTTCGTTCTGCCTCCTCACACTCACACCCTGCACCAACAGCTTGCCTCCTCTCTGTATTCACACAGCGGCCCGGCCCGCCCCACCTCCTGCTGCTTCTCTTTCCTGCACGTGTCTGATCTTTTGACAGAATCCATCTGCAGCATATTACACGAAAAACGCCCAAATAACACAGAACCTGGTTAGAAACTTTGACTGATAGTCTGTTGTTGCAACAGGTGGTCCACATGTGAGCAACAGAAGTAAGAGAAGTTAGAAAAGGTTCATATGAAGTCCAAAGAATCCTCTGTGACTGATATCTGGAAGTGTGAACGATCAGTAACTGATTTCTTGTGTTGAATAACAAATACTTTTCCCTGTGAAAAATGATTCCTCTCTTTTCTTCTTTCCTTCCTTGTTTTTTTTCTGCATTCATTTCTGTTTTTCATTGCTTTCATTGCTTTTGTTACTTTCCCTCCCTCTTTAATATGTTTCATTTCCTCACTTCATTTATTTCCTTACCTTTGTCCTTCCTTTTCTTTCTTTCTTTCTGTCTTTCTTTTTTTCCATTCTTTCCTCTTTTCTTTATTTCTGTATTTCTTCCTTCTTACTTCTTGTTTCTTTCCTGAAACTCTTTTTTCTTCTTTCCTTCCTTCTTGTCTTCCGCTCGGCTTTCCTTCCAATATCCTTCCTTCGGCCCTTCTTCTCTTTCTTTGTTTCTTTTTCCCTGTCATAGCTTCCTTCCTTCCTCCCGTCTTGTCTTCCTATCTTCTTCCTTCCTTCATCCTTTCTTCCTTTGTTCTTCTCTTTATTGTTCCTCTTTCCTTCCTTCTGTCATAGCTTCCTTCCTTTCTTCTTCCCTTCCTTCCTTCATGTCTTCCTTTCTTCCTTCATGTATTTATTTCTTATTTCCTTCCTTCCTTTATTACTTCCTTCCTCCCTTCTTGTCTTCCTTTCTTCATCCCTCCTCCGTTTCTTCCTTTCATCCTTTTTGTCTTCCTTCCTTCCTTCCTTCCTTCCTTCCATTCTTCTTCTCTATGTTTCTTTTTCCTCTTTCCTGACTTCTGTCATAACTTTCTTCCTTACTTCCTTTCTTCCTTCATGTATTTCTTTCTTCTTTCCTTCCTTCCTTTCTTCTTTTTTGTCTTCTTTCCTTCCTTCCTTCCTTCTTCTCTTTGTTTCTTTTTCCTCTCTCCTTCCTTCTGTCATAGCTTCCTTTCTTCTTTCCTTCTTGTCTTCCTTCCTTCATTCCTTCCTCCATTCCTTCCTCCTTTTTTCTTTTTTGTCTTATTTCTTTCCTTCCTTTCTTCTTGTCTTCCTCTTTCTTTCTTCCTTCCTTCCTTTTTCTCTTTGTTTCTTTTTGCCGCTTTCCTTCCACATTGTCTCTTTTTTCTTTATTTTTTTCCCTGAATTCTTCACTTTTCCTTCCTTCTTTCCTTTTTTGCTTTTTTCCCTCTTCCTTTTTTTCATTGTTTCTTTTTTCTTTATTTTTTTCTGAATTCTTTACTGTTCCTCCATTCCTTCTCTTTCCTCCCTTTCTTTCTTTCTTTCTTTCTTTCTTTCTTTCTTTCTTTCTTTCTTTCTTTCTTTCTTTCTTTCTTTCTTTCTTTCTTTCTTTCTTCCTGCCTGCAGTCTTTCAAACTGTCAGGATCAGGGTTGTTGTCTCTTACTTTGTGGTTTGTGTTTGTGAATTTATGACTTAAGTCATGTAAATATACATGTAATGTTACCTTTTATCGTCTATTGTGAATTGTAAGCATATTCTGATGGAGTGTTGAAATGACAATAAAGCATAAATCTTAAAGCCAATTTCTGGAAACTCAAAATGTTTGCCTTATAGGTTCACATTATTTCTTTGTCTTACCATCTTAACCTGAAATGTTATTGCATTCATGTCATATGACATCTTTATTCTGAAAGTCTATATTTCTTTCCTCATTTATTAAACTCTTTTCCTCAGTATCTTTATTCATATATTTAGATCTCATCCTTTACCATGAAATAAAAGGTCGATGTGTCCAATTTACCGGCGCCTTCCTGCCACCAGGTAAATTAACAGCAACCTTTTTACAGTGTAACAGGAGTGAGTGGGTGTGAATAGGGAGACAAGCTGCTGCTGTTTCTCACTTTTCCCACTCAGGACTTAGGGCTGGAATAAAAGAAAGCGCACTTTATATCAAAAAGAGAAAGAATTGAAATCCAGCAGAGAAAGAAGGGGTGCAGAAATCCTGCCCTGAGAGCTTGTAATCTGATCAGCAAGATGTGAAAATCCTCCAAACACGTGTTCCTTACATCAAATACTTTCTCATGTCTGAGTCGTAATTAAATACATCAGGTCACAGAGGTGTCGGCGCCGTCACATCGGCAGCGCTGGCGGTGTCACGGTGAACTGTGTGAACTCTGAAGGAGCATGAAAGAAAAGCCATCATGTCAATGGACTATGTAATGTCAGGAGAGGTAATTGGCCTTTAAGGACAGGGGATTGGCACTTTAATTGTTTAATGGTCAGTCAATGAGGCCTCCAACACGTCCGTATCTCATACAGACAATTCAGGCCATTACACCGTGACACGAGTGGCGAGATTGTTATCACAGCGGCGCTGACGCTCACATAAAACACGGGCAGACTGTGCCGTGTAAGCTGTGGAGGAGCCTCTTGCAGCACTGCACTCCTCGCCCTCTAATTCTCTCCATTAAGAGCCTGCAGCACCATTCGCGCTCTTTGTACACAAATCCCCTTTAATTATGGGATTTATACAGCAGCAGAGAGCGAACATGAATAAATAAGTATAGAGCTGCAGAAGCAAACAGAGCCGGTTAATGCTTCCACGGAGCGTGAGATTCTGCAAGGTCACCACAGATAAGGTGCACGGTTTATGACATGCATCTCAAGTAGAGCTAAATATTTTCTCCCGAGAGGCTGGTAAGTGTATCCATCAGCCAGAAAATAGGATACACCGCTATTGTGTTGGGGGGAAAGAAACCTATATACTGTACGATCAGCAAGGTTGAGTCATTTTTAGAGCTGAGATGAGACTGTCTGAAGTTTCAGGAGGAATAAAGCGCACTGTCACTTTGTTATTTCTAATAACAGCTGCTCCAGGTTATCAGATGATGAAGGACACAGGCTGTACTGTACAGTACTGCCGGTGAGCCACATAACTCGCTTCCCTGTGCATTGTGCCACAAGGGAAGACTATTTAAGATTCAAGCAGTGTGTTAGGCAGAGAATAGGAAAAGCCTTTTTGTGTCCATGAATACCGAGGCAATCAAGGCATCAATTATTCAAGCGGCACGCAGAGAGAAACCATCGCAAGCTGTCCATCGGCACTGCGTCCCAAGACTCCTAATGTTGTTCAGACAGCGGCCCAACAATACGAATGCTACAGAGCCATTAGACACATGGCGAGGCAGGAAGGCTGCTGCGGAATTAGAGATAAGACGGGCCAAACATGTTAATGAGTTAATCAATTATGGCTAGGTTTAATCACACTGTGTAAACAAGTTGGCATTGAAAAGGCAAGTGTTCAGGAAATGTACATTACATCGACCTCAAGCCAACGCGAGGAGAGATGGGGACGTTGTAAATTCCTCCACGGAGGAGAGGAAAGGAAAGGGTGAGTTATGAGTCACCAGTGCAGTCCACATACAGTCCTTCCTCCTCCTTTCTCCATCTCCTAACAAGCACAGTTAAATATGTCTAACATGAAATTATTGTTAAATTGTCGTTACACAAAAAAGCTGTTATTTCTATGAAAACAGAAAAGTTATGTCTCAATGTTGAACATCATGTCAAGCTGCTGAAAAAAAAGCGGGAACATTTTGTTCCTCATGTAAGACAACAGGGATAGTGTTAAAATAATTGTGTCGTCAGGTGTCTGATGGTTGTCCTCTAATCTTCCTCCTGTTATTGCCTTCCTTCGTCTTGTATCTCAGCAACCTTCTGTCATATTATTTTTCAGCATCTTCCAGTCGTCTTGTATCTGAGCACCTTCCTGTTTGTGGTATTTAATCGTCTCCTTGTTGTCTTGTATCTGGACAACTTCATATTTCTGGTATCAAAGCGTCCTGTCATCTTAAATCTGAATGTCTTCCTGCTTATTGTATTTAAAGGGGACATATCATGCTGATCCCTGATTTAATACTTACATATAATATAATAAATTTGAAAACAAGACCTTACACCCCCTGAATTTTCAAAAAATGAGATATTTTTTTGTTTCTGATATCCTAGAACGAGATTTGATGCCTCTGAAAATAGGTAATTGCCAGTTGGCCGCGAGATTTCGACCTTCGTGACGACACGAGGATCCTTTCTTTTTATTGGAGTAATCTGATAAAGCAGCTCCTCCTCTGTGATGTCAGTTAGCCTCACAACCGCCACCGAGGGATACACCCACCAAGAGCAGAGTATCCCCCCTCAGATGCTGGATGCAGGGACTCTGCTCTGCTGAGCAGCTGGGCTTTACATGGTGAATTAGCAGTTAAAACACTGTATTTTTAGCAGACGTCGTAATACTTGTGAGACTGTGATATTTGCATGCTTGTTCTGACATGCACTGTGAACCTGGACCACAATAATGCTGCGGTAATAACATAGTGAGGAACTGACGGTAGAGGCGATCTTTAGACTACACTTTCAGCATGATGGATAAAACAGACAGAGAAAAGTGAAGGAGTAGGATGGAGCCCTGTCATAGAAATAGTTTATTGGTGAAATCTGCCTATATTTCCACGTATAAACTATACATGTTGCAGTACCGGTTTGACTCTCCACACTGAAGTGTCCTGAGATGATCTGTGTCAAGGTGGATTTTCTTCCTCCTGAGCTGCAGAACTGTCTGGGTCTGACTCGGGGTCCAATACAAAAGGACATATCCTACACTCTGCCATTTTATTAGAGCTATCGATGCCTTACGGTGAAGTTTTGGCAAACAGCAAACTCGCTCGGTCTTCTCCATCCAATATAGCGATTTTGTAAATACTGCCATGCTGCAAAAACCACCCCCTGGCTCTACCCCCTCCGCCCCTCTGATAGAACTGACCAATCAGAGCACAAAGGGCTGTGACGTTGCGAGGTTACTGGAGGTCAATCTGGAAACGGAGCGTTTCAACGAGATCTTCAGAATGGCCTAAAATGAGGATATTGAGAACGCTATTGTGGGGCAATGAAGGAACTAAATGACTTGTACTGAGGGCAGAAATGCTTTACAGGCATCCTAGTCTGGCACAGTGAAAAGGAGAAACAAGCATGATATGTCCCCTTTAAAAACTTCACAAACATGTACAAACAAGTCCTGTTAACAGGGACTTCCCATACATTTTGCACAAGCAGATGTGAAAGTTGAATGACATCCAACCAAGAAAAGGCTTATAAATAATGACCTGCCTATGTTAAGCCTACGGGGGGACAGGGCAGGACCATCAGACCTGAGGATACAAAGAGAAAACTGGTTGAGTGATCGCCCTGAAATTTGTGATAAATCTCTGGGCTCCGTGTTCGACAGAACCCTGGCGTTTGAAGCCTCTGCAAAGACGCATGTATAAAACATCACCAAAGTGTAGCTCAGACTTAAAAGCTGCAGAAACGAGAGACTACTTTGTAATTTAAGTTAGCTCTTGTCATGAATTTAAGGTTTGTAAAAAAGGTATGAGGGGAATGTGTTTCCTAGAGGTTCAATCATAAGATCTGTTGACGTTTTTCATCCTAAACCTGGAAGTTGAAAATTCAAAACATCTTAACTACATAGTGGGCTAAATGAGCTTTTACACTTTGAGCTATGTGGGGGTCAGATGTATGTTTGTCTGCATATTCCTCTTTTAAGATTAGAGACGTCGGACTGAAAACCCAGAATTTGAATACATGCAGCAGGTTTCTCTCTAGATTCATTAAGGTGAAGATTTCCTGTGGATCCTCGTGCCTGCTGTTCTCTTTTTCTCTCTGGGTGTTCTTGTACAAGACAGCCTCACGTTGCAGCAGACTGCACAAAAAAAAAAAAAAAAAATAGAGAGCAAGAACAGAAATGTGGGATCAATTCCCAGAGGAGACGGAGGGAATCCAACAAAAACACAAGGTGCTGCATTCTCACAGAAAGGGACACAAAAACAAAAACAGGTAGGTGACAGACAGGTGTGTTTTCATGCCAACAAAATCCGAAAGGGGTGTCAGAAAAACTGCACAAACACGTTCTCCAAAACACACCAGGTGATGCTAAAAAATAACCAAACTTTATGACCCTTCTACTGTGACGCTGCATCAAAACAGCAGTGGACCCTGGGAGCAGAGGAATCCCATCATGTATTCTGTTTTATTCTCTATACCTCCAATGTAGTTTTATTGGAAAGTACAACTTTCTTTGCCTTATATTCCCCGTTTTGTGTAGTCTCCAAACCTTGAATCTGCACACAGAGGGCGACCTCCCAGCGTGCTGCCCAAACACTCCCTGTGTTCACTCTGCTGTACACACTGTACTGTATATGTTCTGAACAAGCCAATTATTTATTTAGCACGCTGCCTTTCTGTCACCGTTTTTGGTGCTGCCTTCAGGAGACAAACGACGTGCTAGACACGTCTCCAGGGAAACACACTCCCTCCTCACCAAACCTTTCCCCTGTGATATTAGGCTGCAAAAATGTCAACACGATTTTATATCCACGCCTTGAGGTTCATTTCCCTCTGACTTCAATTTTTTGAATTCTCGTTGCAGTGCGATGCAAAAACTTTTCATATTTATTGCAAAGTTGTGTCGTAAAATTTGACTGTAAACGTCCGAGAGATGATTTGAAATGTGCAGTCGTTTATAGACCTCTACGGCCGACACCGAGAGTCCAATAATGTGCAGGCTGGGAGTCCATTTGGAGAGCTGGAAGGATGATTTATGCAAACAGAGAACACATTTACAATGTTCTGTACAGTTACTTTATGCTGTGACATGAAATCAGTTTCTTTCGCCAAAACACTTAGAATTACTATCATTGCACACAGTTTATGGGCTCGAATTGCTTTTTTCCCCTCTTGAAAATCTGTTTGGCTGTGTTATCCAGAGTGACTGCAGTTCAAAGCTGTACATTAATAGTAATGTGTGAGTTTTCCATGTTATAGCTCTCTGGTTTAAGCATGTGCAGTACAACATGCTTGATATGTTTGGAACATAAAGAGAAGACCCTCACTTTTTCACATTTGACCAGAATGTCACTAACGCTACAATAATTGAATTCCACAGCAGCAGAATCAATTAATATATCTGACCATAATGCACATTTACCCAGAACGTACGGACTGACTATATCAGAGAGCTTTCCAAATACAGACAAGATCCCTCTCAGTCTAATGTTAATATATAAACATGGTTTCTTCACATCCAAAAACGTTGCAGAAATCAAGAAATTAAGGTTCCCACAGTGGACTATGAGGGGTTAAACTGCACTCCTCTATTAAAAAAAAAAAGAAAAAAAAAAAGAAGATCCAGGAAAAAAGAACATGCACAGACAACTTGCACACTGAATCCGATGATCCAATGTGTTTGTTTTTGGATTAATTGTGAAAATTTGCAGTACAAGAAAAATGGAATCATCAAGCAATTGATCCTGAGCAGCTGCTGACAGTATGTTTGAGGTATGCGTGTGCAGGCACACACACACACACACACACACACACACACACACACACACACACACACACACACACACACACACACACAGGCACACACAGGCACACACAGGCACACCCTTGTACACACATGAACTCAAGTCTTCATTTATCAGCTAAACAACACCTAAAATGTGTAGAGAAAATGCCTCAGAAAATCAGAGAATGTAATGTTGCAAGAGCCAAACTACCCAAGAAAACAAACCAAGACAGACGAAAGTTTCGGGGTGAGCATGCAAACATGAGTGACATAACATGGCATCGTATTTCTCCTGTAACGTGCATCAATTTTGGACAAAAAAAAACAGACTCAGAGTGCCAAGACCTTTACACCTCAAATACACTAGACATGTCTGCAGTCCGACTCCAGTCTGTTGCATGTTGACAGCGTTTGTAAACTTACACTGGCTGTGTGTTCAGTCCAACAAGCTGCATGACTGACAGACAGCTGGAGTCACAGACCGAGAAGTTGCTCTCTTCATTCATGTTTTGCTGTAAAACCTCAAACCTGTTGACTCCTGGTCTGGCTCTGCTCATTATGTCAGTTTATCATCATAGCCAAGCTAAATATGAATTGATTTTCCCACCATTTGTTTTATTTTGAAAGTGTCTGGGTGTTTTTAGGTAGTTTCCACTCACAACTTCCTATCCTGCTCAGTCTTCCCTACACTGAATTTAGGCATCACAGCTCCACATCCGTCAAAAATAGGATGGCTGTGTATTACCTGCGACATGATGGACCAGCAACGGGACGGATCCAGTGTAAGTTGACATGTTGACTTGAATGGAAACTTATCTAATCCATTTGCTATGACAGAACTGAGACAGACTGCAGATGCATCTTGGGTATTTCAGCCGTTAGCTTATGAGACTTAACTCAGACTCAGTTAGTGGAGACTAGTCCCAGACTCAGGTAGTGTAGACTTGTCCTATATTAAGGTTAAGGGGACTTGCCTCAGACTCGAGTAACAAATACTCAACTTGGAATCTAGTGATAAGGACTTGATTTTAAGCTGGGCTCAGGAAACCGGAACCAAATCAGACTCAGGTATTAAAGACTGAGCTCAGACGTGGACAATGGGGAATCAAACTCCAATTCTGGTATTGGTGACTTGGCTTGGACTCAAGTAATAGGGGCTTGACTCAGAACTGGGCTCTTGTAATAGATACTTGACTCGCAATAAGACTCTGTCATTTGTATTCTGTTGACAGGGACCTGATTTAGACTTAATGTGGACTCATGTAATGGGAACTAGATTTGAACTCAGGTAACAAGGACTCAAACTCGTACTCTGTTGATGGAGGCTTTACTTTTACTAGGACACAGATACTGGGGACCCCATTTGGACTCTATTGATGAGGAACTGGTTTAAGCCCTGTTTGCACCAAGCAGTTCAGCTCAGTTCGTCTCGGTATGGCACGCATTTTGGGTTTCCACAGACTAATCCTGGGACATATCCCCAAATAACCAAGACAAGCTGGCCCACTTTTTCATACTCTTACGTAGAGGTGTCAGACTAAATCAATCCTATCTCTGAAGGCGGAGCTACAACAGTGCAGTCCGTTGATTGGTTGAAACAATCATCACTTCCCATTCGACAGTGGCTGTATTTTTCAAAGCTTGATTTATTAGCGGGGTACACTGTGTCATGCTGCTATGGCGTCACACTATCATATAACTGATGCGGCTATAGGCATCTGACTTACATGCCACCTACCACAAGGGGGCACAGTTGCTGTGGAAAGGCAAACAGGACCAAGCTTAACAGAGCCGTCCTGTAACAAAACCAAACTGATCTGAACCAGACTGCTTGGTGGAAACTGGGCTTTAGACTTGGACTTCCCGGACAACCAGGACACATCTCAGACTCTCGTAATGACACACAGACTCGATTCTGATCTGAGACTTGATTCTGACCTGAGCTTTGGTGTTTCCACTACAACAGCACTTCCACAAGAGAGGAATGCTTCGGCTCTGAGATTTATCAGAAGAGTTTAAAACGACTTTGACTTCATTCAGATGGTTCATTTTTAATCACGAAATGGAGCCAAACAAATCATTTTCATATTTGTCACAACTGATGAATTACTTGCCATTTCTGAAGATAGAGTTTGCTGAATGTCTTTGCACATTCATTCTTACTTTTCTCAGCATTAAAATCAAAACTCATCTCCATCAGATCAGACTGAATAATGATGTTTAAACTGTGAGCATTAGATGATTGAACCAGAAGTGGAAGTTTAAACAATGGTGGCTCATTTTATTCACTTTATGTTTGTCTCTGTTTTGACAACTCGTCACGTAGCGTTGACATTTAGGTAATGTAAGTACAAAACCACGCCTAAGTCATTTTCTCCCACAGATTTATCTCCGTTGAAGCACTAAGCAGGCATTCCAGCCTGATATCTACGACCAATCCAAAAAAGACGTGCAGCATGCAAACAAATCTGCAGGAATGAACATCCCAGTCTGCAACAAATTGAATCGGATGAGGAGCGCTGTAGTGTGCACCTGCGGCTTAAGGTCACCTTGCACCGTAACAAAACATCAGTCACACAAATAAAGACGACAAGAGCACACTTTTTCTTTCCATGGAGTGCAACACATTTTGACATTTAGGGAAAATTATAGCTTCTACTGTGAATTCATTATCATTTTTGTAGTTTAATCACACACATAATCAATTATTCCACATATGTTGCTGCGATAATCTCTCCAGGACGTAGGAATGAAATATCCCACGCCTGACATTTATCCATATCCCTCTTTGTAACATGCCACCGGCCTTGCATTTAATCGAGCTTCATTCAAAACCCTGAATAAGCTATTACCAAATGAAGCCTCATAGAATATCCTCCTCTATTTCACAGCTTTTTGCCGTGATGAACTTTTCCCATGTGTAATAATCTGTCTTGATTAAGAGCCGTGCAGCGGTAGGTGGGAGCAGCTCCACGCGTTGCTCTCGCTTTGACGCGCTGCAGCAATTCTCTCAGATGAATAAGATGGAGTCTGAGGAAGCAAATTGGTTCCAAATCTATCTTTTTTTTTCTTCTTTAAACTGCCAGACTCTTAAAACGCCTGACAAATATCACTGAACCAATTAAAGCACACATCTGTTTCATTAAGGGGCCTCATATCCATCCATCTTATCTGTCAATCTCATCTCTCACTACCTCCACGTGCCTCATCAGTTGCCTTCATGCATGTGTGACCGTGCAGATTAATTGAGCCTATTTTACTCCATTCCAGGGAAAGAGAAAACTTCACTGCTTCTTTTTTTTTTTCCTCAAGTTGATGCTCACTTTCTTTTATTACCTCTTAAAGTCACATTTGCTTCGAAATTTCTTTTCAATTACGAGGAGGTGAAATAGGAAGTAAAAGTAAGTTTAACTGAGTTTGCATTCATGAGTCAAAGAATGATTGAAAGTTTCTGCTCCGTGTCATGCAGCTTAAATTAAGTCTGAAAAGTAATACTGCTTCACTAATTAAATTGAAGAAAACAGAAATTCTCCTAAAAAATGAAAGGAAAGCACATGGCACTTTTATACAGACTCAGAAATAAGATATACTCAGCATCAGATTTAGACACTGTGAAGTCGCCCATTTGTCTGTCAGCTGCTGTTTTGAACCTTTGAGGACAACATTTTGGCGGCTGCCATGTTGGATTTCTAGTAGAATTTTGGACGGAGAAGCAGCACTGGATAGGAGGAAGGGATTGGCAAATGTGAAGTCATCAAAGCTAAACAGTCTGTGTGGCTAATTACTTCGATGGCTAATGAGCTAGTTAACCATCATGTTTCCCATTGAGGAAGGTTCTTTTTGTGGTGGAAACAGAGCTCTGTCACTGATTCAACCTACCAAAAAAAAAAAAATAAAAAAAAAGAATGTAGCAGACTCACATAATGGACAATTTGTTCACTTTCTGTTCAGGGAAAACCAATAACTAGCTTGATACCTGTACACTGGACGTCAGTAATAATTAAAGTATGCAACATGAAGACAGGAAACAAGCCAGGTATGGTGAATACATCATGTTTATCTGCTAACTTTTATAAAATATGAGCAGTATAGAATAGAATAGAATAGAATAGAATAGAATAGAATAGAATAGAATAGAATATAACAGAATAGACTTTATTTATCCCAGAGGGAAAATTGAAGAGAAAGAAAGTGTAAAGTGCAAAAAGATCCATAAGATAAATAAATTCATTAATTCGTTCACTAAAATAAAATAAAATAAAGTATGTGATGACAGCTTGGCCATCATTATCTAGTCGAGCAGCCTCACAATTAAATAAATAGATAAATAAATAATAATAATAATAAAAATAAGAAATAGAATAAAGCAGGGCTAAAATATTCCTCACTGCTTTGGCAGTTATTTTAGGCCCCAAACCAGACAAAAAAACTTGTACTAAACCAAATTTAAGACAGTGGTTCTCAAATAGGGGTTCATGGACCCCTGGAGGTAAGCGAGGGCACTGCAGTGGGTACGCAAGATTCTGAAATGTATATTCCAAAAATAGCGACCCATGCATAATGGTCACAATTTTCAGGGTTAACAACAATATAAGTGTTTTTTAAATACTATTTCATAAATATTACACAGTAGAACAGCGCTGTGGTTAAAAGTCTTTTCACAAGGGGTACATCACTGAAAAAGTTTGAGAACCACTGATTTAAGACATCTCTCAAAGGCACCATGGGAAAAAAAAAATACAGTTAAGAATTCTAGTAAGTAAAAAAAACACCTAGAGAACAGCTAGCATTACACACCAGTTACCTAAAGAGGGGGAGCTATGCTAATTCCTAAACTTCAAATGATTCCTCTGATACTTCCAATAACCCAGCTCTCTGGAAGCCTCTTCCTTTGTTGCCATGTAGCAAAGTGGGAATAATTAAGTAAACAAGTGTTTCTCTATTCAAACTTACAAAATATAAAACACATTAACATGGTTTGGACCCCGAACCTGACTTTGGCAGTTGGAAAATAAACAACACAAAAGGAACAGAGCTTATGCTAATATGGTGAGTAATACTTTTTTTTCCCCACACCAATTAGTGACATCGCAAATTGAGCATGTCTTGTGTCCCTTTCACACTTTTTCCTTGTTTAAAAATTACCTTACATTAAATACTGACACCCAATATTTTAGTTTTTAAAAAATAAACATGGAGGCATCATACCTACTTTTTAAAGCTCCTGCATGGAACTTTTGTTTTTTGTTGATGTTAGCGCCCAAAGTGGACAAACTATTATTTATTTATTTATTTATTTATTTTGGCAATTTTCTTATATACATTTCTGTCTTTTAAGAACCAAAAGTATCAGTCACTTTTTTTTTTTTTTTTTTGCTTTTTATGCATTTGCCCAGCACCTACCCCATGAAAGTGGTTGAAACCACCAATAGCAACTAAAAATACTGGTCTTTTCCCTGGTGGTTTTGTTTGGTTTTGTTAGTCAAATAAATGTGTTAAAAACAAAACTCTTTTTTTTTTCATAACTAGCTTCTAACTCTTTTATTGATACCCCTTAGAGGAGCTTTAAAGTGGCAACGACCCTAAGATAACACATCCTAACCTTACATTACATAAACTGTTGAGGTATAAAAAATGTACAAATTGTGAAATTTTCATGAAATTTACAAATGAGACATAAACTTTTTCATATCTAAAGGAAAATTAGTTAATTTATTATAGCCCTTAATGGGGACTGGCTCTTTTTTAGAGGTAACCCCTAGTGGATACTCTAGGAACTGCAGTTTCCTGCACATTTGTTATGTTTTTATCTGTCAGCCCAGGAGGTTTCTGCTAGTAACAAAAATAATTGCACTTCCTGTCTCACAGCTTAGATCTCTATATAACAACATGATACTACAGACTCTGGTAATTGAACCCTATATTCTTGTTCACAATCCCTACTGGACAAAAACACACAAAGCAGCTCTATAAGCCTGTCAGCCTTTGCTTAGATTGAATTTTGTCCGTCCAGCAGTTTACATGACAACAGGTAAAGAAAAGAGGAAGAAAAACCATCACCAGGGGATTGTTTCCTTGTCTTCTTTAAAGCATCAGACAGAGATGTAAAGAAATAGACTGAGGTTGACTCTGTCAGCTGTCAGTCTGATGGAGACGTTGTTTTTCTTCCCTGAGCCGACCGGCTGCAGGTGCTTGTTCTGTAAAATCAGCCATGCTCGCCAAAAACAGACAGGTACCCATGGCAGATGCATGCACTATTAATTGCTTGAGGCTGTATTGAGAGATTTTTGCAGTGGCCAGAAAACATCTTCATCAGATTTTTGCACAAGTATTAAGCTCCAAATGATTCTCACAGTTAAGAATCTTAGCATGCTTTAACCCTTAAAGTTATTTCTTTCTTTTTTTTTTCTCAAGCAGACCCAGGCAGCACAGTTTGGCTGCTGTTAATGTGTTATTATTTCTACCAGACGTATCCTTGGTTTGCCTTTTCAAACTCTTTATAAGCAGGAGATCCTACTTAGTCATTTTCCTATTCCTGTGTGACATCTTCACCGTGACACCACATCCAGCTGCCCGTGTGGTCAAAGTTTTAGCTGTGACTCATCCTTGCCGCCTTGTGCCTTTTTTTAAAACAGCATTTGGAAAGTGGAGACATGTAAAAGGAGGAAAATGGGGGGTAAGAAATATCTCTGAGTGCAGCGAAACTACAGGGGGTGAGGGTGCCCGAAGTGCAAAGTGCACTTTCTGTCACTTTTTTTCCCCTCCTCTTTCTTTTTTACTGCATTACAAGTTTTTGTGCCTTCTTTTTGCCTTTAAATTTTGCCATTTTCAAACTGCTGACATGTAGAGGTTCACCTCATATACAGCGGGCGAAAAAAGTATTGAACCTGCATCTTTTTTATCATTACATTTATTTCCAAAGCTGCAATTCGAACAACATTTCTACCAGACATTGGTATTAACTCAAATAATCCACACATAAAAAGAAATCACAACGTTCAGGTCCATAAATAATGACTGTGTAGAATTGAGTACGATAACACAGGAAAAAGTATTGAACACGCTAACTGAGACTCATCTAATACTAAGTAGAGAAGCCTTTGTTTGCAATGATAGCTTCCAGAAGCTTTTTGTATGTTTGAACTAATGGCCCACACTGCTCAGGTATGATTTTGGCCCATTCCTCTGCTCAGATTGTCTTTAAATCTGGAATATTCTTTGGTGCCCTCTGGTGAACAAAACCGATTGATTTTCTTTCTTTGAAACCATTTGAGAGTCAACTTTGCCGTGTGCTTTGGATCGTTGTCTTGCTGGAAGGTCCAGCCACGTCTCATCTTCATCATCCTGGTGGATGGCAGCAGATTCATATCAAGAATTTCCCCATACATGGCTCCATTCATTGCTCCGTCAGTTATATGAAGTTTGCCAACACCATGAGATGAGAAACAACCCCATGCCATGATGCTTCCACCTCCAAACTTCACTGTTGGTGTAGTGTTTTTTGGCTGATGTGCAGTGCCATTTCTCCTCCAAACATGGTCTGTAGTATGACAGCCCAAAAGTTCAATTTTGGTCTCATCTGACCAGACAACATTCTCCCAGTATTCTACAGGCTTGTCAAGATGCTGTTTAGCAAACTTTAAACCAGCTTCAACATGCCTTTTCTTGAGGAATGGAGTCTTGCGGGCTGAGCGTCCATAGAGGCCATGGCAGTGGAGTGCATTGCCTATTGTTTTCTCTGTAACAATTGTACCTGCTGCCTCCAAGTCTTTCTGGAGCACTTTCAGGGTGGTCCTTGGCTGGTTGAGTCCTCTTCTGACTATCTTTCTGACTCCCTGGTCAGAAATCTTCCAAAGAGCTCCTGTGCGTGGCCTGTTGATGGTAAGGTGGTGCTTCTTCCACTTGTGAATAATGGCCCCAACGGTGCTGACTGGAATATTCAGGTGCTTTGATATAAGTCTGTAACCAGTTCCATTCTGATGCTGAGCAACAATCAGGTTGTGAATGTCTTCAGAGAGCTCTTTGCCTTTACCCATCATGAGGTGTGTGGTATTTAACTGCTTGGTGAAAAAACACCTTTTTTATAGGACCATCAATTTGCTCTAGCCAACAAGTCTAGATGTTGGTTTGTACTAATTGAAAGTTTAAGTAATAATTACTGACAGATTTCAGGTGGTAAGGTGCATTTCCTTGCCAAAGTGTACAGCCTTTCCATGGTGTGATCAATACTTTTTCCTGTGTTATTGTACTTAATTCCACATAATCATTATTTATGGACCTGAGCGTTGAGATTTCTTTTCATGTGTGGATTATTTGAGTTAATACCAATGTCTGGTAGAAAGTTTGTTTGAATTGCAGCTTTGGAAATAAATGTGATAAAAAAAAACTTGATATGTTCCCCACTATACCTTACATTAAGACTCCTTCTGTGGGGCGACATAAACCACAACCAATTTCTGGATAAATGATAATATCTCATAATCACTTAAACAGGTAACCAAAGGCGAGTGAAATATGAGCACTAACAACACCCCGGGTATCCAGAGTCATTTTCTGAAGTGTCTGCAGGGTATTGATCAGTGTGTGTGCCTGTGCATCCATTAATACAGCACTTTGATGCACTTTCACTCATCCTTCTTGTCATCATTAGAGAAATAGCATTGATTAGCTTAGTCGAAAAGATTTCACACAGAAATGGATGGCTGCTGTCTTCTCAGAGAATCACGGGCCGAGAGCTCAGGAAATAGTCTGTCCGCACACACACTGCGTGCATCCATCTGTGACACACTGCACCAGCAGCAGCCCTCAGTGTATGAATCCCACTGTACACTCCCGCAGCACAGCTTTGATGTCGGGGTTTGAGCAGCGAGCGCCGTGATGGAGTGTGTTCTGTGTGACCGCAGCTGCTTAACCTTTGAGATACAGTGTGGCACAGATTGCATCATTAGCTCTGTTTCTACGAGGGATGGTGATGAAACTCTTGACTTCAGAACAAGCAAATTGTTTTCTCAAGAAGCAATTAGAAAGCCAGATAAATCTGTGCCATTTTTGACTCAGTGTATAAATGAGGCCTGTTTACTTTTTCTATTACCCACTGATCGAGGCAGATATTTTATTACACTTAATGTCTTCATCTCAAACTGCTGTAAGAACAGTTTCAGAATTCATTATGAGCTGTTTTTATTTCTTCAAATTTTAAGTGCAAACACATCAACCAGTTTGTTATAGATTAATGGACGTTTCTGTGGTTGAAACTGACAGCTTGGCTAATTATGAAAAGTGTGTCATCATCTTAAAGTACCTGACCAACTCTTAAATGGAGGACTATGATTGGTCCAGTACATCTGAGATTGACAGGGGTTCATTAAGGGGGCTGTGAGGAGTTTCTCAGTGATCTTGAAAAAGTCTCCCTTCTAGATATTTGCCTGATCGTAATCCACACTTTAAAATGAGATTATCACCGCCAATATGACAGGTTACGGGCTACTTAAAAATGCTACTTCTTAGCTTCCTGATCGGGTTGAGCAGGACCGATTTGATTTACAGCACGTCTAGGTCTCTATGACACCACCACGGCTGACAAAGTTTAGTAGTGAGCAGAGAGATCTGTGTTTTTCTCTGCTGAAAACGATGCTAGCTCTGATTGGTAGATGACTGGCAGACCATAACCAGGATTTACTAACGTTACACATTACAGACACGTCTTAGAGCAGTGGACTGCTAGCTGCGCTAAATATAAATGGCTACTAAACTACTTACAAACTGACAGTGTTTACTTGTTGTAAACTTAACCTACAGATACATCAGAGCACAGGGCTGCCAATAGAACTACATTTAGCAGTATCTATGTTTGCTTGATGTCACGTTTTAAACCATAGCACTATGTAACTGTACTGATAAATACCTTACCCCAGCATGTTATACCCAGTAGGGCCAGAAGGTGGCATCCAATTAAAACAGACCCTCTTCATAGCCTCTTTAATCGTTAGCCAAGTTCTTGACATACTCCAGACCCTGGATAAGACTGTCTGCATTCATTTATTTTCTGGTCTCCCAGTTCTGATCCTCTGCCTGTCTTCGACGTGTCTTCTACCAGCCCCTTCTGGACTTCTACGCTTTTACGGACTGATTCCAGGGTAAATGGTGAATGGTAAAAGGACCAGTACTTACATAGCGCTTTTCTAGTCTCTCAGACCACTCAAAGCGCTTTACACTGCTATTCCCATTCACCCATATTCACCACATTAACACACTGATGGTAGAGGATTTCCTTTTGGAAACCATCAGTTTTATCTTATACATTCACACCCATCCACCACTGACCAACAGTGGGAGCAATTTGGGGTTCAGTGTCTTGCTCAAAGACATATGACTGCAAGAGCTGGAATCGAACCAAACCTGACCTTCCGATTGAGAGGCGACTACTCTACCACTGAGCCACAGCCACCCTTGGCAGGGTTTGATCCTACTGCCCATTCCTGATCATGTTCTCTCTTTTTCCTCATGGGTTATTGCCACCTGTTCAAATCTCTCCTACCTTTAATGGGCATACAGGAAAAACCAAGGCAAGGCAGGGAGAGCAGCAGCAAAGACCCTCAGAGGTGCAGAATATAGTTAGCATCAGTCAGTATGTTAACATGCATGAAGCAGTCAGGCTAACATCACAGCTCGATCCTAAAGCCACAGTGGGGAATCTAGTCCTGGCCTTTACATGCAATCAACAGATGTGACTTTTTTTGTTAAGTGAAGCTGCATTTGTATCCCACTAGTTTTGGTTCACCCAAAAAAGAAACAAATTTCTAACAAAGATGGCTGAGATGGATGCAGCTGAAGCTCTTTGTGTTTTTATACATGTATGTGCCTTGGTGCTTCTTTGTCATGTTGGAGCCTAGCGAGCCTATTTATCATGGTCATCTACTTCCTCTTCCAGTTGAAACTTGCTTGCACTGAACATCAAGACAGACAAAGTCCTGCTAGCAATTGCATTCTCTTGGTGTGTCAAGCAATGCTCAGTCCGACTAAGCTGTTTACATGTATCTTAATAGTCTGATCTCATGCCGACTGGGCTCATAGTCCAATTTCTTAAGCAGCATGTAAACGTACTGAGCGACAATGCATATGAAAATGGGTTGCAAAGTGGTTTGCAGGAAGAGTAGGCAGGCTTAAGCAGTTTAAGTAGATGCTACCATCTTAATCTTAAGCTGATGTTCTGTGGGCCAAAGTTGACTTTGTGGCCTGTCTGCAGTAACCCTGTGCTGAATTTTACCTTTTAGGTCATGAAAAACTTTCAGTTAAGGATTGATGCAAAATTGGTCTAAAATTCCTCAGTCCCTTTAAATCTACCTCTTATCCTCCATATTTGAAAAACCTTCCATTCTTGTAGACATCTACAGGCCACTTTGCAATTAATTTAGCCCTTGACAAACATCCACTCCTAAAGAAATTTATCTAAAAGTTCAGGACAACCTGCATCTGAAATTTTGGAAAGTTGCTCATTCACAAATATTTACTAAGAGGGTGAAGTTTCCCCTGTCCTCACCCTGTATTGATTGTAACAAAAAAATATAGCTGCATGCAGCAATGACGGGCCCTCGCCCCGCGGAAAATGGTTCGGATTGGGGTAATTCCCAAGTGGGCTAAGTGCAGCATAATGTGCCTCAAGCAAGAGCTCTGTGTATGGATGCGGTTGTTCCCCCGCAAGCAAGCATACATGGTACATTGAAAGCATAGTTGATATGATTAGTGTACCATAGGGGGAGCAGCATTATCACTGTAATTCATGTCAACAGCAGTCAGGAGTGGGAGTGACTTCATGTGTGTAAAATTTGGAGCAAACGTTAAAATTAATGTAATATTATGATCAAGCATTTCCAGTGGGTGGCGCTATTGCAGTAGCAGAGATTTGAGGTTATAGAAGAGTTGGGGGATGGACTTTCATGGTGTGTGTGAAGTTTGGAAGAAATTAGACCTTAAATGACTGAGTTAGTACTACTTCCTGCTGTGTTTTGACATTAGCGAGGTGAAGCTAGTGGCATAGACACAGCATTGACCTTGAGGACATGAGCTGATTTGTAATGCTTTATGAAGGCGTGACAGACATTTGCAAGAAGAATGAAAAAGAAAATGTCAGAAAATGAAGAGGCTATAAATGACAGAGAGTAAAAGACATGAGTTCCTGTTAACAGTAAGGGGCGCTGTAGTGTTAGATAAAAAGAAGTATATGGATGTGTTGGGAATGGGAGAGTTAACATGTGTGTGCATTTTGGGCCTGATCCAACATTGTACAAGAGAGCTATTAAGATTTTCATGAAGTAGCAAAATGGTGAACTTTGGCGGCCATTTGTGGCCATGCCATACAAGATGATAAGAATTGTATTGTAAGTGTTCATCTTCAATGTGTGTAGTTTCCACAAGGCAAGTTTGGAGTTCATTTTAGTCCAAACCTGGGAGTAGTTCATTGAAATACATAGCCTATAAACGTAATTTTGGCAATTTCAGGCCATTGCCATCAGGAGGCGTTGTAATTTCTGGGAGGAATAGGGACATGGCTGTGTCCAGGGCTTAACACTGAACATGTGTGTAAATTTTGGTGCAGATTAGACAAAGTTGAAAAATGCCGAACTTTGAGCCCGTGTCCTAGCTAAACGGAAAAATATTCTGTAAATTTAGCTATGATTATTCATGTTCAATGTGTGTAGTATACACATGCCAAGTTTGGAGTTGCTGTGACAAAAGCCCTAGGACTAGTTCGTTCAAATGCGTAGGCTACAAATCGTCAAAATCCCATGTTTACGTGCTGATAGCTAAGTTCGTGTTGAGAATTGATGATAATCATAAGAGACTTTTTTGTTCATCTGGGCATGCTGGTTATACCCGCCAAATTTCAGGGCTGTAGCTGAAAGCAGACCAAGGGGCTGCAGTTTAAGGCCCCTAGGGGCCACTAGGGGCAGTACATTTTTGTACAGACAGTGCAGTCATGCAATTTTCAGCAGGCTTGAATTTTGTGGCTGGGTGGATTTTCCTTTTTTTCAAGGCAAAGGCACGCAAAAAGGCATTATTTTGGCGGAAAGAAAGAATCGGAATAATAAATATAGCTGCATGCAGCAATGACGGGCCCTCGCCCCGCGTAAAATGGTCCGTCTTGGGGTAATTTCCAAGCAGCCTAAGTGCAGCAAAATGTGCCTCAAGCAAGAGCTCTGTGTATGGATGAGGTTGTCGCCCAGCAAGCAAGCATACATGGTACATTGAAAGCATAGTTGATATGATTAGTGTACCATAGGGGGAGCTGCATTATCACTGTAATTCATGTCAACAGCAGTCAGGAGTGGGAGTGACTTCATGTGTGTAAAATTTGGAGCAAACGTTAAAATGAATGTAATAATATTATCAAGCATTTCCAGTGGGTGGCGCTATTGCAGTAGCAGAGATTTGAGGTTATAGAAGAGTTGGGGGATGGACTTTCATGGTGTGTGTGAAGTTTGGAAGAAATTAGACCTTAAATGACTGAGTTAGTACTACTTCCTGCTGTGTTTTGACATTAGCGAGGTGAAGCTAGTGCCATAGACACACCCTTGACCTTGAGGACATGAGCTGATTTGTAATGCTTTATGAAGGCGTGCCAGACATTTGCAAGTTCAATGAAAAAGAAAATGGCAAAAAATGAAGAGGCTATAAATCAGAGAGTAAAAGACATTACTTCCTGTTAACAGTAAGGGGCGCTGTAGTGTTAGATGAAAAGAAGTATATGGATGTGTTGGGAATGGGAGAATTAACATGTGTGTGCATTTTGGGCCTGATCCAACATTGTACAAGAGAGCTATTAAGATTTTCATGAAGTAGCAAAATGGTGAACTTTGGCGGCCATTTGTGGCCACGCCATACAAGATGATAACAATTGTAGTGTAACTGTTCATCTTCAATGTGTGTAGTTTCCACAAGCCAAGTTTGGAGTTCATCTAAGTCCAAACCTGGGAGTAGTTCATTGAAATACATAGCCTATAAACGTAATTTTGGCAATTTCAGGCCATTGCCATCAGGAGGCGTTGTAATTTCTGGGGGGAATAGTGACATGGCTGTGTCCGGGGCTTAACACTGAACATGTGTGTAAATTTTGGTGCAGATTGGACAAAGTTGAAAAATGCCGAACTTTGAGACCGTGTCCTGGCAAAACGAAAAAATATTCTGTAAATTGTATTATGATTATTAATGTTCAATGTGTGTAGTATACACATGCCAAGTTTGGAGTTGCTGTGACAAAAGCCCTAGGACTAGTTCGTTCAAATGCGTAGGCTACAAATCGTGAAATTCCCATGTTTACGTGCTAATAGCGAAGTTCGTGTTGAGAATTCACGATAGTCATAAGAGACTTTTTTGTTCATGTGGGCATGCTTGTTATACCCACCAAATTTCAAGGCTGTAGCTCAAAGCAGACCAAGGGGCTGCAGTTTTAAGCCCCTAGGGGGCGCGAGGGGTGATGGATTTTTGCTGAGACAGTAGAATCATAAATTTTTCGCCGAGTTTGAATTTTGTGGCTAGGTCATTTCGCCTTTTTTTCAAGCCAAAGGCACGCAAAATGGCATTGTATTGGCAGAAACAAAGAAGAAGAAGAAGAAGAATAATAATCCTAACGATTACAAGAGGGCTTCGCCCCCCGATTCTCGGGGGCTCGGGCCCTAATAAATATAGCTGCATGCAGCAATGACGGGCCCTCGCCCCGCGGGAAATGGTCCGTTTTGGGGCAATGTGCAAGCAGCCAAAGTGCAGCAAAATGTGCCTCAAGTAAGAGCTCTGTGTATGGATGAGGTTGTCGCCCCGCAAGCATACATGGTACATTGAAATCATAGTTGATATGATAAGTGTCCCATAGGGGTAGCTGCATTATCAGTGTAATTCATGTCAACAGCAGTCAGGAGTGGGAGTGACTTCATGTGTGTAAAATTGGGAGCAAATGTTAAAAGAAATGTAAAAATATTATGAAGCATTTCCAGTGGGTGGCGCTATTGCAGTAGCAGAGATTTGAGGTTATAGAAGAGTTGGGGGATGGACTTTCATGGTGTGTGTGAAGTTTCGAGGAAATGAGACCCCAAATGACTGAGTTAGTACTACTTCCTGCTGTGTTTTGACATTAGCGAGGTGAAGCTAGTGGCATAGACACACCCTTGACCTTGAGGACATGAGCTGATTTGTAATGCTTTATGAAGGCATGACAGACATTTGCAAGTTAAATGAAAAAGAAAATGGCCAAAAATGAAGAGGCTATAAATCAGAGAGTAAAAGACATGAGTTCCTGTTAACAGTAAGGGGCGCTGTAGTGTTACATGAAAATAAGTATATGGATGTGCTGGGGATGTGACAGGTAACATGTGTGTGCATTTTGGGCCTGATCCAACATTGTCCAAGAGAGCTATTAAGATTTTCATGAAGTAGCAAAATGGTGAACTTTGGCGGCCATTTGTGGCCACGCCATACAAGATGATAACAATTGTAGTGTAACTGTTCATCTTCAATGTGTGTAGTTTCTACAAGCCAAGTTTGGAGTTCATCTTAGTCCAAACCTGGGAGTAGTTCATTGAAATTCATAGCCTATAAACGTAATTTTGGCAATTTCAGGCCATTGCCATCAGGAGGCGTTGTAATTTCTGGGGGGAATAGTGACATGGCTGTGTCCAGGGCTTAACACTGAACATGTGTGTTAATTTTGGTGCAGATTGGACAAAGTTGAAAAATGCCGAACTTTGAGCCCGTGTCCTGGCAAAACGAAAAAATATTCTGTAAATTGTATTATGATTATTAATGTTCAATGTGTGTAGTATACATATGCCAACTTTGGAGTTGCTGTGACAAAAGCCCTAGGACTAGTTCGTTCAAATGCGTAGGCTACAAATCGTTAAAATTCCAAGTTTACGTGCTAATAGCGAAGTTCGTGTTGAGAATTGACGATTGTCATAAGAGACTTTTTTGTTCATGTGGGCATGCTTGTTATACCCCCCAAATTTCAGGGCTGTAGCTTAAAGCAGACCAAGGGGCTGCAGTTTTAAGCCCCTAGGGGGCGCGAGGGGTGATGGATTTTTGCTGAGACACTGGAATCATAAATTTTTCGCCGAGTTTGAATTTTGTGGCTAGGTCATTTCGCCTTTTTTTCAAGCCAAAGGCACGCAAAATGGCATTGTATTGGCAGAAACAAAGAAGAAGAAGAAGAAGAATAATCCTAACGATTACAAGAGGGCTTCGCCCCCCGATTCTCGGGGGCTCGGGCCCTAATAATCCTAACGGTTACAATAGGGCCTCGCCCCGGTTCCCGGGGGCTCGGGCCCTAAATATTCTGACTGTTGGTGAAGCAGCGTCTCCTGCAACCTCAACCATAGTGAGACATTTCTGTTTTTAAGCATCAGCTCAACCTGACATGTTCCAGGTATTTTACCTCGGAGATGGCAGGAAGACGTCTGTCAGGAACATTAAGCTGTTTGCAATTCACCCTGAAAACTCTGGGACATTTTCAGGAGTTATAAGTGCATGTGTCAAAACATGTAACGTCAAAGCGCTCTTTCAGGAGCTGGAACCCTGAGAAACATCATCCAGTCAGAACATAACACAGGCGCCCTAATGTTTGGGTTAATTGAAGGATCAAGTTTGGATGCACAGTTGGAAGTAAAATGTCATTATTTCAGAGACTTTCCTTTAATATTTTAAGGTAAAACCGCTTCACCTGTCACACATGATGGATAGCACACCAAAAGCAAAACACAGTCTCTTCTCAGCGAGCGGGACATGAACTGGAAAGATGATAGATGCTGTTTTATAAAACGCTCCGTTTTTAGTAGAAAGGTAAAATAAGCTCCAGAACCATCTCCAACATGAATCATTTCTCAGAAGTCTAAATCTGTTTTTAATGGATGTGATCCCTGCATTGACCCGAGCTCCAGTTTCAGCCCCGTGCTGCAGGATGAGTGAGTCCAACGCTGCTGTTTGACTCTTACTCACACTGAGCCAGCCTCGTGCTGAGGGGGGGGACCCTCTTTGAGAGCAGCTCAGTGGTATCTGTTTCTCCACGCTGGGACTCGAGCTGCTGTCTGCTCTGGTTTTATCAATGACATCTTCTCAGGGAGGTAATACAAGAATTTGGAACATTTGAAAACATCTTGTTGGAGTCTGATGAGAAATTACAGAAAGAGGACAAAAAGTAAAACTTCCTGGATTTCAACTTTAGCCAAACACTTTAAGGGAAAGTGTGTTTGTTGGATTATTACTTTGTCCTAACAAATATTCCTGGTAATAAATCTTATACTTTTCCAAAGTCTGTTTATTTCTCTTTTAAATGGTGCCACATTTGTACACTGCAAAAGACTGAAATCTTATCAGGTGTAGAAAATGTCCTTTTAGACTTAATATGAGCCACATTCACTTGACCAGTTCAGAAAAAAAAAAAAAAAAATCAAATTTCAAGTTGTTTAAAGGCAAAAAAAAGAGGTCTGAATTGCTTGAAACAAGTAAAAACAATCTGCCAGTGGAACAAAAGAAAAGTTACTTGTATTAAGACATTTTCTAGTTTCAAGCAAATTTCTTATACTTGTTGCAAACAATTCAGACCTCATTTTTGTCTTTAAATAACTTGAAACAAGACATTTTCTGGACTGATAAGTTGAATGCGGCCCACATCAAGTTTTTTTCCTTAAAATAAGATGGAAACACTTGATAAAGATTTCAGTTTTGCAGTGTAAGGAGCACGTATTTGTGGGATGAGCAGCAGAGCAGAGCTGAGTTTGTGGGTTGCACCCATTAGCAATTTGCCAATTATATCATTTCATAAGTTCATATGTTCAAGTATGTTCAGTTTCTATCAGATCATAGACAACAATAAAAAATGGACGTCATCTTGCTCAGCTGGAAGTAAGGTCACCACAAAAACTGCTCCCCCTGGTGGCTGGCTGCAGTATAGGTCAAAAAATCTATCTCTCCATTTATTCCAGATGGGCTGTGGTCAAACTTTAAAAAAATACTACACCTCTTAGAAATGTTTCTCACGTCCAACTGTTATGGTGATTTGAAGATTTCATTTGGCTGCCATGTATTCAAGTCCTCTTTTTTTCTGAAAAGTTTTGTTTTCATTAGTTGAGCGAGGTTAAAAACAAGGTTTTACGTCATGTTTAATAATTGACAGCTGCCATTCTTGCATATTTTTTTTCTGGGATTGTAAAATATGTCAAGAGGGAGAGCCAAGAAGAGATTAGACTCATGAAAGAAAAAAATATGTATCTTTGTCACTCTGCTCCCTCAGATTCTCCCAGAATCCCTCACAGTCTCTACTGCACAGACTCTGGCTGCACAACTGCTACAATGGCTGCGCCTGTGACGGGGGAATTTTGGCTTCAAAACCCTACAAAGGTAAATGGTGAAGCCACGCTGTCCACTCTATATACAGTCAATTATTTGGACGAGTTAGTGTATTTTTTTTAACACTAAGTTCAGCCTGTTAGCAGCATCAAAATGTAAGTTTTTTCTGTGGTTGGTTGTCAGAAATGATATTATACAACAGAGTAAATGTCTATCAAGTTTTGGTTCCAGAGAAACCAGTGTTTTGGAGTTAATAGCAACCATGCTAACTGGTGACTTTCAGCCAAAGGTATCAGTGATTAACAGCCAAGAGTCACCAGTTAACAGGGTCACACTTTACGCTGAAACACCAGTGACGTCTGCAGGTAAATGATCAAATGTGTCTACTTAATCAAATTTCAGTTACTAAAAAGACGATAGACAGAGACAGGCTATGGTTTTAAGGATTTTTGACGCTCAAAATGAGGCAGGAGTTGGTGGCATAGCCACGGGAAAATAGCTGACTGCTCCCCATCTGAAGGTGGGTACACGCTACAGGATGATGGGGCTGATTTTTGTCCCGATCTCCTCCTTATGATCAAAGCCAGCAAAAGCCTGATACTTTAATGTCCTCAAACAACACTGTGTCTGATTTTCCTGTGGTGTGGGGTGTGTTAAGGGTGATTTGGTCCAGACTGATCCACTCGGAAGACCTCGGAAGCAGAGATAGTAAGTAATCCATAACCATTTTTCTTCTTTTGTGTGATTTTAGGAAAGAAAGAGGCCAAAAACAACTGTCATCACTTCTTCCCGTTTTCTGCAAAACTTACAGGAAACAGGAATTAAACCCTGACCTGATGAGGAGATTATGACACATATATTAATCTGAACTAGAAAGCATCCCTGCGGACTTCTTCTGTGTTTGAACATCTTTTGTAAACTGGATCTCCACTGACACGTTCAGCTGAAGGTCTCCACTTTACAGGGTCACTCTTTAAACTGGTACACCAGGAGCTGACAGAGACTTATTCTCACTATCAGGCTCAAAGAAGACCATTGTTTAGGAGGTACTAAACCAAGTCCATCACAGCTGGAGGTCATCTTATTTTGGATGAAGATCACTCAGAAAAATTCAGCTTGCAGGCTTCACCTCCCAAAGTTCCTGGACCTCTGGTAAGTACTACCTCCTAAGTAGGGCTGTTTTCAGGGGCAAATTAACCACCCCAGAACTGAATTTCTACCTTATTTCCAATGCTCTAAAGCCCGATGAGGCAAAGGTCTTGTGGTTGAAACAGCTTAAATGAATTGACTTCTGTCCCACTGGGACTTCAAAATGTACTTCTTCACATCTCCATATCTATGTAGGAGCTTACACACCCTTTTGACTTGCCCTCTGAAGACACACACATACACACAGCGTATTCACCATATAGATTTTCCAGCCTCACAACTTGTGTGCTAACTCAGGAAGATGTGCCGAGGAGATTATCGCCCTCGCCGTCCATCCTGAGCGACCTCCTCTTGCATACATGATTCTCAGGGCACACATTGAGTTTCTGCAGCCGTGCACATTTCTCTCCATGTCAGCACATCAGATCATCAGATCATCTTTGAATTCACGCCGCATATTCTGCGAGCTTCACTCGGGATTTCCATTCCTGGGAGGCCTTCCTCTGAAGACGACGCAGGATGTATCAGCCTCATGCAGCTCTTTCTGACCCTGTTGGAGACCTATAGGTGCTTCTTATTTCCAGAGAGGAATTGCTTGAACTTTTGTTCATCAAGGTCAGTGTTTGTGCATCACAACAGAACATCCGCACTGACAGCAAATACTGATGTATGATCAGCAATCTGGCTTTCCATTTTGCCTCCAATGAAGGAACAGACCCGACAATCACGTTGTCTGCCGCTCATCATATGAATGTTAGAAGAAATGGAGACCTTCATGTACATTTACACATCATGAGTGGAAAAAGGTTATGTGAGATTGTACAAAAGCTGCTTTAAGGTAGTTGTTCTTTAAAGTGGCAGATTTTTCTCTCCTATGTTATCAAATACAGCTGCCAGGTCAGGTCAGATTTATACCGTAAAACCTGTAATATACACTCACCAGCCACTTTATTGGGCACACCTGTCCAACTGCTCGCTAACGCCAATTTCTAATCAGCCAATCACATGGCAGCAACTCAATGCATTTAGACATGTAGACGGTCAAGATGATCTGCTGCAGTTCAAAGCGAGCATCAGAATGAGGAAGAAAGGTGATTTAAGGGACTTTGAATGTGGCATGGTTGTTGGTCTGAGTATTTCAGAAACTTCTGATCTACTGGGATTTTAAACCACAACCATCTCTAGGGTTTACAGAGAATGGTCCCAAAAAGAGAAAATATCCAGTGAGCAGCAGTTCTGTGGGACAAAATGCCTTGTTGATGCCAGAGGTCAGAGGAGAATGGACAGACTGGTTGGAGCTGATAGAAAGGCAACAGTAACTCAAATAACCACTGGTTACAACCGAGGTCTGCAGAAGAGCATCTCTGAACACACAACACGTCCAACCTTGAGGCAGATGGGCTACAGCAGCAGAAGACCACACCGGGTGACCCTCCTGTCAGCTAAGAACAGGAAACTGAGGCTACAATTCACACAGCAACACCAAAACTGGACAATAGAAGATTGGAGAAACGTTGCCTGGTCTGATGAGTCTGGATTTCTGCTCCACATTCAGATGGTAGGTCAGAATTTGGCCTCAACAACATGAAAGCATGGATCCATCCTGCCTTGTATCAACGGTTCAGGCTGCTGCTGCTGGTGTAATGGTGTGGGGGAGATTTTCTTGGCTCACTTTGGGCCCCTTAGTACCAACTGAGCATGGTTTAAAGTCCAAAGCCTACCTGAGTATTGTTGCTAACCATGTCCATCCCTTTATGAGCACAGTGTACCCATCTTCTGATGGAGATTTCAATCATTTGTTTGTACTCAAATGTCCTCCACAGTCCCCAGATCTCAATCCAATAGAGCACCTTTGGGATGTGGTGGAACGGGAGATTCTCATCATGGATGTTCAGCCGACAAATCTGCAGCAACTGTGTGATGCTATCGTGTCAATATGGACCAAACTCTGTGAGGAATGTTTCCAGGACCTTGTTGAATCTATGCCACCAAGGTTTAAGGCGGTTCTGAAGGCAAAAGGGGGTCCAACCCGGTACTAGCAAGGTGTACCTGATAAAGTGGCCGGTGAGTGTACTTCCTTTGTTCCAGATCATGTCTGCTCCTGGAACTCCTCCAGTAGGCAGATCCTTTGTAAAAAAAAAACATAATTGTGTTTAGTCATTATTGCAGTCATGCATGTTGGTTTCATATTTTATTGTATGTCAATATTTAAAGATTTTCATAAAACAAGCACTTATCTATTCAGTATTTTTCATATTTTTAAGAAAAACAAAATCCTATAGCTCAAAAACTTGACCTGATTGAGAAAAACTGAGATCAGTGTTGGATTTTGCACCCAAAAATTAGTTAAAAATAGCTGTCAGACCTTACTCATCAAAAATTGTGTTCCCCAGTGTAATTCTTTGAATTTCAACAGCAGAAATAAAAATGCAACTGAATTGATGGCATTGAATTATTTTGCTATGAAAACCATGTATCTGAATGTATTTGTCCTAAATTCACCGATTAAAAGTTTAGATGAATTTGTTTAGAATGAATAATCAGCATAAAAATCTAACTCAACAGATTTTTTTTAAATCGTTCCCCAGTGTTGTGTCTCCTATTTGCTTCCATATCCCACCAGCATTAAAAAGATGTGCAGGATGGAGGAGTCTCAACTTGTGCTGCAACATCCCAGTCAAATCTGTACACACAACACCTCCAAGGTAGAATTTTCAGAGTGTGCGGTTTAAATTTAGCACCTAATCCTTCAGCCAGAGGTTAAAACCAATGTGACAACTTTGCAGAATTGTCTCGACAATCCAAGTCAATCCTGTTTGTAAATCTTTACCACTACCGCCAGAACAGCATCTTAATCAGTTTTACAGCCCACTGATTTAGTCAAACCCTATTCCTCCTCCCCATGGAGCTGATTGATATCCAATGTTAAACAGCAGGCTAGAGTGCACGGCACATAATCGCAGCATGCACAACCTTCCTCACCTTTTGGGTGCTCTGCGACAGCCACAAAAGAAGTGTGTAAAACAACTGCCAGTCTCCGTGACCTCCTGCCGGAGTGGTTCACAGGGCACACGCTCTCACATCGTGGGCACGGCTGTTTTATCTCTGCAGGCAACCTTGAGAAGCCAGAAACCAGGGACTGGGAAAGGGAAGGAGGGAAGGGAAGGAAACTGGTTTTCAGGAGATTTTGAGAGACAGAAGTCGACACAGGGAGAGTGAAAGGAGAAGAAAATGACTTGGCAGTCACCCAGGTGGATCATTACCTTCTGCTCCACAAATGTGATGTAGTGGAGAAGGTGAAAGTGATATTTTGGAAATGAGAGGAGGGTGCTGGACTGATACTTAATCATTACCAGCGCTGCACCATGGCAGATAGCAGCTCGGGGCTTCAAGGTGTTCTCCCCTGATGTTCGCTGGAACAGATCGACAAGCTTGTTCTCCGCCTCCAAAGGGAGGAGTGTGGCGTGAAGCGATTAAAAACACACTGCCCACTTTGTAACTGTCCGCTAAGCGCCTGGGCCGCAGAGAGAAAACGTTTGCTGCTTCTCGGCGGGGATTTGATTTATTGGCGCTGTGATGTAAACACAACATGTGGACGCTCCACTGATCGTTTCACATATGTGCAGACTGTGTGACGGCGGTGACTTTCAAACTGCGTGTTGATGCTCTGCGATGTTAATTAACTTTCATTTGACTGTCTTTGAAATATCTCATGATGCCTTTAACACAGGGCTGTTCAAATGTTTTTCAATGTGACCAAAGTCCAGCAGCATTGACTTATATATTTATGGAAGTAACATATAACATATAACATATAACACATAAATATAAATACATTTAAAATAAATATAAACATGTAATCTAAAAAAAAAAAAAAAATGGCACTGAGATTGGTCAAACATTGAGGATGGGAATCACAAACTGGTTCCTGTTGAGAATCAATAAGAAATGTTTCAGTCCATTGATATTGTTAGCCTTTATGCTAAACAATCCCCTTTTAAATTCATTACACTATGTCAGAGCAGCAGGACCTTGCGTCAGCTAGTCTGCTGCATCTATCTTAGCTTAGCAGTTAGATAGCGTTTCCCAAGAAAACTCTGATTCAAGATTTTCATCTTGAAGTTTTACTGAAGAACTTTACACACAAAGAAATGAACATTACTTGATATAAATCTCCCTATTTACCAAAAACAATATAAACAAAATAGTGCTAGCTTGATGCTAAGATATATGGGAAATTTCACTGATATGCTAGCATTAGCATACATTGGTATAACTTTGACTTCAGAATAGAATTTCAACTTCCATCACAGAAACATATCAAAATTACACTTTGTAACTAATACTGAAAACTCCAAATGTCAAAATACTAACAGGCAAATGAAAGAAAATTTATGTACAGGCTCATGGCTTCATAACTACGGCAAGGTTCCGAACAACTTAAAATAATGCTATAACCACTTTGAGACACTAGATTGCCTACTGGAGTGAATAAAATCAACATCACATGACGTGCAATTTTTACTTATTTCTGTATATTTACAATTGCATATTTATTACTTAAAAACTCAATTTCATGCTGACCTGTAAAGCTACTTTTTGTGCAGAGTAAACAAAACGATATCAGCTTACCTGGGAACAGATGGAAACATCCGTCTTTATTGTATTCACTTTTTTATTTTTTTCTGTTGCACACAATAGAAATGAAATACAAAATATGAACCATACATAATGATTTGGTAAAAGAACAAAACAAAACAAGACTGAACAAAGCAACAGACGGTATCATTAGGAGATGTGCAGGAGGGGCCAAAAATTAAACCCATTGGGGCTTGACGAGTGTCCCCCCTAGAGACATGAATGACAATATAAACATACATACACACAAATGTATAGGTATATTTCAGCAGTTAGAGCCAATAAAATACAGTTCAACAGAAAAAAATAAATATAGTGTTCGAAGAGGGATAGAAGGAAAATTGGAAAAGAAGAAAAAGATGATGATGGTGAATTGGTTATTTGATCGAGATCTGACTTGATGTAGTGCTCTACTACACGACTTTATTCAAAGAAGAAATTTTTTTTATGTTTCTGTTTTTAGATGTCACTTAGGAAAGGGTCAAAAGATACACCCCATCATCCAGCCTCTGAGGATACCATGTGTCTGTGTTGCATGGACCCTGGAAACCCATTTCAGAATCAGAATCAGAATCAGAATACTTTATTGATCCCCAAGGGAAATTTCATTGCAGTTATATACCTTCCAAGACATGTAAGAAAACAAACTTAGACATGGGAAAAAACCAACAGGAATGGGATAAACCTAGGAGCTGCCAGCTACCCAGCGCCACTTGACCATTTTTGAATTTAAAACTTCATAAAAACAAACATAAAACTGAACAAAAACTGACTTTCTATAATGCATTTCATGTATAGGTAGAGAATATCTAAGAGTATAGGAATGCCTTTATGCATTGCTAGGCCCCGCCCTGTTGGTTATGGCTGCCTGTTGCAGCAGCTCTGTCTTCTTTGTCCATTTCTTGAAAATTTTCTCATCTCTTTTTTGTCATCTTTGTATTTGGAGTGGATCATTACTTTGTATGGCTCATTTGTCGGTCATAGACACCAAACTTTTTATGTCTTCAGTGATACTTTTACTATTTTTGCTCCCGTGTTTGTCTGGAGATCCTACATGTAACCATGGCCACATTGTTTACATGTGAACTCAGCTGTTAGCAGCCTGTAGCATGTCAATGCTAACTGGTGCAAGGCCAGATGTTTCCCCACAAGGTGAGGAGAAGGAGGTGAGGATGATGTGCTGGTTTTCAGGTGTGAGCTAAGAAGTGACGACCTCGACCTGTCCTTCCATCCATTGTTAGAAGGCAGAGTAGCATGATGCTATTCACAGACATGGCTAACAGAGCTAACACCAGACACCAACGCCACATTGGAAGAATCATGTTCGGAGGTGGCACTTAGCCATACATCAAGTGGCTAACAGGCCAGACGTTGGACATGGCTGGCTTCAATAATTTGCTGGATGTCTTTGCTCTATTTTCAAACGACAGACTTTCTCTGCGTAGTAACTGAAGAAATATGTGGAATGAGATTTGGGATTCCTTCTGATCGGTCTCAGCAAGTTGACATTTAGTTTAACACTTACCTCTAACAAAAGCAGCAGATTCCCTTTGTTCTTCAGTGCTCATCCCCTTGAAGCCATGGCTATTTTGCAGCGTACATACCGAGCTGCATCCCGAGCCTCAAAACACTAAAGAACTGAGGAGAATCATAAACAGGTTGGATAATGAGACTGAGATAATTATCTTGGAGCTACAGCACAGTATGTAAGTGTGCTTTGCTCCTCTGTGCTATCACTCCATTTAAGACCCATTAACACCAAACGTCCCCAACAATACTGTCGTAATTGTTGGTTTGATTGCATTCTTTATTAATCAGAGTGTATCTGTGGCTCCTTCTAATTACTTAATAGGGTGTGAATTCCATCATGGATTAGATGAGAAAAAGGAGAATTGGTGAAAGAAAGTGGAGAAAGATTGACCTTGATTTTATTCCAGTGTCCAGCCTCCTTTGTTCCCTCTCACTCCTGTTTGCACAGTCAAATAAACTAATTACACGCTTCTAATACCTGTCCGTTTATGTCTTTTTTCAGAAGACCACCTGTTACCGAGCGGGGCAGAGCGCTGCTTTATTCACTAACCAACAAAGAGGTATTGATGTGTCATGGTTGAGGTGGCTGTAATTTCCACCTGTGAAATGCAAATGTGACCGGGGCAGAGTCCAACACAGCCAGCATGCAAATGAGCTTATCGAATGGCCAGGGGGTACGCAGGCTTTCTGACCTGCTGCTGCCTCTCCCACAAAGTCTGCGTGCAGCTCCCGGCCCCTGGGTTGTGGGCTGCTGCTCAGGAGTGAGTGGGAGGGAGGATTCAAAGAGAAAGCCTTGAAATCATCCATTGTGAAGAGCTGCATGTTTGGCGAGGAGGCGAGTGAATCGAAGACACCTCGAAATCCCTCGCATTTTTGGTACAATTCAAGACGAGGAACTGGTGATTTTGAGCTGTTTAAGTAAAGTTTTTGCAACAAAATAGCTTAAAAATATCAGTCAGATTGAAAAATCACACGCCTTTCAGTCAAGGACACATCAGTGGATAAAAATCTGCAGCGGTCTACAGAAGAGAGTCACGAAAGGCAGCGCTTAAATATTATTCATTGGTTCAAGATAGAGGGAGCGTCCTTGCTCCATAAAGAGGAAAATTTAAGCTGTAGAGGACAGAGGATGATTTTTCTAAGATCGGGGCCATGACAGCTCTCCTGAACTGAACTCTGACAAAAAAAAAAAATCTGTAAGAAAGGCGCTGGAAGAAAATGAACCAGACTTTTTTGCCAGAATAAATGTCCTTTAAGTCAAACATGTAGGTCTGCACACCCAGCACATCATGTTTCACGCGTCTTAATCTCCTCATCCTTTTCCTGTGACATCATACTATTAACAGCAGGATGCTTCATTATTCAAACACAAAAACAAAAACATCACGGAAAAACAAAGGGATAATGAGCATTAGTAGAATTACACAGCGTTCTGTTCCTGGTTTCTGACCATTAATTAAATAAAACACTCAGAGTGGCCAACATGAGTCATTTCCACTCAGGGATTTTAAAAAGATAGACAGCATCTGTGGAGCTGTTTTTAATTCAAGAATTGATTTCACATAAGTCATCTCGATACGGATGGAAATGGTGCGATAAGAGAGGAGAGAGGTGTCAGAGGAGTTTGATCAATGAGAGCAGCGACTACATAATTGACCGTTTGCGAAGCTTAATTACTGTTGCTACACCTGACAAGCTTTTTTAATTTCTCACACACACTCTCAACACATCTGTTGTTTGCCTGGAAGATAAAGCTGAAGATAGTGATAAAGGCTGCAGATGGCTGCACCCATCAGGACTCTGAAAAGGGGAAATGATAGGTCACATGACCTGATGTGGTCCTCCTGACATCTGAAGTTTCTGCCACATGGGGGAACCAGTTTCACTGTGTGATGGAAGTTTTGACACCCACCGTCTGAACCCAACCTAGCTTCTTCAGAGTTTGGATAAAGTAAAGGTCTTTAGCATCTTTGCTAACAGCTACAGGGTGCCCACCTGTCAGTCAAGTCAGTCATGCCCTTATATGAGCATAAAAAACAATTCCCCTCAGTTCCGTTGTGTGCTGATAGAGAAATGAGGCACCTAGCCTCTAGTGGACACACGTAGAAGTGCAGTTTTCCGGCCAACCGTTTCCACATAGCATCTTTGAGCAGCTTTATTAGGGTTGTTTAAGGATGCTATGAGGATGTGTTTTAATTGGACTGCCTCGCCACCTTCTGGCCTGGAGTTTCTGCACACTATTATAAAAATGTAATTTTTATCCATGCATGTTTGTTTCAGAACAAGTTTTCTTTGTTCAAGTCAATTTTTTTCCGGATACACTGCAAAAAACTGAAATCTGTCAAGTGTTTTTGTCTTATTTTCAACAGAAAATGTCATTTTAGACCCAATATGAGCCACATTCACCTGACCAGTTCAGAAAAATGTCTTGTTTCAAGTTATTAAAGACAAAAATGAGGTCTGAATTGTTTGTAACAAGTTAAAAAAAAAAAAAGAAAACAATAAGGAAAAAACATGACATTATCCTAGCTTCAAGCTAAATTTTGTCATAAGCAATTCAGACCTCATTTTTGTCTTAAAACAGCTTGAAGACAATTTTCTGGACTGACGAGTTGAATTTGGCTCATATTAAAAATAACAAGACAGTTTTTTACAAATACGATAAAAACACTTTATAAGATTTCATTTTTTTTCAAGTGCACAATGCAGCAAGGTAAGGTATTTATCAGCACAGTTACGTAGCACTGTTGTTTGAAACGGGACAAGAAGGAAACGTAAGTTTGTACCATACATCAGTAGCCAGCTATATGCTGTGCTAATAGAAGTCCAGCGCTATGACGTTTCCATTGGCTAACGTGACAACAAGCTAACTGTCAGTTTGTACAGTAGTTTAGTAGCCGTCTATATGTAGCGCTGACAGTGCACATCTACCAATCAGAGCTAACGTAACCTCACTCTTCATTTTATTGATAGACTCTCAAGTTTGAACAGACCACTGCAGAATAACTGCTGACTGTGGGTTGGAATGAACATTAGCACAAACATTTACCCCTTTTAGCCTTTAGCTTGTGCTCTATCTCTCTCCTGTTTATCCTTCTTCTGCTCTTGTCCTTTATCTGTCTGACAGTTAGGCTCCAGTGTCCACCATCACTACAAAATTAATCACAGCAATCATTTCCAGCAGAGAAAAACACAGCTCTGTCTTCTTAGCTACTACTAAATTTCATCAGCCAGAGTGGTGTTGTCAAAGAGACCTAGGCGGGCTGGTAATCTCATTTTTAAGTGTGGATTACAATCTGGCATATATCTAGAAGTCACTCTTTCAAGATCGCTTTTAAACTCCTCACAGCCCCTTAAAAAAAGAGTTAGCTTAATGCTAACAGAATGTTATACTCCATCAGTAGGCCAACTAAAATGGATTTTAAAGACTTTGGCGCAAGAGAAACACTAGTTTTGATCGTGTGATACCTCTCATTTGTGAACAGTTGCAAACATCTGGGCAGCTCCATGAGTAGAGGTAGATTCAGAAAATGCTAGAAAAAGTGCCCCGAGGTCTTTTTCTCATACTTTGTGTTAGCACTTTGTCATGCTCACAATAACTGAGTGCTCGATCCAACTCTAACCAGGACTGCCAGACATCTGGATACTTTCCTGTTCATCACAGTCTTGGGTTGTTTGTCCATCCTATTCATCATTTCCCCATCTGATCAGCCCATTACCTCTTATCTGCTTTTGTCATCACTTTCTATGAGCCAATTTTGTCTTTTCTTCATGTCACAAAACAAAAAGATAGACAAGCCAATCCCCAAACCAAACTGAGAGCACAAAACAAAAACGACTTTACTCTCATGGCAGAAATTGTTTTTGTGGAGTTGGTGTCAGGATTCTTTTTCAAGTGGTGTATCTCTCATTTTTGGAGTGTAACTTTTCAATTCACCTCGTGTCGGTCTCACCTATCTCTGTTATTACACTCCGTTTGATTGACCCGGTGGCAAGAGCCTTCATCCCTTATCGCTGCAGTGGATTGAAATGTCTGTTGTTAAAACACACTTCTCCCTGACTCTTTTCACCGACACTTCTATTCCTCGTAGCTCTGTCATTTGGTGGATATTAGACTGCAGGAAACGGATGAGGAAACAAGGAAGTGGTTCTCATTTGTGAATGCAAACAAAGCCTCTGGTACGTCTCTTTTCGGAGCAGTGGGACTTCATTCTTTTCTAATTAAGTCTTATTTTGGAAAAAAACTGAAATACTGTCAGCTCTTTTTTTGTGTAAGAAGCTACTGATTCTCTGTTTTTTTGTGATAGACAGCTGTGACTTGTGATACCTTATTTCTTTGGTTTCAATGCTAAAGCTTGTCCCAGAATAACAAAGATGTCTACATTATGTTTTTCAACAGGTGGACGGTCTGTGGGTATGATCTGTGGGTATGGTCTGGCAGAGCTTGTCCATTAATATCAGGTTTGTAAACTCCTGCACTAACTAACTGACCCCTGTAGGTGGCAGCGGTGCTCTCTATGAATGAGGAATCAGCATAGATTACAAGAAGAAGATGCAAGATGACAAAGAGACAATACCCAAGGCTGTTTCCCAAAGCCAAGGTACCTTGCCTTGCCTTGGTCTGATGTGGGCGTGGGGTGGGCGTGGGCAGGCATCCACATCATCAGTCGCTGCCCAAGTGCTGTTCCAATGTTCATGTCCTCCGGAGGCATATGTCCTCCGTTTGGTTAGCATGTGGCTAACTGACCAAGGATACACAGGTGTATCCTTCGCTGCCTCGCCATGGCAATAAATACCCAACATGCAACGCGTGAATCTACAAAAAAGGAAAAAAATGGAAGGAAAAGACGCACCAGCGGAGGCGCGTGGTAAATTCCAATTTAAATGTTAGTAACAAAATACACCTCTGAAAATAACAACTTATACCATGTCCACCACTTAACTCTTTTGTGTGTCACTCACGTAACTATAATTACTGAGAAGCTGCACCTTCAGAGTGTCAATGATGTGACAATAAAAAAGCAAAAAGTGTAGAAAAGTGGCAAGCCATGACAATATTTGTAGCCGTCTGAGCTCCTCCCATAATGTGCCTTTGTAGGCTGTTCCATTAGCATCTCCTATTGATCAGAGGCAGGACACTTGCCTTGGATTGGAAGGAAGTGGCTTCGGAGGCACTGCCTTCAAAGGCAAGGCAAGGCAAGGTACCTTGGCTTTGGGAAACAGCCCAAATGGCTAGTTGGGAAAGTTTGGACAAGTTTGGACAGCTCACACTCAAACGGGTATGTATCTCGACACACACGTGAGAAAAGAGGATGGCAGTCATTGGATGTATAAAAGTATAGAGCTTCTAAGGCTGGAAACTACACTTCAAAAAATGCATTATCATCAAGTGTTTTTGTCTTATTTTTAGCAAAAAATGTCTTTTAAGGTGTAATATAAGCCAAATTCATCTGACTAGTCCATAAAAATGTCTTGTTTCAAGTTGTTTAAAGACAAAAACAAGGTTTGAATTGCTTTTAACAAGTTAAAAAAAATCTGCCAATGGAACAAGAGAAAGGTTACTTGTATTAAGACATTTTTTAGTTTAAAGCAAATTTTCTAGCAATTTTCTCTTGTTCCATTGGCAGATCTTTTTTACTTGTCACAAGCAATTCAGACATAATTTTTGTCTTTTAACAACTTTAGACATGCTATTTTTCTGGACTGATCAGTTGAATTTGGCTTATATCAAGTATAACAAGACACTTTTTACTTAAAGGGGCTGTGCGGAGTTTGAAAATGATCTTGAAGAAGTCACCCTTCTAGATATATGCCTCTATGACAACACTACGCCAGCTTTTGAAGTTTAGTAGTGAGAAGAGTTAAAACGCAGAGATCTGTGTTTTTCTCTGCTGAAAACGATTTTTGTGATTAATTTTATAGTGATGGTGGACACTGGAGCCTAACTGTCAGACAGAAAAAGGACAGAAGAGCTGAAGAACGATAAACAGGCAAGTGATACAGCCTGAGCTAAAGGGTTGTATCACTCTATAACAAAGGGGCTAATCTGTTTGTGCTAATGTTGACTCCAACCCACAGTCAGCAGTTATTCTGCAGTGGTCTGTTCAAACTTGAGAGTCTATCAATAAAATGAAAAGTGAGGTTACATTAGCTCTGATTGGTGGATGACTGGTAGGACATAACCAGGATTTTCTGACACTACACTTTATGGACATGTCTTAGAGCAGCCGGCTGCTAGCTGCCAAAATATAAACAGCTACTAAACTCCATACAAAATGACAGAGTTTACTTGTTGTCACGTTAGCCTACAGAGCACTGGGCTAACATATAGCCAGTTACTACAATGTTTGCCTGATGTCATGATTCAAACTGAAGTGCTGTGTAACTGTACTGATAAATACCTTACCTTGGCGCGTTGTATCCAGTAAAAAGTTGTCTTGAACAAAGACATTTTTTTTTGCTCCGATCTCCATTTAATTCTAAAACAAACACAGACCTCGCTAAGAGTTATTTTTGACAGTGTGTGGATACTCCAGGCCACAAGGTGGCAAGAGATTCAATTAAAACATATTCTCCTCATAGCATCTTTAAAATAAGACAAAAACACTTGATTAGATTTCAGTTTTTTGCAGTGCAGTGCTGTGAAATGATTGAAATTTTAATCAAAGAAATTACAGGGTTGCTGTGAATTAATTTCAATAAATCAAAATTAAGTTTTATTTGGTTTTAATCTTTATGAAAAGCGTTTCATTTTGCATTAGAAAATGACTCAGGAAAGAAAAAAACTGGTGTTTTTGGTGAAACCAAACTGTGTCATAATAAATAAAGGAAAAAAAACAGACTACTTCTCTTGTTAAAGATGATGTTTTTTTGGGGGGTAGTTTCTGTATTTACATAGGCATAGATCACAATATTCTCTAGGTTTTCAAAGGTCAAACTGCTCTCAAACAGATGGCAGTATGAGGCTCTATGCTCTGAAAACAGCTGGTAGCTAATGAGTTAAATATCACTATCCTAAAACCCTGTGTTAAAATCGTGTGGTACAGCAGGCTCCCTTTCTGCCAGTGTGGCTGATATGCTAAAGGACAATAAAGGGCTTAAGGAAAAAAAAAAAAAGACATCTCACATTGAAGAGGAGCGTTCTAAATGCTGCTTAGGCTAAAATTTAATTTCCACAGAGACTGTGAGATGTTCTAACCATCCGAGCAAATGAAGTGAACCAGTTGTGTCTGAAATATGAGAGGACGAGCCTCTGCAGCCTCCGTACGGCTGATAAAGTGTGTGTGTTTTTAAATAGAGTCGTGCCTCGGGCCAGAGGTTCATGTTAGAGGAACATTTCTGACTGATTGAGACTTGAGCTTTGCCAGAAAATGAGTCAATGCAGCACACAAAGAGCGCTGACAAAAATACGAAGCATGTTTGAAAAATGATTGACACGTCCCAGACAAGGTCAGGAAACGAAAGAGGGGAAGCGAACGAGGTCGCGCCTACTCTCTCGCGGCAGGGGGCTGACAAAGCTCCGAGCAAACTGTGGATATGCAGATTCTTTAAATTAATCTGGGATTCATTAGCGGGGCTTGTCCTCTTATCTCATGAGGCCTTGTTGTGGCTAATATTAAATCGCGGTGTATGAAATGTGCAGAGAAACACTCCCACACACTGTCTGGTGCAATGTTGGGTTTTGCCAAATTTCAGCATCTCCTATGTTCTGTTTTCAGGAAGCCTCTCAGAGCAGAGTAATGCTAAAGTCAGCATCTATCCCAAGGGTTTTCAACCTGCGGCTCTTTGACTCCTTTGTAGTGGCTCCTTGTAGCTTTAAAAGAAATAATATTGGAACAAAGAATTTTTATTTTTCTCACAGAGTGTCTTGATAATTAAAACATTGACACTAAATAAAATCATGTGTTAACATTTTGTTGAACTAAATATTCATCACATCTGTCAATAAAACCTGCCACCGCTCTACTTCACCTCCTACAACATCAACAGCCCACCAACTTTCCATGCACCTGTGGCTAACCTCAAGTTTTACAGCCCTGGGAAGATAACTACATCTACAAAAAGATTAATCTGGAAGAAAATACAAATGTAAATTCTGTGGTTTGGTTCATTTGACCGCCAACTTGCCAGCTCAGTTGTAGCTTCATTTATGGCAAGACATTAGCAAACAACAAAAAAATTATTTCGGCAAAGTGATCTATATGTCCAAATTTTATTTAAAAAGTTTTTGAATCTTTTTGCAAATTAATTATACCTATTTTGTTTTTTCTTGAAATTCTATTTCTTTTTTTTTTCTATTTGCGCAAACTTAGTTTTTTTTTTTAATTTTGCAAAGTTTTGAATTAAAAAATGAAATCTGAAAATGTTGTGATTTAATTTTTTTGTCTCTTTTTTTGAAGTTTGACAAATTTTCCAATATATTTTTTCTTTTTGGAAACTTTTGTGACTTCAATTTTTTTTAAATATTTAAAATAAATAAATAAATTTGAAAAATGTTCCAATTAAATATTTTTTTCATTTTTTAAAAAATTTGACAAGTTTTCAATTTAATCTTTTTTTTTTCAAAAATTTTTGCAAACTTTCAAAATGTCTTTTTTTATTTAAATCACTCAATTTGAATTTCTGAAATGTTTGTAAATTTTAAAACTTCAATTTATTAGTTTTTTTTTTTTGAAAATTTTGCAATGTTTTGAAATGTTTCTCAATTTTTTGAATTTTTAATAAAAAATATTCACAAATATATTTAAAAAAAAAAACATCACATGTACAATTTTATACATTTTTGCAACTTCACTTTTAGGTAATTAATTGCTACACTTCACTGTGCATAGAACTTTAGACACTTAATAGTATTTGTTGTGAAGATAAAGTAGATTTTGTGGCTCCTCAATGACTTTAATCCAGCTGAGTTGAGGCAAAATGGCTCCTATAAAAGTAAAGGTGGAAGACCCCTGATCTAGACACATCCTGAGACACTCAGGGAAAGCTGGTTGGTTCACAAGAGCAAAATCCTTTAAGGTGCACTGCAGGTCGACGGGTCCGTTTACGTAAACACTCCCCGCTTGACAAACATATTTGTTTAAAAGTTAATAAAAGTGTCATCATGAAAAGCCTGAGCGTAGAGCCAATCATGTGACCCAGTTCCGCTGCTTCAAAGTGCCGGTCACTGCATCTAGTCGAGTGTCATTACGGAGCCTTTTCTTATCAAACATTCATGCTCCATTTTCCCGTCCAAATCCCCCTGCGGCAAAACGTCTAGACAACACATTACATCTGGAGCTCTGCTGTGTGATTACACTGCTTTTAAAAAGGTTTCACTACGTGGCTCCCTGATTTTCTTTTCTTTTTTTTTTAAGAACACTCAAATCTCCTCATTTGTCTCTCAAAATGCTTTCAGGATTTAACGTTTTGATTTGCAAACCCTGACACCTCATCTTTTAAAATCCACCCCAGCAGATGATCTGGTTGTTGTGTTGATTTAAAGAGCCCACTCCCCTCGGCTCACCTCTTCATATATATCTACTCCCATCCAATCAACCTCCGCCACAGGTCTCTGTCAGAGAAGGCGACATCCCATTTTCTTCAAGGGGAAAGAGAGAGTACCTCCATTTCTAAGAAGTTGTTATTTGCCCTCCATCAGTGTGTCGCCCTTGAACCAAAACATCATTCCTCAAAAGCTGTTTACCTTCGCAGGTCATCGCCTTCTTTCTCATACCTCCCCATGTTTCATTAACCTCTATAACCAGATTGTGCTCTGACAAATCCAGACATCCCGTAAAGACGGTCTGGGCTCTGCTGGGTGCAGGTTTTGCAGGAACTGTGCTCACGCTTTCTCTTTATTGCACGTTGTCCCTGGACTGGTTAAAGTACACCTCTGCTTCTTCTCTGTGCAACAAGCTCCAGACTAATCCACCAACCCCAGGGCTACCGTCTACAAACCATAGTGTTGTTTTACATTTTTATTGTGGTTTTATTCCATACACACTTTTTTTGACCATAGTTGTATTGTTGTTCACGCTCGCTGCCTTTGGCACTCTCCCTGAAGCGTCTGTGTTCAGAGTTCAGGTCAGAAAGTTTGGCAGGGAGGAGAAAGTTAGTAAAAGAGTTTTTTTTTTTTTCTTCAAACAGTTTTCTTTTCACGTAGTGCTTTGTACTCCTGGCTGATACTGGAGAAAGATTAGCAAAACAGACTTAGAAACAAATAGAAATGACCTGCAACCAGAACTCTGTTAACACTTTAAGCCCTAGCCTCTATTTTGGGGTCTCTTAAAAAAAAGTGAGATACCCAAATTGAAATACCTGCAAAACCTCAAACCTTTTGACTCTTGGCTTTGTTCAGCTCATTGAGTCCGTTGTTGGAGTCAAATGAAAAATTATGTCACCAGAAAATTATGTCACCTGGTGATGTCCACCAGAGACTGTAAAAAAAAAAAAAAAAAAAAAAACCCTTGATTTGATTTGCACTGCTCAAAGTGGGGTCACCACAAAAACTTCTCCCCCTGGTGGCTGGCTGCAGTATAGGTCAAAAACTCTGTCTCCCCCATTCATTCTAATGGGGCTGTGGTCAAACTTAAGAAAATAAATATACCTCTTAGAAACGTGTCTTACATCCATAGCGTGTGGTGATATGAAGATGGTATTGGGCTGTTTTGTGTTTAACTTTTTTTTTTTCTAAAAAGTGTCTTTTCATTTGGTAATAGATGTAAAAAACAGCATTTACAGACACATTTGACGATGATTGACAGCAGTCTATGGTATCGACACGGATTGTTTTACTTTTCAAACAATCAACAGATATTTTAATGTGGTTTCAGTGCCCGACTTCTTGTCCCACTCAGTCTTTTCTCTACAAACTGATGCGCTGTTGCTTTGGCAGAAAACAGAAGTCTTGTGGATCTAATTCAGAAGGCTGCAGGAGAGCTGAGAAAGACTCTTAAGCCCCATTTCCACCAAGGAGTTCAGTTCAGTTCAGTTCAGTTTGTCTCGGTACTGCATGCATTTTGTGGTGTTTCCTTTGACTTAAACTGGGACATGTTCCGAAATTACAGATCCGAACAGTTTTACTTTTTGGTACCCTTCTGTTGGGGTGTCAGACATACTTTTGTATGTTTAAATCTCCATTTGACTTTCTTTGTTTGGAAGACGTTGTCACGAAACAGCATGAAACATGTTTTTCTTCTTTGGGCGCGGCCACGCTGGCCATCCAAACAGTGCCATACTAAAGCACAATTGGGGTTCTCACACCTTTCAAACTTTACCCTGCAACCCTGCAAAATAGCAGTACATGCCAGAGACCAGTAAGTTCCTTATGTAAGATTACTCTAATAGATCAGTCATCAACACCTACAGAAGAGAATTAGGGCCACTTAAAAGAGGAAAAAATAGTTCTTTTTATTTTTTTTTCTTAAAAAAAAACAAAAAAAAAAAACTTTTTTTCTCAGTAAAAAAGTAATAATAATAATAATGATTTTATTTATTTATTTATTATTATTTTATTATTATTTTTTAAGTGGCCCTTATCTTCTATAATAAAAAAACAGACAAAAACAATAGATTTGATAGATTTCCTAAACTAATTTGTGTCCTCTGATATCATTGTTATCCTGGTTTAATCACCTCAGGGATTCTCAACATGGAAATATGGGATAATAAATCAAACATTTCTGATCTGCATAATTTTTTTAATTATTATTTTTTAGATTTTCTTGTCAAATTCAACCCCATTGCTGTTTAAATTTTTATAATACTGGATAAAATATATGCAGTTGTAAACAGTTTCAGAAGGCACTTGGGGATGTTATTGTTTTCCCTATCTGGTCCAGATTTCCCTGAGGACTGGCGTCTAGTAGCAGATTAATTTACTTCTACAAGTGATATATGTGTCTGTATGAGCTCTTGGGAAATGTAGTCTTTATCCTGGAAATCCTTCTATTCATATTTTAAGGGACCCAACAATCAATACATATACTTTCCCTATTGTGCCTTTAATCTTTTGTAAAGACACACAAGTTGATAAATATATAGAAGCAGATGTGAGGACTCACTCAAGCGCTATTAATAACCTCCTCCTTTTCTACCACGATCATTTCCCGCCAAATGAGCTAATCTCCCCTCAATCATTTGACGACTCTCCATTACAAGCCTTTCTATCCTCAGCTTTTCACATGAAGGGGACCAAATTACTTGAAGAAATGTGAAGATAAAAGTCAACGAGCTTGAAGGACCACCTGAAGATAATGATTTGTGTCAAGGGGAACATATTGTTTCAGCGCAGGCTCGGAAACGACGGCTGATGAAAGGAACAAAAAGTGCTTTCCAGGCGTGCTCACATCTCTCATCTGTGAAGATGCTCATTAATACCACTGGGCTGGTCCCGCGCTGTCATCGCAGCTTAAGGCTGGAGCTCTTAATCAAAATTCATTAGTAAATATTCATGACAGCACAAGCAAACATGAGGTCCTGATTACGCTAACATGGGATTGACCTCTATCAATATGTAAATGATTTAAGTGGGAGAATGTGCCGTGGAGTACTTTCAGGACTCTGCTTCGGCCCGTTTGGCGAGGCCTGAAGTCCTCCCAGTCTCTCCCTGTTTCACTCACAACAACGAGCCCCCCCAGCCTTGTATTATTTACATGTTTGTGATTAGCAAAGCCTCACATGGAGCTGCCATCTGCTGGAAAGTGGTGTGCAGAATTTTCCTGCCATTAGGCCGATTTATTTTTACTGAGGAAGAAGGAGATGTATGGAGAACCAGCCTTTTGGCTCCTTCGCTACGAGTCCCCTAAAGTCATAAAATGCTGTATTCATGCTACATTAAATGTTCTGCTGTGCAACAATAGTGTTTAAAAATTAACCCAAAATGAGAATAAACTTTACAGATGGTGCTCTACAACCAGAGCTCCATCCTATAATAAACCTAGAGAGTGCTGCAGAAGCTCCACCCAGCAACACATATTCAACTAAATATCCCAATAAATGCTGTGCTTTGCAACTTTCAGCCTCTCAACCACAATAACCGTTCACTGCAAAGTATTTTCTGTTACTGTTCTTTATCTACAGCTTTCCCACTTGCACAGGGCCCTGAAATGTGTTTTCTTTTGCAGGCCGTTGGTGGAAGGATTCTTTTGCAAGTTGGCTTCTACAGGGGTTGTAGTTTCTTCCATGCTTGTTTTATCTTTGTGAATCATTTTGAGTCAGCACGACAAACAGATCAAACATTTTCTGTTTGCATGGTTTTAGATCAAATTTAACCTGTATCCTTTGTCTTTTTTGGGGGCCTGTGTTTTTAATAATTGATGAAAGGTGCAGTTGTAAATAGTATTTTTCATTTTAGAAAGCATTTCAGAACGCCACACTCAGTGTTTGGAGTATTGACTGTGTGTAGAGTACCTTGTCACAGGCATCGCCATTGTGCAGCCAGAGTCTGCAAAGAGGCTATAAGGGTCTCGGAGTGGAGCCGGGTGACAAAAGTAATAATTATTTTTTTTCTTTTGAGAGTCTAATTTCTTCTTATCTCCCTCTCCCGACACATTTTACAATTCCTGAAGAAATTACACATGAATGGCAGCCGTCAATCATTGTTAAACGTGATGTAAAACCTTGTTTTTAACCTTTTATAACTAATGGATTTTTTTTTCAGAAGAAAGAGAACTTCAATGCAAGGCAGCCAGATAATTTCTTCAAATCACCACAACAATCGGACGTGAGAAACATTTCTATGAAGTTTATTGATTTTAAAAGTTTGACCACAGCCCATCTGGAATGACTGGGGGAATGGATTTTTTTTACCTATACTGCAGCCAGCCACCAGGGGGAGCAGTTTTTGTGGCAACCACTGGTCTACAACAGAGATCTGCAACCTTTACTGTCCAAAGAGCCATTTTACCCCCTCTTCCACCAAAGAAAAACGGTCTAGAGCTGCAAAACACAACACTGGTTGTACAGTTTTATTGCTTGTTTTTTTTTTTTGTTTGTTTGTTTTTTTCTGTTTTTACCTGTTTTAACAAATAAAGACACAAAGCAGAAGTCTAGTGTGCATGTGTAGGCCTACTTTGAATTTTTCCTGGCAAAATAAGTTTGTGCATTTTATTTCTTAGACCTCCATAGCACATAGTACTGATGATTTTTTTCCATTATTACTTTTATTATTATTATTATTATTATTATTATTATTATTATTATTATTATTATTATTATTATTATTATTATTATTATAATCATTATCATTATCGTTATTATTATTATTATTATTATTATTATTATTATTATTATTATTATTATTATTATTGTCGATAAGTTAAAAAAATATATATAGTTCACCAACTTCTTCTTCTTGCTATGGGATTAAACGGGTTAATAATAAAAAAATAATAATAATAATAATAATAATAATTTTAAAATATTATTCAGAAAAGTTATAGCTAGAGCTCTGACCTATTTCACTTGACTTCTCTTTCTGAAGATTTTGCAGATCTTCTCTTTGTCAGAGCTGTTAGATGTGACTTTGACCTCAAATTTCTGCAGCAGCTCCAAAACCGATCTCTTTCACTTATTTCAGTTTGGTTCTTTTCAGCAAATGCTCAGTGCTTAATCTGAAAATCTCTTCAAACATCTTTTTTGCTTGCTAGCTTCTCTTCTTTTTTTTTTCTTTTTTTGGATTGACTCATTGTTAGGGTTAGGGTTAGGGTTAGGGGGGTTTAACACTCAGGAATACGCCTGTAGGTAAAGAAGAGGGCTAAAGACGTGGATGTGTCACATTTTTTAGCTGATAAGTGACTGAATCTTTTTCTTTTTTAATTCATTGTTGAAGTACCACCTAAAAGATATCAATGCAACAAAACAAACAAAACCCTAACCTGAGCTGTTATTCATTTTCATGTTTGTTTTTCTTTTTTGCCAAGGCCAGAGGGAGACACTACAAAGAGACTGAAGAGCAGCTTGCAGCTCCAGGGCTGCAGGTTGCCGACCCTGGTCTGTTAGCTGAAAAATGTTTATAGAAATCACATAAAAAAAGTAAATAAAGTAATGCTTCCCTCAACACAGATTACCAACCATGGCTTCAAGGCTGCTGTTGATAACAATCAAGCAAAAATAATAAAGAAAAACTATACCCTGAATACAGAAAAGCCTTAAAATAATCATTAAGACATAGAGCTAAACAGCACATGACCAATCCAACTTAAGACTGAACCCAATCAAGCACACACACTGTAAAACTCACCTCTAACCAACTGTCTGTGTCTTATTCATAACAAAACATTTTATCAGACTCACTGGCCCTCATTTATCAATCTTGTGTGGGAGTTGGCGCAGATCTGGGTGTAAAAACGATCCTACGGCAACGTTCACTAGTGATTTATGAAACGTGCGTACCAGGGCCAATCACGGCGTATGTGTGATCAGCTGTTGATAAATGTGGCAGTTGAAAACAATTGTAATTTAAATGATACGCCCCTAAATATTCAAGGTTCAGCTGTCAGAATCCATGGAATTTAGGACATTGAGAGACGAATGTCGGTAAAAAAGGAACTTCTCCATGCTGCTGATCGACGACGCCATAGCAACAGAGGTAGCTACCACCAGCTCCACACAGCAGACAGCCTGATATCATGAACCCAAATATGTAGATACCTTTGACATCCTCAAAGGAAAGGATCGACTGGCATACAGTCCTCCAGGTATCCCAGGAGTTGATCGTATACCTGGCTGCAACCAACCCGTGGGGGCAGGTGGGCTCCCCTTTACCCACTTTCCTCGTTGAGAATTTAATCAATTGTGTTGAGAGACCAGCCGATCAAATCCGTGATTTTAGGTTTTGGATAGGATACAAAGAGAGGCTCTGATAGTTCAGACAGAGATAGACCAAGAGCAAGCAGGGCAGATAGGGAGGAGGGAGCTAGAAGAAAGCGTCCGCCTTCTTTGAGCAAGAGAGAGACAAGTCCAGAAAAGTGTCTCGATACAAGGTATTGTAGAACATGGCAGCAACAATGGAAGCTGGATTACTTGGGAGTTTAAAAAAATCTTTCTTCATCAAGTTTCTGGGAATAAGACAGTATTCTTAATTCAATAAAAACTTTCATGTGTGTATTTGGAAGTGCAGTCTGCATTAGTTAAGCAGTCTACGGTTGAATGTTTGCAACAGGTCACTTCATCTGATCTGACAAAAGCAGACGAAGCCGCAGAAGAGACACCTTTTCTTTTTCCTCCAAAGCAGATTTTTATATTCATACGAGCACCCAGAGAGCAGAGAGCCTCTGCTCCAGGCGGCTGCTGATAGTGCATGTGCATGTAAGTTGCTTATTTATAGCAGCCACTCTGACTTGGCAAGTGGCCTTCCTGGCGGCCTAACAGCTAGCCTCGCTGACAGGAGCTGACAGACACAGCGGAGTGGTAGCAAATGTGCCCGGCTGGCCACTGCTGACAACTGAAAGCAGCATGATTTATAAGGTTTGGTTCCAGTTTTGACACGTCTGACTGTATTCTGTTGCGATAACAAGACGGTGTTGTTGTTTGTGTGGAAATGAAAGGTTATTCCAGGATAAAGACTCAGTTTCCCATGAGCACCATCACCCACTGTCATTAGACTCCAACTGGAGCTAATCCCTGACTCATTTCTGTGATCCGTGTGGTTGGTTTTATAAAACAGTTTGTAAGATCTTTTCCATGAAAGATGGGGTTAAATCCCTGCTCCTCTTGTTTATTTCTTCTTGTCCAACACCGTCTGTGTGTCCTCAGACCAAACATCTCGTCCTTGATGGCACTTCAGAAGGCGGACAGAAATGGTGACAGGCAGAAAAACATCCCGGCCGCTTCCTGTCTGTTTTTACTTAGCTGCCGTCAGTCTGCAAAACACTCGACTGAAAGCAGCTGTCACTACTCGGTGAAGGCAGCGCGCCTCCTGTAAGTGAATCACATCGAGGGGTTGTTTCAGCACTTTGTCTCTGGGTTGCAGGAGGAGGAGGAGGAGGAGGAGCTCGTCCTGTCAGACACAGGTGTGCTTTAACGGAATGATGTAATCAGCTGTGGATGATACGCTCCCCTCGCCCACCGAGGTAGATAACCCCAATAATACATTTGTTCTTTCCTCGTGCTTTTGACAAGAGCGAGTAAACAGACAAAATGAAAGAAGTGACAGAAACCAGGGGAGACAGATTGCTCCTCCACACTATCTTGAAGAGAGATGTGTTGTAGTGTCAGGTCTTTTTCTTCATGAGCAGGAGGCTTGAGTGGAAACTCCAATTTATGTGACTCACACAGAGCAGCATGAGTAAGAAAAATCTCATCTCATCCCTCATTTCAGAGCATCTAAACTTGAATTACTTCATAAACTGAAGCTTTTATTTTTTTCAACCAAAAGCCCCACATTGAGTCATTTTACATCTTTGATTCTCTGCTTTTGAAATCCTGCGATTGTTGTGAAATCTGAGAGATGCTTTCTTAGTGTTCCTAGGTTTTAAAGACATCATGAGCTGGCCCACCTGTTCACCTGATCTCATTACGATCAAGAACTTGTAGTGGGTTATAGAAAAGATGACTTACAGTGAAAGCAAGCAATACAGTTCAAAGAGCAGCTTTGGAAAACCATACACAGTGTGGTACACAGGATAAACATAGAAAGTGTTAGAAAACAAACTGAATCAGTTTGTTTCAAATACATTCAAACTATTATTTTTTCCTGTTGCTAGGCACCGCCCACTTATTGCAGTAGCATTCTCCTCTTTAGTTACCTTTGCATTTGGGGTCTGTCATTACTTTTTATGGCTCATTTGTCGGCCATTGCCACCAAACTGGTGGTATTTTAAGTATTTTTGTTCTTGTGTTTGTCCAGGATCTTACATGCAACCATGGTCGCATTGTTTACAAATGAGACCAGCTGTTAGTAACCAGTAGCATATCAATGCTAACAGGTGCTAGGCCCAATGTTCTCCATGAGCCAAGGAGAAGGATACGAGAATGAAGTTCTGTCACTGTGGTGTGAGTTGCTACTGAGAGCTTGATGTTCCCTGTTTTTTAGATAGATTGTGAGTTATCCGTTGTTTACACATTGTGTCGATCTTGTTTGTTAAAACTGCAAGTTTTTGTTGTCTGTCTTGTGGAAAGTGTTGTTATTTTAATTTGTTTTGTTTTTTTTTCTGTTTGATCATCTGCCTTCAGACAACGAATGGAATTCAGCTATTGTGCTAATTCCGGCATATTTACAATGACGTGTGTAGCAAAATTGTTGATTAATGTGCACTGTTTTAATCATAATAAATGAATTAATCTAATCTGATCTAATCTAAGAAGAGCTGACATCCACCTGTTCTTTCATCCATTGTTCTGGGGAACGTAAAGCCCTGTTTCCACCAATCGGTTCAGTTCAGTTCGTCTTGGCACAGCCTTCATTTTACTCCTTTCCGCTGACTAATCCCAACAACAGATTCTTAAAACAACACAGTTTTTTTGGGACCCTTCCATAGGGGTGCTAGACCAAACCGATCTGTTTCTGGAAGGTAGAGCTACAACACTGCAGACCATTGATTGGTCAAAAGAATCATCACTTAGCATGTGACAGCTGCTGCTGTATTTGTCCTTGTGGCACACAGTCTTCTCTGAAACAAAACTTGATTGTGCTTTGTAACAAAGAGCCACATGAAACTCACAAAGAAGGTTAATTGCTGGATGTCTTCCACTGCTGCTCTTTGTTTACTGTGTTGCATTTTCTTCTTTGTTGGATTTGTTAGCAGGGTACACTGTGTCACACTGGTGTGGCGTCTCGCTGTTATTTAACTGATGCAGCTATCAGAATTTGGCTTACACCTTGCCTACCATGAGAGGGCACAGTTGGCTGTGGAAACAGTCTTATCAAGCCAACCTGTACCAAACCGGACTGATTGGTGGAAACAGGGCTAAAGATGGATTTACAATGCGATGGACGAGCTAATGGTGCTAATGTGGCTAACACCAGATTCTTTATGTTATCAGTCTGTGCACATTTCATTCTTGTATACTGGTTCCTTACACATTTTTTTTGTTAAATAGTCGTTTACATTTTTTTCTTCTGCAGGTAACACTTATTTTGCTGTTCTATTTAATTCTTATTTTTTATTCTTAATGATGGAATCAGGAATCAGGAATACTTTGTTAATCCAAGGCTGGAGAATTTGGTATTACCATTGCTCTACATGTTACACCTGTTGAGAGGGGGAATGAATAAAAAGGGACAGTCCTTTTATCTATCCTCCTCAGGAGCATTTAATAGAATAGGAAAAAATTGAACAGGCGATGGATCATCGATAACAGATCACTCAGACTACTTAGCAGATTGTAGATAAACATTAAAGTCTGGACTTATATATAACAAATGGAACAAAGAGGGACACATGTATTAAACACACCTTATATCTTCACTGTCAATCTCTGTCACAAAACAGCTTTTCACATAACACAGCAGTTGGAAGATATGAAGTAATAGGGTCATACAATAAAACGCTCCAGTTTCTCAGTCTGGGCTCCAACACTCATCGGTAATAACTTGTGGTCATTCCATTAGAAGCATCCATCCTCTCAACCTAACCGCCTCTTTCCCTCCCTCCTTTGGGGCGAAATGTGACGCAGCCTTAACACATCTCCTTTGGGTGTCATCAGGGAGCTGTAGACATTGATTAGTAATTGTCCTTCCACCTTCCTCTGTTTGAGGATGTTTGTCCCACAGGGAGGCAGCCGTTTCACCACAGCCGGCCACGGGGACCATTCAAGGGCAATCAGAGGGAAAAGACTCAGGGTAACCACTTAGATGGGGCTGCATTGGCCTGGATTGGTAGTAAAAAAAAGAGTCAGTCTTCAGCCGGGACCTCAAAGAGTGGTTTCAGTGTGAGAGTGTCACAGGGAGCAGCAGTGGAGCTGCTCTGGAGTGGTTTCTGAAAGCTTTCTGGTAAGTAACAGGGCTTTGGTTGCTTTAAAGCTGGGTGTTTCAGAGTACAGTAGCAGTGATGGGTCAAAGCTCTGACCCCTCATCCTCTTAAAGGTAATGTGACATTTAGAGCTAATGCTTGAAAGAGTAGTCAGGGCAACCAAAGCCAGTGAAAGAGTCCCCCTCTGTGACACAGACCTTTATTTAGACCACATGAGCAACTTAACCAGAAAACACAAATACAGCTTCAGGGAACTGTTTACAAAATTCATCGTTACAAGTTTATATTTGCTACCCAATACTCTTAACTTAAGTATAAATCTTATGGCTTAGTGCTGAGTTTTGTAGATTTATTTAGGTGGAATTTACAATACGAGGGAATGCTAGCTTGCACTAAACAAGAGATTTACCGTATTAACCTGAATATAACTGTTTTTTTTTTCCTCTAAAATACATCAGGGGAAAATCTTATCCTCTCATATTCAGAACTATGAGTGAGAGAAATATGAGTTTTGTGTCTATTTTTGTACTTTCGTACACAGACATCTCTAGGGTTTACAGAGAATGGTCCCAAAAAGAGAAAAATACCCAGGGAGCAACAGTTCTTGGGGACAAAGTGTCTTCTTGATGCCAGAGGTCAGAGGAGAATGGACAAACTGGTTGGAAATGACAGAAAATAATCACTCCAAGGTCTGCAGAAGACCATCTCTGAGCACCCACAACAAGTCTGACCTTGAAGCAGACGGGCTACAGCAGCAGAAGACCACAGCAGGTGACCCTCCTGGACAGGACACTGAAGGTACAATTCACACAGTAACACCAAAACTGGACAATAGAAGATTGAAAAACATCTCCTGGTCTGATGAGTCTGGATTTCTGCTCCACATTCAGATAGGCTCAGAATTGGAAGTAAACAACATGAAAGCATGGATCCATCCTTTCTTATATCAACACTTCAGGCTGGTGGTGGTGGTGGTGGTGTGGGGGAGATTTTCTCGGCTCACTTTCTGTTTCATATTTTTTATTGTTGTGTATACACGAAGATCAAAGGCACTTCCATATTCCAAGGTACATTGATGGCATCAATCAACATGTTTGTATACTCCATTTAATTTAGATCAGTACATTTTAAGAACAGAAAACAAACAACAACCACAACACACAGAGAGACACACAAAACAACAACAACAACAACAAAAAAATAATAATAATGATAATAATAATAATAAAAATGCACTTAAAAGGAAAATATAAAGCAAAACAGGAAAATAAATAATATAAAAATAAAATAAATAATAATAAAATATACATATTTTTATGTATTAACAAAATTAAAAAAAAAAACCAAGTAAAAAAAAAAAAAAAAAAAAAGGGAGGAAGGGGGGATATTACATTGTCATAAAAGATAAAAAAAAAACCAATTGCCATTTCTTGTAGAATTTCTTCATGTTCCCCTTTTTTAACATCTAATTTTCTCTACTTTTAAGAAGGACATAACTTCTTTGAATTTTCAAAAAACGAGATATTGTATTTTTTCTGATATCCTAGAACGAGATTTGATGCCTCTGAAAATAGGTCATTGCTATTTGGCCGCGAGATTTCGACCGTCATGACGACACGAGGATCCTTTCTTTTTAGTGGAGTAATCTGATAAAGCAGCTCCTCCTCTGTGATGTCAGTTAGCCTCACAACCGCCACTGAGAGATACACCCACCAAGAGCCGAGTATAAACGTATAAACTATACATGTTACAGTACAGGTTTGACTCAACACACTGAAGCGTCCTGAGATGATCTGCATTGAGGTGGATTTTCTTCCTCCTGAGCTGCAGAACCAACCGGATCTGACTCGGGGTCCAATACAAAAGGACGTATCCTACACTCTGCTATTTTATTAGTGCTATCATTGCCTTACGGTGAAGTTTTGGCAAACAGCAAACTCGCTCGGTCTGCCCCATTCAATGTGGCAATTTTTTAAAATACTGCCATGCTGCAAAAACCGCCCCCTGGCTCTACCCCCTCCGCCCCTCTGATAGAACTGACCAATCAGAGCACAAAGGGCTGTGATGTTACGAGGTTACTGGAGGTCATTCTGGAAATGGAGTGTTTCAACGAGATCTTCAGAATGGCCTAAAATGAGGATATTGAGAACGCTATTGTGGGGCAATGAAGGAACTAAATGACTTGTACTGAGGGCAGAAATGCTTTACAGGCATCCTAGTCTGGCATAGTGAAAAGGAGAAACAAGCATGATATGTCCCCTTTAACCCATTGTGTGCTTGAAAGAGCTGTTGTGGATTTCCAGTTTACAAGGAGGCATTAAGCAATTACAAAGGTAAAAGCGATTACCTCCATTGGGTATACCGTTCCTGAAGACAAATCATACCTTTGTGTGGTGAAAAGTCAACTGTTTTTGAGAAAAGCTTGGATATGGTGTTAAAATGCATTTGCCAGAAATTTGTCAGTGCTGGACATAAAAAAAAAAAACAAAAAAACAAAAAAAAAAACCTATGTTAGATTTTAGGGTGAGTTCCCACATCTGTCACAAACATCTATCATATTAGGGAAAACTTGTGCTGGCCTAGTCTTTGAATATTGACATCTAAATACAACTCTCAACTCAATCAAGGTCAAGTAGGTACAAATAGAGGCTTTGTAAATAATTTTCAGGGCACCTTCCCAACAACATTCATCAAAAGTCACTCCTAATTCACATTCCCAGGTTCCCTTAATGTTAGAGGTTAAATAACCATCATATGACTGAACAGAACTGTAGATTTTCTTGGCACACTTTGGCCTCCACAGTCCCCAGATCTAAATCCAGTAGAGCTTCTTTAGGATGTAAAGGAATGGGAAATTCTCATCATGGATGTTCAGCCGACAAACCTACAGCAGCCGTGTGACAATAACATGTAATATGTAGCACTAATTATTATTCCTCATTGAAATGCACACTTCACCATTCCACCTAGGTCATAAAAACAATAATTAAAAAAAAAATCATTTAAAAGCCCCAAGGAAAAAAAATGATAATAAGTGCGCTTAATCTTAATATATGACTATTAAAATATTATCATAACAGTTAAGTTCAAGTAATTTATTGCTCATATCACAGTCTTTGATTTAAATTCTCACAGCCAATTAATTTCTGACCAGAGGCTCGACAGTATTTATTCACAAGGGAATTTAATATAACACTTTCTATGATAGACATTTAAATACTGACCACACTGAAGTTAATTTACTTAAATTAATTAAATTGGAAAATGTTTGAAAGGAGCGTAGAATACGGACACTGCTATCTGACAGTTTCCTGTTTGTTCAGTAGAGGGCGCCCCCTGGAATAGAGAATTAATGATTGGATAAAAAAAAGGGGAAAAAAAAGGAAAAAAATAAATAAATTATGATATTTTAAGGTGATTTTTTTTGCCTCACTTTCACATTTTTTGTGTTTTTATGACCACCAACAGAGGCCCCCCCTTGGTCATCCCAGCCCAGTGTTCCTCTGTTGGTAATGTAGTGAAGTATGTGCGTGTCTGAGCCGGTGTGTCTGCTTGTGAGTGTTCCTGCAGAGAGACTTCTACTTTAATCAAATTTATGTAGTCTGCCAACATCAGGATACAGTATAAGAGAGTAATTCCCCTGCATGCTTTTACTCTGCCATCCTGCATTTAGACTACACTTTCTGGAATGTTTTACAGTTGTATCAGACTATTAAAGTGTAACATAAAGCTCATCCAACTACTTTCTGCTCGCAGGGGATAAACGCAGCAGCACACCAGCCGCTGACATAATTCTCTTTGGGATGGAGCAAAAGTACAGAGTGTTATAAAATGTTTCCACAATATATGCACACACCTTCGTTATCTCAGGAAACTGTGTATTCACCTTTATTAGTTCATGCCATGCCTTGAAGCACAACGTGAATGTGCAGTATTGGTTTGGGAACTTTACTTTTTCGACAGCTGGAGAGAGTCGCTGAGAAGTGGAGAATGATGGGGAGATGAGGATCACACTAGCAACTTCTGGTACACTGCAAAAAATGGAACCGTGTCAACTGTTTTTGTCTTATTTTAAGTAAAAATTGTCTTATTACACTTGATATAAGCCACATTCAACTTAGTCAAGACAATGAGGTCTGAATTGGTTTTAATCTGTAAAAACACATCTGCAAATGGAACAAGACAATTTCGCTTAAAACTAGAATAATGTTGTAACATAAGTAACTTTTTTTTTTACTTGTCACAAGCAGTTCAGACCTCATTTTTGTCTTTAAATAACTTGAAATGAGACATATTCCTGGACTCGTCAGGTTAATGTGGCTCATATCAAGTCTAAAAAGACATTTCCTACTGAAAATAAGACAAAAACTCTCTACAAGATTTTCGTTTTTTTGCGGTGTAGAAGGGCGTTTACCTCTTGATACAAGGGTGAACCAGCCCAACTTAGTAAACACACACCATATCATATTCTGGGGATGGAAGCCCTTGAAGCAACCCTATGAAAAGTTGAAAGACTTAAACTTTTATATTACTCAACAGATTTACTTTAAGTCCCTACCCAGTGACGTATTTCTGGCCCATGGTAGATATCCATCTCAATCAGCTGATGTAGCTCTTCATCAAGCTTGTGTTTATTGTGGCGAGTTTGCTAGTTTAGTCATGAGTTACCCAAGTTCAGCCTACCCTGAGATAACATTTGGAATGGTTCACAAATATATGTTCCCAAAACTAGATATCTGGGGTCAGACCTCCATGGACTGCCTTGCCCTCTTCTGGCTCAGAGTTTCACGCACACCGATGTAAAGATGTGACTTTTCACCAGGGGTGCGTTTGTTTTGGAACAATTTTTCTTTGTTCAAGTCGACTTTTTACTGGATACAATGCGACACGGTAAGGTATTTATCAGTACAGTAATGTAGTGCTACAGTTTGAAACATGAAAACAAGCAAACATAGTTGCTATATGTAGCACTACTGGCAGCCCGGTGCTCCGATATATCCGTAGGCTAACGTGACAACAAGCTAACTGTCAGTCCATACAGTAGTTTAGTAGCGGTCCATACGTAGCTCTGACAGCTTGATCCTGTGAGTCATGTTCCATAATGAGTTACAGTCACCAGTCCTGCCAGTCATTTACCAAGCAGAGCTAATGTAACCTCACTCTTCATTTTACTGATAGACTCTCAAGTTTCAACCAAGGGGTAACATCCGGTCAGTAAAAATTAAGCCTATGCAGAAGTGCTAAAAGTCGCTGTTCATCGACTAATCTGCTTAATGCTGGCTGCAGAAAGACTGGAAGTCACCTACACACCCAGCCATAAAAACAGACTTTTACGGCATTAAAACATATTTACAGCCTGGTTCAACAAACGGCTTGGATCTAAAATTCTGATTTCACTAGCAGCACACACTGTACGGTGAGTGAATTTTTTTGTTTTTCATCTCTGCGGTTTAGAAGCCATTAGGATCACTTGATTTTCCAATCAGAGGCACTTCTCAGGTCACATGACCGCTAGATGCCCTTTAGCTGCTCAGAGAACGACTCACAGCTGGCGCCATGATGAGTGTGACTGTGTCTGTGGATTGGCAACATTTCACGGTTTCAGGAACAGACGGGTGACGTCACAGAGGCTTCGTCCATGTGTTATACACTCTATGGTTTTAACAGACCACTGCAGAATAACTGCTGCATGTGGGTTGGAATTGACATTAGCACAAACAGTTTACCCTCTTTTAGCCTCTAGCTAGGGCTGTATCACTCTCCTGTTTATCTTTCTTTTACTCTTCTGTCCTTTTTCTGTTTGACAGTTAGGCTCCAGTGTCCACCATCACTACAGAATTAATCACAGAAATCATTTTCAGCAGAGAAAAACACAGATCCCTCTCAAAGTGACTTAGACCTGCTTGGTCCAACCAGGAAGCTTTGGAGAAGCTATCAAGTAATATTTCAACACAACTTCTATTGGTGCTGATAATCTCATTTCAAGGTGTAGGCTATGATCAGGTATATATCTAGAATGGAGACTTTATCAAGATCACTTTCAAACTTCTCACAGTTCCTTTAAAGATGTTTTGCTTTCCAAAAATCGTGAGTCCTGATACGTATATTAGTGATATGTTAATGCATTCAGTGGACACAGGCCCTTGATACCATAAAATGTCATGTTACCTGATGTGTTACTTCATCAATCTGGTGCATGAATGCTGCTTCAACTACATGTTTAAGCTACGCTGAAAAATCAGGTAAAGACTGATTTTCAAACAGCTTGAACTGCCTCTTCTCCTGAGGGCTGGTGAAACTAGTGGGCGGCCAATCATCTTTGGCTGACTGGGGGCACCTGGCCTCCAGAGCTCCAGTGTCACGATAAAAGCTGCTGCCTGAGTCGTTTCAGAGGGGAATCGTTTGATGTGCTTTGTTTTGGTCCATCATATATCCCACGCAGTGACTCACTTGCACTTATGACTCTACCACCGTCCATGTTTCATCTTGTTGTTTTAATACAGTTTATCTGAAACTAATAAGCTCATTTGAGGTCCCCCCTTTGATTAGCATTCATTCACATTCATTCATTCCTATTCACTGTTCGGGGCGACAGTGCAAAGAGCTGATATTGCTGCAAAATGAGGATCTCAGAAGTCTTGTCGTGACTCAGTCTGAAAAAGTAGAAAAAGTGATAGAACAATGTGGAGTTGTGGGAAGAGGGAAACAAACCCTGCTTCAGCGGTATATTGATCATCTTTCTGCAAAGTGTTGACACACACTGCGTAACTCCACAGAGCGAGTTCACCTGCTCTGCACCAAACCAAATCATCAGAGACCCTTCATGTTTACTGCCCCTCGGCAACAAAACAATGAGACAAAAACAACAGCTACAATCGAGAAGAGACGCAGAGATAGTGGGAGTGTGGGAATACAGAGAGAGTTTATTTTAAATGAGGCACAATGGTTTAATTTCCCTTCACTCATAGCAGGAAAAAAAAACGGACACATCCAGCCCTTTGGATTTTCTTCTCGGTGCTGCCGCAGATGAAAGCAGGGCAGGAATCACGCAGCTTCAACATTCTCACTTGCAAATTCAGGGATGACAGGGCTCCTCCGCCAACTTCAATTATGAATGACAGCCTTTTATCTTCCGCCTGCTAATTAGGTGAGATGATGCTATGCTCATGCCACCTTCTCTGTGTCTTTTTTTTTTTTGCTTGTTCTCAGATACCTGGATCCAGCTGATTCTGTTAAAGTTTTTTAGTAGGTAGAGAAAAGAGTCAAAGAGTTCATTTTGTGTGGATGGATTCATTAAACTGACAGTTTGAAATACATGCTTGATATGTCAAAGGCCATAACCAAACAAAAAAAAATTAATTGAGCAATATGGGTTATCAAATTCAAGTATGCTTTCAAAAATTTTAGAAAATTTTGCAGATTGATTAATTTTTTTTTTTTTTTAGTTTCAAAAATGACATTTTGTAAATTTTCACAATTTAAATATTTTCTAAAATTACTGCTAATTTCGGAAATTTAAATTTTCTTAATTGTTAAGCAATCTTTTGAAATAAAAAATGTGAAATTTTCCAGTTTTGATTAAAAATAATTCACAGGTTTTTGTGAACTTTTGAAATTCCAACATTTTTGCAAATTAACTTGATTAAATTTCAGAAATTTTTGCAGATTAATAATATTTTTTTTTTAATTTCAAAAATGACATTTTGTAGTTTTTTTTATGATTTAAATATTTTTTTAATCATCCCAAAGTTCTGAAATTTTAATTTTTAAAATTTTTAGCAAATTTTTGAAATTTAACAAACAAGTGAAATTTTTCCAGTTTTGATGTAAAAAAAAAAAAAAAAAGTTTTTTGTGAACTTTTGAAATTTTAACATTTTTGCAAATTAACTTCATTAAATTTACGAAATATTTCAGATTTCTTTAACTAAATGTATTGGTAATTTTTGTGAAAAAAATCACATTTTGAAATGTTTTGCAATTTTTTGAATTTTTTTGCTTCTTGTTTTTAAATTTCGCATATTTTTCTTATATATAATAAAACTTAGACATCACAAGTGCATTTTTATAAACTCGAATAACTCCTATTTTAAATAATTAATCACTAGGTTTTACTACACATGGTATTTAACACACTCAATAGTCATCATTGTGAAGATAAATTAGATTTTGTGGCTCTTTTATGACCTCAATCTAACTTAGTTGAGGCAAAATGCCTTCTGTGAAAGTAAAGGTTGCAGACCCCCATGTTACATGTTAAAGCAGCATCACTTCAAAACACCATATAAAAGACACGTAAGTGAGATGGCTGTGACTGGCTCATTGCTACAAACAGCCAGTCTGAGACACTCAATAGGGTGGCTGACAATAAGATGGCTTGTGTACTTGCATTTGTCTTGGATTTGACAATACAATTTATAGAATAAAATATCATCCTACAGTCGGGCCAATACAGAATATGCTTATTAATTGAGTGATAAGGAATGTTGCACACAGCATTTTTTCATTACATATGTTCTTGCCATTTCTGCTCTAAATGTCCCTTTTGTAGTTATTCAAAGGTTTATCTTATCAATTTTGTCTTAAAAGTACTGCTTTAAAATTATAGACTGGCTGACACACATTATGTATAATATAGTTTTATACTAATACCATGCAGTGGGATTTAACATCTATACAATTATAGTCATTTTTAGTTCTTAAAGTAGAGAGTCCAGTTAAAAAGATAAATGGTGAAAATTTGTAAATGTGCACATCCTGCCCCCCCCCTGCCCTGATTGAGCCACCCCAGTCTGAAAGTCTGGACACACCCCTGCACTGAGCCACACGGTAACGTTGTGATATGAAAGCTGACAGGCTTTCAGGTTTGATCTCCAAAAGCAAAGAGGAAAACTCTTCTGTTGATGTCTAAAGAATGAGAGGAAAGATAGACAAACTAAATACTCTGTCTCAAAGGGAGCAGAAAGGTGACTCCTATGAGCGCGAGACGGATTAATGATGACCCAATGTGAAATACACGCGAGTGCCAGAGCGCAGCATTCATCATTACAGTATCCACAAATTGATTAAGATGAAGGTTTAAGTATATATAAACCACACATAGTGACAAGGGGAGCTTCTGCTTCTAAATCATATAAATCTCGAAATAGCGTGGAACGGAAGTTTTCTCCTCAACTACATTATAGCGGGTCTGTAAACACTGGTAAATGATTCTAGGAATCACCGATTTGATTCCCTCAAGCAGCTTTTCCAGACATGGTCCTCGAGATGGGAGGTGATTCATTTTTCTATTATTTTCAAGATCTACCAGGGAAGCTTCAAAGATCGACCAGTGGATCGCGATCGACAGGTTGGTGACCTCTGATCTTAGGAGTTTAAACTACAGAAATTTGAAGTCATAAAAAGAAAAGAAGAACAAGAAGACAACAGAAAGCCTTGCTTGAAGACGGCAGCTTCTGGAACATTCGAGGGAAGCTAATAGCTGCATTTTGATAACTATTCTGTATGGTGAATATATAAATATGAAACAGTCTTCCCATGGCCTTGATCCTTCACGCATCATTCTTTGTGGACACTTGGATTCAGGGACATCCATGTCCATTGTCACGCACGCTGCTTCCTGAAACTTTAACAAGTCATTTTGATGTAATATGGAAGCGTTGCATTTAAATGTCAAAGGGCCCACTCAGAAGGATTAGGTCACAGTTGAGATATGGGAAGGATCTGGAGGTCAATCCAACTGGATCCAATTAGCTGCCTGTGACAGGACGCCATGACAAGCCAGACGCTGCAGCAACGTCTTATTCTCTGAGCCCGGATCCTCGCTTGCCGTGGGATGGAGGGATAGAAGACTTAGGGAATAATAGAAGAACAAACAAGTCACGACTCCAGGAGAACACCCACCAGATACTCATTAGAAGAGAATCTCTAGCCTCTTCCCTCCCTCTTCTCCCTCTGTATGCCTTAGCCTCCCACGCCGCCCCCTCCTCTGAGTGTGTTCATGTGTGTGTGAGTGTGTGTGTGTGTGTGGATGAGATGAGAGGAATCTTCTTTTTTCTGGGCCCTTGGACACTGACGCATTTTCCCCACTTTGCAGAATCTACAGTGAGCAGTATTGGCAGCACTTTTGATAGCATTCAATTAAAGTTTTTTGAATTCTGCCTGAGGTGAAAGCATTTTCTGTTCCAAAGGAGGCTATTTTGTTCATTGATTTTTTTTTTCCAAAGTGGTGTCAATTATTGGCTCAACCAAGAATCGTATTGAAACCTGGAAAACTACTAGTTTTCCTCACCTTCCATGCCCTCTTTAAACCTAAAAAAAACATACCTTCAGCGTAATCAAAAACTCACTAAATTTTGCAGAAAATTCCATCATGGTGAAAAGTTTATGATTTCAGTTTTTTTGTGCCAATACATACTCCACGGCGCCCCCTAGGTGAGAAAAACCAGCCCCTTCAGCTACTTTTAGCTACAGGCCAGATATTCTTTTTTTTTTAATGAGATACTTTCTCATAAAAACAGGATTTCCCATGACACTCTGCTGAATGACTCGTTGCTGCATGTCTGATGGTCTAGCCTTGATCACTTACAGCCACAAATTTCACTTCCTGTCAAATTGCAGTAGATGTAAAAGGACACTTGACAGCAAGTGATGAGGTTTTAGTGAAAAAAGCAACTCAGGATTGTGGTGATACCTTACAGACTGCTGCTGCTCAACCTTTGGGATGTTAGTGAGGTTAGAGTCTAGGGCCTGAAACCATTAGTCCTAACGTTCTGTTATGGAACAGTCCGTTTGGCTGCAGCGTTAGCCACATGTACGACCGAAGATAATCGACCAGTTAACTAATTACACCATGAAAGAGACACAGGTGCAGATTACGTCATAATTAAGGGGAACTTCCTGGAAAACCCCATCAAACAAACTCTAACTTTGCATGTCTACCACTCATAAACAGCAATAAACCTGGCGAGTGCTAACAGTGTGACTGAGAGAAGATCAAGAAAAGTTATTTTTAGCTGGGGAAATGGAGCAAGAATACACAAACAGCTGTTATCAGTGAGTCAATCAGGTGAACAAAGAGAAAAGTAAGTTTGGCGATCTTGAACAGAGTAATGCGTGTGGTGTTTCTGAGCACACAGTACAAAACCGTAAAAATGAAATCAGTAATATGAAAGCTGTTTTGCAAAACAAGTGCTGTGAATCAAACTTACAAAACTGACAGCAGAGAGTCTCCCTGGTTTATCTCCCTTACCTCATCTGTTCACTGAAAGAATGTGTGTCCTAAATCTAAATTTACTGTATGGCTACAAGCCTGTTTTTTTTAGATGGTTATGTTGTAAGAACAATAAAAAAAAAAATGTGTAAATGCAATTTGCCACTGTACTGTCATGACTAGATCTACAAAAAACAAGTTCTTGCGACCATAGTGAATTTTGAACAGGAAGTCTAGAAATTGGAGTTAAATGCTGTATTTTGAAAATGTATAGGTTAATAATTTGAACAAACTTATCACACTTTTTTTTTTTTTTTTTTAAATATACTTTTATTTTAGACAAAATAAAGTTTTTAGGTTTTTTAAAAAAAATTAATTAATTTATTAATTTATTTATTTTTAATTCAATGGGCCTTGCCACAATTTCTTGATTAAATAAAAACCTTAATAGCTCTTTTGTACAATGTTGTACCTGGACTAAAACGTGCACACATTTTCAGTGTCTCAGTGAGGACCCGCTTATCACCACTTGTGGCTTTAATTCACACTTGAAGTGTAAAAACGATCTTTGTTATTTGGGTCATTAATAAAGAAAACAGAGTGCGTGTTTAATAGCATCAACATCCAATCAGTCTCATCTCCACATTAATAAACTTTTATTTTATTGCACAGTGGCTTTTAAGAATACATCATCTTACATTTATACATATTAAACAGCTGCCTAATGAAGTGTTGTTCGCCCCAAATTGCACCTCGTAATCCACCACCCCCTCAAGACCTAAATGGTTCATTTCAAATGCATGAATTTAAACCTCAGAGAAAACCAAGGTGATCAAAATGCAATCTTTTCAATATGGCATGTTCATTATTGGGCTGAGAAAAAAAAAAAAAGCAGAAAACATTTTCAACAGATAAAAGTAATTACTCACAGAGAACACCGCTCCCAGGGACTAAACTCTTTTTAGTTGTCAAGACAGTAAACAAGCAGTGGAAGTGGGGCTGAGGGGATCAGTGCTCCTTTGAAGTGCTCCCTCCTTGTTTAAAATAAGCACAGTAGCTTGTCTATTCCCCTCCACGAGGCCGAGGAAAAGGAGCAGCAGCTCAGACAGGAAGCTCTGTGGCCTTGGCACCCCGTTTCAGGGACTCTGGACAACAGCCTTGAAGCAGGAAGCCCTGGCCGATGGACTAATCGCATTCAGGTCCCTGAACAAGTGCCTTCTAGGCCGAGCCCCGCACAGCTGTGTGCCCCTCTGAACCATCACCAGCTGGGCTGAACAGGCCATCCAGCTAAGGTTACACAAAGGGCACGACGACAGAGGAGCAGCAGGGATTGGAGATTAAAATCAAGGTTTTATGTGAAGACTGGTATTTTTCTCCATCTTAAACTTTAACAACAAATTTCCAAATAGCCAAAAAATCCTAATGAATGGAAAGTCATAGCTGGAGGTTTGCATGCCTCTAATAGTCAGGAACACAGTCAGTCACATTTACATTTCATTGTGCCTCCGTTTGTTATTTGAAGGCAAGGCCGTGCAAAATGAGACTACATCCCACTCCCTTTGAAACTCAAACCTCCCCCACATGTAAGGCTCTGTATACCAAGGGTCACATACAGTCTCAGCTAATAGGGATTTGCCATTGAGAGGGACTGCCAGCCATGGGCAGATTAGTCTTAAAGCAGAGCCACATCATTAGTGCGTGCACTCGAAAGGGGGCTTTGCTGCTGAGTGCTTATTTGTGACACGACTTCATTGGAAGGGAATTCTCGGCAAATTAGACCAAAATAAATAAATTAATAAATAAATACGCTGTTTTCAAATGAAGCAGCAGAAGCAGAAAAACTAAAGTCACCTTATGAGGAAATGATAGCAAAATAAAGTTTTCCTTTTGTTGACTGACACATTTTTAATTCATTTTCAAACACTATAGAGAAGTTGGCTGTCGTAACTATCCTCAGACATCTCGGTTTGAATTCACTTTCTCTGACAAGACCGTCAGCTCACTCAAAGAAATGGTCTTTGTTAAAAGGACTTGAATAAAAAAAGGAGTGAGAAAAACAAAGTTTTCAATATTCTTTCTTACAATGAAACAGACATGTAGCAGTGCCATAAACAGATCCATTATAAAAAGTTGTTTTTTAAAACAAATTTTTAACATTGAGTGGCAAGGCTGTTAGCTAAGCTGTTAATGTTTGCTTGTTGTGAATAACCACATAAACCCTCTTTTACCAAACCTGTGTTTGACTAACAACTGGTTGTGTGTCCATTTCCGTGCAAAGTTAATCTTGAACCAGTCTAGACATAGTCAGAAACAAGGCTTAAACCCTACACCAGCTCTGATTTCATTTTTTTTTTTTGATTTAAAGGTAAAAAGGGTTGATGGGTGAAAAGGTGGATGGGTGAGTGGATGGATAATGATGGATGGATGGAAGGACGTAAATAGATGAGAAGTAGATAAATGTAACATGATAGATAGATAGATAGATAGATAGATAGATAGATAGATAGATAGATAGATAGATAGATAGATAGATAGATAGATAGATAGATAGATAGATAGATAGATAGATAGATAGATCATAGTTAGATAGATCATAGTTAGATTGCTGAGAGATAAACAGGGAAATTAATACTTAACGGACAGATGGATGGATGGATGGATGGATGGATGGATGGATGGATGGATGGATGGATGGATCAGACATCAAGTGATACATATTGATAGATTGATGGCTGGATGGTGGATGGATGGATGAGTTGATTGGTTGAAGGAAGGACAGATAGATGAATCAGGCCTCAAATGATGGATGTTGGATGGATGGATGAATGAATGGATGGATGGATTGATGGATAAATGGATGGATAAGATATCATGTAATATATATTAAAAGACTAATAAATGGATGGCAGATGGTTGGATGAGTGATGGGTTGATTGATTGAGTGATGGATGGATGGATGGATGGATGGATGGATGGATGGATGGATGGATGGAACAGACATCAAGTGATAGAGATTGATAGATTCATGGATGGATGAATGGATGAGTTGGTGGGTTGTAGGATGGATGGATGGGCGGGTGGATGAATGGATGGTTGGATGGATGGGTTGATTGATAAATGGATGAATAAGACATCAAGTGATCAATGATGGATAGGCTTGTGTTGATGGATGATGGATGGGTGGATGGGTGGATAGTTGGATGGATTGATAGATAGATCAGTACATAAAGTGATGGATGATGATGATGATTTGCATCATTTTTCATTTTCATCCACCAACCAACCTACTTATCCATCCATTGACCTATAAATTCCCCAGTCCACAAGTTCATCCATTAATTCATCATCAAATCTACTCGGTGTTTGACTGGTTTGGATGGATAGATGGATGAACGGATGGATAAATGGATGGATGGATCTTGATTGATAGGTAAATGGATGGATAGGTAGATCACCGGATGGATGAATTAATTGATAGTTGGATAGATAATTTTTGTGTATAACTACCATCATTAACACAAAGGGAAGGATTTCAGTAAGGCACAGCAAACCACCACTCCTCTATATAGAGGTTTGTTTAAATCACTGGTACCACTCCTACAGATCAGCACACCAAGCAAGATGTGAAACCAGAGAAGAGTCTGTACCTGAAACCAATCCAGCTCCTTAATAACTCGTCTAATGAGACTCACTGCAGAACAGCAGACAGAACCTGTGATACTTACAGAGAGAATGAGAGGGTAAGCTCTGGGAATCTGAAGTCAGTTATATCCCGCTTAGCTACCACTGACAGCAGAGCTCCTCCACAGAACAAGTCTCAGGCTTGTTATGCTAATTGCAGCTTCTATATAACCAAGATGTGCAGTCAGAGTCGGAGCAGATTTAAATCTCCATTGTGCTCCTTGTCACAGTTATTGAATTACAGATCTCAGAACGGGAATCTGACTTTTAGGCTCAGATTACAGCTAGGCATCAAAACATTCTGCCTTTTTGTGACTAAACTAATGTTCTGTTTGCTGTAGCTCCTGTTTTCTCCCTTCAGCACATCTGAAGAATCTAACATGGATTTGACTCAGCAGCGGTAAAAAAAAAAAAGAAATAGTGTGGATGCAGAAAATTGTGTCCATCAGGAATGACTGAGGATCGGCGAGACTGCCGAAGAGGAGATTGGAACAGTGTTCTCATCATCCCTGAGCCACTGGGTCATGGTTTAAACACTAATCCTGAAGGATGAGTGAGGTGGAAACATCCAACACAGCATGCTCTGAAGATTGCACTTCCCCTGTCTGATCCTATGCTCACAGAAAAAAAAAGGACTCCTGGTTTGGAAAAGGGCATCTGCAGCTGTCGGGTACAACGCTCTGCCATTCTCAGCGGGGGGACGAGTTTATCCAACTGCCCTGACCAACATGTGACAGAGGTCGTAGGTGAGTGTTGGTCAAAGCTTTTACTGGCTTTGACATGGAGTAATGACCCAAAACAGATTTCCTGCACAGTGTTCCATCTTAGCAATCAATAACACACTTGTAGACCAACCATGGCTGTAGGTTTGACATTCAGTGTACACCAAGAAATCAAACCCAACAGGTGTACCTGTCAAAGGAAGTGAAAAGGCATTACAACAACTACAGCTTCCTCTGCCTGCCCAGAGGCTTCACTGCCACTTTAATTATTGTTGTACTGTAACAGAGATAATTCAATGAAATTACTGCGCCGCTGTGGAACATTCTCAGGGTTTCCACCAGGGCTTGACATTAACACCCACCAACCCGCCAAATGTGGGTGGATTTCAGCTGTGGTGGAACACACAGCCACTTTGGTAGGTTGAACTATTTAACTGTAGTTTTCTGAAATGGCATCTGAAATACTAAACCCATTTCAATATGAGACTAAGACACTACAACTCCCATGAGCACTACTGGCACACAGTATTTGTCCATTGGTCCATTTCTGTTGCTGACGTAACTGCTGTCAGGCACTCAAACGTCATCTCCATTCTCTGTCTTGGACAGCCTGACAGCTTCCGGTGTTTAGAATAGAATAGAATAGAGTAGAATAGAATAGAATAGAATAGAATAGAATAGATGTTGACAGCTTGTCCTGTATGCTGTCTGCTCATAGCAGGTGAAGTTCTTCCACTGTGTCGTTGGTGTCCAGTTTTAGCTTCGTTAGCCATGTCTGTGAATAGCATGATGCTACTCTGCCTTCTGGTATTTCCTTTGTTGCTGGATTAGCACGGCTAGCTTGTCCATCTTATTGGAGATAGATCTTACATTCCTGATAACGATGGATGGAAGGACAGGTCCATGTCGTCACTTCTTAGCTCACACCTGAAAACCAGCACGTCCCTATCTCCTTCTCCTCACCTTGTGGGGAAACATCGGGCCTTGCACCAGTTAGCATTGACATGCTACAGGCTGCTAACAGCTGATTTCACACCCTGTTGGTTGTGGCTGCCTGTTGCAGTAGCTCTGTCTTCCATCTGTTATTGTTGTATTTTTTTCGTCTCTTTATCATCATTTTTGCATTTGGAGTGGGTCATTACTTTGTATGGTTCATCCATTGGTCATGGACACCAAACTTTTTGTGTCTTCAGTGATATTTTTACTGTTTTAGCTCTTGTGTTTGTCTGGAGATCTTACACGTAACCATGGCTGCATTGTTTACATGTGAAATCAGCTGTTAGCAGTCTGTAGCGTGTCAACGCTAACTGGTGCAAGGCCTGATGTTTCCCACAAAGTGAGGAGAAGGACGTAAAGATGACGTGCTGGTTCACAGGTGTGAGCTAAGAAGCGACGATATCGACCTGTCCTTCAATCCATTGTTCTTGGGAATGTAAGCTCTATCTCCAGTAAGATGGACAAGCCGTGCTAACCCAGCAACAGAGGGAATACCAGAAGGCGGAGTAGCATCACGCAATTCACAGACATGGCTGATAGGGCTAAGACCAGATACAAACACCAGGTCCCCTGCACTTTCTATACACTTTCTTACTTTTGTTTTCTTGATTGCTGCTTTGACCCCCAAATTTTCCCTCAGGGATCTACAAAGTATTTTATATTTTATTCTAATCAGTTCTATTCTATTAGAAGACTGCACATTTTCACATCGAAGGAGCACAACCTTCCACACAAACATCTTAAAACTGAATACCTGATAATGACTTGTAGCTTTAAACGTTTCTGTAGTCTTGATTTGAGTGTGCTCAGGGGTCATTTACATTTAAAAAGCTTTTAAATCTAGTTCAAGTAAACTTTGGCATTTAATCAGCGGCTTTAATCATATTAAACATAATTAACCAACAACAAAATTGTGGCAAGTGAGCAAAGAAGTTAATGTCAAGCCCTGGTTTCCAGCTTGTCTTCCTGGGCAACATAAAAAAAACACAGTTCTGTTTGATTGAAGAAAAAGTGAAAACATCTTGTTGTTGGGCAAGTTTTTACTTACTCATCAAAGTCGAATTATCACTGGAGCGAGTTGTACTTAAAGGTTCAATTACAGAGCGAGCGCTGTCTTTGTGTTTAATTGCAGAGGAATCAATTAGGGTCAATTCCCCTGCTCTTAAAAGAAACAGATCCCTGATAAAAATGCGACCAATCAGGGATTCAGTTACTGGAGTATCGAGCTGACATTCGCCATTAAACCTCACAGCGTGGATGGACTCTGAAAGAAAATTTAGTCCATGTTAGGAAAACCTCAGCGAGGCAATTATGGAAGCAAACCACGCAGCAAAACAAACTCGATATCTTCTTCTCAAAGTGATGAAATAAACAGATGTGTGCAAAGCATACTGGGAATTCAGTCTGAATGTAAACATGAAGAACAGAATCTCAACCTGTAGAAGTAATGTTGAAATAAACACCCTTCATTGCACTTTGACTTGTTATTTTGTGATTAAAAGTGCCACACTCATGCATCTGTCGGGACTGAAGATTAGGAGTGTGTTTGGCTCTTGGAGTGTGTCCCTGCAGCAGCTCAGATCTAAACGTATACAGCAGAAAAAAGAGAGTGTACGACTGGAACTGATCTTTACTGCTCTGCTGCTCCTTTGAGAAAAAAAACAAAAAGAGCCACTTACATCACACAGCTGTGGGCACAACATCCCTGATGCATTGTGGGAGATATTCCCAGCCCTGCCGCACCTTAGACCTGTGAGAAAAGCCGTGAGTCACTTACTGCAAGGCGCTGCCATCGTCGTCTCCCTGGAGGACCAATTATTCTGTATGTTTGGCCCAAAGTCTCACCATTAAACACATAGAATGTTTGAATAAAATATCAGGTGAAGCAGAGAGCGCGGGTTACGCTGCTGATGGCCTCATGGTTGCATCAGCCCGCGGGCCAGACTGCTTGTGCAAGCACGGTATTTGTTGTGAGGGTCGGAAATTTTTGAGAGGATTATAAATGGACGGAGGACTGATACTTGAAAGGAGACGGCTGGGGATGGTTTTGTAAACAAGTATTTTGGAGAGATTTCAAGCAATGCACTTTTATCTATCTCAATGCATTCAGGCACATAGAGGAGCCAAAATAATAACTGTGCTGTTCGGAAAATTAAGCAAACTTTATTTCCTTTAAATGTGCTTCAAAACGTCCAACAGAATAAAAGTAAGAGACTTTACCCTTGTTGGGATAAATCCTTCCTCATTCTGTAAATGTAGTCCACCTCGAATGGACACACAGCAAACAGACTCTAATTCCCATCAGCGCAGGTGTATATTGGCTGGAGGTGAAATGCCACAGCAATCCTCTGAGAGTCAGAGCTGTCTGGCCCTTGGCAACATCACAGCCTTGAAGGTCAGCTCCTCAAAGGCAACTGATACCCCTGACCGCAGCTCTTTTCACTCGTCATCCATTTTGGCAAATGGCAAGAGTGGGCTGATCAATCAAGTGCCGTCAAAAGGCCAAATAGAAAAAAAAGAAGAAGAAGAAGAAGGTGAAGAAGAAGAAGGCCAAACAGCAGCCCTGATCCTTTGTATCGACTGCTTGTATTACTGAGGATCACCCTCCAAGCCCTCCACATGATTCGGCCATAACTCCTGCACGGTCTTAAGATGATAAGGGCTAACTTCACAAATCCAACAGTGTCAATCTGTGCTCTGTTCTCCTGTTTGGATACAATAACAGATCTGTTTCCTGTATCAACTGCAGAAAAAAAAAATAGTTAAAGATGTGGAACTGGTTTGTTTTTTTTGTTTTATTTGCCTAAATCTAATAAGATCCCTTCCAACATACATTGAAAATAGGATGTTAAACCTGTTTTTTCTCCCTCATGGTCACAAACTTGCATTTAACAAAATCAGCAGTGCAGAATTCAGTTGAAAGACCTTGTGGCTTCATCGCAAAGGATGGCAAAGTTAGTGGGTGAGTCCTGGTGAATTGGTTGCATCATGTTGATCCGTGTTTCACAATGGGGCTCACCTTGTCAGAACGCCCTAGTGTCATAAAATCAGGAGGCCTATTACTCAGGGAAAAAAAAAACAAAACAAAACAAAACAGATGGCCTGTTAGTCAGAAGACCTGTTATTCAGGAAATTAGTTTAGATGTAAGAATATCATCTAAATCTAGGGGCAACTGAATTCTGTCAAAAGTACTGGGTACCGATTCATGAAAAATCAAAAGGTACCATGTTTAGGTACCTAAACGCATCTTTGTGACTGTCAGTGGGTGGAAGAGTGGGCGATTTTCCATGCTGGACATGAACACAGCATTAAAAGGTTAACCTTTATTTAAACAGGAATAATCCCATTGAGATGCAAGATCTCTTTTACAAGGGAGTCCTGGCTGTGACAGCACTATAAGAAAGTTTTCCACAGATGACAAGACAGAGACAATAGACAGAAATAAATCAACAGTACAACAAGTTCATAAATGAGCAGGGTTCATCAGTAAAACAGGTGCATGGGCTCATCAGTTGATCCTAGCTAACATGTTTGTCCAGTTTCAGATGGCCTTGTAGCTCAGATCAAGATAAAGAAGCAAAAACACCAAAAGCTCTCTCTGCATCTATTCAACAAAAAGCTTGCAGGTTGGCAAAAAAAAAAAAAAATTTAGACAGCACAACAAAATCTTTAAATTTTAAGAAACACAATCACATAGTTGTTGCCAGAAATCCTTCACATCTGGTTAAAACAGAACTCCTTCTGTCCGTCATCTTCGGCGTCCACTCACAATAGATCTCAGGATACGTGAGGCTACGAAGGATTCAAGGAATCTGCCCTTTGTGGCACTCGAAAAGGAGGCCGCATTTGGAGGAGCCTTTGAAATGGAAGAGCCTTCAACGCACCGCTGTGACGTAATCGGTCTTCAAATTCAGCCTTTGTAGGTTGCAACCCCTGAACTGGGACACAGCTATAGACACACGGGGTGGTGTGGCTACACACCACAGTGGCGAACCGGGCGCACAGTGCCAATAGGGGCATGGAGGAAAAACAACCTCCGGCCACACTAATATCAGACAATCTGGCCTTTGCTGGCTTTGACCATAAAGGGACAAAAATCAGGACCATCATCCTGTAGTGTGGACCCACCTTAAGCTGTTTACATGCGTCTTAATAGTCCTATCACATTGTCTGATGTCTTAAGCATCATGTAAATGTACTGACTGAACACACTTCATACATAGTTTCTGCAAACACAAAAAATGAGGCGCAATGAAATGAAAGAAACCAGAGTCAACAACAACCAAATCCTAAAAAGCATAAAGGTGATGAAAGCCTGCATGATGCAAAATCTGTTCCCACATTTAAAATGCAAATTTCAAATTCACACAAGCCATCAAACATGCTGAGATAACAGCTGTATGACATCTGTTAGTTTGATGTCATTCCACTGAGTCAGTGTTCCTGTCATGGGCCAAATGATTCATCAATACCAACAAAATGCTGGACAGAAGACAAAAATGTGGATGAGTGTTTTTTGTATTTTTCAGACTCCAAAGAACTCAAGAGTGAAAAACACTCATGACAAAACAAATACATATTTACAGCGCAGATAAACAGATTAAATGCTTGATTTCAGAGTGATATCACTCCTCTGTTACCCCAAGAACTAGTTTTCTTTCTTTGCTGGCTTAAGTATAACTTCTGTGTCCCTGAAAGAAGCTGTCATCAGAAATTACAATGGATTGCCAGCGACTTGTCAGCAGGAGAGGCAATTTCATCATAATCTGCAATATGAATGCAGGCTGTGCTGAAGATAAATGCATGCAGGATTTATGCAGCAGATAACACTGTACTAAGACATTTTGGAAATCTTCAAGATCAAACGTTGTGCTAACTCTTCAGAGTGTCAGTCCTCCCCGGATCCTTCAGCCGTGTCGTGTAAGAGCCGTGTGATCAATACAGTCAAAAATTCTCCTTGAAACGGAGAATTCTGTTTTAGTGAATACTGTAGATGTTTCACAAAATTACATCATGGATCAGAATATATACACAGAGAAACACGTCGAATTCCTTCAGTAAACCACCACATTCATTGTGAAGGCTTTTAATGCAGCTCGTGCATTTTCCAATTACACTCCGGTGTCAGGCAGCTGAACGGTAAAGGCATAGTTAGCAGTCATACGTTCTGTTTCTGGAAGGTTTAATGAAGCCATGAATCAACACAGGACTTCATTATTTCTCTGCCTACAGTAAATCCACAGACACTGGCACAGGTTAAATTATTGAAGCTCAGATGATTTTAGAAATGATTTTATTCGATCACAATCCCTGGAAGGGCTGAGTTGATATTTGATGTTCATTAAACAGAACAAACATGACAGAAATATTTATATACTCTGGCTGTGTCAGAAATCTTAAACTGTAATATCAATGCAGAGGACAGCGTCTGGATGTACCGTATGCAATTTGATGAAAACAAGAATTAGTGATACCTGACTACCCAAAATGCATTGTGGTTTTTCAGACTTATACAATAGCTGGGGTTAAGAGGTTAGCAATAAACAGCCTACAATTGCAGATAACACTTTATTAGGCACACAGGTCCAACTGTTAGTTAACGCAATTTTGTAATCAGCCAATCACATGGCAGCAACCCAATGCATTTAGGCATGTAGACATGGTCAAGACGATCTGCTGCAGTTCAAACCAATATCAGAATGGGGAAGAAAGGTGATTTAAGGGACTTTGAACGTGGCATGGTTGTTGGTCTGAGTGTTTCAGAAACTGCTGATCTACTGGGATTTTAACCCACAACCATCTCTAGGGTTTACAGAGAATGGTCCCAAAAAGAGAAAATATCCAGTGAGCAGCAGTTCTGTGGGACAAAATGCCTTGTTGATGCCAGAGGTCAGAGGAGAATGGACAGACTGGTTGGAGCTGATAGAAAGGCAACAGTAACTCAAATAACCACTGGTTACAACCGAGGTCTGCAGAAGAGCATCTCTGAACACAACACGTCCAACCTTGAGGCAGATGGGCTACAGCAGCAGAAGACCACACCGGGTGACCCTCCTGTCAGCTAAGAACAGGAAACTGAGGCTACAATTCACACAGCAACACCAAAACTGGACAATAGAAGATTGGAAAAACGTTGCCTGGTCTGATGAGTCTGGATTTCTGCTCCACATTCAGATGGTAGGGTCAGAATTTGGAGTCAACAACATGAAAGCATGGATCCATCCTGCCTTGTATCAACGGTTCAGGCTGCTGCTGCTGGTGTAATGGTGTGGGGGATATTTTCTTGGCTCACTTTGGGCCCCTTAGTACCAACTGAGCCTGGTTTAAAGTCCACAGCCTACCTGAGTATTGTTGCTGACCATGTCCATCCCTTTATGAGCACAGTGTACCCATCTTCTGATGGCTACTTCCAGCAGGATAACGCTCCATGTCATAAAGCTGGAATCATCTCAGACTGGTTTCTTCAACATGACAATGAGTTCCCTGTACTCAAATGTCCTCCACAGTCCCCAGATCTCAATCCAATAGAGCACCTTTGGGATGTGGTGGAACGGGAGATTCTCATCATGGATGTTCAGCCGACAAATCTGGAGCAACTGTGTGATGCTATCATGTCAATATGGACCAAACTCTCTGAGGAATGTTTCCAGGACCTTGTTGAATCTTTGCCACCAAGGATTAAGGCAGTTCTGAAGGCTAAAGAGGACTAATAGGGGTATAAAAAAGGGCTTATTGCAGAATAACTTGAGACCAGAGATTGTATGAAAAATGGATGCAGTCTCTGTGATGTAATCCATCTACTTCTAATACGTAGTTCTGAAGGAAATTGTGGGTGGGAGCCATACAGGAAACGAGGCTGACTTTGAGCCTCCAAACTGTCAAATAAAGAAGGATTATCAGTCTGTGTCATCATGAAGATGCATCTATTAATGTTAAAGCTGTAAAGTGTATGGAAGAGTTTTAAGAGGCAAATGAGTAAGATCTCCTTCTTTAGCCATCAGAATTAATAACTCTAATCTGTGTGAAATTGGACACATTAGCTCAAAGGTATCAGATATAAAGCTTCCAGCCTAAAGTGCTTTTGATTAATCATAAAATGGCCCAGGCTTCTGATGTGCCTTTGTATTCAACGTATAATGAGTATAAAAATAGTGTAATAGGAGCTTTTATGCATGATTAAGTCTTTAGAAATGGATTTTGTGTATAATAGCTGTGATTTGGGTTCATGTGAGTGCACAGCATAAAAGGTAAGGAACCAATCATTGATGCAAGACAAGGTGAAGGATAATAAGAGACAGGCTGAAGAGCAGGAGGAACCGTCTGGTATTCATCTCCGGGCGCTGAGACGAGCCGGCTGACAGTGCCGACATTCGATCCCCAGTGCACCTGATAGGGCAGCAACCAGCGAGGAGAGAGTTGAGTGAGCTTGAACTGTATCGAGCATGGAGCGAGCGCAGTTTTGGAGGAGTGGGTGGGAAACAGGAGACAAGAAGGTAGAAATTGATTGTCCGTTTGCTGAGACGAGGACCGGGGGCTCGAAGCTTTGCAAATGCCAAGAAATCTCAAGATGCATTGGCTGGAGTATCCGTGCGTTTGATGGAGGAAAATGGCGTGTCTGTGATTACAGGACTTTGGATTGTAGCAGGAAAGGTTCTTCATTACCCAGATTGCCCGTGGTTACCCAACAGTTAGATCGATGCTGCAACACAGCCTCATTCACAGGAAATATCCCCTTTTTTTTTTTTAGAAAAAAACCCAACAACTCCAGCCTGTTTCTAAGGAATTAACAGCATCATAAATAATGCAGAGCCCTCTGACTTTCTCTAAATGAGCCAAACTGAATCCTCACTGAGCTCACATCTAATTATGTGTGTTACCAAACATGATAAGCCGCCGGCCTTTTTGGGAAATGCTCATTTTAATGTGACGACGAGAGCAGACCAACATGTCCTTGTGGTGCTGTAGTGCAGCAGCAGCTTCCTTTTCGGCATCATGCATATTATATACATTGCTCATATGTTCCCATCAATACATGCATGCATGATAACACATTTAGGCATTTCTTGTACTGTACATGTCTGGATACAACGCTTAATATTTCATGCATGCCTCAAGTTGCCCAAAGAGACTTGAAGCCTAAACCACAGGATGCTCTTTGCAGGAAACCTCATCCTGGGACATACTGGCTCCATAAGGGCCAGATAAGGGCCTGTGTCCACTGACCAAAGTAGCAGCACTAAGAAGCTCAATTTCCTGTCAAGCTTGTTTTCAATTATGCAAAATATCTTTATGTAGAAATTCTACGCTGAAATGGAAAAAGAAAGCACTGTCTCTCGTTGGCTGCAGGACAAAGGAAAACGTTCTCAAAGTCAGACGAACTGTGAGGAAAAGGCTGAGAGAATATCACCCACTGCAGGAGCTGCATCAGGATGAGGCCTGTTTCAGGGCTTATCTCAGACTCAACAGGCGCCAATTTGAGATCATTTTAGGAGAGAGTGGCCCATCCAACGCAGACTGATTTTAGCGAGGCCATCAGCCCGGCTGGAAGGCTATGCTTTTACCTGAGGTGTGTGTGTCTATGTCTGTGTGTGTGCATGTGTGAAGTTACTCCTTTGATTTTATCTGACCTTTATTTCTCCTCTACAGTCTAAACCTTGTTACAAATTTAAAAGCTACAACTCCATGGACATATTGACTCATTTTCCCTCATCAGCTCACAATGAAAAAAAATACAAAAGACACAAGCAGGAAGTAAAACAAAATCAAATCCACAGTTTTTTTCCCCAGTTAACTTTTTAAGCTCACCTGTTAATTTTACATCCATCACATTTACTGTTTAAAAACATATTTTAGGTATTAATACTATGGTTCATTTTCATCATCATCATCATCACTTCAAAAACACCCCAAAAGATAATCAAATCAAATTAAATCAAACTTTATTTATAAAGCACTTTTCATACAATTTAAAATGCAATTCAAAGTGCTTCACAAGATACAATAAAATAACAAAACAACAACAACAACAACAACAAAAAAAAAAAAAACACAAGAACCACTCTTCTGATTTTGTTGTTAACACAGATGAAAAGTCAGGAAATTTCACCCCTCCTCTAATGCAGTTTGTCAACCAATATGGGGGTTTTAACCACCAAAAGACATATTTTTTTAAGTAATATCATGACTTTAATGGATTGTAAATTGCTCCCAGGTTTGTGAAAAAGCAGTGAGTGGACAGAAGAGATCAGCAATTGTGGAATACCAGGATTTAAACATGTTAATAAATCAGAAATCCTCCCAAACCAAAAAAAGCACACAGACTGCTGAGTCTGAGACCTGGTTCATAACAAATGAACCAGAAAACTACGTCCAGAGAACTGCACCAAACCAGAATGTCAATGGTTTTGTATTTCAGGGTTAAAGAAGAGTCTTTTCTAGGGACTGGTAATGAAAGGAAGGCCGGATCTGTGCAATCTCCTGGTACAGAACAAATAAATAAAGCCTCGTCAATCACCTCCAAGCTGACGTGTTATAAAATGCCTCATTAATGGCTTAATGAATCACAATATAAAAGGTGTTGCCATCTCTCCTGCCGCCCCGCTATAGCTGTGTCACTTTTATTGATCTGGCTGCTACGTGTAGATATATAGTCGCAATCTAATTGCGCTCAGTGGAGGTTTTTATGGGCTCTTTCTGGGAAGGACATTTATAGTGCGCTCACCTCTAGTCATGTGATTGTCATCTGGTTTCCTGGGACAACACTTGAATGTGTCTCTGGAATAATCGCAGGTTGGGAGAAAGGCCGGAAATCAAAGAAGAAGAAGAAGGAGTACTGTATATTTTATCAATAAATCCATGGTGCTGCGGGAAGCGACGGAGATTACGGCTCTGGAGATGGAATACAGATGAGACAATTTATGAGTTTGTTCTGATGGCTGCAGACAAAAATCACCATTATTATGAGCACGGTATAAATTCTCAGATGCTGAAATGGCTAATTCACTTTTTCTTCCCTCTATTTGAGTTCACCTCATGTGAATGTGCTGCAAGGTATGAAGATCAATATTTCATCCCCAGGGGAGGAAAATACCAAGAAAATTGATGCTACATCAACTATACGTGGAACCGTCTTCTAGGGCAAACAGCTGGGGTAAAATACAAACCCCCAGGTGTTTACCCTCCCAAGGTTATCCATAGAATAACAGGGAAGTGTCAACAAAGCCACAAAGGACACATCACTGGCTTAAAGGCTGGCTTCTTTCTTCCAACCATTCCTCTCCTGTCATTCAGCTTCAACACGGAAAGTTTCTTAAATAATGTTACAAGACAAGCCACTTAAATAACTCAGTAATCAGAGCTCACCTCGGCTTTTGCAGCATAGTAAAAGTACAATAATGTCGTCTTATCTTGATTGCACTTAAGGTGAAATGACGGGCTAATTACGTGTTAAAGTGCTTGAAGTTATGCGCGCTATTTTTAGACTCACCATGCTCCGAAGAGTCAAATACAGAGTTAATATCAGTTTCTCTGAAGTGGCTCATAAAATGTAATGAATGTTCAGCCATTTTTATAGTTTTGTAATTAGACCAGAGAGATTCTCTTTTATGCATCAAGTTTAAAAGGTTCATGTGACACAGCCATTCATGCATCGTTTCCACAAGTATGATGGATTAGAGGTTTTTGGACCAAACAGATCTGGGGACTGTACACAAAGGTGTTCTCAGAGAGCTGCACAACCAGAGTTGGGAATAAAGGTGTTATAATCAACTAAGAGAAGAGCTGTAACATTTTTTAAATTACATTTCAAAAGCAAACAAAGACTTGCACAAGTGTCCTTGAAAGAAATCCAAGAACATACTGAACAAAATATCTCAAAAACATAAAAACCACAAGGAATGACAAACAAGAGGACGTGGGCGACGACTTTTTGAACCAACAAAGAGGATAAAAAAAAGGGTAATTAAACATGCACAGGGTACTCAAACACAGGGGTGACGAATGAGGAGCAACCAAGACAAGACTTGACACACGGGGAGAAGACTTTAGAATAAAACAGGAAACACTACTTACAGAAACACAGCGTAGACACAGAGTAACAGCAAAGGAGTGTGATGGCTCACAAAATAGAAACTCTAACTGAAGAGCACAGTGAAACTGCTGATGATCAAGCAAAAAAAACAAAAACAAGAAGTGTTTTGGTCTAGTTATGGTCCGGCTACAAAGTTTGGTGCAACTGGATAAAAAGACTTTTGGTTTTGGCAAGTTAAAAGGTAATGGCAATGATAAAGGTGTGATAAGATAAAAGCATGTTGAATAGTCTCTTTGTCTTTGAAAGCTGAAGTATATTGAGTATTGGAAGAATCTGATATTTTTTCTTGAACAGACCTTTTCCTCTCCATTCAGTGTTGCGCACCAAACAGTTCTTGGATTTCTTTCTTTTCAACCAGCTTCTCTTTGGTTGTGTGCAGGCACTGAACACATGGCACCTCATTTTACACTCTTCCCTTTCTGCACCTTGACCTCACTACATCTCACTCGTTGCAAGGCGCTTAACAGGTTTCTGTATCATTTGATACCAACAACATCGATCCAGCAAAGTTTTTGTTAGGGTTACCACAGAGGTCAGGAAGACGTTATTTCACCACCCACTGGTTCAACTACTGATCCAAATAGACAGGAACACACATGCACAAACACGTACACACATGTTGCTTTGGATGCAAAGTTACACAGTTGAGTTGAAAACTAGTGGAGTTCACATTTATACTCATGAAAAGTTAAAAAACTTTTAAAACCTGAAGCATGCCAGGTTAGAGGAGAAAAATCATAGATGCGAAAAGAACTCATATTTTTTTCTTCTGTGTGAAAACGACACAAAGAACAGCCGTGAAAAAAAATATTGACGTCAGCAGACTCTCAAAAAGCGTGGACCTTTTGACTCCAGGCCTCCAGATCAATCGATTTCTTATTTCTATAGCAGCAAATTCAGACTTTGATAATGATCCATCTTTCCATTCAGTGGTCCATTTTCACCATCTATCTGGGGTCAGGTCATCGGGGCTGCAGTATAAGCAAGTCAACCAAGAAACAATTCCCAGTTCCTCCTCGGGGACATCAAGGCTGTTGGTCTGGCCAGGGGTCTCCTCCCAGTTGGATGGGCCTGAGAGACCTCCAGAGGGAGGTGTAAAGGAGGAGTCCTTATCCCCTCCAAGAATCACCACCATGTTGTGGTGGAGGGGTTTATGTGGCCCTGTGAACCTGGGAGCTATGGTGTCTGGGGCATTAACCCCTGTGAGGGTCTCTCAAGGCCAACTGGTCCCAAGGGAGGGTCCAGACCAACAGTGATTCATAACAGACTACATAAAAGGCAGAAAGACAGCCTCTAAATGAAAAGTTTTCTGTGTTAGAAAAATTGTGCATGTGATATCTTAGTTTTTTATTTAAAATAAATTTGCAAATATTTATTCTAAAAGAAATTTTGTAAAATCAGGAATTTCATAAATTTGCACAAATTGAGGAAATTTCAATGAGTTGCAAAATTTTTCAAAAAATTAAAAATTTGCAAAATTTGAAAAAAATCCCCCAAAAAATATAATTAAAAACATCCCAAATTGTATACATTTGCAAAATAAAAATATGAATTTGTAACATTTTAAAATATGGAATTTGAATGATTTGCAAAAAATTGCAGAAAGTCAAAAAAATTGAAATTGCAAAATTTTTAAGACATCGCAAAATCTTAAAATTATTCTTTTTTCCCAAATTTGAAGAACAGTTTCAAATTTGTTATTCAAAAAGATTGCAAAAAAAAAATAAAAATAAATGCAAAAATAAATAAATAAGTCAAAAAAATAATAAAAACTGTGTTTTTAACACATGATTTAATTTATTGATAATGTCTTTTATCATCAATACCCTCTTTGAGAAAAATAAAAATTCTTTACTTTAATAATATATATTTTTAAAGCTAAAAGGAGCCACTGCAAAAGGGTCAAAGAGCCACATGAGGCTCCAGACCTGCAGGTTGAAGACCCTTGAGCATGAGGGTTGGGTGCTGAGAATGCTGGACAGCAGTCAAGGTATTAGACCTCACCCTTCAGACTCCCTGCAGAACAGAAATTTGTAATGAGGTTATTGCAAATGCTCACTTTGCCACCTTAATGAAACTGGGATACAATGTTCAACCCTGAATGCAATCCCATAAGCCTTTGGCGTCTGCTCCTTGGTGTTGAATCCCCAACTCTTGATCTATCTTGCTTGTCAAGTCCTTTTATGGACTCTAAACAAGATCAATTCACTGAAAGGGAAGCTTTGGCTAGAAGAGAAGTCCTTTGCCTCCTGTATCAAGAGTTGCTGGATGCACTGAGAGCCTTAAACAGGTCAACCATCCCTCCCAGAGGCTGCTTGATGCTGCTGATAAAGATCTTTATCCATCAAATAATCTTAATGTTGATGTATTAATCTAAAGTTATGTTTTATTTATTCAGCAGCTCATTCTCAGAGCATACCTGATACAACTGTGTGTACTTTAAGAAGAAAACACATCAGTGAGTCATTCAATTATTTGGCCTCGTGCAGGAAATGTTTCAGGAATCATACCATAAAAAGACTTTCCTCCAGTGCTGTACGTTGACTGGAGGTAGGAGGATATACAGTAGACTTTAAATAGATCAGGATATCATACCCTCTTTCAAGCATCCTCTCCCCATCTCTGCCCGTCTCTGGATCCTCCAGGGATGAGTAGGAGGAAGCCTCTGCCCTACGCTGAGCCGATACGTAATGTACTCTTGTAAATGTTGTTCCATCATTTCATAACATGTTGTGAAAACGGAAGATGATGGATGTGTGCAGGCTTACGCGTGGAAACACTGTGAGAGGTTCGTTCTGTTCTTTGGCACCAGAGGAAAACAAGGTCAGGGATAATTTTAGCTTTGTGTAGCATCTCTTTGAAATGTTTCTTTGGGATTAGGAAGTTAATGATGCCCCTGATGAGAATCTGCCAACTTCCTTACAAAATCAGACACTTGCTGCTTTAGTAGGGACTCTGTAAATTTCTTAACCCAGATCTATGAGAGTTGTCGCAGTTGTGTGTAACTAAAGATAATGTGGATGCTGAAAACAACAACCAAAACAAATAAGCACCGGCGCAGTGCCCTGCACCCAGAAGAACGTGTGACACCTGAGAAATGGCTACTCTGTTTTGGCACTGACTGTGGAGCAGTGCATAAGGACGACACAGATGATTGAACTGTTGACTGACTGATGGAGCTGCCAGACGCTGGTGTCAACAGTGTGTACTTGAGGAAAATTATTTAGTTCAGAGAGAGGACAGTTTGTTTGGGTCCTTCAAATGTACATGAGCACTATTTGTCTTGATTCAGCTCTCAGATGGTCGTGTTTATTTATTTTTTTTAGAAAGAGAAGTGTAATAAAGTGAAAGGCTGGAAAGTTGTTCAGGACGTGTTTCTGTCTTTGACCTGATGACATTGTAGGCTGTGTTCTCATATGGGGAACAAGTGCAAAAGGTAACAGATGAACATTTTGACATTCATTTATTGCTTGAACATTTTTATTTATTTTATCACTGACTCTATAGAATATTTATAAAATATATATTACCAAAGACTGCTTTTTGTTCACACTGCAATTAAAAGTGACTCGAATTCAGATTTTGGACTCAAATGGAAACGAATATGTCCCCAGGTTTTTGGGGGCTTGTTTTCTTCAGTAAAGCTGCTTATTCAGGCTTGTTTTGCTGCCTGTAAGATCCCCGCCTGTTTCTGTCCCTGCTCTCCACAACAAAAAACCATAGACTGTATAAAACATGGACGTAGTCTCGCCGACGTCACCCGTCTGTTTCTGAAACTGAAAATGAAGCAGATCGGCTATAGCGGCCATATTGGTTGTAACACGGGCTTTGCATACAGCCGTAGGGCGCCTGCCGTCACGTGACCCTCAGCTGTGCCTCTTATTGGGGGAGCTTGCAATCTTAATATCCTCTGAACGGCCGCGTTAGAAAAAAACTCACCCCTCGTACAGTGGGTGCGGGTAGTAAAATTAGCGTTTTTTGAACCAGGCTGTAAATAGGTTAATGTGTGCTTTGAAAATGGCTTTTTTTTGGCTTGGTGTGTCTGTGACTTTCTGTACTCCCACAGCCAGCCTCAAGCTAACACACGAGAAACAGCAGATTTTAGCACTTCAGCATTGTCTTATATTCTCAGACCGGAGGTTGCTACTTGCAAAAAACACAAATGCGCAATTAAGTTTCTCTTTCATTTTCCCCCGTGCACTCCTTTCTCTGCCCCTCCCAACTCCATCTCTGCTTTCTTTAATGTCTGTGTACATTAAGCGTTAACTTCTGCTACAGAATGACATTTAGGTTGCACTAAAAGCAACCTGGCTGTTCAGACCTTGGCTGTATCAAAAAAAAAAAAAATCTGATTCAGTACCATATTGAAATCTGATTCAAACATGTCAGATTCCTTGTAACCTGAACTGTTTACCTTGTCAGAGACAAAGCAGATATTGGTCACTCAGTCACTCATTGGTCACACCCCCTCCACTCGCTCAGAAAAACAATGAAAAATCAGTAACAGGCGCTATGGCAGGTGTCACAGTAGAGAGTAAATTTAGCTGGAACAAAAGATAACTTTATATTTCTTTTCAGCAGAGTTGTTGCCTCAAATGGGATGTCAGCTTACCTCAGAACAGATGGAGACATCCTTCTTCATTTTATTCACAGAGTTGATGTTGTGGTCTCCTGCACAACTTTATCAAAAGAAGACACTTCTCTCTGTTGAGATGTGTCTTAGGAAAGGGTAAAAATTACACCAAGTTGCCAGCCTCTCAGGATACCTTTCAGAGTACCCATGTACCACCTGAACACCGTTTAATGTTTTTTTTTCTCAGAAAAATCTCAATGTCACCAATGCAACTTTTTCCACTTATATGCTAGGAGACAGCCCAAACAGATATTCTGGTTTATAAAAAAGAAATAGTTTCCAAGTGTTTCCTGTCACATGACATCTGTTTCCTGATCCTTCCGGCGGAAGACATGGTGGATGCAAATGGTCATGGAAAGAGCCAATTTTCACACATTTATGATTTTCCCCAAAACATATTTATAGTTATTTAATCATTTAAGTCTCTAGAGTAACCCTCCCCCCAAAAATTGTACCTTGGATAAATATTTTTTTGTTCATGGGCTTATTTCTGTGAGAGGCAACAAAAGTTGCCGGTTGGCACATGGCTAGTTGCTAACTAATGGAAAACACAGCCTGCAGGATTGCTCATAATTTATTTATTAGGTGCAATTTTCTGGACACACAAGTACTTACTAAAGCCAATGCCCACACCTACTTGGTTCTCCTCAAAACCAAGTAAAAAATTGGGAAAAAAATGAATGCATAACATGATTCAGAGAGACTTAACTGATAAAATTACATGTCTTACAACTCTGAAAAAAAATGCGAGCTCACCCAATCAGAGGCACAGCTCAGCTCATGTGACTGACTAGTGCCCTATAGCTGTACTCTAAGCCCCTGTCATTTCCAATATGGGGACAATAGCCGATCTGCTTCAAAATTCTGACGTCAAGGAGACTATGTCCATTAATTATAGAGTCTACGGGCTATACCCACTGTGATTGGCTCATTAAGTTTGAAGGTGGGACTTAGCCATAGGTTCTTTGTTATTGCTCTTCATTGTGTTCAATTTTAGCAAATTTGTACATATCATGTACATAATTTACTTTTTTATTACTCTTACTGTATTTTTCGCTTTGTGTCTTTCATTTAAGCTGCTTTAGCTATTCTATTCTGTTCTATTCTATTCTTTTCTATTCTGCACTGACTGAAACTTGCCTATAGCTGCAGCTCCAGTGTGTATTCTCATCACAATTTTCCTAAAATATTTGTTGGAAACGAGTACCTCCTGCAGCAGACACCACTTGGAAGAGGATCCCGGCTCAATTTAGACTGCTTCCAATCACTGGCACTCACCGAGGTAATTATGATGAGTGGGCATCAACACCATGAGAGCACTAACAAGGTGCTGGAGCTGTTCTTTTTGTCATTTCAGTGTTCACATGTTGACATCTGATTAATTGGAGGCCCTGCTTGAGGAGCCTGCGTCCCCTAAGAGGACAACACGGTGGATACAACAGCAGTGGAGCTCAGATCAAACCTTCAAACTTGGAATCAAGTGAAAAGAAAAATCTCAGCTTTGCATCCTTTGATTGTTTTCGACGTGTTTTTAAGTCTGACTGGCCAAACAACACAGGGCTTCATGATTTATGCCTTAGTGGTTGCTTATTTGCTTTGCGCAATCCAGTTTTTAGGCTTCTCAAGCTCACAGTCTTAGTTAGAATATTCTGACAGAACTTTTTAAAAGAAGAAGAAAAAGAAGTGTCGGTGTGGAGCCAAATAAAACAGAGCACTTTTCAGAACATTTTCGCATCTCAGGAGCGAGTTTGGGGAATGGTTCGTGTGAGCCTGGCTGTCACATGTTCGTCATACTTCACAGGGAGCACTGGAAATATGTCACCATGACTTTGCAATCCCTCCGAGCATAATGTACGAATGCGGCTGGCAAAATATTTAAAGACAGTCAGAAAAGAAAAACAACACATAGCTTACACGTGCTCAGGGATGATCTACCTGAGAGATAAAGTGTTTTAAAGCTATTAGAACAGGCCCAGAGACAGGTCTTTTAGTTTGAATTCTAACAAGACGTAGTCCTTCTCTCTTCTTTTTCTCTTGATAGACTTTGGGGAAATTACGAAAAATTAAACAATTGTACTTTTAATTTTTGAAGTATTTTTAGTTGTACAGCATTTTTCATACCTGCCAAAGAATTTCTGAGTCTTGACTTGAGTCCAACTTTCTTCTTTATGCGTGAATGAGGGGTAAGTCTCCAGCAGAGACAGACAGCATTGACTGTATTTGGACTTGGAGATTTAAAAGAAAGAAAGAAAAAGGAGAAACATCAACTCAAAATTGGATTCACCACTGAAGAACCTTCACCCAATCATCAACAGTCCAATCCTTGTGATCCCGAGCAAAGAGCAACCTGGTTTTCCTCTGCCTCTCGATGAAGGGCTTCTCTCGTACCCTGTGTGACTTCAAACCAGCTTCAAGAAGTCAGTTTCAAACAGTCCTTGCTGAACAAGTGACATTTTTCCATAGTGCCCTCTCATTTTCAAAGATGGCATGAGAAGGATCTGTTTCTGATTGCACTCCCAGAGTGGCTGGTTGTGGCCCGGAGTCTCTGCACACTGTCATTAATTACTTTTAGTGAGGTGTGTGTTTGTTTTGGAAATAAATGGAGATCGGATCGAAACAAACTATTTGTTCAAGACAACTTTTTACTGGATCCAATGCGCTGAGGTAAGGGGCTTATCAGTACCGTTACGGAGCGCTACGGTTTGAAACGTGACATCAAGCAAACGTTGTAGCAGCCTGCTAAATGTAGCGCTATCGGCAGCTCAGTGCTGACGTATCTGTAGACTAACGTGACGAGTACACACTGTCTGTAAGTAGTTTCGTAAGCAGAAGAAAGATAAACAGGAGAGTGATACAGCCTAAGCTAAAAGCTATTTAGATTTTAGAGAGTGATACAGCCTAAGCTAAAGGCTAATTAGCCTTTAGCTTGGGCTGTATCACTCTCCTGTTTATCTATCTTCTGCTCTTCTGTGCTTTTTCTGTAGTGGGTTAGGCTCCAGTGTCCACCATCACTACAAAATTAATCACAGAAATTGTTTGACAGAAAAAACAAAGATCTCTCTTCTCACTCCTAAACTTCGTCAGCTGGCGTGGTGTTGTCATGGAGACCTACATGTGTTGTAAATCAATCCAGTCCTGGTCGACCCAAACTGGAAGCTAAGGAAAAACAATTCAAAATAACCTGTAACCAGTCATGTTGTCGCTGATAATCTCATTTTAAAGTGTGGATTACAATCAGATATGTATCTAGAAGAGAGACATTTTCAAGATCACTTTCAAACTCCTCACAGCCCCTTTAAGGTCCTTGGAGGTCTGACGTTAATTCCTGATAATAGGGACGGATGAGTGCACGGTAATCTCGTGGGATAGACAGTAGTTTCCTGCCTAGACTGGCTATCAGTTTGATGGTACCTTGTTTCGCTTTCTTTTTCTTGGTGTAATGAACGACTGTCTTGGAGATGTTCACTTTTTTGGCTACCTGTCTCACTCGCCATTTTCCAGCAGTACCAAGATGGCTACCTTTGTGGCCTCACAGAATTCTTTTGTTTCAGGCGTTAATGTGAGAGCTGACAACCCTGAGATGAGCTGCAGCTTGAATGTAAGGAGGAAACTACTCTTGGCATTTGCATGTGCAGTGCTGCTCAGGACATGAAATGTCCTCTTATATACCCTGAATACAAAAACTTTCAGCAAGCTAACTACCAAGTACATTTAACTAATGTGAAACAGACTGGAATGTAACCTCTACACGAGAAGTCTGAGCAGGTTTTATAAAGAATAAAAGCACGCTGTGACATTGTGTGCAGTGCCGCCTCCTGTTCTGCTAAAGTCCTCAGATCGCTTAGCTCGTTCTCTTTGTCATATTTTTTTCCCTCTTGATCAGCGACAAAAGGAATAATTACACCTGCTGCGATTTGATGTTTCAAAAGAACGAAGTCCAGCTAATGTTCGTATGAGCTCTGTGGGATCAGAAAGAGGAAAATGACAGCATAAAAAAACAGTTGGAGAGACTGACCCTAAGACACGTTCTCTGTTAAATACAGCCTTCAGCTGCTTCCACTTGTGGGATCATTGTGTTGTTTTATGGTGTTTTCTTATAACTTTGGATAATTGGGCTCTAAATGGAAAAGTAGGCTCCACGACTGAGTTTAATTAAGTTTTCCTGAAAATCATTGCTGCTGCAGCCATTAATAAGAAATGCTTTACTTCTTCCTGAGAGAGCGCCTCGCTCTGCGTCAGGGCTTTAAAACAACATGTTTATCAGGTTGTATCATCACGGAGCCGAAACACTTATTTTATTACTCGTCCCTTGTCGAGCTGCTTCACATCTGTTGAGGAAATGCTCCCGTCTTTGCTGAGCAGCAGAGCAGTGGTGTCACGAGTTATCAGCTCATCATTTTCAGGTAGTGAGGAGGAAATTACGTCTGATGAAATCCTCTGTAATTTGACTCCCACCCCTCAAACCTGATAAAATAATCAGAGGTAAAACCATAATCAAAAATATGAATCATATAAAAGACATCAAGGTCCTTCGAGGCATCACAGATGGTGAGACATTCAGCCCAGGACGGACATGGAGAATGATTTAAATCCAGCCGCTTCTTCAATCACTGTGAGGTTAGTGCAAACATAACCTGATTACTGAATGCCATCTCAAATTTGTCAAGACTCTCTAACCTTGTTCATAAAATCCCCACCAGATAGGAAAAATGATTTGAAATCGTGTTTTATTTATACTTCCGGAAGAGAGATTTTAACAAGGTTCCTTAAAAGAGGACCAGCTCCGTCCAGGGACACAATTAGCTAAACATATAGACAACGTAACCATGCAGACACTGGCCACTTTATCAGGCACACCTTGCTAGTACCGGGTTGGACCCCCTTTTGCCTTCAGAACTGCCTTAATCCTTGGTGGCACAGATTCAACAAGGTACTGGAAACATTCCTCAGAGAGTTTGGTTCATATTAACATGATAGCATCACACAGTTGCTCCAGATTTGTCGGCTGAACATCCATGATGAGAATCTCCCGTTCCACCACATCCCAAAGGTGCTCTATTGGATTGAGATCTGGGGACTGTGGAGGACATTTGAGTACAGGGAACTCATTGTCATGTTGAAGAAACCAGTCTGAGATGATTCCAGCTTTATGACATGGAGCGTTATCCTGCTGGAAGTAGCCATCAGAAGATGGGTACACTGTGCTCATAAAGGGATGGACATGGTCAGCAACAATACTCAGGTAGGCTGTGGACTTTAAACCATGCTCAGTTGGTACTAAGGGGCCCAAAGTGAGCCAAGAAAATATCCCCCACACCATTACACCAGCAGCAGCAGCCTGAACCGCTGATACAAGGCAGGATGGATCCATGCTTTCATGTTGTTGAGGCCAAATTCTGACCCTACCATCTGAATGTGGAGCAGAAATCCAGACTCATCAGACCAGGCAACGTTTTTCCAATCTTCTATTGTCCAGTTTTGGTGTTTCTGTGTGAATTGTAGCCTCAGTTTCCTGTTCTTAGCTGACAGGAGGGTCACCCGGTGTGGTCTTCTGCTGCTGTAGCCCATCTGCCTCAAGGTTGGACGTGTTGTGTGTTCAGAGATGCTCTTCTGCAGACCTCGGTTGTAACCAGTGGTTATTTGAGTTACTGTTGCCTTTCTATCAGCTCCAACCAGTCTGTCCATTCTCCTCTGACATCAACAAGGCATTTTGTCCCACAGAACTGCTGCTCACTGGATATTTTCTCTTTTTGGGACCATTCTCTGTAAACCCTAGAGATGGTTGTGGGTTATAATCCCAGTAGATCAGCAGTTTCTGAAATACTCAGACCAACAACCATGCCACGTTCAAAGTCCCTTAAATCACCTTTCTTCCTCATTCTGATGCTCGCTTTGAACTGCACCGTTGCCTGGAATGCAACAAACAACAAGACCTGATATGATTGGATATTTATCCTCGAATCAAATTCTGTATATACCATATGAAAACAAGCACCAAATGACTTAGAGAGCTAAAAAACACAACTACAGGTTGTCCTTAGACATTTTAAATAAATGAAGTATATATAAATCTGCCTGTTAGTTCTGGTTAAAAACTTCTGATGGCGCTTAAAAAAATAAAAACAGCAGAAATGGTCGGCTGTGTTGCTAAGAAATCTTTACTTACACATTTGGAATACTTTCTGAGAAGACAGGCAGCATTTAATCAGTAAATCCAATCAACGTCTTAGTAATGAGCTGCACACATCTCATTTGCATTCTGATCATTAAAGAATTTTTTTTTTCTTATTGACGTGGAAAAAATATGAGTCACTGTCTAACATTGGCAGAGGCGAGGTCCAAGACACTGATTGGATCCAAGTACACTATAACAACCCTGCTGCTGAGTATAATGATGTTTATTCCACCTAAACAACTGCTGCTGTCAGACAGAAGAGAGGGCCCACTCATTATTTCAACCAATTCTATGAATTACATCCCTCAATTTCAGCCCGGTAGCTTCCTTTCAAATCTTTGACACGGCATCCGTGTGAAACCCTGAAGCTGAAAGAGAGCCAACGCTCGGGTTTGTAGTGGCCTGCAGCTGTTGCTTCGCCTTCATGTGCGCTAACAGGTGTACTCAATGGAAAATCAAGAGAACGCAGGAAAACGGCTCGTTACTGGCCTGCAGCAATCAGCACAGCGAACACCTGGTGGTCAGGAGAAAGCAAATAATTACCAGGGACGGTTTGTGTATTAACAGAGTCTTTGTGTCGGCCAGACATGAGGATGTTTACAAAATGAACAATTTGAAGCAGCGTGATGAAGTGTTTCAAGTGAAACAAAAACAAAACTGGATTATAGTTTTTAAAGTCTAATTCACATCTCTTCATAGAAATGAAGAAAAAAAATACCTGTAGCATGAGAGTCAACAGGGAAAACAACTGCTGGGTTATTGAGGAGAGATTTAAAAGTTCAGGGTTTGCTTTGTTGATCTTAGCCTTAATTCTTCTGAAGGACATCAGGAACAATAATCCCCATTAAAGTCTGTATTTCAAATTAAATAAATGAAATCTTTTTATTTCTCCTTTTAAGTCTTTTGGTCCTGGGATTTATTCTGAGCTAAGAATAAAATCTAAACACATGCTGACAAACTTTTAAGTCCTGATATGCAAGTGCAAATTTATTGAATATTGTGTATAGCATGTATTTATTTTACAGTTTAATTTTAATATAAGCTCTGCTCTAGAACTTTCCATAACAAGTTCAACTTCTTGATGATTTGCTCAGGTTTCATGGAGCATCTGCATTGGCTAAAGTTGAGCCCCTCGTGCCATGAACTGCACTGTCTTGTAACAACTTCCTGGTTTGTTGCCAGATCCAAGCAACTGATTGGTCGTTCGTAGCACTGTAAGACTCAAACACAAGATTAACATAAACACTGACAGTTCATAATAATACTTGATCTGTTTTTTTAGCACATGTTTGTCTCTACACACAAATGACAGCAATTTTTTAAAGATGCTGTGAGAAGGATCTGTTTTAATTGGACTGGCTCGCCACTTTCTGGCCTGGAGTCTCACATACACTGTTGTAAAGATGTGACTTTTAACCATGTGTGTTCAAGTCAACTTTTTACAGGATGCAACGCGACGAGGTAAGGTATTAATCAGTGACGTATATGTAGCACTTCTAGCGGCCTGGTGCTATGACGTATCATAGGCTAATGTGACAGCAAGCTAACTGTCAGTTCATACAGCAGTTTAGTAGCCGTCCATATGTAGCTCTGATAGCCCGGTGCTCCAAGACATGTCTTTAATGTTCTACAGTTTCATCTAGCAGATGCTTTTTTCCAAAGCGATGTACAACACAAGCAAGAATTTAGACAGAAGGAAAACCTAGTTAGTGCGACAACTGTGCTACAAGTTATTCAGCTTCAGGTGCTGCCATCACTAGGGACTTAAAGTGGGAACTGAACACCATTGCCCTCCTGAAAAAGGCCCAGAAGCAGCTGTACTGTCTTAGGCAGCTGAGGAAATACAAACTGTCCAGGACCATGATGGCCATCATAGAGTCCATCATCACCCGCTCCATCATCACCTGGTTCCCCGCTGTGGCAGCGAAAGATCTCGCTAAGTAGCAGCGGGTGATACACACGGCTGAGAAGGTGATAGGCTACCCACTGCCCTCTCTTTAGTTTCTCCACGACTCCAGAGCACTGAGGAAAGCTAGAAAGATTATGGCCGACCCCTCACATCCTGGCCATGGTCTTTTCACTCTGCTGCCCTCTGGTGGAAGGCTGCGCCTGCCGAAGGCTCTTAAAGTACGCCACAGACTCAGTTTGTTCCCCTCAGCCACCAGGCTGGTCAATGTTCCCTGAACAGATGAGTCTTCAAACATCTCTTTAAGTAGAAAGGGACTCTGTGGATCATGTAGAGTTGGGTAATTCATGCCACCATTTTGACACAACAGAGGAGGAGAGTCTGGCTAGAGATTTAGAGCCGCACTGGGCTGGGAGCACCAGGCGTCATTCACAAGCAGAGTGTAGTGGGCGAGGAGGACTGTAGACCTGGAAGAGAGACCCCAGGTAGGCAGGATCCGTTCTTGTCAATGTTTTGTGTGCCAGAAGAAGAGCTGTGTAATGTTAGTGACAGTTTAGCCCTTTTAGCCTTTAGCTCAAGCTGTATCACTTTCCTGTTTATCTTCTTTCTGCTCTACTGTCCTTTTTCTGTCCAACAGTTGGGCTCCAGTGTCCACTATTAAAGCATTAAATAGAAGAATATTCACTTAGTACAAGCATATGAGACAATATAGGCAGTAATTTATATAATATACGCTAAAAAGGAAACATACATCCATGTTAATAATTTAGCCACGTTTCCACAGGGCTATTCAATTAAAAATTTGTCACTATTCCCTTTGTTTTTCAGCTTTCCAGGTGATGCACTTAATAAAATCACCTGAACAGACAAAAAATAAGATGAAATAACATCAGTATCTCTCCTCCTCAGATTTCAGATCAAACCCTCCAATGAACAAGTGAAATCACTGAATATAAAACCTTGAGGCCTCAAGGATCAGGATGCTGTGTGAAGTATTCAGCAAAAAAAAGTTGCAAATGGTTTAAACTCTGCAGTTTCAACATGTGATGGTGTCTGCAAATATATTCTCCTTGAAATAAACACCAGCACCATGTGTAAAAATTTAAGTTTCATCACCTCACCCTTTACAAAATTCTGTGAATATTTGGGAATCCACAAAACCAGTTTCTGAAGTTTGAAAAGTTTAGTGTTGCTCCATTCTTGCCTGAAACAGGGTTTGTATGTTACCTTCAGTAACTCTACTTTCAATTCTAACTCAAGTGTTTTCTTTATACTTGTGGTCCAGCTGTGCAAGAGGTTTCCTTTTTATTTTCCCATGTTGAGTGTTTCCTCAAGCCTTTGTTCAGGTCTGTGCACACAGCAGTTCAGTGGCATACCCTCATTTGAGCATCGAGGGATTGTTTTTTCACGCCAATAAGGAAGACTGGCACTTCAAACATACAAGGACGTAGCATTCATCAATTAAAGATGACAAGTGAGAGGGCGTTTTCCTTTAATTGATAGGACAGCTGAGATGTGAAGGAGAAGAGAGGGTCATGGCGCTTGGGCCTTGATTGATTTCAACCATGGATGTTCAGCTAACCATTGTTGCTTTCGGCAGCTATCTTAGTCTTAGTGTTTTGGATGAAAAAATGTGTTAGATTTAGTCACATTTTAGTGATTTCTATGATGTGTGTTCAGTAGAGATAAACATGTTTTTTTCCTTTTTTTTTTTTTCTTTTCAGGGCCCCTACAGATACAGGTGATTTGTCAAAGAGGCTGATAACCAATACTTGGAGCCAATAAGCATTTGCAGTCAGAGTGAAAATATTGGTGTCAAAATTTTGAATAATACAAACTAGAGGTGGGCAGTACCAGCAAGTAAATACAGGGCCAGTATCATAGTTTCTTTTGTTGGAGTTTGCATGCTTGTTTCCCTGGTGGACCTTGTCAAATCCTGAAGCCCCAACCTTTCGTGTGGAGGGACCCAAAGCTACAAGAGGCCTCCTTTGAAAGCCTCCTGGGCCCCTCAAAACCCCAACCTTTTGTGCCAAGGAACCAAGTGACTTCAAGAGACAGTCTCTTAAATCACCATGGGCACCTTGAAACCCCTTTGTGCCAAGGGACCTAGGGCTTCAAGAGACCATCTCATAGAGCCCCCCGAGCCCCTTGGAACCCCAACCTTTGCCCCGAAGGACCCAGGGCTTTAAGAGACTGTCTCTTGAATCACCCTAGGCCCCTTGAAACCCCAACCTTTCGTGCCAAGGGAACCATGGGGCTTTAAGAGACGGTCTCTTGAAGCCCCCTGGTCCCCTCCAAACCCCAACCTTTAATGTCAAGGAAATTAGGGGCCTCAAGAGACCATCTCTTGAATCGCCCAGGCCCCTTTAAACCCCAACCTTTTGTGCCGAGAGACTCAGGGGCTTCAAGAGACCTTCTCTTGAAACCTCAAATCTGTCATAAAAACCCTCTATCCCAACACATACACACGCACTCCCAAACACTCGTCACACAAACCAAGAGAAACCAACTGAAGGTGTTGGCTCTTTGGGGTCACACACCTAAGTGAGGGAAAGAGCCTCCTTTTATAGACTCCCCAGGCTGATGAGCAGCAGCTGGGAGCACTGAGGACAGGTGAGCTGAATGAGAGCTCGTTAGGAGAGCAGGAGGTCACAAAACATCTCCATCTGTAACAATACTATGGCTTTAGTTATTTTTCTAGATTTTTATCGCAAACTAAAGGTTCATAGTAAGGAAGTACTCAATGGTACCCATTTCCGGTCCTTTTGTGACATTTGTTTAGTTTAACTCAGGGTAAATTTGGTTTGGTGTTTGCACTATGGAATAAAAGGGCAGTTCAAGCCAGGTTTAAAGTTGCCTCAGTCACACTAGAATGTTAGCAGAATTGGCCTAAGTCACTTTAATCCTTAATGTTACGTGATTGACACACAATATTCCAAGCATGTCAACAGTCGTTCACTGTGAAGGCCTTTTTGATTGGACTGATTAATATATATCAAATGCTCTGTATTTGGTAATTTTTCTGTGTTGTCCCCAAAACTTGAAAAAATGACTTTGGCCATTATTTTAATAGGGTCAAGATATGCTAGGGTACTCAGTTTGGCCTCTCTGAGACTCTGAGCCAATCATGTCAGAGCAGGGTCAGGTGTGTGTTCCTGATTGCTCCTGATTTGGAGCAGCTGTGGGAAGGTTTTAAATGCGCTGTGGCTCCAGCTTCTGGCGCTGGCTCATTATCTCACCTTCAGAGGTAGTGAACAGTTGCTCGTCAGTTTCTCAGAGTTCCAGCGCTCACCAGTGTCTCTCAGTGTTCTCAAGTGAATTGTGTTGTGGTCAAACACCCTACACCCCCTGTGCCTGTCTTAGGCCATGTCACACAAAGGCGGGTATTTGGGACACCACAGGTATATTTATACATTTACGTCTGTCATCCACATAAAACTCTGAAAATCCACTGAAAACGCCAGCCAAAGTGAAAATTTTGGAAAACTACGGCTTTGTGTGGACGCCGATAAACAGAGTTTTCAGTTCTCAAATGTCACAGCTGAATGACAGGGGCTCATTCTGATTGGCTGGCACGGGTTTTACGTCTAAAAAGCACCTCCAAGTATGGGTTTGGCATGCCACGAGCCACACTTATCGGAGATTTGCCCGCTGCGTGTTGATGAAGCTATTTTTTAAAAAGAACGAGGAGGGTCTTGTGTTTCAGTTCCTGCTCAGCTGCTTGGCAGTGGTGGTTTTGTTTCTTGTTGCCCTGAGCCTGGTTTCTATTCAAGGAGTCTGTTTAACTCATTTCAATGTTATCTTATTACAAAAAAATAAATAAATAGAAAGTTCTCCTGTTATTGCATCCATTTTGTTAAATAGTTAAGTATGCAGAATTATCACACCTTAAGAAATCTTATAAAAAAAAATAAATTCAAACTTCTTGTATTGGAGTCTGCTTGCTTGTTCTCCTGGTGCTGCTGAGCCTGTTTATCTGTCTTCTGCTCTTCTGTCCTTTTTCTGTTAGGCTCCAGTGTCCACCATCACTACAAAATTAATCACAGAAATTGTTTTCAGCAGAGAAACAGCTTTTCTCTACTTAACTTCATCAGCGTGCTGTTGTCATAGAGACCTAGCCGTGCCGTAGATCAATCCAGTCCTGGACAACCCGAACTGGAAGCTAAGAAGTAGCAATTTGAAATAACCTGTAACCAGTTGTCTTGGTGTTGATCATCTCATTTTAAAGTGTGGATTAAGATAAGGCATATATCTAGAAGGGAGACTTTTCAAGATCACTTTCAAACTCCTCACAGCCCCTTTAAAGCTGACTTTATGTTTCAGCTTTGGCTGACATTTAGTTGTATTTTGGTCTCTTCTGGCCCTTGTCCATACAACATGAATGACATATACCCCCTCATCTGCCAGGAGGTGAATGGACTCAGAGGATTTGCTGATTTGATATTGAATTGGGCAAGGAGTTATTGACAGCTGACAAATCTGCAGCATTGAGTGATTCTATCATGTCAACATGGAGTGAGATCTCTGTGGGATGTTTCCAGCACCTTGTTGTTAAAGTGGCTGGTAAGTGTATGTAAGAAGGGGCCTGTTAAATAAGGTTGTAATCTGAAGGGAGAGGAAAATTAAGTCCTGATTTACCTTCTTTAAATTAGCCACAGAGCTTTATGGGGAAATTACAGTGTTACAGTTGATCAAGATAAGAAAGAGTAAACAGAAATGGAGCAACTCATTCAAAAACAAAATAGAATCATAAAAAAACTTTCTCCAGCAAAGTGTCCAACATTACACCTACGTTTCATGAGCTCTGTGAGAACTACCACAGAGTTATCGTCTGATGTTGCTTGGCATGAACAAAATCAAACGTATCATGCTGATACAACAGGGATGGCTTAAACTTCTTGATTGCCTGGCTCCTCTGGAGTGAGACCTTTCCGCTGTGCTTCTCATTGCACTTTCCCTCCTTGTAGTACATTGGATTAAAGACTACTTTCCAAATGCTGTGAGGCTCCCATTAATATGATGTCAAATTGATCTGTCAGCCAGAGGCCCTCTGAATCTGGGACACTCGCCCCATCCCAAAGGCACGATTAGTGATTAAAACGCTTCAGCCACGGAGCAACTGGTGACTGCTGCTGGTAGATCTTTTCTCTGGTCAATGCCAGTCAGTGCCACTCACACTGCCCTAGTTTTGTTCAGAAACAATCCCACAGAATAACTTCTTTGCACCTCCCTGAACTCAGCGTGAACCTGTTCATCTGCAAGGCAGCAGATGAGCTGTAAACATCATCCTTAATTTGCAGGATAAGTGCTGCCTTGCCCTTAAAACGTACAACGCTGGCAACACCTATGAATTCTAAATCTTTTTCTCCCTGCGGCTACAACAGCGCTGCATTTATCTTGTATGAATGTTACCAACAGATGAAACGTGTTTATCATTTTGATGCAGTTTCTTGACAGAGGAAGGTTGTCGTGGTCTTCAGAGTGCGGCAGAGATGTGACATGTATCCTCCCCCTCCAGCAGCCTGAACGACTGTCAGAGGTAACATAATATTGTTTGAAGGTTTTACAAAGGCGTGGATGAGCTAATACCTCTGAGTGTGTCCCCTGAGCTCCCTCATACCCCGCGTTATGGCGTGGGTTTCCAGTCACAGGGGCCAGAGGGCGCATAGTCTTCAGGAGGTGATCACAGGGAACGTGGAGACGGATGGAGTCAGAGACATGCTTTGGCACATTCATGGGCTCAGGGAGCACCGGCTAATGATGTGTGGCACATTGACAATTTTTCTTATGACATTGATCATTTGCTAATCAGAATAGAGCCCCTTAAGGCAAAGAGAGCTGGATGGGGTTCAAACCGCCTGCAGAGATGTTGTCGGTGAATGATGCTCAAGTGCCAAATAAAGAAAAAACTAATATTGAGAGAAGAATACTGAGTTCTGCAAAGCCTTAGATCTTGTTTTTTAGTGCAGTTCTTTTTGATGAATTAGTTATAATAACTTCCAAGTAGAATTAAATATCAAATGTTTAATTCTTAATTGCATTCAAATGACACCAAGGTTTTGTAATTTCACTCCTTTGCCTGCATACAGCAGGCTCTTCAAAGAGGGCTATTTAAAGCCTGGTATCCCCCTCCAAAAGACGTCAACAAAGTCACATTTTTTGTGTTTTCAAAAGAGTATCTGGTGGTGTGAAGGTTGTTTGCTTTGTTATATTTAAAAGGTGGATATAAAGGAACAATGAATGTTCAGACTGAACCTTTTAACCTTAAAGGGGTTGTGAGGGCAGCATTCAGCTTCTATGCTCCAAATATCTGGAACAAGCTGCCAGAAAACATCAGGTCTGCTGAAACTCTGAGCTCCTATAAATCTAGGTTGAAGACTCACCTTTTTTAAAGCTGCATTTTATTGGTGCATTTTAACAATTCACTTTAATATTTTTCTTAAAAAAAAAAAAATGCAGTGACACTGTTGACCAGTTCTGTACAGAGAAACTAAATAATTAAAATAAAATTAAATTTATGGCTAACATGAGACAAAAGAAACACTTCATGTGAAATTCAAAGAAAAAAAAAGGAAAAAGAAAAAAATTGAAACATAATAAAATACCATTAAAAGTCATGAAAATAGCAATCAAATAATTTAATTAATCAAATGAAATGTATGGAGAAGAGAGATCTGTGTTTTTCTCTGCTGAAAACGATTTCTGTGATTAATTTTGTAGTGATAGTGGACACTGGAGCCTAACTATCAGACAGAAAAAGGACAGAAGAGCAGGAGAAAGATAAACAGGAGAGACATAGAGCACAAGCCAAAGGCTAACACAGAAGCTAAACTGTCTACAGACATGTCTTAGAGCACCGGGCTGCCAGCTGCGCTAAGAATACCAGCTACTAAACTACATACAACTAGCAGTTGTTCTGTCATGGGATGCTATGGCACCACCTGTTGGCCTTTAAGAAATGTAACACATGAAGTACATCAAACATTCCAAAGGAACCAGGAATAGGAAACTCTATAAAGAATCAGGAAGTTGAGGGTCCTTTCTTTTTGTGATCAGCAGACTTCACATGTGCCAGCTCCTGGCACTCGTGTCCCTTAAGAAACCGACAGCTGTGAGTTCTTGTAGCTATGCTGTGGCAGTCCTTGGTTTTTTGTTCAGTTTAGTTTATCTTGTTGCTTAGCTTGCTAACTTGCTATTGTTGTATAAGGCTTGGTAGCTTGGCGTTTGCCTAGCATTTAGCTTAGCAATTAGCGTAGCTGTTAGCATAACTAGCTTCGCATAAATATCACTTTGAAATACTAGTAAAAGTACAATGGACCTTGAGAACTTACTTTAGCATCATGCTAATGCTTGTATTTGTTTTACTTTGTTATAGTTTTCACTCTCAGTTGAGTAATGATGAATAAACCAAGTTCAACTGAGACCTGACTCATCATCATTGAATTGGAGTTTGGCTGGCTGTTAATCTACATACAATCACATGCGTAGGGAAGACAGTCACAACAGTGTTTACTTGTTGTCACGTTAGCCTACGCCGGAGCACCAGGCTGCCGATAGCACTACATACAGTCAGCTACTACAACGTTTGCTTGATGTCACGTTTTAAACTGTAACATCACGCAACTGTACTGATAAATACCTTACCTTGGCGCATGGTATACAGTAAAAAGTTGGCTTGAGAAAAGAAAGTTTGTTTTGATCCAAAACAAACACACGCCTCGCTAAAAGTCATTTGCCACAGTGTGTGTGAGACTCCGGGCCAGAGGATTGAGAGGCAGTCCAATTCAAACAGATCCGCCTCATAGCATCTTTAATGTTTATTTTATTTGTTACAAAAGCTTATGTTTTACTTGCTTGATATGTTTTCATTTTTGATATTTAATGTATATTTATGCATGTTTGTACAAAGAGAGTACAGTTAAAACAGTCAAATTCCCAGTATTCTTTAGAAGATACCTGGCAAACAAAGGCTATTCTGATTATTCTGCTTCTAAATTAAAACCAGACAAACCCAATCGTTTACCTTAATTATTGCGGGAATTTGTCAGTTTTTCCTTCAAGACCAGACTCAGTGGGATCATAAATCACAGCCACACAAAGTATTCCCCAGAGAGAGTCTTACTCAGAGAACGAAAAAAGCCTCTTCAGTGATATAAAGACATGCCTCCAGGAGGAACAACACAAGGCTACTGTACACCTCTCCCACAAAGACCAGAATGGGATTTATATAACATTTATGCGAGTATAAATAGATATATAAAAAAGGTTTATAGTTTTAAGAGCCCTCTGTCACCGGAGATGCTCGTTCATCAAATGAGCAGCCTCAGCTCAGCTTCATGCACTGCAGCGGGGCAGGAGTTACTCTTTAGTTTTAGCTGGAGTTGGTAAATTGTACAGATTATTAGACCATAAAATCTGTTTATTTTATAAGGACCAACAGCAACCTTCATTTGTCAAGTATCGGCGCTTATTTAAAAGGAAAAACAGCTCAAACAACATTGAGAGTCAGTCTTTGAGCGCATTCATCACACAGCCCTGCGTTCTGATCATTAAGCAAGGCTTCTGGAAACTGAATTTAAATAAGATATGTATATCCCTGCTGTGAAAATTTGATTTTTCACTTCTGATATGTCTCCACTGCAACAAATTTAAAAGAAATAAGCATAAAGAAGTCTGGAACACAAACTTCAGCCTGATTTCTGTGAATTTGCAATTCATATATCAGCCAATGCTGTCAAATATGTTGACCCACGCCTGAAGTCAAGTTTTGCTTAAAGTGAAGTCACTCTGTTTGCTTTTAAGTGTAATTTATTTCATTCACACGGTGCATTGGAGGGATACGACACCAGAAGTTAACATTTCTTTTCATTTTTTTTAAGCGTATTTATTTATTTTTATAGTTACGCCAGGATCAACAGAGGAAATGAGCACACGAGAGCTGTAGAGGCACACACATCTGTAAGCACTACACACTTTTAGACTGTTGTGTCCACATTGGCAGTTTCTTCAGCTCCTGAATAACATTGAGTGTTTCATGTCAAGTTTCCCTGTGTTTTTTTTTTTTTTTTTATCTTCCTTTTTTGGACAAGTCTCCCAGTTTTATAATTTTCTATATAATTTAGACAAGTCTCCAAACTTAAAGTTTACTGTCTTTCCTTTTATGAGGGGCAAGTCTACCAGTTTCATTATATCAGGTGGGTGATTATTTATTACCTCTGCTAATGAGGTTATGTTTTCGGAAGAGTTTGTCTGTCTCAAAAAGTAACAAACAGATCTTGATTAAATTTTCAGGAAATGTTCAAAATGTTATGAGCATGAAGAGATTAAATTTGGGAGGTGATCCGGATCACCTTTTGGATCTAGGAGTTTTTTAAAGGATTCTTTATTGTTGTGAGATAGGACTGTTTTCACCATATGTGTAAATAACTCCACCATAAATGGTTAGATTGCTATGGAAAACAATACAAGACAAGGTCACCATAATTTCTGACAGATAATAGTATAACACTAAAGTACGACTAACATGTTGCGTGACAATCGCAATATTCTTGGCGAAGGTCTGCACCCTCTAAATGCTTTTCTCGTGCATTTATGAGCCTGTTTCTATAGATAAATCTTCTATATTTTTATTTCCTTATGTTTTTTGGGAAAGAGAAGTCCCCAAATTGTCTTTTCTTCTTTAATTTTGTCAAATATCCTTTATTTGTTTTTTGTCCACTTTTTTGCAAGTTTCTTTATTTATTTTTTAGTATTCTTATTTTTGAGGGATTTTTTATTTCCTTTGTAATTGGGTATTTCTCTTTATACCTCATTTAATTATATAATTATCAATTATAATATTCAAATATCTTTTTACCATATTTAATATATATATGATGGAATTGAGTTATTTGTAAATTTTCTACTTATTTGAGAGTTTCTTTTGGGGGTTAGATATCTCTTTTTTTTCTGGTGAGGTGAGTCTCCCATATCAACTTATTATTTGGGAATTTATTAATTTATTTTTTAATTATGTCTTCAAATGTAACTTTTTATATTTCCTTATTTTTGAGGGCATTTTCTTTTTTTTTCATTTGTTCATGTCTCTCTATATCTTATTTTGTTATATATATCTTTACCTGGTGGATAATGGCTTTTATATATTCAATTAGTCACGTCTTATTTAAATATTTTTTGATCATCACATTTTCATCATATTGACATCTTATTCAGAACAGATCTCTAGCTCTTTACTTCCCTTGGGCAGGTAAAGTCCTCTCACCTCCCAGCTCTTGTTAGCCCTAAATATATAGGCCAACATGACTCTGAGTGTGACACAAGTTGCTTTGAACAGAGGCTCACTGTCCTGCTGACTCAGTGACACAGTAAACAAGTCAATCCTCCTCTTCCTCAAATAGCTGCAGCTGCACTTCATCTTCACCGTAATGAAAGATGAATTCTCCAAAATCCTGTGAAGAAACTCTGGATTAAAAACACAACACACACACTGCCTGTCTTAGCCGGGGGGGTGACTGCACTCTTGGGCTGAATCACTTCATTAGCTGGTCGTAAATAAAGGAAAACAAAATCTTGCATCAGGTCGAGCTGGGCTCTTTTGCTGATGAGGTAAGCAGCTTATCTGCCTTATAATTAAAGGGATTTTCTTTTTCATGGGCCACATTATTTAACTGAGCTAATAAGCAGGTTTGGAGGGCTATCTGAGGAGTGATTTGAGTGGAAAGAAACTGATGAATAGACCTTTCTGTTAATGTTGTGATGCAGAAATGACTGAAGGTGTGTAATTCAGTGACTTTAAGGGTCTGTTTGAAGTACTTCAGTGGTTCCTTTGCCCCCAAACCTCACCAGCCGCTCTGAATCAATATCACTCTCATTCAACAAGTTAGAGGCCCTGTTAGAGGATTTAGTGGGTAATGGGACTGGTAACTCCTGACAACTCCTCCTGTGTGGCGGCTCGCAGCATAATGAATCCAGGGAATACAGCAGAAGGGCAAGGTATTTACCCCGGCTGCAAGGCAACCGGCGTCTGTCCTGCAAACAGCTCTGCTGCCACACTGAAGCACCAGTAATGAGCTGACAGGTGCAATGTTTACGCTCGCATTGCCACTCAAGTTTGAGGCACCGACTCCTGGTTTAGTCTCTCTTGACATTAATGATGCCGGCCCAAATGGCTCACCTTTCCGTCTGATTGTCCCAAACGCTTGCATTCTTCAGATGATCTCCTTTTGATTTGGAAATGCGGAGCTCCAGTCGTGCTGCACATTTTCTGGTGTTTGCAAGGAAGTTTTTTCAAACCACACTGGTTTAGGATTCATGTTGAAACACATCTGCAAGAAAAAAAGCTCCTTTTCTCTGAGTAGACCTTGCAGATTTGTGCTGTTTATTCTCCTCTTCCCTGTGTACCCTTCCGAGTCCACAGAAAATGACACTAAAACTTTAAAGCGTTGTTCAAAACTCTCCCCGAACAGCTGCATGTAAGGATTTACTGCCTGCCTTTAATCTTGTCTTTTTGGCACAGAGTTAACAGCAGAACTGGGTCGGTGTTTCAGCATCTCTGCACATCAAAATCAAACTGTGCTTTCTTTTGGCTTTCTTCTCTTCTTATTAAGTGCCTCAAACAGGTCGCTCACAATGCCAAAGACCCTGAAAGGACATCCAGATATCATCCCCGTTACGTGTGGACTCAGACATTACGCTGAGGCACAGTGTCCGCTTTTAAAAACCATCATTATCCATTTTGTTGCCTATTCCGAGGTCTGCACCAGCTCCGGTTAACCCACAGGAAGACATCCCCCTGAAAAACACTCACCTCCTGAAGGCACCTCAGCCACCCGCTTCCCTCCTCTGTCCCACAAAATGCTTCCCTGCTCCTCTGTGGCTGGCGAGTGGGCTAATGCTCCTCATTAGAGAGGTGACCTTTCCGGAAATTGCCGTTGTGCACTCCTCACCACCCTCTGATTAGCCCTGTTACTGTGGCCGAAAATCAAATAACCCGGTCACTCTCCCGAGTCAGAGAAAACACGTTTCATTGATGCTTTCCTCGACAGGACGACTGGGAAGTGGACGTTGAGGAATGGACAGGACAGTGTGTTAATGGTGGTACACAGCCGCTGTGTGAATGCAGGGCTGTTTGTGAGGTTTCCTCTCCCAGGAGCTGGAAATAATAGCTTTACCCGTAAGTCTCATACCTCGGTACACCGTTAAAGGTCTAAGGCTAGTACTAAAATCTGGATCCAAGTTTAAACCTTAAATAATTTCCACCAGCATTTTCTAGTTTTTTTCTAAAAGTTAAATTAAAGATTTTCTTTAGACACTAGAAATTTTAATTACTGCAGCAAATAAGCATCCTAGTTAAGTGTTTTATTATATGCATTAACAGAAAAATTTCAATGGAAATTGTATAACTTTTTATAATCTGTCAGGCCAGATTACTGGAAATAATGCACATTGTGTTGTGCAGATTTACCCCTGTCACATGCACCGCATTGGCAGCAATTGTGCAGCCAGAGTCTGAGCAGTAAAGACAGTGAGGGATTCTGGGAGAATCTGAGTGAAGCTGGGTGACAAAAATATTTTTTTTTTCTTTCAAGAGTCTCATCTCTTGACTCTACCTCCAGATATATTTTACAATCCATGAAAAAAAAAAACAAGAACGTCACCTGTCAATCATTGTTAAACGTAAAACCTTGTTTTTAACCTCTTATAACTAATGAAAACAAAACTTTACAGAAAAAAGAGGACTTGAATACAAGACAGCCAAATAATATCTTCAAATCACCACAACAATCTGACGTGAGAAATACTTTTACCCGGTATAATATACATATTTTTTTAACTTTGACCACAGCCCATCTGGAATGACTGGGGAGCTGGATTTTTTGACCTATACTGCAGCTAGCCACTAGGGGGAGCAGTTTTTGTGGTGACCTCACTTTGAGCTGAGCAAGATGACATCTGTTTTTTTTTGTTTGTTTGTTTGTTTTACAGTCTATGGTGTGTGTACTTGAGGGGATTAGGGCCAATGGAAAAAAAATATGTCCACATTTTTTTTAATCACAATTTTTTTAGAGAAAAAGTCGGAATTCTGAGGGGGAAAAAAAAATCAAAAATCTGACTTTAATCTCAGAATTTTGACTTTTTTCTTAGAAAAAAAATGTAAATAAATAATTAAAAAAAAACAGACACATTTATTCATTTATTTATACATTCAGCATTTTCTGAACCACTTATCCTGTTCAGGGTCATGGGTGGCTGGAGCCTATCCCAGCTGTCATTAGGCGAGAGGCGGGGTACACCCTGGACTGGTCACCAGTCAATCACAGGGCTGACACATAGAGACAGACAACCATTCATGCACACACTCACACTTATGGGCAATTTAGAGTGCTCAATTAACCTGATGAGCATGTTTTTGGGCAGTGGGACTAGTTTTTTCATCTCTTTTTCGGTGTTTTTGCATTTGGAGTGGATCATTACTTTGTATGGATTATTTGTTGGTCATGGACACCAAACTGTTTTTTTTGCCTTTAGTGATATTTTTACTACTTTTTCTCCTATGTTTGTTTGGAGATCCTACATGTAACCATGGCTGCATTTACATGTGAAATCAGCTGTTAGCAGCCTGTAGCATATCAATGCTAACTGGTGCAAGGCCTGGTGTTTCCTCACAAGGTGAGGAGAAGGAGGTGAGGACGACGTGCTGGTTCTCAGGTGTGAGCTAAGAAGTGACGTCATCAACTGTGATTCTTGAATTTCCTCTCTGGGATAAATGAAGTATTTTCTATTCTATTCTATGATTTAAACACACGATGTGACAATTGTATTCACATTTTATTTTGTAACAAGTAACAAAGGTGACAATGTAAAAGTAGCAAAGTAAAGTAAAAAGTTCCATTGAATATAGAAACTTAAGTATCCTACTTAAGTACCATAATGAAGTACTTTAACTATGTTCCTTTACACCACTAGTTCCAGGGATTTCCTACACTTAAAAATGCATGTTTGTCAGTCAAATAAGCCACGCCCCTTAACTAAGTATAATAAAACTTTATTTTTTTTTTCATGTGCCACTCATGCAGCTTCTACATAATTAAACTAGATGTAAGGAACAAAACTACCGCTGCCATCAGCTGTAAACATTCCGACTTTCTGTATAAATTTCTGTATTTTCCAGTCTTGAGTTCTTTGCTGTTGGAGTTTTTCATATTCTGCGTTCGTCTTCCTGAATTAGTATGCTGAATTTAAGCAGCATATGTGAGACTTGGATTCTAATTTTGTTTCACTTCAGGTGAAGGGTTTTGGACTTCACCCAGGAAAGAATGTTGATGTTCACTGAACACGCTCAGACAGCCGGAGAGACATCAAAAATCTGAAAGTTTCATTGATGTCTTCACAGAAATGTAGATGCGTTTGTGAATCCTTTTTCCTAACAAACTCCATCTCTGCAGAGAAATGTAAAGACTGAGGCGAGTCTGTGACTAAACGTAAAGACTTTCTGAGGAGGAACAAACTGAGGCTATCTTTGGTTGGAGGAGAAGTGGAGCGAGGTTTCAGCGCTCGGCTTTTGAAGAGCAGGTAAAGAGCAGTTTATCCTTCCTGCCGGAGAGAGCCTTCAAATATCTGTTTTATTTTTTTCCACTCCACAGATTTAGGGAAGGTCAGCCGTGCTTGTAAGTGATCTCTTAACACCTTGCCATATTTCACTCCTGCTGGAATCAAGAAATTTAAATCTTATCTGCAGAATATGTATGGAGTTATTCCCCATCCTTCATCAAGAGTCTGGGTTTTCAGTTCAAGGAGCATGAGGTATTGATTTAGTGCTCTTTGTAAACCTCCCTCCACACTCCAGCAGCTCCTGCTTACTTGGATGTTCTCTGCTGGAGCTAAAACTAAACACTTCAACCCAGACACTCTGGTGCTTGCACAGATTGTCTCCAGCTTTGGCTTAAAACATCTTTGAATTCTTCCACAATAACTTGGTGAAAATGCCTTTTTAATGAAAGCAACACAACTCAGTGGATGCTGGGAGAAATCAGAGATAAGCAGCGTGTGTTGCAAATATGGGATGATAGGAACAAAGCATTAGCAGCTGTAACAAAGCAGGGGTACTTTTGTTGTTTTGCAACACATCTGGTATTTCATGGGATTGAAATTTTGAGGGACTGTGCCATAATCCCCAGGGATAAGATATCTTGGAGACGATTCCTGGCTGCACAGAAAGTAGCTGGATTGCAATCCAAAGGGCTAAAGCTCGACGGAGAGCTGCAGATCTTCTCCAAGCAACAACTGAACTGAGTACAAGTTTACAGTTTTGAGCAGAGCAAATCCAAGCTCAGATGGTGACAGCATTGTGGATGCAATGGCAAGACTACGAGGGAAAGCAGCCCAAAAACAAGCAGAAAGGCAGAAGCTAGTGTTAGCAACACCTTTCGACAGACTCATGGAAGCAGGAGTGCAGTTTCAGCACACGCAGAGTAAACCCAAGAGTATCAGAGGTTATGTCAGTGCAAAAGTATTTGAGGATTAAAAATTAGAATTCAGTAAGTAATAAATGAAACTCCTCATTAAAGTTTTGAACATTTATTTACACATTCTGCTTCTGGATAAAAGTTTTTATATTGAAGTAGTGACAGTGTTAATGGAGCAGTCTGTGTGGGAGGGACTTCTAGTAAACAAATTACAAAATCCAAACTTAAACTCATAAAGAATGTTCTCAAACCAGAAAAAAAGAGAGAAACAGAACAAAATATGTGCTCCCTTCTGTTTTCATATTATGTCCGTGCAGCCAGGGAAGCAGACCTCAACTAAACCAGACGTCTCACACACAAAGTCTCCAGTTCAGTTTTTTTGGAACTGGAGGAAAAGAGATTATGACAAAACTTGAAACCCCCCTGAAGAGCTTTGACTTTGAACCCATTTTGGTGCCCTCTGTTAAGGTGGTACCCATTACTCCTTTGTAGATTTTATCCTATGCATGAATAAAAAGTGTAAACATTGTTTTAAAATGGTAACAGTAAAGAGTAACGGTAAAATATACTTATACTATAAATATAGATATACTTCCATTTCATCAAGATAACTGGCACCTACCACCAACGGTAGACCGCATTATTGTCCATAGGGAAATTCAGAAGGCTCTTTAGTCACAACTGCAGAAGGCCCTTTATTCAGGGGGCTTGTTAGTCAGAAAGTTAGAAGCCCTTTAGTTAGAGAACTGATATGTCAGAAAATCAGAAAGCTTGTTAGTCAAAAGGCCTGTTAGTCCAAGGCCTATTAGTTGGAAAAACAGGCTGACCTTTTGACACAAGTTATGTTGGTCAGAAAATCTGAAAGCCTGTTAGTCAGATAATTAGGAATTCTGAAGGCCCTTTAGTTGCAAATTCAGAAAGTCCTTTATTCAGGGGGCTTGTTAGTAAGACAATTAGAGGGCCCTTTAGTTAGAGGGCAAATAAGTCAGAAAATCAAAAGGCCCTTCAGTGAGAAGGTCAGAAGGCCCTTTAGTTGCAGATCTAGAAGGACCTTTATTCAGGGGGCTTGTTAGTCTGAAAATTAGAGAGCTCTCTAGTTAGAAGGCCAATAAGTCAGAAAATCAGAAGGCTTGTTAGTCAGAAGGCCAGTTAGCCCAAAGATCTATTAGTTAGAAAAATAAACAACCCTTTAATCAGATCACCTGTTGGTCAGAAAATCAGAAAGCCTGTTAAGAATTCAGAAGGCCCTTCAGTTAGAACATCACAAGGTCCTTTATTCAGTGGGCTTGTCAGTCAGGAAATTAGAGGGCCCTTCAGTCAGAGGGCCAGCAAGTCAGAAAATCAGAGGGCTTGTTAGTCCAAAGATCTATTAGTTAGAAAATCAGATGGCCCTATAATGTGGCAGAAAATCAGAAAGCCCTTTAGTCAAAAGACAGGTTACCGTATTTTCCGCACTACAAGGTGCTTCGGAATATGGGGCGCACCTTCAATGAATGGCCTATTTGAAAACTGTTTTCATATATAGGGCGCACGGCATTATAAGAAGCATTGAATAGAAGCTATAGTAGTGGCTGGGGTTGCGTTGTGCATCCACTAGATAGAGCTGCGCTAAAGGGAATGTCAACAAAACAGTCAGATAAGTCAGTCAAACTCAGGCTACATCCACACGGAGCCGCACATTTTCCTATCCAACTATTTTCTGTGCTGTTTAAAAAAAAAAGTGCGCTGTAAAGACAAAGCCGTTTCTACCGTGCACAGAAGCTGTTTCCAGAGATCAGTTCAAATGCCAGACCTTTGGGGGGCGCTGTATTGCTCTGACAATAAACAAGAGAAGAAGCCCGGGCCAGCCTGTGAGCTAATGTTAGCACTTAGCAGAATTCCTCTTTACAGGTTCTTACTGCTTACCGCCGTTACTCCGGCAACGCTCCCTTACTATAGTAGCCATGATTAATCAATATCGATCCATATATAGGCCCATCGGATTATAAGGCGCACTGTCGGCTTTTGACAAAACTGAAGGCTTTTAGGTGCGCCTTATAGTGTGGAAAATACGGTAGTCATAAAATCAGAAGGCTTGTTAGCCAGAAATTTAGTTTGGATTGAAGAACATCAACTAAATCCTTACTGGTTTTCTGACTGACAGGTCTTCTTAGGACAGGGTTAACCACAGAGCTCAAACCAGAAGAAGATTGTTAAATCTATATGCTAATTTTCTGATTCCAATTACAGTTGGTTTCATAACAAGCCCAAAGGGAAAAAAAAGAAAGAAACAAAAACAGCAAAACCCCCCAGAGGAGCTTTAAGTATATTTTGCTTTCTGTGTAAGACAATGTTTTTATTAATTACCTAGAATTCAGGCTTTGTTTACAATGCATTGAAATAGGATGATTATCTCAAAATTTGATGTGATTGTTGCTCATATTAAGTCCAGAATTAAGACAGAAATACTCTCCATAGAAGTCATATGAGTCTGTTTTTCTGAGTTTTATTTTAACACAGACTACTGTATTATTATGATTTTTTTTCGTTATCTGACTGAGTTAAAACAAAACAAAAAAAAACAAAAAACATCTTTTATGTTGTGAACAACAATGATGGTTTTGTGTTAATTCCTGTCTCGGACATTATTGCCAGATCGTTCAGAAAATGCAGCTAAATGTGGGAAACAGTTCAGTCTGAGGAGAAAGGGATTGTTGCAGGGCGGCTTGGTGATGCTACACCTGAAAGCAGCACAAATTGAGGTTAAATGCTGAAGAAGAGTGTAGCTACAATACTGGCAGCTTTCACAGCTTTCTCCATAATCACACACGGCTCCAGCTCCAGGTGGCATTTCTGGCAACGCGATGAATACCTGGATGAGCCAAAACAAACTGATGCTAAACACAGTGTATAAGTCTGCACAAAGAATGCCTCTTCATGTCTGTCAGAGTGCATGATGGGAAGCCAAACATTTTGTCCCTGAGTGAAGTTCCCATGCCATAATTGCTACCTGCTCTGAGGCCAGAATCCTGCATTTTATTCCTGTAGGAAAGCCATCAGACTCCCCCAGAAATCAGTATGCATTTAAAATGCTGAATGACTACAGAAAAGTGAAGATTGTTTAAAATGGTAACAACAGTCTGGCGGGGTAAAGGATGCTAAAAGCAGCCGTGATGGTAAAAGCTTAGAGGAAACCTTACCTCCATCTATTACTCTTGTATTATGTAATGATGCCTCTAAAAAGCACTGAAGCTCCATTATTACGTTTTCTTTCTGACTTGCCTCTCTGAAATTTAAGGCAGCATTTAGCTTTAACAAAGAAGTGAGTTAAAAATGAGTGAGCAGCAGTTTCTTCCTGGTTTGTCGATGCCTTTTGAAATCTTAGGGAACTGCTCTAAAATTTTCTGTTATGAATCTGTAAAACCTTAAACCCGTTGACTTCTGGTCTGGCTCCACTCCTTATGTCAGTTTTCTTGTTTTAGTCGAGCTAAATACGATCTGGTTTTGACACGGATTGTTTTATTTTTAAAGTCACTGGGTGTTTATAGGTAGTTTCTGTGGATGACTTCCTGTCCCACTCAATCTCCCTTTGATAAATCCATGCGTCACTTACTTTCTATGTGGAGTTTGCATGTCCCCCCTGTGCATGCTTGGGTCATCTCTGGGTACTCCAGCTTCCTCCTACAGTCCAAAACCATTGTTTGATTGGTTAACTGGTGATTCCAAAACACTCCTAGGTGTGGGTTTGTCCTTGAAAGGTTATCTGTCTCTATGTGTCAGCCCTGTAATTGACTGGGCGATTAGATATATGGCAAAACCTTAGCAAAGAACAAAAACTGATGAGTTAAGCAAAATGAATGTTGCCAGATCCAAGTATACCTTCAAAAATTTTGAAAATGTTTGCAAATTTATTAAATTTCATTTTCTTCTGATTTTTTAAAATTCCAAAATTATTTTACATTTCTTGAAATCTTTGAATTTTCAGGGCTCATTTTTTTCATTTTTTTCATTTTTTTTTTAAATATTTCAAAATATTCTGAAACCTTTGCAAATTTTGAAAATAAAAAAAGACACATTTTTGAAATATATATATATATATATATATATATATATATATATATATATATATATATATATATATATATATATATATATATTTGCAAATTAACTTATTTCCAATCGTTTTGCAACTTTTGCAAAAGACTGTTTAAATTTCAAGGTTTTGTGATTCTTGTAAAATTTGTAACTTTTTGAACGTTTTGCAGTTTTTGAGTATTTGCAATTTAGACTTTTTAATGGCAAATTTCTTAAAAGTGAGAAAACTAAGAAATCACATGTACAGTTTTATAGATTTGAACAAATTATCTTTTGAAGATTAATTACTAGATTTTCATACTGAAACAATTTTATACACTTCTTTACTATGAAGATAAAGACACTTTTGTGGCTCCTGAATGACTTAAATCCAGCTGTGCTGGGGCAATAGAATAAAATAAAAAATAGTTAATAACCCTGGGGGAAGTTCAGGAGGAGTCACAGCAGCCATCAAGAAAACAAAAGTAAGAAAGTGTATAGAAAGTGCAAAAAGCCCCATAAGAAAATAGATGATGACAGCTTGTCCATCATTGTCCAGTCAGCCAGCCTGCACCTCCTTAGGGTCCAGGACTGAGCTTCTTCAGCAGTCTGTTCAGTCTCTGTGTCCTGGATCCTGTCTGCTCACAGCAGGTGAAGCTCTTCCAATGTGGCGTTGGTGTCTGGTGTTAGCTCCGTTAGCCATGTCCGTGAATAGCATGATGCTACTCTGTCTTCTGGTATTCCCTCTGTTGCTGGGTCAGCACAGCTAGCTCATCCATCTTATTGGAGATAGATCTTATGTTCCCAATAACGATGGATGGAAGGACAGGTTGATGTTGTCACTTCTTAAGTCACACCTGAGAACCTTCTCCTCACCTTGTAGGAAACATCCGGCCTTGCACCAGTTAGCACTGACTGTCTACAGACTAAGGACTCCTACCAACTGCCTTAGATTGGATAACATTTTATCCTTAAAGCATTAAAAATACATTTTTTTCCTTTGGACTATGTTACATGCAGTTTTGTTTAATACCCATATACCCAATACCAGAAAAAACGTACCGTACAAGATCAAAAACAAGATAACAACATCAGAAAAGTTCAGCTATGGTTGACGGGACTTAAGGCTGCATTGATCAATAACTTTACTCTGCACAAAAAAAAATCAGATTTATCATTCATGTGTTTGAAAGACAGAACTCAAGGGACAGTGAAAATTGAATGTGCATCTATCATGCAGTCTAAATCAGGTATTTGGTCATTTTTCTTGAAAGCTTTGAAATATGTTGGATGAAACTCATCGCAACCACCATGAGGTGTCATTCTGCATGAACAGATAACATGGTGCAAAACATCACTGATGGTGTTTTGCAAACACATGCCACTAAATCATCAGAGTGGGTGACATTAAAGTGTTGACAGACTGACAACACGTTGCTTAGAGGCAGTGTTTCGCTGGTTAAGATGTCTTTTGTCATCACTGAATAAAATGGTGACCAACCCAGATTGTGCTGACGCATGATATATCAGCCAACATCCTCCCCGAGCAGAGGCTCATCCCTCTTTAATGTGTTCTATTCCAAGAAGAGCTGCCTCTTTCACGACCTCCCCTCACTGATGAATTCCTCCATGAAAACACCCGATGGTATTTCCACAGCAGGAGCGGAGTTATATTGAAAAGTTCTGTTCTGTCATATTTTTAGATTTTTACACAAGTAGTGTCTCCATCTTTGGGTTTAATGGGTATCTGGGCACAAAAATATTGTGCTTTCTCTGAAAAAGGGGGATTGTTGATTCACTTCATGTTCAGTATGAATGTATTTAGGAGGCTACAACTGCTTACACTCTGCATCATATGCAGAGGGGAAAAAAGCATCAGCCAAACTTCACTTTAAAGATATGAGATGTAGCAAACACATAATAGAGTCTTTTCAGTGGATCGGGGTTGCAGGCTTACTCGGATGCCTCTGAAATAAAATTTTACAGCCCCTGACGTTCTCTGTTGGCAGCTTCCTCAGGTATATGTGCAGCACTTAATCATTCATGCAGAAAACGGAGCCAATCTGATACAGTAAGCATGGCATTGATGTGGCGCAGGCATCCAAATGGTTTGTTTTTATCAGCGTGCCGAGCCGGCGGATGGAGCTTGGCAGAGGGTAATGGAACTCCCACTGTACCCCCCGTCCCAGGGGTTGAGATCTGTCTGATACTATTAATAATGACATTGTGCTCTCAAGGCAATTAATCAGCAGCTGCAACAGAAAATAGATGTACTCCAGTGGAACATGGGAGGAGGTGAGGAGTTGCTTATGTTGCACAAAGCGCCGCACATTCAATACGAAGCTGGCAGAACAGATGAGGAGAGACAAGTGGAGGCTGAGCAGTCCCACGATGCTGCTGTTGGAAAGTTACAATGAGGAGGAGAGGAATTATGGGAAGTAGACATTATATTTCTGCAAACTCTGGTCTTTTGTGAGCAAGTCTGCAGTTTTGAATCACTGAATTGATTTCTTGCTGTTTAATTGTTCTTGGCTTTTTGTTGCAAATGTCCAAATACAGTTTAAAACAAACATTGGGATATAGCCTTAGCCTGCTAATTTCACAGTTGGCTATAAGCCTTTGTTGAACATCATTCCTTGCTTTTAACCCCCAACATTTCCCATCTCTCTCTGGCTGTCAGATCCAGTTATGGTGGGGGGAAAAAAATGTAGAAAAAATAAAATAAAATGAAAAAATGAAAATAATAATTATTACTAATAGATTTATTATTATTATTATAATTATAATTATAATTATTATTATTATTATTATTATTATTATTTATCATTTATTATTATTATTATTATTATTATTATTATTATTATTATTATTATTATTATTATTATTATTATTATTATTATTAATAATAATAATAATAATAATAATAATAATAATAATAAATATAAATTGAAAGCACATTTCTATAAGGTCAAAAAATAGGAACACTTGGACTAAACGATCATAAAGTAAAACTTGGAATTATGAGAAAAAAAGATCAAAAATATGAGATTCAAAGTTGAAACTATAATATATTAAATTAGAATTAGGAGATGCTAAATCAGGATGATGGAATGCAATGTCAATATTATGAGATAAAAGATTAAAGTCATAATTTTAGGTCATTATGAGATAAATGGTAATTATGAGATGCTCATTTGAAATTATGAGATAAAAAACTGAAATAATGAGATAAAAAGTCAAAATAATGAGATGGACTCAGTTGAGATAACAGGTCACAATGATCTGTTTTAAGGTCAAAACTGTGAGATAAAACTATATATAATGAGATACATGACAAAATCCTGGGATAAATTGAAAATTGTTGTACAAAGTCGAAATTATGAGATTTAATGACAATACTTCAAGATGACAAGTAGAAATAACAACATCAAAGTTGATAGTATCAGATACTTTTACGAGATAAAAGTTATGATCAGAGAAAGAGCTGAAATTACGAGAGAAGCTGACGTTAAGAGAAAAGTTGAATTTATGAGAGACAGTGTTGAAATTATGAGAAAATGGGTCAAAATCACGACAAAAGTCATAGTGATGACATAAAAGGTTGATATAAGAGACACAAATGTCATAATTATGACATTAGAGGCTTGAATACAAAACAAAAAGAAGAAATTAGTAAAAATTATGAGATGTGAGGAAAGTTGAGATTATGAGAAAAGTTAAAATTCCGAGATACCGAAGTCAAAATATGACAAATCAAGTCTCAGCTATTTTAGATGGAGTTTATGACATAAAAAAATCAAAATTATGAGACAGTATGAGTGATTCTTTCTTTTGCCAAACCTACTGGGCTACACTACACATTACCTTAGCTTTGATTTGCCCTTTTTTGCATGACTTGATGCATTTGTGCTGTGTACAATACAGCAGCTTTAGCAGTCTCAAATCTGTTTTAAATCAGTCAACTCAAAACCTAGAAGTAATTTACTCATTAAAAGCTTCATGGGAAGAGATGGTTTGAAACATTTATTGGGGATATGTTACATCAGCTTGCATAGGTTAAGCCTTCCACCATGATAGTTAGATACTTGGAAGAGTAGGGTAGTTTTTCATTAAACATTGAATTAAAAATGTAAGCAGACACATAATAAACAGGAAAAAGTTACAAAACATGACTTATAATGATTTGTTAAATTGAAATCTGAGTCTTACATTTTAACTCGTCTTGCTTTAACGGCCGGCTTAGGCTCCATTTCTGTCAGCGTCACTTTACAGTGCTCTGCAGTACTTGCATGTGTAACAAACCAATTTATCCCAATATACGTGATGTCCAGGCTAACACGGGACAGTTGGCGACCCTTGACCAGGTTGTCTGTGGTGATGCTGTTGAACAAATCAACATTATGGTATTGGACCAATCAGAATCATGCAATTAGCACAGCTGGATAATAGCTTCTGTCATCGTCTCTTTGAAGGCAATAATTTACCATGCTCCACCATCATAAGAGTACAAACAAAGTTAGCCTGTTAGCTTGTTTCACTGTGGTTGGCCCGTAGCATCTGGGGCTGCAGCTGCTCCCAGAAACCACATGTGGAAAACAAGGTCGTCGTCCCCGTCTTAAATCAGCCACTCACAGACTAACTTTCCTGCAGCTGGCTTGTAACGGCAGTAATGTGTGTTGGATAAGAAAGATGCACTGACTTCTGAGACGAGATAGAATGAGAGTCTTTCATGTGCTGCATCTTTATTTATCTACTCCAGAGCTCTATTTCTGACACAATTAAAGACGATAAAAGAGTCTCATTGTAGCCCAAAGCATAACTCATGCAGCGTTGAGTAATCTGTGACCCTCTTTCTCGACCTCTTTGGCAAACCAGTAGGAGTTTTTATATCAGTGTAACTCATGTCCTCCCACGTAAAGCCCTGGCATGGCCTCTTTTCACCCTGGCTTAGTCTTTCACTTGGCCTGTAATTGAGCTGAAACTTATATTTTCATGGCATAACAAGAGAGAAAAATGCAGAATGACTTTAAATGAAAAGTGGAGTGGACACCTTTAAAGGGCAACTCCATTTTTTTGACACCTGGACTTTATTTATAGGTGTGTGCATGCTCATATACTCACTCAGACAAACATCGTGCAGCTCGGAGTCCTTCAGAAGTTATTTAGATCCAGCTGATTTTAGCCACACTTAGAGGGGGCCACGGCAAGGGAGCTTCAGCGCGGGACATAATCTCTGCACAATCGCTCATTTCGGCTATATTTTTTCATCCATCGCCAGTGTTATCGTAACACTGGCTCCTGTGACTCACTTTGAAGAGTGGGCTCTTTGAACTGGCATGTTCACGACCGACACATCACTAGCCGCGATGGTTCATGAGGCCTCATCTACCCATCACAAGTAACCTGAAACACCCATGCCACCGCACGCCAATGCGGAAGTGATCTGTGCATAGAGCCCATAGATCAACAACCATATTAAAGGCGTCTCCTATAACAGACATTGGGTGCTGCTGGGCAATAAAACTCATACTCCAAGCCACTAAAAGAAGTTTCCACTCGACTGAAAGGGGACAAAGTCTGCAAATTAAATAACCCTGCTGAGATTATGTTCTCTGGAAAATGAAGACCTCAGGTTCGGGCTCAGTCTGAGAGGAAAGTTTGAACTAACTATGTGCTCTGTGCGTGAACTGCATACAAATTAAGTTGTGATTTCTCTCCGTCGTCCTCATCTGTGTGGTATTATTAGAGATCCTTTGTTTCCCTCTGAACTCTGGGGTCAGGCGGCAGGATGAGGATGTGATATTTTGAGCGTACTCTTAATATTTTCAGCGTTTTTGCTGTCAGTAACATTTATGATGAGAAGGCAAGCGTGGCAGCTGCTCCTTTTTGTTTCGGCCCCTGACAAAACCACTCTGTCGTGCGTGTCGTTTGAGCAGGACTGGTTTAACATCACGTCTGTCATGTATCAAGGCCTGAGAGTTTGGTGAGAAACATCTCTCAATGTCTGCCTCACTTGCATAAAGAGAAATCCACTGATCTCTCCGTGTGTTTTCTGCAGAATCCCTGCGATATGAGCCGGGTTTATATTCCCTTAGCTGTCTGTGTGTAATAGCTCAGGCTCAAATAGGGGTAATATATGCATGCCTCTGAAACAATCAGTCTTGTTTATCCAGAGCCCTTGAACCTCCAGGATCAGAAAGTTTGTGCAATGAATTCTGATTTGCTAAATCCCTGCCCAATTTATTGCCTCGGCTCTGCACAAACATCAAAACAAACTCTCTTCCTTTTTGTACCAGCAGCTGTTAGATTTGGGCGAGAATAACAGAAAGAAAGGGTGGGATGATAGAGACGTGGAGGATTCACAATTTGTTTATTAATGTCTCTTTCCTCCTCAGTCTGTCTCTGCCTCCCTCCCCCTTCATTTCCTCTCTCCTGGAAACATCTTTGCATCTGCACTGCGGGGCTTTGCTAACTCTGAGGAAACAGTAAAAATTTGATAGAGACCTTGAACGCGGTGTCTTAGCAGGTGGATTCGTTTGAAAGTTTCATTGGCTGAGTCTCCAGGAGTTATATTCGGTGTTGGGGAAATTCTGTAACCTTAGTGTGTATGAAGTTGTTAAAAGGAGACGGAGCAGCGTGGGTTGAGAGCATGAATGCATAATTTGTGTCTCAGGTGTTTTTTTGAAGTACACACTTATTGGCTGGGTTCTGAGCTCTGCCTAAAATGTAAAATCACTTGTTTTTGTAGAGCCTTGATAAAAGCAAATAAAAATGGGATTAAAAGAATCTGATTCTTAATTTGACAGTGATTAATTGCTGAAAGCCTCAGATTCTGTTTGGACATCTGCTCACTTGTTATTGTCTCTAATTAAAACCATAAAACAGTTTGTCGTTATAATCCCTTTGGATTCTGGAGGGTGATGTACAATCATTTGCTCGTCTTATAGTCTTATCTACATATAATGATGACTACATGAATTCATTTAAACACTTCACAGGTGAATTCATGTTTTTATAGCTGTAATCTATAAATCATCTTTCATTTATAAAGAAATACACTGTAAATACATTGACAATGACTGACTGTACTTCCTTTTTATGTCCAACTTTAATGTTATACTCCCTTTCAGCAGACTGTCTGCTACAGTTTGATGTTAGTTGCAGGTTTGTAAGATAATTTTTTTCCTGACAGTGTTGAAAATGATGATGACCCAGTACATATTTCATATTCTGGATCTTAGTATCCAGAATATTGCCAGGATCTGGATTGTACTTTTACATCTGTCAGAAATTATGGTGACCTTGTCTTGTATTGTTTTGCAAAGCAATCCGACCATTTATGGTGGAGTTATATACACATATGGTGAAAACAGCCCTATCCCACAATGATAAAGAATACTTTAAAAAATCCTGGATCCAGATGGTGATCCGGATCAGCTCCAAAATTTAACCACTTCTTCCTTATCCCATTTTGAACATTTCCTGAAAATTTAATCAAGAACTGTTCAGTAGTTTTTAAGTTATGGTGTTCACAGACAAACAAACTCTCCCAAATGCATAACCTCCTCGGGGGAGGTAATAATAAATAAGGTAACCTAAGGGAATTTGTCCCTTCAGATCATCTTATATGAGAAACAGGAAAAGGTCTTTCACAACAATAAGCAGACACTGCCAGACTTCAGTGATCTACACATAGAGGACTGTTAGTTATGTGAGAAGCCATGCCAGCCAACTCTGTGGTTGACAGTGAAGGATTCAGAAGGTTGGCAAGAACAACACAGAAGCCATGGTATTGAATTCATCACACTTATGTCCAAGAGTTCCCAGGATTTTTAGCCGAAACCCCCCAAAATACCACTTTTGGGGTCTGGTGACTCTCTGGTGCTGGAATACACTACTGGACCAATCAGGAAACAAAAGAAAAAAGGCAACAAAAAAAAAAAAAAAAAGTTGATCTACTTTCAGTGATTTTGTCATTACCCTGGTTTAGTTACTTCAGAGGTCTTCAACAAAAGAAATGTAGAAAGAAAAAAAAACAGAATAGAAAAGGTCACAGTAGCAATCAAGAAAACAACAGTAAGAAAGTGTATAGAAAGTGCAAAAAGTTCCATAAGAAAATAGATGCTGACAGCTTGTCCATCATGGTCCAGTCAGCCAGCCTCCACCTCCACAGGGTCCAGGACTGAGCTTCTTCAGCAGTCTGTTCAGTCTCTGTCTCCTGGATCCTGTCTGCTCACAGCAGGTGAAGCTCTTCCGATGTGGCGTTGGTGTCTGGTGTTAGCGCTGTTAGCCATGTCTGTGACTAGTATGATGCTACTCTGCCTTCTGGTATTCCCTCTGTTGCTGGGTTAGCATGGTTAGCTCGTCCATCTTATAGGAGCTAGATCTTATGTTCCCAATAATGATGGATGGAAGGACAGGTCCATGTCGCCACTTCTTAGGTCACACCTGAGAGCCAGCATGTTGTCCATACCTTATGGGAAAACATCCGGCCTTGCACCGGTTAGCATTGACATGCTACAGGCTGCTAACAGCTGATTTCACATGTAAACGATGCGGCCATGGTTACATGTAGGATCTCCAGACAAACACAGGAGAAAAATAGTAAAAATTTCTCTGAAGACAAAACCAGTTTGGTGTCCACGACCAATGGCCTAGAAAAACTTCCTACCAGGAACTTGTAATTTCTAGTTATTTAGATTGTTACACCCCTGCTTCCCGTTTATTTTAGTCTCATTAGGTCAAACTCCAGACTCTGTGATCCAACCTCCCTCTTTTGCACTGGTGGTCCATACTAATAACTGTGAAAACCTAGAGAGAGCAGTAATTCATCAATCAGGATGAAGTATTCATTAAAGCTGTGAAATAACATGTAAATCTTTCACACAAAAGCTGCTTAAAGCATAGACTCCTCTCCTCTAATGTTTCAATAACAGCTCCGCCCAGCAGGGGGTCTCCATCAAGCTTCAACTCTCTGTTTGCTGCTTGGTTTGATCTTTCGCCAGAGTCTGCGTGTCAGATGTTTCTGGCCAGGATTCAAAAGTCCTTTTGATCTGAAGATGCTAATGGATGTATACGGGCTGGAAAATTCAAGAGGAGAATGTGATCTTCCTCTTATCGTCCTGCCTCTTTTACGTCAGGGAAAATTTAGCATATTTATTTTTTTATTTCCATCCAGGGTCCGTCTAGGTTAAACATTTGACACCTCAGACTGGATTACTGTGTTTAAAAAACGCAGCTAAGTGGAGAGACTCTGGCTGTGAAGCGATAGACTGCATATCAGTGCATACAAACCTCTCAGATTACGCTTTTTAATCACATATCCGCACCAGCAGGAGCATTAGGCGCTGGATCTCATTGCAATGACGAAGCATTGCATTAGGACTTGGGTTGCGTGAGACACTCCATCACTAAATTTCCCCCCGCTGCTGTCCAGAAGCCCTCTCTGCTGCTGCCTCTGCCGAGTTTATCATAACAGCTTGAGAGTCGATGACCCGCCAGATGTTTGTAATCTCACACCGAGAAGCTTGTGAGTGAGGTCGCAATCAGATAAGGGAACATTGGAAGGGATTATAAACGGTGACAGTGGGGAAAAGGCTATAGATTCCACCGTGAGTGTCCTCCATGACAGGCTACTCAGCAGCCACACACACACCCATCATCTGATGAATCTGACTGCTTATTTTCTAAGAACACACCTCAAGTGTGTGTGTGAATAAAAAGAGTGAATTTAAAGCCCACACACAAGGTGCTGCCTCATTTCTTCTTGCTACTTCCCCATTGAGAGTGTATGGTTGTGTGGGCAGGTTAATGATATCAGCCTTGGAGTAGTTTTTAATCACGAACACACTAATGAGATAGGTTGGGCTGAGGGTTACCCCGGCAGTAAACAGCATCGTGAGTCGCCTCCTTTCATCCTCTTCTTCCTCTGCCTCCCTCTTTGCTTTCCTCTCTGACAAAACCCAAGAATGGAGGAGATTTAGGAGAACCTGAGTGACGAGCGGGAGCACAATGGCGCAGATTAAAAGGAATCCGTCATATTTACAGGAGCGAGCAGCAGGAAGGATTCAGCCCGTGGCGAGGCACACGCGGCTTTTATTGGCAGCAGAGGAGCAGAATTGAGAGGAAATCCCGGAAAAGAAGGAAAACAATTTCAAACATGCTCTGTCTGCTGCTGACAAAAAAGGATCTTTGCTTGTTTACGTTTGTTCAATCTGAGAAACACACATTAACTGATTGCTTATTTATTAGTCCAGGATCCTGCTGATAACACCATTAATTGATTTCTGCTTCCAAAGCCACAAATCATTACCAGAGTTTCCTAAGGACACTTTGTAAAAGTGTTATAGAAAGTTATTTCTGATGTTTTTCAGCCCAAAATATATAATCTCTGTGTTGGCCGTGCCACACACACGTAGGTTGTTATTCACCTTCAGAAAGATGTCAGAGCAAAGTGGCTGCTATCAGATTGACACCCTGAGCACCTTGGGGTTTGGCACCATGCTCAAGGGCACATTTGCAGTGCTTCTCCAGCCTACAGGTAGACCGGAAACCACAAACACACCGAGCCAAAATTTTAAAAAATGAAAAAAGAGGGACTCCTACAGCTTTACAAAACTTATTTATGGTCTGGTTTTTGCTCCTGTGTTTGTCTGGAGATCCTACATGTAAACATTGCTGCATTGTTTACATGTTAGATCAGCTGTTAGCTGTAGCATGTGAATGCTAACTGGTGCAAGGCCGGATGTTTCCCCAGAAGGTGAGGAAAAGGAGGTGACGACAATGTGCTGTTTCTTAGTTGTGAGCTAAGAAGTGACAACATCGACCTGTCCTTCCATCCGTTGTTATTGGGAACGTATGATCTATCTCCCATAAGATGGACAAGCTAGCTGTGCTAACCCAGCAACAGAGGGTATACCAGAAGGCAGAGTAGCATCATGCTATTCACAGACATGGCTAACAGAACTAACTCCCCACACCAACTTCACATTGGAAGAGCTTCACCTGCTGTGAGCAGACAGGATCCAGGAGACAGAGACTGAACAGACTGCTGAAGAAGCTCAGTCCTGGACCCTGTGGAGGTGGAGGCTGGCTGACTGGACAATGATGGACAAGCTGTCAGCATCTATTTTCTTATGGACCTCTTTGCACTTTCTATACACTTTTTAAATTTTATTTTATGTATTTTCTTGCTGTTGTGACTCCTTAATTTCCCCCTTGAGGAGAAATAAAGTATTTTCTATTCTATTCTATTCTAACGGCTAAACATCAAAGAAGCATTTATTTAATGTATGTTTATTAATGTAGGACTCCTTCTCCAGCTCCTAGCAAAAAAGTACAGATTTGGTGGAAGCACACGTTGTGACTACAACGTGGCAGATTGGAGATGTACCACTCAAGTATCTGGTGGAAGTGCGTTGTTACTGTAAAAAGCAACACAAAAAGAGGAAATCTCCAGAGCATAATTCTTTCAGGACTTTAAAACTAGATGTAACTTCTTAATTTTCAGTCCAATTACACCTCCATGGAACTGGTCGGATCCTGTTTCATGGTGGGTAAACCAATCCAAAGATCCATTTGTTTAGTTCACTGCTCCCTGACTCTGAGGCCAACACTGCTGCAGGGGAAGGAAGCTCCTTTTTTTTTTATTTCTGAACACCTTCGCACTGGAACACGTTTCACTCCATTAGAGGGTGAAAATTGGAGCTGTGGAAGTGTAAAGAATTGGACATCAGTCCCTCCAAGCCCCTGAGGTACATCAAGAAACGTTAGCTTGCTGAGCTCTCCGCTAAGAGCATGTTCTTCCCGCAAAGATGGCTCCATGGGAGAGAGTACATTTATGCAACACGTTACACCACAGCGGCTCTGTCCTGGGTTATATATTTCCTCCTCGGATGTATGGCTCTGGATGAAAATACTCACATTTTCACAGCCCTATTAAAAGACATGGGTTATTTTTATAGAGAAGTCAGGACTTATTTTTGTGCTTTACTGGAAACAGCATGCTGATATAATACAGTGATAGTTCCTCTGTGCAAATCCTGCTGCTAATTTTAAACATCTATGTATGATAGCCAGGATTCTCTAGCTTCATTCATTTGATCATTAAATATAATTTCATTTCCTGGCTAATCATTCATAATCAGAGCAGAACCAGCATGTGTATCACTGTCTGGTGGAAATGAGGCACATTTTACATAAAAAAACACCTGTAGACTTCTCATATCTACCAGTATGTTAAACACAAGACTCTCTTGTTCGCTCCACAATCACACATTAGCCTTTTTTGTGAGTGTTCTCTCAGTTTCTTCCCTTCTAGGTTGAGACTAAATTGGGGTTTCATCTATTTTTTTCACCCTCTGAGAGATTTAGCTCTCATAAACTTTACCTTATCATTCAAAAACTCTGTTCAATGCTGTGGCCTCACCTGTGACGTGATTAAATTAATGTGTAAAAAGATGGACGACATGACAGCTTAGTAAAAGTGATGCCAGAGATTTATAGATGAACTTGATAGATACCGGTTTCTGCTTTGTAAATAAAATAGTTATATATGTGTCAGAGCTTAACATCCTGACTCTAAGGCACAGAGTAAAGATATAACAGTGGAGTTCAGTTCAAAGAAGACAAAGGTAACATAAATCTGTCAGGCAAAAAAAAAAAAAAAACTGGAACAAGGTCAGGAAACACAAAGGTCTAGAATGAGAAAGTTCTCTAGATGTATTGACTACTGAGGCCTGTGATAATCTGGCAAGGAAGTAAGGGAACACCAGGGCTTGAGAAGGAAAAGGGAGTGAAGGGAACAAGACACAAGTGCGACATTTTTGTGAGGGGCCCGGTGATCGATGGGGAGGGAAACGGCAGGAAATGAAAATTACAAAAGACAGGGATTTACAAAACAAAAAAAGAAAAGTAGAAATAACAGATTATCAAAATGGACTGGAAACATTAGAGGTCATAAATCCTGCCTACTCTATGTTAGCAGATGGGATACAGGTCAAACGTTAAAATCAAAATATATGTCAAATACATTTTTCTTGACAATGTTTCCTCTGGTTAAATTTGTTTAATTTTAGTCCATTAAACATTTTTCTTTAAATAGTTGGTTTTGAATAAGGGTATGCTGCCATGATTGTCAACTGTTTACAAATGCAACCATAGACATGCAGATATAGGCAATAGGAACCTATTACTGCATATACAGGTAAAGCAAACTTTCAAAATAAAAGATAAATAAAATAAGTACTAATTTGGAGTAAAATTAAAAAATGAAGATTTGAAGCTTTCACAAAAACAAACAATCCCTCATGCTGATTTTACCTCTATTGTAAAGGTTTCATCCCTTTCTGACCCTCTTAGAGGAACCACTGTTGATATCATGTATTATTTCCCCCTGTTCAGTCACATGACCAGCTGCACGGAACTCCCAATCGGTGTGTGACATCATCACCGACTGCTGCAGAAACTGGAGTGATATCCACAAAAGTTTTCTAAACAAATCCTCATTGATGCCACAATTTTACACAAATCTGTGTAAGAATATGATATTTTTGTAGGAAATTTTGTCAGGAATTGATCCATGTTATTTTTTAAGGTGTGTGGCTTTTACTTTTTTGTCTAGAGGCCCAAATGTGGCACCTTGCGTAAAGCTGGAGGCTCCACTCCCATTCATAATAATGGAGGGAGCTGAAAGGGCTTCTTTGGGGTTCACCAATTTGCCATATTTGGTGAGTTTTTAAGCATGTTTGAGGGGGTTTAAGACCGGGGTAGGAAGAAGAAAGAAACAAAGCAAAAAAACACTAGAAGAGGGTCAAATTTTTAAAAAAGGTCTTAAATAATATTAGTTAAAAAAAGGGGAAAAAAAACCAAACACTGGTAATACAAATCAGCTGGCACAAAAGAAATAGTTACATATTTAATTGAAATAAATACATAAAAAAAAGATCTTTTACCAAAACTATGTAAGATCATGTGAGTTTTTAAAACAGACCAAAATTCTAATTTAATATACTTTAGGTAAATAAATGAATACAGTCAGAAAGAGAATAAAAAGTTGGTTTGAAGTGGCACTAACAGTTAAGTCTTGAGTTTGCTTTTAAAAATGTTTTAACTTGGTGCGGATATAATAGATGAAAAGTATTAATACAAATCTGTGTGTGATTGGCTTCACTTTTGTATTGCACGTCATTCATCTTTACACACAGTCAACTATATAAACCATCCACAGATTCAAACCTGACAGATATTTCATCCACAGCTGATGAAAGGAAGAACTGGCTCAATATTGTGAGCTGGGCAGAATGATGTGGCTGATTTATGTTGTGGTCGTTTCACAGTTTAGGAGTGGAGCATTTCTGAGTAGACCATGAAAAATATGCATAGAGGAGAGCACAGGCGATCAGGTAAATAAAGCTCAGGAAAATAGAGTTCATAAACAACAATTAAATGGAATCTGTGAGTGTTTCCTGTCTAAATAAAGGCGGTGTGTTTTGTTTACTCTTTGGTATTGAAAAGCAGGTTTTGAGCGCAGTGACAGTCTAATCTCAGCTTGGGAAAATCAACATATCCATCATGAGTAGAGGAGACACCCACAAGGTGCTGGCAGTCTGTTACTGTCAATCAATGACAGATTGAGGAAGACGGTCCTTTAAACAGTCTGTCTCTCCCAGCTGTACACATCAGTGTGGACTCCTGGGGTGGTGCAAATCTTCTATTATCTTCTCTGTGTTACGCTTCCCAGGGTCGCAGGGGGCTGGGGTCTATCTCAGCTGTCATTGGGCAATGCAGGGTACACCATGAATAGGTCACCAGCCAATCACAGAAAGGCTGACATGTAGACAGATATCTATGCACACCCACAGAAAATTCAAGCTCCACTCAGAAGGGCTCCTGCCCAGCTGAGGAATCAAACCTGGAACCTTGTTGCCATGAGGCAGCAGCTTAAACCATTAACCATTGGGCAGCAAATTCTCTCTTTTTTTCATTTCTTCTTTTATTTTTCAATTTTTTCTATTTGAGGAGCTTTCTCTCAAGGCTTTTTTGACCATTGGAACTAGGGTCTAAATTAAATTCTTTCCCCCATTGTTGTCTTACTGCCCTCTACTGGTCTGGTGGTGTAGTGCAGTTACTCTTACTTTCACCGACCTGGTTTATGTAGTCTTCTCGAGTGCCTGGCCTGAGGGAGAAACACAGTCAAACAATAAGCCACATGAACTGTATAGCTCCTGGAAATGTTCTACTAGGAACTAATAGATCAACCTGTGTCTCTTTGACTTCTTCGCAGTAGCTCCTTGTAGCTTTAAAAAAAAAATTGAAACAAAGAATTTTATTTGTCCTTCAGAGGGTATTGATGATTTAAGACATTGACAATAAATAAAATCATGCGTTAACATTTTGTTGAACCAAATCTTCATCCCATCTGCCAATAAAACCTGCCACTGCTCTACTTCACCTCCTACAACATCAACAGCCCACCAACTTTCCATGCACCTGTGGCTAACCTCAAGTTTTACAGCCCTGGGAAAATAACTAAATTTACAAAAAAGACAAATCTGTAAGAAAATAGAGATTTTAATTCTGTGTAACTGGATTCATTTAACTGCCAATGTGACAGATTACTAAACATGACTGATGTGTAGCAAGACATAAGCAAGCAACAAGAAATGATGAGTGAAGCAATATTATTAATAAGTGTCACCAAATATATTATATAATATTTTGCACATTTTCAAACATTTTTTTTTTCAATTTTTACAAGTTTTTGCTATATTTTTGCCATTTTTTATTTAATAAAAAATAACTGTTTTTCAGACTTATAAAATGTTTTTTTTTTTTTTGTTTTTTTTTTTACAAATTATTACATTTCAATTTTTGAATTTCTTTTTTAAATTCTTTCCTTTTCAGAATTTTTGCACATTTTTAGTATTTGCCAAAGCAATTGGAAATGTATTAAAATCAATTTTTTGCACATTTTTCTTAGTACTTGCAAATTTATCATAAGTAAAAAATAAAAATAAAAAAAACTTGGAAATTACACGTACAATTTTATAAATTCAAAAAAAATTTGTTGGGATGAATATTTACTAGAATTTCATTTGGTATAGGCTTTTATACACTAAATTGTCTTTATTGTGAAGATCAAGTAGATTTTGTGGCTCTTGATTGACTTGAATCCGGGTGAGCTGAGGAAAAATGCTCCTGTGAAAGTAAAGAAGACCCCATGTGATAGATCCTTAGCCTTCTGGTCAAAAAAAAGAAAGAAAAAAGGAAAAAGAAAACACCTTTTGTTGTCTAGCTTTATTTTTTTTCAATTGTCATGTCTGTTTGTCTTCCTTCATCTTGCAGCTGCTGTGAAAAAATAAAGAAGCTTACCTTGAAATCTTCAAAATTCATTAATGAAAATTATGTGATGTGGTTTAAGTGATGAATCAGGACTCTAGCTTTTGTCAAAAACACAATCAGTGTAACATCCTGACGCTGACACAGCATGAGCTGCGTTTCCAGGAACTGACACTGCATCGACAAACAATACAGGGAAAGACCTCTCAGAGAATTGGCATAACGCTTTGATTGAAAAACATGTTTGTCTGATACGACAGTCCTACAAGAAATATGGGATCTTGCAAAAAGATTGCGTAAGAAACAGAAAAATAAAGAGATATTTGTGAGTAAATAACCCACAGGAATAAGAGATTATCATATCACATTTATCCCGCTGGGTTTCTGTGTGTGTTACGTCATGTCGGATTAGCAGCTCTCAGTGTTGGTGGTGTTTGTCAGAAGGCGTGGTGTGTGTGCGCGCTGAGATTGTGGACATTTGGTTGGGGGCAGATTATGCACGCTGTCAGCCACACGTCAGTGCAAACCGGACACAGACACTGGCATAAAACTGGGTAGTACAATATGTGTGTGTGAGTGAGACAGAGCGCATGCGCAGCAGTCGCTTTATTCTTTTTAATCATATTAAGTTGGATCATTAGACGGACCCATTTACACAGTGCTTTCATGAGGTGTGTGCCACCAAATCCTATTGGACATCGGCCTAATCTACTGCAAAAGCCCCGCGGCTTCCAGTGGCAGCTTTGAGGGGACTCTCTGTCCCTCGGCGCAGGCCTGGGTATGAACATACGTGAGGCATTAATTCGTCTGAATTAGGATTGGGGACAAATTGCCACTCTACGTTCCCAAATCCAGGCGTGATTGAGAAATAATGAGCGGCTCAGCCCACATAAATGGTTCACCAGATTATCCCGCTCTGAATTACACCGCTCACCTCTTTCCAGGCTGGGAAGTCAAATAGTTTTGTAATGTAGAGCCTAATCACGGACAGAACAAGATAAAGCCTTAGAGCAAGTCAAGTTCTCAGTGTTGATTTTAATCGAAGCGTAATTCCTCTGCGGTGGAATTAATCTTTTGATATCTGAAGAATGTTTCCCAACCTTCACCCTCTCAGAGTTGTACAAATATTACGATAACCCTGCCGACTTTGATCTCTCCTGTATCTCAGTCCATTCCCATCGAAAGCGCTCAAAGATTATCCCTCCGCAGCGTTTCATGCTATGATAGCACTAATGGCAGGAATAGAATCATGATCCTGATCGTTTAAAAGCGGATCAGGATGAAGGTCGGGCTGATATGACCTTTCTAGTGGGCTCGTGGGTGGGGGCTGAAGTCGATACAGATATGATTCTGTAGTTGGCCCCAGAGACCACTGAAACTGGCAATGGTAGCAGTGGGAATTAGGAGATTATAGCCCTTATGTTCATGATGTGAGTGACCTACTGGTGTGATGTATAGGATCATCTGCTCGACAGGGAGAAAGTCAGGGATGTAGAATTTCATATGAAAGCATTTTTTTCACTCTGTGAGGCATTGATCAAAGACTGCTTCACTCCACAGGTATAATTTTCACACGTGGTTTAATCTATAAGAAGTGTGTACGTGAGGAGTGGTAGAAAGCAAACAGAGCCTTTATTTCACCCACAAGCTTTCATCCATTCAATAATTCTTTCTTTTCTTTCCCATGTTGTTACATCTCTAACAAATTAGAAAATTGGAGAAAAAAGAGAATTATTTTAGCTGTTAATTTAGAAAAGTGAAAACTTATTCATCAGTTCACACAGAGTAAAATATTTCAAGCATTTTAATTGTGATGATTTTGGCTAACAATTCATAAAAACTCAAAATCAGCTCCTCAAAACAAATGAGATTATTATGAAAAAGGTGATTTTTGCCAACACCTGCAAACATGTTCCTCTAAATGGTCTCTCAGTCTGGTTCATCCAGCATTACAAACATAGGGAAGACTGTGAACTGACAGTTTCCCAGGAGACGGTTGTTGACTTCCTCCACAAGAAGTGTAAAAGCCAAAATACACCGAATGCATCAAAACAAAAGTTGCCTTCAACGTTATGTTAGGAAGACAAATCCAATTTTTCTGTATTTTGACTACTTTAGTTAACCTGATTCATCAGTGGTGTTATATTAAGAAAAGAATATGTATGTCTTCTGTTGCTAGGCGCCGCCCCATTGTGGCTGCCTGTTGCAGCAGCTCTGTATTCTTTGTCCGTTTCTTGTCATTTTTTCGTCTCTTTTTCATCATTTTTGCATTCGCAGAGGGTCATTACTTTGTGTGGTTCATTTGCTGGTCATGGACACCAAACCGGTTTTGTCTTCGGTGATATTTTTACTGCTTTTGCTCCTGTGTTTGTCAGGAGATCCAACATGAAACCGTGGCTGCATTGTTTACATGAGAAATCAGTAGCATGTCAACGCTAACTGGTGCAAGGCCTGATGTTTCCCCACAAGGTGAGGAGAAGGAGGTGAGGACGACGTGCTGGTTCTCAGGTGTGAGCTAAGAAGTGACGACATGGACCTGTCCTTCCAACCATGGTTATTGGGAGCATAGGATCTATCTCCAATAAGATGGACGAGCTAACTGTGCTAACCCAGCAACAGAAGGGTAGAGTAGCATCATGGCTAACAGAGTTAACACTGGGCACCAACTCCACATTGGAAGAACTTCACAGACTGCTGAAGGAGCTGGACCCTGTGGGGGTGGAGGCTGGCTGACTGGAGAATGATGGACAAGCTGTCAGCATCTATCTTGTTAAGGACCTTTTGGCACTTTCTATACACTTTCTTACTTTTGTTTTCTTGGTTGCTGTTAGGACTCCTCCTGAATTTTCTATTCTATTCTATTTTATTCTATTCTATTCTATAACACAACATGAATTGGTGGTCACCCCTTTCACCTCCTTGCAATTTGTTTTATGCCTCAGCCATCTTAGCTTAGCAGATGATAACAGTTTCCCCAAGAAAACTCTGAATCAGGATTTTTCCGCTTGGAGTGGTACTGAAGAACTGAACTTGCCAAGAAATGTAGATTACTCTCTCACACCAGTTTCCTATTCAATGCATTCAATGTTCAACATCTCCTAATATACCAAAAGCAATATGGGAAAAATAGTGCTAGCTTGATGCTTTGAATATGGGAAATTCAATTTATAAGCTAGTGTTAGCATATATTGATATTTTAAACCATAATTTCAACTTTAATCCCAGAAACACTTGGTGTCTGTTACACAAAACTCTAAATGTCAAAATGCTAACAGATAAATGTTTCCAACAGGAAAATAATAAAAAAAAATTACATGCAGGCTATAGCTCAAATTATTGTGACTGCCACTTAAAACACTAGTTGGCCTACTTCAGTCACTAATGTATAACAAAACAATAAACTAAAGTCAGGTGATGTGCAATATTTTACTTATTTTTATTTAATTATGTACAGCAGGGGTTCCTTAACTTTTCTTGCTCAAGACCCGATTCGGTGTCTTCTTGGGACCTAACTCAACCTTCCTTTGTAGGCTACTAAAACCCTTCTTTTAGATTTTGTTTTTATTAGTTTCAGTTTTGGTTCAAGGCTTTCTTGTATTATTCAGATGGAAATGATGTTGGTTTGACATAACTGTTGATGTTATACCACATTTGATTTTTGGATTCATTTTCAAGTAAGCATTAAAATTTAGGTATCAATGTCCCTCAGACATTCCCTGTGACATAATAATAGTCACAGTCAGCCCCCTCACTGTTAAAATTCACAAGCTCTAAACTCTCCTGATGAATGTTAGAGGATACTACGAGGATATTCTGCAAGATCAGGGCTAAACTCTTTAACCAGTGTCAGAGAGTGTCATGTTGGGAGTACAGTGGGAGAAAGGATTAAAAAGCCGGAGACTCCACCAACTGGCGACCCAGTCAAATGCAGTCCCACTTAGGGTCCCGTCCCATAGTTTGGGAAAGGCTGATGTACAGAGATACCCAGATCCATTGACCAATTTCAAATTTATTTAATATGTAAACTCTTTGTTAGCTCAATAAAATTATGTTGGATTTTTTTTTGCTTGTTTTTTATTGATATTTTTTTGTTTAACTTCACATCCTTATGACACTTCTTTCTGACAGTGGAGGGGGTCTCAGAGTGAAGCCTCCTACAGAGTTGACTGAGAGTGAAGGTCTGCAGCTGGACCCTTCGTGGGCTACCGAAAAAATCTTCCCTGACTGCTTAGCTGCGATAGACTGGTCCGAACTGTTACCTAAAAGTGCGAACAAAGTAAAATAACATTGAATTTTAATGCATACCACACATGTGCAAGTGAAGGAACCCCTCTCTGCTAATTTCTTACATTTCTCACCACAACTACAGCGTACAGCTTCCCCCCGTCTCTGCTGAGGGACTCTTTGAATCTAACCCTCCCTGATTATTCGTTTGAAGTAATTTTACATTTGAAGTTTGACTGAATGACTAAATTCCTCTTAAAACACTCTACTTGTACATTATAAGTTTACTTTTTCAGCTGCTTCAACCTCTTGCTTCATTTTCATGCAGTGTTTACAAAAGCCGCTAATGTATTAAAGCCTCGCATCACATCAAACGGTCGTTTGAAAGGCTCATCCAGGTATATATTCAAAGAGATTTCTCAGGCATGAATTATGTGTGTGCTGCTGGGAAAAAAGGTGGGCAAGAGGAGGAGAGGTGGAGAGTGACAGCATAGACAGAGATAGAGAGGGAAATTGAAGTGAGGGTTGATAGTAAGAGGGCATGATAGCGTCAGAGCGTTTAGTATGCAGAAGAGAAGGCAAACACTTTTAGCCCCTCTGTCGAAGTCTGGGACTCCTCTGCAGCGAGTGGTCTAAACTTTCTCTTATAAGCCTTCGCCTGCAGCCATGAACTCAAATATTTCAGTCACATTTACTGAAGCGAAGGGGAAAAAAAGCCTTATTACTTATGATCAAAGGTTGGTGTTTTCTGGAGGAGACATGAAGCGTCTGCTAGAATTTGCATTAAGAGTTGAAGGCAGATCATTTTTCAGTGAATAGAGAGACATCAAGAAACAGGCAGGGCTTCGATGATGGGGTTTTTTCCCCCTCCTTTTAGGCTCACATCCTTTGAAGAAAGTTAACATGGGTAAACAGCAACAGGAAATCTAGATACGATCATTAGGAATAAATAGCTACAGCTCTTTTTCTCCGGGGCTCCTCCCATGACCTCATAACCTGCAGAGCAACACGTTTTTCGTCAAAGTCTGGTGAAAAAAACTTAGACTGTGAGGATTCATTTTCACATTTTGCAAATTTATGACAACAGGCATCAAGGGGTTAAAATAAACTTACATTCAAATGTGATAATTAATTAGATTGTAAATAAAGCCACACAAGACAAAATAGAAAAAACTTCAGAGAAAAACTGAATTTAAAAAAAATGGTCTTGTTTTCAAAAACATGATGTACCTGAACACATCATCAGTGATGTAACTCAGGGTCCTTAGGTGTTTTGGGTATTGTAGCATCAGACACCCTGGCCCAGGTGACCCAGCCTTGGCTGATTAGACCACGGCCTGTTTAGGGGGCACTTGCTTCCCATCATGGTTCTCCTCTCTGGATCATCTCGAGGCGTTCTCGGCTACTTAAAGTATTCTTGATGGCTCTGCTTCTTGCTTTCCCCTTAATTCCTGATTCACCGAGAGCTTTTTGGAGTGAGTGCCCCACAAATCCTCTGCAGCCAACTTTGAGGGGCATACATTTCGCCCCCCAGTCCTGTTCTACAATCAGGTGCTTTTACCTGGTCTTTCCAAGTATGGGTTTCTCCCAAGATGTCCTCCCAAGGCACTAGACACGTATACATGGACCCAAATATTCTGCTTCAATTCAGTTTATTTGCTGAAACAGAAAGAATTTAACCTTTGTATACACCTCATTCTGAAAGAAAAGTGCCAATCCGAATAGAAATTTAATCGGTTTCACAGGGGTGGAATATTCCTTTCTGGCAACCCAGTCAACCCAGGCAGCAGAAGACTAACCCGGAGCGGACTATGATGGAATATTGGTGAAAAACATGCGTTTTTGGACGATTAATGCAGTTTTAGGAGCGGCGCTGTCTATGCCCTGATGGATCCCATTATACGGACATCTGCTGCACGTTTTTGGATCTAAATATCTCCCGAAGCACTGCTTGGCTCAGGAAAGCCTTCTGGGTGAGTATTTTTGTTCTACTTCATTCTATAAACAATGTAAAAGCTGTATAAACCGAACTTATCCTTTAAAACTCATCCAGAAAAGGAGGCACCTGCTAAGCCAAGGGTTTGAACCGGGAACTTTCTTGCTAGGAGGCCACAGGGCTAACACTTTGCAGCGCTTAATTAGTCATCCCTTATCTTTAACACTTTTCCCTTTCACAGATGCTGGGGCCAGGTCCCTATTTGGGCTGTAACTGGGCATAAGGTGGAGGCAGGTCAAGAGGTCATCCCAGGGCTAACACACAAACAACCACTGATATCAGGTTAAACATAGTCCATGAAGACATGATAGTACCCAGATTCTAGTCTGCCTGGTGTTAAATCCAGCGTCCCCTGCCCAGTCTCTGGTCATATTTAAAGCTCGTATAGCTGTAGTGAGTGCTGCAGTGAGAGTGAGCGCTCTCTTCATCTGTCTAACTGCCGAATGATTGAGCTCTTTTTTCTGAGTGAGGCCAGTGTTTGAATTGGATATGTGCTGCTCTGAAAGGCAATTAGAGATGATGTATTTTCTACCATTTGGATGACTTGTTGTTGGAGGAGCCGTCCCATCAGACAGATTGATCAGATGCTCAGGCTCTCCTCGCTCCAGCTGCCTGGTGCGGGGCAGAAGCACCATCACTCTGAGTAGGAGATTGGTTCCAAATGGTGTGTTGTTGTCTCCTGGTGGCTTTTTGGCAGAAACTTTGACCACAACACGTTTTATAAATGTTCTGTCGGGATCCCTCGGCTCCTGCTCTTCAGCCAGCCACATGCCAGCAGCCTGTTAGCAGCAGCAGCAGCAGACAGCTAGCTCAAGCTAAGTTGAATAATTAAAGAGATAGATACTACAGTGTTCTGCCCTTCTCTTCACACTGAGAATAATACAGAAATAACATTTGAGCAGAGAGTAAATAATTAATTGACTTAAATGTATTGGTTAATTTTTAACCACATTTCTCTATTAGTATGATTATTTCATAATGTTTTATTTATGCGTTTAATATTTGCTTTTTTGAGCTCCAGCAGCTGAGTTGTGCTATGTGGAAATGACATTTTGAGCTCATAATGGAGGAAAGCTTACATTAGCTCGAGCTGCTTCCTCTCTGTTTGATGTTTTACACTCACAGTCAGCCAAATGGTTTCACTCAGTCAGCTGGAAAGTGGTAGTTAGTCCAACTTTCCTCATCTCAGAGATGAGCACAAGTCACATTTGGCAAGTCTGAGCTGAGACCTCACAGCCCTGCTCAATTTGTGACATCACAGATTGGAGACTCTCATTTAAAACACTTACCAAACTGAAACGTAATGCTCGGACACCAGGTGTTGAGACTTTTTTGTCCCCTACCAAACTTCTCAGGTCAGACTTCAGGGTTCAAAACATAGGGGCATAATATATTTCTAGTTGTCTTTAGAGAAACATGACTTTGTAGCATGGCAACAATGAAGGAGGCTTCTTAAGTGACAAGCAGTCCATTATAAAAGTAATAAAACATTTTGTTTATAGAGCTATGGCGGCATTATACTGCCAAAGTTTGAGCGCACATATAGAATTCAAATATGACATTTCAGTGCCAATATGAGATTTGCGCAAGCACATATGAGATCCATGCGCACGTCTGCTAAGTAGCGCACGCCAAAGTCTAGCATCCATACGAGCAGATTACTTTTGCTTACACGGGAGCTTTCACAATGCTCACGTGTAGAGTCTCTTCTGCTTATTAGCTTGTACTTTGGCTAATAATTCGGATCATTTCTTTTATAGCTTTTAGCAAAATATAACGGTACGTTTGCATGTGGAAACAAGTAAAATCAAATAACTTGCGTGAGGTGTTTCAACAGCCATTGCCATTCTTCTTGAATCCTGGGCCTGGTTGTGGAGTGCTTTAAGGGTCAGTAGGAGGATTTTGAATTTGATGCGATATTGGGATAGGGAGCCAGTGGAGGTTTTGAAGAATTGGGGTGATGTGCTCACGGAAACTGGTTTGAGTGAGGAGGCAGACAACAGAGTTATGCATATACCAAAGTTTATTGAGAAGGTTGGTGGTTGTGCCAAAAAGGATGCTATATTACAGTAACTGATGCATGCTGTGATGAAGGTGTAGATGAAGGTTTCAACTGCAGAAACGAAAGGGGTTAGGGCAGGTTATGTTATTCAAATGGAAGAAAGCTGCTTTTGTGACTGCCTTAATGTGATGGGGGAAGGTGAGCTTAGTGGGTGTGTCTCAAAGCTCCAAAGTTCCATCCTTCCTTCCTCCACTTGCGTCTTAGAAGACGTAAGGAAATGAAGAGAGGAGAGAGGATGGAGCAGATTCATTTTTAGAGCAATGGGACATCCTCTCCTCCGGAGCATCACGTGAAGCGATGTGTTTCATTGATGACGGCATCAGCTGATCACCTCTGGATCATCTGTCAGTTTCTGAACAATCCCCTGTGCCTGTCCTCAGCTCGTCTTTTTTCTCATTTAACTCCTTTGTGTTTGTGAAGTTTCATGTGGAGAAGTCTGAGCCGCTGCAGCATCCAATCAGAGAGTGATATTCCATATGGGGGCATCTGTCAGTGAAAAGACATCGGCATAGCCAGCTCCCGTGTTTCCACGATCATAGCTCCTCCAATCAGTCTCCTCCATCCTCTCTCCTCTCTTCTCTGAGCACAGTAATCACTTTGGGACCGTCTTCAACATAGCGACTAAGAAAGTACTTCCGGTCAGGAGATAGGACGGAGGAGGCACAAAGTTAATGCATTGAGACGCACCCAGTGTCAAAGATGATTTCAAGGTTATGGCGGTGGAAAGAGGTTGAAAGGGTGGAGTTTTGAAAGGAGAGGTGAAAGTCTTTGGTTGTAGAAGGGAGGAAATTTGGACCTATTAAGAGAAGCTAAGTTGCCTTGAGGTTTTTTTTTTCTGTTTAGATAGAAACATTTAAAGCAGCTCTATGTGGGGTACTGGAGTCTGACTTCTCCTGCTTGTCTCTTCCCACGCTCACCCCTTCTTGCTCCATCCACTGACCTGCCCATTTTGATATAAAAAAAAAAGGCCCAAAACACTTACTTTAGAAACCAGATCATGTGAACATTAGCAGCAGAGTACAGACTTGCAATTTTAGGCGACTTTTTTTCCAGGCCAGGATCACTTTCCTTTTCCAGAATTTGGACCACATCCTCCAAATGTTTTGATTTCCTGCCAAGATGTCAATCCATGCTGCAAACACATTCCCTCTGTAGATGAAGGGCCCGTAAATTCACTTCATCTCCCTTCATCACTGCAAGAGGAGGGCTGAGGCTTCACTGAGACAAAGAAACACCCCTCGACCATGGGGAGAGTTTGAGTTTGATGAGAAAGTTCCTGACATCCAGCAGGAGCCTGCAGGCTCAGGTCATCCTGTTCCAGGCTCAGTTAAATGGAGCTGTGGCCCCAGCGTGCCACTGCTGTCAGACCTCACAGCCTCTGCCCACAACTTCGGGGGCTTGTAAAGAGGCCAGGGCTGATGGGTTTTTAGTCTCCTTGGGCAGCCAGCTGGAAGAAAATTGGAAGAATCCCATGGTGTGTGTATGCGTGTGTGTGTGTGTGTTGGCGGCATGAAACACTTATGAACTTTGAAATCCAGAAATGAAAAGGAACGTTTGTATTTATATACCTCCCTGAACTGAACCCTGAAAAGCTGAACTTACACAACTCACTCCGTCCCCTTTGCAGAGGGCGGTGAGGGATCGTGTCCATGATGTATGGTCTTTCCAAACGCTGGCCAGAACACCTGAGAGGACAGTGATCCAGGGAGGACCTCCATGTGCAGTAAGACCTTTTTTCAGACCTCGAATAGAGCTTGACTGAGGAGAAGCTGAGTAAGCCTGGGTGTTTGGTACAAGAAGGTGAAATGCAATCACAGAAATCCAGTTTTATCTTTAGCCTGTTAGCACGGAGGATACTCAGCCTGTGATCGTGCTTTATGTTACTGCAGTTGGATTTGTTGACACTTGAAAGGAGTAGGGTTGCCCAAATATTTCCAGTAAATTTCCAGAAACTTTCTATGGCTTGGATGAATTGGTTGTTCTTGCTTCTGATGGGATTGTTTTGTTGTTTTTGGGGAATTTATTGTTTTATTTTTTTTTCGTGTATTTATTTATTGTGGCAGTATTATGTTGATGCTTTTTGACAGTACTGTTTTAGTTATATTATTTTTGTAATGTTCTTGGCATTTACTTGTTTCTTCATTATAATTGTGCTTGGGTGCTTGTGTTGGGACAGGTGTCATGTTGGGGTGTATTTAAAGAAGATCTGTGTGTAGTCTTTGTCTGTCTTGTATGATTTAAAATTTCTGTTGTGCATTGCGTGTATTGTAACTGTTGTTTTGAAATAAATGTCTTGCATTGAGGCCCCCTTGAAAACAATATGCTTTATCCCAAGGGGCTATCCTAAATAAATAGAAAATTTAAATTTGTGGAAATATTCCGATTTTTATTCATTCATTTATTTTAATCAATTCATTTCTTGTTTTATCAAAACTCACTTGACTTAATGTAGATAGTTTCAGAAAAATCCCACTTTGAAGGCTGTTTTCAAAAGTTTGCAGCTTAGATCAGCTAGAACGCTTTTCCGAGTAAACAAGAGGCCCAAGTGCAACAAAATTTTTACGTTTTTACCTCAAAACCATTGTCTTGTAAACAGCCCCTCAGTGTGCTTTATCATTGGGAAAGCATATTAACAAACTGGGATCTCTGGCACCAGTAAAATCAGCTATTTTTTTTTCCAAATACTCCCGACCACTTAAGTTTTGAGCCATGACATCTACTCTGGTATGATCGCGACATGTTTATCACTTCATAACAGGCAACAACAGAAAAAAAAACCTCAAAGCAAAGAATGCCTTGGTGCAGAGGCGTGTATAGACTTTTTAAAGGGCAGGGGTGAAGAAAAAGGAAAAAAAGAACATACCATGTGTGTTTTAACCACCCAAGGGGACAGTAAATCATATTCTAAATACCCAAGAGGGCAGTTAGGAGTGTTTTTCCGACCAGGAGCGCACTTTCACACACGTGTTGGCTCCTGGGAGGTCACTCCAGAGCAAGTTGCCCCCTCTGTGCATGCCACTGCCTTGGAGGTAACATTTTCTCAAAGTTTATTAAATGAATAACTAGGAAAGTATAAATTTAGGCTAATTCTATCACTGCAAAATACTGCAGAGTATATTATTACAAAGTGAAGCCAATCATTAGTAATGTTTCCACCAAACAGTCTGGTTTAGATCAGTAGGGTTTGGTACAGGTTGGCTCGGTTAAGCTTGCTCCTGTGTGAGTTTCCACAGCCAGCCATGCCCCCTCGTGGTAGGTGGCATATAAGCTGGATGCTGATAGCTGCATCAGTAACATAATAGCGTGACGCCGTAGCAGCGTGACAGTGTACCCCACCAATAATTCCAGTGAAGAAGAAAAACACGACACAGTAGGCTTAACAAAGAGCAACGATGGAAGACATCCAGCTTCTCGTCCTCTTTGTGATTTCCATGTGGCACTTTAATATGAAGTGCAATCAAGCTTTTCATTGAAGGAGACTTTGTGCCGCGAGGAGAAATACGGCAGCCACTGTTGCACTGTAAATAACGGCTCTTTTGACCAATTAACGGTCTGCTGTGTTGTAGCTCCACCTTCTGAGATCTGGTCAGTTACCCCAGGCTCACATTGAACCCGGTGCGGGTCCGGTGCGGCTTCCGCATGTAATATGTATCATTAAAATCACTGTTGTAGGCTCACATTAGCCCTGGGCGGTGCGAGTCCGGTTGCAGGACCTGTATGGCACTACGGAAAGAATCCCCAAGAAGTCTATCTTTTCTGGACACCGGAGAGGGTCTGCGTCAAGCTGAATGAAATATGATGGGCATGCAGGAAGTGAATTGCCGGGTGGCATGAAGATCTGTTGTTTTTCAAAATAAAATCAGTGTACACACAAATGTAACTTGACTCTTCTTTGACAGCACAGTCGTGCTAGTAGTAAATGTAAACATTACATCACACCCGGTGACAGGAGGTTGCATTTTGACAACAAGGGACGATGAGAGACTTATCCTTGAAGTGGAAAGTCATCCCATTTTATATGACACATCCCATACTATTATAAGGATAATTCAAGAAAAGGAAAAAATAACGTTATTAAAAATAATAAACATTCCAGGAATAAAGCTCTCGCGCAAGTCCAGACAAGAATGTGAACCCACGTGAGCTCCTACTCTCGTGAGTGCCCTTTCAGCACCCGGCACTGGAGCCAGCCGCAGCCTTTATCTGGAGCTGATGTGAGTGTCAGCTTGCTGAAACATTATGTTTGTTCTTTATTTTATGGCGCATACAGTGTGTGAAATGTTTCTGTTTTTTCCACATAGAGAGAAAAGTCACACAGGGATCTCTTTGCCGCTGGCTAAATCTGCATGTGAAATGTACTCATGAAATATGTACCTGTATGTATGATTTGCATATTCAATTATAACCTCCCACCTAGTGCTGTGAAAGTATTACCAAAATGAAAAATACAATTAAAGGAAACCCCAATGGAAGATCCTCAGAGTGTTGCACATAAACTATTAATCTGAGAGCAAACAAACAGATAAGAGGGAGCTAGAGAGAAAGCATAAAATCTAATTATGAAGTAGGTGTGAATGTGGAGGGTAAATATACACCCTAATGTGTGAATGAGACATGATGTACCGGTGAGGGCGGATCCTCACATCTTGCCAAATGTTCCGAGTGTTATTCGTGCTAGCGGGGATTCAAGCTTCTTCACAGCGTGAGGCTCTCTTTCAGAGACTCAAATCCACAGGCTCTGTGTTTGCCAACATGGACGTCTTGTGATGATCAGGCCCATTTAAAAGTGAGCTCTTGAAGTCAAGACACTTTGCAGTGATCTAGAGAAGAAGAGGTGCCTTGATGAGTAATAATCCAGGACGGGGGATGCGTCGAGTCTTGCTAGTGGGTGTTTGCAGAAGCGTCAGAAGAGCTGGATGAAAAACATTTTCAGCAATATTTCAGAATTAAAAACAACAAATATAACTCATGATCAAAAAAAGAATGTTTGACACACCTTTTGACTTCCTGATGTTTGTTTTCAGGCAGGAAACAGAAACTAGCTGAAGGTTCTGATCTTGTATTGGGAAAAGTACGAGTAACCAAGGTCAAACAAGCATACAAAAAAAAAAAAAAAGAAGATATCGGTTTAGTTTGGTTTGGAAGTAAAATTATGTGCCCTGTGCTCAGAGGTGAGAGTCCAAAAAGCTGATGACCTGGGTCGGCCCTGAAGTACTGTTAAACCAACGGCATGCTGTATTCAAATGAGACAAAATACAGCTTAACAACAAACTACTAATTTGGAGCAGATGTTCCAAAGTTCCTGGTTTAAGGGTCTAAACTGGGAAACTTATCTAAATATTCAAAATCTGTTATTCTTCTGTTTTTAATTCTTAATTTATTTGAGTTTTATTGAGTTTTTGTTGAAAACCCTGCCCAGATGAAAAAGAAAAGGAGCTAAAGTTGTTCAAAATTGTTCCTCCAGTTTCTGCTTTTTTTCTTTGTTGCTTACTCTGTTCTGGATGGAACTTTCACAATTGTTTTGTGGTTTTCTGAGAGTCTGTTGGTAAATAGTAGACCCTGAGTGGGACTTTTTAACCCTTTAAGTTCGACTCATTTAAACCCCTTAACTTTAACTTTTTTAAATGCAAGGGACATGAAGACTATTTAATTTTGAACCCTTTAATGTTCTGTTAAAAGATAAACATATATTATTTTTTTAAATAAATAAATTCATAAATAAATTTATTTATTATTATTATTATTATAATTATTATAATTATAATTATTATTATTATTATTTTATTCAAATGTTATTAGAGCAACAAGATCAGAAACCACAAAATTTAGTTAATCATTTCAAGCTGTAGAGACAAGCCAATCAGCTTTCGCTCAGTTCAATATATTTTCAATGAGACATTTACAGCTCAAAGAGTGCTCTACCAGCCAAGGATTAAGACCACTGGGGCTGCAGTCTACACCACATTATCCACAGTTCCCTGCTGTGTTGATGCCCCAGACAATAATTTTCAGTTGGACCAGAGAACTAGAAAAAATGAACAAAAGTGCATCCTCAAAGTCACTTTTCAGTTCTTTGTTTTTTGAAGGAGTGACTTTTTGCTTTTATTTTGAAAGGTCAGCTTAAGAGAATGGAAATGTCAGTACCTTAAAGAGGACATGTCTTCTCCAAATCATGCTGGGGGTTTACCCCAAGGATAATACTGTCTGTACATGGTGTGCCTTTTTTACTGCCTGAACTAAATCAGTTCCTCTAATTTCAAAATAAAGTGCTAAAAAATATTGAAAGAGACTGGATTTACACTGAGAATGGTAGTTTGGTTAGATTAGTTAAAATAAGCAAAATTACATAATAGAGCTGCAGTTAAGAGCTTTTTGTTCTGGTGTTGTCAGGCTTAAAATTCAGGCTTCATTCCAGTACTCACTGTAAATTTTCATTGTCAAGAGCTTTTCATTTTCATTCTCCAGTACCAATCTTGTATATATACCTCACTCCTGTATAAATATGTAAATAGTAATATTTGTCTTTCTTCTTTTCTACTTCTCGTATTCGTTATATTTCTTCAAATTTGTATTCTTATATTCTGTTATCATTATTGTATTTATATTGTATTGCATTACTGCACTTTTTTTGTGAGCTGCTGTGGCAAAAAAATTTCCCCCAAGGGGGATCAGTAAAGAATATTCTATTCTATTCTAAAAGAAAGCATTTAAAATTTGTAAATCATCAACACAGTTGTAATTTTTTTTTTAATTCAAACCAGCTTTTTTTTTTTTTTTAACTTTTTCCCATGTTACAGTAGGTGTAGTTGCAGCACAGAGGAGTCACTGGCCCTTATGCACACAACCATCATTTGACTTTGTGAATGAGACTCAGGTATCGAGTGCTTTCCTGATGGCTGCCTGAGCAGGTGGTTTCCCCGCGTCGACACCAATCTGGCTCACTCTCAGCCTGCAGCTGCTACAGTATCAGCATCGAAGACCGGGAGAACTCTGTCTGAGAGGCCTTGTTGATTTTTTTTACTGTTGATTCCTACTCAAGATCAATATCATCTCAGGTCTCCTTCAGTCCTCTTACTCTCCAGGGTTAATCGCCAACAGTGAAAAGCTCCAGGGATTTGTTCAGACCTAGCCTTCTAATCCTTTTACTTTGTGGGAGAGAAATTGAGGGTTGTTGACGGGATATGTATAAACTCAGCACAGAATACAAGTCGCAACCTTCTCCTGGCCTGTGGACACATCAGCGTGGACCCACTAGAGGCAGCTTGCCCCTGCAGATCTGTGCAATAAGCTGACATTTTGAGGCTTCACTGATTTTATATTCAAATGTTTTCTACTGTATTTTTCATGCCAGGAAAGGAAAGCAGTAGTTAATATGGTGCCTTTAGGGCCTCTTCTGCTCTCAAGGTTGTGATGTGAGGAGTCACTTTTTGAATATTCCCTCAGCATTTCCATACACTGTTTAATAATTCACTCAGAATGATAAGAAATGTGGCAGCGTTTGTAATATACATAACTAGGTCTAATGGTATGCTGAGTTTTCTTCAATTGCCGGGGGCATTTCTTTCAACACCATAATACCGCATGTGCAGAAGTCACTTAAGACTTGCAAATAAACTGCATCATGGATGAATGGTGTTGACCTTGTTTAAAATGCATATTATGGAATAAGTGGTGATTTTTTTTATTTTTAATTTTAGAAAGCCTCTAGAGACTGCGCCAAGATCAGAAGTTGCAACTAATAAAGATCAAACGGAGGCGTAGTAGTTTAATTTTAGTACAAGTTATTCTTGGTTCCTTGACCAGTGTATGATCAAAGTGAAACTAGGAGTCACTTGAAAGTGGAGGGGAAAAAGTTCAGAGCCCGTACATCAGTGTAAAGAAAATTCATGTTTACGTCCTCTTTCATTTCTAGGCTGCAAAGAGCTCATGCAGCTCTTGAAAGGAGAGCCGAGCGCTGAGATGACAGCGTCCTGAAGAGGCTGAGGAGAAAACAAACAAAAGCAAAATGAGGACGCCTGAGGTTTGGGATTAGACCAGATTTGAGGAAACAGTCGGCCATCCCTCTCCTAACAATCCTGAAAACAATGAGCACACCACAGTGGGCCCACCATCTGTTAGGGAGGAAGACTGCTGTCTGCCTCCAAGTACTGTTAGTGAGACATAATGAGTTACTGCTATCACTGAAGTCAAATACATTTTGTACATTCAAATCTGTTTAGTATTATTTAATAACCTCCTTTATTGTAGCTTTTCTGTTGCTCGTTAAATGGTACACCAGCAGTGGAGCACAAAAAACATCAGGAGCTGCAAGCAACGAAAAGAAGACCCCAAATAATTGTCCTGACTAATTTTGTTTTTACTATTTTTGCATCTTTTTTTCTGTAACCATATTCAAGTAGAACGCCTAAAAATCCCATCATTACTTGGGGCGGTGGAGTCAAGTTTATTTTATTCAGCATCTAAATGAAATGTGGACACAAGAGATTTTAATGGTTTGCAGATCATTTTTTCAAGTTTAAAAAGCAGTAAGTGTTAAATTGCAAAGAATTTGGGGGATTTCATGGTCTACATTACACAATGTTATTAAAGGGCCATTCCACCAAATCACTGCTATTTGCTCCCCCAGAATTAACTGTAATGTAATGCATTTTTTGTTAAAGCAAAAGCGCCCTGCACTATGACATGATTGCATATTAAATAAAAATAATTTTAAAGATTAATTCAAACTACCTTCAACACTAGAAATTAAAGTTAGCCATGAATTATAATAATTTAAATTCTTTAGAAAATTTAATATTTTAGATTTGTAATGCTCTTTTTTATTCTAAAAAAAAAAAGAGAAAAAAAGTTTAAACTCACACTTGAGTCATGTCTCTGAGTTTTGACTCAGTGTTGTTACCCCCAACACATTACCTCCTCTGAAATACTCTGAATATTCCACTTGTCACATGGTCCCCAGGAAGTATCATCATTCAGATCCTCATCAGGCCGTGGATAGGAAAGTGAGTTCACCCCTTTATTTGTCTGTATATTCCATGATATTTCAGCTATGACCAGGAGCCTAAAATCTCAGCTAACTGTGTGAAACTGATGTGACTCTGTAGTGGAAGTCAGTGCATGCAGTAACCATTTTGCATGAACACATTTTATCACAGCATGCACAAATGTAGGATCAAACTGTACCATACAAGAGAAAACCAGATTAAAGTACAATACAGAAATGTATGCAACTTCTCTTGGGCTAAAAACAGACTGAGGCAAAGTGTAAAACTGTCCTATAATCTAACAAATCAAAATTTGACATTCTTTTTGGAAATCATGGACAATACATCCCCAGCCCCATGTGAGGATAGAGACCACCTGGATTGTTATCAGTACAGGTTTCAAGTAAGTAAGTATGCATCTCTCATTGTGTGGGGATGCACACTTTACTTAAGTAGCTGATGCATCTGGCGCCATTTATTCAGAACAAAACATCAACATATGCTCCCGAACAGACACCAAATCTTGCATATGTCTGTGTTAATTTATCTTATTTTATTATTTATTTATTTTATTATTTATTTATTTTAATTAATTTATTTAATTTTATTTATTTATTTATTTATTTATTTATTTATTTATTTAATTATTTTATATGTTTGTTTGTCTGCAAAGGAGACCTTTAATTTTTTGCTGCTGGAATTCTATCCGGCAAGAAAAACAACAACATATCAGGTCCAGAAACTGCTCTTCTCAGGGCCCAAACATTGACAAAAAGTTGTTCAGGAAGTGTTTTTTTACAACGGTAAACCCCTGACCCAACTTTTTTTGAAACAAATTAAAGGCACCATATTTAAAAATTAGGTTTTTTTTTGTTTTGTTTTGTTTTTTTTTTACTGATGAATAAAACCTTTCTGTTTCAACATCTGTTAAGGATTTTTTGCCTCATTCTCAACATAAAATGGGGTTTGAATGATTTGAAAACCATTATATTATGTTCTCATTAACAATTTATACAGCTCCACAACTTTTTGGTGGACAATTAGGATTGTAGGATACCATATTGTTCAAACACCAACGTGAGAAGAAACAATAACCTCACTACCAATATCTTGTTGCTGTAAAAGGAAAAATAATCTTTAAATTTAGGACTGATCTTTCACTGGAAAGTACCACACAATTTCCAAACTCTAAGAAAGAAGAACTTTTATTCATAATATATTCATACTTGTACACAAGTAAAATAAAATGCATATCTATGGTTCCATTGCAATCTCCATGAACAAATCAACAGCATTCTTTTGGTAAATGCTACCCATAATCCCTCTCTGTCATGAAAATAGAACTAAAATTGGGGGGAGGTAAAACATCTGTTGTTATAAACATAAAAAAACATAACATTACCCAACAAATGCATCACTTCGAATAAATAATGGGGGGGAGATCGTTTATTTTCATTAAACGTACCCAACATTCTTAGTGTGCTCTCTGTCTCTGTTTTTTTTCTTTGTTTCTTTTTTGAATCCTTCCAGTCGACCGTCTAAGCAGTAAAAGCTTTTGAGAGGGGAAAAAAAGGGAGGAGTCTCCAAAGTGTAGCTTAGACACGGTACAGTTAAGTACATAGAGAACAAACAATTTTGGGCACCGATTTGTTATATACATTAGATCTGTAGTGTTCTGTAAAGGCATCCATTTTGTTAAATGTACTCTAACGTCCTCGTCATTGCTTACCCTCGCCCATGTGGGGTCAACATGACTCCTCGCTTTTCAGTCACTGTCTGTTGTAGATGTCACTGCATCTTCTGTTTTCATTGTCATGAGCATCAACAATCTTGAGTTCTGTGTTACGAGTGAGATCAGGAGTCCTAAGACATGGCTAGAGATATCCAGATCATGGGAATGACAAGAGAGCGCAGCGCTTGCAAGGTGGTACCCTGGCCTTTGATGCAGTGGGCGTCTGATTTGGGCTTTTTGGAACACTTCTTTTTCTTTTTGTTTGACGCTGTGGATGATTCCATATTGTCTGTAAGATCTGGGTTTAGGTTTTCCAAAGACTTGTCCAATGTGTTGGACAAGGTTCCCAGTGGTCCATCGTTCTGCTTGTTTTGGGTCTCATTTTTCGTTCGCTCCGGCTCCTTGAACTTAGTCTTAGACATGTTCTCTTTTTCCTTAAGTGGGTTGTTAGTGATTTGGCGGCTCTTTCCAGACAGTATGGAGGACTTGTCGTTGTCTCCAAGGCAGCACCTGGGAATCGTGTCCGGAAGGGGATTCTCAGTAGAAGGGAACTTCCCGGCCTGGGCCTTGCTGAAAAGATTGGTCTGGATTTGAGGTGTTTCCACACACCCCTCCAGGTCTTCACTCTTCAGCCGTTTCAGGTCCTTTCCTGCCAGGAAATCAGGAACATTGCACTCCAGCTCAGAGCTGGAACCCTTGAACCGTTTGAACCAATCCCACAAGGTCCTCGCCCGGCAGTCACAGATCCATTGGTTCCCGTTTAACCGCAAATACTGCAGAGTCACCAGGGGGTCCATGGTCTCTCCCGACAGCACAGTAAGGTTGTTGAAGAACAAGAAGAGGGATTTCAGCTTACCCAGGTCACTAAAAGCTCTTGGTTGGACAAAGATTACACGGTTCTGGTGTAGAAGCAGCCGGTCCAGATTGATTAAGCCTCGGAACATGTTGTCTGTGACTATCTTGATCTTGTTGTTGTGCAGGTAGAGATAGGTGAGGTTGGCGAGGTCCAGAAAAGTGTCATCATGCAGGGTTAGAATGTTATTGTCCTGCAGGTAAAGGTACTGAAGGGAAAACATTCCTCGGAAAACTCCAACAGGGAGCTCTGACAGGCCACACCTGTGCAGGTGAAGGGTATGCAGCTTTGTTAGGCCCCGGAAGGCTGTAGGGCTAATGGTGCGCAAATTACTGTTGTCTCCAATGTCCAGTTCCTCCAGTTTTTCCAAGCCGTAAAAAGCCCCGGCTTCAATGTAGCTGATGTTGTTGGAGTAGAGCCAGAGGACGGTGAGGTTGTGGCAGGAGCTGAAGCTGGTGGATCTCACCACTGTTAGCTTGTTGCTCTGGAGGAATATCCTCTGGCTCCGCACGGGGATCTCAGTAGGAATTGAGAACAGTCCTTGTTGTTGGCAGGCCACAGTGGGCCTGGGCTCACTGTAGCACACACACTTGGCAGGGCAGCTGTCAGTTTGAGGCACAAGGTTCAGCCACATCACCAGGAAGAGGAGTCGCCCCCCTATGGAGACAAAGGAGAAAAGGGACATCAGTGGGTTAGTGGATGTCACAGCTTGGTGGCAACAACACAGTTTTCTTACATTTGGAGTCATTTCCAGAAACATCCCTACAGTAGGTATTCCTCTTAAGCTGTGATGTTATTTACATCCTGGGACATATCCTCTCCCCGCTGTCTCTACTGACAGGAAGTCCAAAACAGCTGTGGAGAGTCCTCATTTAAAATTGGGTGGGTGGCTTTTATGTGGAATTAGCTTGCCTCTAATAGGGCGGACATAACTAATGGTGTTGCAGCATTCCTGAGGTTGACATTTAGCCTGACGCTGGGAGATAAGCTTTCATGCCAGGCTGGAAGATTGATGCCTGCAGCCAAGATGGAAAGAGGTTTATAGAGGCCCCACTAGAGTTTCCACTGCACAGGCTTGACTGAAGCATTTCTTTCAGCATGCAGCATGAAGATGAGATATACTAGAGGTGTGGTAGTGCTCAGAGGGAGACTTGTAAAAAAGCTTGTATGTGTTTGCCCTAAAGGCATCCATGTTTAAAATCAGACATAGTCCGCATTTGCTTTCATTAATTATTTCTGCCCGTCCTCTTCATGGTTCAGATCAGCATCCTGCACCGTGAGTCAAATGGGCAGGATAACCACATGTGATGATCTGTTCTGACATTACACGGATGCATGTACAGCTGAGGTAGGGATGAAGTGCATCTATTGGGGCGTGGAGATAACGGATTCAAAGTGTCGCTCTGATGTCTTGTAATGGCAGCTGCTTCCCCAAATCTCTGAGTTCGTCCTCCCGCCTTTCTGAGGATTTCCAATCTCTGCTCCCATGCACGCGTGTGGACTCTGAGGCCCGCGAGCATGACAGGTAGCGAGGCTTTGGAAAAATGCATGAGCCTTACTCAGCCCTCCCTCCATCCCCACTCTCCCTCATCTCATTCCCCTGCAATGTGTTGTGGTGCAGCTCATCTCTGGACCTTGTTAAACGGAGCTCTGGTGTGGCCTGACAGCAGCCCTCTGCTGCACTTTCCTTCCAATCTCCCCGCTCAGCCGTCAGACTGCCACCGGAAAGCTGTCAAGACTTCCCTCTCTTTCTGCATCGCAGCACTTTTTCCCCTCACTACTGCCTAACAATAGCAATATTTTATCGCTTGCACGCTTCGTGTATCTCTTCCGCCGTCTATATTTTTTTTCCCCCCTTCTGCTGTCTGTTCATTAACAGGCTATTTCCACCCACGCGTTGCGCGTCAAAGCCTGGTTTCTCCTTCTCTCGGCGTGATACGTCTCGTCTCTGTTAGCATCTGCTGAATGACACCATCAGCTCCACAATGCCATCAACATCGTCCCAATTACTTTTGCATCTTCAAAACCTGCTCCAGGCTGATTGCATTACCATGCGATGCAAACATGAATCTGTTGGGCACGCCTCCTTCACATCTTTGTATCTTTCACTCTGTTATTATCACACTTTTGCGTAACCTCTGTTAGACCTCTCACCTTCCTCTTCAGAGGCTTGTGTGTTGTTTTGACGCTATCGATCAGCCACTGTGCGTCTCATGTCCTCTTATTTCTATCCTCTTTGAAAATAAAGATTACACAAAAATATGCGTCTGTTTGTGCCCAGCGATGTTGTCAACACAAACTTTAATATCTCAAAATATCAAGGTTGTGGTTGAAAGAAAAATCCATTTCTTATCGTCTTCAGCCAGCTTTGGTTTCAACACTTAATCTTCCCTATATCTGCCGTGTCAAAACAAGGCTCAGAGCACTGCCTTCCTGTTCCACAGCCTCTTCTCTGAGAGCTATATTATACAACAGCAGCTATCTTCACTCAGTTTAGGACCAGACAAGCCTCTTTGTTTCCACCTGGCTGACACTGTAGCCTCTTCAGCTTTCAGTTAAGTCTGTCCCATCCTTTTCTTCAAGACAAGCACTTCACTTCACAAAGGGACCTTGACAGACCTTAAAGCCACAATTTCTTTTATCTGTGTTACAGCTTTCTTTGCTTGAACTATATTCTGTTGTATGCCAAAACAAATTCTCTTCAGTCATGTGATGCTGCAGAGGACGTGCACTCAATTTGGAATTGGACATCGGCCTCCAAAGCCCCATTTCTACTGATAAGCTCAGTTTGGTTTCTCTCAGTACATCACGCATTTTGTGGCACTTCCTTTAAAACCGAGATAGATCCCCAAATTACTGACCTGTACCCAAAGGAGGATTAAGGTAGTCATGGGCCCCTAGGCTATTCCCACAGGTACACACTCCAGGTAATGCTGCCAGATCTCGTGATAGAGATAAGCAACCAGCTCTAGCCCAACGGGTGACTTGCCGCATTGTGTAAACGACAGACCTCTTGAAAACAGTATAAATATTTATTTTTGTTTGCAGTAAATTGGCAGTAAACACTGTCAACATAAAAACATTATTATTACATATAACATATTTTTTAAATTTCAATTAAAAGAAAAAATACATAAGCATTATGCATAAATAACAGCAAATTGACGAACAGTCAATATAAAAAAATAAGTGATACATTTTTTCTTTATCAAAAAATAATTGATAAAATAGAAATAAGTAAAATAATTAAATTGAATACAGAACTTTTATTCCTTGGGCCTTGGGCCCCTGCATATGTGGGGCCCCTAGGCTTCAGCCTAGGTGAGCCTGTGCATTAATCTGACCCTGCCCATACCGTCCCACTTTTTGGTACACTCCAAAAAACTGAAATCTTATCAAGTGTTTTTGTCTTATTTTCAGTATAACATGTCTTTTTAGACTTAATATGAGCCACATTCACCTGACCAGTCCAGATAAATGTCTTGTTTCAAGTCATTTAAAGACAAAATGGGGCCAAATTTGCTTGTAACAAGTTAAAAAGAAATCTGTCAATGAAACAAGAGAAATATTACTTGTATTAAGAAATTATTCTAGTTGAAGCGATTTTTTTCTTTCTTTTTTTTCTTTTAACTTGATACAAGCAAATTTGACCTCATTTTTTATCTTTTAACAACTTGAAACAAAACATTTTTCTGGAGTGATAAGTTGAATGTGGCTCATATTAGGTGTAATAAGACAATTTTTACTCAAAATAAGACAAAAGCTCTTGATAAGATTTCAGTTTTGTTTGCAGTGTGGTGTGCCAGACCATTGCCATTGCACAGTTTAAAGCCAAAACACCCCCATCATAGGTCTAGCCATTGGCTGGGTGACAAAAATAATAATATTTTTTTTCTTTTGAGAGCCTGAGCTCACTTTGGCGTTGCCTCCAGGCATATTTTACGATCCCCGAAAAAAATAAACAAGAACGTCAGCTGTCAATCATCATTAATTATGACATAAAGCCTTGTTTTTTTTACCCCATTTAACTAACAAAAATGAAACTTTTCAGAAAAAAAGAGGACTTGAATACAAAGCAGCCAAATGATATCTTCAAATCACCACAACAACGGAACGTGAGAAACATTTGTATGAGGTGTATTATTTTTTTAAAGTTTGACCACAGCCCATCTGGAATGACTTGAGAGATGGATTTTTGTCCTATACTGTGCCAGCCACCAGGGGGAGCAGTTTTTGTGGTGACCTCACTTCAAGCTGAGCAAGATTATGCCCATTTCTTTTAACAGTCTATGCACCAGACATACTAATCCAACCTCAAGGTGAAGCTAAAAACACTGAAGTTCGTTGATTAGTTGAAAGAATTGTCACTTCCTGTGCAGAAACTGTAATAAAGAACAATACATAACCTCGCGGGGTTTTTTAAGCAAAGGGCCACATGAATTACTGGATGTCTTCCATTGTTACTCTTTGTTAACTGTGTCACATCTTTCTTCTTTAATGGATTTAAATGTATGGTGCACTGTGTCGCGCTGCGATGCCGTCACACTATTATGTAGTGCTATCGGCATCTTGCTTTCACACCGTCTTTTAATAAAGGCACAGTTGGCTGTGCTTGGTGGAAACAGAGCTTACGCGTCTCTTTTTGTATCCTAAAGGTGAGGATAAGATCTTTTTACACACCTCCAAGCACGACAATCTGGCAGTCATACAATGAAACCTTCTTTCTCTGTCCTTAACAACTCAAGAACTCTATTAGCATGGACTCCAGGAGCAATTTATCCCATAGAAAAAAAAAAGAAAAACAAAAAATACTGAAAGCAGAACAAGCTGGGGCATGTGAAGCCAGCAATGGAGATAAATGATATCATCACACTGCAAATTCAGCCCAAAAATAGTGCTATCAGATCTCTCGCTGCAGCTAGAGGACACAACATTCAGCAGTAACACAGAGAGATGCCCACAGGAGCGAGGCATGAGTGGGCCCAGACAGCTTTGTTTACTTATTCTATGAGCACATCCCTTCGCCAGGCTCCTCGCTCATTTGCATGGGTCCCTGGCACGTTTGGAGCAGGAAAAGCAAACTCCCAGTTTGTCTTGTTGTATAAGTACGACACGTATTTAAGGTCTTCCTAGAATTGGAAACCCGCAGTGAAGACAGAGGGCATGTCAGGACGGTGTTCAGAGGAACTCAGATTCATCACGGTGGCTTTACTTTGAAGGGCCGGGGATTGGGCAGGGAAGGCTAACATGACAGCGTTATCCCCTCGGCCCCGAGTGGAAGTGATGTCTCTGTCAGCGATGAATCACAGTCACTCTCCAGAGGAACCTCCTGGCCTCTTTTCTGAAATCATACATTATTGTGTTCCTCAGAGGAGGGCCTGCATTTAATATAGTCATGATCCCCTCCTCTCTTAGGTCGTGTATCTTGTGTGAATCCGACCATGCATACCTAAATTGTTTTTATGACCCTCTGAAAGGAATAACTTAGAGTAAGTGTATAGGATATGACAGTTGTATGTGGCCCAATTTGAGCAGAGCCGAGGCAGCTATAAACGACTTTGCGAGCTGCGGGTAATAAAGGGCAATCACTTGGCGCAGCAATGACTCACAAACTCACAGTTCACTCACAGTTCGTCCGAAGAGTCTACAAAGAAACAAAGATTACATTCCTCCTTGATGAAACTCTGACCCCTGAAAATGATTGGTTTTCTCCTTTTGTTACGCACACAGGCGACTTTAGACCTTTTCACACATGAAGACCTGACATTTTCTGCATAATGTCAGGACTTCATGGCCCTGATATTTTAGGGAACTTGTTGGTCACACATTCATCTTAGAGATCAAATTAAACAAGATGAAATTTTCTTTGTGGTCAAAATATGTAAAGGTGCTTTTCAACCACAGGAACTTTCCCCAGGAACTATAAACTTTTTGAGGAACTGTGTTTTTTTACTATCCTGCTGAAAGACATCAGTCAACAGGCTCATTTTTTTTCAGTTGAAAAACTAGTTAATGTCTGCCTCCATCTGCTTTAGATGGCGGAGATACACCAGTCCCGACAAAGAAAAGGTTGAGTTTAACATTTTCAATACGACCCCTGTCGACAATGAGTTACAAAACCTTGTATCAGAAGCAAATGGTTGATGTCATAGATACCTGGACTTGGGACTTGAAGAAAAAAAGTCTGTCGAGGTGAAAACTCCCATTGTTCATGTTCACACATGCAGATAAAGTCAAGGAATTTTCAGGGGTGCAATGCATCTTTGAAAGTCTTGTGGCACTGCCAAAAATGTCAAAAATATTACAACTTCTGGTCCCAGGAACTACTTTGCTGAGGGACTAAAAGGTCGTCCGAGCCCATCATTGCCAGTACACATCATACTGGGACCTAAAGGCTTCCAATCTGGGTCTTTGCTTATTACCCCATACTAGGCTGTGGACTTCCAGTGACAGAGCCCTCAGTGTGGCAATCTACTCTCTGGAGCTCTGTACCTCCTGAAAACTGCAGCGCCCCCACCAGGACACTTTAAAACAGTCCTCAAAACTCACCTATTTTTAAATTATTATTATTTTTTATTATTATTATTTAAATCAATTTATTATTATTATTATTATTATTATTATTATTATTATTATTATTATTATTATTATTACTATTATTATTATTATTATTATTATTATTATTATTATTATTATTATCATTATTATTATTTTATCTGTTTATCTATTTATTTATTGTATTCCCTTTTTATTTATTTTTATCTGTTTATTTATTTATTTTATTTACTTTTTTATTTATTGTATTTACTTTTTTCCCTTATTTATTTATGTATGTATGTATGTATGTATGTATGTATGTATGTATGTATGTATGTATGGAAAGTGTCCAACAAGTTAGAGCAATTATAAAGAAACAGTATAGTTAGAACCAGATTTGCAATGCCTGGATCTTGGCCATCACATCTTTGAAAGAAATTTGCCTACATTTTTTTAAAATTTTATTTTCTCTCTCTTTTCAAAAATAGATTAACAAACAATAAAAATTACACAAAAAAGTGGGTTTAAAGAATTTTAAAATAATCTTAATTTTCTTAAAAATAATAATAATAAGGATATTTAAGTTAAATAGTGCAGTGAATAAAAAGACATCAAATATAATGTGTAGTGTAGATAATGTGTATTCTTTATGATTTTTATTTTCATTGAATTATCATATTTTTGTTTTTTCATAAATTAGACGTTAGTCTGGTGCAATGTAAGTCAGACTGTACTTACCCCTTTGGAGTCACAATGCGGTCCCTAGAGCTTGATTTAAAGCTCCTGTGGGGATTTTTTTTACCTGGTTATGAAACACACTGTCATTAAGTTTAATAGTTCTTTGCCACTAAAAAAAAAACAAATACAGTTTTCCAAAGATGAGTAGCTATTTTTAAAAAGCTGTTTTGAATGTCTGAACCCAGTGGTGGAGGGTAGGTATGCACATTGCTGATACCTTTTTGCAAATTTTCTACAGAAAAAGCTCTTGATAAGGAGTATTTATCTGTTACAAGAAAGCAGGGTGATTTGATTGGGTTTTCTTTAAAAAAAAAGAAAAAAAGAAAGAAAAAAAAACAGTAATTGCACATTTTCAGGCACAATTTCACTTTGTCCACAGGGGGCGCAAAACAAGACTCAAAAGATCTTTACAGGTCGTATTTTTGACTCTTTATGTCTTTTTACAGGGAAATGAAGAAACATAGAAGGGAGTGAGAACTAGTACGAGCCACCAGTCTGAGTTAAAATGATAATTTTCTGTTCTCTTTTCTCCCTTCAGCCCACCATCAATAACTAACTGTTCGGCTTCCTTCTGCTCTCCCGTCTGGTTTTCAGTCTAATTTCCACACAGAAGCGAGTATGACATGTGGTCATGCTGGCTGTGTAGCCTAGCTTAATTACCTTTCAGCTGTGGTTTAGCTTCATTTGTATTAAGGTTTAATGATTTAATGGGGCATGTGATTGGCATTGAGGAATTTTTTTATCTATTCAATGACTTTTAGATTGGATAGAGAGAAATGACATTTGCATTTATAAATTAATGCGTACTTTTGGCGCTGTAGTTCAGAGGTACTTTACATAATTGAGGAAGCCAGAACAACAAATAATGGATTTGATTCAGTGTTAAACTGTTATTTTCAAATGACTGATACTTTACTATTATTTTACTGGAGACACTCAACACCCCCGTATCTGTTCAGTCTCTGACTTGCTAGCAACAAGTGTGGGTGTTTTTTTTTTTTTTGGATTACAATTTTTCTGATCTGGTCTCCCTTAAGTTTTTTTTTTTAATGCTTCATTAACCATTAAACAATGAGCTTTGCTCAAATGTGATTGGCTTATACAGGCTGTTTTTTTTCTCTAGGTGAGGCGAGGTGAAGCTGGCCAGAATATATATATATATATATATATATATATATATATATATATATATATATATACACAAACATACATACATATAAAATAAAATAATAAAGGTAAGGTGCAGAATAGAATACCAAGTATGATACAGTAAGTAATAACAATAAGGTACAAGAGGAGAGGAATGACATTGCACAAAATACGGTGCAAAATAGCTGCCATATTCCGGTGCATTGATGACATAGAGATAATTGTTATATTGTAGTTATATGATGACAAATGAGGTAGTGACTTCAGCTTTTGTTCACGCTAAATCAATAAATTATCTAATTAATTATTTTTATAATTTAATGTAATTATCAATTTAATTCAATAATAATAATAATAATAATAATAATAATAATAATAATAATAATAATAATAATAATAACAATATTATTATTATTATTATTATTATTATTATTATTATTATTATTATTATTATTATTATTATTAATAATAATAATAATAATAACAATAATAATAATAATAATAACATTTATAATAAAAGCATAATAATAATAATAATAATAATAATAATAATAATAATAATAATGATAATAATAATGATAATAAAAAGTGATAATGATAATTCATTTTATTTTATCAATATTATTTTGTAATTATTATGATTATGAATACAATTTAACATATTCAGATTTATCCTCAGCTTTTAAAGGATGAGCATCGTGACTGTGTTTTCTTTGTTCTTGTTTTCACTCATTTCCATTACATGCTGGTTTTAATGAGCTCTTTAATAAAAACTAATTGATTTCCTCAGCTTGAAGCTTTTTAATCGTGATGCACTTTTTAAACAGTATGATATAACACTAAGTTTGATCAGCTTCATCTTGGCTTTCTTCATTTACAAAACAGCTTTTTCCTGACGGTGCAAGCCAAGGCTACTTTTGATGAATATGATCGCTTCGTGATTTCTTTTTTTTTTTTTTTGTACTTGAACTTTCTCTTCTAACACTGCTCCTCTTTGAACTCCAGCGCAGCTGAAGATAACTTGCTACCTCTTGCAAAGACGAGAATTACAGAGCAGCCTACAGTGACGCTGCCATGGCTGACCAGGAGAATATTCCATTTGAAATTGCTTTGAACCTCTCCCTCCCTCATAAGCCTGTGAAAAGGTCTTATTATAGTGAGGAAATGCTCTTCACTTTCAAGAGCATCACTGAATTGTGGAGGGATTGGTTGGTTTAGGGCACATTCATATGGAACGGGGTTGTGATCAGAAGGCCACATTGGCTCTTTTATGGCCGCTATATTTACCCCGTCACTGAAAACGTGGAATGAAAAGAGATGCTTTTCTTCTTTTGCTCAGTTTTCAACACAATTATTACAACTTCTAGGTCAAGTTGGAGTCTTTTCTGGTACGTTGCAGAACTTTTTTCAACCTTGATGCAGTCTAATTCTGCTTCTCATTGGCGTCTCACTTTGATGTTATTCCGAGGACTGAAAATCCTTCATTAAGTTGTTGAAAAATAAATTTCCTGCATTGTGCAAACACATAATCTTTCTCTTTCTCTCGACATAAATGCACCAGATTCTCTGATCATCATATTGGAGAGGTGGATTGGGAGATGATGGAGCAGAGAGGGGAGCTGGAGTCGCCTGGTTTTTATCAGGGAGGACAGATGAGGTCCTGTTTGACACACATCTGACACAACACTCGCCCAAACAGATGGCTCATGAATAACTGAGAGGAGCAGGGGAAGGAGAACCAGACGACAGGGAGCGTGTGGGAAAAGTAGGTCTATATGGATCTTTAAGCATGTGTGTGAGCATATGCGAGTGCACACAGACGTAAGAATCGCCGTATGCGTGGAATAAATACTTCTGCTTGGGCGTGACACATGCAGGCAGATGGGTTGTTGTGTCAAACTAGCGTGAACAAAAGGAGGAAGGCTGAGAGCGAGAGGATGGGCTTGCAATCAGAGGGCCGTCGGATCGAATCCCCCCGCTCAGCCGGTGAGCAAATGGAAGATAAAGTGGAAGTGAAGAGTTCTCCCTTTCACCGACTGCCATCAAATTACCATCGACCCCTGAGTGATGCACTGACCTCGCAGCTGCATGGATCTCCTCTCAGCGGGAGATCACCAGGGACTGTGATACGCTCAACATTTACAAACTGTAGCAGCTGTATGTACAGTGGTAGTAAATGCTGTCAAGAAATTAATTTAATTCTCTTCATTGATACCAGATACCATGACAGGAAACATATATGTTTCTGACGGAAGATAGAGGAGAAGTGAAAAATCAGAAGTCTAAAACATATAGGGCTCAGCGCAGGGGGCGCAAGCCTGGCGCACCCCACGCAGTGTTAATTTCGTGACAATTTGACAATTTGGTAGACCCTCTGTGCAGAGATGGGTGTGGGGGAGGTGTTGGCAGATTCATGTAGGCGCAGAGACAATTTCATGCCAAAAACAGTTCAGAAAGTGTGCTGAAAGCTCGCCAGTTCCAACCTGGTTTATTCTTGGAGCAAAGTGGAGCGCAGCTGTAATTTGGTGACAGGCGCACATGTGCACACATTTCAACAAAGCCTCAGAGGCAGGTTTCCAGAGTGTCAGGCACATTTTAATACAATAATCAATCACAGCAATCACTATTTAATGTAACCGTCTGAACCAGCATATACATTTGCATATACTTCATGCTCCTTGGCGCTCCTCTGCGCCTCTCTGCACCTTGAGTGCGCCTCTCTTGGCACTGCAAGAAACTTGCAAAGTGCGCCGGTCACACCCTGTCCGCACGGCCGGCGCAGGGCAGGTGCACCTGCGCATGCGCCTGGTCTACGAAATTAGAGCCCATAGTGTAAAGTTTAAAACATGAACAGGACAACACCTGCCCCAAGTGAAGCCAAAATGTTAAGAGCTCTCCCTTGGGACTGGCTACTATTTAAACAGATTGAACATGAATCATATTACATACATCTAGTGGTGTTGTGTACCAGGTCAGTGACATAGAGGAGAAACAGTAGCCGACAATGTAACTCTGGAGATATTGAGCTTGGGACACCATTGGCCATTGGTCAAAGTGTGCACCCCATGTTAACAGGCTATCATCTGTGTTGTATCTGCCACCTGATCAACTGATTTTTTCTTTAGAGCTGTTGTACTTTCAGCATCACAAAGCGACACGAATGAAGAGAGATGTCACATGAGAGCTGAAACATGTCTCTGTGATGTCACAGATTTCTGAAGCACAGGTTTTAATCCCTCCAGTGGTACTCGCCATATTCAAATGCTGACTCAGCCTTGCTTTCATCCACCTAACAAGAGCAAAAAGGTGGAGTTAAAGCAGGCCTTCAAGTGGGCCAACTTGTTAGTATGACTGGTCCAATACCTTGCCACCATGTTATTGTTCTGCACTTATTATTTTTTCCTATGGTTAAATGCTGCAAATATCTGCTAATATGGGATTAAAGAAGGGATTATCTTATTTTATCTTTCGTCCCTTACATCTAGTGTCTTACAACTTCTGAGTCAAATCAGCTGTGACCAGTTTATTCAAACTGTCAGCAAATCAAGCTGTAAAACTGTTTATTTCTGATGTGACCCTTTACCTACTCTGGTGCTGTATTATCCTTGGCTGCAGCGTTATTAGGGCTGGTACGATATGCTATTCTCACAATTCTATTCTATTACGATTTTGGGGTTGCTGATTTGATTTAAATTGTGATTCTTCAATATTTGCAATCTTTTAGTTTGCTTTTTTAACACCAGACCATGTGAAAAAGTTAAATGATGATAATAATGTCTACAGACTATATCAGGAACCATATTTTCTCACAAAATACACATCACGTGAGTCAAAAAGAAACATGACACCCTCTGCTGGAGAATAGTGGTAGTTTTTTTCCAATCCAGTTTATAAACAAAGACTGAAATGAAGAATTTGACTTTAAAAAAGAAGAAAACAAAAAGATTTTTCACAAAGAGTCCTGATTTTGACATTGCCAAAACAATCAATCCCAATTCATTGATTTTTTTCCTTTTTTTTTTTTTTTTTGTTTACTCGATCAGAAAAATTCACACAACTGTAGAAACCTAAGAATTTGTACTTTCCAGCCCTCCAAAGCAAAACAACGGGGGAAAAAAATAAATAAAATATATATATATATATATATATATATATATATATATATATATATATATATATATATATATATATATATATATATATATATATATAATAATTATTATTATTATTATTATTATTATTATTATTATTATTATTATTTATTTATTTTTCAACAAAACTGCTAATACTCCCATACCATGTGTAATCATCACTTACCAGATGGTACAAATTCAAGTTAAAAAAGGGCCACAACACTAAGACATTGAGTGTTTTTAGGCCATTTTACAGCCATAATAACAAAACATTTCAGGACTAATTTTAGCCTCAGTAGGTAAAAGGTTAAATGAAGCTGTTTTAGAGCCTGTGTGAGGCTTTTAGTGCTTTTGTTGACAACCCAAAGTGGATGACCCATTCTTCAAGACTGGAGGTTGCCACTTGGATGCAAATTGAAGCAGAGTCAGAGATTGGCTGGTTATTTGAGGCAAATCCTGATTGAATGGTACAGCTGTCATAGTTTTTTCCTGCTGCTGTGTCTCCACAACAGAAAAAAACAGCAATAACAGCTTTTGTGTTTCTAAAAATATCTCATATTTCAAAGCCTTATAATAACAATAACTCCCTCAGTGTTGTGTGATGCTATGTTAATTTACAGATTCGGCCTCATGAGTATAAACAGAAAACTGAAAATACACAAAACATTGTTAATCAGTTAATTATATGGGTGATGTTTTCCATTCACTCACTGTGAAACTCAGCTGTGAAAATGTAAAAATGTGGCCTCTTCTGTGATCATTAATTATGTTGCTTCGGGTCTAGTTTGCTTTTATTTATAACAAAGACTCATCACTGTTAACTTCAGAGTGTTTCATTACCAACTAAAACCCCCTACTGTGGCTTTAATCAGAATAAGTCAACACTGAGACTAAGTCCGTCTGAGTAGTTAAAGTTTTTCATTTTCATACTGTTAATGATTTTGGTTCTTTGGAGAGTCCAACTTTTCAAGAAGTATTTTACAATTTTTTGGCATTTATTATCTAAAAAGACAATTGATTGGGTGTAATACGTTTTATTGAAATGTTCTTTGAGGGAATGAGGGAGACATTTAAGGAGCGCGTTCACAATCGATGCAGCGTGAGGCTGGGTTATTCTGACTTTTAGTCCCTGGGTCAAACTCAAGAAACGATTGATCCCACATCTATGACTGCAAATCGATAAGCATCCTTTATTCGCCCTTCCTGCCTTGTAAAAGCCTGAGTCCTTCAAACCAAACGGTTTGTTAGGAAAGGCTGTTTTCAATACAAATTTGCAGATTCCATCCAAGGTAGAAAAACACAAACTCATTTTGCTCAGACTGAACAAATCTCCCGAAGAGCCGCACAAAGAATTAGTCAACAAGCTGTTCTTCCACGGCATTCAGCAAGCTTTGTGACTGTTAAATTCTGTCATTTACAATTGGCAAAGTGTCCCTTTAAGCAAAGCATGGGCACATTTACACCTCTTGTTGTATAAATGGGCTGCACTGCTGCAACTATCAATCAGCCTAGTTGCTAAAACGGCCGTGCTTTTTCCTCTAAGTTGCACTTAAAGACAGCTGGAATAGAGTTAGATATGCTTAAATGCCACTACAGTGGATTAATTGTGGTGTGGTGGCGCAGTGCCGCGGGATAAGGGGGCAGAAATGGCACATTCCTCACAACTCTATTGTATAGTTGGCAGCAAACCAAAAAGGCCCTCAGTGCTGCTGCAGCTCACTGTGAAATGCTCCACAGAAGGAGTCGAGTCCACCCATGAGGTTTTGGAGAATTGCTCCAATCCAGCTCCGTGCCCTCCTCCACATGTCACAGACATGGACGATTTCCACATGTGAAACCATGTAAAATGCATAATTCAAGCGGTGTAAGCTGAAAATAATGCAGGCGTCCGCAGAGCGTGAGTGTGTGGGGTGTCCAGATGCACTCCTGAAGCCACAGAGGGATGAAAAAATTCAGAATGCCCTACTTTGGGTCTTTTTTTTTCTCCTTCTACGGTACAGGCTGCCAACAGAGCAGCCAAGCATTTTTGCTTAACAGAGTGTGTAAGGCTTTATCTTATCTACACATGGCTGGAGAGAAAATAAATGAGGGGAGCTCAGAACATGCCCCATGTGTCTTGATGTTGCTTAGCTCTTAGGCAGACTTTAGCGCAGGTGTTAACAACATTTTAGAAAGCATCCGTTTTTTTTGTTTTGTTTAAAGGAGTAGCGGTGTGTCAGCAGCCCCCAGTACAAAGAGGATTTGTGTGAGAGTCGAACCTGCGTAGAGAGACAGAAAAACTGAGGAAACAGCATATCAGCAGAGACTTCTTTAATTTCAAGGATCAAAACAAAGCACCGCAAGTGAACTCTAAGCTCAGCCCTAAACTGTGTGTCATTAAAGCAGAGGTAGTCTGCCAAAGATGGCTCTTCCTCAGGAAGGACGGGCCTCTTCAAAGGAAATTAGTGGAGACGTTAGAGGTACAGGAGACAAGTAAAGGAAAATATTTTTGGCATTATTCCCTCCAAGTAAACTGCTATTAGCCTTTTAAAAAACAGGTACATTAAATGGTTAAAGCACTGTTTTCAGAATCAGCCAAAACCTTAAAATAAGCAGACATGAGTTTGCCCACTAGTTTTTCAAAGTAGCCCCTGTATCTGACACAAAAAAATTGGATTTTTTTTTTTTTTTTTAAATATCAGATTAAGAACCAGAATAGGCATTATTTCCCAAGTATCTCCAAGATTTAAAGAAACAGGACTTCGGTTTCAATCACCTTACAATTATTATTAAAAAAACAAAACAAATAAAAAAAAAACTAAGTTTTACAAAAATAGAAAAAAAATAGAGCTTAAGGTGTAGGAAAAAAAATAAAATAAAAATAATAATAATAATAATAATAATAAAATATAAACATATTTAAATTAGAACAGTGCACTGAATAAGATGTCAAAGCAATGTGCAGTTTGCAAAAGAAAAATTAATCATGAATGTGCAAAGAGACAGGACAGTTCAGACATGCAGCAATAGGCCGCCCACTTCTGAGACTGCAGCCTCTGCAGGATGCGTGATCGAACTCCCAAAACCTGGCTCACGATGAAAGATTTTTAAGAACCTGAACTGATCCTGAAAAATGTAAGACACCCCACACATGATGACCAACGATGATATATCCAACAGTTTTGTTCACCGCACACTAAGAGATTCTGTTCCACAACAACCAGAGTGCAAACTCTGAAAACCTAAAATCTCAAAAAATCTCTCGTGGTCAAACATGAACTCTGAACTTATGAGTCTTTACAGTTAAACTGGGTCTAAACTCATAGCCAAGTTAAAAAACCTCTGTTGAAAGTGAAACCGTCAGTTTCATTTCACCTTGCACATGATCAAAACAACTCGACCCAGGGAAGGCATCAGAAATTTGAGCCCAGAAAAATGCCCACAAAACAAAATCTGAAGGTCCTCCTATTTGGTTGCCATGTAGTCAGTGTGTGATGTAAGCAAGAAAAAAAACAGAATGGACGTCCAGCCATTAGTGATGAAAACAGACCATTTGCACTAATGATGAAATCAGCTAGCAGTTAGCATGAGCCACGTTAACGCCTCAACAGAGCATTACCTTCAATGGCTATAGACCCCACCGATACAGGCTCTAACAGCAGGATTACATGACCTGTTCAGCTGTTTAAAGATGGCGAACCTCTTGCTTATGTGCTCCTGTTAAAGAGGAAATATGCAAGGAGAATGGATATGTAGGCATGAAATCGACCCTTTTGAAAGGTATGATGATTACATAAACAGCAAATTCAGATTTAGGAGACAACATTTTAATCGTTTAATCATTTCAATTCATTTTAATCGTTATTTATGTGGAAACATGCATAAGCAGTTAGAATTAATTAGCTATGGGTTTTCTAAGCCGTTCCCCGAACATATGACGTTCTGTCTTAATGGTGCAATTTGTTAACTGGTCATTTTTTTATGCAGCTAATGCTGCAGCAAAATGGGCTGCTCTATAACAGTACATTATCGCTAATGGTCCGGTTTGTGTAATGACAGGATCTTCACACTGGCCCAAGAGATCCCAAATATTTTAGCCTCAAAACACAAAAAACTAGAAGTGCCAGAGACCTGTGACCCCTTGACATGCGGGTTAAGTAATATGTCAATCCAATAACCAAGAAAATTAACAAAACAAAACGAAACAAAAAAAATCAAACATCCAATATTTTGTTTCCTGCCTGAAACTGTCTCCACTGTGGTAATCTTGGGTTTGTCAATGCTCTTCTAATCCAGTATGAACCATCAACCTCAGGTCACCTCAGGTCATCTGGATCAGGTCTGCTTTCTGTCTCCAGAGTCAGGACCAAACATGTTCTATGCTCCAAATATCTGGATCAAACTACCAGAGGATATGAAATCTGCTTAAAGTCTCAGCTCCCACCTTTTTACAGCTGCTTTTTTGTTTGAGCATTTTAACACATCATTTTTTTTTAAAAGTACAAAAATCTGCACAGCAACTTTAAGATTATTTTTTAAAATCTGTTTTTATTTATTTATATATGTTTTTTATTTTTTTATTTTTATGATTTTATTTATTATTGTTATGATTTTATTTATTTATTTATTTATTTATTTATTTATTTATTTATGTATTTATTTATTCATATATTTATTTTTTATGATTTTATTTATTTATTTCATTTAAATTGTTTTCTTTTGATATGTTTTCTTTTAATGTTTTGCTGATTCCTATCTCAGTAAAGTGCTTTAAATTACCTAGCTGAAATGTGCTATTTAAATAAGCTTGCCTTGCCTTTGTCACCTCCAGGGTCTCAAACAAAGAAATGTAAAAAACAGATCGAAAACTTTCTGACTGCATGGTTTTATTTAAAATTCAACCTTTTTGTGTTTCCTTTTTTTTTTGTTTGTTTATATTTTAAGTATAATGAATGCAACTGGAAACAGTTTCCTCCACAAACACAAACACTTGAGAGTCCTGGTGTTTTGTATAAAATTGAAGCAAATGTATAAACAAAATAATAAGTTTAAACAGAACAACAAAAAAAAAAAACAAACCTGCAGTTCCTCAAGTGTCCACTTGGAGCAGGCCTAATGGTGAAATGTCAGATTTGCAGCACACACAAACATGTTGTTTCTTACATCTAGAACTTATTTTGCATGGAGAGATTCTTCCGTCTGGTTCCATTTTTATCATAGTGAGGCCAAAAGTTACACAATAGTTTTTGCAATATGATGCAACTCTCTGGAAAACGGTGGGTGACGTCAATGAAAGTGCGTCTGTGTTTTACCCAGTCAGGGAGTGAGCTCACAGCCAGCTTTTTTCTCCATCTTTTTCCATTTTTCAATTTCCAAACTCTTCATATTCTGAGCTGTAATTACTGGTCTAAATGGAGGTATGAATTACCGTGAAATATTGTGGAATATGCGTCATGCGCCTGCGTTCCCAGCTGACTAAATGATGACTTGGAACTATTACATTTTAAAAAGGGGTCCTCACATTTCGAGTGCTCCACACAAACATGACTCATCACTCCCAAAACTGGTGTCTCATGCAGTTTGGGGGCTCTGGTGTCAACAATTTGAAATCATTGAGGATCGTAGGCCTTCGCGGTTAATGCTCTGTGCTTACATAAAAGCAAAAGGGGGACTAATGAATCACTGTGGTATCATCCTAAGAGGATAACAAGCCCTGTAAATATTGGGAAAAGAGCAGTGACAGCACCCACAGGCACCCTGGAGTATTTGGACACGAGGAGATGAGAAAACACATCGAGGTGGTGGGAGCTGAACGGGCTGTAATGTGTGGTAGCAAATTTCGAGCAGCCTGTGTTTGCTAATCGAGAAATAGAGCTCTCAAAGAATGCTCCATTCTGTTCTGGAAGAGAAGCGAGTGCAAAGCTAACACACTCCACATCTCTCTGACAGCTTCATTACCACAAAATTCCTGTTGTTTGGCAGCAGCCCTCCTCCACTGGCACTTGTTGTGCTTCGTGAAAGAGAAACTAGCCCTGGATGAAGTGTTGTGTTTGTGTGAGTTACAATTGGGGAGAAAAATACATCAAACAAGCACTTAATCTTTGACCGGTCTGGACTAAACCAAAGTCATTCTGGGAGTAATCTATTTAGTTGGTTGGGAGGATTGCAGTGGAGGAAAGTGTAGCTGCAGGGAGGAGCAGGAAGGGTTTGTAAATTGCGAACACCTTCGCTGCTTTTGTTCTTCACACGGACGCTCGACTTAACCTTGCACAGCCCTTGTGCTCAGGATAGAAACAACTGTGAGCGCACACATTAGTCATTTCAAGGTTGTGCATAGGTGAATGTTCTGTAAAGCACAGGGGGGTACTTTGAGAGGCAGATTTCTCATTCATGTGAAAAAAGCAGTGATTGAACCGCTGCCTGAGGCGAGAAATGTCGAAAATGAGCCAGAGATTGCTTCACAAGACAAACCATTATTGACACCCTTTTTACAGCCATAATGTGTCATCTAACCTTCCTCAGTCATCTCCAGTTTCGCTATATCGCACTCTGCTGAATTGGCCAGCTGACTATGCAGACTCGCTGCAGATGTGTCATGTGCAATCACCTCCGACTGACGGAGAGCAGGCAACCCCACCAGCCGGAGAGGCTTCAAAGAAGAGCAAACATCACTGAACTCATCGTCGCTGAAGTGGAGATGATGAACTAACGCCCAGAACACACACACATATATGGATACACATAGATCAGAGGATACGAGCATACCCTTTCATTCACAACCCAAATATTGACACACGTGAATAAGTATGCAAATTATTCCTGACATTGAATTAAGACAGAAGATATCAATGAGACCAGAGGACGCTGGGTCCTTATGAAAGTAGAAAGGATGAGCTGCCACCTTTAAAGTCGACCAGGGATTTACACGAGCCGGTATCAATCATTTCATGAGAACGATGGATTGATTCAAGAATCAGTTCATCGATCCAACCCATGGGTTTGCTTTAGCATCTTTCAGTGTATTGTTTGGGTTGGTCGACAAATTTAGTCTTCTCTTTTAACAAAGCAAAAGAAAAAGAAAAAGGAAATAGAAAAAAGAAATAGATGACTGTATTATACTGGATCAACTCCACAGACAGAACAAAAAAAAACTCTCTAAGGTTGGTTAATCAATGGGGCTGAAAGGTATTTTATTATTTCATAAACATTTATTAGACAGGTGAGGGCATTGATCAAAAAGCTTGAGGAAAAAACACAAAAGCAACAAACCCCACAAAAAAAGAAAAAAAAAACATTGGTGAATTATTCATAAAGTCTGTGTAAAGATGTGAGTAGATACAAGTTCTTGTTGGGCGACACAGATACCACAAATTCCATCACATTCAACGCTCTGCTCACATCATCCACTGCTTCATGAAGCATTATAGGGACAAGAATAAACAGGAGCTAGCTTTGAGGGCAGGTTATCTGATGAGTCGTGAAAACGTTTGTCCTGCTAGGCCAAAGCGGTAAAACCTGCAGTTCACCAAGCGGCCACCAGAGGCTGGCTGCAGAAAAACCATAAACCACATACACACCAATTCAAATAAGATTTTTTAAGGGGACATATCATGCTATTTTCTCCTGTTCACTATGCCAGACTAGGATGCCTGTAAAGCATTTCTGCCCTCAGTACAAGTCATTTAGTTCCTTCATTCCCACAATAGCGTTCTCAATATCCTCATTTTAGGCCATTCTGAAGATCTCGTTGAAACGCTCCGTTTGGAGAATGACCTCCAGTAACCTCGCAACGTCACAGCCCTTTGTGCTCTGATTGGTCGGTTCTATCAGAGGGGCGGAGGGGGTAGAGCCAGGGGGCGGTTTTTGCAGCATGGCAGTATTTACAAAATCGCCATATTGGCTGGGGCAGACTGAGGGAGTTTGCTGTTTGCCAAAACTTCATCGTAAGGCATTGATAGCTCTAATAAAATGGCAGAGGGTAACATAATTGGTAGGTATTATGGGAAATGTAGTTTATGGTCAATGCAATGTTTTGACTTATTTATTTTAAGACAGTCAGACCTTTTAAGTACTTGGGGGTCACATAAAATGGCACGGCAGGCCACATTTGGCCCACGGGCCTTGAGTTTGACACGTGATGCAGGGCCGGCCCTTAGCAAAGGCGGCCTAGGCAGCCGCCTAGTGGGTGCAAATAAACATTGGTTCGGTGTTTATTTGCTGGCGTGAAATAAAAGACGAGGAGGGATGTCTGACAGATGCCGACTTTTCCCTTTTATAGCTGGACTTGTAAGTACATGGTGATTGTTTACCATCCGTCTACAGTATTCTTGAGAAAGTACCAGTATGTAGTTTTGTTTAGACTTATTTCAAGTGTGTGATATCGCCAGCTCGTGGTTGTCTTTACTTTTATTCACTTCATCGCTTCAACAGAACGAGCGCAGAGGCGACTTCACGGTAATAAAACCAGTTGAACTTAGAGATTTAAACATCGTCATTTAGTCAAAATTTAATAAATTACCTCGTCGCTATTCATCCTGCAAACAGCCGCTGAAGACAGACAAATACTTTTGAGTGAAGTTCTGGCTTGTGCTTCGCCTACAAAACAAATGCACGCGACCGGCAGATCTGTACCTTTACGGCAGTATGCACGCGCTAGCGCTCATGGGTAGTTGAGTTCTCTTTCCGGTCCGGTTTGCCTTGGTTGTATTGTTTTGTTGATCATTTTAATGACAAGAAGTGGGATGTTACCATGTTGTAATAGAGAGAGAGGTTTTTTGGAATTGCACTTTTTCCCTCCAGGGACTTTTGCACTAAACTTGGAAGTGTTATTTATTTTTATTATGGTTCTAAATATTCCAATGATGTGCATTTTTTGCTAATTGCACTGTTTTGAAAAGTTTTAAGATTTTGTATTGTTTTCATTTTCACAAAAGTTCTGTTTGTAAAGTTTTAGTGCGCATTGAAGTAATAAAGAATGTACATATGTTTATCTTCACAATTTATTATGAATTTACATTTTATTGTATGCGGAGGGCGGAGGACGGAGGGCAGGGGGTGGCACGTTTTTGTCTTTCGCCTAGGGCACCTGCTGAGCTAGGGCCGGCCCTGACGTGATGTAAGGGGTAATGAGGATTAATAAAGGTATGAGGGTCAGATCACGATTTTCTGATTTATGCCATTTCTTCTCAGAGAAGGTTCTAGTAAGGAGCTCTCTGTGACTAGTCTACAATGGCGTAATTTTAAAAATTATGTAACTGCACATTTTGAACTCTTATTGTTTGAACTCTTATTTTGGGTATTTCACACTGGAGCCGGCCATCTGTGCCTGGTCCTTGGAGGAAACGCTGATACAGAAAACAAAAAAAAAAAGGTATCCTTTAAATCACCAAAACAAGCTGGTTGAAGAGTTATTTTTACCACGTCGATGAGAGACGGATCAACATGTCAGGTCGCACGGCATCGTGCTCGTCAGGCTGTTATTTGTGTTCGCTTTGGTTCACACTGACTCATGTGGCAGACATGAGAGGAAAACCACGCGGGATGTACGGCCCGCGTCTGCCAGGAGCGCGGGGCCTTTTAATGACATGTGAATGACAGAGAGCGACTGGAGTGTCGTCTAAAGGAGGGAGGTCGATGAGATCTCGAGAGGATGAAGATGAATGAGGCGGATAACTGGGACGCGGGGGTGGGCGGGTGGGGCCCTGTTTATACTCTACGTGACTGACTGCTTCGTGGTTGTGTGGATGATGTTTACATGCTCTCTATGTCACGCCACACGACACATGCTCTTCTAAACCATCTCATGAGGTAGCTATTAGTTCTCTGATATCTCACACAACGACTCTAATTTCTTTCTCCTGCTGGTGCATGACTCATCACAAACACAGAGGAAGGAAAACAGAGACGCAGTGTGCCCACAAGCGTCTGTAGGAAGCCGCCTGAGGAAGAGGGACGTCCTGAGACTAGCAGAACATAAAAAGGCTCACATAAATGTAAGAAATTAGGTAGATCATTGTGCAAGCGTTAACTAATTCTGGCTAACTTTCTTGTAGATCCATCTATTTTGGATGTGTAGGCAGCCCTGGAGGCATGTTGACCTGGAAAAGACAAACCTCTCCCTTCCTTTCATCTTCAGAGTCAGCTCCTGCAAGCGAATGTATCAGAGCCAATAAAACGAGGCCTACTTCTGCTGTTCTGCCCTGTAACAAGAGCGCTGTTTTCCTCCCATCTCGTTGTGTTTTTCTTCATTTTTCGTAGGGGTTCTCTTTCTAAAATAGTGCTGCCAAAGAAATATGTTTGGGTTTGTTGCGCAACGAAAAGCTATCAAGAATCTGGTAAATATTTGTGGACGCTCTGTGGGATGTTTTGACGCAAGTGAGGTATAGGATCTCATAACTTCCATCTGCCTCCGCGTACATCTGATTCATTCTCTATCCGAGACCTTCCACTTTAACCCCAAGCATGTGAAAACTGCAGCTATGAGACGGATCCAGCCTCCTCTGTTGACTCAAACACTATTTACTGTACGTATTAAAGCGCGGAACAGAGTAAGAACCTTCAGGCGCACTGGACGGGCTTTATTTTCTGTTCTGCTTTTACAGAGAAATGACAAGCATCGCTGAATTTTGGCTAAAAATGAAACTCCATGGGAGCAGAGTTGCAGAGAAGTGGGTGAAAACAAGAGGAAAACAAAACACATTCACATTTATTTCCTTACACTGGACCTGATCAGACATAAAGCAGCTTAAAGAAGCATTTTGGTGATCGTCTGGTTTGTCGCTTCAGGCTCCAGGCTCAGCCTCAGCACCTTTATGTCGAGGTTTTTAGTTTTTGTCTTCCCAAAGGCGTCAGACAACAAAGCTTCGTCACGGCCCTTGGCTTCAGATACAGGAAAACAAATTACTCTCCATAAAAACACAATGTGCTTTCAACCATGCTAACAAGTGAAATAAATGTGTCGCTGAGGAAAGAAATGAAATGTATTGTGTGACAGATTAGTCAGAATCTCTATCTGCTATCACCAGGAGCCAATCAGAGGAAATACGCGGTGACTCAACAGAAGGTAGCTTCCAGACACAGGAGGAAGAATAAAAGCTGCTGTTTCAAATACTCAGTGTTTGCTTAACTTGTCCCTTGCCTTTTGACTGATTTATTCTACTTATTGAACACTGAGTATGTCAGATATTCAATTTGGTGAAAGTGAAAGTGATGGAGATAGATAATATCAGACCGTAGGGAACTGATTAAGAATCGTACTCAGGCATCATCCTAGCAGTTCAGTGGGATCATAAACTTTTTGTAGAATGGACAGCATGGTTCCCTGATAACCACTGTACGCTTTGAGGCCAAACTACCCTCTCTGAGGTGGCGCCATATTGCAACCAGAGTCTGCACAGTAGAGACTCAGAGAGGAGCCAGGTAACCAAAAAAAGTTTTATTTCTTCCTTTCCACACTCTCCTTCTTAAGGTCTCTTTCTACTCAAGAAAGAACGTGATGTAAAAAACCACTGACTTGATAATAAATGGACGGGCCTGCCTGTTTCTGAAACAGATTTTTGATGCAAATCACCTGGCATGGCCATACTGGAAGTTGTGCTTGCTTAGAGTCTCCCATTAACAGCGACAGGGTGCCCATCAGTCACGTGAGCTGAGCTGTGCCTCTGATTGGGCAAACTTGGGATCTTAATATTTTGAACCAGGCTGTTTATTTATTTTTTTTGTCTTGGTATGTTTGTGACTTTCGGGGCCAGCCTCAAGCAGACACTCGAGAAACAACAGATAAAACCTTAATTTTGATGTCTAATAACTAAAGAAAAAAGAAACTTTTTAGATTAAAAAAGAGGACTTGAACTTGAACACAACGCGTCCCAATAAAATCTTCATATGACCACAGCAAACTTATGTGAGCAACATTTCTACGAGGTGTAGTTTTCCCAAGTTTGACCACAGCTCCATTAGAATGAATGGGGAGACAGAGTTCTTGAACCATACTGGAGCCAGACACCAGGGGGAGCAGTTTTTGTGGCAACCTCACTCTGAGCAGAATGAAATGACCTTTTTTTTTTTTTTTCTTTTTTTTTTAAACTGTCTATGGGTGGGACAAAGTGGCAACCAATGAAGCTGATGCAGAGGTGCTAAAAAGTGCAGTTCTTCCAGATTCCACCAGAGGCTGGCTGCAGCACGATGAGGGTGGATAGTTTGTGTTGATAAAGCTGAGGCTTGCACATTCTCCCCTTTTTTTGTTGTTATTGTTTCAGGTGATTGTTGCAAAATAAAAACATTTTAATATCAGGAGGAAGAACATGAGATAGTCACGTTAGCATCTAAAATTTACGACGTTTGTGGTCATGCAATGTGTTGTGAGAGTCACGTTTAGGGCAGCCTCGAATTAAAGCATGCTGTGCTGCATGAACACAAGTTCTGTTTTACATGCTCCTGTCGACAGGAGAGCATGTAAATCGGATTAGATGGCTCTAGCATCACAATTATCTAGACTTTGATAAATGAGTCTAATAAGCTCATGGCATATTATGACCTTTACTTTTTATATTTATTTGTTATTCACTTGTCTAAGTGAGCAGGTTTCTAATACCAAAAAAAAAAAAGGAAAGAGGAAAATACCCCAAAATAATGATCTGGTCCCCAAACCAACAAAGACAGACTTAAAACATAAAGTTGGCTCAAAAGAAAATGGTGATAAAACGCTCAAAAAAATAAATAAAATAAATAAATAAATAAAAAATTCTACACTAAAAATTGGTTAAAAGACAAAGCTTCTAACACAAAGTCTGGAGGCCAAGAAAAGAAACATTCTGCTGCTGTCAGTGAACAACACTTGCCGCCATTGCTGTGCAGTGTGTGCTGTTGTAAATAAATTTGATTTTGCTGTTAAAATCAAACCCTAGTGGACACTCAAGGTACTGCAGTTTTCAATCCTTCCCCATAAGCTTCTTGTCCAAGTACTGGTGTAAAAGGCTAAAAAATTCACAACCTGTTCCTAACTTTGATCTCTTACCCTAACTTTCTAGGTTTTCCCTCCAGCTTCGTAAGTTGACATAGGTTTTGGTCTCAACCTCACTACACCTACAAGTTGCATCCTCTGAAGTTACACAATCATCTTCCATCAGTGGAAGATTTGAATCCAGTCAATGAGCTCTGTTGTTAATGTCATAGGACAAGACTAATAAGGCGGAGTGCTGTCTGAGTTTCCAGAAGCAGGTCAGCAATCTTGTCTTTTGCCAAAGAGGAAGCTCTGCAGTGCATCAAAGCGGAGACACACTTAGCGATGTTAGGAGCAGCCTGCAACTCCCATTTGGTTCCTTCTTTTAGCTTCAGTGGGTAAAGGAGTGGGGAAATGGGCCTTTACAGACAATATTTTCTTTTGGGACTCTTTCACTTTTACCTCACCTTGCCCCCTTTAAAAAAAAAAAGAAAAAAAACTCCAGACCACAGCAGCCTGGTTGGTTTAATAAGCCAACTTCAGAAAGGGTCTTATAGTGAGTGCTCCCTCCTTCCGGAGAATTGTGGAAGACTTGTGCATTATTTACCAGCCGCCTCAGTACCGCCGCACCCCGAGCAGACAAAGAGGCCTGCTGCAGGAAAATGGATTTCTCTGCAGAGGAGCTCAGATAAGAAGGAAGAGGCAGGAAAGGAAGGAGGGCAGAAAATGTGAGGATGAAGACAGGACGACATTTCAGATCATCCCCGTCCAGCCAAGCCCTGAATCGGTTAAATTTCTTCACATGTCCCCCTGCTATCTCCTCCTCTACCTCCCTGTTGGCCTGATAAGGGCACTTCTTTACATCAGAGCCCTCCACGGATCAGTCACCTTTCTTACTGGAAAGGTCGCGCGCTGGCCCAAAGCTCAGCTCAAGCTGGGAAGTCATCACTCCTACTCTTTATCTCCCAGGTGACGGATGATCCAAGGCTGAGTGCCATGGCCGTCTGCCCTCAATATGCCCTCTAACCCCTTCAACATCTCCCTCACTCCTCCTTGAGGCTGCATCCTGTGAGATAGGAGGAGAGTCGGTGACGTGTGAGCATCACTTTCACAACACCTCACGGCGGCGCAGCCATCAGATAAGACCCGAGGAAAGATCCAATAGTGGTAAGTCGTCACGGCGGAGCAGCAGGATTTGAGCGATGGGTTGGTCAGGCTATCTCCCAGAACCCCTCGCTCCTTAACAAGCGAGGCACGAGATGAGAGGGAGGGATAAACATGTCAGCACATGGCAGCCACCAGAGACTTCCTTCCACCTACCCAGCCACCACCCTGAAAACAAAAGTCTCCTACAATCTGCATGCATCACCTCCCTGGATCCTTCATGGGAAGTTCTGTTCCTGCGTGTGTGTATACGGCTCTTCTCACACTCCCTGAGCGACTCCGGCTCTGTAAGTGATGTGCTGGCGCAATTTGCGTGCCGCTGTACTGTGGGACGACCCAACTGACAAGACTTCCTGCCTTGCTGCCTGGGTAATGAGTCATTCCAGCCCTGGAGAAAAACAATCTGGTATTTTTAAACTGCATCCTTCAGCTGTTCCTTTCTCCCTGGAGCTCCATCTTGTAAGCTCCTGGTGGCTTGTAATATGAATGCCATTCCTGGTGCCTGTGCTAATGGGCCTGATATGTCTGAATAATACAAACGCATTACCGCGCTTTTAATGGTACTTTTGGTCCTCCATGTGCAGCCGATTACGACTTAATGCTCCGCAAAATGCAACAAAACACCATGTATGTGTAGCTTCAGATTACTGCTAATAGTGTTTTTCCAGACTATAACACTTAGGCTATTTGTTTGTTGGGAGAGAAGGTAACATTAGTGGTATTACTGAAAAGTGAAAGTTCTTTTTTTTTACTCACATTTACTCAAGTCGTTCAGTTTCAGGAGTCAGTCAGCAGAGGAAAGACATGAGGTTATGAATTCTTTTTTGAAATGCAGGAGTGGATACAAAACTCTGAATCAGTTGACTTTTAACAACTGATTTAATGTTTCAACTTATTAAAAGGAGATCTGTTTTACACATCATTCTAGGTTGCACTCCACTAGAGTAAAAAATAATACTTTGGAGGGTTGTTGTTTTGGTTTTGCTTTTGTTTCTTCTATTTGGTTTATGATTTTTTAATTTAACTGATGTAAGGAGCTAGGCACCCCTGTCTGCCAATACTTTTGCTCCATGTGCAATGCCGTCTGGGATGGGTGGGCTGGGTGATGTTTGGGATGTGTTACTGTTTATGGTGTGTTTATGCCAAAGCTGTTGGGAAAATAACCACATATATAGTAACATGGTAAACAACAAATTAAAAAATGAATTAGGGAAGGGTGACCAAGCGTCCTCTTTTACCCGGACATGTCCACTTTTTACGTCCTGTCCGGGGTGTCCGGGCGGGTTTAATAAATTCACGAAAATGTCAGGTGTTCACTGATTTTCATAGGACCATTACGCACGTCCGTAAATTGACCGGCGCTTGCAAACAATACGATGATGCGCATCACTTACCGAGAGGCTGCCTTGTGGGCAGGTCTGCTCTGCGCGTGCACACACACGCATAGAGAGTGAGAAGATCAGAGAGAAGGCGAGAGAGAGAGACATAGACGGAGAGCGGAGAAGACGGGGCTGTTTAGACAGCGGAGCTGTATTGCACGGAAGATGCCTAAGCGTAAGTGCAGCTTCACAGATGAACTGCAAAAAAAAATTTCCGACATACCATCCCGATCGGGACAAGTGGGAGGCGGAGTGAACCGTGTGCAAAGCTGGCACATATGTCTCAGTGTCCAATAAAGGTGCTGGAGATCTCAAAGCTCACATGGACACCGAAAAACAAGACATGACAGGGCATGTTTGGCATTTCATACTGTAAAACACCACAACAGCTACAGGTCCATGGATTGCACCAGTGCCTTGCTAAAAAGACATTTCCTGACTCTGACGTTGCTAAAAAGTTTAGGAGTGCTGGCACCAATGCCCGGTACCTGGCAATCGGTACCAGTGCTCAACGGTACAAATTTTCTGTACTTTTTTGTAGTTATGTGGTAAAAAAATTCAATTTCTTTAACAATATTATATATATTTTTTTCAATTTAACATATATATCCTTCAGTATATACCCTTGCAAAGCTGTGTTCATGTCCATCATGGAAAATCGACTATTCTTTCACTTCCTCACAGTCACAAGGATGTGTTCAGGTACCTAAACGTGGCACCTTTTGATTTTCATCATTTCATGAATCGGTACTCGGTACTTTTGACAGAATTCGGTCGGTACCTTTTGAAGTACCTGATTCGGTACCCATCTCTAGGTGTAAAAGCCCCCCATTCTGTTGAAGTCACTCATGAAGCACTCAAAAAAATCCAGTACCGTGGTGTTTCCACAGACGGGAGTAACCACGGGGCAGTGAAAATATTAAGAATATAAGAAGCCTGTCTGAATTTGTGCCGTTGTCATCTTTTTTGGAAATCAAAATATGGTCACCCTAAATTAGGGGTAGAAATAGTAACTCTTAATGACATTTTTATGGCTGTAAACATCCAGAATTCTGACTTTTGCCTGTTTTGATGATCAACACTAAGCACCTGTATCCACTAGCAGCTTTTGTAGGGCTCACTAAATGACTGAAGTGTTTTAAAGCACTTTGGTCTTTTAGGGTTGGGACAATACTCTTTTCTCCAGATTCCATTCTGCTCCAACTTATGAGATGCTGATTCAATTTCATCTGCAATTGTTCTTCAATATCTTTAAATTTTATGATTTTTAGTTTTCTTTTTTTCAACACCAGACCACGAGAAAAAGTTGAATGATGATAGTGATATCTTCAGGAGCCATATTTTCCTTTAAGAAAAACAACATCACGTGTGACACAGTTTGTAGGATTTATCCAGGGGATCTGACATAACATTACTAGACAGTAAAGCACAAATGTTTCGCCCTCTGCTGGATAAAAACTATCACTTTTTTCCAACACAGTTTATAGACTAAAAAAAGGATTTAAATTTGGAACAAAAAATAGTAAAAAAAAAGAAAAAAAAACATCTCAAAGCTTATGTGAATTGATTGTTTTTGTCCCACCCCTAATGGCTTTTACTTGTCTCTGAACCCTGCACCAAACTGAACTGAACTGAACTGAACTTGACCAATCACAATCAAGAGAGGGCAAGACTTCCCAGAACAGCTTCATCGTCATCACAGGTCTGTACGGAGGAGAAACTCATCAGACCTATGGACTGTGTAGCATAAAGTAAAGTCTTTCTGACATCGTTTTATGTGGGGGTAAATTGTGCCCCTTCGTGGTTGAGTTGTTGGCAGAGCACACTAAACTAAACTCTTAGGTGACAACACGTGCTGTTTGTGCCGTTTATTCATTTTCACTCATCCTGTCCATAGACTGTAAAAATATGGAAGTCCGCTTGCTCAGCTCAAAGTGAGATCTCCACAAAAACTGCTCCCCCTGGTGACTGGCTGCAGTATAGGTATAAATACGGCTTTCCAGCCATTCCAGATGGGCTGTGGTCAAACTTTAAAAAATTAATACACCTCGTAGAAATGTTTCTCACGTCCGATTGTTGTGGTGATTTGAAGATATTATTTGGCTGTCTTGTATCCAAGTCCTCTTTTTTCTGAAGAGTTTCGTTTTCATTAGTCATAGGATGTTAAAAACTAGGCTTTATGTAACGTTTAGCGATGATTGACAGCTGCCGTTCTCGTGTATTTTTTTCGGGGACTGTAAAATATGTCGGGAGGTAGAGTCAAGAAGTGATTAGACTCTCCAAAGAAAAAAAATATTTTTATTTTTGTCACCAAGCTCCACTCAGATTCTCCCAGAATCCCTCACAGTCTTTACTGCGCAGACTCTGGCTCCAAACTGCTACAATAATGGCGCCTGAGACGGCGGTATTTTGGCTTCAAAACCGTACAATGATAAGTGGCGGGGCCACACTGTCCACTCTATATACAGTCTATGGTCCTGGCCTTCAAAAAGCCTGTGCATGCTACTGCAGCAACACAAGAATAGATTAAAGTTATGAAATTGTGCAGAAAAAAAGTGCAGGATGGATAAGAAATATTTGAGTCTAAAAAAATGTTGTTTGAGGTCAGAATCATCTGAATGTGAAAAACTATCCTGATGAAATCCTGATATATTTTCTACATATCGCCCCCTAGTGGAAAACATTTTCCTTGGCTGGTGTTAAGCTCTTCTTCTCTCATTGGGTATCTTTGATTCATTGCCTCTGTGTGCATACATGGCAGACCATTCACTCATCTGTCCATGGGATGCTGTGCTGTAGCTCGTGGGTTTGTACGTGTGCCTCCTCACGTCATGTATATTTGTTTTCTGGGCTGCGTGTGACATGCATCCCTGACAGGAAACAAGAAAGAAACCGACAGCTCAGTACAAACCCTCCTGATCCTCCTCTCATAATAAAACCACCAAAGTCTCTCCGTCTCCTCTCTGCTTTGAGGCGCTCCAGCATTTTGCAGCATCACCTGAGCAGCCATCACCTGCCATCGGGGATTTCAATCAATCTGCTGAGCTCGTAACCTTGTCTCTGCTGCCGCCTCCTTCTTCTTACTCCTACTGCAGCAACCTGCAACTGTCATGCTAATTTACAAGCACACGCTGATGTGAGTGCTCATGCTTTAGAGCACTCTCGTAGACCTCATCATGTGCCGGCAATTAAAGTTATGTGTGATTTAAAACTGGAGCACAAAAGCTGATGGTTTCAGCGTCTCCTGGGGAAAATCTGCTCAATCAATAGGTCACCAGACAACAGTGTGTGGTTAAACTCACATTTTTCATAACAGGGAAACAGCTCAGAGGCAGAGAAAACAGGAGCAGGTAGTTTCCCAGGTGTGAAAAATCCAGTGAACTCCTACAGAGCATTGGAGGGAAAGCTGTGCAGCAACTGAAGTGGTTAACAATACATAATGTTTGCTCTTCCACTTTTGTTGGCTATATCTATGGTAAACCGCCTCCGGTAAAGAAGAGTAAACAAGAAAATTGAGGCTCTGCGTCTGCTCTGAGCAACAAATCATGCTCCCGCAGATTATCATTAGTCTCAGCAGCCGGCAGAAAGCAAGAAAAGAGGCTTGTGCTGCAATGAATCCAGCACAAATGTGATCATAAAAAGGCAACAAATCACCTTTGTATCACCTTTCAGAGGAGTCCAGAACACCCCGACGGACTAATCTTCCCACGACACCCACTCCGAAAACAAAGCTCTGTGCACTTTCCGAAGCGTCCACACTTTCTCCTGAACATGACAAGCTGTTTATGATTAATGGCATTACCGGCAGGGCCAAGATAAGAGCTCAATTAACCGTGTGGGCAAGGACCTTGACTCTATCTCCAATGACTAATCCCGTGGCTTTTGTTATGATTAGCAAGAGCCGAGTTTTAATCTGAGCCTCTGAGTGCCTGGCTTTGGTCCAAACACAACTCATTCATTAGCAGGGAAAGATGCACTTCTGCTACGACTGGCACAGTCTGGCACGGCATGAAAACTTGTTTCCAAATTCACCAATCTCTACCCAGGGGTGGACAAAAGAAACTACAAATACTCAAGTTACCACACCAATGATGTCCATCCATGCGGGGGGCAGCAGCCTAAGCAGGGAAGCCCAGACTTCTCTCGCCCTGGCTACTTCGTCCAGCTCTTCTCGGGGGATCCCGAGGTGTTCCCAGGCCAGCTGAGAGATGTAGTCTCCCCAGCGTGTCCTGGGTCTGCCCCGGGGTCTCCTCCCGGTGGGACGTGCCCTGAACACCTCACTGGGTGGCGTCCGGGAGGCATCCTGGTCAGATGCCCGAGCCACCTCATCTGGCTCCTCTCAACACGGAGGAGCACCGGCTCGACTCCGAGCTCCTCCCGGATAGCCGAGCTTCTCACCCTATCTCTAAGGGAGAGCCACCCTTCGGTCGCTTCTACCCACGATCTGTATCTGTGTATCTGTGATGTAAGGGAAGGAAAACAGGTGCCCAAGTGGATACTTGACGAGTGCCTGTGGCCGTACCTGGAGGAGCTTTTCACGTACAGAGGGGGAAAAGGCAACAGACTCCAGTTGCATCAGTAACCCCAATTCACACATGCAATGTGCACTCCGCCATACTTAGAGACCACTCTTGTCAGTCATTGCATTCACACAGCACAGGCTGTGGTCCACCAGCACCGCAATCACCAACGACTGTGCTGGAAATCCGACACAAAAATGATCAGCCGATGCAGTCATTTCAAAACAAAGCACCATTTTCTGGCTTGCAATCGTAAATCTCTTCCTTGTCTATCAAAACTACGCCTCTGGCACATGGCTAGAAGTCATCAGCAGGTCAGATCCAGATAAAATCCGAGCTTTTGGACGAGGAAAGTTCATCTTTGAGGTGAAAAACTTTGTAATTCTACACGAAACAAAACATTCTTTCTATATGGACACCAACAGAAAGGCATGAAGAAGAAGAAGAAGGCATGGACTGAAGGAGCTGAAGTTTTGGGAGGGCCAGGTGAGCTTAACATGCTAGTCAATCACCATGAACGTAGGTTGTCATAGGTGGGATTCCTGCAGGAACATGTGATCTTGTGATCTTGGGTATCCAGCTGCTATGGGCGCTGCACTGTGCCGCACTCTTGAGACACATCCAGTGTGAATTGGCTGCGCTTACACTTTGTGTGAATTAAAGATCAACCTAATTGCTTTCCATCATTTTCTGAGAAGTTAAATAAGCTGTCATTAAGCCTGCATTTTGGAATAAGTTACATGTGGAAATCAACGTCTACTTCTCTGTATAAATCAATCAGTCGATCTATCTTTAGGCATTTGTGTCTTGGATAGTTCATGAAGTATTGTTACCAGCATTGTTATTGTACCTTGCTGTCAAACTCTCAAACCCACGCCATTGGAGCATCATGCAAATGGTGATGGGGTCATAAATTATGACTGGATTTTTTTTTGCAACACTGGCAATATTTCTTTTTCTAGCAGAAACGCTGCATGTGCACATGTGTGCATGCATGATCAATACTTTTTTTTTTTTTTTTTTTTTTACAGATACAGATCACAGAATGTATGCAGAAATAAGTAGGGGTGCACCGATCACATTTTTCCTCAATTTTACTTCTTATTTTTTTTTATAACTGACAGCATATACCTTCAATGTTACAATCTTATTCTATTGAAAATCATTGAACAATACCTGTGGAACAATAAAATCTTTATGTTTAAACTTAAACAACCAATAAAGTGTCCTGAGTTTTAGGTCTCAGAGCAAAAAGCAACAAGGGCTGGCTGTCAGACCTTTCTGGGGGTATATAAGATCAGTTTCATATGTATGGATGGGCCGATCACCTCAAAATTAAGTAAAATCGGCAACGATTGATCTTTCTTTTTTTTTTTTCTTTTTTTTCAGTGATCCAAAATTTGTTTACACTTGTGATTTTATATAATAATGTAAAGCAACATTCTGGATACCAAGACCTGGAATATGAAATATGTACTGGGTCTTCATAATTTTCAACACTAGCTGTGTTTCCATTACACCTAGAATTGCACAAAACGTAAAAATCCCAATAAAAATGTAAATGTCACATTTAGGAAAAACTTCTCAATTTTTTGATAAAAACTTTTTACGCTCTCATGAGGTGATGTTTTCTTAGAAGTTTTGATTTTGAAATTTCTTGCAAATGTGCAATGGAAACACCTTTTTAGCAAAAACGTCACGTTGCCATAACAACGCACCTCCCTCGCCTCCTTGTACGTGTCCACTGCCACACAAACGGACTCTGGCAGGACGGCTGTGAGCGGGTTGGAGAGCTTTTATTTTGAGAAAAAGTGTAATGGAAACACAGCTACTGTCAGGTAACAAATTATCGTACAACCTGTAACTGACAACAAACCAGAGGGTCTGCTGAAAGGGAGTATAACATTAAAGTAGGACTTAAGTGTTGGTGACAATCACAATATGCTTGGTGGAGGTTTGCACCGAGTGCAAATTTTAAGTACTCTTTCCACTTCTGTCTCTACCATGAATGGTGATATTAGAGGAGAGGAAATTAAATTAAAGCCTTTCATGTGAAATGAATTCATCCACCTTGTTAATATTTAGCATGTGTAGCCTCCAGAGAGTTACTGTCCATACTTACATCCTCCTGGGGAGGGAAGTCCTGCCTACATGTGCCAACTGACGTTGGTTTCCGTTAATATATTTCTAACTACAGCACCACAGCCTTGGGAGTTTTGCTGAAGCTGATACGCTCAGCAGGAACTGTCAAACGACTGGGAGCGAAAGCACAAAGAGGTCCCCTAATGAAACGCTTAATAATTCACCAGTTATGCTCTGAAAACAGTCAAGGACGGTCTGTTCAAATGTTGCAGCTTTAATTTGTATGGAAACTTTGAGCGAGGCATTATGAGGATCCTTGATTAAATATTTAGCAGAAAGAGGAAGTAATACGAGGATAAACATTTCCAAGAATGGTGAAAGCTGTTCCACACAGGGTCAAAAGAAAACGCATCAGTAGTTCATGTGCTTTAAAAAATGTTTTTTTATTAGGGATAATACGACTCGGCGGTGTTAGAGATCGTCTGTGGAAGCTGTTTCTGCAGTGAAACCCATCTTGCATGATGCTGCACTTTGTAGCACTCACACTCTGCAGGGGGAAACGTAGCACACCATCTGTTCGCCCATCCCCAGCAACAAACAACAGACGAGACAGACCAACCGACGCAGCGGCAGCGGACAGACCAGCAGACACAGGGCAGGCACCACTCCTGAACCAGCAATGAATTGTGGGTAACAGAGAGGCAGCTACACAGACACAAGGCGGCTAAATGTGGGATGAAAGCAGTCGTCAGCTGCTCGGATTTGATCGCGAGGCCCTGCCTGACACCAGCGCGGCGAGGAATGATGCAAATTGAGGCCGACACTGCAAAGGAGAGGAGGAGAGTCTTGATAGCGGAGGAGCAAGGGAGAAAGAGATTGAGATTTAGCTGCAGTGCAACGAAAACAACCTTAACATGGAGTTTAAAAACAACAGAGGCTGGTGTATCATTAACAAGCTGCAGCACAGACTGAAGAGTGTGTGTGTGTGTGTGTTACATGGGTAGACAGAAAAAGAAGGAGTGATTGCAGAGATGCAGTCCATTTATAATCCAGGACGTCACAAATCCAAACAACTCACCTCAATCAGGATGCTAAATAGCCCAATGAGCGTTATTTCTGGATTAAGATGAATGTGGGCGGCTCGGCACTCAGAGACCCACACCCAAACAAATATATGAGTCCACAGGCTGTCACATTCCTGTGTTGATGCACACACACACACAGTGTGAAGTGTCACAGAGAGGAGGAGGAGAGAGCAGATCTAATTGCCTAAATATATTATAGATAGGTGAGGAAGGCTTAAGCTTGCCCCCTAGTGTTCATCACCGTCCCTGTTGGCAGAGGAACAACACAGAAGAGAGGAGCATCCTCCATCTTACCTCCATCACGTCTGTAAGCCCCCACACAGGCTGATATAACCCACTTTAATGGATTTTGCTTCAACATTTCTCTAATTTCCCACCATCTTCCTTCTGTAGAGTGCACTCTTTGCCTCATACAGACTTTTTTTTTTAAGACAGCAATACTCATCTCAACATATTTCACTCAGACAGCTCACACTGTGCCGTTTGAAACTTTATCGCAGCAGAAGCAGAACATTGTTCCTGTTTAGTGCCCCGGTTTCAATCTCAGCGCTCCCTGCTGATTTATTTTACATCCAGGAAATTGAGGAGAGATGAGAGAATATCTTAAAGCCTCGTAGTATAGTCAGATTCTGGGGTGATGCTGGAGCAAGCTTGCAGCTGAAAGAGATGAGAAATGTTTGTAAGATGATTGTGAGAATGATGAAGGCAGAGAAGCAGCTTGAGAAGCCTGCCTGAACTTGTTTTCTTAAGTCATAACAATCTGCATCTGAAAGATTTAAGTTTTCTGACCCTTAATCCAGAAGTTGAAATATAGGCACTACATTAACTTGCTGTTAATGCCGATGGATACTTTTTGACCCGAAATATATATGAGAGATTAGCATTTCAAGCTAAAACACTGTTTAATAGTCACTATTTAATACCACTTGCTTTGCAAGTACGCTGCAAAGCTAACAGAGCTATGTTACAATCTGAGTCTCAAAGTGGTCTTACTATGGCATTACCACATAGCAACACTAGGTGGTAGCACCTTTTTTTTTGTTTCTGTGACACAAAAGTTTTTATGCCCAGAGATGCCAGTAGTCGTTACGAGTTAGTGAAGGTGTCACGCCTTTGTTTTAGTTCAGCTATGCTTAACGAACATAGCACCGTTGAGACCTTGCTTATTATTATTATTATTATTATTATTATTATTATTATTATTATTATTATTGTTGTTATTTATTTATTTATTTATTTATTGATTGATTGATTGATTGATTTATATTGATTTTTTTTTTTTTTTTTTTTTTTTGGGGGGGGGGGGGGTCTTCTGCATTATTCACTGAACACAAGCAATAAATCATGAAATCATTCTATAGTGTGACTAACATGACAAAGGATACCCTCAACATATAAATAATTATTTTCTGCACTTTTGATTAAAAAAAAAAAAAAAAGAAAGAAAGAAAGAGAGAAAAAAATAAATTACTGACCTCCAGTTGTCAGTGAGAGTAACAAATAACACAGTATAAAGTGAACAAGGGGTATACCTCTGCCAGCCACAATCATTCTGCTGGATGGATCTCTGTAGCTCACAGTTTGGTTTTATATTTTTATTTTCATTTTTTTTGTTGCCAAAATAACCAGCATATTGACTTTTGCTGGTTTTACGAAAAACAAGTACAAATTGATTTTTTTTTTTTTTTTGCAGTATTTATGATTTCAAAATTGCATTCTGTTACATCGTCAGTTTCAATTCAATTAATTGTTTGGCCCTACTGCTAGCTCTCTAAACCTACCTACCACCAGCATCATCACAGTTACCAAACTTGATTTGGCGCCAATTCGAAATTGGTCATGGGACTCAAATATTGGATCAGAATCAGGTTCAGCCTACACATTAAGAGGGTTAACTTTAAAGACCAGTGTTGTATTAATTCATTACGGAATCTCTTTCAGCTCTAGATCAGAGGACATAAAATCGAGCTGAGTCAAGGTAGCTCTGATTGCAGGGCTTGTTTCTGGACAGGTGATGTAAGGAAAGTGTGGGGAGTTGGCTTTTTTTTTTTTTTTTTTTTTAACAATACAACTTATCCAGAATCCAGTTTTTCAAATCCACCCCCTCTGCCTGCAATCAGTTAATACATCAACATCAATAACCATGTGGTTACTGTGTCCAAAGTCCAGCCCAGGGTCCATTTCCAAACAGCCTCCAGCTTTAATATTACAAAGTATTATTTATGTCACTGAAATGAATCATGTCCTAAATTATGTGCACATTTACATATTCTGTCAAGGTCTCAAACCAAAACAAAGTCTATCTAAACTTTGGACTGTGCATAGTCTACCTGTATGAAGCTAACGCTGGGTACATTCTGCAAAAAAGGCAACAACTCTTACAGATGACGTCTTTAAATAAATGGATTTATCAGGATGTGAAAATGTGGGGGTTCCAAAAAACTTATAGGACACAAGACTAGATTACAGTTGTGAAATAGTGCAGAAAAGACAAAAATGGGAGCATAAGAACGAAGAAATCCAAATATTTTGGGCTAAAAATGTTGTTTGCAGTTGAAAAATTTTGAATAAACACCTAAGAGACAAGTGGGGGTCGATGTCATCAGACTGTAATGATGAAACAGAAATCCACAAAAGATCAATTTTACAAAATCAGATAAGTCCCTCATTAAATTAAAAGTTTGGACACCCCTGATTTAAAGTTAGGATACTTCACAAGTTCACAGGAATCAATTACTGCAATGTACACAAGAAGACATCACACAGAACACAATGTTCAGAGACAGATGCTCGGGAACATAAACACATAAAGTTAGAGACGTGAAAAGGAGAATCAAGCCCATGAATATTTCCTGCGACGGGGTGTACAAGCATATTGATAAATAATAAAGCAGCTTTCCATCAAAGGCCATAAAAAAGGCATGCCCTACAGAGGAGAGGAGCTACAGAGCACAATGAGAAGGAGAAGGCTTCATGGCTAATGGTGTAGAAGCCTGTGGATCAACATCAAAGGAAGCTCTACATTAATAGAAAGATTCATTATTTGAAAAGATAAAAAAGAATGTGATCCATTAAATAGACCTTCTTCTTCTTCCGCTCAGCTCTGGAAACTCTCCATTTTGTATATTGCCAGCAGCTGATTTGATTTAATAAAGTGCAATGATTCAACACTGGAAACGTAGCACGAGGCAAATGAAAATCTGAAGCGTTATTTACGTTCAGCATATAGTACTTCATTGAAAATGAACTGAATGAGGCTTTTGTGAAGTATCACTCAAGTGTGACAGGCGTGAAATAAAAGGGAAGTAGTCCAACTCGAGGAAGCTTTGAAGATTTGATAGAGAGAGCACACATGATGATCGTCAGAGCTTAGAAATGTCCACAGTGTGCCGTTCATTTCTGGTTTTGTTAACCTTTCCCAGCTGCCCCGGCTACATCTGTCTGTGAGTGTGAACTGGCATATTCATGAGAAAAGTTGCCCTTCTGTCCCCACTGTACACCAGAGAGATGTTCTCCAATGGTTTTGTCTGTTGTATCTCTTTGTTTAGAGCTAAGCACTGCGGTTTGACAGCTCTAATCCCAGTAGCCGTTGGGAGAATAATAAAAAAAAAGAAATCACAGCAAAGTGACTGCAGATGCTTTCAATGATGTTTTTAACAAATCAGCGCTATGTGTCAAAAGCCCTGATCAAGGTAAATTCCCATCATCAACCCCTTGTCAAGAAAGGATTTATTCTCTAGTTAGGCAATTATACGAGCAGATAAGAGGACAAAATCTCAATCGATAGCCTGTTTGTACACAAAAACAGCCGCTTGTAACAGTAAAAGCCGAGCCGTGATGTGGCGGGGGTTTTATTTGTCTAAATGTCATCCCTCAGTTGAAAGCGCTGGGTATAAAACTTGTCTTGAAATGTTTCTTGCTCAGAACTTTTAATGAGAACTATTTCTGGTTTGACAAACCAAAACCTTTGGGGTCAGTCAGTGGAATAAAGATGACAGTAATGGTGAGAAATGCCTCATCAGGAATTTGCTAGAGAGCAGTTTTACAAAGCTGGAGCTATTATCAACCCTCAAAACCATTTAAAACCATGGCGGGATGGGCTAAGCTAATGATACAGTGACATTTCACTGAAAATGTTTCATTCTTTTCCATTCTTTATCAAAAGTCGTGTTAGTGAGGACTTTTTGCTGGCATATGTAGCTACAAGAGTTATGGGATTGAAATGTGCTAAAAGCATAAATTGAGAAGAATTCTTTCTGACAGTAGGTCAACAAATGCTAACTCTATAATGCTAACTCTACATCCTGTGAGTCATTGAGGATGTAAAGCATGGATAAGTCTCAGGGACATCGCCCGGTTATTGCTAGTGATGTTTGGCAGACACTGGATGGTCTTATGGTTTCAGTACGTCATGAATAGTCAGAGAATATGATGCAATGACTTCTTCGTAAGCAAACAGCTCACCATTTATACACTTAAAGGACCCCTTAATTCCAGACATGTCAGGGAGAGGTTTACTTTCAGAGCCATATTTGGCAGTGTTTTTCAGACATAAAACCCTTGCCAGCCAATCAGAATGAGCCCCCATCATCCAGCTGTGTTTGAGAACTGAAAACTCAGTTTACCAGTGTCTGAATGTGATGTGCTGTATTTAATTTGTATTATTATTTTGGAGTTGGTCTCTCATTTTTCGTATGCAGTGTCACCATTGTTGGCTGGTTTGGTTTGTGACACGCCCACATAGGGCACCTTTGAGGCAGGGATGCCCTTATTGGGGGGGGGGGCTCTACTTCCAACAGTAGAGGGGGGCAGCAGTTGTAGTAATATATTAGTCACAGTTTCATGTCAATATGTAAGAATTTTAAAATATTTTTTTCAAAATGTATTCTGTCCTGTCTCTCCTTTTGATGATACTGGTTATCAAAATTGTATTGAACTTTTTTCATGTTGTACAAATGAAATGTCTGTATTCTTGATGTATTGGTAAGAAATAACCAATCTGAGGAAATATATTCAGTAAAACACTGTAGGATTGGCTTTTCCAAATGTATCATATTTTGTGAGTTATTGATAAGATTCCTGTACCGGTGATGCTCCACGTATGAAAAATTGAGAGTGACATTTGTTTGTCCTGTTATTGCAGTATTATTGCTCTCTAGCTGTATGCTGTTGGACATCTGACAAGTCACCATGTGCCACAGAAAACACTCGGCGACAGATCTTACTGTGTCCGTTGAAATCATTTCACTCACACTGTCAAGCCATTCATTAGAACTTTTCCACTCATGCCTCTGTTTCTGCAATGATGAGCATTGATCACTTAGCAAACCAGAGAAAAACTTCAGATCCACCTTCTAAAAGCAAAGCTTAAAAATTCTGGACTCTCCTTTACAGATCCCAGAACATTAAAAAATAATTTTGCCAACTTCTGGACATTAAGCCTTTTTTTTTACATTTCAGAATTTTTCAAAATACCCACTTTATATTTATTTTTTTAATGCATATTTGCTATTTATTTGTTGAAGCTCAGATAAGGGGTCATAAAAAAAGTAAAAATGGAAGTGAATGCTTGTTATTTTTGTTACCGCTCCAAAAAAAAAAAAAAAAATCACCTACAGTTGACCACATGTTGGCTCCTCTAACTTTTGTTCTGGTAATCCAGATTTGTTAATCTTGAAAACTGTGTATCTAGATCAGGGTGATCCAATCCAATGTTGCTTTGAAAATGTGGCATAAAACTGAGACATATTACCTGATCCTGGGTAGCAAGACATGGGGTTTCCAAATCCAGATAATTTTGATCCAGATTAAATTTTTTGAACAACTGGCCCCATGAGATTACTTGTTTCCTTCCACCAACAATCCAAACCTCAACAACCAATATCCAGGTCCTGAACGGTTTTTGCAGCGTCCTCTATCTGGCTCTTTTCCCTAAAGGCCTTCACAAATTGTTGCTCATTCACCCATTTACACTTTCTCACACCAATTCAAGTGTGCTTCCTTGCAAAGCATTAGCCTAACCATCTGGAGAAAATGAGGTTCAGTGACTTTCACACTTGTGGACACAGAGTGCCAGGGATTGAACCACCAACCTTGTGATCGGCCTGACAGCCCATTTTAATTCAGGAGCCCAAGCTGAGGAAACGAGAGAGGAATAAACCCTGACATTTAAGGAATTTAAAGCTGAAAATGTTTGACATTTAGATGACTCCAGGAAATCGTTTTGTGTTGATAAAATAATCAATTAGAGCAATTATCACCTCCGCACTGGACCAGTGCACACACCTCGTTCCACGTTCACATTCAGAGCTTCATTTTCCATTCAGACACTCTGAGGCCTGTATGAAGGGCTCCATGTTTCTACTCTCAGACTCAGACTCAGAGTCGTAAGACTGGAAAGCCCTGACTGTTTACGATGCTGGCTTCCAGTCAAAACATTTGCTTGTTGAGGGCCAATTCTTGGTTGGGGCAGAAACGCCTACATGCAACAACAGTCTGTGTGAAAACAAGCTCCTTATTTTTGGTTTACTGATTCTACAATCACAATTCCATTCATTAAAATTCTCTTTTCAAAACTGAATAGGAACAAAAAGCAGTCTGGTAGAGAAGCAGAATCAAAGCGCAAACGCTGCAGACGACCATGGAAACAGTAGAAAAGAGGGCCAAGGTGGCAGGAATTGATGTAAAGAAATAAATTAGTACATTCCAATCAAAGATGCAAACCGATTTCTACTTCTGTCTAACTTTCCAACTTGTCTCGTCTCGTTATGATTTAACAACCTTGATACTTGCACCTATTATCGAGGCAATTCTGCTTCCTGTTGCAGAACAAATTGGTTGTCTTTGCCACGACCACCTTTGATTTCTTAAGCTGCATGTAAACGTACAGACAGATTTACAGACACGGCTTCAAGTTCCAGCGCTGCTGTGAACTGGTCGCAGCTTGTTGAAAAAGTCGGTGCACAGAGCGAAATTTGGCATTACTTTACTTTTTACTTCGAAGCCAACATTTGGGGCGGCTTCGTGAGCTAATACATGTTTCAAAGCCTGTCTGTAAAGCTTACTACTGACACACACGGAGGAAACACTACAAACATGATGAAGCGCCTCGCTGTTCAGCATCCTCACCTCCTTAGAGAGCAAGAGAAACAGATTCATACCACGTGCCAAAACACAAAAGTCAAACGACTGTCAGTTACTTCACAAACTAGTTTTACCACTGCTTGTAGTTGATACGACAAAAAATCAGCGTCATAAACACATGTGAAGATGCAGCCCCGAGTCACCGAGGTGTGTGTTGACGAAGTTAAAATAAGTGACGAGTAGTTTTGTAACTTTAACTATGATAGAAACTTACAGGAGAAACTAAAGTGTTGCATTCATGAAAGATTCATGAAATCTCCTCAGCAGTTGGGGGGGGAATGCCGAAGTTGAAGAGCCATCACTGCTCTGTTTTTGGCTATAAACAGCCAAATGGTTCCATGCACAAGCTTTCCATCTCGGAAGAAGACAAGACCAAGTGGCTAGAGTTCATTTATCAAGGAAATGTGCCCGCTACACTCAGTAAAACTGTGCATGTGTGTGCTAGTCACTTCACGGCCGACTGCTTTTCCAACTTTGGACAGTCCAACAGAGGGCTAGCCAATAGACTGGTCCTGAATCCAGGCGCATTACCAACCATCCACCAACAAACCTGGGACTCTGGAAATGTGAGTATTTTAAATGCTGTGTGCAGTGGAGCAGATGTAAGAGCTTTTCCTCAGTGTCCCTCCTGTCTCTGTGTTAGCTTCAGGATGCTAACTTTAGCTGCGGTCAGCCTGTTGTTTTAGCCTGTAATGTTACGGTAAACGAGCTTCGCTGTTTTCTAAACATTGTGCACTCGGAGCTCGTGGCGCCGCTCTCAGTGTCGCTGAAGAGCGGGCCGGTATCAGTGGTGGGTCATTTACATATGAAGGCCACGCCCACTAAATCAGAGTGTTCTGAACAGAGGGGCTATGAGAGCCTGGAAACAATGCTGCTGTGCTTGATTTATTGGCTTTTTGGACCAGAACATGTTACTACCATTTCATGAAGAAATCAATGATCCATATTAAACTGCAGAAAAGGAGCAGAATATGGGACCTTTAAAAAGGGAAAAACAAAACTAAGCTGCTGAAATTCCAAGTTGAAAAAAAGCACATTTATAGCAACTGGCCCCTGATTATGGTCTCAGTGGGGGTTTTTTTTTATGACCTTTCATACACAAACATAGGGCTGTGGAAGTTGTGAGAGGATGTCCAGGACACATGAGAGGTGATATAGTATCAAAAAAATTAAAAATGAGAAAGCTATTGAAATTTTAAACTGAATCCCCTCAAGCTGCTTATTCCATTCATTTTCTGATGTTCTCGGTTTTGCCATGGCATCAATTCAGTATCGGTATCGAAATTTTTTAGGCAGGTATCATATGGAATCATAATTTTGGTATCGTGACAACACTAGTATGAAACAACAGGGAGGAAAAGAAAAAGAAAAGCACATGTTGCTCACAAAAGAAAGTAATGATTTCCCCGCACTTGAGAATTTGTTCCCCTGCCAGAGGTTTCATACGGACACAGACCTGGACACGAAGGTTATGATCTGATGTCTCTACACCGGATCAGTCTGACCAAAGGATTCTACATGGACCAGATAAGCAGCTGCCCTTTATAAGAGGAGGAGTAGCCTATTACACAGGGCTTGTACAATCTCCTCTGTGAAGGCTGCCCTCTGATACTGCTGGGCAGAGCTTAGGAGTGGAAATGCAAAGCCATCATCTTATTCCGAGGAAGGGAAGCCTTTGTGGATTACAGTTTTTAATTTTTCCCCCCTCTAAACTGAATATCACAGCACAAAGCGGGGATAAGCAAACAACGGGAGGAAATCTGCTTGTATTTTCAAACGCACAACCCAGCCTGTTTGTGTTTGAAGTAGTTCGGCTTTTCCATACGTGTTCAAACGCAAAGGGATTCTTTGCCTTTGAGAGGCTTGGAGGATTGCGAGGAAAGCCAACTAGAGAGACATTATTGGCAGGAGAATGGAGCCAACAGGCCGGGGTGAAAGAAGACTCCAGATCAAAAGGAAACATCAATGGACTGTTGTCACCTTAGCTAATGCCATTATTCAAAGCCCAGTATTTCCTGCCCCGTCAATAGGATCTGGCACTGAGCACTTACAGTCTGTTGGTTTCTGCCCTCTCCTCCAGACTAATATCCTACAAGGAGGACTTATCTGATGGGACCTTCTGCTCAAATCGACACTTTGAAGATCAGGGCCGAGGTCAACTTTTGGAGTTTATTCCCTAAAACAGCTCAGACTCTCCTGTGAGAAGCGGGGTTTGCACACACTCCCCAAAAACAGAGTCGATAAAGTATCTGCTCATCAGGCGAGCGTGACAGCCGGAGAGATGAGAGCACATCAATCATGTGGACTCCAATAGCTGCTCTGTGGCTCAGATAAAATAGAGAGCGCAGACTGCCGGCTCCTTAAATAAGCACCAAAGGAGCAAGCTGGAGACTTTTTCCATCTCGCTTATTTGGAGCGAGGTCAAGAGGTCGTGATACCCTCAAGAACTTTTTGGGTTTTTCACAGCCGTGTTGATTGAGAACTGTACACTTTCTGAGTCCCAGAAGGACATCTTCGATTTTTTTACCCCTTGCTCTTAAGTCAGAAGGATTTTCCTGAAGGTATCATGCCTATACTATCAGAAAAGACATCCCTGAACAAAAACCGGGATATTAAACTCCAACTCCTCCTCGTGTAACTTCTTCTACTGTCTTCATATTCTCGTCTCATATCTGCCATAACAAACTTTGCAGAAATGCAAAACGGGGCGCGTGATGAACCGAAACCGGCTCTGGCATCAGGCTCCCCAGGGCGACTTCAGAGCAGGCGAGTCACAGCAGCAGCAGATGTTCTGTTCTGGCACCTGTTGACTACGGATGTCATCTGAAATCTGAACATGTGTCTTTGAGCTACTTAGAAACACTCTGCTCTCATATTGCCGGGAAATCCTGGAACCTGCGTCGTGGCAGAGTGTTGTGAGCGAGGATGTGTTTAGAAAGAAGTCCCGTGCTGACTTCTGGCCTACTTTGTCTTATAGAACTGGGTTCTGACATCGCTATCTGATATTTATATGACAGAGAGTTATTTTTATTCTTCAAATTTTCAAAAAGTGAAAGGATTTGCAGCAGAAAAAAGTAGTTTGGGGGAATACATCATGTATTATTAGCACTCTCGCCCTGTGGTCTGAAGGTTTGGAGTTTCATACCCCCAAGCCTCTTTTTTTGGAATTTCAAAGTTCTTCCTGAGTCTTCATGGGCTTTTCTCCAGGTGCACCAACCTCCTTCTGTAGTTTAAAATTTGAGGGGTATTGCACTTTTATTTTAGCTTGAATTTGTCCCTCTGGTGCCCCTGTACTACCTTTACAAGATATTCAACAAAAAAAAAAAAAATCCATATTTTTTTCAGAGAGATTTCACACGGGCACAACCCCTAGCCAGCTCTAGATCCCAAACCTGATTATGAACCAGCTGGTGTGTTCAGACCAGAAAAAATGGTTTAGAATCTGAAAAAAAAGTTCACAGCTGGCAAAAAAAAAAAAAAAAAAAAAAAAAAAAAAGGTTCCAATTGGAGGTAACGCCCTCCCACTTTAATTCTGCTTTAACTGGTATGAATGCAGCCCGGTTTGCTGGTACCAAGGTTTTGAGAATCCAAAATAGAACCAATTCCAGATTCAGAACCATGCCAGTGTGAAAGCCATAGATATATACAGACACTAGATGACTCGTGCATGCTGTGAGTCATTGGGAAGCAACATCGTCACAATGGCGGCCATCTTGGGACAGGCCTGCTCGATCACTCATAGCAATAACAACAATGGAGCATGGACTTTAAAATAACTGTAGATTGCTCAACCGATTTTCATTCATCCCTTCTGTGATTTTCATGTGGCTCTTTGATACAAAGTGCAATCAAGTTTTGTTTCAGAGAGGACTGTGTGCTGCCAGGAGAAATGCAGCCACTGTAGCATGGTAAGTGACGAGTCTTTCAACCAATCAGCGGTCTGCAGTGTTGTAGCTCCATCTTCCCAAAGCGGATCGGTTCGGTCTGGCCCCCATACAAAAGGGTCCCAAAAAGTAGGACAGCTCGTCTCGGTTATTTGGGGATCTGTCTCGGGATAAGTCAGTGGAAACACCACAAAATGTGCGCCGAACCGAGACGAACCAAACTGGTTTGCTTGGTGGAAACACGGCTTTAAAACTGTGTTTTAGTTGCTGTCTCTTTAAGGCTTCACAAACCCTCTTCACTCTGATTGGCCAGCGCTCTGTCGGAGGCAAAACTATGGGCAGACCTTGGAATTTGAGGCCCACACCCTCTATTTCAGACATGGGCAAAATACGCCACCCGGGCCACATTCGGCCCTTTGGGCGTCCCTGTCTGGCCCACATGAGGTCAATTATAAACTAGAATAAAGATAAAAAACAAAAGCTGCGCATGCAGTTCAACTGTGCTGGGCTGACTAGATCTTTCTCACTACAGAGGTAAAATGAAGCGATTCCAAGTAATTTATTTGCATGCAGCTGTTATACAGTTTTTAAGTATTTGTGGAGACTAACATGCTAAAAATAAAAAGAAACACTGATGCTATTTTTTTTTTGTTTTTACTGTTTATTACCTCTATAGGAGTATTTTCCTACTTGACCAGCAACACAGTTTCACATACTTTTAGAATATTCTTGTTCTTACAGTCACCAGAAGCAGCGAATCAAATATAAGTGCATTTTATGACGGGAAAAAGTTAGTATTGAGCAGAATGAAGTTCACATTATTGTTGCGGCCCTCTGACACAATTCATGTTTCTCATATGGCCCCTTGTAAAAATGAGTTGCCCACCCCTGCTATATTGTGTCATGAACCAGTAAGAAAATCCAAACATACTGACCTCATCATTTCAGCAAGTCTGGTGAAAATCACGTGCTACTATTCAAACGGAGCATTTTATCAGTTTACGGACACATTCAGGGATTTCTCCAACACACGCGTATAAAATCTGCACACACCTAGTAGGAACACAGAGTGTTATCACTTTATATCCCCACCCCACCTCAGGGTAGGACTCCAGCCCCCACAATTCTCTATGAACAGGGCTCTTCAATTAAAATTCAAAAAGGCCCAGTAAGGGATCATTTCAATAAACACATTTCAAAGTAGCTTAGCACTCACATCATCTGTATGAAGTCAATGTTCTGTGTCCAGCACACATCCAAAAATTAGCAATTAGCTTCATCTAAAAATTCCTACTATTACAAAGTAACCTAATTACTAACTAGCTCCCCAAAAGCAGCAAACCCATCCGCTAAAATGGGAAGAGCTTTTTTAGCAACACACCTTTCTTTTAGCCTTGTTAGTTCTTCGTGGTTCTCAGATTGTGACGCCAAAAGCAGTTTAAAATCAAGTCTTGGCCGTTTGGATGGACTGTCTCTTTGTTTGCAGAGCTAGCATTAGCATCACCTTGCTGACTGGTGTTAGCTCTGTAGAAGCGTGTCACCCGTTTGGCTAGGTGCCATGTGAAATTAGGATTATGGATAACTACATCCTCAAAGATTGCATTTTGGAAGATCCTGATGAAGTTGTTGGCTATTGTATGAAAACAAATCCTTTTAAATTTCTTTAACTGCAAGAAAGTTATTGAATTTTTAAACATGGTTCTTTAAAACCCTATAATTCAGCTCACTTCCATAAGCTTATCATGCACAGAGGTGCACTCTCTTAATGAAACAGTAAGCATAAAATTAAGGTTCTTTTCTTGTTCTGGGGAAAATAAGGTAAGTATTTAATACAAAATACATAAAGAGCTTTTGTCAGGATGCAAACTCAACACATTAAGATTAAGCAGCTTTAACACCTGCTTATTCTTCCCCCTGTATTTCCCACTCATGCTGTTCTGTTGTTCAGTAACTGAAGAGAGCTTGAGCTCGCACTGCCATTTTAAATCTGAGCTGAAATTGTCTCAGTATTGGTTAGCCTGTTGCCGGGCTGTGAATGAATGACTGCGGCTGGGTTAATAATATTTGGCTCCTGGCTCATTATTTTCTGTGTGTGGATTTGAGTGGGTATGATAGCTCAAAACATTTGTGCTTTGTCTCGCAGTGACGCTTGATGATTGTGCTTTTAATAACCGCCCTGGTATGTAGGGATACTGCTTTTTACTGCCCACAGGAAGGATGAACAAACAAGCCAGAGCCATTTCTGATACAGAGCTCTGTTTTTGCTGTCATGCTGGCACTATGTCTGCTTGTTTGTGACATATTTGAATGGTTGATCGGCGACATGTGAGACAAAAACAATGACAGCATTTTACTGAGAGTCTCCTGGGCTCACATTTACACATTTATCATCTCGTAAAATGATAAAACAGTCAGTTTAAATATATTTTTAGGGATGTTTCGATACCACTTTTTTTTCAGACCAAAACCCTGGTTTATTCGTATTGTCTGAACAGGACCTGATTCACTTTTGCAGCAGGGGCGGCGTCATGGGTGGGCCCAGCGGTCCCAGGCCCACCCTAAACTTTTCTTCGAAAAATAACATTTTTTGTTTCTCTCTTTATTTTTTTTTTTAATCAGTTTTTAGGGGGAATATTATACAATCATCTCTATTTACACTTATTTTGTTACGGTTAGACGCCCTGTCTGTTTGGCAATCTTTAAGCCTGTTAGTAAAGAAAAGAAAGTTATGAATTATTCAGCCTCTTGTTATACCGGTAAGACTGGAAAATAATTTTGGGAACAACTCTAGACCTTTGTCTTTGATTTAACTGTGGTTGATGTTACTACCCTTACAGCCTATAATACATGGAAAGTTGAGGTGGCGGCGCAGCCCATTGGTGCATTATAAGAGCGCTACTCTTTGGCCGATACCATTAAAAGCCATTGCAGTCTGGTGCACTAAAACATTATGAGATAGTTATCTACTAACTTTTGTAAATTAAAGTCCACCCAAAATTGAAATCCTGGCTCTGTCCCTGATTTACAGTGGTGTCAAACCATTGTAGTGTAATGCCAACTACTGGTGAGGAGTTCTTACTCAACTTGGGATTGTTTTGCCTTGAGTATCGGCTGCTATCAGCCTGAAAACTAATATCGATACCTGCACTTGCCCATCCCTAATATTTTTATCCCAGCTTGGTTTACCTTTGTGAAGCCTCAAGTTTTCAAAACATCAATTCACATCCCTCGTTTTAAGTAAAGAGAATATTAAATTAAAGTTGCAAGCAGCATTGGACGGTTCCTTGCGCTCTCGCCGGTCCCTTCACGCCCGTCTGTCATGCCCTTTTTAAGTCATCTGTCAAGGTTTCAAGGTTTTTGAAAAACATAACATTTTCCCTCCTTGAGTAAGTCACATGACCAGCTGCACTGAGCTTCTAATCAGTGTGTGACATCATCACACAACTGCTGCACTGAGGAATAAAAGTGTTAGAAATGTTCCAAACAACTCCTCATAGAGGCCACAATTTTACTCAAATCTGTGTCAAAATAAGATATTCTTGTAGGGAATTTTGTCTTGAATCCATCCATGTCATTTTAAATACTGTAGGACATTTACTTTTTTGTCCAGAGGCCCAAAAGCGGCAGCTTGCAAGCTGGATTTAATAAGTTCATGTATTTTGATGGAGGGAGTTGAGAGGGCTTCTTTGGGGACTTTGAGGGCTTGCAATTCGAGAATCGTGTCCGAAACAGCAACTTCCATAAGAATTTTTTTAAAGCAGGGTCTAGTCTGTCATATCAGAGAATTTCAAGACAATACAACTTATGGTTTCGGAGGAGTTAAGTTTTGAAAAAGGGCAAAAAATGTAATTTGACAGGCAAACTGCCAGGGCAGTGGTGCCCCCTACCTTTTTTGTACGTCTCAATGAGACAAACATTTTGACTTTGGTTTGATGTATAAATAACATTTCTAGTTGTTGTTAAAGCCACTTAAGTGAATTTTTGAGTTCCTAGGTAGTGCTAGAGAGCAAATTATGAGATATTGGGGGTTGAGTTTTTGAGCACGTTTAAGGGGTGAAATTTGAGCTCAGAGAAACGGATGAAATACAATAGTGTCCCTAATTAATGTCAGTGTCAGATCATATCGGTATCAGTATCAGCTAATAACGAAGCACAGATATAAGTATTGGTATTAGAGCTTAAAAAGTCATCATTTTGAGATCATATTATTCAGAGTCCAAATTTATACATCACAGTATTCTGTTCTTTTTCCTGAAAACCAGTATTTTATGTTTGGTGTGCAAACAAAAATGAGGTCTGAATTGCTATAAGAAGTAAAAAATAATCTACCAATGGAAAAAGAAAAAACTGCGCAAACATTTGCTTTGAACTTGATTCATGTTTTAATACACATCACCTTTCTCTTGTTCCATTGGCAGATTTCTTAAACCTGCTACAGCAATTCAGACCTCCTTTTTTTCTTTAAACAACTTGAAATAAGATTTTTTTTTCCAGACTGGTCAAGTGAATGAGGCTCAAATTAAGTCTAAAAAGACATTTTCTACTGAAAATAAGACTGGATAAGATTTCTCCAGTATATGCACCCAATGGCGCCTCCATTTCTCATCCCTAGATTTTTTCCTAACATGCTGTTTTTAATTCCTGCTCATTATCTTCGACCCATCTGACTCCGTGCAGCGATTGCCAGACCTGCATGGACTCTCACCATATGACCGTGAGTATGCACGACCATATGGGACTCTGAAAATCCGCCCTCGTTCCTGCAGCATCCCCCTGCATCCTGAGAGACCTGCGCCATCCGTCATTTTCATCCGTTTGCATCGCCTCTTCTCGGGCAGATGAGCCATTTGAGCGCCTCCTCAGGTATGCACCGAGGTACAGTATGCAGCTAATGACACAAATACACCACAGACATCCCGCCATTTATCTCCCAACTACCCATCATTTCTGAGTCAATTAGCCAAGTCAATATGCTTTGTCAGTTATTACCCACAATATAACACAGGTAAATGACTTCTGTGCAGTGCAGGAACCTCTGTCGGGTTGACACTGAGGTAAAGGGAGTCGGAGGAAATAAGGATGACAAATCGATGGCAGAGAAAGGTGCTTCAGTGGGGGACGTCTATGGGATAAAAGAGCATTGTGTAGGAGGCCTCATTACATGAAGATAGAGAAGTTTAACTGAGGAACTCTATGCCAGGAAGTGAAAGAGATACAGGAATCCAGAGGGCGCCATTAGTATGCGTGCCTCACCTCTTCTCCTTCTTTCTCAGTTCCCGGAGTTCTCTACTGCAGTCTGATCTTCCGTGCCATCGCCAGCCCCGCTACACTGTCTCCAACATCCCTTACTCCCTGTTTTATCTTAAACATGCGATGTGGATGACAGCAGTGTCGCATGGGGGGAAGCGGGAGCTAGAATCTTTCTCTGAGAAAGCTCAGGAAGTGATGTGACACTCGATCTCTTACATTGTGCTGCCAGCTGGGTCCTCAGAGAGGAGAAGGGGGGAAGTGTGCCCCTGCTGAGGGGACATGGATGAAATTTACTACAAGTTTTGCGGCACACACGCAGCAAGAGGGAAACTTTGAGAGGAACACAAGGTTGATGAAATATAAATGGAGCTGTGGTGAATGAAACGAGGCGAGGTTTTTACTCAAGTTCCAACGTGATCTTACTCTAAACTTATCTTCTTTGGCCCAAAGATGAGAGTATGATAATTTTGGTGGCACATAAGTTGAAGTTTTTCCCTTTTGGGTGAGAAACAGTCATACGATTAAGGGCCTGTGTCCACTAACTGCAATTTTTGTGCTAGTAGCACAGGTTCATTACAGAAACAAAGTAGCTCAACATTTACATCAAAGAAATACATATATCTCCTTGAAAGGAAAAACAAAATCACGATGTGGTGGGAAATGTGGGCAAAGGTTTTGCAGAGGGAAAAATATTTTTATCTTTAATGATATTCAAGTTTTCAAGGATTTTTTTTTATGTCTAGAGCTTTTGTCTGCCTGAAAGTCGTTTAACATTACTGCTACATTGACCATAATAATGTTAAATAAGCATCTTGACTTTGCCTCAGTTGTCTGTTAATTTTCCCAACTTTTGACCCTTTTTTCATCTCCAGTCACTGCGTCCCTGCTGTTGCGGTCATGTAGCGACCCTAGACAACTATAGGCATGCGTCAATGCTTGTACCCTGATTATAAGACAGCCCCTCTCTACTTCACAGCATTTCAGAAACAGAATCAAGATGTTTTGCCAAGTACATTTGCACATACGAGGAATTTGTCTTGGTATGTTGGTGCTAACACTCAACAAGAAAATCATAAAAAAAGAAAATAGAAAAAAAAAATAGCTCAAGGCTCCCGTGAGGAGCATTTTTTTTTTAATCTGGATATGAAACAGACTAAAATTAATTTGCAGCCTTTTATGTGACCCACACAGGCAAACAAGGCCACAGGGAAGTCATATGGTTTTTTTAATGTAGTAAGCACTGCTGCAGGGTAGGTGTCATAAAGGAACAGCAGGCCGCAGACGCAGCCTTTGTTGACATTTTCTATGGCGAAGATTCAAAGTGAGCAACATGTGTGACTGTTAAAAGGCCGCGGGATGAGATTTCTCATCTGAGATCACAACTCAGGCGAGGCTGTGTTCACAAAAGAGTTGATGTGTCCCCAAGAGGCGTCAGAAATAAGGTAGGCTATTTTTTCAGGAAGCCAGTGTTGCATTAAATAGTCGTAATTTAAAAGTCTTGTTTGGTATTCTTACTGTAGCACTTGGCTAACTCCTTAATTTCCACACCACATTTAGTGGCAGCCTTGCTGCTCATTTTTAACAAAATGTTTGGTGAATGGCTGCAGGTTTGGGATTTCTGCTGCAGAGATGTAAGAGCAATCATCAGAGCAATCATCAAAGCATCACTTAGACTGTTTGTGGAGCCCAACAGTGAAATGGCACCATCACAGGGGAATTCACAAACAAACCAGTCCTGGCAAATATTGATATTCAGTGTTATTAGAGCGTTGATAGGTTTACCAGTCATAAAATAACTCCACTGCATCAGTATGGAAACAAGAATCCAGCTCTCAGAGACCCATTCAGCATCGCTCAAATTTCACGCAGATCTAATCTGATTGAAGCTGAATGTTAATGGACCTGACTGTTCTGTGATTGAATTACTAAACCTGCGACTAACTTGTTTGCTTCCAAGATATCATCTCTTCTGTCGGAGTCCCTCTGATTAGTCTGTTGGTTTTCTAATATTCAGACTGCTGGGACATTAGCGATAACGCTCGAGCAGGAACAGGATGCTTTTTCTGAGAGAAAATATGATCCAAGATGTTTTCTTTCTTCTTGATGCATGTCTTATTTTTCGTTTCCTTCCTTCCTTCCTTCCTTCTCTTCTTCCTTTGTGTCTCCAACATTTTAGCTTCATTCCAGCTGCATTGCATTTTAATTTGGGCTGGCATCCTTGAAATTAAAGGAAGATAAAAGGGAAACTGGCGCTATGTTAATATCTCTTTGAAGATGGAGTCAATCTGGCAACAGAATGCCGAGCTCTTATTTTCCCTTCCCTTTCCCCTCTTCCTGTATTCAGCGCAGTGGATGAGAGATAACTGCAGACTCAGCTTAGCAACAGCTTACCTTAGGTGGAGGAACTCTTAAACCCTGCTGCTTTCATCTTGCTCCTTATGGCGGAGAAAACAGGCTTTGTTTTGTGTTTTTAATCTACATCTGGACCCTGCATATTTATCTGTGTCATTTCTGCTTATTCTAACACTCTCCCCTGCAGAGAGGCACAGACTGTCTGGCAGGATTTTTGAAGATACAGACAGGCGTGGGAGACACATTCAGATCAGAACTCGTGGTAAAAGTTGCAAAAAAGTTATGCAAAAAATACAGCAGTTCAGGTTAAAGCCCTACAATAAATTAAAGCTGCAAGCAGCGTTATACAGGTCCTCTGGGCTCCCCTCTGCCTCGTACCTTTTTTTGTGTGTTTCAATGAGACAAACATTTTGGCGTTGGTTTGATCTCTCTACGACATTCCTAGCACCCGTTAGAGCCATTTTTGTATGTTTTTGAGTGCCTAGGTGGCGCTAGAGAGCATGTGTTGGATGAGTTTTGACGCTCTCGCTAGTCCCTCATGCTGATTTCACCAACATGATCAGGGTCTCATCCCTTTCTGGCCCTCTTAGTGCTATAACAGTTGATACTATGTATTATTTTCTCTGCTGAGTCACATGACCAGCTGCATTGAACTCCAGTGCGTGACATCATCACAACTGCAACAGCCCAGAGGGATAATTCAAATTCAGAAAAGTTTACAAACAACTTGTCACATAGGCCATAATCTTAACCTATTCTGTGTAAAAAATATGATGTTATGTTGGAAATTTTGTCAGGAATCTGTTCATGTCATTTTTAAAGCTGTACGACTTTTACTTTTTTGTCTAGAGGCCCAAATGCAGCACCTGCAGGACCTGAAACGTGTTTTCCCATCTGTTTACATGGAAGGAGCTGAGGGCGGTCAATGACTTTGAGGGCTCGCCATTTGAAAACAGGGTCCAAAATAACAACTTCCCGAATAACTTTTGTAGAGCAGGGTCTAGTCTGTCATGTGAGCACATTTCAAGCTGATACCACTTGTGGATTTAGAGAAGATAGTTTTGGCAAAAAGGGCAAAAATGTGGCAAACTATTATTTTGAAAAGGAAATTTCCGGCTTCCTGTGCTTGATAGGTATAAAACACCTCCATTTTTGTTGTGTGTCTCATTGAGATGAACATTTTGGCATTGGTTTTATCTCTCTATGACATTCCTAGCCCCTGTTAGAGCCGTTTTAGTGTGTTTTTGAGTGCTTTTCTGGTGCTAGAGAGCCTATAATGGGATGTTGGGGGTTATGTTCGGTATCACAGGCAAATTTTGGGCGCACATAATCATCTGAGGGCACCCTCTAGCTCTGCTTGAAGGTGCCCTCTTCCTCAGGCCAAGGACCCTGATAATCTCATTTGCATCAGGATGGAGTTCAAAAAAATTTTAACTATTGGTGCATCATCTTTTGTTTCAAGTTTGCATGATCCATGATCTGCAAACAGCTGAAACTGAAATGAATAAATATTATCCTTTAAAATGCATGCAAAAGTAGCACAAAACAGTAATACTCAACTCAAGTGCCTCAAAACTGTGCTTCAGTCCAGCACTTGAGCAATATCACTTTCCACCACTGGGTATAGATTATCCTCCTCTTTGGTTGGCATGATAGAAAGTCTGTACATGAAGTAGGCTTTAAAACACTCCTCACTCTCTGGCTGTTGCCAACCACTGTTTTTGGAATAATGTCTGCACGGTAATAACAAGTACGTGTGTGCAGCCGCAGCCATTATGCAAGTCCTTCATGCATTAAACCTGCATAATCCTCCATTAGAACCGCACATAATGAAAATGTTGTAAAGCAGAAACAACTTTGCACATTATGCTACAAAACTCAGCTAATCGGCGCACAATTTTATGTAAATTCAGATGATGTAACCTGTTATTTTCCCCAAGAGTCACTCTTGAGAATAGCTCCAAAGTGAGGCAGAGTTTCAGCAAATACTGCAATACAAATGAGAGTGTGTGAAAGCAGCATATGTGGCTGTAATACCTTTGGAAGTAGGCTTTTCATCTCTCCCTCAAGCACCTGCATCGACTGTTTACCCAAACCTTTACCTGCTGCAGGTTTGTGTTTATACATTGTGTTTGAATTATCATTGTTCTATTAATAAATTAAACCAGATGATATTTTTTTAAATCATATTCACACAGCAGCTACTTTCCTTTGAAGCCACGTCCAAGTACTCAACGACTAAAAAACTGTTGGAGTCTATTCCTGTGTGACAAACGGCATAAATAGAGGGAGACTGACTAATTACTAACATCAGCAACCAAAGGAAGTGTGATAAATAGATACTTGATCATCTGTAACAGCTTGAGAAGTAAAACCAGCCAATGCGAGCATCAACCAGTTACAGGCTACCAGCTGAGGGCAATAATTAGCTTACATTACCGTTAGCCTATTTTACATCAGAAAGGCTTTTCCTATCCTTAGCCAAAACAGGAAGTAGCTAAATGTCAATGCTAGTTGTTGTCTGTTAGCAACCCCACTGTCTATAACAAGGTTCAGGAAGAACATGAGGCAGTGTGCTAAATTGCTAATGTAAGCATGTTAGCATATAAACTCAATATAACAATATCTTAAAAAAAGCACAAAATTTAAGATCTTTTGATCAAAACTTGATTTGATTTATTTGTTTATCTCAATTATTTGCAGATTGCAGGTAGAAAAACAGACTGCACAATTTGTTGCCTAAGAGCAGCAATGGCACACCAATCCAAATACCCACACCCAACAAGAGCAACAACCAATAAAAGAAAAAAGAAAAAACTGAATAAATAAATGCATGAATATGTAAACATACCTTCAATGTTTGAGAAGGGACAGGAGGAAGCTAAAGCTTACATGAACCTGTCCCTACTTACTGAAGCAAATTAATGTAATTAAACAAAGAATAACTCTTATACAGAATAAATACATTTTACAAACAAAATAATAAGGAAAAATGTCAACCCTCACAAATTCCCAAGAAGCAAGGAAAAGAGGGAGTCATGTGGCAAACAGCACAGAAACAGAGAGGTAAGTTTAAAGATACAAAAAGAAGCTAACTGAAATAGCTAGTGGTAACTAAATCAGCGAAGACAGAGAAAAGCAAACAAACAGAACATGTCTTGGCAGGGCTGGTTGGTTGAGAAAAGGCTTAGCCATAAATTAAACCTTTAAGGAAAAAGAGGGCAAGTTTTGACGGTTATATCACCCCTTTGTTAGCTTTGTAGCTTTACAGCCAAAAAAATTTATTTCCTTATCTCAGAGTGGCATCTTCGAAATCCAGCCTCTGTCTGAAAGGTTTCATTTTTTGTCCCTTTAAGAACTTCCTCCAACATTCTAGAAGTCTCTTTCACTGTTGCCATCCAATAAAGTCACATTCTTTTCTTTTAGGGATGCACGATATTGGATTTTTTGCAATCATCTGGTATGCCGATATTAAACAGCTCATTTAGCCAATACCAAAACCGCTATTTTTTTCTGCGTATATGGTTGCAGAGATTATCAACTCTCTTCTGTATTGGAAGTAGCATATTGTATTATGGAGCTCTTATCACATTTGTTGATTAATAGTCATTTCTTGTGCAAAAAATTCCAAAAGATAAATCCTACTTGAAAGCCGAATGACGCTCCTTCTAAGAAAACCATAGTACTACCCACAACCAGGGCGAATTTGGCAAATTTTACTATTGACAGTCAGTAAAGGTAACCTGTGTTCACAGGTAACATATGAGAAGTGCAACTTTATAGCAGTTAAAGCCCAAATTGAATAAAATGTTTTACTCAGATACATGAAGCTTACAGACTGCTGCTTGAATTCAAGTTTAACCTAAAACAGGAGCCAAATATGGGACTGCTCAATCTGAACTGTGCAAACCAAATCACAAAAAGTGCAAAAAAAAAAAAAATGCAGCTTCAGCTCATTACTTAATCAGTTTTTTATATCGGTGGAAATTGGCGTGTGAGGCAATATCTGATCATTTATTTTTAAGCCAATATCGGCCAATACCAAAAACATGCAGATAATATTGTGCAACCCTATTTATTTATTTATTTATTTTCATTTCAAGTAATTTCTTGGAGGGCTTTAACAACTTCATTTATGTAAGAATAGAACAGTGCTGGACATTGGGAGAGAGTGTAGTGATTCATCATTGGGGAAAAGAGCCTCAGACTGGTAATGAACTTGGACTGCTCAGTATACCACAAAGCCAGGCCTGGGCTGTAACTCCAGGACAGTTAAATATCCTTTCAGGAGCCTTGAGACAGATTATGCTAATTGTAAAAATGTTCCATGACATAGCTTCAATGCTAGCTTTCTAATCAATAGAACTATCCTCAAACCAATATTTTGTGTCAACTTGTGTATTTTTTTCATTCAGTTTGAGGGTAAAAAAGAAGGGTAATGTAAAGTAAGCAGGTGGATTTAGCATTTAAGAATCATTTCAGATTGACACAAGACCCCAGTTTAATCTGCTGTAGCAACCTGCTCACTCTATTATCCCTTACATGGTTATGGAGTTTTAAAATATGTCGTTTCATCTTTAATAAAAAGCCAGTGTTTGCCTAAGTCTCTCATTCTACTTCCATTACAGACTTGATTTCTAGCCTGCAAGTCCCCAAGGAGAGCTCAACGAGAAACAAGAAAGTCTGAAGTGTGAGGAGTAATCCTCCAGAGTTTCAATGACACCCATATCAGGACTTTGCACCCCAGCCTCCATCATGTCTCGACTAAGAGCTGACGAACGCGTCACGCTGTGACTTTAATATCCAGTTAATTACACTCATCTTGACCTGCCGGTAAAATGAGCCCGGCTGCCACTGCCGCCCGTGTTTCTGTTATCAGTGCAGAAATGCATTAGCGGGTGCCCCCTTTAATGGCTTTAATTAGTCGTAAACGGAGCTGATTCTCCTGTTAAGTGGATGAGGAGTCGATACTGTAATACAGTCCCAATATGCTTTGCTCCGACTCTATCTCGTCGAGAAGGTGGTGCACAGGAGGATAGTTTGCAGGAGGGTGGCAGAGGGCGGGCTGGATGAGCCCATTCAGTAATAAAGCAGGTATCACATACTCCAGAAGTATATCAGGCCGTGCTCGCTCAGTGCTCTGATATGAAAGGACGTAATTAGAGCGCTGCTGTATTGACAGAGGAATCCTCAAAGAGGAGCTGTTTCAATGTCGGTTACATAATGTGGAATAAGTTTCCACTGGAGCAGACAAAGAAGGCCTATTGTCAGTGGAGCAGAAGGAACTTTTCATGACATCTCCCTGTCATAATAAAGTAAACACATCCTTGAGATGGGAGGAAAGAGACAAAGAATATGGGCACAGCAAAATGGAGAGAAATAACAATAGCTGCACTCAGAGCTTGTATTTACAGCCTTTGAGGAGTGAAAGATGTGGGAAATGATCCTGCCAACGAAAACACATCATGATTATTGGGGCTTTGGTCGACACTGTTTCCCCAATAAACACCAAAGCCCATAAAAACCCTTCAGAATCAGGAAATGATGCTTCTTTGAGGAAGAGAGGCCCATAAAGCCCATGTCAGTAAACCATATCTCCTTTCATCCGCTCATCTGCAGTAAAGTTTCCAGTCTCCACGCTTCAATTTGCTGAGTAATGCCTTGCCCCGGCCGGCTGGTGGTGAGGTAGAGGGCTCTATCACGCTGCAGGAAGCTAATTGCTGTTTATGGTTTCTAATGCACGGTGCTATAGCTTTTGAAATTAAAGGTCTCTAATAGGACGCTGCGTGCAGAGAGGATCCATTGATGGGAAATCCTGTGATACCACAAGTGACCTCTTGGATTTCTGAAGGCATGTCTTGACCTATTTAGCTGAGTGTTTTCAAACAGTGAAGTTTTGCTACCAGCTGAAAAGAGACCTTAAAAGACTAAAGTGTTATTATATAAGACTTCTTTATGGTGCATGTGGAAGAGGAGAGCCTGCTGGAAGCTGAAAGACGTCTCTGTACCTGAAAAAGCTCGGGAACAAAACTGCAGAAATCTTCCAAACTTGCTCTTGCATGTGCACAACATTAAAACTAGGGCTGTATTGTTAGACCGATAAAATTTTGATTATTAGTCGGGATCCTTTTTCTTCTGATACTCAGTGTTTCCTGAGCATAAAAAGAGCCATTGTTCTGGAAAGGTCATGTTGCTTTTCAAATTCACTCCTTCCACCTTCACTGAATTCAGGTAGAGGCAGTTTCCCTCCATGTGTGCCACTTGTAAAAAAAATAAAAAAAAAGGTGATTGTATTCAAGTCAGGTTGCTTCTATTTAAAGGCATGCATCCAATTATATGCTTCATGGTTACCTCACCCTGCTCCTCTGTTTATACAAACATTTACTTAAAGAACAATTGAAGCAAAGTGGATATAGTTTTAATCAAACCAACCTTGAAAACAGGAAACAACACTTACCCAGTCTGTGAAGTCGGATGCTTTGGTGATTATCACAGTGCAACCCTGGTTCACAGCAGCTGGGCAAGTTCACCATTATTTTACTTAACCTCTTCTTTGTAAACATGTGGGAACCAATGAGACATGAGAAATGCTTTCCCATTCTTTCCTGATATAGGGATATAGCACAGGGTCTGCTTTATCCAGAATTTTGTCTCATGATGTGCCAAATGTTTTTCAATCGTAGGCCCGGGGCCTATATCATGAAGCAGGATTAATGTCTTAGTGAGGTAACTTCAGGGTTAACTCTGGTTTATCGATAGCACAAAGCTGGTTCATTTCTTTTTGGAATAGATCACCACGGTGACTTACTCTGAATGGCTAACCTGCTCCTGAGCAGAGTAAGTTGGGGTTTGAGTCTGATCCTCTAAAATGCCCCTCCCACTGGCCAATAAGCTTCTGTCCTTGCTTCCAAACCCAAAAGACAGAGGCGCACAACTTGCACGACGAGCATAGAGACGCGAGAGGTTGTTCAGGTACCGATCTGACCCACTGCATCTACCTGATGGCACGCTTTGTGAGAGGTACCGGTTCTCGTAGCCCGGAGTTATCTACCTCCGCAGGGTAGACTGCAGGAATTAAACTAAGAAGGGAAAATCAAAGAAATCAGACATCGATTCTATAGTACCATTCATACAAATGCAAAGTGCTTATCAAAATAAAAAAGGATGTAATGCTGAAACAGCACAATATTCTATCATGTTATTCCTACACGTCATTCATTGTGTTTGAGGGATTTCTTTATTTAAAAGGAGACAGTGTATTTCAGTCCAGCTTATTTGTGAATTGTTAATTTGGGTCAGACGTCACATCAGTATTTTGACATGATTCCATTGTGGGGACAACTTTAAGCTCAATTGTAGCATGATGTTATGACATGAAAGACACCAACTTGCCAGAAGCAACGTTTTTGTACTTAACTTTTATAAAAAATATTATTTTTTTAAATATTTTTTATAATAAATTATTTGCCCCATGCTCTTTACTCCAGAGGGATTACGTCTGGGGAATGAGATGTTAGTTGTAATACATGCAATTCATCTGCACTATGTATTGTTTAATTAGATTCATCCATTAGCATCGCACACTATGATGCTGCCACGTAAGCCAATCAATGCATTTGCAAATCGCATACTATGGTCTGTCTCTGGCCAGTGCCACCAATGGCACCATGTCTTTACCAGTGGCTGTTACGCTGCCAGTCTATTTTTGCAGGTATACATGTGTGCATGCTTAAACTGGGGGCCGGATTTTGATGAATCAGACCACAAGACAGTTTTCTACTTCCTTTCAGTCCGTCCTCAAAAGTGTCAGAAAACGATCTCTGCATTTCTGGATCATGTTTATAAAGTATTGTTCTCCTCTGTGTCCACAAATAATGTTGTTTTTTTTTGAAAGCTTATGCAGTGATTTCCACTACAGAGTTATGTCTGTTTTAAAGCAGTGCTGCCTGAGGGCACTGAAGACAGTGTCAATCCAGCATTACTTTTAGACGGTGCTGGTTTTGGAATTTTGAGCTGATACCAAGCCTGGTGGTCTTTCCCGTCAATAGCGAGAGAATCACAGAGGTTGGACCTTGTAAGTATCAGACACACCAATTCAAAAAATGCCTTTAACTGTTTATTTAGATAATAAGCCCATAATAATGTGGACAAAAGATGATCACAGGGATATAAAGGAAACAGTGGTCCTTCTCACATCCACAGCAAACCAAAGGTAACAGATGGATTCCAATGAATACAGTTTTTCTAACTCTGTCTACCTCTATCTTTGACTATGGGATGATTTTCCACTTTTTCTTAGTCCACCTTAAATGGGCTTGGGCTCAGAGAAGGCTCTCGCATTTCTAGATCATGTCTACAAATGTTTTCTTCTTAAACAGCTGTTTTTGGATGCAGTTTGAACCCCCATGCAGTCACTTCCACTACAGAGTCCTGTCTGTTTTTAGCACAGTGCCTCCTTAGGTCATTCAGTTCAGAATCTGTCAAGGATAGTATGTACCGTAGATGACAAAATCTTTAAATTATTAGCATTTTTTTGCAACACTACTTCCCCACCCAGGCTCTCAGAGAGTGGTGAACATCTTCTAGTTTGATATAGGATTCAAACTATTTACAAACCATTAAAATCTCCCAACTTTCATTGGATTTCTGTGTAAATCTGACTCTGTTTTTCTTGCCTGTCCCCTTATGATGTTTTCTTTCTGTCATTTCTGTCATTCCTGTCGTTGATGCCAGGAATTACTCATGACAACATATGGGCATGTGACCTTTGCTCTCTAAGCATCATATCCGCACATATCTGCATGTTAATGGAGCTGTTGACAGTTTTAAATCCCTTCCTGTATGATATAAATAGTGGCTTTGAAGATGTATATGAATAGATTTAAGTGAGAAATAATATGTGTAAAAGAAAACTTAAGATGAGAGTCAGAGTGTAGTTCTTTTACTTAATACTCTTGTTGAGATATAAGGGTGAAAACCCTGGAAAATCAATGTTCTCACAGCATTAGGTAACTTTTTAGCCATCTCAAAAATATATTTTCTGCTACATTGGGTTGTTGACAGTTAATCTAAAGTCTGGTATTGACTTTTGAAGGAAAACTGCCCCAGCATTTTGATTTCTGTTTCCAGTCAAGCAGCTGTATCCCTCTGTGATTCTGAACCGCTGATCAGATTCAACAGAGTTTCCAGCCTTAATTTCATCGTCACAGCAGAGTAAGCAACGGAAGAACCGGGGAGGCTCAGGTGTCTTAAGCGAGGAGGTTAAGGTGTACTTATTTCACGACTGTTTCTCCAAAAGTTAGCTGTGGGAAATAGGAACAGTCCATGTACGACTCACCCCTTCTCAAAATATGGTCCGCCTCCTAAACCTTGTGTGAGTCAGCAAGCAGCAGGGGGGCTGCAAGAAGCCGCTGAGTGTGTGTGTGTGTGTTTCTGTGTGTGTGTGTGTGTGTGTTCGCCCCACTGAAGTGTGTACGAGCGGAGGAAAAGCAGAAGAAGCTCTCACTCCTGTCTCATATTTCTCTGCGGTATAATGCGCCGCCTATTCATGCGCTGCCTTTTAAAGGCATGGTGGGAATCGCTTCACAGTCAGGCTCGAAACTCAATATGCTAATACCTTCCAAGGGAGCGATGGAGGGGGAGAAAACATAACCTGTCAATTACCCACGGCGAAAAAAAAGAAACCACTGAAAGATTTATTGAAAACCGCCAAATTTTCCACAAGACAAAAGAGCTCCAGCCTGCAGTGGATCAAAACACAAGCCACTGGTTGTTTGACTAATTACCAAATCAGGCTGTAAAATTAACCTCCTCTGACTTAATGACATCAAGCTGAATTATATTATATTAAAAGCTGCATATGGTTGAAATTGTTTCCTCATCAATTACTTCTGAAAAGTGCCAGGTGGAAAATTCAAGCTTTGATTTATGCAAGCGGAGAAAAAGCTGGATTTGTCAAAACTCATTATCCAAACAAGTGGAGCGGAGTCTACACTTCTGATGAGGGACATGAAATGGGTAAATAAAGCTCGGATAGACATGGGGAAAGAAGAAAAAAAAAATGCATCAGCGATCCAGCCTGCATCTGGAAGACACCGCTGCAACACCCGGTGTCCTCGGAGCGTCGCCCCCATGAGGAGCCACTGGCTGCGGCCCCGTGGAGCCACAGCGGGATCATCAGAATTGGTTTCAGATTATTTCCCTTTTTCACACAGACATCATCAAGACCCCTCAGCATAATTTGTTTACAGCTCGGAGATGGAGTGTTGGCAGTGCTCATCACCCTCACTGGAATAATTGCTGTGATGATAGGCTTTGCTGGGAACACGGACGGGCATGCGAAAACAAGCACTATTTCTGATTAGAGGTTTTGGAAAGCGAGCCAGAGCTGACGCAGCGGCGACAGCGACATATCCCCAGTACAATCTTTTTGCTCATCAGATCAATTTCTCCCAAAATGTCAGAGGGGATTTGTGGGACTTTTTTAACACAGGTCTGTGGCGGGCTCTAATATGTTGTGAATCATGTACAAATGCTACGGTGCAGGATCTGAACGCTGTTTCTCTAAGCCTGTGCAGAGTCTCCTAATATAATCATCCAAACACTTTGAGATGAATCAAACTCCACTCTGCCTAATTTGTCTCTCTGTCGAAGCTCAGACAGAAGAGGTAGCAATCTTTTCTCAGTCCAAAAAGCATCTCTTCCTCTTTCTCAGAGGATTTTTTGTAGAGTCATTTACATTACAAGTCCAGGCAGAAAGAATGGCTCAGTGAACAAAGACTCAGACTCAGTACGTCCTGTCGTGATGCAGTTTTTGACACCAGTGTTGGCCTTGAGGAATGAAAAGGACAATTTGAATGGTCAAGATCTCATTGCTGAATCACTTGCATATAGTTCACTGAACGGTACAACCCTGGATGATACAACTAGGTTTAATACAATATGATATGACTTGGTGCAGTTGGAAACTCACTGATACAGTTAATAATGACAGGATATCAAATGTGGTATGTGATTTGTTGATACGATACCAACAAATGGACAAAATCAAATGATGATCCCAAATTGAATGATATGACACAGTGCAACATGTTATGAAGTGATACGGTATACAGTATTTTGGCTTCAAAACCATACAATTGTCAATGGCGAAGCCACGGTGTCCACTCTATATACAGTCAATAGTCCAGACAATACCTGGGTGTACTTTGGCCCAGACCCTATTATACCCTCATGTATAACCTGTCCTGGTTCAAAATATACCCAAGGGGTCTAAAACAGACAAGGCCAGTATTTTATTCAATTAAAAATAATCACTGTATATGAAAAAAGTAAACAAAACATTTGATTTATTTTTCAATCTAATTACATAAAAAGGTGCATTCTGTCTACAATTTGAGTTAAACAAGTCCATCTGACAGTTTTATCTGAAATTATCCCAGTTTTTTGCACAAAACTTGTAAAAAGTGAATACTGACAGTTTAAAGTGATACTCCGGGATGGAACAAGTTGGGTCCTATCACAAGGTTTAGGGCAGAAATTACCCCTACAGCAGTGTTTTTGTGCAGCAGAAGCCCAGGGCGCTCGCACCAAACACCCCCTCCCTGCTCCTCTGCTGGTTTCCTCTGCATTCTGATGGGGACATATTTTACTTGACCAAAAACACAAATAAATGAACCCCCACCGAAAAAAATCTGATATGGGTCTGCATTCACGCTTTATTTAGAGAATTTTCAGTGCGTTACTTTCACACAAAAACACCGCTAAATACGACTCTAGTTCTCATCGTGTCATAAAACGGCGCTCCCTCTGCTGCAGAGCCACGCAGGTAGTCTGCCAGGACGAGTTATGCAATAACAACGTAAAGATGAGTGAGCGAGGTCGACCTGCCATTCACTTTGAATAAAGCGTGAATGCAGACAAATATCAGATTTTTTCGGTGGGAGTCCGTTTATTTGTGTTTTTGGTCAAGTAAAATATGGCCCCGTCTGAGTGCAGAGGAAACCAGCAGAGGAGCAGGGGGGGGGTGTTTGGTGCGTGCGCTCTGAGCTTCTGCTGCACAAAAACACTGCTGTAGGGGTAATTTCTGTCCTAAACCTTTTGATAGGACCCAACTTGTTCCATCCCGGAGTATCACTTTAAGGACTGCTCAAACCTTTCTTTGATTTGAACAAAAGACAAACTGTATTACCGGCTTTTGATGTTCAAGTGTTTAATTTTGCAATGGTTGGATTTTTTTTGTGGTTGCAGTTCTTTTATGTTTTATCCACTCAACATAAAGTTCACAAACACTCATTATGCAGATAACTCATCACTACTGGCATAATGGGGCCTTGGGGGGTATGAAGTGGCCTAGTTCTGAGTATCTAGCCTGGGGTTGTTTAACCCTGGGTATAATCTGGACAGGGTTGTATCTCAGCCTGTTGAGGCAGAGAATTTACTGACATGAAGAGTTAAAACTAAAGCGCTTCATGATGCTGGATGGTTTTCTTTTTTCAATGACAGGTGGTCTAAAATATTTGTTTAGCACTGTATATTTGACAATATTTAAGGTCCCCTAACACTTTGATGTTTGTCACCTGGAATGCAAAGACTTCATTGGCTGCTTGATGATGCAACTGGTCAAGAAAAGCTGCACAGGTTAAAAATAGATGCTTTATGCAATGGGAATGAAATACTACATACAAAATAAAACATGCTGCTAAGCCTGGGGGTCGTTTAATAAATTCATGCTTGAAGGTATCTGAATTAAGTTAAGTGTTGGAGTTTGTATTCATCAAAATGTTGACACCAATATTTGCACTTTGACTGCAAATTAATATCGACTTCAAATATCGGTTATTGGCCTCCTTGACTACAAATGTTCGGTATCAGTATCTGCCCCAAAAAGTCCAAATGAGTCCATTTCTAGTGGATTGATGCTGTGACTTGAATCAAACCTATTGCATCCAGTGCTGTGACCGGGCATAAGTTGGGACACAGATCTGGTGTGATTTGGCTGTTATGTTTTGGTCAAGATGGTCTTGGCTCCGTTATTCAGTTCACTCAGTCACTGATTAATAGAGTATGGCTGATCAGAAGAAGATAATCCTCCACTGTCTCATGACAGAGACCACAAGGATTATCATGTTGGAAAACACTTTCTAAAAAGAGCGTGAAGCAAACACAGCAACATACAAATGTTAGCTCAAAAGTTGCAGTCAAAGCACAAACATGATCGGCTGATTTTCTCAAGCCTAAGTCAACATACTGTCCACAACCCTTCGTGACCTTGGCTTTTGATGTTTCAGCCCTGGCTGCTTCTCTGGTTCGTGGGATTTAAACCCAGGGTTGACATATGGTCCAGTAGTCCTCACGAACCTCATCAGTGCATGGAAATCCATGTCAACCACTCTCCTGCTGCTGCAACCGGATACTTACTGACTCCCCCACCCCCCACCCCACATCATCATCATCATCATCATCATCCCTCCATCTTCCCACCCCTCCCTTTCCCTCTGCCTCCCCTGAGCCCGGCAGATTACAGATATCATTATAATGGACGTCCTGGCAGACTATCTGCGGTCACATTTAATTTGCCGTGGCTTGATATCTACACGAGATAATCAGCATTTACACCTGAGAGTGAAGACGGAAAGATGAGCGACGATGTGAACGTGGCTGTAATCGAATTAGACGGAGAAGAATGACCAGCACAATGCGAGGAGAGTAAAAGAAGGTGAGGTTGAAGGAAAGGCAGTGAAGAATTGAGGGAGTAAGTATTCTACACACAATCCACAGGGACAAAAAGAGAGCACCAATGAAATGCGCTTGTCAGATTTGCATTTTAATAAGAATGACCTATTTCAGGCCCCAGAGATGAGCGAGATTCACATCAACTTCTTGGAATACTGAAGTCTTCTCTGAGCTGGGAGTGAGTTACCTTGCTCTCTTACTGTATTATGTTTTGCAAGGGCAGCTCTTTCCAATTACAAGAAGATAAACAATAGTGTTGTTCCTCTGAAGCAGAGGTTAAAGGGCAACCTTACTGTAGCAGACGAGTGGGATCATCATCGATTCAGCTCGTAAAGTGTGTATCAGCGTGTTTAGACAGTCTTTCTTTGCTCCTGGAGAAGTTGCAGGATTATGCATTTGCTTCTCAACAAATCCTTTTACTCCCACCTGCCATTGAGGACATTGATTTGTGTATGAAAGAAAGTTCTATCTGCCACGTAAAATTTGTGGGACTTTTGTGCAAAGCCACCGGAGCAGGTATATATTATATATGTTTAGCACCTCCGGAATGAGCTTTCACATCTATTACAGATCAATTTCCCCTGAGCCGAGAAGTGACGACCTATTTCCTTTGAAGGGCTTCCCATACATATTTCAGCTGTGAACAACCCGGCGTGCTCACAGGGAGACACATTGCTACTGTGAATGTGTTGCAATGTGGCTGCAGGAGGACACAATCTGTCAGTGGGTTTCTGAAAAGTACCCGTCCATTTATCACCTCAAGGTCCCTCCAGGGGATTCAGCTCACATGTACTACGAAGCTAGCTTCAGTGAAATTTTGATTTTGAAGACATACGATCAAATATTTGTCAGCATCAGCCCCAAAGTATGTTAAAAAAAGTAAAGACAAACAAGCTTTTAACTTGCATTCTTCTTTAAAGCCCAGCAGGGGGCATGTCTTTCTTAAAGGAAGTTGGTTGGCTGTTAGAAGCATAGATATATGTCACCCCCTATCTCTCTTCACTGGCTTCCAGTGGCAGCTCAAATCAAATTCAGAGCTCTTCTTCTGGCTTACAAAACACTGGCAAGAACAGCTCCTGCCTACCTGGGGTCCCTCATCCAGGTCTGCACTCCTTCTGGCCCACTACACTCTGCTTGTGAAAGACGCCTGGTGCTCCCAGCCCAGCGTGGCTCCAAATCTCTAGCCAGACTCTTCTTGTTCCCAAATAGTGGACTGAATTACCTAACTCTATACGATCCACAGAGCCCCTTTCTACTTTAAGAGATGTCTGAAGACTCATCTGATCAGGGGACACTTAGGCCTTTAATCTGAGCCTTCTCCTCTTTGTCCTCAGGGGTAGAATGAGTCAGAAGGTCTAAGACTCAGCTCTTAATGAATATTTACCTCTAATTATTGAATGAAGGTTGAAGTATATTGTTGCAGCAATTAATTGTGGTTAGCTATGGACACATTTTTCTACATGGGAAAAAATCAAACAAAACAAAACAAAACAAAACAAAAAAAAATGCTTCTTGTACTCAAAGGCAGAACCTTCAGCCAACAACGTCCCCATTAAAGGTACTGCATGTACACTGAAAATATATCATAACTTGCTCATTTCTCAACCGATTTTCACACAGTTTACTTTGTCAGTGAGTAAACATGTGCTATTGGTACAGAACATTTGATTAAAGACAAAAAAAGAGTTATTATGACTAAAAGGTTCTTCCCAGTCTCCTTGTTTCAACCATGTCAGGCGTATTGTGCAATTGTATGCAGCAAGTGTGCAGGCATTGTTTTAGTTTTTGTGTCTTTTACAACCACAGATTGCCCTGACTCTTTGCCCCTACTAGCTTAGCCTAGCTGTAGGCACCCAGCTCCATGTCTATGGTATGAAGTGTTTACACCATGTTCTGTCAGTGTCTCAGCTTAGATCCTCCATTGTCAAACTACTAAATATTCATATGCTTTAGAAGTCCCTGATAAATTGATCAAAACACTCTGTTATCAGACTGGATCGTCACAAGATGATGACATCACATAAGGATCTTCTAACACAGGGGTCGATCCATTCATATAAAAAATATATATAGAAATATATTTCGTTGGGAATAGTGGTGTGTTGATCTCTCTAAGATACTGATATATTGATGCTAATGTTGGGATCAGTATTGATCAATACTTGGGTGATGAGATTGATACTTAAGTTTCAGTTTCTCTTCTCTATATGTGCTCCTCTCAATCACTTATGTGCTCATGAATATCCAGATAGATAGATAGATAGATAGATAGATAGATAGATAGATAGATAGATAGATAGATAGATAGATAGATAGATAGATAGAACTTTCTCTCTTCTGCAATAAAAACAGAAATTTGTCTTTGACACGGCTCCAAGTATGAATTAAAGTACACTTCCAAACAGTAAATCTCGCTTGGATAACTGAAAAAGTAATCATTTTCATTTTATGTCATTTTGTTTATGTGTGAGAGGAAGTGTGTTCGTAAGACCACCTGTGTGACGTGGCTCTTATCTCGTTAATTTTTGTGGCTCTTAGTCTCTGACTGGTTGGCCACCCCTGTTCTAACAGCTTAACTCATTCACTGCTAGCCGTTTTAGCGCATTTTGACCTATCTTTCAAGACCCACAGAATATTGAGTCCTATGACTCTGTTAACACAGAAACTATAAAATAAAGAGTAGACTCTCTTTTTTCATCAGAAAAAAAGATTTTCTCTACCTTTTTCTTTTCTTTAGCAGGCAACGTTCCGCATTGAAATGACGTCTATATACGTCAATGGCAGTGAAAGAGTTACTGACATGATGGAGGAGTGGGCCTTAAACACCAAGGTCTACTTATAGCTCTGCTCTGACAGGCCTCCAGAAGGCTGGCCAATCAGAGGGAAGGGGGTTTGTTTAGCAGGGAGCCTTAAAGAGACATGCAGCTAAAATAAAAAAGAAGATTATTATTCTATTTTAAAGAATAAAGACAAAAAAAAAAGCCACAATAAGCCCACTTTAAGGATTTAAGCTAGCAGGTGTGACCTCTTGAGTAGGATCTATTTTGGCTCTAATTTGAAAAGCTAAGGCAAAAATCTAAAGCTCAAGGATCTAAAACAATGAAGCACAAAGTGATGTTTGAAGGATGAGCAGATGACAGGAGTCAGTTAATCATGGCTTGGTGGCAATCCATCACAAGTGCATCCTACTGATAACAACCTCACCATGCAGAGGCGAGTGTTTAAAGGGAAAAAGAGGCAACTCATCTATCTATCTATCTATCTATCTATCTATCTATCTATCTATCTATCTATCTATCTATCTATCTATCTATCGACCAAAGAGCCATCCATCTACCTAGTCCCTCCATCTACTCACCTTCCCATCCATCCATCCATCAACCCATCCAGCCCTCTTCGATCCATCCCGTTGGTCTAGCCTGTCTGTCTGAGTGGGCCACCTGCTCTGTCATTAAGAGTGCTCCTGACTCTGTCATCTCAAGGTGCATTTTTCTTTCACCCCACGCCGCAGAAGGACCCTTTGAAAGCCTGCTGAAATATGCAGACTTTAAACGCACTGTACAGCATTCGTCCTTCACAGGGAAGAAACACATATATGCAGGTTTTATGCAAGTCAGTGAGTCCTTGTGAAGATGTCCTTTAAAGGAGATAAAGAAGGATGAGAGGAAGGATTCTTCAGTGCATACAGTAGAGGAAGATGACCCCGTTGGCCTGAGTACCTCATCATTTTTGGGCTGAGGATTGAGTAAGACACAGCATCAAAACACAGACTTCCATCTGTCAAGTCTGCAGACTGATCACAACAACAGGCACACTGAACGATGAGAGGGTTTGAAGAGCCCAATTTACGTCACCATCACTAATGAGTTCAACACAGCTAAAAATAACAGAGTATGTAACCATCCACGTTGGAACAAAAACAAAAACCCTTAGATTCTCTTAAATATTTGGACAGACTTTTAACAGTCCTGCTGTGAAGGCTGAAGCAGCCAACCCTGACTGAGAGCAAACTTCAGATGAGGTTGTATGACAACAAAATGTTGTGTGAATTATATCAAAATGCCCTCTATGTTTACTTTGGCCAAGTATTGATGAACCTGCCTCATAGCTTCCATCAAGCCGTCTGCTTTTCACCTGCGAGTCTTTCTGATAAACACATAAATACAGACACTATTCAAAAAGGCATAATAAAGAGGCGAGATGAGACGCTAATTTAATGTCAAGGCTAAGATCAAACACTTCATGTTTCCGACTGTGGAAGCTAGGATTCAGAAGTGTTAATGCTGCTTTTCACCATGGAAGAAACACTTTGTTGTACATATTTTTTCAGGTAACTCAGTTTGACTGAAATTGATAATTAAAGTTTTGAAAAGATACACATTTAAGGTCTAAAAAATAAACCAGACCTTCACATTCATTTCATGAAAGGAGGTGGAGAACATTTGATTCATATTTATGGTAAACAGTGCATGTAACAACACCTACAAATGGCGGTACTTTGCAGTTGTAGGGTCTGATATGACAAACAGATCCTCTTATTGAATTGGTCTGTAGTATGTTCTTTAAAGTTAGCAGGTATCAGGATTTATTATTAGATCATCTCTAAACAGTTAAAGTGAGGAGAAATCCTGTCCTGCAATCCAGGCATCACAAAGCTCTTGTGTGCACTTTAAAGACCCTATAACACACATATTCGTAGTCTCTATGACATCACACATTTTTCTGTAGCAGCATTTCGAAGCATATTCCTCAGCCACCTCAAGTACTCAAAGTTTTTTTTTCTTTTTTTTTTTAATGATCATTATATGATTTTTGTCCATAAAAAGGCGGGACCAGAAGGCTCATCTTCTCTTTTTTCATGTTTTTTCTTTTCTTTTCTTTTTTTTTTTTTGAAGAGTTACAGTATTGAGATGAGCTTCCATCTCTTATTACCTGTGATAGGGACGATGTTCCTGTGCCTTACCATAATACCCCGGATATTGCTGAAAGTTAGTTTCTACCTTTTTAATGAAACATTTGACTTCTCTAGCTAGCTTAGTTTCCATATCAGAAATGCTGTAAATTTTAGTCAACCTAGCTTGAAGCTAAACAGCAGAGATGAGGCAGATATTTAGCTTCTTTGCTAACAGTTAAGGCCCATTTCTCCTCCTTTTAAGTACAAAAATGTATCTGTCACTGCCCACATACTTCCATTACTTCCATGCACCCTTTACATTGGCACTGCAGTTACCCAATACTGCCACCAGGGGGGCAGCCCAGAGTCAAAAGATAATGACAACAACACTAAAAAAAACAGGTTTCGCCATTGTTATTTCTTCTTCGTGTCTCACTAAAGCTTTGTATCGGGTAGTAACAGCAACATTGCCCCCATGGTTTCCAGTAGTGCTGCTCCTTTTGGTCTGTATCTGTAAGCTTCATGGAAATGTGCAGTAATAGGGACAAAATAATCGCAGAGCACGGACAGAAGGCTCTGTTTCTATTAGTATCTGTATGTAACGTTGCGCATATATGGACCTTTGGCATGACCACCTGTCGGACAAGTCAGCAATGCTCTTAATTGCACAGTTTCAGATCATCAAAACTGATGAGTCAAAATAGAATTGATATCCCATAGCTGGGTAGAAACTGCTGCCATGCCCAACTCGTAGGCAAACCTCATGGGGAGCGACCTAGACCACTGGGCCATCTGTGCCCCCAAACACAAAATTTCATGGTTCAAAACATAAATAAAATATTATTTTGAAAATCATTACTTTGTATCAACTTGTTTGTGTCTTAAATTGGTAGCTGGAATCTCTCTAAAATAAGACAATTCCCCTCTACAATGAGTTTGGGTCTTACTCACCTTGTCAGGATTCTAATTGGCATTATCCCCTGCTCCCAATACACTATCTCTCACCTAATTCAAAATTTTCATGCATCTATCTGGAATGGTTTGAAATGATTTGACATTTGCATTACTGCATATTTTGAAAATAAGTAAAAGGCACTTTTTTACCTCCAGTAAAGAGATTCATCCACTACTTAAAAAAAAAAAAACCTCTTAGACCAAAAATGCGTACATTACTGTTTGAATAAAGAAAACTTAAGTTTTATTTAAAAGCTAAACATATCTACAGGATCTACCTGTGTTATTTCATGTTGATAAGTTGGACCAACCCTCCTTACATCCTGATCAATGACTGTACTCTCATCTGGAATCAGTCAGCCACTTTATCTTTCTGAGCGGCACAGCAGCCTACAAGACGAGGAGCAGGGCAAGGTTGACTTATAAGGCTGACAACGGCTCCATTCATGTGTCTAATTTAAGAGCGGCTTCTGCTCCGTCTAATTAACAATTTACTAGGCCATCGGTCAGCCTCCCCATTGTGGTATAATCAGCGTCAGAGACACTCAGCCAGCTCGGTGCACACTTTTGCATCTGCGAGGGGAATTAGAAAAAAAAAAAAAAAGCATGCAACTTTCATGGATGCACAGATGGAAATGTGGCCAGGGCCACTTCCAAGGGCGACTGTGAAACCTCAGATTGAAAGATGACACGTCTCGGTGGAGTGAGATGTACATCGTGCTCCGCTGAATTAGCCTGCTCTGTTTTTGCATGCTAGGAGCTGAAGCAGTTTAATGTTGTTGCCGTGTTAAAGGAACCAGCAGATGAATACGTGCTGCTACAGGGGGGGGCAGGCCTGGACCATGACTCCATAGTGTGAACCCAGCTCGCATGCTTTGGGACGATGGAGGTTTTGATCTGCCCTGTCACACACAGCGCTTCATGAAGGCACCTTTAGGGGATTATCATGCAGTGTCAGAGTGGATTTTGTGGGGAAAAAAAAACAGACATAAATAAATCCTCCTGTTAAGACTCCACCCGCCTAACAACACTACAGTTGCGTAACACTAATTCATCCAGTCCCCTCTGTTCTCCTACACCCTCCTCAAGATAACAGACAACACGTGTTTCCTCTTTTTGGTGTTTTTAAGGAAAAGGCTCCAGCTTGAACACTGGTTTTCTTATCACTGTCCTTCCAAATATTCTGACAGAAGAATAAAAACCCACAGAGAGGATTAAGGACTGGTAATCTGAGGGAATAGTGGCTTCCATTTCTGTTGCATTCTGTAGATTTTGGCCCCTTAGCTTCCTCTGAATAAACAAATAGAATTCTGCTCGTTTATCCACTTAGTCCCTCTGTCCTGCTGATTAGCAGGGAAGAGCTGCTAGGCTGGGATAACCTAGAGCGGATAGTTCCAAGGATATCTCAGACCAGAGCATCCATGTGTGTGTTTGTGCATCACTGGGAATCTGTGTGTGTGTGTGTGTGTGTGTGTGTGTGCTTGCATGTGCTGTATAAACAAACACCAAGCTACTTGAAGGGCGCGGCCAATTAAAAGAAGCCCCTGAAGGAGCGGGCTCATCAGGATGCAGCGAACATCGCAGATCCACTCTCAGATCGCCTGCTGCAGTCTGTCACTGGAGCTGAGGCGTGAACACTACTGAGGCTTGGTAGCACAAAATATTGACAGCTTCATCCTTTCAGACGGCGAGCGATCGATAAGGAATATGAATACAATGGCTCACAAGATGGCATGTGTAAGAGGAATCCAAAATATTTGTATGTCTAAGTCAGTTTCCTAACCCTAACCCTTGATGTATGAGCACCGACTTATAGTGCGCTACATGAAAGATACACGTCAAGAGCGGTTTGTCTAAACATGCTCAGAGTTTTGTGTCATTTGGCATTTTAGAATTTGACAACAACATGCCCTTTATACACAACAAGACCTCATGTTTTTCAATTTTAATCAACATCTCCATTACTAATCATACAAACCTCCTCCAATGGAAAAAAGAGACAATTATCATCAACCCAAATAAGGTTAAAAAAGTATGTTTGACTAAACTGTGTGTTAAAAAAACAAACTAAGATACAAAATTTAACATGCTGTATTATGTAAGATTATCTTTTTAAGCTAAGTTCCAACACATTGAACTCTGTGTTCTGAATAAACCCTCATTCTGTGTTGATTCTGGTGCCCCCTTTGGATGAAACAGCTCCTACAATAAAATTGAAGCTTTCACCTTTTTTGGCCACTTTTTTGGTGTCAGAATCAAGGGGGCAGCATCCGGTTTAGAGAAATGAACCCTATGTGAAAGTGCTGTTGAGAATCCACTTGAGGCTGTCTTCAGAAAGACTGGAAGTCATGTACACATTAAGCCAATAAAAAAAAAAACTGACTTTTGCAGCACTAAAATCAAATTTACAGCCTGGTCCAAAAAATCGCTTGGGTCTAAAATGTTGATTTCGCTAACAGCACACACTGTACGGTGGGTAAATTTTTTTTCAAGCTCAGCAGTTTAGAAGTAATTAGGATTGTTTGATTGTCCAATCAGAGACACAGCTCAAGTCATGTGACTAAAGGGAGCCCTGTAGCTGTTCCAAAGGAAACGCACGCAAAACCAATGTGACTGCATCTGCGGATTGGCTTCATTTAATGGTTTCAGGAACAGAAAGGTGACGTTGTGGGGACTACGTCCATGTTTTATACAGCCTATGGTCAGAAGCTCAAGGAAATAAAAATCCTTTAACCATTATTAGGAAAGAAAAACAGAAAAGGACAAATTTCTATCCAATTACTGCTGTTTTGTTTTGGTCTGAATTGAAGCCCCTGTGGTGAATCTATGAGTGTCAAATAAAACAGCTCGAATTTACTATTGATGCCTTATCATGACTTACAACAGCAAACGGGCTGTAGTAAAGAAGAGTCCATCCATCACAAGTTTCTTGTTAGACATTTAAGACGACCAGGAAAAAAAAAGGAAGAGATTGACAAAAGAAATTACCCATAAACCACAGATTATCAAGAGTGATCTTTACTTTCGCCACAGGGGGCGCCAAGAGCACCAGAATCAAAATTCCTGGCAGGAGCTTTAAACTGATACCTTTTGAACTCATTCTACAACAATGTGAACACCAAAATGACCAAAGAAGAGTGGACTCTCTTCCTGTTTTTGATCCAAAAAAACTGACAAAACAAACTTTTTTGATCGCTCTCATCTTGGGCGCTCCATCCTTTGATCCTCTCCATGATCTCTGTTGTCTTTTCTCTTGATCACGCCACTCTTTCCTTTTTGAACTACTGTGACACATCCCCAGTTGGAGCGTGAGCTGCCTGAACTTTTCTGACTTGCAGTGTCTCGCTATGTCTCTGTCATCTCACATCTTCTCCTCATATCCATGCTGAGCTCTCATCCAAAGAGCAGACCGCTCTCACCCACAGTAGTTCACGAGCAGGATTTTGATTCACTCTGAAAAACACAATTTACTTCTATAGACGCAGTTAACAGTTATGAGGGAATGAGTTAGTAAGCTCTTCAAGCTCCTCACCATGCCTTTAAGACCAGACTTTGAAATATCCCAGCTCTTCCGCAATTTTTAAATACCCTTAGGAAACACAAGGGCCACATTATGCTAATAGGTTACACAACCTGAAATTATTGTTTTGCAATAAATGAAAACATTTGAGGTGTGCAGCCATTACATTACAGTTTGTAAAGAACATTTTTATTATGGCTATTTTTAGGATTTTGATGAATTTATCTGAATGTTTTTGAAATAAAACAAGCAAATCTTTGGAGTATTTCTAATTTCTGCTTAAATTCAATTTGTGTTCAATAGCTTTGAAGCTTCAATGCAGTGACTTTTGGTGGCTTGCAAAACTCATGGCAGTCATGTTGATGATAGTCTGGGTCAGTTTTTTTTCTCCGACTTGCCTACTTTCTTAGCAAGTTGGCTAGCTAACTTTGCAGCCGACGCTAAATCAATGTCAGATAACTACAAAATTCAGCTCACTTGCAGCTTGTTTGAGCTATAATTAAAAACAGATGCACTTTTTTTTTTCCTTTGGTGCAATTTTTATGAATTTTAAGGTTTCAGTAAAGGTAGAAATGCGGTTATTTGTGCAGCATTTAGGGAAACTCAATGTCTGAACCTGCAGCCTCACTGAAGACATGCTACAAGGTAGGTCACACTATAAACTACTCTAAAAAGCTCTTGAGTCCTCGTGACCCTCACACCTCCATCACAAAGCAACAACAGCTACTCTGAATTCTCTATCAGCCTCTAATGGTGAGCACACAGAACTGCAACAACATTTAGCAGAACTTATTATCTCCTCTTCTTCTTGGAGCTGCTCAGGCCTCCGGCACAGGTAATGAGGCTTATTAGTCTTCATAGCTGAAAGGTCCTGCTCACGGCACCATCCTCAATTGTTAAAGTCACGGAAAGGGAGGTGAATAAATGAGACCGGGGAGACTGGGGAGGGCCTTGGAAGTCAGTGTGAAAAAGCAAGACATGAAAGCCAGAAATCTCAGCACCTGGCAGAGTAATCAATGACTCAGTCGTATTGATCAACAACCTTCCCAGCTGCAGATGTATTATGGTCATTTCGTGCAGCTGGAGTTAGGAATCCTGCATGCTTCCCTGTGAACACCTGCAGGACAGAGTGCTGCTTTTATTGCTTTTTTTGTGCCAATTAAGAGGAAAAGCAAACTGGAGGAGAAAGTCACAGTGAGGAGGGGGAATGCAGCGATACTACCCCACCACTCCACCACCCCTCCACCCTTTTTTTGCTGCAGAATCCATGCAGTCAACACACTGACATGTGATGAAAGACACATTATCCGGAAAGTTGCACAAACGCTTGGCATGAAGAGTTACATAACCTTCACACTCCTCAGTTTGGAATGCGTTCTTTCTTTCTTCCTTGCTGTCTTTCTTTCTGCTCCTCAAACAACACACACACACACACACATACACACACATTATCCCTCACAGCCCTCCCTCTGTGCTCGTATATACTCCCGAACAAAACACAAAGATGGATCAATTTCACATTCCCTTTCAGGATGCAGGAGATGCCGCGTCTCATTATCACTTTATGGCACGATGCTTGATCCCACCTAATGCTGCTATGCAAATGAGCTATTGTTATTCTTTATGTGCCATCTTTCCCTTTAACAATCATCTCAGCACCTCGCATGCTGCATCCTGTGGCCTATTTTTTTCCCAAAATAGGGCAGAGTTTTTTTGGCATGGCAGCACCAAAACAACACCAAAGTTGACTAATTAAAAAAAAACACACACATCCTCATTGTCTAGTGGTTCAGTTCCACTTTAATGGTTTTATCCATTCATTTGGGGCTTTATTGGCTTTGCTTGGCAGTAGACAGGGAGCAACATCACCCCCTCCCCGAGCAATAGCTTCCCCACAGATTCATTTGATCATGTGCAGGCTGGGTGAGAAAGATTGCAAATTAAAGTCCCTCCTCACTGTGACACCTTAAACACAAGTCGCGACAGGCCGCCGCATCAGGAGCCCGAAGGATGGATACCAATTATAATTGCAGCCAGACTTAGAGGTATGTGTGTGTGTGAGAGGATTCTGGTGCTAAATCACACCTGCAGCTGGATGATGAAAACCTGCCTGAAGGGTCTGAGGGACCTGGAGCCATTCTGTGCAAATGAAGGGTGTGCACTTGATTTTGCATCAGCCGGTGACATATCAAAGAGAATGCACGAGTAGACGAGCCTCTTTGATTTTTCTAGTCGTGAGATGCAAAGTTTCTCTGTAGGCCCACAATAATCTGCGGCTTTCTTCCACTAATCCTGCAGTTTTAGCCAAGTAATGAACAACGTGAGGAAGACAGAGTTCAGCATGTTGCATAATCACTCAGTGTGTGTGTGTGTGTGTGTGTGTGTGTGTGTGAGAGAGAGAGAGTGAAAGTGTGTGTGTGTGTTCCAGGGGTGGGGCAGGGTGGAGATGAGGGTTTTTCCACGAGCTCCTGATGGAACAAATTGGATGCTACATGCACTTATCTCGCGCTGGTTTGCTGCTTATCAAACATCACGCGCCGTGTTCTGTGAGCACTCGTTCTAAACATATTTACACCAAACACGCACGAGCGCAATCAGGCGTGCAGGAACACACACACACGCGCGCGCGCGCTGACATGCCAGGTGCTTCCTCCTCTCAGCCCCTCCTCCTCCCACCTATCAGGACACACACTTACACAGCACACACACTCTGCCTATGCATTTCTCCTGCCAAAGTAGGAAAAAAACGAAAGGAGGCGCATCCGTGTCATCGTTAGAAAAGCTCCAAGTCGAGGCGTTGAGAGCTACATTAAGGCCCAGTTTCCTGTCTGTTTTTTGGCAGAGTGGGACGCTGTTACAAAAACACCAATTATAAGCCAAGGAGCTTGAGAGTAAACGCGGGATTATTGGGCCGCCAAGCGGACCATCTGCAGACTTCATCAAAAACTCATCCCACCGAGTCCAGACGGAGCTGATCGGATGCCCGGGTTAAGTTGCGATATCATGCGGAGCGTATTGACCGCCACAGACACTCCACAGTCTCACGCGCGCGCGCGCGAGCAAGCATACAAAAGGGGGGCACGCGCATAATCTGCTCTGAATTACGACTCAATTAAGAGCGACTAAGTCAAGGTCGTTTACAGCCGCAATATCCATAACTGAAACTGACGCTGCTTGTCAGATCCGCTCTGACAACACAATAAGAATGTGTTACCGTGCAGATTAGAGGTGCTCCTGCGCATACTGACACTCACACACCAGTTTAAGCAAACCCAGAGGAGCCAGCAGAGTTAACTCCAATCAGGACATGTGATTTATCTTTGGATGTGTCTGCTCTCCATCGATGTGGGTTTAGTCGCTGCGCAGTGACCCAGCAGGATCCTCCTGTCTGCTCTATGTGAAAACTTTGCAAACATGTCCTATCGTCTAATCGGTACTTACCATCAATAATAACGGTCTTCATGGTTTAAACGGAGGTGATATCCAGACGCTGTATTAAATCCAAGTGGAATGAATCCCAGCGTGTGCGCAGACAGAAAGGATATCCACTGTTTATTGCAATTTTGGGGCTAATTGCAAATCCAGTGCACGGCAAGAGACGGACAGCCTAAAGCAAACCCAGCACCCTGCAAACTTTAGCCGTAGGTCTTCCCGAGTGGGGAGCCACGTCTCCGGCTGCACCCGAGCTCAGTCATTTGGACGAGGGGGTATTCAAAAAATAGTCAGCAATAAACATCCAAACTGGGATCAGCAGCCTCGCCACCACCACCAACACCACCACCACCAGTCGACACCTCCTCCCCCCCAAAAAATATAGGACGCGCAAAAAGAAGAGCTCAAAGTGTGAACGCACAAGTGGAGAAGAATCAGCGACTCAGGCGAAAAATCAGTATTGGATCCATGTTTGGGGAACCGCAGCACATATCCAGTCCGATCACCTGTCCCGCTGTGTATTTCCCAAGTAAGACGGAGAAAAGTGTGGTGGATGCGCACGGATGGCGGCCGCGCTGGGTGAGCATCAGTGTGCGTTTACCGCGGGGAGGTGGAGCGGGAGGGCGGGGCAGCGAGGTGCGTTTGGCGGAGCAGAGAGCGCAAGAGGGAGAGAAAGCCTTCAGAGATTAATGTTTTATGGGTATATATCACGCTGCAAGAAATAGTCCTCTTAAAAGTGTGATGTTCACCTTAAATCAAAGCAGAATAAAAAAAAGGATTTGATGTTTTTATATCATTTGACGTATTTCTGCCCGGTTTCACTTCAGTTATTTATAGAAAATCCAACACATCCATACAAATGTGACAGAAAGTAGGTTATTTTACATAACTGGTGGACTTTTTTAGGAGTCAGTCTGAGTCTTAATGACTTATTGAGACGGACATTTCTTGCAGCGCAGGGCTGCGCTCTAATGAATGTTTTATGTGCAGGGGGTGGAGGGTTGGAGGGGTGCCAGTGGGTGGGTAGCGAGGTGACGTGAGGCGAATCTATTTGGATCGGACACGACCAGGCACGCACATGCATACGAAACACCCCCCCACCAAAAAGAAAGAAAAAAGGCAGACGAAGGAGGCTGCGTGGCCCCGCTGGTGGGACCTGCTCCTCCTCCCCAGGGGGGGGGACAGGACACTGAGGGTGCTGTGAAAGGCGTAGGCGGAGTGTCAGAATCCGAACTGGGAGGGAAAAGACAGGGATTTCAGTTCTGCTTGGTTAACCGGACAGACAGGGGAACATTTTAAACCCGCAAACTTAGCACAGAGCAGGCACGTCATGTGCAAGGTTTCCCTTTAACATGTGCAAAACAGATGATGGAAAAAGTGCATTTCATCCACCAGGATTCAACTCTTATTATAACACTTTTTTATACAGTAAAATTATTACAATAAATGTTATTGTGAAACATTTTCTCCTTCATAGCATCTCTTCATGTCAGAGTGCCTGCAGGCATCACACGTCTTTGCAGAGATCCACCCGTTTCACATGCTGTTTCCACGCACTTGATGTGATAATGGATGCTTTTCCACAGTGATTAGAGCACTGAGCAGCATGCACACACTCTGACACTAGTGATGGGACCGAAGACTAGTCAACCGCTCTACTTGGTTTGCAGGAAGTCAAAGGGGGGGATTGTATGCACAGCAGCAGTGCTATTATCTTTAGGTAGCACACGCCCCCTACCGGCGAACATGGAAATAGATGTTCAGCACCACGGACAGCGACAGAGACAGAGAGGCCTCATCTGTGCGAGAAGATTTCCTCAGAGAGAGGAAGGAATCAGATTGTACTGAGCAGATTTAAGCTTTGGCACAATGTGCTGTGTAACATTTCCTATAAGGCAATCTGGGATATTTCCATGCGTGCCGAAATACGGGAAGCTTTACAGGATCTGATTTGAAAGCAGTAGCAGGGAAAAAAAATAAATAAGTGATGTGTATTTCCAGGGACACTGGCTCGTGATCAAATGGTTGCGATATTAACACTATAGTATGTCGAGTGAAGGGAAAAAGAGCCAAGTGATTACCGCAGGGAGCAGGTGAAACCACAGCCAGGTGGGTGGTGTAGCCTAGTGAAAGGGATGTATGTGCAGCAGGCTAATCCCAAGCTTACAACCGCCACCAATATTGAATCACACCATCAGAATATGTCATTGAGCCACTCGCCTGGTATTTGCTCACAGCAGAGACCGGCGGTGCCAGATGGCCGATGGAGACTCAGCGCAAAGCCGCCGCCGCCACAGCAACCCGCTGAGAACCAGGTCACCCCGAGAGAACAGGAAATGCTGTCACCTCTCACACTCGTCTGTGTGCCTCCTGCTTTTTCTGAATGCATCAGAGGGCGCAGGCAAACACGCGGGTGTGCATAACCCTGTCCGGCATTTGTATGCTGTGTGTCTGTGCTCCCTGGAGTGTAGTGTAACAGAGGAAGAGGCATTTCTCGAGCTGGGTTTAAGGCTTTTCACAAGAGAAAAATAATAATCATGGACTGTTATCACCGCTTCTAATGAGGGAGGGAAGGAGGTAACAGATGCTTCCTGCTGGTACAGAATTATATATGTTTCCAGGAGTGTATTTGAAGCCAAAACATTTTTCTGGAGACGTGTTTACATGCTTCCTGATAAATCAGTTTTACTGTTTGTTGTAGGTAACTCAGCGTGAAAGAGAAACATCTGAGACATGAGATTCATACATGAGAGGCAGAGATGAGAGATGGATGTAGTTTCTCTGTTTTTAAAAGCAAAGCCTAAAACCTGCAGTATTTCAGATGGCCAGCAGAAGGCTTTACAAGTGGTCCAATTTTGTCGTAGAAGAGAAATGCACTGTTTGGTATTTCTTTAAGGATTTTTTTTCATATTTTTCTTAAGACAAACACAAAACTCTAAGGTAACCTCCAGTTGATTATTTGTTGTGCTAATTATTGCAAAACAATTGATTAGGGATGTTGGATACCACTATTTTTGAGACCGATACCAGTACAAGTACTTACCCGTACTGAATACCAAGACCACTTGTACTTTTGATACATAAAATTCCAATAAACAGTGACAGATCATTTGAAAAAAAAAAAAAAAAAAAAAAAAATATATATATATATATATATATATATATGAATATATATATATATATATAAATATATATATATATATATATATATATAATATATATATATATATATATATATATATATATATATATATATATATATATATATATATATATATATATATTTATATATATATATATATATTCATATATATATATATATATATATATATATGTATATGTATATATATATATATATATATATATGTATATATGTATATATCAAATAAACCGAAGTACAAAAAGTGGGACGGTACGTTCATTTGCAGTTGTGTCGAACTGCAGCAAGGTAGTGCCAACTACTGGCAAGGAGGATTTGCTTGATGTAAGAGTTTTTTTTACAGATACCTTGAAATAAGGCTGGTATTGGCCCAATACCTGATCCTGATACTGGTACTCGCCCATCCCTAAAATTGATGATAAACTTCAAAATAGAGTGCTTATCTAAAACTTTACCTTTAAAAATTTTGATGATAGACTGTGAAAACATGGACATAGTCTCAGTAACAACTCCTATTACCAGTTGGAAATGCCTATGACCTGGGCACAGTTGAAAAGAAGGAGCTGGGACCATCTTTTGGCCTCTCAGCAAGAAGCTACAATGCAGTTCTCAGTAAGTCAGATCATCTGCACCCCAGTTATGCTAACAAATTAGCCTTAATATGATTACAAACTAGCAGCAATGTTTATAAAGCCAATGTGGATGTGCAAAAAAAGAAAAAAATGCAGTTCCTCAAGAGTCCACTAGGGGCTTGTTTAAAAGCTTGGAAATCTACATTAATACTAATGTTAAAATCCAGAAACATTTGCAGAAACATAAAAAAAATGTAATTATTACCTGGTCTGAAAAAGCTCAATGATTTACAGTCACGCTGTACACAACTTAAAGGTGTTCAATTTCTTATGACCCAAAAAGACAAAGTCTGTTTTCAATATTACCTGCCGTCCTAGCAGTATGTTCTGATTACTTACTTGTGGTTTTTCAGAAAAATTCTCAGTCCTAATAGACCAGTCTATACAGACGAGGATTAGGGCCACTGGGGAAAAAATATCATATTTGTTTTTTAATTTTTTATTTTTTAAACTACTTTTAAGAGTCAAAATTCTGAGAGTAAAGTCAGAATTCTCTCTTTTTTTTCTTGGAAAAATATAGAAATAAAAAACTGGGATGTATTATTATATATATTTTTTAAATTGTCTATTGCCCTAATCCTCTTCTGTAAGTCTACCTTGCATACTGTTTCCCACAGTTCACAGTGCTAATGCTGTTTTCCTTCTTTTTTGTAGAGGATGGCAAACATTTAAGTCCATTTGAAAACTAGTTTCAAACCTCAAGTTGATGAATCAGGAGCAGTTTTGCGCTCAGCTTTCCTCCCACTTTCTCAAACTTAAAACTTGCCTAGCATCCTACAAAACAGATCCAACAGAACAGTCACACTACAAATTTTCTTCAAAAGCAGTATGCAGTACATAGTACATACTACCTACTTCACTCTCAAGTAGTATGCAGTAAATGGTTTTGAAAACAGCACACAAGTACGGTCGAGTTGAGCCTTTCAAATATGGAGGCCTCCACTGAGACTGTTTTTATGTTTTGTATAATTTAGATCAAAACAGAAGAGTTATAAGAGAATTCAGCCTCTGTGCAGTCTGCTGGAATAATTCAATGACCAATTATTGTATTTCATGTGAAACTGTTGAATTCCCCAGAAAAAAGTAGTGCTTTAACATTGGTGTTAAAGGAACTTCCTGGGCTTTTGGAAACAGCCTCAAGTGGACACTTTGGGAACTGCAATTCTTGTTCATCTCTGCATCGGCCTCACTTTGAAACACGATGGGGTTACAACATTGTTTCTGACAATGAGGTCAAGGAGGAGTACCTTAAAGTTACACTCTTTCTAATGGCCAGCAGGGGGCGACTGCACTGTTAACAAAACTATGTCCAATGTTATCTCACTTGGTGTGCATTTCAAAACCAAAGTATAGCCTATATATTCTCAAGAAATCTTGCTTTATTACAGCATGATGTTTTTACTTTTGTATCCATTCTGTCACCCAAATGTTGTCACCCACGGTGCCAAAGAAGCCAGATGAACAAGATTCAACGGGAGTTCACAAACCCAGGATTAATACTGCTGTTGCTGTGCATATTTCTTCTCTCCAGTCTGTGGTTGCATATAAAAGGGATCTTAATTGAGTCACAGCATACATGCATGGTCACAATATTACATTCACAGACTATAACCCCGACTAAATGTATCCCCAGCTGGAAAATTCTCATTTGGCTCAGCGGAGAAGATGTCTCCTCTTGCCAGGAAGCACAGGGTGCACTGTTACTGATTACTATACCTCCCTCAGCTCATTATACAACATGCCCACTCACTCCAGAGTCCTCCACTCATTCCATTACAGTATATCACAATGATATGCACCGGCAAGTGAAAAGGACACAGGTAAATTGTCATGGGAGATTCGAGGCTGGAGGCCTTGCACAACGGGCGACTGTAAATTAACTAAGGGTAGATCATTGCCATGCCAATGGAGAGAAGAAAAAAAAAGGAGATTGGGGATCTTTAATTCATGACAGTAATGAAATGAGTCAAGCTGTCGAGTCTCAAAGGCAGAGCATCCCTGGGCTGAGGCTCCATTATTCTTTTCATCACAAGTCTGACGGATCAAAAGAGAACAGGGGTGTAAATGACTTTCTTTGGTAATGGGAAAGTTAGTTGTGTCCCGCTGCCACAGGACCTACAGTAAAGGACGAGTGTTAATTACAGTTTGTGAATAAAAGCCTTTCACCAACTCCAGATTAGAGTCTTAATGTATGTCACAGGTTGGACAGGTCAACAAAGCAGGAGCTGACAATCTTTGTGGCCGTGTTTTCATTCACTTTCCTCATCTCTTCATACATGCAGATAGTCCAGAGCGGTGCATGAGACGCAGGCGTTTGCCTTCATAACACATTCTCTGCTTCACTGGTGGGTCATCACTGAGCTGGAATAGAACAGTTGTAACCCCGGGCTGTACCCTTCTTTTTTTTTTCCAAATCCTGCACCTTAATCCGCCTGCATGGGGTGACGAGGTTAAAAAAAAGTTTGAATCTGATAACAGGCACAAAAATCAAATCTCAGTGTTTAATAAAAGAAAGAAAGATGGCTCATCCTTGGAGCGGGGGGTCCCTGCTGGCTGAGATTCACAGTGTGTGTTCAGGAGGTTATAAGAGGTACAGAGCAATACTTCTTTTATTTTACACTTACAGCTGGAGTTTTCTTTGGATGTATTTATTCTAATTTTATTGCTCTTGTTGCTCTGAATATAACAAAGAAGTTGGTGTTTTGTTCCTTTGGGCAACATAAGCACATAAACACAAAAGTGTGGTAGAGAATAAAATGCAGCAGAGGATACAAAGGCATCCAAACACATTCAGGGAATGCGTTTGGGATTACCAGCACCAATATAGGTTATTTCTAAATGCTACTTTACAACTTCATCATAGCTTCCCAATCAAGTCAAGCAAGGCTGGATTGATTTATGGCACATCCAGGTCTCTAGGACAACACCACGCCGGCTAAAGAAGTTTAGAAGTGAGAAGAGAAATCTGTGTTTTTCTTTGATAAAAACAATTTCTTTCTTCAGGAGCCTAACTGTCAGACAAAAAAAAGGATAGGAAAGCTGAAATAAGCTAAATAGCCCAAGCTAAAGGCTAACACAGGGGCTAAACTGTTAGTGCTAATGTTCATTCCAACCCACAGTCAGCAGTTATTCTGCAGTGGTCTGTTCAAACTTGAGAGTCTATCAATAAAATGAAGAGTGAGGTTACGTTAGCTCTAATTGGTAGATGACTGGCAGGACATAACCAGGATTTACTAACCTTGCACATTACGGATACGTCTCTCAGAGCTACATATGAACAGCTATTAAACTACTGTAAAAACTGACAGTTACGTATGGACCATAGACTGTATAAAACATGGACATAGTTTCCCCGACTTCACCCATCCATTTCTAAAATGGATTTTTGAAGCAGATCGGCTATCACAGCCATATTGGAAGTGGCAAGGGCTTTGCATACAGCTAGAGCACCTGTCGGTCACATGACCTGAGCAGTGCCTCTGGTTGGCCGAGATAGCGATCTTACAACCCCCCCCCTACAGTGTGTCGATAGTAAAATTAGCGACTCGGACAGGAGACATTTTTTTGAATGAGGCTGTAACCCACTGTGCAATGGGATGTTGAAATGACGTATATTTATGTAATTTTTGACGTCCAAATCAGGTCTCTTGAAGGTGCAGAATTAAAGTTTTTAGTACGTCTTTTTCATACATCGTATGGAGGTCAGATTAATATCTCAAAAAGGTCTACTAATGATGTCTGAATGTTTGGATCCATTTTGAACGTCTAATCGATGTCTAGATTTGGTCTGCAAATGACGTCCAAATGCTGAACGACATTACAGGGCTCAGATTTAGATGTCGAAATATGTACCCATTTTGCAAGTGGTTTTGATGTCTATATATGGTCTTAGACGAACTGACCCAATACTGACTTGATCTGCATGTCTCTCCGACATCCGATGTTCTTTGAAAACAGATTTTTATGGCTTGGTGTGACTTCCAGTACTTCTGGAGCCAGCCTCAAGCAGACACTCAAGAAACAGCAGATTTTAGCACTGTCTCAAACTCTTAGACCAGAGGTTGCCGCTTGGAATGGACAGCTACTAAACTACTGCATGAACTGACAGTTAGCTTGTTGTCACGTTAGCCTGCAGACACGCCATAACATTAGGCTGCTATAAGCGCTACATATAGCCGGCTACAGACATACGGTACAAACTTACGTTTGCTTGTTGTCACGTTTCACACAAAAGTGCTAAGTAACTGTACTGATAAATACCTTAACTTGTTGCGTTATATCCAATAAAAAGTTGACTTGAACAAAGAAAATTTGTTCCAAAACAAACACACGCCTGGTTTAAAGTCACATCCTTAGAACAGTAAAAAGGAGTGGAGTAGAGATTCCAGTCCAGAAGGTGGCGAGGCAGTCCACTTAAAACAGATCCTCCTCATAGAATCTTTAACTACGTGTAAATGCAAATATTTAATTGGCCAATCACATGGTAGCAAGTCAATGAGTGAGAAATTGTTTTCAGTCTGAGTATTTCACAAACTGCTGATCTACTGGGATTCTCAACCGCAAGCATCTCTCTGTCTTGTTGATGTCTTGTTGATTCCAGAAGTCAGAGAAGAAGAGCATCTCTGAACACACAACACGTCCAACCTTGAGGCAGATGGGCTACAGCAGCAGAAGACCACACCGGGTGACCCTCCTGTCAGCTAAGAACAGGAAACTGAGGCTACAATTCACACAGCAACACCAAAACTGGACAATAGAAGATTGGAAAAACGTTGCCTGGTCTGATGAGTCTGGATTTCTGCTCCACATTCAGATGGTAGGGTCAGAATTTGGCCTCAACAACATGAAAGCATGGATCCATCCTGCCTTGTATCAACGGTTCAGGCTGCTGTTGCTGGTGTAATGGTGTGGGGGATATTTTCTTGGCACAAAGCTCAAATTATCTCAAACTGGTTTCTTGAACATGACAAGGAGTCCACTGTGGCCTCCACAGTCACCAGATCTCAGTCCAGTAGAGCTCTGTTGGGATATGTTGGAACAGGAGATTCTCATCACAGATGTCGAGCTGACAAACCTGCAGCAGCTGTGTGATGCTGTCATGTCGAAATGAAGCAAAACCTCTGAGGAAGGTTTCCAGCACCTTGGGGTCAGACCTGGTACTACCTAATAAAGTGGCTGGTGAGTGTATGTGATTACATGTACCTGAAAAAAATGTTGAACTCAAATTTCCTTTTCCTACCCAACGTAATAATTCAGCAAAAAAAAAAAAAAAAAAGTACAGTGTGTTATCTAACATTGCGATGCTTCTAATTTTCAGGCTTAGTTTGACTGTAGGGATGCCACATTCCTGTTCTACAGCTGTACGAAGCTGGATGGACGGACTTATCAGGGATTTGTGAGGAGGAAGAGCATCATAAACACTGTCAGAACCAATCACAGATGTGGGCCCATGCGAAATCCATTGTTTTTAATCACGTTACACAGCAGGGGTCTCTCCCCGAACTGATGCAACACATCATTTCCTAAAGCGGGCTGGCTGAAAAATCCTGGACATTGCGTAAGCTGCTCAGCATCACAGTTTAGAGATGAGACTCACATTTGGATCCTCAGGAGTGTGGTGGGATGGTTGAGTAAAATCTATTTTGATGTGTTGTTAACTTATAAAGTATATTTGTGGCGGTCCAATATCCTGTTTTTATACCCATCTGTGTCCAAAAAGGAATGGTATAGTATAACACAGTTAGAATAAAGCCATAATGCCCTGGCAGGGAGCTGTAGTGAGAAGTAATGCAGTGGGTGGTATTTTATTTATAAAGTCCATGGTTAAATTATTGATATTTTTGTACAGAATAAAAAAGGAATTCTGCCTCAGAGCCTTTTTATCACTGTGGGAATCAAAGGTCTGTTAAAGAAACATGAACTCTTTTTTTATTTGAGCAATAAAACAAAACAGATTCTCCCAAATTTACAGTACATTGTAGAAAAATGCTGAATAAACACATGAAATTACCTTTAATTGATTTAAATGTTAAGAACCTGATTCTGATTGGTCACAGCAGTATCCCATAGAAACAGGGATGTGGGTTTAATCAACTCTGGAGGACTAACCGAACTCATATCCAGGATTTAAGAACATCAATCAGGAGCCGCACCAAATCATGCTGTCATGTTGACTCTATCTTTTTCTCCACCATTAATGAAAATGTTCAGCAATAACAGAGTGTACCAGAGGATATATTAACAGAGGAAATGTCTTTTGCTTTTTTAAGAAGGTTTTGACGGTCTCTGTGGTTTTATTAAGAGGAAGGACAGTGGGTAAAGACAGGGAACAGAGAGTGGGGGATGAGTCATAGGAAAAGGGCTAGGGGTCAGGCTTTAACCCTTACCTCTGGCTCTGGCAATTCAACCACCGGGTTTAAAGGTCTAGTGTGTGGAATTTAAAGGTGCAGTGTGCAATATAAATTAAATTAAAGTTTGATCATTTTAACCCCTAACCTTTAACTATTGCACATGGCACCTTTAATTGCTTTGGCCTGCTACACAATGCGCTTTCAAAAACCAATCTTATGTTCTTTGAAATACACACACTACACCTTTAAATACCACACCCTACATCTCTTAGTCACATATTGCTTCAATCACTCCACTGGTTCCCTGTTTCCGCCAGGATTGACTATAAGGTTTCCCTCCTCACACACCCATGCATCCATGGACATGCCCTCTACTACCTCAAAGAACTTATACCCACCCACTCAGACCTCCTCCTCCTCCTGTTTTAAAAAGGGGCTAAAGACATTTCTTTTTAACAAAGCTTTAAGCAACCTCTGATGCTTTCAAGATTGTCTGTCACACAAAACTGTTTTTAAATGTTTTTTTTTTAAATTATTTATTTATTTATTTTAATGTTTAATTGGCCTCTTTTATCTTTTCTAATTTCTTATTTATGGTTGTGGTTTTTTGTTTTTATTTATTTATTTATATTTTTTGGTAGTTTTTTTTATGAAGCTGTACCACTTTGAGAACTTTGGATGTTAAGGGCTCTATACATTTATTTTTAAAAATTATTATTATTATTATTATTATTATTATTATTATTATTATTATTATTATTATTATGTTCAGCACACAGTATCTTTAAATACCATGCACTGTATCTTTAAACAATATGAACCGTCCTTTTAAATACCACACTCTCCAGCTTTAAGCGCATCACACTGTACCTTTAGACACTACACATTAAGGCTAGGACGATATGCTATTCTTGCAATTCGATTCTATCACGATTTTTGGGATAGTGATTCAATTTTAATTGTGATTTGTCCATATCTACAATTTTTGGTTTACATTTTTAACACCAGACCATGTGAAAAAGTTGAATGATGATAATGTCTAATGACTATATCAGGAGCCATATTTTCCCATAAAATGCACATCACGTGAGTTAGAGAGAAATATTTCCCCCTCTGCTGGAGAAAAGTGGTAACTTCTTTCCAATCCAGATTATAAACAAAAACTGAAATGAAAAATTTGAATTTTGGGGGAAAAATTGACAAAGAATCATGATTTTAATATTGTCAAACAAAACACCCCGATATATCATACTACATTCTTTTTTTTTTACACACTATCAGTTAAAACACTTTGAACTGTCCCTTTAAATAACACAAACTGCACCATTAAGTGCTTTGGCCTTCTCCTTTATTTACCACACACAACACATCTAGATACCACACCTTGAACCTTTTAGTGCAGCAAACTGTACCTTTAAACACTACACACTGTATCTTGGAACACTATGCACTTTACATTGAAATACCACACACACTGCACCTTTAAATACTAAAGTTAATGTTCCTTTAAATGCACATACTACACCTTTAAATATCACACCCTGTATCTTTACATACTGCACACCGTACATTAAAATACTGCATACTGTTCCTTTGAATACACTCACTGTATCTTTAAATATTAAACACTTACTAAATGTCATACCCAGGGCTACTAGCCACTTTGTCTTTTCACCAGTCACACTTTGCCTGATAAATAAAATTTTATATTTAAAAGTTGACTATGGCTCGTGCCTTATCTAGATTGTCATCTTCTATAAATGTATGACATGTCTTTAATGGTAAATATTCACACTCAAATCAAGATGGCATTCTGTCACACTATAGGTCATTAGTAGATATGTCACAGATGTAAATGAGATTGTGTCAACACGTCGGAGCTGGCAAGGCGTATCCGGGGCTGTGTGCGTCATGTCTTTGTACACATGGGGCTCCTGTCGTGAGTTCACAAGCTGTGCCTCTTACACTTCCACAACGTGCTGTAATCCAATGTGGAAATCACACCCTGGGATACCAGTAATACATCGTTGTGGGGTTCAATGTGTGAGCACAAAAGGTGTATCATTGTTACAATGCTGTTGTGGAGATGAAATGTAAGATGTCGAATTTAGGTTAGTGATGGGTTAACATAATCCACGGTTCGGTTCTTATCCCCACTTTGTGGTCATGATTTCCAGTTTGGTTTGGGGTACATTGTTGTTTTTAACACCCTAAATCACCAAATACCCTAATAATCCACTATCAACATTATTTTCAATCAATTGTGTCATGTATAGTCATGAAAAAACTGAAAGAATGAGGCGGTTTTCCATTTCAAACATCATTAAAGCTGAGTGAAACATTGCTAGTTTCAACATGCCAGCTCCTCAGTAAGGAAAGTCATCATTGGCTGTCCCAGAAGTCTCTAAAAGCCACTGAATGTCGCTGCTGTCTAATTTGTAGAATAGCAGCCCAGAGTCAAAAGTTTATGACGATGAAACTCAAAAACAAGCATAGCGACTGTGGAGGAGGTATTAATAATATACCGCTTGCAAAAATGACAAAAATGGAGGCAGTGTTGTAGCAGGCAGTGGTTGGTGAGGCAGTTAAATACATCGCAAAAGTTCCTTCATTGATATTTCTTCTTCGTGTTTCACTAAAGTTTTGTATCGGGTCGTAACAGAAAAGCTGCCCCCGCAGTTTCCAGTGGTACTGCTCTGTTTGGTCCATATTCATAAGCTTCATGTAGAGATGCAGAAATACAGACGAAATGAACAAAAGAGCCTGGACAGAAGGCTCCCTCTGTATCCGTATCGTCCTTAACGTTGGGCATTAGTTTGCCGTAAATCAGGGGCAGATACATTAAGAGTTTTCTTCTTTCTGCTCCTTTTCATTCAGTTTTGGGGGTCTTTTATTTTTTCTTTGTATCGATTTGTATTTATAAAATAAATAAATAAATAAATAAATAAATGAGCCGTAACTCTGTCTTCTCTGCTGATCATGTTAACAACACACGTCTCCCCACAACTGTTCCACTGTACTCCTCGTGTCGTGCATTCCTTTGATCAGAGCTACATACTAGGGATGTCCCGATATTACATTTTCACTTCCGATACGATACCGATACTGCAGCATTGAGCATTGGCCGATATTAATCCGATACGATTTCAGCATTAAACATGTATACTTTTATTACTTATTTTGTAGTATTTCTGTCATGTTAGAAAAGGCTTGATTAAGTGATATTATTCAAACAAGGAACAGTGGTCAGCAACAGTAGGTATGAGGAAAAACTGACCAATTTATTATTAACCAATGGGTAACAGAAACTGCTTATATCAGAGTGCCTATATCGGAGATTTTAGATGCATTCCGATACGATACCGATACTTGTTTTTTTGCTGATATCGTACCGATATCCGATATCAATATCGGACTGGGACACCTCTACTACATACTAGTTCTGAACAGAGTAGTGAAACCATAAACTGTAAAAAAAAAGGATGGACGTCATCCTACTTGGCTTGAAGTGAGGTCATCACAAAAACTGCTCCCCCTGGTGGCTGGCTGCAGTATAGGTCAAGAAATCCAGCTCTCCAGTCATTCCAGATGGGTTGTGGTCAAACTTTAAAAAATGAATACACCTCGTAGAGATGTTTCTCACGTCAGATTGTTTTGGTGATTTGAAGATATCATTTGACTGTCTTGTATTCAAGCCCTCTTTTTTTTCCGAAAAGTTTTGTTTTCATTTGTCATAAGAGGTTAAAAATGAGGCTTTACATCATGTTTAACGATTATTGACAGCTGTTGTTCTTGCGTACTTTTTTTCAGGGATTGTAAAATATGTCAGGAGGTAGTGTCACGAAGTGATTAGACTCTCAAAAGAAAAAAGAAAAGTATTATTTCTGTCACCCGGCTCTACTCAGATTCTCCCAGAATCCCTCACAGTCTCTACTGCGCAGACTCTGGCTGCACGACTGCTGCCAATGGCTGCGCCTGTGACGGGGGAATTTTAACGTAGGCTGGAGTGGGGTCTTGCATTCAGCAGGTTGGAGAGTGTTAATTTCAAGCCCCAGTTTTCCCTTATGTTTGTATCTGACTATCAAAATGAAACACAGAGAATATTGTTAATTTTATCAACCTCACACTGATGAGGAACCTTTGAGTTGAAATCACCCTTCAGGGGCAGAATCCAATCATCGCATTGTTCCCCTCTCAACTTCCATTACTTCCTGCACCATCCATTCCTTCCTCTTTCCTGTCCTTTCTCTTCCTTACTCGCAGGACAAAAAGTCCGCTCTGCTCTCCCAGCTCCTCCTCATTAGGCCGGGGAGTCAGATATTAATTCGGGCCTGGGTGAAAACCCTGTCGCCATTAAGATCGGGTGACAGCTCATTTTCCTCGGTGGCCTGTGGAAGACAATAGCAGTGATGGAATTGTTTTTTTCCACTCTGTAACCTCATTAACTCATTGGAATAAAGACAATGTGGAGTTGTTTGCATTAAGCTGTAATTATGCTGATTCACTCACTTTCTCCCTCCCTTCTGCCTCCATTTGCCAGTTTAATTAGATTCCCCTCCGCTCAAACATTGACATCGTGGACTTTCTGACTCGTGAATTAAGCAGCTGCCGCTTCCGATACAGATGTGAGAGGGGAAGAAGGATGCGAGGAGGAGAGGAAGGTGGACAGTAACTGAAAGCTCCATGTAAACACGCCATACGTCTTCACTCGGATGCATTACCTGGCTTGACAAGGCTACATTCCTCGAGTCTGTCAGCGGGTCGGAAAGGACAAGTATGTGGAAATTTATTCTCCTGCAACTTCACGTGCTCTGTGGCCTGACCTTGGTTTTCTCATCTCTTTCAAGAGGGGGGGAAAAAAGAGGAAGACGGATCGAGAGACAGAGAGGAAAGAGTGATGCTTGGATGAACACAGGCTTTGTGCATCTGTCTCATGTGGGTTTGATGTGGTGTTGTTGTCTGCTGGGTGATGGGGGGCACAGAAAGCGGACGTCGGCCATGACTCTTTTTTTTTTCTGTACTTAAAAGAAAGAGTTTCAAACAAAAATCCAGACTAAACAAATACGAACATAATTTAGAAAAACTGAGAAATGATCTCCAGCAACTCCCTGATTTTACTCCTCAGTGTGCCTGTCTGCCTTCTATATAAAAAAGTCTTTAAAACAAAAAAAATCAAAGTGAGGGAACATTTATTCAAATCTCCTTTTTCCACGGATCTAAAACAAACCCTTAATTCCAAACTTTAAAAATCCATTAACTCAAACAGAGAACAGCTAATTTAAATCAAGTTAAATATGAAAATCAAATCTCCAGCAGCATGCCGGAGAGTGATTCACAGTCGCTGCGTGCTTTTTGGTTGGTGAGCCATTATCTCTGTTCCTGAAATGAATTTTAAACAAGTTCACAAAGTTTTCCAGCAACTTGGGAAAACCTGTTGGCATTTTGATGAGATCAGAAAAGGGGGTTAAAGTCCCGCAGCTCCCGCAGGCTGAAGGGGTTCTTTACACCTTATGGGAACGTGCTGGAAGGCTGAACAACAGACTGATAATTCAGCTATTCTTACTTTGCCATGGGGTTGGAAATATGAGGTTTCAGACGAAGGCCGTGAGGCTCCCATGAGTGCTGGTCTGTTCCTGAGGAGGCATAATTGTGCTGGGAAAATTGCACAGAAGTCATATGTGTGATACAGTCCCAACAGTTTATATCCAGATTGGTTTTAATAAGCTGTATTTTTAGAGTTCACACTTGATGGAAACAGGTCTGATCACACGCTGTGATATGCAAACTGCTGTGTTTTTAAGGTGCTGATTTTGTGCTCCTCTAATGAAAAGTGGCAAAATTGGAGGACCTGCTAACAGTAACAAGAGAACGAACAAGATGTGTGAAATAGTGATAAAATTTTAAGACAGAATGAAGAGAATTAATGAGTGCCAAGTTAAAGAACAGAAGCTTTGAAGAGGAGATCATTGGCTCTGGTGACAGGGAAACAATTTGGACCCTGACTTTTGATAATGGTACTGACTTCGATGGACATGGATACAATAAAGACTTGGACTCAGGAAAAAGAGACTTGGAGTGGCCTTAAACACAGGTAACTGGAAACTGACTTGGATGTAGAAAGAAATAACAGGGACTTAACTTGATCTCAGGTTCTGAAAACTCAACTTGTGCTCAAAGAACAAGGACTCACCTGGGCCTTAGACACAGATAATCAGGACTCAACTTGGAATAAGACACAAAATTAGAGGACTTGACTTGGGATCAGACCCAAGTAATCAGGATTTAACTCAGAATCAGACACATATAATTAGGATCTGATTGAAATCAGACACATTTGATCAGGATTTGACTCGGAATTAGGTCTTGACTCAGAATCAGACGCATAAGATCAGGATCTGATTGAAATCAGACACAGTATAATAGGACTTGGTCTTGACTCAGAATCAGACACATATGATCAGTATCTGATTGGAATCAGAGACAGAAAATTAGGACTTGGCTTGGCATCAGGTCTTGACTTGGAGTCAGACAAAGAGAAATAAGACTTGGCTTAGAATCAGGTCTTGACTTTGAATATGACACAGGATAATAAGACTTGGTCTTGACTCAGAATCAGACCCAAATGATCAGGATCTGACTGGAATCAGACACATTATATCAGGTCCTGACTTGATTTGAGACACATTTGATCAGGTTTTGACTTGTATTCCAGAATGACTGGGAATCAGACATGAATGATCAGAATCTCACTCAAAATCAGACCCATATAATCAGCTCCTGACTAAAAGTCAGGTCATTACTTAAAGAAAGATCCAAATAATCAGGATTGGACTCTGAATTAGGTCTTGACTTGGAATCAGACATGGATGATCAGGATCACGCTCAGAATCAACTAAATATTATCAGGTCTTGACTCGGAATCAGGTCATGACTCAGAATCAGACACATGTAATCAGGATCTGATTGAAATCAGAAACGTTTGATTGGGATTTGACTCAGACTCAGGTTTTGACTCAGAATTAGACACATATGATCAGGTCTTGACTTGGAACCAGGCACATATAACAGGTCTTGATTTGAAATGGGGCACATAAAATCATGACTCTCGGATTTAAAAACAAGTATTGTGAACTTTTATTAAGTAATGAGTACTCAACTTTTGCTAAGACTTGGTTGGAGAGTCCTTGACTGGTACTTAGAATTTATAATCTGGACTCAAATTTCGGACTAAAAATTGGGAAATGACTACCTGATTTGGACCCAGATACAAGATGATGATGAACCAACTCTTCTACACAAGAGACAGGGCCTTAAATCACAATTATACTCGGGAAAGGGGGACCAGACAGGAAACAGGGACTTAATCTCTCAGATACAGGTAATGAACGCTAGAGTTGTATCAAGACACATGTTATGGACTCAGAAATAAGTAAGGAAGACTCATCTCTCTGAAATGTGCCAAAGCAAAGAAGTGTACCGTACTCTCACAGTCAGGCTTGGGCACGGTACAGATAGCCAGAGTGACCATGCCGTCAAACTCGGGTGATGCAGACACAGATTCTTCTAAGGTGATTCAGAAATCCTAAATTCATCTGCATTTACCTGAACTCTTGGTCTGGAGCTGTAGGTGTACCGTAATCCTTTTTGGGCCCCTGTTTGCCTTCAGTAATAATAAAGCAACATTTTGTAACAGCTCTGCAAATGTTCTCCTTTACACTCCTTCCTTTCTGCTTTTCTCTGAGCACTTTGTCACTCCTGGGTTTCTTAATCTCGACATTATTTATTCATAAAGGACAAAGCTCCATTGGTTCTTATTGAAGGATGCTGCATTTTAACAACAAACTACTCAGCCACCCTGAGGATCAAACACAAGTCTTCTGCGTAGGCTTAGTGTAACTTTGAAGCATTCAGACACCCGAGCAATTTGTCCTTACTAACTCTGAACGAAGAAACAAGCCAGAACGGTGAAGTCTTACATTAAAGAAGAGGATTCCAGGTCGATGCAGGTCAGAGGAAAAGGTCTACGAGGTGAGCTGACAAGCATATAACTGAGGTGATACCTTATTGGGTCTTCATTTCCTAAGTCCTTTTCATTCAAGATTATTTAAGGATCTAATACTATCTCCACGGTAGATAAAGCAGATTACACACCGTCTCTAAATGGAATTAGGTAATTTGCTTCACTTCGTCTGCTGTGATCTCCACTGCAGCCACTGCCTCTCTTTACTTTAAACTTTGGAAACCTTTAAAAAAATACGCCAAATGAGACACTGCTTCTGCTTTAACTGCATGTCACACTCCCTGCATAACACACCTGCTGTTTGCCTGAGTCTCACTGATCAAATTATGAGGAAAGTCTGGGATTTGCTGTGAAATTCCAGGCTATTTCAGGTCCTCTATTGTTCACACTCCGAGTGACGGTGGATCTCATTGTGGTCCTGAATCTGATTGGATTATGAGCTTAGTCTAGTTTTTCTCTTCTCTCATTGTATTAGTCTGGGAGGAAAGAGCCACAAGGAGTGCAATGATGCAGTAATTCATCCCAGCACGAGTAGATCCATCCAAGTTTTTCCTTTTCTGTTAACCTTACATGAAGTTATTCTATCAGTTTGTGATCTATGCAGCATTGAAGTCCATTATTAAAATCCAAATGCAATCCTTGGATCAGATACAGAGGATGTGATGTGGAATCATATAATGAAATCTTCTCACTCCCTCTGATGTACAGATGCTATCACACCAAGGCATCAGTAATGTGTGGTACACATGTATTACACAGGGGTAGAGTCAGTTGATACGGCCTGATAGCATGTTGGAATTTAAGGATGGAATAATGATGTTGTGAGATTTTTCAATTTTGCGCTTGGTCTATGTTTTTCCTCGCTCTGAGCTTACACTGGAGAATGCACTTTTTGTTAAGTCAGGTCTGACAGCTGTTTTTCACTAATATTTGGGCGCAGAATCCAAAACAGATCTCAAATTTTCTCTATTGCGTCAAGTTTTTGAACTAAATGTTCCCATTTTCTTTTAAAAAAAATGAATAAATACTTAACAGATATGTGCTTGTTTGATAAAAATCTTCAAATACTGACATACAATAAAATATGAAAGAAACAGGCCTGACTGCAATGCTTTTCTAACACTATCTTTAAATCTTTAATGTCCCCTAGAGGCGATTTTATTTGCAACAGGAGTTAAAACATACATTCACACGACTCAAACACAGTGAAAAAGCATTAAAAAAACAAGTATAGCACAGTACCACTAAATAAATAAATACAGAGACAGCGCATATCACTGGTGCATCATTTCCATCTGGCTCACCTACAACCTGTTTAGGATGATTTAATGTATCTGTGTGATTTGGTCTTGTGTATAAAAGACCAACCTTCTCTTAAACAGGTGAAGCTGGAACTCTAAGTGTGACAGGGTTTTCCAGAATGACCCTTGCTGTCTGAGTGGTTTTAGTTTTAAAAACAGAGTCAAGACATGATTTGGAACAAATTAAATTTAAACTTAGGAAAAAAAACAAAAACAAAAAAAAAAACCCCACAGAGATTGGAATAGTTACAAGCTTCGAAAACTGAAAAAACAGTATAAAATGAAATAGAACTTACAAATTTGAAACGGTACCGATGCTCAGTACCTGGCAATTGTTATTGGTACTCAACGGTGCCAATTTTTAGTACTTTTGTGTGTGTTTATGTGGTAACAAATATTACTTGTTCAATCATAAAATCAAAAAAGTTTTTCAGTTTAACATATTTATTCTTCAATATATAACCTTGCAATGTTGCGTTCATGTCCAGCATGGAAAATCACCTACTCTTCCACTCCCTCACAGTTACAAGGATGCATTCAGATACCTAAACATGGTACGGTTTGATTTTGCAGGAATTGACACTCAGTTGGTACCTGGGTAGTTCTTCATTTAATGGAGTGTTTCTGTCCCCAGGGAAGATTTCCAAGAGGAAAAAAAAAACAAATTTTTAAGGGTTTGGTTGAAGAAGTTATGAAAAAATTAACTGTGTTTCAGTGATGATATCTTAATACTTTTTCTGTGTGTTGAAAATTCAAATGTGCAAGATTTTCACAGTTTTGGGCTTGTCACCTGAGTGATAGTGATGAAAAATTTCACTAAGTGCAGAAAATGTTGGTTATGTTCTTGACTGGCTAAGCTAACAAGCTAGCTAGCACACAACGTCCAAAAAATATATGTACATAAAGTGAAATTTTCAACTAATTAGTTAAAAAAAAATCAAATAGTAGCTTGTTTGGTGGGCATCAAAAAATCATGCTTCTGCATCATGTCTTGGATGTCCCTCTGTAGCATCTGATTAGCATGCAACAATGTATTAGTAATTCTAGTAATTCTTTTTAAAACATTATTAGTCTATAAAATGTTGGTGATGACTGAAGTGTAAGGGGCAGCAAAATTCAACTATGAATTAATTGCAAATTAAACAAATATAAACTTTTGAATTTGAAAATGTCTTTTAAAGTTGTAATGACAAAATGTAAAGTGAAGATTTAAATGAATTTAGCTTTTATTGCTTTATTATAGAGGGGATGTTAAAATACCTGGATTGGGGACAAGCCCAAAACAGTGAAATTCCTGCACATTTAAATTTTCAACACATAGAAAAAGTATCAAAATATCATCAAGACGCAGTTACTTTTTTCATTGCTTCTTCAACCTAACAATTACAATTTTACATTTACATTTTTTTCTTGAAAATCTACCTTGGGATGAAAAAACTCTGTTCATTGAAGAATCAGCCACGAATAAAAGAACCTGATACCCATCCCCTGTCTTACTCAGAGAAGTCAAAAGTATTTGCATTCATTACTCAAATAGAAGTATAGACAGTAGGGTTTTAAAAGACTTTTGTAGAGGTTCAACTCTACTTTATTGCTTAAGTAAAAGTGTAAAAGTACTGGTTTCAAAACTACTTAAAGTACAAAAGTAAAAGCTGGTGTTGATCAGTAGGGTCTTACTAGACACAGACTAGATCATTTTAAACTAATCCAGGCTAGCCAAAATGTTTGCTTTATTTAGACACTATCACAACACCTGCAGTATTTCCCCCATGTAAGTAAAATGAATTTTATTTCCCACTTAGAGCCAGACCACAGTATAAGCAACTTAAGGTTACTGTGGATAATTCTCTGAATTATCGTCATGTTTTTCCTTACTTAGTGTGTGCTGTTTCCTGTTTTGTGCCAGCAGAGCGCAGCACTGGGTCTTCTTAATGCCAATAGGGCAGTTTATCTGGTAATTAATGTAGGTTTGTATTTTTTTGTGTGTTCTTTTTTCTTTCTTTCTTTCTTTTTTTTAATTTTGATTACAGGCAGGAATGAAAACAAGCCAAAATGAAACAAGAGTAACAAGGTTGTTTTTAAAATGTAGAGAGTACAAAGTACAGATATTTGTATGAAAAAGTAAAAAATTGAAGTAAAAAGCCAGCTATAAAATAACTGCTTCAGTTAAGTACAGATACACAAAATTTCTACTTAAGTTAAAGTATTTTTACTTTTTTACTTGACTCCTCTGGTCTTACTACAGTGAATCAGTGGAATTTTGCTTATCTGGAACGGTAAGCTGTGGAGAAAAAACTTGAAGTGCTAGAAAAAAACTGACTGCAATTTTGGAATCAGAACACCAATTTTAGTTTTATCAGCATAAAAATCTAACTCAACTGTTTTTTTTTTTTGTTTGTTTCAAATTGTTCCCCAGTGTTATCAGTAATCTGCTGGTTCACACAAGTGTTCATGCCTTTGAGAAGTCTTCTCTAAAAGCCTCTTAAAGGAGCACATAAATATAAATGACTACCAGGAGAGACTGTAAATCTTCTCTCTGCGTTTCACATGTTCTGAATGAATCACAGATGAGGCAGACTATTTGATTTAAAGCTCACAGCCGTGTACAAGAGGTCTTCAAAGTTGCCGTGAGCAGAAAGCAGAAGAGGAACCTGGGTGGCCCTGAGCCTTGGAGGACCCATCTGCCTGGAATTGATGGAAAACCATAAGTGGTTCATCGCCTGAGGACTTAGACATCCGAGAAACCAAATGAAAGAAAATCCAAGGTCTGTTTGAGTTTTTCAAATCCAATATTTGGTTTAAAGACAAGTAGATTTTTGTGACGCTAGTTTGCATTTCACAAGAGCAACAGTCTTTCCTGTGGGCGTAAACGTCAAGCTGAAGACCAAGAAGCGATCCACTTTAAGGGAGCTAATGACTCTGTATTCATGGCACCACCGTCTCTCAAGGTCAACACGGTATTCTATCATCTGAACACAAGGCAGCCTTGCTCAGAAATGAATGGGACTAAATCTATTACATTACTCATAAATGGCAGCGAAAGAGCATGTATGGACGCAGGCATGGATTGTGCTACTTTAGTGAAAGGGGCGATGATGTATGGACAACAGACTCAAGGGTCAGATACAAGTCCATCACCTCCTCTTTGTGTTGAAAAGATTTCTGATAAACTCACGTCTGATTGATGCCTCCCGTGTCGCCCTGTGACACCCTTTACCTGTCCTACAGTCTGAGATTTTACTCTTCAACCCAAACGCCGCAGAGTCCGACACCAGGCTGGGTTGATACTTTATTGAGGGTTTTGCGGCTCTGTTGGGCATCTCTGGGAGCATTTTGACTCATACTGTTTTGACAAAATGGAAAATTAGTATATGTGCATAATTCTTGCTGATTTAAATCAGCCTAACCCTGAGGATACTCTTCATTTAAAGCAGCTTTCAAGCACATCACAGCATGAAATGATGATCTGATTATTTATTATATTAATCAAAAACACGACTATTGACCATGGGTAAATTATGGATCAGAGTCTGTGTGAGAAGTCAAAAGAGGCTCTTAACTTCTATGAACCAAGAGAGGCAATGAGGTCTGCTTAACTCAAAGGTGGGGTTGAATGACAGAATATGACACAACTTCCTGGTTGAATTTCTGCTCTGCAAAACATTTGATATCCTCCTTCATGGTCTTAATCTAAAATCTCAAGACTATTCAACACAGTGTAGTTTCAATTGAGTAAATTAGACCTGGAGTATTCCACCTCTGCCTGTTGACACTGTGGCAATAACATAAGCTACTATTTCCAGTTGGACTCAAGAACATAACAATTATATAAATCGAGCACTTTTCATCTCCAATTTACGAAATCTTTCAACAGGGCACAGAATTAAAGAAAAGGCAGTGGTCAAGAAAAAGCACACAGCACTGTCCTGCAACCCAGGCTTCATGTTTTGATTTGACTCACCCTGTTGGTATTTTAACTCTTCAATACCTAAGCCTCAAAATTGTATTGTTAATTTAATCTACTTATAAAGGGACCATGTACATTATTTAACATGTCTCAATTTGATGCATTGTACCAGAGTTAGCTTACAGCTAATTTTCATCTGAAGTCCCTTGTAAGGTCACAATTAAATCATTTCATTGTTGTCATATTTTAATTTCATTTATGTATTTATTATTTAACCATAAAAGGTCATGAAATATCCTGTGAATAAATGCTTTGACACATTTTATTTCTGTAATACTTGCAGTTTTCAATGTCTGGAGTTATTTCCAATCTAATTTCCAACCATATTGCAATTGTCACCGACACTAAAGTCTTACTTTAATGTTATACTTACAGCAGACTGTCTGCTGGTGTTAGTTGCAGGTTTGTAAAATAATTTGTTACCTGACAGTGTTGAAAATTAGGATGACCCACTTCATATTTCATATTCTGGATCTTAGTATCCAGAATATTACCAGGATCTGGATCGTACTTTTACATTTGTCAGAAATTATGGTGACCTTGTCTTGTATTGTTTTGCAAAGCAATCCGACCATTTATGGTGGAGTTATATACACATATGGTGAAAACGGCCCTATCTCACAATGATAATGAATCCTTTAAAAAAAAAGTCCTAGATCCAGATGGTGATCCGGATCAACTCCAAAATTGAATCACTTCTTCCTTATTCCATTTTGAACATTTCCTGAAAATTTCATCAAGATCTGTTTGTTAGTTTTTGAGTTGTGTTGTTCACTGACAAACTCTCCCACAAACACAACCTCCTTGGAAGATGTTATAAAGAAAAATAAAAAAATGGAAATTGATTCCAGAAGTTTAGTGAAAATAAATAAATAAATAAATAAACAAAAAACACTGTAATCAAACATATCCAGAAAAAAAAATCTTATAGGATGGACTTTAAATTCAGACAATAAAAAATATGTACAAAAAAACCTATGAGTCTTTGTTTCTTATTTTGTAACAGTCATCCTCAGGCCACTTGAGGATGACTGCTCTTCATCACAAGACAAACTGAATTCAGAAAGAGCTTCTTCAGATATCAATCCTGCCATAAAAACATCCTGACATATTTCCGCTGTATCGCCCCCTAATGGAGAACATTTTCCGTGGTCAGAAGCAGAGTTTGCCGATGTTTACAGAGCAAGTACCGCTGAAGAAAACTGACCACTGATCATCTGATGGAAAGATTGTTTGACCACAGCATTCATGTGTTACCGTTACTGCTAACAATTATGTCCTTGATCATTTTCACAAAATTAAAACCTGTCTCCTTTAAAAAAAAAAATGTAAAAAAACTGAGCCTGAGTGATAAGGTATGATCCCAGGTAGGTGGTATTAAAACTGGACCAGTAAGCTTCAGGGCTAAAGCAGAGAATAAGCTCCTTGCTGCTGCCTTTACACAGTCCCATGGCTAACAACTCCCACTTTGTCTCTCTGCAGGCGCCTGGCCCCGGGCTACTGGCTATCTGCAAAAGGTCAGCAGCAACCCTTTGGGCTCATAAAGACAGGCCAATTAACACACCCGCACTTGGAAACCTGCATTATTTATTCAGGAACCCTCCTTAGGATGAGAATAGGAATGAGGGAAGCAGAGGGGGGAGGGAGGGGAAGAGATGAAGTAGATCAATGGAAACGCGGAGTTTAATTACCGTCAGCTTGGCAGGCCATCTTCACAGGACTAAATCCTTGGCAGGGGGGCTGGTGGCTGCACCCGGAGCTGGTATCTGTGTTTCTGACACATTTCACCATTCACCATGGTGTTGTGTTTAACAGCACTTAGATCAGGGTGAGAGCAGCACTACTTGACAAGGCCGACACGCTTTATGATGAATAATGAAAGAAGTGTTTTCGTCAAAAGCCCTTAATTGGCTTACAGCAGAAAAACGTTTTTCGTAAAACCACCCTTCTTGTCAGGATGTAATTGAACGTCCTGTGTAGATAAGTTTCCAGTCGTGCTGCTCTTACAACGACGGCGGACACAAATGTGTTAGCCCGGCTCAAGGATAAACACTTAGTTTCACACCAATTAGGGAAAATGTGATTAAGCCCCTACATCTACACATCAAGTGATAAATATCATTAGATGGAAGCCGCCCTGTCTAATTTGCTGTGATGTGCCTGTGATGTCATGATTGGATGTGCTCTTCTAAGTGAGACAGAGGCAATTCCAGCTGCTTTTAGAAGAAAAAAAAAAAACACTTTGATTAATCTTGCAATGTTGTCGACTGCAATTACACTGCGATAATGAAACAGGTTATTTCTGGCCTGATTCTCAGCAGCTGAACAAAGAGCCGTACAGTAGACAGTGAGTCTGTTTACGACACAACGCTGCTGCTTTCGTTGCACTTTTATGTGCAAAACACACACAAACAGTCACACGCTGGCTGCTCACAGCATGTCACAGTGTCTTTTTCTAATCCAAGACCTGTTTTGGTTTGCTTTAGTTGACATGCAGCAGCGCCCTTAATTGCATACATCCTTTTATGTACAATAATGTAGACGCTCTTTTTCATGGTGTTTGATACTATGCAAAAAGGCTGCTTTGAACACAAGGAGGAGAAAATTTGTTAGTTGATAAGGCCGGTAAACAACATTTCCATGACATCAAAGAGAAAGGCGTGTTAACAAACGGAGATTCTTCTCAGGTGAGTCCACATCGCTTTGAATTTCTGTACACAGGTGTCACTCACCGGCCAGTTTATTAGGCACACCTGTCCAACTGCTCGTTAACGCAAATTTCTGATCAATGGGGAAGAAAGGTGATGTAAGGGACTTTGAACGTGGCATGGTTGTTGGTGCCAGACGGGCTGAGTATTTTAGAAACTGCTGATCTACTGGGATTTTAACCCACAACCATCTCTAGGGTTTACAGAGAATGGTCCCAAAAAGAGAAAATATCCAGTGAGCAGCAGTTCTGTGGGACAAAATGCCTTGTTGATGCCAGAGGTCAGAGGAGAATGGACAGACTGGTTGGAGCTGATAGAAAGGCAACAGTAACTCAAATAACCTCTGGTTACAACCGAGGTCTGCAGAAGAACATCTCTGAACGCACAACACGTCCAACCTTGAGGCAGATGGGCTACAGCAGCAGAAGACCACACCGGGTGACCCTCCTGTCAGCTAAGAACAGGAAACTGAGGCTACAGTTCCCACAGCAACACCAAAACTGGACAATAGAAGATTGGAAAAACGTTGCCTGGTCTGATGAGTCTGGATTTCTGCTCCACATTCGGATGGTAGGGTCAGAATTTGGCGTCAACAACATGAAAGCATGGATCCATCCTGCCTTGTATCAACGGTTCAGGCTGCTGCTGCTGGTGTAATGGTGTGGGGGATATTTTCTTGTCTCACTTTGGGCCCCTTAGTACCAACTGAGCATGGTTTAAAGTCCACAGCCTACCTGAGTATTGTTGCTGACCATGTCCATCCCTTTATGAGCACAGTGTACCCATCTTCTGATGGCTACTTCCAGCAGGATAACGCTCCATGTCATAAAGCTGGAATCATCTCAGACTGCTTTCTTCAACATGACAATGAGTTCCCTGTACTCAAATGTCCTCCACAGTCCCCAGATCTCAATCCAATAGAGCACCTTTGGGATGTGGTGGAACGGGAGATTCTCATCATGGATGTTCAGACGACAAATCTGCAGCAACTGTGTGATGCTATCATGTCAATATGGACCAAACTCTCTGAGGAATGTTTCCAGTACCTTGTTGAGTCTATGCCACGAAGGATTAAGGCAGCTCTGAAGGCAAAAGGGGGTCCAACCCGGTACTAGCAAGGTGTAATAAAGTGGCCAGTGAGTGTTGGTTGTCATCTGCATGATTCATACAGAAAACATTTTTGCTTTTTTACTTGAAAGAAAGTTTCTGAATGAGAGCATTTACCCAGATCGAAGACTTAATGGGATGTCTAAGGTAAATTGTGAGCAGTTGCCAAGTTATTATACAGGTTGTATTTCTGTGAATGTTTAAAAACTGTGTTAATAGTCAGTGAGTTTTCCTCTGTGAAAGAAAATGCAGAAATTGCAGAAATGATTGTGCCAAATTATTTTGCAATTTGGTGATAAGAGCATATTGCTTGTTAGGAAAATAAAAATGAGGCATCCTTTTAAACATTTTGTTAAATGAAAAAAATGTTTTATACAAATGCTTCAAATTTAAAGTGTTCCTTTAATGTCAGGTATTACCTGGTTTCCTTTCAGTGAGGCTCAGATGTTGCTGGTCAGCTCATTTAGTTCAGCCTCTGATAAACTCTGCTGTCACTGAGTGCTGCACTTTGTGTGGCTCTTTTGAACCTACTTTTTCAGCTGTACTTCTTCCTATAACTGTGAACCATCCAGTGGCAGTTGTTCACAGGCAAGAGAAGCCTGGCTCCCCAAAAAAAATATTGCCGATGGAATAAGGAAATTTGCGAGAAAATTTACAAAAATAATGTTTAAGTACATGTAATTTCCCTCTTGTTCCATTGGCAGATTTTTTTTCTCATTTTTGTCTTTGAATAACTAGAAATAAGACACTTTACTGGACTGGTCTAAAAAGACACTTTCTTCTAAAAAAAGACAAAAACGCTTGATAATTGAAGTACCAGCACTTCCATTTTACAGGTGCTCTTCAAATTACCGTAACTACACAACCACTTGGGCAAACGAGAAAAGTCAAACGGTGTCTTAAAGAAGAGAAGACAAGCTTTTGCTGATATTCGGGGTATTACGGTGCTGCACAGGAATCCAAGTGCAATGGCGCTTTAATCACAGGTGATGCAAGCTGTTTCCGTTACTGTAACTCTTCTGCTATTTGGGCAAGAGAAAAATTCAAATGGTCCCTGAAACTTAGAAAGATTACATGTGGTGTACCACAAGGATCAGTGATTGGTCCAATATTGTTTATTCTTTACATCTATGACATCTGCAATGTAACAGATTTTTTAGATATGTAATATTTGCAGATGATACCAATTTGTTTTGCTCTGGTAAGAATTTAAAGCAGCTTTTGTCTTGTGCAGAAATGGAGCTGGGAGTCTAAATGACAGTGATTGTAATGCTAAATTAAAAATCTGCAATGTTGACATTTAAAGAGTTTCTGAGACTTAATTCCTTGGGGTTGTCATTGACCAAAAGCTAACATGGAAACAACTATTTGAGTACATTTAAGAGAAAATCTCAAAATCACTTGCAATCATGTATAAATTGAGAAATGTATTGAATTCCAAGGCTTTGCATTAGATTTACCACTCACTGATTGTTCCCTATATCTCTTACTGTGCTGAATTGTGGGGATCCACCTTCAAAACCACCATAAATTCAATAATCAGTTCCGTCCAAAGCAAAATTGAAAATGCTCACTGACTCAATACAAAGGTTCTTTTCAATTCAAGACAGTCCATATAATTTCAGAGGTGTTTGTAAATTTACTGTACAAAAAGCTAAAAAGGTATGAAAAGGAGACGTATCTCCATTATTAGAGTTAAACTCTGGAATGATGCTTTTGATAAATGCACCCTGCAATGATAAATATTAAAATGTGTCATCGTTTAATTGTTGTTAAGAAAACAGTTTGTAAAGCAATTTTTGAAGCATATAAGTGTGATTAATTATCTGTGTTGTTGTTTCTTTGCTCTTCTGGAGATTGGTACCCTAAAAAAGATCACAACCAAATGGCCACATGGCCTGTAAAAGACTTGAGTGATAAAGGGTTAAATGCAAGCTGTTAGCACATGCATCCCTACCCATTTTGAGTGATGCACGCCACATGAGTCTGAATCTAAATCCTGACACAAAAATCTTCTTTGCATGCAGACAGTGTTGTATAACCAATAAGTCTTCTGTCAGTGTACAACTTTCCACTTCTTTCCTCCAAGACATGAAATCACAGAACTTGAGAAAGCTCATCAGACAAAGAACAAGCTGCACAAAGCACCTTATTCAAGGATACATTAGTGAGTTTGCATGGAGTGAAAACAAACCAGCCTCCAGCCAACCTGCAGTCCTGCATTAATTATAACTGTGAGGATGTGAGGATCAGCGCAGTAATCTCATAATATACATCCCCTTCCCACACAGAGGCAAAATCAACAGCAAACCCAGCAGTGACTAATGACTAACACCCACTTGCTTGGGCTAAATTACACAGTAGCCACTTCAGTTCAGTGGATATGGTGCACTAATGCACACTGCTGTGCTGTGTACTGAAAATATATGACATTGGAAAATATCTGTGAGGGCACTTAGGCCGGAGAGTCTAAGGTTATATAATCAAGAAATCAATTTAAAACAAAAAAAACATAACCGTGCAATAACCAGAGTGCTGGATTATACTGTTGGTCAAAAGAGTAGCATCACTAGCAGTTACCTCATAATGTTTTTATCATTACATTGATTTGGTCTGACAGTTTATTTTTTTGTTTTTGTTCACAGCCATGTGCATGTTTTCCCCAAAACAAGTGCTGGGAGCAGTTCACGGTTCAGTGTCCAGTTCAAGGACGCAGAGGGGTGCAGCCAAGTAGCAACCCTCTAAAAAAAATATGCATTCTTCATCTGACAATGTCGTATTTCATCCTCCGTATGGGCTACAGCTCTCCCACATTTGCACATTTGTGGCTAATGAGCGACAGAATAGTTCAGGACAGTGATGAGAAGGTATTACGCAGTGTGTGCTTGAAATAGATGGTCGTCAGTTTCTTTCACCTGTAGGCTACATCTGGGTGGTGACAGTGAAAGCAATTTGTGCTGCTTGCTATTAAATATTTGAGAGCCTGTAATCTACAAGTAACACTTGTTTCTGTAATTTAGTCATCATCATCATCATTGTTGTGCACTTGAGTAAGACCCCTGACTGCTATAGTGGAGCTACACAGTGGCCTGCAGATTAAACAGTGTTTACCGTGGGCTGTTCTCAGGTGTAAATGTGTGTGTGTAATTGAGCAGGACAAAGATGTCAGTGTAAAAGATTGTCTGTTTCCCAGCGTGGATGTTCTCATTGGATGAAGGGCTTAAAAAGAAATCTCAGCAAAATGTAAAGATTTTCTCACCAGGTCACAACTCAGAGTTATTAAACAAGCTTTTCAAAATGAAAATGAAAAAGACAGCAGAAGACAACCTGCCTAGATGTGCAGAAGAGAATAGCTAAAGACTATAAGACAGTATGTCTGCTAAAAACAATTTCTGTGATTAATTTTGTAGTGATGGTGGACACTGGAGCCTAACTGTCAGACAGAACAAGGACAGAAGATCAGAAGAAAGATAAAAAGGAGAGTGATAGAGCACGAGCTAAAGGTTAAAAGTGCTAAACTGTTTGTCCTAATGTCCATCCCAACCCATAGTCAGCAGTTATTCTGCTGCGGTTACATTGGTTCTGATTGGATTCACTAACGTTACACATTACAGACATGTCTTAGAGCACCAGGCTGCCAATAAAACTATATAAAGTTGGCTACTACAATGTTTGCTTGATGTCACATTTCAAACCATAGCACTACGTAACTGTACTGATAAATACCTTACCTCGGCACGTTGTATCCAGTTAAAAGTTGTCTTGAACAAAGAAAAATAGTTTTAACTGATCTCCATTTAATTTCAAACACACACCTCACTAAAAGTCACATCTTTACGATGGTGTAAGTGAGACTCCAGGCCAGAAGGTGGCGAGGGAGTCCAGTTAAAACAGATCTTCCTCATAGCATCTTTAATACGCAGAGAAAAGGCACTTTGATAAACATTTCTGTAATCACGGTGGCTGGGGTGATCTGTCAATCACAGGAGCTATGGACAGGAGATGAGAAATGGAGAGGCACCGCGATTGTCAAAAGAAAAGTGGACCAGAAGTTAAGATTACACAAAACACATACTTTATTAGTCTCCTCGAGGGAAATTAAGCTTTTTACACACAGAACCATGATACTCACACACACATGCACAAACAGCACTTTGCACAGAAACATACACTGATTAAAGAGGACAGAGGGATGATGCTGCAATCTCAGGGGCTGTTTACACAACAACAGTTTTGGGTGAAACGCAAAAGTTTTGTTGCGTTGTAGAAATGGCGTTTCAGCAGGCCTAAAACGCAAACTTTTGAAAATGGCCTCTAGAGTGGGATTTTTCTGAAATGCTGCTGACACTGTTGCCGTGTAAACAGTAAGCCGGCGTTTTCAGTGGAAACGCTAATGTCACACAGTCCAACAGTTCCATTGTTATGATCGTCACAGACTACCATGTTGTGTTTGTGCTGCTGAATCTGCGGAATCTGCTGACTGTCTTTAACAAAATGTGCATCTGTTGCTCCACTTTTGCTCTTAGTATTCCCCAATACTCCAGATGATCGGCTCAACTCTACTCGGGTGGAGAACTCCTAAAAGCGGCCTCTGGACAAGACAGTTATAGCACCATCTGCAGGCCTGGCATACTTACTACAACATTTTCAGTCCTTCGGCGTTACCGTGCCTCAGACAGTGCTTGGGAATATACGCCAACACCTCCCCAGCTATCAGCCCAATTCCCAATCTTGGTCCATACCCTTTGATGGCTAAAGACCCTATGGGCTGGGCCACTGCTGCCCCCAAAACAAGGGTCAGTTAACAGACAGCTGTGGCAGAGTTATGATGCTAATTTAAGGATAATGATGATCAGAGCAGCAGAGACGTTTAACAACTGTCAGACAACCAAAAATATGGATTTACAGAGTGAAATAACCAAAGTTTGTGCATCCAAAAACTTTATTGCGGTCCTCAAAGTGGCTATTTCCTCGAGATTGACCGGAAGGTGTGTAAGTTTGTTAATTCGATTTACAAGTGTGATTTTGGTTATCAGATTCTTTTTCTGAATCTGATGAGTAAGAACTTGGAAAAAACTTTTTTTGTTTTTGTTTTGTTTTTTCATGAAGGGATAGCTTGACGAAAATGTGTAGCCTCATAATTTTCCCTACTGTATGTCCGATCTGTCAAAATACAATCAATGCCTCTGTCTGTCTAATGTGCCCCTGTCACTGCAGGTGTATGTAAAAGTGCAGCACAGTCTTCCCACTGAGTGTCAATAGCACTTTTGTTTGAAGCCAGAGCTTAAAAATAGAGCCAAAGTATCCAAAAAATGAAAAAAAATATATATATATTTTTGTGCATGACTTGAAGTAAGGATCATTGGTCTATAACAACCCTTTTACTAGTGTTTGATAACCTTTCCTACTCTATAGATCAGCAGGGACAGTCCAGGCCAGTTTAATACACTCAGATATTACAAAAGAAAGAGTGTTACATGGTGAAATATTGCAAATTCAAACACTTGGTACAACCTTGATCCTGATCTCTGAACTGCTGTATGAATGCATTTAAAGAGAAAACTTTTAGAACTAAAAGTTAAAATGTATTTTGGACTAAAAATGGAAGAAAACCTAAATCTCCCCTCTCTGTGACTGCAGTGATGCACCAGGAGAGTACATTTGTTCTTTCTGAGTTCTCGGATTCCCAGCGTGGTTTAACCATACGAACAAACGCCTTCACATGGGTGCGTTTACATGAAACATCTATGGAAGTTGTATGAACTTCTTCCAAGAAGTAAATGAAAGGAAGAAGCCTTAAATTGGGTCTGAATGTATCGACCACACACAGTGTTGAGGGCGTTGATGCAGAGGAGAAGGAGTCAAAGGTGAGAGCCAACTTTCGTGCCAACATCCTCTGCTTCATGTTTCTACCCTGAGGTGTGTCTGTGTATCATCAGCAAAGAGGAGTTCACTCGGTTTGCTTCTTCTCCAGGAATCCCACATTTGGATACCAGTAGGCTGGAGATCTTACTACCACCAGGGGAACATGACGTAAGGGTAGAAAACATCAAGACTTACTCATCTTACTTGGATGAGTCATAATTGATTCATTCCATATATGAGCAATGGGAAATGGGTGGTACTTATATGGCACTTTCTTTGGTCCACTGTCACTCAAATAGCTTTTTCTATACATCACATTCACACATTGATGACAGTTGATGCTGTGTAAAGTGGCCATCAGTATCAATTTATCACACTCATACGCACACGATGGAAGAGGAATATCAGTGAGCGACAAAGCAGAATGAAATTAATATCGATGCCTCTTTACAAGCTACAGAATCAAACAAGACCATTCAGAAAGTATTGAATATTTCTGTTGTTGATTTTTTAAGTGGTCTGAAATACCGGGGATGGGGTAGGTGACACACAATGATGGATGACAGTCAACCACAAGTGGCAACCAGGGCTCTTAAAAATACACTGCCTGGGCAACAAAAAAGTTGCCACCAAAAAAAAAAAAGGTCACACTCCAATATTTCATTTGACCATCTTTACCTTTGGTTATGGCATGCATTCACTGTGGCACTGTTCCGATAAGCTTCTGCAATGTCACAAGTTTTATTTTCAACCAAAAATATCCAAATATTTCTATGCTTTTTTTGTTTCATATTCTCTTTGATTGCAAATGATACACCTGGAGTGTCCTCAATTCTTTAGCTAGCAAGCATAAGCGCTAATGAATTTTTAAATATTTATGAACCAAAACATTTTTGGAGCATAATTTTGTCAGCCATGAAATGGACCAAAGTTGTGACTATTTTTTTCAACATCAATCCATATTATACTTAATTTAGAGTTATTCAACATTTCTATGTCAGACTGCGCTCCCTAGAAATGTCCCTCATTATTTTTTTTACAGTTTAGACAAAATTTAAAAGAACTATAGCACAAAAATCACATGTAACCACTTGACCTCCATCAGCTCATATCTCTGCTCATTTCCTTCACAGTTTGGTCTTTATAACATCTATAGTAAGAACAGCAGAAAATACTGGCTACACAGTTGATGAACAGTTAATGCGCCCCATGTACAGACAATCATTCTGATGCAATATTGAAGAGGAAGAGCTGAAACATGACACACTTTCTTCAAGTTTCCCACCAAAAAGGATGGGACCTCAGCTGATTTAAGTCATGTGACTTTGGAGCAAACCATTGCTGATGTATAGTTTTTTTTTTCAATGAATAACACCATTGATGCTGATTTCTCAGACTCACAAAATGAATAATTTTATCCATATAAATTATTAAAATGGTTTTTAAAACAGCTTTGTCATGTTTAAATGGTTATTTTGAAGAAATCCTGAAAATTATATTCACAAACATGTATTATAGTGTTAGAAATCAGACAGCACAAAAACTTCAAATTCCAAAACATGATTTGCATTTTTAGCTAAATAAATGATGTAACCTATTAACTTTCTGTATTAAATGAAAGTGAAATATCACCTAAGTGACCTGCCTAAAAATTGGCTATAGCTTGAAATTAATATTTAGTAAAATTGATAAGTATATCCCATGGGCATGAAATGTACCCTGTTGTATATTCTTTGTAATAATTGACATAATTTAGCATTTTAATCTAGTCACATGCTATGTTCAGGGTTGATGTATGTTTATCTGGCAGATAGAAGTACACTTTGATAGCACATCCCTCTGAAAACTGACACCAACAGTGGGTTGAGACAGCTGTGTCAGTCATGTTTTTTGGCCAATTACTCTCTAATGTTTAGTTTAACTCAACTTCTTGGTAGGCGTACCAATGATTGTTCTAAAACTGTATTGCTCCCAGATTTTGAGGCTCATTCCTTTGAGACCAGCACTGTAAACTTTACTTGTGATCAGAATAAATGCTGAACTGAGAAATAGCCCCTCTTCAGGTGATTCTTGAGAAGAGTATGACCAAAGAAGTGGGAGAATCTTCAAGCCCTAATTATATAATCACTTGTCTGTATTATTGATATAGATGATAAATCAAAGGGACCTAGGACCGAACCTTGAGGCACACCTATGAACAGTTAAGTCTACCTGACATAGTTCCACCAACCTGCACACACTGAGTTCTAATTTTAGGGTCGTTCTCAAACTATCTGACTGAATGATAAAATCAGAACCCATGTTTTAGCTCATGCTCTATCACTCTCCTGTTTAGTGTCAGTGTCCACCATTATTAGAAAATAATCCAAGAAATCCTTTCCTTAAAGGACTAAGATGGATCTTGCTTCTCACTTTCTGCCTATGTGCCGTAAATGGATTCCCGTTCTCTCAGAAAATCTAACACAGCCACAGATTCTAAGAAATACTCAGTGTTGGCACTGATAATCTCATTTTGAATCATGGATTATGAACAGGCAAATTATATAACAGTGAGATTATTTCAAGATCAAGTCCTCTCAGGGCCTAGAAGTATAAGATACGATAAGATCGTCCCATTGGAGTCAGGTTTCCGTCAAAGACACAATAACGTCCAAGAATCTCAGGATGTAAGACATAAACACAAGAAAACAATGGTAAAAAATGAAAAATAAGAATGAAATTTCCGTCCCCTGTCCAAGCGTAGAAGCCTGTGTCTGAATGTCTGAGTGAAATGTGCTTTTCCAGCTCTGCTTTAGAGGCTCTGAGACCGGCTCCAGAGCCAGCACACTCACAGGTCAGTTATAACTTTCACAATGCCTCCATGACTCTTACTTTTATTACTTTCCTCGGCTTCAGCCCTGCCAGGTAAGTACAGTCTCAAAGCAAACAATACACATAAATTTCACCAGAGAGCTTCATCTGAGCAAACGGAAAGACTTGGAACAGACCTGTAGCCTGCTGCTGTGATCATGTCCGTTTAAACAGCACAAAGTAATGAATCTAAGTCCAGGGTTGGGTTTTAGATACAAGACTTTGAATACTTTTGCAATCAGATGGAGCCATATCTTTATTTATCACCATGCTCTTCTTTTTGCTGCGTCTTTGTTTATTCTGAGGTGAGAAGTTTTCAAACCCCCTTTGGGTTCTGTTTTATCTCTTCTGTACTTTCCTTCTGTTTTATCTTAATCCACTCGTGCATTTTTAAAAAGCTCATCCCTTCACAGACTGTGAGGGGAAGGTAAGGAGCAAGAGTTTAAACTAAAGTTGATGAGGACTGTGACAAAACTATCGTGATATCCCAAAGAGCAGGAGACAGTCGCCTTAAGAAATGAACAGAAACCTGTTCCCTCCGCTCAGGGAAGTTGAATTCCAGTATCTGCAAAGACTGTATCTGAAATTACAGCGCCATCAGAGCTGATAAGTTCAGCTTAGGCTGACAACTTGAACCCCCCCGCTACATCTCCATTATGCTGAGTGACAAGCCGTCAGCATCGCTGGGTTGAATGTTAAGTGAGTTCTCACAAACTCTTGTTCTCAGCACCAGAAAAATACTGCATGAACAAAAAAAGAAAAATGCAAGCATTTGCTCAATCTATTTTAAACTGTACTTCTCAAAGCTGGAAACGTGTCTGAGCGCGCTCAGTGGCTCTGTGATTGACATCAACACTCCAAACAATAAAAATCTACTTTGAATTGTTCTTTGATTTAAGTAAAAGATACTTTACGGAGACGTCAATGTTCTCAATCAGGTGTGTTTTGAGTGACAGAGGAGCTCTAAAAGCAGTTTGTCGGAGAGCTGATGTTTATTCAGAGGTTCATCTTTCTACATGAAGCAAAACAGCACAGGTACGTCTAACGCAATCACAAATCAACATATCATAAATAAGAAATGACACTTGATGGAATTAAAAATCCCCGAAGAAACTATTCAACATATTTTAATTCCTTCCTTCCTTCCTTCCTGCAGTGGTTATACATCCACAGCGAGCTGTCTGAATGCCCCTCCAGCCTCTCCGCCTGCTGTATTCTAATATCTCATTTGTCCACTGTGCCTGTCTCTCCCCCTCCAGTCTTGTCAGCAAAAGGTCACTCCGGCCCTCCGAGCAGAGTGCACGCTTTCTCCAGGGAAATTAATGGTTTGAGCCTTCAATTGCTGCCTCTCTCTTTCCTCGTAATTTGCCGGCATTGACTCGAATGCCTTCAAAAAAAGGTAAATGTACAGTCGGACACAAATGGAGGAAAAGATTGAGAAATCAGAGGGCAGTTCTAGATATCTGTCCAATGTGAATTGTGTTGACGGAAATTATGATGATATTTGTCTAGCACATATTTTTCCATGATGAAGACGGGGCGAGGAGGAGCTTGACTAAAGTATCAATACACCTGCACATGACGTTCAGCTCTTAATCCATAGGGTTAAAGACGGCCCACCCTTTGCAGCTATGCTAGTTTCAAGTCTTCTGGGAAGTATGTTAGGAGTATGTTCATGGGAATTTCTGACTAGTCTTCCAGAAATGCACTTGTGAGGTCAGGCACTGATATAGGATGATAATACTCTGTTCTATTTGTACTTGGAACTGGGAAGTTGGAGTGGGAATAATGTCATCTCCGACTTAAAGCCATTCTATTTGCCAAGTCTAGTATCTATAATGCCATGTATACGGCTGATTTATTGCAAGAAACAGTTGTCAGAAATTCTACAATTAACAGAATACAACAGGAGCTTGTAAACTCGGGGGTGGTGTGGATGCTCGGACTCCCAAGGAATTCCGACCTCAGGGGGTGTTCCAGTTGGGCATTCCCTTTTGGAACTTGGAACTTCTGAGTACGAATGAAAGGCACCACAAGGCCTGGCTTGCAGTCTTTGCTCTAATTCATCCCGGAGGTGTTCTATCGGGTTAAGGTCAGGAAGCTCAGGACAGACCAGTCAAGTTCCTCTTCCATGTCTTTATGGACCTTGCTTTGTGCAATGGTTTGCAGTCACCTTGGAAAAGAAAGGGGCTATGCTAAACTGTTCCCACAAAGTTGGGAGAATGAAATTGTCCAAAATGTCCTCAGTGCAGAGGCATTAAGAGTTTCTTTCACTGGAACTAAGGGGGCCAAGCCCATACACTGAAAAACAACTCCAAAACATAACCCCTCCAACAAACTTTACACTGCGCAATGAATTCAGGTGAGTACAGGTCAGACTCCAGACCCATTTGTCAGACTGTCTTTGAAATTTTGGGGAATTGTTTAAAAACAGCAGATGAAGAGGGTTTTTTTTGTTTTTGTTTTTTAAATTTATTTATTTTTTAATTATCTTAAGGTAATGAGCTGAAAATGTTGGCGGGGGATTATCAGACATAGAACATCTATAATATATATTTTTTTCCAGCTGTGCATTTATTCCAGCAGTTCTGTGTGTCTGGATTGATTTATTCTTGTATGGCTAACTTTGAAGGGTTGTTTAAAATAAAAAAACCTTCATGAACTGATGTTTTGTTTACAAAGACAATGTTTGTGGCAAGCTTTAAACAGTTGACAACAAATGATTTTGTGTCTAATCTGGCAGTTTAGAGTCAACAGGGTTTTAGAATCATTTTAATTTGTTTTCGTTGAGGTGGCAAACCTTTGCAGTGGATCATCAGCCCATTCATCCATTCAACACCAAGGATACAGTATTTTCCCAACTATGCATTTAATTTTTTGGGCGGTTTATTTTTTGGTGCTTTTTCTGCCTTTTATCAGATTAGATAAGATAGTGGATAGAAAAGGAAACAGGGCGAGAGTGGGGAATGATATGTAGGAAACAGACCACAGGTTGGACTTGAACCCAGGCCATCCACTCAAGGATGAAACTCATGAGGTGCAACCAAGACCACAAGGCTAGCTGTGCCACTGTGTGTCTAGTCTTGCTCTGAGATCACAAGATCACAGGAGAACCACATGTCCCTGCAGGAATTCCACCTATGACAACGTACTTGAATGGTAATTAACTTGCATGTCAAGATCACCTGGTCCTCCCAAATCCTCAGCTCCTTCAGTCCATGCCTTCTCCTTTCTGTTGGTGTCCTTATAAAAAGAATGTGTCGTATCGTATGAAATTATGAAGTTTTTCACCTCCAAGATGAACTTCCCTGTCCAAAACGTTGGAATTCAACTGGATCTGACCTGCTGTTGCCTTCTGGCCATGTGCCATTGACGTAGTTCTGATAAACAAGGAAGAGATTTAAGATCCGGATGCACGATTGACTAGAGTGGTTTTTAAGGGCGCAACACTTACACTTAATGTGTGAATAAGGGGTTGACCTAGATCAGCAATCTTATAATTAGTGAACTGTAAAGTGTCCTTTAGTGCTTAGAAAAGCGCTTTTTATTATTTATTTATTATCTAAGACTTTTAGAAGTTTTAATCAACTCTTTGAGGAAACTGTCCAGTGTCCACTGTTAAGAGTGAAATGAAGACTTAAACACTTAGGAAAACCTTAATACCAGGTTTTGAATTGCAACATGAATTCAATTAAATAGGGAAAAATGGAACAAAATGTAAATAGATAATGTACAGTAGCATAAAATAGTTTTGAAAGGTTCCAGTTTTCATGGATCAAAACCATAAAGATTAAAAAAGACTAAAATTAACTGTTTGTATACTTCAGAGGAAGGAGCTTTCTTCTGTTTTCTTGCCAAGTGTGAATATTCTAATCCAACATTTATACGTGTGTGTGGGTGAGAGTGTGTGTGTGTTCACCAACATCAGGGCTAAAGTGATTCCTTTTGATTCGATTTAATTTCCCCGCGTCCCGTGGAGGTGTCAGCAGGAGGTTTGTGTAGCCTCTGCGACAGCCACCGGCTTTCTAACGTTGCGTTATTGATGATGTTCTCATCCCCCCAGACAATCACTGGGGATACACGGAGAGACGAGGGAAATATGTCTTCATTCTCCTGTCAGGAAGGTTTACGGGCAGTTGATGTTCAAACGCCCAGAACTGCCTGCAGAATGGATGAAGAGAAGAGTGGCGCAGAGTTGTGGGAGTTTGTGATGAGGACGGGCCAACCTTCACAGAGGCATAAATTTGGTTCGTCGCGTTAATTAGGAAGTGATAGATTGGGGTGTGAAATGTCAAGGTGACACTCTCACACCTATAAATATCATCGGAACAGCAATTACACTTTCATCTAAAATATCAGTTATTGGCTTGCTTTGTAAAAATGAGCATCTTGGATTTTGGAGTTCACAATAGGCTCCTCTCACCTCCAGAACGTTGTCTTCTTTTGCATTTTAATCCCCAGCTTTCAGCGCTTTCCTGTCTGTTGCTCTGCATAGTTTTCCATTATCTCAGAGCTAAATAAAGCCTTCACTGTCCGGTTGTTACATTACACCTCAGCTGAAGTCTCCTCGGGCTCAATAAATCACACATGCAGATACTAATTTATGAGACGTCTTCTTGGAAAAAGGGAAGGATGGAGTGTGTTTAGGGGAGACTTGTATTCAGGCGGTGAAAGAGGAGATTTTTATACAGTCCAAAGTGAAATGGTCGAACGTGGCATCCCTCAGAGGAGTTGGGTTTACGCCAACGGCAAAGTTTATAAAAAGGGAGTGATTCAATCCCCTGAAGGCTTTTCTTTCACACATTTATACTTGATTTTTAACATTTAGGAGCATCGTGCTTATCTAAAACAACATCAGCCCCTTTTAAAATCGTGTCTGTTATTTCCTAAGCAAGGCTGTGTGCAGGCTGTAAGCACCAAACTCACAAAAACTCCCAGGAGATCTTGACGTGGGCTACATTTTGTCAACACAAACAGTCCACCCTGACTTTAGCTCGGATTTTATTCCAGCCAGCCTCCTAATAACACTTCCACAATATGTCAGGGTGAGCTAGAACTTCATACAAGGGCCATCAGAGACAAAACTGAGCCAGGATTGAAAAGTAATATTCGCATTAAGTCCCAATTTGTGGAAATAAACCAGAAAATTTGTGAGGAGTAAAAAAGGCTTACTGGTAAAGACCTGATCAAAATCTTAAGACCAGTTGAAAAATTGCTAGAATATGCATTTTGCACATTTGGACTTTAATGAGGTTTTAGGTAGAGCTACAGCGTGCAAAAGCAAGAAAGGGGAGTGTGACCAAAAACATTTGGAACTTGTAATTAAAAGAAAAAACTGAAATAGGTTGTTTGTCAGGCATTCACACAGTCATGCCCTCCTGATGGCTAAAGCCAAGAAGCTGTCCCTTCTTGAACGTGGTTGGATCGCAGCGTGCCATTGCTGCTGAGGTTGGACGCAGTAAGACAGTCATTCTACATTTTCTGAAAGCTCCTGAGCATTATGGAACAAAAAAGTCAAGTGGTAGACCCAAAAAATTAGACCTGCGCTGAGCCGGAGGATCTGATTGGCTGTCCGTCAAGACACAGGTTAAGGCCCTTACTGGTGCTGACTGCAGCACAATAACCATCATCTGTGGGAAAAGGGTTTCAAAAACAAAAAACAAATTCAAAGACCTTGTCTCCTTCAACGCCACAAAACTGCCCATTCAGACTTTGCCAGGGAGCATCATGGGACATTAAAAGGTGGAAAAAAGTTTTATTCTCTGATGAGAAAAAAATTTAACCATGACAGTCCATATGGCTTCAATGTTACTGGCATGACGAGGAGATCCCACCTGAGATGTTTTCTACCCGGCACAGTGGAGGGGGGGTCCATCATGATCTGGGGCTTTTTCATTCAGTGAACACTGGAGCTTCAGGTGGTGCAGGGTGGTCAAACGGTGGCTGGTTACATGCAGATGTTGCAGTGGGCATCCTTCATGACTGAGGGCCCTGGTCTGTGTGGAAACAGCTGGTTTTTTTTTTCTGATTTAAATCCAATAGAGAACATTTGGGGCCAGATGGCGAGGGAAGTTCATAAAAATGGCCATCAGTTCCAGACAGTTGATGCCCTTCATGAAGCCATCTTCACCACTTGGAGCAAAGTTCCCAAAAGCTTCCTGGAAAGACTGGCATCAAGCATGCCCAAAACAGTTTTTGAAGTGATTAACAAAAACGGATGGAGCTACTCATTACTGAGTCCTACTGGGAAAAACTTTTGTTCTGGTTTTGAGAGTTTTTTGTAATTTTTTTAGTTATTACTAGTAAAGTTTGGTCTTAAACTTTTGATCAGCTGATAAACAGCTTATTTCATTTTACTTGTTGTTTAAAGTGCTTTTTGTCACTCTCCCCCTTCTTGCTTTTGCATATTGTAGCTCTACTTAAAACCTCATTAAGATCCAAATGTGCAAAAGGTAAATTCTAGCATTTTTTCGACTGGTCTTAAGATTTTGATCAGGTATGTATAATGCTATTGCATAGCGCAATAACTATCTATGTGCCACATTAACATACCAGACACCTATTCAGCCTGTTGTTCTGTGTGCTTTTGTGTATTTTTAAAACTTCCTTCCTAGATTAAGTTTTTGGGCTTGGTTTTGGTGAAACAAATTTCTACTAAATAAATACACCGTATATGTCTTTCAGTCCAACTCCCTTCCATTGCGTGTTGGCTGCATTCGTCACCTTACACCAGCTGTGTGTTCAGTCTGACAAGCTGCATGACTGACAGACAGCTGGAGTCACAGACTGAGGAGTTCCCACGCTTCCTACTCCATTGATAAGTCTCTCATCATTTATGTTGGGCTGACTCCTGGTCTGGCTCTGCTCACTATGTCCTTTCATCATACTGGTCAAGCCAAATATGAACAGATTTCAACACAGTTTGTGTTGTTTTGAAAGTCACTGGGTGTTTTTGGGTGGTTTTGGTGCACTATATCCTGTAGCACTTGAGCTTACCTACAGTAAATTCACACGTCACAGCTCCTGCATCCTTCAAAAATTGGACGGCTGCGTATCAAATGCGATCTGTCGGACCTGCCATGCAGACGGACTGCAATGGCGCGGCTCCAGCTTAAGTCAACACAATGTCTTAAATGCAAATGTATCTGATCTGGTGCCATGACAGAGCAGAAATGGACTGGAGAGGCATCTTTTGTATTTGGACCGTTACTTTCCAAATTACAAATTTGTGAGAAAAAACTCAAATTTATTAAGAAATGAAATTATATGTATGAAAAAAAGTCTTACATTTATGAGATTAAGGTTGCAAATTTTTGAGATTATAAAGATACATTTTTTTGTAGTAAAAGTCAAAAATATATTAAAGGAAAATATCCACAATTATGTGAGAATTAGTTGGTGAATTTGTTAGACTAAAGTTGGAAATTTGTGAGGAGAAAAAAACCCACAAATGAGTTGGAATTAAGTAACAATTTGTAAAAATAAATAAATAAATAAAATAAATTAGCAAACCAGGGTTTATTAAGTCCCAGTTTTTTCTGGAAGTTATGTGGTGAGGGGAGAAGAGGGAAATTGCTGAACCAGAGGAGTAGAGGCATGTAACACAATGTAAAAAAAGATCCAAACCACCTTTCTCCTTTCTCACCTTTTTCTTTCTCTGATGGGAAAGACTTCATGCTGAGAGGGATGAGTGAACACGCAGCTCTGGAAAAATCCTTGGCTAAAGCTCATGAGTGTCCATGAGAAGGTAGAGACACTGTTATCTTTTCATAAAGTCATGTTCTTTGAAAAGTGAGAGGAAATAATAATAAAAAAAATCTAAGTATCGAGATAAAAAATGAAGGGAAAAAGTGCACCACTGCTCTCACTCTGAATTTCAGGAGGAAACAACACACTAAGAGTAAAAAATCATGTGGATGTGATAAAATGATGTAATCTCAACTTTAAAAGGCTTCACTTTCAGGTTCTGTAAAAACAGCTTTGGTGCAGTATTTTGTTTCCAACAGCAGTGACAAAGCGTTAAGAATTTGCTCCCACCCTGAGTCCCACCACAGCAAGATAAAAATATATCTCTAATTCAAACCCACGAGCTCTCTCCTACCAAAGCGTCCTCTTCATCAGTGGAGATATCACTGTCTTTCAAAAAATCTTATCGCAGAAAATAAAGATTTATTTTACTGAAGATTTTTTGCGCATTATTTATTTTTTACTTTTTTTTTAATTGGTCAGTTCATTCATACATATTAACATGTAACATGTTTGAATATAGTTGAAAGTATACTGAGCTCATGACCCATAAGTCCTTTAAATAATGTAATGTCAGGTAGAGTGTCATGTGTCGGTACCAGATAACTCTATTCTATTCTATTCTATTCTATTCTATTCTATTCTATTCTATTCTATTCTATTCTGTTCTGTTCTATAACATAAGTGTTGTTCTTTTGAGACACATGGAACAGACTTTTTTTTCTGCCAGATGTAGTGTCTCTAACTCCTACGAAAGGAAACCAGCTACTGGCCACCCCAGAAGCTGTATGAGACATAATTGACCATTTGCATGTAATCACCATGGACTAACATCTTATGAGCGACAGAAAGTGAGTCAAAAACATTGTTTATATCTTTATAACAAGTGAACTTCCTCCTGTTGATCCATGTTTTCTTTTTTTAATTTGAAATATCAACCCTCCTCCTTTACCTGAGCTTGGGACCAGCGAAAGTGACCACAAAAGAGAAACTCTGATGGAATCAAACTGAGAGGAGATTGAAGTCTGGTGTAAGCCTGCCCCAAGTCTTGTTTCCGTTACACCTAGAATTGCATAAAGGCAACAGGAAGGCTGTGAGCAGGTAACAGGTCAGAGTGGGAGGGGCAGAGGTGGTTATTGTAGTGCAACACTGCAAAAAACAGTTAAATGTTATCAAGTATTTTTTGTCCTATTTTAAGTAAAAACTGTGTTGTTATTCTTGATATGAGCCACATTCAATGGGTCAGTAAGAAAATGTCTTGTTTCAAGTCAAAAATGAGGTCTGAATTGCTTTTCAGACTCAAGCAAACTCATAACTTTACTAAGGCTTCCTACTGAAATAAGTTTACTCAAACTGAAAAGAATCCACCTGCAAACCTCACCTCACCTTTCAAACTTCAAAAGCTTTCCTCAGAAGTTTCATCTGCCTCTTGTTGTGTTCCAGGATTGATAAATACTGCCTCAGATTCACCATGTGGCCAAAGCCCACGTGTTTGAAGTGGTGTCATATTATCTCCTCTTCCGCACATAAACTCAATCTGAGCGCAATCTGAGCAGCACAGGCTTCAATGGCCTGTTGACGGGGTCAATACTTGTGATGTGTGTTGGTGCGCTGGATGGAGGGAGTCTGTCTCGTCATGGCTGCAGGCAAGATATGATAGATTGGAGGCCAGACCGCAGGCCCTCTCAGGTCTCTGCAGGGTGCCTGGGGCATCCTCAGTTCAAAGTCCGGAGCGCAAAGACATTTGAAGAAGACACAACGCTGGATGACTGAGAGGCTATCTAATGTGTGTGAAAGAATCCGCAGGGAAATCGGGTTTAGAAGGTGAGGAGGGATGGAAGGATGGAGATAAGGATGGAGAGGGGAGGTGAGTTCATGTGTCTCTTCTAGCGCAGACTGTCAGGGAGGGTGGGAGGAAAAAACTGGCAGAGGGAGCGTGTACCATCTTTTCATCAGGGTTTATGAGTTGTGCTGTGCGACAAACATCAGCTTTACACAACATGTGCAGTACACTTGAAAGAACATGGAGCCTGTGGGATTAGAGTTTGCTGTACTGTGATTATATGGTGGAGAATTCCACTAAAGTGTCCCACTTCTGGGGTTAGGGATTAGGGATTTGGAAATGTGAGTGAAGCCTGTTGGTCAGATGTGAGACAGTGGAGGAACATGTATCTCTGCTGCTACTGGATTTACAACATGAACCTTGTCACCACGTAGTCACTTCACACACACACCAATCGATAGAGACGACATGTCAGGAGCTGTTTCCTTTTAACCCTCTCCGTCCGTTTCCCTGACAGCCACTCTAATCCGCCTTGACTTATTTATTGAAGAGTAAATCCACATAATTCATCCTCTTGCAGAAATTAAAAGCTGTATTGTAATGATTCTGTCTCCATGTCACGGCGACAGCCTTTAACTCTCCCACATGTTAACCTCGAATGCTCTGTCTCTATCATGTCTGTATCATGAACCGACTGCGAGCCTCTAAGCTCATAATCTAACTCGTGGCAGCAAATCCTGTTGTAGTCATGCCATTGTACGCGGCTGAATCTGCGGTGACAAGCGACCTCTGTGTACTGTGTGCTTGTAGTCATGGGGCATCATTGATCGGCGGCTGGCTAATCGTGAGCGCCGGGCCTGTCTTTGTTATTGACTGTGTAATGGAAAAAAAAAAACACAGTCTAGACAAAAACAAGCTGCTCTTGACCTGATTTTGGTGCACTGCAGCACATTTCAACAGAATTGAAAGTTTATATTTAGCTCCACAAAGCGAAGTTTTCCCATTGAAAAGGGCACGTAGCTCACCTCTGAATCATTTACAAGCCCGTGCTTGTATCAGCATCCTGTATATTGTTCAGGACATTGAACGGCGCGCTGCATTTGTCACTGAGGTGTCACTGTTGTATAACGAGGCGAGCGGCTGAAATTCCCCTGCTTCAAAGTCTGTGTTGGTTTAATCCTTGTCACCTTCAAACAACAGCTCTAATCTCTTTGAATAGAACAGCCTGACATGTCTCAGCAGTGTTACACAAGAAAAGTCCAGAGTCTTTTGCTGAGGCAGGAAAAAGTGCACAGCTCTCACAGACATTTGCTATTCTTTTTTTTTTTGTAATATAATTTAGTTGAAAAGAGAAGGTGCACCGGCGATCAATAGCAGGTCAGCCAATGATGGATGGCGGCGCGATTACTAATTTCACTGTGAGACAAATAACTCTGAGAGCTGAGGAATGGAGAGGGAAAATGGCAGACCAAGCTACACAGGGAGCCTCTGCTCCCCAATCCACTTCCCTATTCACAAGCCCATTCATCTCCATTGCTCCTGCACTCCGAGCTTTCACTCTCACTCTCGCCAGGATCATAATGACTGCCAGGGTAATCACATGAGGGAACCTGCGTGTCTGCCATCACCGCGCTGGCTTCACCACGACTCACGACGCCCTAACTTTGGTATCTACAGGAAATTAGGAAAAGACACTGGAAAAATGAAACCTTATCAAGTGTTTTTGTCTTATTTTCAGTACAAAATGTCTTTTTAGACTTAATGGCCCACGTTAACCAAACGTGCATAGGCCTGAGAAGTGGGTGTAGACTTTAATAGTAAAGCAAAAAGTGTCACTTGTACTACTAGTAGAACAAAAAATGTGCCCTAGTAGTATTTGTATAAGGTTTTAAGTCTACAAGTACTACTAGTAAGCCTTACATGCTAATAAAGGGGTGGGAAACAATTCAGGCTTCCCATTGGCTTTTATAAATACAGCAACCAATCATGGTGCTGTATTTGTTTATAATCCCTCCTACTTCTTTTGCATTAGGTCTATTTATACTACTAGTGACTCTTTTGGCTTTACTAGTAGTACTAGTAGACTACAAAAAGTCTACTAGTACTACTAGTAAGAAATTTTAGGTAGACTAGTGGTAAAAGTGAACAAAGATTTTAATTAGCTAGTAAGGGTTTTTGCCATACTAGTGCGCGAGTAGACCTTACTAATAAGGCAAAATTATCTCCAAGTAGAAGATTTTATGTCACTACTAGTACTAGTAGACTTAGGAAACGTTACTAGTAAAAACTAAAAGCTTTACTAGTAATACTTGTAACACAAAATTGTCTACTAGTAGATGACTGTGCTTTACTAGTCTAGCAAGGTCTACTTGCACACTAGTGCACCTAAAAACCTTTACTAGTAGTACTAGTAGACCTGATGCAAATGAAGTAGGAGGGATTATTAACATATACAGCACCCTGATTGGTTGTCATATTTTCAAAAGCCAATGGGAAGCCTGAATTTGTTCTTTTCCCACCCACTTATTAGCAAATTAGGCTTACTAGTAGTACCAGTGATCAATTTCAAGTCTACTAGTAGTAATAGTAGACTTAAAACAGTCTACAGTCTCCTAAGTCTACTGGTTTTGCCGGTGAACATTTTTCAGTTCACTGGTTGTACTAGTGAAACTTTTTGCTTTTACTAGTTCTACTAGTGACACATTTTGCTTTACTTATAAAGTCTACACGTGTACTAGTTAACCAAAATTGAGTATATGTACTCTAAATATGAGTACTAGTTTGAGGTGAACTATGGTTGATATCACTGATATCACTTTCATGCTTGAACGGCTTTCCATAGAGGAGAGTTATTCAATCATGCGAGCGCAAAACATTTTCAGACAGAAAAAAATGATGTTCTCAGATCAATATTAAGATCATTAAATTAGATGACACCAAGAATGTTTTTAACATTTCACTCTTCTTCTGCCAATCTTTGAAATACTTCACTATGAAAGAGCAGCAGCCTGAGATGTCAGCTGGTTTCTCAGAATGTGTTTCCTTCATGGGTTTACTTTAAAGAAAAAAAACTTACAAAGAAAAAATAGAGATGCTGTTATCAGTGTTCAATACACTCCAATTTCCATGATAGAGCCTCCGCAGAGAACAAGTAGTGCTGTCAGGGGATTAAAAAAAAAAAAAAAAAAATCACTTAATTACCGGATGTTAAATTAGATTAATTAATCACAATTTGATCTCATATCTGCTTAGGTCCCCAAATAAAAACAATTACACGAAGACGAGAAGATTTGTAAATTCAGATTTTTTTTTTTAACTGGCCAATATTAAAATGTCCGTGTATGCTGCCATGTCACATCTATAAATGTTAGTCTGATTGAAAGCGTTTACTGCGTCCAGAAATAACTTATGTTTTTCAGCAGGGGGAGGCTGGGTCTGGTGGAGCTTGTCAATCAAAATCCTGCTCGTAAACTACTGTGGGTGAGAGCAGTGAGCTCTTTGGATGAGAGATCAGCATGGATATGAGGAGAAGATGTGAGATGACAGGACATAGCATGACGCTGCAAGTCAGAAAAGTTCAGGCAGCTCACACTCCAAATGAGGATGTGTCCTGGTAGTTCAAAAAGAAAAAGCGTCACAATCATGACGGAGATTATAGAGAGGATCAAAGGATGGAGCGTCCAAGGTGAATGCAATCCAAAAAAGTATGTTTTTTGGATCCAAAACAGGAAGAGAGACATAAAAGAACAGAGTCCACTGTTCAAAGGTATTTTAGGTGTTTGCATAGTTGTAGAAAACAATATTATTTGGGTCTTTAAAGATCATTCAAGATACACTGAAAAGGGCTGGCAGCTAATGAGTTAATCCAGTGAATTTTTTAACGTGTTTATTTGTTGTCAGCCGTCACCGCGCTGACTTTACCATGACTTATGATGCCCTAACTTTGGTATCAACAGGAAATCAGGTCAGCTCAATAGTGTTCGATTTGCACTGTGCTGCGTTATTGATGCTCAATAATAGAAATGTTTAACAATGAGCTGCCTGCATTGTGCTGTGACCCAAAACAACCTGCAACCTAAGATTGGAAACCAATAAACCAATTCAGGTTACTGCACCACTTATAAATTAAAGAGTTATTATTTAACCGCTCAATAAAAAAAAGATCCCAAAAGGTGAGGAGAGTAAAAACAACAAAAACAAACAGATAATCTTCATTTGCCTTCAAATTAGGTCGATAGCAGCAGGCCAGGATGAGAGGCAGAGAGACGAGATAGGTCAGAGAGATAGACGATGGGACGTGTCCAACTTTCTGGGTCTCTTAACGCTCAGATGAACTCATTAGAAGTTAATTAATCACAGCTATCGATCCATTGTCACTCTTCCCGGTGCAAGGCTCCACTATATTCCAGGGCTCGAGTTCTGCTCAGCCGCTTGAAATGCTGAGTTCTCCTGTCTCCCTGCCTACTCGACTGGGCTTTGGTATCCATCCTGGCGCCATGCAGCGTGTCGGCATGTAGCATGAGATGGCAGATCCATGACGAGATTGTAGGACAACCAATAGAGCTGGCTGGTTAGGAAGAGGCTTTAATTGAGTGTTAATGCAGTATAGATTTCCATACTGTATCATCTCATTTCCCACCAAACAATCCAATCCTGCCAGTAAATTATTCACTATATTTACAAACACTCATGGTGCGTTGACACCACAGTTATGTGGATAAATACTAATGCTGTTGTGATATGATACATTAGTTCCATCAGTAATGTGTATCATAAACACAGGGGATCTAAAATATTCACATGTATTTACAACCAAATCAAAAGATTTGATGAATGGATCATTTCCCTCCACTAACTTCTTGCTAACATTAGCATTAGATAAACTTTAAGCTAGCTTTACCATAAACAACATAAAGAAAAATATTCCCATACCTGCTAAAATTTAGACAGATTTTTTTTTTTTTTTTTTTCAAATAAATAAATAAAATTAGATGAGGCATTCGGACTACTTCTAAGCAGATACAATGATTTAGTATTCTATGACAAAAATACAGAAGAGGTGCAAATCTTGGTTCCACCTAGAGACTTACTGGCAGATTTAATGTAAAAACAACAAAATTGCTGAGTCATGACCTGCCCTAAACCCTAAGGTAACATCATTGTTAGACTATTTTTGGTTTAAATATATAAGTAAGTACATGTATATATTGGATTAGGGTCAGAAAATAGATTATTAGCTTGTGAGCTTGTGAGCTTGTGAGCTTATAACATATTTGAGTTTTGCAATTCACAACATTAAAGGCGTAAATTTTGACTCTTAATAAGTAAAAAAAAAAATGAAGGGATAGGTTGGTGAACTCAGATTTAAGACAACAGTACTGACAAGTCATTTGCTACTGCTAACCTTTAGCTAATGTTAGCGTTAGACAGCTAAGCCAAGATTACAGCATCTTAGTTTATCAGTCCAGACAGGAGAGGTGTAAAATCTGGGTACTGAAAATTTGACAGAAATTAGTTTGTATTAAAATTTAAATAATCAAATTTGAGTACTCATTTCCAATGGAGGAGCCTAAGCTAACACTACAATCAGACAACTTTCAAGCTAACACCATAGTTATTTAGTTTTACGTTATAGGTCCCTGCTGTAAAGGCCTTAATTCTGAATTCTTAAGGGACTGGGAGAGAATTTACCGTAATTTCAGAACAACATACAAGATGGATCATTTGCTATGTTTGAATTTTAGCTAATTTAGCATCAGACTGCCTTAGAGGCAGAATTACAGCCATAAAGTTCAGCAGCATACAACAGTAGATGTGTCACTTTGGAGTGCTAAAACTATGGACTGGAATCAGCATGTGTTGAATTTAAGATTGAAAAATGTGTTATTTATCACTGGCAGTTCACTCTAAGCTAATGTTATGGTCAGTCAGCTTCCAGGCTCTCATTGTGGTTATTTGGTTTGATATTACAGGTCTACTATTGTGACAGCTTTAGCTCTCAGAAGTGGGCTACAACAACAACAAAAACCACAACAGCTGCTGTTTTGTTTAAACAACAGTTAACAACAAACCTGGTGAGTCATTTGCTACTGTTACTCTTAAGCTAACGTTAGCATTAGACGGCCTCGGGTCAAGCATTACAGCTGTTTCGTTTAACAGAAAATGTGTGTATAACAGTATGATTAGAAGTCTTCCAAGCTACAGTTAATTAGCTTGTAGTAAAAACCTTGAGGGAAATCAGTCTGCATTTACTATCGTTTCAAATTTGACGAGTCATTTACTTCTGCTAAGCTTATATTATATTTAAACCATGTTCAAAATAACATCACATGTATTTAGTTTGGCAGTATGTGCCTTCAAGCTAACATTGAGTTATTTTGTTCCACAAAAATGCATCAGCTCCTTAAATATGTTATGTTACACTAATGCTATCAAGAAGTGAGCCTTTTTGTTGGTACCTTATGGGTCACTGAGCATCTCAGTTTACCTGGAGATAATGTCTCCATACGTCCCGTCTTTCATTTTGCTGAATATTTCCCCTGCTATTGTTTTTTTATTTTTTTCTCCCTATATCCTCAAGGGCCCGCCCTATTGTTTCACATCACTGTTTACCGCTGAGTCTGACTCTGCTCGAGGTTTCTGCCAGTTAAATGCTGTTTTTACCCTCCCACTTCTGCACGATGTCTCCCAGTGCTGGATTGATTGATGTAATTTGTCAGGTTCCCTGTGTTTAAATGATCTCCAAATGTGGACTACAGCAATAGGGTACATCATTATAACAGCATTTGAGCATTCGACCCTGAGGATGTTTACTGAGAAAAGGCCACTCTATGAATATGGTTGAGTTTGGGCAAGAGAGGAAGAGAATCCATGACACGAGACCAAAATCTGAATATAATGGACAACCTGTTGTGACTATGGGTTTCAATATGACTTGTTTTTATGAGTGAAAGTCATTTTCTCTGGCAAGTTTTGGTGCTTACTTTTCAGTTTTAACCCTAGTTTTGTTGTCTGTTGACAGTGGCAAGCTACCTACCAAACTGACCGAAACTCACATGAATTTTTGAATTTAATAGCAACCGACAAAGACTCATCCTTAAAGTAAAAAAAAGAAAATAAATAAAATATGTGCTGGGAATGTGCTCATATCTAAGTGCTTACATCTGTAGTTACTCATGGCAGGAAATGACTAGTTACTCTTCCCAAAAGGCCATTCCTGAAAATAGTGTGGGTGGTGTGAGCATTGAATTTTATCAGTATCCCACAGTTAAGTCTCTTCCGCCCAACTAGAAAGCAAAATAAAATTACTGACCTTTAAAAAATGCGTTGGGTTTTCACATTTCTGCCTCATTGCTTTTGTCACTGCAGCTGTTTAAAAGTCTTGTGTCTAAGAGCATTTCTGACTCAATGAAAAGAAAAAGAATCCATGCTCCAATAACCAAACATTTGCAAAAACATTCTGGTTCAAAGAATGAACCCGGCCTATTTTCATTTCGAAACTTTTATAGAGTTAAAAGGTAATAACAAAACAGCCCTATCTAAAATTTGTACCACAAATTCTGTATTTTATTTAATACCAGCACAGAATGGAGTTTTCTGACATGGTATTTTTATGTAGACTGATCATTTCACTTCCCTGAAACCAGTATCTTTGGGTCAGCGTGTTCCAGTTCAGAAACTCTCAGAAAGACATGGCCAACAAAGCTGACCTTAAGAGCAGCTGAGATGTGCTTTATTCCGAAATTAGGCTGTTCTGTTGGCCTCTCGAAAAGGGCAAGGTCAAAACTCTCTAAGTTTATCACTAAGAAGTGGCCTTCAGAGGCATAAATGATGTGAACACAAATATAAACTTATCCTTGACTGATTTTTGAAGCTCAAAGAAAATTTTGTGTGTATTGGCACCTGGTGCTATTCAGCAGATTTTTGAGCAGATTTAAAGTCACAACAACTAATCTGCTAAGTCACACCCAAAGCTAACATTAGCATCTGACTATTTTTATCATTTATTTAAGTTATAGGGTTAAGGTGGGGGTGATGAATTATTTGCTTAAGATTTTGGAACTAAAATTCAGATTGAAAACAACAAACATGCTAAGGTGTTTGCTACTGTTAACCACAAGCTATTGTTAGCATTAGCCTGCCTTAGGGCCAACATTGCAGTGCAAACTTAACAGAGTACAACAGAAAACCGTGAATCACAGAAATCTTGAGGGGAAAGCAGTTTGCATTTACTGTAATTTTAAAACTTCAAGAAATGGTGAGTCATTCGCTTCTGCTAACCCTAAGCTAGCAAAACAATTAGGCCTCTCTCAGGGCTAATGTTACATTTAGCATTACATTATGCAATGAGAAAAGGGAATATTTCGGGTTGTGGAAATCTTGGAGAAGAATTGAATGTATTAAAAGTTAAAACAACAAATCTGATGAGTCATTCGCTACTGCTACCCCAAAGCTAACAGTACTATTAGGCTGTTCAAGCTTAACCAAAATCGGTTGGATCTAAATAACTTCTGAAGGACTCCGAGCTGCACGATGTTTGTCTGAGTGAATATATGAGCATGCACACACCTATAAATAAGGCCCAGGTGTCAAAAAAACGGAATTGCCCTTTAAATGAAAGTTATTTAGTGATACAGTATGAAACAAGGAAGTTGAAAATTTCAGGTAATGGAAACCTCAATGGAGAATAGAATGTATTTAACATTAAAGCACCAAATTCATTGAGTCATTTGCTACCTGCTAGCAATGGACAGCCTCCAAGCTAATGTTACAGTTATTTGATTTCACAATTTGTACAACATGAAAGGAAGCCTGTCCTAGCACTGCTGCAGAGCTGCTTGCTTCATGTGTATCAGTGATGGCTCTTCCCAGCACATTAATCTGACTATTTAGGAAAAAAATATCTTAGATAGAATTTCAGCCCTGGTCATCAAACCCAAACTGCCATCTCCCATTCATCTTACTAGAATGAAGAAATTGTTGCAACACCACACTCCAATAATGAGTTTCTGTTGAATGAAAATGGATGACTGCGAAATGTCGTCACTTGATGATAAATGTAAAAAAAAACAATGAAGATGTACAGGTAGGAAAGGAAAGAATATGATGCCCTTTTGCAGGTGTTGCAACTCTGCCCTTGATAATTCCCACACCCTGTATCTCTGGGCTTTAATTGGCTTGGGGTACCTCTGCAGTCAAAACAAATCTTAGACTGGACTCGTGGTCAGGTCTGTTCATGAAACCTGCTTAATATCTGTCAGGTCATTGAAAAATCTCTCTCATCTTTGGGTCCTTAGACACTAAACTGATGCATGTCTGAGCTGGAGAGTTGAAAGGAAATGTCTGTTTTCTGTCTGTCTTACGCCTTCTGAATCTCTGTGGTTTACTTTTACTTCTGAGTCTGTGATTATAATTGAGATACCAGGCTTTTCCAGTTTGCTTGGGGAAAAAAAATCTTTCTTCCTCGACTGAACGCTGTTTCATTTCCTTCAGGAATCACAGTTGATGAATTGGAAACTCCATCCATTGCTGTGACTTTTGGACGTCGAGCCAAGATGAAACACTTGGAAGTGTTTGATTTTACACCAAATAAACTAAAAGGCTTAATTGGCCAAATACTTCTGTCTGAGGATGTCTCAAGGGGCAACATCCAGTTAGTAAAGATGAAGCCTATGCGGAGGTGCTTAAAGCTGCTGTTGATCGAGAATCTGCTTGAGGCTGGCTGCAGAAAGACCAGAAGTCATTAAAGCATATTGACAGCCTGGCTCAAAAAATGGCTTGGGTCTGAAACACTGATTTCATAATCGGCACACACTGTACAGTGAGTGAATTTTTTTCTAACTCGATGGTCTAGAAGTTATTAGGATCGTTTGATTGTCAAATCAGAGACTTAGCTCAGCTCACGTGACTAACGGGCGCCCTGTAGCTGTTCAAAAGGAAACTCTCAGCCGGCCTCGTATCAAATGTGGCTGCGTCGGTGGATTTGCCTCATTTCACGGTTGTTTATCCCTTCAACATTCAAACCTATTTAGTTGTTGGATGCATGTGAAATTCAAAAGCAACTTTTGTGGTTAACTCTGCAGTACTTAAGTAATTAGAACAGGGGTCTTAAACTCCTGGCCCCCTGGCCAGTTTTGACCGACTGAACAATATTTTGCGGCCCCCTGCCTAAAATCAAAGCTTGGTGTTAGTGCGGCCTGCAAGTTTTTATTTTTTTTCTCACATGCATCTGGGCATTCTATATTTTTGACACTTGTGGGCTACCGTCGCTCAGGTTCATGACAACAACACAAATTAGCATTGGTCACTTGTGGGAAAATGTATCCTGTCATCTAGTGCGGTGTTAATCAGCCCGAGTCATAGTTTTTACATCATGGTCATGTGCCTTTTTGGCAGTACCTATCTGTTTAAAAAAGTTCTCCTCCACAATGATCTTCAATAAGTCAAAGTTCAGGTCCAAACTTAAAGATGAGCATCTTAAAGCCATACTGAGGTTTCAGTTGCGTCCTCCCTCAAGCCAAATGTTGCTCAATCTGTGTTAGAGGAAACACTGCCACCTCTCTGGCAGCAAGGAGTAGGAGGAAAATGAAAGCCTATGTTTTGAAGAACTGTCCATGTTCAGTCTGCATATGCTATTAGTTAAGATTAAGAAGATTGGATCAGTTGAATTTTTTTTTTTTGGAATACTTAATACCGTTTATAGATGGAATAATTGATGCGGCCCACCCTCACCTACGCTCTACCTCCAGCGGCCTCCAGGTAAGTTGAGTTTGAGACCCCTGATTTAGAGGGTTTCAGAGGGTGGAGAGTTTCTCATTGTGATGGAGTTTCAGAGAACATGGATTTGTCTGTACAGCTACTGCACTGCTAATACTACGATATGATATTCAGTGTACTTTTCAGGAGACTTCTATGCAAAAAAAGATCCATTAAATGCACACAAACAGTGAAGGTTTGACGAACAAGTACCTACACAGTGACTTGAAATAAGCAACAGACTGCAGCCTCCCTGCTCACAGTGTTGATGGCAGAGTATTTTCTTTAGTTGAGCCACACTGAGTCTCAAATCAATGTCAGAATTTCAATGCAGGGTAAACACATTCACCCACCTGCTACAACCCCATGTGTTGTACATGAAGTGTCAGACTCCCTGCGGAGGGAGAGAGATACAGAGACAAGCGGGAAGAGAAACAGAGAGGGGACTTGAAACATGATCAAGTATGCATGAAACCCACCCATAATAAAATATAATATATTCATACTAATGTTTCTGTTCTCAAAGGAGCAAAAACTGCCAGTTTTAGTTGGATGAAAATGAAACAGAATCTGAACTATATTTTGAGTTCACACCTGATGTGAATGAAATAATTTGCTCAGGTGATCTGCACAGGAAGTTATTGTACAGGTGTGAGAAGATGTCAGTTATTGTCAGGTGAATGACATGAATTATGCAGTGAATTGAGGGAATTTAACGCTTGAGTGGTGCAAATGTGTGATGTGTTTAATGCTCTACTCCCTTCACTCACTTTTCACGCCACAAAGAGCAAATCAGTATTAAAGGTAGAGTCTGGAGGATTTTCTTAAAAAGTAAAACGTTAACTTTTACAGGAATAATCCTGCTCAGTCTTTGCTTCTGGGTCTCTACACACGTGTGTCAGCGTCTGTGTCTGCCTTGAACCCTCTCCTCTGCCTGTATTTTGATGTTTTTGTTGTACAGAGATGCATTTCTAATTGTTGACAAAAAATACTGAACTCAGTGTAGCTTTGTTCTAGTTAGAATAAGGCAAAGAGGTGGTCTTAAGCTTCTTGGTAGCACGTCTGTTAGTTATATAAGCAATAACTTGTGAGTCTAACAACTTTGAAAATAAAGAGGTGTAAAAAAATCCACCCCCATACAGAGTGTAGAGAAATGAGGTATTCAGACTTAAGCCATTTTGTTGTTGTTGTTGTTGTTGTTTTTTTTTTTTTTTTTTTTTTTTAAACCAGAAAATTAATAGCTTTAATTAATGCAGTAAAAATTAGCTTTTTTTTCATGTGATTTGAATGGGGTTTGAGGTGTTCCTACAGCCAGCCTCAAGTGGACACTCATGAGACTGCAGTTCTGTGATTCAATTTTCATGGCTAAAGATTGCTACTTACATTTCTGATGAAACAATGCAAATATGAGGTTATATTTGTGCCACCAGAAACTAAATTTGAATTAAAATATTGAATTAGAAAAGCATGATATGTAATGGAATTTAATGTTTTGAAATCAAATTTGTTTTTTGTTTTTGTTTGTTTTTGTTTTTTTTAATTGAATTTGAAATTGTATTTTACCTATGAAAATGAAGCTTTTTTTTGTTTGTTTTTTTAACTTTACATAAAAAAAAGCAGAATTCAATTTCAATTCACAAAAGGCAGATTCAGTTTTACAATTCAATTTCAATTCAGAGCGGCACGACCATTATGTCATCTTCTGCCTGTCAGGGAGACTAATCGAGCACAGATTCACAAACACCCTCTACACATCTGGGGACTCTCCTTCGGTGATGCGTTCCATTAACCTCGGAACTGGGAAAAGGAACTGGGAGTGACGTCTTCTCTGAATCAGCATTAAGTCGGAAGAAAAAAAACATGCCGACATACCAGGGCCGTTGTGTTAGCTGTTGTTAGCACGCCTTGCGTTTTATTTCACAATTACCACACAGGGGGTGTAAATAACACTGAGGTAGCATTTCTACAAATATAAGTTGAACAATACTATGTATATGGCTGATTCAGTGTTTCTAACATTTGTCAGAAGTGCTTATGAACTGATTATTACAGGAGCTTGATAACTGTTTAGAATGGGGGCCAGGCACCTTCAGTTGTCAACTCAGGGGTAGTGAGGATCCTCTGAGTTCCCAGTAGGAAATTCCGACCTCGAGGGGGTGTTCCGTTTTTTTTTCTCCGACGAAAGGGGTGTGATTTCATTCATTTCTACACCTGCTAACCCTTTCGGGGTTGCAGTGTTGGTGCAGGAGCCTATCCCAGCTGTCATTGGGTGAAAGGCGGTACCAGTCGCCAGTCGATCACAGGGCAACATAGTAGACAGACAACCATGTGTATTATGTGATTTCAAACCTGATTATTCAGCCGCTGGTCTTCAGCCATCGTTGAACTGATGATCGTCCCGCTCTGGGGAGGAGGAGTACAGCTAGACACAACACAGGAAAGTCCGAGGACGTGCAGAGGGTGTCTGTGAATTTGTGCTCGATTAGTCTCCCTTACGGGCACAAGATGATGGTCATGCCTCACTGAATTGAAATGAATCTGACTTTTGTAAATTGGATTCTGTGTTTTTGAATTTAGAGTATAAAAAGAGTTGAATTTTCATAGTTCAAATAAAAAAAAATCATTAAAATTCCATTGCACATCATGTTTTTTTAAATTCAATATGTTAATTCAAATTCAGTTTCTGGTGGCATGAATATAACCTCATAAGTGACCCTCGGGTGGAGTCCAGACGGACTAATCTACTGCCTCAATGATCTTGTCTCTTCATTTGCAAGAGTTGAAAAAATGTACTGTGCAATGCAGTCAAGCTGACTCTTGTTGGATGCGAACAGACGAGAATGGAGTTTGAAGGAATCCCCCCTCTCTTGCAGGATTCGCTCTTTTGGGTACTTGCATATGAAGCGGGCTGTTGAAAGGAATTAAGCGAGTAAACACAAAATATTCAGACCACATACGTCCAAATCAAGCTGGTAGTTATATTGTTTGTGTCTGGTGTGAACACATCATGAGGATGATGAATCTCTTCCACGACAAACTACATTGCAGCTCGTGAGCTGACACGGCATGCACACGTGAGGTACGTAGAGATGGAAAGTGGAACAGTTACTGTTTACAAGCTCAGTTTGTCTTCAACCCGATGAAAATCCTGCTGATTACAGACTCTGTTGATTTCATGGAAGAAACATTAAGTGATTAACTGTTTAAGACCTGTGCCAAACATTTAACCTCAAGAAACACTTATTTCCATAGTTCATTTTCTCAGTTGTTCCAACTAAATAGTTGGTAGGCTTGTAGCTTAACCCAGCCCTCCCCTGCAGCTGTCTCTGCCTGCCTATCAGTTAAAAACTGTGATGTGCCTGGAAGTCGAATCAAATATTACAATTTCAAGTGACGCATTTCAAATCCATTTTCATAAATACAAGCCAAATCTGGGAACATCGGAGGGCAATATAATCACACTAATACTTGTTTACAATGGTGGTGGATTTCTACTGTGGAAAGTGTGTGTGCGAGAGTGTGTGTGTGTGAAGGGGAAATTGCTTTTGTCGGCAGTCTGACCTCTCTTTGGTTCAATTCGTCTCAAAGATTTGTCATCTCCGTACAGACTGCAAATAGTTTGGGGGTTTGTGTTAAACCCCATCGTACTCAGCCCAATAGTACATGATACACACACACACAGACAGATACACACACACACTTTGAGGCATGGATTTGTGCAGCAGTCTGATTAATCAGAGGAAGCTGCAGTAGCAGGTTAGGGTCGTCGTCTTGGTTGTTGTAAGCAAACAGAAGAAGTCCAAAGGGCTGCTTTAAACACTTAATTGACTTTTTATTTTCCCACATGATGGCCCAAACCTTCCTGCAGTGTTTTCTTTTTTATTCCCATTTTTTTGCTGACATTCTGTTACACCAGGATAAAACTTCATCTCTGGAGAGTGCAGAGTGGATGTGCCTGGAAATAGAACTGTCTGTGTGCTCGGTGCCCTCAGCGCAGGAGCCCGTAGTGCTGACTGCCGACATTTTTCTTTTCCAGCCACTGGAGGGAAAAACGCCTCTGATATTTGGGGTTGGAGGAATGAATAATTGATCTATTATTTGTTCTGGTTTATTTGATAATGCAATATAAAAAGGGGCTCAGGCATCAAACAGATGGTTTGAAGCGGGAGCGAACAAAACAAAGTTAAACATCCCTTGTTGATCTAACAAAGCTGTATCACAGGACGGGGATCTTTGATGCTTTGATGCTCAGTCATACGGCAGTTATTAGATAATTCATAATTCAGATGCTGAGTGTCCCATTTAAGCCGACCTACCTTAAATTCAGCTGTTTAGTGGAGCTATAGCAGAGCATGCTCATAATAACAATCAGTTACGGTCCACAGGTTTTATTTACTTTTGCGCTTTACAATTAGCACATTCATCTGTTGAACACCATGAATGCAACAGGTGTTTTTACACACACTGTGTTGTCAATTTACACCAGATGTGTGTGAAGAAGATAACTCAAAATATCTAAAAACAAATCCTCCCACATGCACATTAGAGGTGTTTTAAACATAGTGAAAGAGCTCGTCTTAAGCTGTGTTTGAGTTGATGGTTTTTGGGAGGGTGTGAAACATTTTGCTATAAAACAAATGTAGAGACTGAAAAAAGTGTATTATTTTGTGAGAGTATGTGCTAATTTCACTGTTTTTTATTCTCCCTCGTCTCAGTCTATGCACAGATTTCCACACATTTTCTAAATCCTACAAGGCAAGTTTATTTATACAGCATATTTGAGCAAGGCAATTCAAAGAGTTTGCAGAGAGAACATATTGAAAGAAAACAATTACAAATTCATTAAAAAGTTCAAATTGAAAAGATTAAAAATAATAAGATACAACAAAACAAAATAATAATAATAATAATAAAAAAATAACAAAAAAACAGACTTTAGGATAAAAGTCCTAGTGCAGAGTTGCAAAATTGTGGGATTAAAAAAAATATTCAAATGAATAAAAAGATGAGTTTTCAACCTGGATTTAAAGCAGAGCGTTTCAGGGGACCTGATATTTTCTGGCAGTTTGTTCCAGATTTTGGAGCATAGAAGCTGAATGCTGCCTCTACATGTTGCCTCTCTTTGGAAGGCTACAATCCCCCCCAAAAAAACAATTTAAAAATCTAAAACATAACTAAAACACAACTAAAAGACATGAAGAGGAGCAGCAAAATAAATAAGGTAGAATAAATAATTGTGTCATAAAACTTATTTTTTGGCTTTTAATTGAGCATGAGAGTTGTGTGATCTCTGACCTTTAATGTCTTTTATGGTCTTAACCCCTGTGTTTTATGGCTCTTTTTTATTTCTATGTGTTATTTTAATTTATTTAATTTGTTTTATCAATGTTTTTATTTGATTCCTACTGTGCAGCACTTTGGTAAACTTGATTGTTTTTAAAATGTGCTTGGCACTGCCCTGTTGTGGCTGTCTGTTACAGCAGCTCTCTCTACGCTATTCATTTCTTGTAATTTTTCATCTCTTTTTCATCATCTTTGCATTTGGGGTGAATCATTACTTTGTATGTGATATTTTTACTATTTTTGCTCCTGTGTTTGTCTAGAGATCCTACATGTAACCATGGCCACATTGTTTACATGTGAAATCAGCTGTTAGCAGCCTGTAGCTTGTCAATGCTATCTGGTGCAAGGCCTGATGTCTTCCCACAAGGTGAGGAGAAGGAGGTGAGGACGACGTGCTGGTTCTCAGGTGTGAGCTAAGAAGTGATGACATGGACCTGTCCTTCCATCCATTGTTATTGGGAACGTAAGATCTATCTCCAATAAGATGGACAAGCTAACCCAGTAATAGAGGGAATACCTGAAGGCAGAGTAGCATCATGCTATTCACAGACATGGCTAACGGAGATAACACCAGACACCAACGCCACATTAGAAGAGCTTCACCTGCTGTGAGCAGACAGGATCCAGGAGACAGAGCCTGAACAGACTGCTGAAGAAGCTCAGTCCTGGACCCTGTGGAGGTGGAGACTGGCTGACTGGACAATGATGGACAAGCTGTCAGCATCTATTTTGTTATGGATGTTTTTGCACTTTCAATACACTTTCTTACTTTTGTTTTTCTTGATTGCTGCTGTGACTTTTGATTTTTTCCACTGGAATAAATAAAGTATTTTTCATTCTATTCCAGTCTTTTCTTTTCTATTCTGTTCCATATAAATAAAGCAGAATGGATGGGGCTGGATACACAGTCATGTTACTGACCTGTAAATTAACTTATTATGATACTGTCTGACAGATGGACAGTTAAACTGGTTCTTGGCCCAATAGACACCGTCGTTTTACTCTTTTGTTTTTGATCTCCAGGCTTCCGTACTGGTCAGGTGACTGAAAGCTATCAATTAAAAACTCAACAGCCTGAATAAGAAGCTATAACCTGAATTAAAAAAAATGGAGCAATATGTGCATCACAAAAAAGGACTGAGTCTGCAATCTCTCCAATTTGAAATATGTCTGCATAGCTCAGCTATAAGAAGGAGCTTTTAGCCTCATTACATCATGCATCATAACACCAGCATTATCGTCAGATTTGCAGGTTTAGTTCTAAGAATTAATTGTTATTATAATTTAGGAATCACAAAAGGTCAACTCTTTCCCAGAAATAGGGTTTATTAGAAAATAGGCCGAAAACAGGTATGTCATCGTCCTAATGTAAGCCGAGCAAACAGAGGTCAGTGTGATTCCACTCACCCGATCTTTAAATCTGCAAATTTCCACAATTGGTCCAGCTTTTTATACCCGGAATCTCATTCATTTGAGATTATGAGATAACAGCGATTCATTGTCGTCATACACAAGTTCAAAGTAGCTGCTTGTGTTACCAGAAAGAACAGCATGGCACACTTACACAGCAGTCTGGTTAGTTTATACAGCAAGAAACCTTCTGTGTAAGACAGTCAGATTAAGATTTGGTGCCAGACTTGGACAAAATGATTTAATCTACTGACGTTAACAATTCCATTAACCTGGTCCCACATCTCACATTTCCACCAGGGATTCTTTGAATTCAGGACTACTGCTCCTTTGCTACTGCAGCCAAAATGTCAATGGCTAATTACTAATGGTTGCCTGACTGTGGATCCCAAGGTCTCGGCTTAATTGGCTATTTAGAGCCAGGGAAATGGCACTGCCTCAAGGCCAGTCACCCCTGGATACCTGGGAATAAGCAAGCCCACTTCCACGAGGCGGAGACAGAGGAGGATTAATCAGTCAAGTGCGTGCAGACGACGAGATAATGGGTTTGAAGACTGTGTACGATGCATCTTTCAAGGTTAGAGCCTAAACCTAATGACCCGTCTGAGACAGTATGAAGGGTTAATGGAGCCTGAGCAGGCGATCTTTCGCAGAATTAACTTGATCTGTATAAGGAAATAACACATTTAATGCATGTCATTTAAAGGAAGAGGGTTTTTAACCACATAAGATAATACATAGAAGAAACCAGTGGCTTAAAATAAAATGCATTTGAAAGAAAGGACATGATTGGAGGTGAGGGGTTGGATGGATTCACTAGATTCACATCATTTCTTATTTAAAAGTTTTGGAGCTCCCACTCTAACCTGGAGCTAACCTCAGAGTAACTACTCAGCCAGACAATGAACCTAAAACCTTTCCTCCCTTTGGTCCCAAATATAGCAGAAGGAAAAATATAAAAAGAAGGTTTTAAACTTTTAACAAGGAGTTGTAGAAAGTCCTTTTTAGTGATAAGTCTACTATGCTCACTGGAAATCCATCAGAAAGTCCTCTGCTTGAATAAGTTAGTCCAAATACCAGGGAAGACAGAAAAGTAACAATATTTGTCTTTGGAAAGATCTTGGAGTAAAACAAGTTGGTTAATTTTAATGCAACAAACATCTATATCTCATCTGCAGTGATTTATTAGCCACATTCTAGCAACAAAAGGGTTCTCCAGAGAGGCTAAGTACCTCAAAAGTGAGGATAGCAATATGTTCAACGACTTCAAAATAAAGCTCCTTAGCATTGCATTGCAAAGAATTTAAGAATCCATTACACTAGAAACACCAGAAAGAAAGCCCCCAACATAACAGGTGACCTGTCTCATCCTTTGTATCCCAAATCGGGTCAGTGCTTCAGACTGCCAATCCACCAAAAGTGTCAATTAAAAACTAATTTGTCCCAAGAAAAAGAAAAAATTACTTAACTCTCAAATTTAAAAGTTAACACAAAATTTAATCAAGGGTTTAGGAGGATTTTTCCTCTTAGTTTAGTAATTTATTACCTCTGCCAAGGAGGTAATGTTTTTCAGAGAGTTTGTTTGTGAATGACATAACTCAAAAACAGATCTTAATGACATTTTCAAGAAATGTTTAAAATGAGATAAGCAAGAAGTGATTAAAATTTGGAGGTGATCTGGATCACTGTCTGGATCCAGGACTTTTTTAAAGGATTCTTCATCATTGAGAGATAGGGCTGTTTTCACCATTTGTGTATATAACTCCACCATAAATGGTCGGATTACTTTGCAAAACAACACAAGACAAGGTCACCATAATTTCTGACAGATGTAAAAGTAGGATCCAGATCCTGCCAATATTCTGGATACCAAGATCCAGAATATTAAATATGTTCTGGGTCATCATCATTTTCAACACTGTCAGGAAACAAATTATGGTACAAACCTGCAACTAACACCAAATTGTAGCAGACAGTCTGCTGAAAGGAAGTATAACACTAAAGTAGGACTAAAGTGTTGGTGACAATCACAATATGCTTGGTGGAGGTCTGCGCTCTCTGAGTGCTTTTCTAGCTGATTAATGCAATGTACTGATTGATGTAATGTTTACTTGTTATTCTCTATTCTTCTGTCCCTTTCTCCGTGGGAAACTTTGTATGCTGCTGTTTTGGCTAGGACTACCTTCTCAAAGAGATTTAGTACAGTAAAATAAAGGTTAAATACAGATACAAATACAAATATAATAGTAATGATTAGGGATAAACTGATTATTGGCCAGGCCGATTATCGGAGCTGATATTTGGCATTTTGAGCATCTACTTTTGTTTTAATCCGACGGCCATTAAGAAACAAATTTAAAACTGTGTTGTTGCGGCTCTGATGCAGCTGATCCGCTTTCTGCAGTCACTACTCAATCCCCAGCACTGTCCCATCCACAGTACCATCTGATTGGTTACAAGCAGAGCCATGGCTCAGGAAACAGCCAATCAGAAGTGCAGTTATTACAGTTATTGCAGTTACATTGAAACTGTGGAAAAGTTTTTTTTTGTTTTGTTTTTTGTTACTGTAGAAAACTTTAGCTATTTGTTTTTTTTAAGTTTAAATTAACTTTATAAAAACATGCTGCTAAGCCTGGGAGCTGCTAAATTAACTAATGCTTGAAGGCATTTGAATGAAGTTAAGTGTTGGAATTTTTATTGTTCAAAACTGACTGCAAATTAACATCAGCTTCAAATATGGGTTATTGGCCTCCTTGACTACAAACAATCGGTATTGGTTTTGTGAAGGCAAAGACAATGTTCTACATATTTTATGTATAAAGTTAATTCTACTCTATTCTATTCTATTCTATTCTATTCTATGCTTGTGTCCTTTCAAGATTCAGAGAATCATTAGAAATCTGTATAAATGAGTTGAGGCCAAAAACCAACACTGGGTAGCTGTAATCTTTAGGCTTTGGGGAGCACTGCATTAAAAAGAGACATGGCTCTGTAGTGGAAGTCACTGCATGAGCTCAAAATCTCCACCAGATGGAGCACCTGTACGGCGTTGCCGTTAGGTTGCGCCCCATGAGATCAGCCTTTGAGCACTCACCCTAGAACAAATCCAACCTGTAGTCAATTTCCTGCATGTCACTTCCCACTTGTAACTCATTTCCTGCTCTATCCTCTGTATTGTCTGAATAAAGGCAAAAAAAAAAAAAAAACCTGGAAAAATAAGCTAACAGGGGGAAAAAAATCACTGTGTATGAATGCAGTTTGGGGAAAGTGGCATGCTAAAGTTTACTGAGCTGCCTGGTAGCTAATGGTAGCATTAGCTTCATAAGTGGCTCAACTCATCTATTAAAACCCTGATTCACAACAGCGTTCCTGGTGTAGTTGGACAGCCCAAAGACTCCATTGACCTTTATAGTCTTTGAACGCATCAGCAGTTGTGATGGTTAGTACCTCAGGCCCTTTGATAGGTGATAAGTTAAGCAGGGTTGCTATGGTAATAGAGGTCCCTCTCCTTGATATTGCCCGTAATCACATCTTCTTTTCATCATCTACATGCATATGAAACAGCTGAGCCCCTCACAAGGCCAAACAAAGTTGTCTCTGACTTTAGTGTCATCTTTGGCAACATATACTACTTCTGTTCTGTACTGTCATTGTCATTTTGCCTCAATGGAGTCTACATATAGTTTTTCAACCAAAGCCTTTTACCATGAATGTGTTTTCTACACACCGTAGAGGTCCCACTCAGTCAGTGGAGCTTCATACGGTGTGTGAAGTGAAGGGGTGCTTCTCTTTATAAAGCCTCAGGTTAAGAGGACTCGACTCTCACTGGAGGCTGATTTTTCTCTGCCAAATCAAACTCAACTGGAGCTGGAACACTGGGGACATAAGACTTGACTCAGACTCTGGGTTTGATGACTGGACTTCAGCACCCGTAGCAGGATGGTTGTTTTTTGAAACATGCTTTCTGACATGACTTAACAGAGCCTTTTATTTGGTCTTTTCTGTGTTACTGCTCTCAGAGGAGCAAAAGCAACTCAGGAGTTATTAAGGGGTGCTGCTTGTGTACATCATTTTCGACAAAACGTTTTGTAGCATGCAGAAGAGATTGTTCAGCCTCATATTAAGATGAGCAACAGGAACGTTGTCCCATTAGCTGTAATGTAATATTAATGGCTGCAGCAGAAGCTAAAAGCTAACCTGTGTTTGTTCCATCTGGGCAAAAAGAGGGCAGCAGGAAGAAAGAATAATTAAATTTCAGCCTTTTTCTCTGAGGATTGGTGTGAACTCGACGTTCAGTCAGTGAGCCAGGAGCTGTGACAGGCTGTGCAGTGGTGTAAATCTACCTTTCAGCAGAACGTCAACAGCCTGACCTACATTCACGGAGATGGACAATAACAGAAAAGAGAATATTGTGGAATTAAGAGCAAGCAGGGCAATTTTATCAGTGGGTACGCTTACAGTTCTCCCAAATCTCCCTGGACTATCACTCATATTACTGGAAGCAGAGGATTTTTGTCAGGCATGTGCTGTCTCAATAATACATCTATTGTTATTTTCACTATTCCATGAACAAAGAGGTTTGGAGGCAGAGTGAAAATATTTCAAGGCTTTCAGAATCTATTTTTCATGAGCCCTGTGGCCTTCCGAGAAAATTGCTATGGAGGTACTCTTCATTTTAGTGGGACACACAAATGTTCCAAATATTTTGGAAGCCCAGGGGTGAAACTTCAATTGCACATGAAGAAATAAAAAAACGTGAGTGATTGCTGGAAATGTCAGCGCAGCTCTGTCAGCACGGTAACCTAAATCTGAAAATGGACCAGCAGTTATTCCACGGAGGGGAAAGAGGAAACTGAGCTGCATCCGAGGACTTTCAGTTTGGTTAAAGGAAAGAAAAAAAGCATTTGATTGGCCCCGAGTTGAGAATTGAAGATGTTTTAGCGTTGTCCTTTTTATTTAACAGTGTCCTTACAACCACAGCTCTGAACAAGAGGCTGAAGTGAATATTTGTGGTGACTATTGATCAAAGTCAGACAGAATATGGCTCAAAGAAAATCATGTTACACTCATTGTGGTTTCCTTTCTTCCGATTCAGAAATCTCAATAACATATGGGTCAGCTTGGGTGTTCCACTGTGGTAAAATTTCACAGTGAGAGTTTATAATTCGCCATAAGTGAGGTCTTTAGTCTGGTGGTCTAAGCCAGACAATACAAGTTTCAACTGTGATGGTTGACCATAGACTGTATAAAACATGGACAAAGTCTCCCTGACGTCACCCGTCTGTTTCTGAAATGGAAAATGAAGCACATCGGCTACTGCAGCCATATTGGTAGTGGCAAGGGCTTCTTGTACAGCTATAGGGCCCCTGTCAGTCACATGACACTGAGCTGTGGGCGAACCTGCAATAGTAAAATTAGTGATTCAGACAGGAGAAGTTTTTTGAACCAGGCTGTAAATAGGTTAATTTCTGCTTTGAAAACAACTTCTTTTTGGCTTGGTGTGTACTTCCTGTACTTCCAGTGCCAGCCTCAAGCGGACACTCAAAAACAGCAGATTTTAGCACTTCAGCATTGTCTCATATTCTTAGACTGGAGGTCGCCGCTTGTGGTAGACATTCCACCAAAGCAGGGAAAAAGAAGCCAAAGTCATAAACTAAACCAAAGTCTATTTATTAACATCTCTGTACAAAGCTAAAGCTCTGTGCGTTCTGCAGAAACTCAACAACTTTTATAGCTAACATCTTTAAAGATGCTATGAGGTAGATCTGTTTTAACTGGACCAACAAGGTAAGCTACTTATCAGTACAGCTACATAGCACTTTGGTTTGAAATGCGACAGCAAGCAAGCGTAAGTTGGTAGCATATGTCAAATGTAGCCCATTGCTACGATGTATCCGTAGACTATCGTGTCAACAAGCTGTCAGTTCGTACAGTACTTTAGTAGCCTTATATGTAGCTCATTGTTGTAAGACATGTTCGTAATGTGTAAAAATGAGATAAGCAAGAAGTGATTACATTACATTACATGTCCTTACTCAACACAATCAGGAAGCTACTAAGATGCAATGAAGTAGTATTTCGAAATACCCTACATTGGCGCTGATCATCTCATTTTAAAATGTGGATTAAGATCAGACATATATCTAGAAGGGAGACTTTTTCAAGATCATCAAACTCCTCACAGCCCCTTTAAATGAATGGGTTTATCATGAAATGAAAAATTGTGAGTTTGTTTCTTCCTATGTTGAACAAAAGTTTGGTTTAAGAGGCTTCAAACCTCAGATTCAGAAACAGATAGGAAAGTTTAAAACTTTTTGCTGTGACAAATTTGCTCCACCAAGGCACTGAAGAGAAAGAGATAAAACTGAGTTTGGGCGTTTGTTTCAGCTGAAGAAAGTGAAGAATTCATTTATCACACTGTATGCCGAAAGATTAAAAACTAGTTTAAATTCATTCTTTTTGCGATTTTACTTTAAACTCCAAAAGAAACTGTAACCCAAAATCACTGTACATTCAAACTTTTATGGAGGGGAACTGTCTCTAATTTCTTAAATCCAATAAAGTAAAATTATTATTAAGGAGAAATGGCCAAAAATGGTTCATTTTTTGTCCCAGCTTTAAGTTCTGTTAAAAAAGGAGATGTTAGGATAGATCACATAAATCGCTGTGAATACATTCTCAGTCAAAATTTGACCTTTAGCTTAGAGCTGCAGGAAGCAGTGCAGCAGTAGGGGAGACCGGGTGTGGTTGTAACACTTTTTGCTTCAGGACCTCTAACACGCCGAATTTCCGAGTGAGAGTTCTCAGACTTAAATGTAAAGTACCCAGATTTGTTTAATCCAAATGGCACCAATTCAAACCTCTGCAACAATATCACAGAGCTCACCAGGTGGTGTCAAAGACATGGTGGTCCTTTGTTACGGGGGTAGGTTGAAACACATGCTGGGGTAAGTTGTAACAGTTGGACAAAAAAAGTAAAAACAGAGATCACGCCCCTCAAAAAGAGGTTTATTGAAATAGAACAATCCAGAACAATGTCTCTCTGTGACTGACTATAACTAAGGCACTCCTGTTTGACTCAAGAGTTCATCCTTAATAGTGTGTAGGCTCAAACACTACAGTGAAGCTGTGTAGAATCACATAGGTCTAACAAAAACAGTGCGTGTTTGTGTGTATGTTTGTGTGTGTGTTCAATCAAAGTCTAAGGGCCACGTTTACATGAAGACGGTGTGAAAACGATCCGCATTCATACAACTCGAAGAGGACAAGTCACAACAATGTAGTGGCCATGCCAGGCCAGTAGTTGGCGATGTGGATATATGTGTGAATATATGCTACTCAGAAATAAGCCATCATTGTTGTGGATGTACTTTATTTTCCTGCCATTTTATTGTGTGAGACGGTTGGCAATCCAACCTTGAGACGCATTGCTGCCACCAACTGGACCGAAATGGCTTAACTTGAAGTTGTGGTTGCGTGCGCAACCTTCACCTGAAACTGCGAGTGCACATGTGGTGACATCAGCGTTTCACCCTAAAACGCTCTGCTCTGTGTTCATATGAGGCTGGATGGAGGAGCGTTCTGAAAACTCCACTCTGGAAAGCGTTTTCAAAAGTTTCTGTTTTAGGACAACGCGGTCTCATCTTAATGCCAGGCCAAAACGCAATGAAATGTTATCAGATTTGACCGTTTTTTAGTGTTGTGTTAACACAACCTAAACTGGTTGTTTTTAACCCTGAAGTGGTGGCTTTTTTTTCTTTTTTGAGGTGCAACATTTCCTCCTGGCCCTCAGAGAAAACCTTGCTGCTGCTCCAGTAACCTACACAAGGATATCACTAGGTCCAGTAACCATCCCCACCCCTGTCAGCCAGAGTTTAGCTAGCTGTATTAGCATAGTGGATTGAAATTAGCATGGGAAAATAAAAGTCAAATGTAAGTCAAATGGTTTTATCTGGAATAGTATAAGTAATAAACAAAATACAGTCTTAGTCAAAAAAAAAAAAAAAAGTTCTTACCTCAAATCACTTTTTTTCTCTCTATAGCATCTGCAAGAACCTGTTTCCATTCCTGACAATCACCATGTGTGATTAGGGTGGAAGTGAGTAAATATTAAAATGATCATAAGACCTCTATCTTATCCCTGATTGGAGAAATTGCTGGTGTTACAACTCTCCCCATGTAACAACCATGCCCGGTCTCCCCTATTTAAGGGTTGTCTTGCTCTTAATATGTAGAAATTAAGAGTAAGGCTTTGTGCATTAGACTTGGAGACAGAGCAGGTTGCATTTGGCATTTGTTCTGCAATCAATGTTCCCGTCAACAAACACAATTCTCAAAACAATGTGTTGATTGTGAGTTCACCCCTCAGTGCGACTCTCCTCTCCATCTTCATTAAATCCTCACCTCTGATTCCCAGCAGTGTCATTGTTTATGGTATTTCAGAGCAGAGCAGATTGAGATAATGCCTTATGCTGGTCTGTTCTCTGTGGAGCCTGTGTAAGGAGGACACGGTGTGGACGATAAGTAAGTGAGGAGGAGAGGAGGATGAAGTGTAGGAGGTGCATTGAAATGCCAACAGCAACAGTCTCATCTGTAAAACACGCAGCTGGCATTTACCTGACAGCAGGACAGTGGACGGATATAGAGTCCTTGCCTCTCTTTGGAATCCTCCTCCCTTCTTCCTTCCTCCTCATCCCTCTTTGTCTTTCCACTCCTGTCTTCACCCACCACCTTACACCCTCCTGCCCCCCATCCCCCCCAGCTCCTCCACCCACATCCTTCTGCCTGTCTCTCCTCTCTGATCAGCTGCACCACAGGCGAGCGCGCCGTCTTGTGCAGGACGTGCGCCTTGATAAATGAAGATCCAGACTTGTGCTAGCGAGGGGGGCCCTGGAGCTCACAGGGGGGGCTAAATCACCACCATTGATTGTGCAGCTTCAACGCACTGACAAAAGGCCATGATCACTCATCGTGTTAAAAGCGGATTATCGGCCTGTTTGTATCTTGTTACACCCATAAAGATTTTTCTTCCTCTCTTTTCTTTCCCGTTCAACACATTAGCTGTTTTTTTCTTCGGCCTAATTTGCTGCAGATTATCCTCCATGTTGTTTTTTTGTCTCTGATGGAAACATGGATTTAAACACTGCGTATTGTCTTCTATTGGAGCTGCATGTGGTGTTTAGATGTACTGATTCACCAGCAGTTATCTAGCAGGCTGGTTTGTTGTGGTGTTAAGATCTGACCTTGTCTGCTTTTTGCTGAAAGAGAAAGAACATCTCCTCGGTCTCTCCCACTGCGATCACTTTGTCAGATTCACTGGACAATAATATGTACTGTATTATCCTGGAGTTGTACAAACCACCCTTTGGGCACCTTTGTATTATGTTGATTTCATTCAATGGTTAGGAAAATTATTGATAACGTCCTTACACTGTAATTTATGAGGAAAATTAGACATGACTGTTCTCCTCACAGAGCAGGACTGAGTCATCTGCGTAATGATTTATTTGAAAATTAGATGCGATGGTTCTCTGTTCTGTCTCTGTTATAAACTATCGTGTCATCTGCATAATCATTTATCTTGCAGCACGAGGCAGCGTGAAAGGACACGTATGAATGCATGTGACATTCAGAGGAGCAGGGGTGTAATGACATATCACTGCCGAATCCTACACACCCTGCGACAGAAGCCATTTACCTCCTTGAGATCCTTGTCTGTGTTGTAAATAAGTCTGTTGAACAGATGTGTAATTGGCTGCTTTGTATAATTAAAGCCCGTGTAATTAAAATCATTCAAGACTTTTAATAAATAACTTCTTGAATGGAAGCAAAATCTCGGCCCTTGGTTTTCTGCTCTCCCTTGGACTGACACTGTCATACAAATAAGAAATCATAAGTCATCAAGTCAGGGATACCAAAGCAGTGTGGATGCTTCTGTCATTTCTAAGAGATCTCACAGGAAACTGAAATCAATAAAAGTCTCGGATATTACCTTCACAAAAGTTATGAATAATGTTAACAAGATGTATAATGAGGTTGTCAACATTCTCAGTGCTTTGACACTTTTCAGTAGCTTATGCTTCAAACAGTCAATCTCAATTGTTTTCTCTTTTTTTGATGGAATCACAAAGCAGAGCTGAGGAAAACATACAAATGAACTGAAAGTCATTACTCAGCGAGTGCGAGAGTCGCCTTTGAGTAAAAGGACACGCAGAGAGGTAGTGGAAACAAAGCACAAACTGAATGATTGAAAGATAGTTTTCTGAAAGTGTCAATGCTAGGGGTTGCAAGGACTTGTTGGTTCCCGTTTCCAATACATACGGTGGCCAGTAGATGTCGGTAGATTTGCAAAAGCAACAACACAAATGCAAAAGCTACAACACAACGGAAGTGCAGCCACAACACAAGTTTGGAGGACAGTTTTCCTAAGGGACACAGAAAAGTTGTGAAAGTAAGTAAATATTTGTTTTCTTTTTTTTTTTTTGTTTTTACTCTCAGCTATGATAAATATAGAATCAATGCTAATGCTATTGGTTCATACAGCTAAAAATAAGATGATGTATTTTTTCTGACCCCTACAAACTTTTTTTTTTTTTTTTAAATCATAGATGAAGTCAAAAAAGAAAATAAATTACATACTTTCACAAATTTTGTGGTTCCATTGGAATAACCAAACTCTTTGAACTTCCGTTGTGATGTTAGCATTAGTGTCTTTGCTCTTGCATTTCTGTTGTAGCTTTTGCATTTGTGTTTTTGCTTTGACATTTATGTTTTTGCTCTTGCAATTGTGTGCAATTTGTGTTTTGGCTGTGGCATTTGTGCCTTGGCTGTTACATTTGGGTTGTAGCTTTTGCATTTGTGTTTTTGCTTTGACATTCATGTTTTTGCTCTTGCAATTGTGTCTTAGCTTTTGCATTTGTGCCTTGGCTGTGGCATTTGTGTTATAGCTTTTGCATTTGTGTTTTGATTTTAGCATTTGTGTTTTTGCTTTGACAATCATGTTTTTGCTCTTGCATTTGTGTCATTTTTGCATTTGATTTTTGGCTTTTGCATTTGTGTTTTTGCTTTGACATTCACGGTTTTGCTCTTGCATTTGTGTTGTTTTTGCATTTGATTTTTGGCTTTTGCGTTTGTGTTTATGCTTTGACATTCACACATTTTTTAATGCATGTGTTTTTGCTGATGCACTTGTGTTGTAGCTTTTGTATTTGTGTTGTAGATTTGACATTCATTTTTTTCCTCTTGCAATTGTGTTGTAGCTTTTGTATTTGTGTTGTAGCTTTTGCATTTGTGCTTTGGCTTTTACATCCATGGTTTTGCTCTCTCATTCATGTTGTAGCTTTTGTTCTCTGTGTTTTTGCTATTACATTTGTTTTGTAGAAATGCTGCTGATGACATTTTGAGCACAACGTCCACTAGTCACTGATCATGTGATTTTGAAAGTACAACATGGATGAAAAAGCAACAGGTGAGGAGGTTTGTGGGTCTGTGCAGCTAGCTAGCAGAAGTGCACAAAGTGTGTCGAAATATATATCACCAATGATAAGACCAGTAGTGCTGTCACTTGCAAAATATGCAAATCTGTCATCAAGTACAACAAAAGTACGAGTGCTATGCACCCATTTGAAGAGGTCCGTGAGGATTTGACAATGCTAAAATTCCCAACTTGCAAAACCCACTACACTAGTGGGCCCAGAATGAAGACAGAATCCCTGATTTGGCTTTGATGAGCGAACGTTTCCGGCCTGTCCCAGCCACCAGCACGCCATGCAAGAGGATTTTTTTCTCTCTGGCTGAAACTACCGTCACATGCAGGCGAGCCCTTGTGTTTTTATACACAAAACAGGATTGAAAAAAAAAGCAACCTGTGACTAAGGGCTGTGATGGTAGTGACTAGGCTTCCAGGCCTTTGCCTGTGTCTTTTTTCTCCCTTACTGTTTAGAGTATTTTCCTTTGCACTTATGAGTGAGAAGCAGCCTGAGGTGTATGTGAAATTAATGTTAAAGCTGATTTACAGCTGGTTGTTGATAAACTTGCTGTTCTGTGTGATTCCCGCGCATGAGTTGTCAGTTTTCAGTAAACACAGAGTGTTGCAACCATTCCACTGGAGTCGACTTTCAAAAATCTGAAGTAATGCAACCCCCTTCCACACCTCTCAACAAAAGTGCAAGAGGTCGTCAGATTCTGTTTGTCAGCTGCTAAAATTGTGTTTTTTTCAGCGTGCTGTGTGTCTCTCTGCCTCACCCTTTGTCGCAAACACACCATGAACTCACCTCATTCACAGGTAGGAGAGTACTAACATTGTGTGAAGTCCTGTACACTTCAAAAACTGAACTTTGAGCGAGTCTGTATAGCTTATTTTTGGCTAAAGTGGACTTATTAGTCCACATCCACCTGACAAGTGTAGACACGTCTTATTTCGAGATATTAATGGACAAAATAACATTTGAATTCCAATAAAACAAATAGGCCAATGGGTTAAGAAAATTTTACTCGTGGGTCCTTGTATAAAATGTATCTTAAAGAAGGGGTATTCTGCTTTCCCATATGTTGAACTTGGATCTTAAAGTTACAATACTGGATGTTCAGACTTAGCGTGTGCAGATTTTCAAACATCTAAATGTTTATTTGATGTAGAAATCTCTGAATCTGTCTGCAAACTGATCAAAACGGTCGTAGGATGGTTCTAGAAACAGTATGATATCTTCACCAGATCTAAACAAGACTTGCTAAAATAATGAGGTCAGAGAAGCAGGCCTCAAACACCAAGCTCTTCCATTAGCGTTGCTCTTGATAGGCCTCCAGAAGGCTGGCCAATCAGAGGGGAGGGGGTTTATGCAGCAGGGAGCCTTAAAGAGCAGTGTTCACGACAGAGGCTAAAGAAGTATTTTCTAAGACAGCAGTGTGAAAAAAAAATAAGGATTTTGTTCAGCTGTAAATCATGTAAAGCTACTACGGAAGCACCAGAGGGTAGTATAAATACTTAAAAGGAAGCAAAATACACCCCTTCTTTAAGCTATCATCAGGTAGAACAATCAGCACAGTTAACATCCTCAACATCTGTGAATCTGGGCGAAATATCATTCTCACTAGACCAACGGGAGCCTCTCTCAGCATTGCAAACAAAGATTATAATTTAAGATGTTTGCATTGAAGTGCTTCAGACGCGTGACTGGAACAGGTGGTAGCTCAAAAAAAAAAAAAAAAAAAAATCATTATTTCCAAAGAAGCAGTGCAGCACCCACTGGTTAACCCTGCTGCAGGATGTATTGTCTGGACCAGCCAGGTTCCAGATGTCTGAGTCACCACCCACAGTTGAGATTTCGATGAATAAATATCTAGTGTTGCTCTCATGAATATTTGTTCCTCTCTTAAGCTCTGCCAAAAAACTTAAATTGGAGACGCAGAGGCTTTGTGGTGGTAATTACTCTTAGAGGGGCACCGCAACTAGTGACTAGACAAAGAAATCAAAGAGAGGAATGAGAGCACACTGTGGTTAAAGCCGACACTTCTTCCCTGCAATTAACTTATTTTTATTTATTAAAGCATTTCATGAAAAGTTCAGTTTGTGAAGTGACAGGATACAGTGGGGAAAATAAGTATTGAATGTGTCAACTTTTTTCTCATCACATTTATTTCCAAAGCTGCAATTCAAACAAAATATCTACCAGACATTGGTATTAACTCAAATAATCCACACATGAAAAGAAATCATGACATTTAAGTCCATAAATAATGATTATGTGGAATTAAGTACGATAACAGGGGAAAAAGTATCAAACACACCATGGAAAGGCTGTATACTTTGGCAAGGAAATGCACCATACCTCCTGAAATCTGTCAGTAATTATTACTTGAACTTCCAATTAGTGCAAACCAACATCAGCTGGGCTAGAGCAAATTGATGGTCCTATAAAAAAGGTTGTTTTTTCACCAAGCAGTTAAATAGGACACACCTATACATTATTCACAAGTGGAAGAAGCACCACCTTACCATCAACAGGCCACACACATTTACCTGACAGGTCACACAGGAGCTCCTTGGAAGATTTCTGACCAGGGAGTCAGAAAGATAGTCAGAAGAGTACTCAACGAGCCAAGGACCACCCTGAAAGAGCTCCAGAAAGACTTGGAGGCAGCAGGTACAATTGTTACAGAGAAAACAATAGGCAATGCACTCCACTACCATGGCCTCTGTGGACGCTCAGCCCGCAAGACTCCATTCCTCAAGAAAAAGCATGTTGAAGCTGGTTTAAAGTTTGCTAAAAAAGCATCTTGACAAGCCTGTAGAATACTGGGAGAATGTTGTCTGGTCAGAAGAGACCAAAACTGAACTTTTGGGCTGTCATACTACATACCATGTTTGGAGGAGAATTGGCACTGCACATCACCCAGAAAATACTATACCAACAGTGAAGTTTGGAGGTGGAAGCATCATGGCATGGGGTTGTTCCTCATCTCATGGTGTTGGCAAACGTCATATAATTGACGGAGCAATGAATGGAGCCATGTATGGGGAAATTCTTGATCTGAATCTGCTGCCATCCACCAGGATGATGAAGATGAGACGTGGCTGGACCTTCCAGCAGGACAACCATCCAAAGCACACGCCAAAGTTGACTCTCAAATGGTTTCAAAAAAAGGAAATCAATCTGTTAGAATGGCCTAGTCAATCACCTGACTTCAATTCAACTGAACATTTGTGGAAAGAACTAAAGAAAAGGGTTCACCAGAGGGCACCAAAGAATATTCCAGATTTAAAGACAATCTGTGCAGAGGAATGGGCCAAAATCACACCTGAGCAGTGTGGGCCATTAGTTCAAACATACAAGAAGCTTCTGGAAGCTGTCATTGCAAACAAAGGCTTCTTCACTAAGTATTAGATGAGTCTCAGTTAGTGTGTTCAATACTTTTTTCCTGTGTACTTAATTCCACATAATCATTATTTATGTACCCGAACGCTGTGTTTCATTTTCATGTGTGGATTATCTGAGTTAATATCAATGTCTGGTAGAAATTTCATTTGAATTGCATCTTTGGAATTAAATGTGGTGAGAAAAAAGCAGACGCGTTCAATACTTATTTTCCCCACTGTATGTAGCCTGTTGTGTTTCTGGCAGTTCACGTCAAATGCTAGATCAGCACACAGATGTTATTTCACCTCCTTCAAGCTCTTCATTTGTGTCGAGCTCTCGACACAGACAAACGGCGAATGAATCCGAGAGAAAATGGAGCACCCACACGTTTCAGCCGCTGGTTCACAACTCCATTGTAGTGAAGAGGCAGTGATTGCTCCCTTTAATTACATCCAATGGAGGTTAATCCGTGCTTTCAGGGAAAAACAAAAATCTCAGCGGTGCTTTCCCTCGGCGTATCATATTTGCGAATATGTGCCAAAAGAGGCTATCAGCCACCTCTTAACCACTAACCCTCACTCTGCTGCTTAATCCTAATGATATCCAGTTAAAGGCCTAAGCCTCTGTGTCAAAACAACATATCATTTTTAACCCACTGCTGCGAGGAGAGAAATTATTGGATGTGAACTCTGTGATTTAGACAGAAAATTCGCCTTGATGACACAAATTATGATTAAACGGCAACTTTTGGCCCCGTGATTGCCTTTTAAACAAGCTGCTCATTTGGCTAGTGTTTGCTTCAAATGTGATTGCAATTAGACGTGTGAATAAATGTCATCTCCAACTTTACAAATTGCAAAGGATGCCAGTGGAGCCCAAGCTGTAATCATCTCACAGGGGAGCTTTTAAGTGACAGTGCCGTGAACTACAAGTTGAAGAAGAGGAGCGCACCCGGATTGCATGATTGATGGTGTGTTCCCGCTGCACTGTCTCGGGAAATGAAGACCTCTTCGGGGACAATATTCAAATTAATAGCACTGACTCATGGCATATGGAGGCAACCATGCCAAGAATTACGTGAGCCAAAGCGACACCTCTTAGATTACATTTCACAGATGCAGATGCTGCTCTGTTGTTACATGTGATCCTGTGACAAGGTTGCTTTTCCACTTTCACAGAGCCGCTTTACAACTGGTTGCACAAATGTAATGGGTTCCTGAACGGCGTTTCAGTGTGAGACACATCATGAAATTGAGAATTTCTTGTGAATGGTTTTTACAGTTATACGGCGCTGCTTTTTTGAGGGAGCTCTTCAAGAATTAGAGCAGGAAACCTGCAGGGAGAACTAATCTCTCCTCAACACACAGAGGTACAGGAGCAAAGATTTCTATGAACATGCATGAGCACAAGAGCTTAACATGACTTCAGTATAAAGGCATTAATCACAGAAGGAGGAGATTTGGGATCATTTGGCTGTATATTCTCATGTCTGTCATAATGATAGTCAAAAATAGAATTAACTGATACTTCAAGCAAGTTAAGGAAACACTGAGACCTGCTATAGAGTAGCTACACTGTAAGTCAGGATACCTGCATCACTTCAAAGCAATGTTGATGTCTTATTTTCAGTAACACTTGTCTTTTTAGACTTGATATGATCCAAATTCACCTGACAAGCCCAAAAAAATGTCTTATTTCACAATATTAAAAGAGAAAAACGGTGGCTGAATTACGTGTAAAAAAGGGTAATTGGGTAAGAAGAATGTTCTTCTCAAGTTCCTTGAAATACAAAAAAAATCTGAAATCAGAAACTAAACAAAAAAATATAAACTGTGGATTTATGTAGAAAAAAGTGAGGACCAAACATAGAGCCCTGGAGAACTCCAGAAACTATCCGCGGCTCTTTTTAATTCTTGCACATCAAATAACTGCAAAAACTGAAATCCAAGGAAGTGTTTGTCTTATTTTCAGTAGAAATATTTTATTAGAGTTAATATGAGGCACATTTACCTGACAGGTCAACTGACAAGTCCAAAAAAAATGTCTAATTTCAAGATATCAAAAGACAAAATCCTATATTGCTTGTAAAAAAAAAAAAAAATAATAATAATAATAATAATAATAATAAAAAAAAAAGGTCATTGGGAAAGAATAATGTTTTTGTCGGGTTGCTTGAAATACAAAAAAAAAAAAAAAAATTCAGGAAAGTTAACAGAAAATTATAAACTTTAGATTTAAGTAGAAAAAAGGGGAGGACCAAACATAGAGCTCTGGAGAACTCCAGAAACTATCCGCAGCTCTTTTTTTTATTCTTTTACATCAAATAACTGCAAAAACTGAAATCCAAGCATGTGTTTGTCTTATTTTCAGTAGAAATATTTTATTAGAGTTAATATGAGGCACATTTACCTGACAAGTCAGGAAAAATGTCTCATTTCAAGATATTATGAGACAAGATAGATGCCTGAAAACATTATAAAGAATTTAAGAAATCTGCCAGTGGGCATGTCTAATTTTAAGAAAATAAACAAGTACAGATGGAAAGCAGCCTCCTTTATTCATGCGTTTACTCATGTATCACCTTTATTTAACTCCTTTAATCTCAAGGTCCTCAATTAAAGGACTTTGAGGTCACTCCCATAGACTGTATGCAGAGTGGACAGCATGGCTCCGCCATTTACTGTTACCAAAAAAAATTCTTGGTTCAAGACGACTCTTTACTGGGTACAACATGCACAGGTAAGGTATTTATCAGTACAGTTACGTAGAGGTATGGTTTGAAACGTGACATCAAGCAAACATTGTGGTAGCTTTATGTAGTGCTATCGGCAGCCCCGGTGCTGCAACGTATCTGTAGGCTAACGTGGCAACAAGTAAACACTGTCAGTTTGTAAGTAGTTTACTATTTGTCTATATTTAGCGCAGTGCTCTAAGACAGCAGTTCCCAACTTTTAAGGCTGCACACCCCCTTTTACCTTCTGACTTAGCTTACGCCCCCCTAATGCCTGAAACATAAAAAAAAGGAATAGTCTTGTGGCCTCATGTATGGTTTCAATTTTGATTAAATGGGCTACTGTTAACACAGAACAGAATGTACAATAATTGGCCTAATGAGGTCTCACATTAGAAACGGTGGAGAGAACAACAGTACGTAACAACATAATAATGACACTAATAATATCTGGAGGTATTTCGAGTCCGAGTCTCACTGTGTTCTGTACCCCCTTGTCCCAATGAAGTGCCTGAGTGAGTTTTCTGTGCTCCTCATTCTCACTTTCCCCTCTGTCATCATCATCACTCTCTTTCTCCTGCATGATTTCTTCAGCCTGTTAGATTGCACAGCTCTCAGTTCCGGTTTCTACCGTGGCCAGTGTTACCTGTCCTCTTTCATGTCTCAAAGATTTTACAACAGACTCCCCGTTTTCAATCAGTAATGCAGTTTGGCATATTATTATTATTGTTGCTATCACAACAAGCTACCACGTGGCTAGGAGAAAGCAAAGTGCAATTTAGGTATATATTTTTTTAATTAAAATGTTTACAAAATGTTTTTTTTTTTCTTTTTTATTTTGATTAAAAAATACAAGTTTCCGTGGGTTATTTTATTTATTTATTTATCTTTTTACCTGTGAACCACCATTACAAGTTTTTATATTATTAATTGAATTATTTATGTATTTATTTATTTATTTATTGATACAAAATCAATAAATAATGGTGCTCAGCTGACATTACACTTGTGTTGCGCACCTCCCTAGCGGCAGCTTGCTCAGTAATGTGTAGTGTTAGTAAATCCCGGCCATGTCCAGCCCGTCATCTACCAAGCAGAGCTAATGTAACCTCTCTTCATTTTATTGATAGACTCTCAAGTTTGAACAGACCACTGCAGAATAACTGCTGTTCTGTTTATCTTTCTTCTGCTCTTATGTCCTTTTTCTGTCTGACAGTTAAGCTCCAGTGTCCACCATCACTACAAAATTAATCACAGAAATCGTTTTCAGCAGAGAAAAACACAGATCTCTCTTCATTCTACTAAACTTTGTCAGCCTATATCTAGAGGGGAGAATTTTTCAAGATCCCTTTCTAACTCCTCACAGACCCTTGAAAACCACTCATTCGTGGTCAGAAATCAGACTTATTCGCTTGCAGACATCACAGGTGTTTCAGAGCAAAGTGTGACCCTGTTAACTGGTGACTGACACATTCTGCTGAAGGTCTCCAGTTAGCATAGTCACTCTTAACACCACTTATGTTGCCCCTATAAATGGTTCTACATATCTGTAACACCGTACACCTTATTTACTGGGCTAATAAATCAGAATCATGGAGTCTTTGACTTGAAAGAGGGTATTCAGATTGACTGGAGGTTGAATGGCTGATGGCACAGAGAACATAGTTTGTATTCTTTGTTGCTTGTGTTAAAATGAATTTGTAAAAGGTGAAGAAAAGTTCAACAAATCTTTATGACAGTCCAGAGCCATCTGGTTCAAGCTGATCAGAGGAGAAATGAATCTGACAGCTCGGGGTAGTGAACTCCATCATCTACCACACATATAAACACACAGAGTGACTCACACTGCCTCTTTCTAAATAAGGTGGTAACTACTTTATTCACAGTTTTCTGTATGTTCAGCTGCATGACACTGAGTGTGAGGGTGTCAGACACAAACGGCAGCTGATGGGACTCCAGTGTGGTTGATTGCGGCTGAAATTCTCACAGCTGAGGGAAACACTGACGATGCCCGTAACTCTGTGGAGGCAGTATTATAAAGAACGGAGTGAGTCTGATTTACCCAAAGGACATATGTGAGACAGATTAAAGTACAAAACCTCCAGATTAAAACACAGAGAGCTCTACTTTCTGTGTCCAAGCTGAAGAAGAAAAAGTGACAGCTTCTCTTTTTAAACAGAGACTAATGCGTTTCAGACCCCCTGAGGCCTAATCAGATATTCAAGATAGAGAAATTAATAGTTTCAGGGGAAAGATCCATGAGGAAAGTAACCGTGGAGTGAAGCAATAGGAGGTTTCAGAGTGGTTAAATTAATTTTTGGACCCCCCTCCTGATGAGGGTCTTTGGAAGACGGATTAACGAAAATGGCTGCCTTGAGGGAGTGACATGGGGAGGGCTGGAGTTTGTTTGCTGCGTTTGCTAAGCTCCTAAAGCGCTCGCAGTGGTTGTCAGAGTTGAGCACTCACAAGGTCTTTTTTTTTTTTTACAAATCACTTCCCGTTGTGCTTAAACACGGTGAGACATATTGAATATGGCTCACAAACGAGACTGCATTAAGCCGCCGCGTCATTAAGAGGGCTTCTGAAAGCTGCAACACCGTCCTCTGTGTCTGCGCCTGAGCTCTGAACCTGAGACAAGCAGTAAAAAAATCACTATTAAAATATGCCTGACAAACACAACGGCACAAGCACTTAAATTCACCACAACCCAGAAATAAATAGAGAGGACGCTGCTTGAATGTTAATTGTGCGTTTGCTAACATTAGGGAAATAGCAGACGGAAGAAATATTGTGAAAAATAAAAGGTCTTGGACTCTGTGTGCTGACCTCGTCTAATTAAAGAAATAGATACGCACCAACTGATGTTAGAGCATCTCTTTTCATGCATCAGTAACAAGATCATCCACACTTCGCATTACATGTCACTTTGATGTCGATATCGTCCTGATTTGTATCTCACCCACAAGACAATATCTGCCATCTTCCTGAGCCGCTTTGAAGTTGCACCACCTGCTCTGTTTCCTCAGTGATAGCATCAGACGGATTTACGTACCAATCCTCCTGTTTTTTTAACCACTCCTCCACTCCTCATGTTTGTCTCAACCACATTTCCTGTGACTGCTGAACCGTGACTGAGAGAATGCCCTGGAATAAATATTGCATCTGAGAAGGTCACTGGTGGTACAGCGGGTCACTGAAATATACAACATGCAACACACATCCTGCTCCAACTCGTCAGATGGTGCAGATGTCAGACTGCCAGGCCTTCAATCACACACCGTGTACTTCCATACCAAAACAAATCTTTGTAGTTTAGGGTGACATGTGTTGTAATTAGCAGCAATACCCAGAAGAGACTTGGTTAAAAAAATTAAGTATGGTTGAAGCTAACTGATGCAAAAGTGCTAAAAACTACATTTCCTTGAATGTCCACTAGGGGTCGGCTGCAGGCTGACCAGAAACCCACAGTTGCCAGTGGGTGTCAGATGATTTGCAAAAAGGCACACGAGCAAAAGAATGAAAAGGCAAATCACAAATGTAAGAGCAAAATCACAAATCCAAATGTTACAACTCAAATGCAAGAGCAAAAACACAAGTGCCAAAGACACAACACTAACACAAAAGCTACAACACCATTGCAAAAACAAAAATACAAATGCAAGAGCCAGAACACCAATGCAAAAGCTACAACACAATTGAAAAAGCTAAAACACAAATGCGAAAAATGACAACACAAATGCAAGAGCAAAAACACCAATGCAAAAGTTACAACTCAAATGCAAGAGCAAAAACACTAGTGCAAAAGCCACAACACAAATTCAAAAGCTACAACACCAATGCCAAAGGAAAAACACAAGTGCAAAAGCCACAACACCAACGCAAAATCTACAACACCAATGCAAAAGCAAAAACACAAATGTGAATATTACAACAAAAATGCAAGAGCCACAACACCAATGCAAAAGCTACGACATGAATGCAAGAGCAAAAACATAATTGCAAAAAAATTACAACACAAATGCTAGAGCAAAAATGCTAGTGCAAAAGCTACAACATGAATGCAAAAGCAAAAATAAATAGTTTTTATGTGGTTTAGCACTTCTCACTTATTTGGTACTTACTGACACTTCATTGCTTTTTTTATTGCATATCTAGTGCTCTCTTTTATTCTATGACCCTTTTACAACTTATTTTCCAACTGCTCTATTATGTAAAGAGCAATGGTAACAACAAATTTCCTCCTTGGGATTAATAAAGTTTCCCTGATCAGGGATGGGTATCGTATTAGGTACTTTTATAGGTACCGACTGAATTCTGTCAGAAATACTGGGTACCAATTCACATAAGATCAAAAGGTACCATGTTTAAGTACCTAAATGCATTCTTGTGACTGTGAGAGAGTGGAAGAGTAGGCAATTTTCCATGCTGGACATGAACGCAGCATTACAAGGTTATATACTGAAGGATAATTATGTTAAATTGAAAAAAAAAGTTAAACAAATTGATATTTTTTACTACATAGTTAGAAAAAAACTACCGGAAATTGGTACCTTTGAGTACCGATACTGGTTGCCAGGTACCAGGAATCGGTGCTGTATCGTTTCAAATGTGAAAGGTACCCATATCTATTCCTAATCCCTGAATATGAGCTGTGGTGGCCACAGGGGCGCGTTTGTAAAAATATCTGTGCTAAAGTGACCTGTTGGCTGGTTAAAACATGATAAACACGTCTCAAGTGCTCTTGAAAACAGGTGGAACTTGGTGCTCTTTTCGGTTGTGAATGTGCTGAATGTGTCTTTATTTTTCTTTTCGCCCCTGCCCTTCAAAAGTCTGCACACCACCGAATATGAGGAGTGTAAAGTCTCCAACATCAGTAGCGTGCACACGTAGGTGTGTGAACATGAAGTAGCGAGAGGTGTTGAAGAGTGCACAAACACAAAAGTCTAACTTGATAAACGGTGAAAGATCCTTCAGCTTTCAGGAGAGTAAAAAAAACAGTGAGGCATTTGTTCCCATTTCTACACATTGTACCTTTAAATATATCCTGCAAAGATAAACTGTTGGTCCACTTTTCTTTAAGTTTTTAAAGTGAAATTTTCCTCTTTACAAACACAGACTCAACAAAATGAGTCATTAAGTGCAGAAAGGTGGTTTAAGTACTTTTGTTAACAGGATTTGTTATCCTGAGGCTACGACGAGTCCGCTGACTCATAATCGATGTCACTCAATATGCAGATAGATGAAGTGAGGCAGGTGAGCACGATAAGAGTGATTATCAATCAGCCACTTCTTATCTTTTATATGCAATTACCTCAGGAGGATATGGACTGACTTGTTGCAGAGTACAATAGTTACATTAACAGTGTCATAGTTAATGTTTAAAGTGAAAGTGACAGAGTGTTTTACTTTTAAGGCGATATGTCATGCATTACATCCTGGGCTTTAATTTCTCCTGGGTGTCTGTTGGATTTCTTCCTTTGTGGCAGTCAGACGTCAGCGCACACTACAAAGCAGAATGTGCTCTTTGATACTGAGGGAGTGACACCAAAGCTGCACATTTAGCATTGATGTTCCAGACAAGAGACATTTTTCCCCTCCTGTAAATCTCTGCTATAAATACATTAGAGTTTTTGACATAACATCACTTTGGAATTGCTTTTCCCAGTAATGAAAAAAAAAAAAAAAAACTCACACACCAGCAGATAATAAAATAGACCTGAGTTTCTCATATGCCTACAGCTGTATTTTACCCGAACAAGACTGTTTCACAGCAGATTGTTCTTTTTTTAAACAACCCGAGGAAAGGGCAGATGTGTGTGCGTGTTTGCATAGCGTTTTTTGGCTGGCAGGAGGAGTTGTGTAATAGCAGCACAGGCGGGTGGCGGTCGGTGCCCAGCCGCAAGCACATGAGGATTAGGAGAAACTCACCCTACAGAGATCTGGGTTAATTAAACCCGCTTTTGGTGAGCTCGGTGACCTACCCGGCGTGATGCAAAGAGATGCAGGCTCCATCTGTTTAAGCAGCGATAAAGCTGCAGCCACAGACCAGGATTCAGCTCAATGCATTAGCGTACTGTAAATACAGACTGCAGAGGACGGTTTAGCAGATGTACATCGTGCAGCTTGTCATTGCTCCTGTGTAGTGAAATCAGCCTGACAGTTTTTTTTGTCTGATTTCAAGCCTGAAGAGGAAGGATTTGGTATGTAAAAAAAACTCCATGACAAATAACCTCAACATCTTTGCTCCAGTAACCGTCCCTCATGTCATCATTATCTGGCACATGTATGAACATAATGTTCTCAGGCCAGCTTCCTGCTAAAAGTGAATAAACCCCAGCTCCTGACAGCACACACACACACAGCTCTGTCCCATCCTGCCAGCTCCAACACGGCACATTGCCGTGTCTCTTCGTCCTGGCAGACTACCTGCGTTTGTTTATATGTGGTACGCCGCGCGCGTGGACTGATACACTAAGCGGCGAGCGCCTTGTATCCAGCTGTGGCTCTGCAGCAGAGGTAGCGCCGTTTTACACCACGATGAGAACTAGAGCCTTATTTAGCGGTGTTTTTGTGTGAAAGTAACGTGCTGAAAATTCTCTAAATAAAGCGTGAATGCAGACCGATTTCAGATTTTTTTCAGTGGGAGTCCGTTTATTTGTGTTTTTGGTCAAGTAAAATATGGCCCCGTCTGAGTGCAGAGGAAACCGGCAGAGGAGCAGGGAGGGGGTGTTTGGTGCAAGCGCTCTGGGCTTCTGCTGCACAAAAACACTGCTTTAGGGGTAATTTCTGCCCTAAACCTTGTGATAGGACCCAACTTGTTCCATCCCGGAGTATCACTTTAAGGTCTCCAAGTAAAGATTTTGAATTCCAGTTCATTACAAAATTGTAGTGATGACTAATCAAATTAATACACGAAGAAGATAAGTTTCGTAAATCCACATTTTGCCAACTGGCCAATATTAAATATTGTCCTTGTTCACTGCTATTGATGTTGTGCAACTGTTTACTGCATCTATTGAAGTAAGTTATGGTTTTTAGTGTAGTGGTTTTTAGATATTTTTTTTCTCAGAAAAAAAACAATAAAAATATTTATAATAATTAAAAAAAATGAACTTTTTATTTATTTATTTGTTTGTTTATTTATTTATTTATTTATCTTTTTTAGTGGCCCTAATCTTCTTCTTTAGAAAAACACACAAAAACAAATGCACATTTTGATAGATTTCCTGAACTAATTTGTGTCCTCTGATATCATTATCCTGGTTTAATCACCTCAGGGATTTTCAACACAGAAATGTGGGAAACAAATCAAATATTTCTGATCTGCATATTTTTTTAAATTATTTTTTAAATTTTCTTGTAAAATTCAACCCCATTGCTGTTTAAATGTTATAATACTGGATAAAATATATACAGTTGTAAATAGTTTCAGGAGGCACTTGGGGATGTTATTGTTTTCCCTGACTGGTCCAGATTTCCCTGAGGTCAGGCATCTGGTAGCAGATTAATTTACTTCTGCAAGTGATATATGTGTCTGTCTGGTGGAGCTTGTCAATCAAAATCCTGCTCGTAAACTACTGTGGGTGAGAGTGGTGCTCTCTTTGGATGAGAGCTCAGCATGGATATGAGGAGAAGATGTGAGATGACAGAGACATAGGGGAACGTTGCAAGTCAGGAAAGTTCAGGCAGCTCACACTGATCGAGGTAGATTGGAAAGAAAGAGTGATTGAGATCATGGAGAGGATCAAAGGATGGAGTGCTTTCTAAAAAAGCAGGTTTTTTTCAGATTTTTAGATCAAAAGTCTGATTCTCTTTTCTGCATGTGTAGGCAGTCAAGTTTAGTTCCCCAGCTGTGACTTAATGATCCAGCTATGACCTTACTCAGACCACTTCGTGCATGTAAACATAAACCCTGTTTGAATCAGTATGGTTTGGTATGGATTGGCTTGGTTAAGCCTGGTCCTATTTGTGTTTCCACAGCCAACCGTGCCCCCTAGTGGTAGGCGGCGTGTAAGCTGGATGCTGATAGCCACATCAGTTGCATAATAGCGTGACGCCATAGCAGCGCGACACAATGTACCCTACTAATAAATCCAACAGGAAAGAAAAACGGCACAGTAGACAAAGAGCAACGATGGGAGACATCCAGCAACTCGTCTTCTTCGTAATTTCCATGTGGCTCTTTGATACAAAGATCAATCAAGTTTTTTTTCAGAGAAGGCTGTGTGTTAAACATAATGTGCACTAAATCATTTTGAAAGCAGAAAATGTAGCGGGACTGGAAACAGGTGATCTGACAGTCATACAGACCACACTGCCCCCCTGTGTTTAGGAGGAGTATTGCAGAACAATGCAGACACATTGATGCCAAAATCTGTAGAGCCAACACAGGAGTGTGTTCTGATTCTGTCTTTGAAAAAAATTATTTGACTGCTTGTTTCTACAGTCTCACTTTTTCAGTCTTAACCCAAAGCTTGTGACACAGGGGAGAGTTGTGATGTCATCAACTGGTTAATGAAAAGTGCTGCCTCCAGGCTCAGATTCTTCTTCACCATAACGGGGCAGCACAACACCTCCAAGGCTCATGACGCTACCACAGACTGTAAAAAAAAAATGGATGCCATCTTACTTGGCTTAAAGTGAGGTTGCCACAAAAACTGCTCCTCCTGGTGGCTGGCTGCAGTGTAGGTCAAAACATCCATCTACTCTGTCATTCTAGATGGGCTGTGGTCAAATTTAAAAAAAATTAATGCATCTTGTAGAAATGTTTCTCACGTCCGATTGTTGAGGTGATTTGAAGATATTAGTTGGCTGTCTTGTATTCAAGTCCTCATTTTTCCGAAGTTTCATTTTCATCAGTTATAAGAGGTTAAAAAACGAGGCTTTACGTCACATTTAACCATGATTGACAGCTGTCGTTCTTGTGCATTTCTTTCGGGGATTGTAAAATGTGTCAAGGGTAGAGCCTAGAAGTGATTAGATTCTCAAAAGACACATCGACTCATCCGATCCATTTCCCCTTTACCTCTAAATGAGTACCCATATAGGGTTTAAGGATTTCTTTGGGAGACAAAATCCTTAAACACTAAGTAAACACTTCAGTTCATGTCCAAACCCATTATGACGGCTCACTGATATATAAAATATGGTTCAGTTCTTGTACTGACGAAGGGGTTCAGACCTCAAAGCAAGAGCACATGTCAGAGAATAAGTGATGGTAGCTGGTGTAAGTTCGGCTGTAATCTTTCCAGCGCTGCCAATAGAAAATTGGGTTGAAATGAGACAGAAAATTGATTCGTTTGCCAGAAGAAAAGTTGAAATATGCACTGTGAGATTATGATTATGGACACCATTAGGAATGAAATGTGGCTGGACGTTTATACGATGAAAAGTAGCTTTATTTATCTAAATCTGTCTATGTTTGCTACCGTGGGGAATAGAAATATGATGGATCTTGTATTCCGCCCTGGATGAATATCAATTTTCAGAGCAGGCAGAGGCATATATCTGCTGGATCTCTCCTTCACACTCTCTTTCGTGCATAAATATGTTCCCACCTTGCATCATTTTCTCTGTGTCCTTCAGGTTTGCTTGCTTCTGTCTGTGCAGCTCTGCTTCCTCACATACATCCCCCCCTCCCCTTCCTCCCTCCTCTTCCTCAGCACTCAGTGTTCTCTCACACACATTCTCTCTGTCTGTCTCTTTCCGATTCTCACTCTGATCTCTATCCTCCTGAGCATGTCTTGGAGGCGGATTGGCTGCAGCCAGCCAGGCAGCTGTGTGTTGTTGGTCTTGTGCCACCACAGAGGCGCTTTGGCTAACCCGCTATCTATTTGTTTAGAGGAATTAAAGGATGCACTCTCTCCAGGGACCTCTGGCCTCTGAGTCGCCAGAAGGGGCGCGTATCGGGATTGCACCCGGCAAACACGTACGCACTTGAAAGCAGACAGATAGAGCTGGAAGAGGAAAAACTGATAATCCATCACTGATCTTTGGAGCAATCAGCACATCTGATTCCCGCCGCTGACCACTCCATGTGTCACCGGAGCAGAATTGGGGTTATACATGTCTGCTTTTGCGGCAGTTCTCACGAGTGCCATTACACTTACTACATGACTGCTTTCATTTTTTTTTTTTTTTTGCTTTCTGTGCTCGTGGGGGAGCGCAGGAATGATTCAATATCCATTCTGCCACGCAGTGTGCACTGCACGTTAATGCAATTCATTTTCTATTTTCTCCAAACGCTTTTAGTTACGGTGCAGTGGGGAAATTGGTTTTCCTTGCAGCTGAATCATAGCCCGTACATGCATATGTATAACACGGTGCAACATAAATATGATTTGTGCAAACTTAAGTGGGTGCAAAAAGAAGTTGTGCTTCTTAATGTGAGGAATGAAAGTGGCAATCAGATACCTAATATGCTCTGACGATGCTGCAGGATGGGAAATTGCTTCACTTCCTCTCCTCAGCTTAACTTAGATGGCTCTTTTGAAGCCGTGCAATGTTTGTTTTGGTGTCTTCAATGCATGCACTAAAGCTCTCTGCATCCTTAATGGGAGGTACATAACTGTCTCCGTGGGTGGGGAGAACCTCATTTTCTCCTGTCCATTCACCTTGACAATCATAGTCAGAGGGCCTGCAGGCATGTTATTAGCCGCTCCCACGCTGGGAGCCATGTATGCATCTGCAGCTGGAGGAGAGCACAGCCTCATCTTTCTCCTATTTCTTTTTTAGGGAAGTGCATCACTTGGAGTCTTGCAAAGGTAGAAAAATTAATTCTGACGAGCAGAAATAAAAGTTGTATTCTCTAGAGTTATGTAAAAATGTATCTGGTTGGAATGACTAAAGCATGCTGGGGAACACTGCTGCATTTTACATGCAGGGCAGAGGGTAATAGAAAACACAGCTTGACTAATTAGCTGCTATCTTGTTGATTCCAGAAACTACACACCCTCAACACATGATCCTGCTCTTTGCATAAGCTGCTACTGAAGGCTGGAGTGAAGTTTCCTCCACTCTGCTCTTCAGTGGAGGTAATTATGTCGTATCCTGGTGGAAAAGAAACAATCATCTATATCCATACAGCAGCAGAGAAAGGGTGAGACGGCGTGTTCGACACTGACTAATCATTATTGATGGAGATTCACTTTCACTTAGCAACCGGTCGGCTGGCTGACTGCTGGTGCTCAGAAAAAGAGCACTGCACATGAAGCACCATTGGATGCTTTTCACGGCTTATTGAGCCAATCAAGGTGACGCCATGAATGCCGGCTGTTGGGTGACACCAAACAAAACCTTTTGTGGGTAAAATTCGGACCAGCACCGCTCTCATGTACGCTCCGAACTTCAAAGAGGTGGGATTAAACTCTCTGCGATTTGGCTTTAAACCTCTGCAGGGTGAAGTGACTGACTTACAGCACCTGACATGGCTCATTTTAGCTGAACTCAAAGGCTCAGATCTATTGTATAGAAAAACTTTTACAGCCAGACTTCAAGGGCTGACACCTTAAGTCGACGGTTGAAATCATCAGTCAATGGAGACCAAGCTGATTCATATTTCACCAGTCGAATATCTGCTCTTTTGTCTGCAACTGAACAAAGAATCTAAAATAGAGCCTCAGTGTTGTAGTTGAGAAGTTTAAAAATTTCTAAAAGATGACGTTTTACATTCAGATCTCTCAATCTGATACTTTTCGTCCAAAGAGGCTGCAAGCTGAGCTGCTGTTGGCTGCTGATCGCTTAAAACAGATCATGCAAATAATAACAAAATAATCCAAATAATGAGAGGCAAGAAGAGCGCTTGTCTCTCTGGCAGACTTGAGTTGTATTCGTGCTATGGCTAAGCCACGCCCCCTCCACTCACTCAGACAATCAATGAACATTCAGTGACAGGCGCTATGGCAGGTGTCACAGTAGGAAATATTTCACAGGATGCTTTTGATGATTTTTAGAGACAGAAAGATCACATATCATCTAGAAATCACCAAAAGGCTCTAAACTCCACATTAGAGGGATATATGAATCATTTTATTGTTCAGAGGCCAATAAGAAGCTTCAGTTACGAGTCAAAATATTGTGGATCCCAACTTTATCAAACCTGATAAACAACATCTGGTTCGACAACAAGACAGAGGATCAGCATTGGTTTATTCAGCATAATGTCTGCCACCTTTTTTGGCTTTAACAGATAAGCTAATGAAGCTAAAATCCAGAAGCTAACGTTAGTTTAATGTTTGAGCCCTTTGGACATTAGCTAACAATAATGTATGATCACCAACAACCAAAAACTAGAACAAAAAAGGCCAATGAACTCCCAAAAAACAAAGAGACATGATGAACAACACAGCTAACGGAGCTAAACTTTAGCCAAAATCCCAAACAGTCCGTCCGACTGCAGTGGTGGTTTTAGTGTTGAAGATAACTTTGTATTTCTTTACAGCAGAGTGACATTGTCAGCTTACTCATTGTCACAACAGAAGCCATCCTTCATTTTATTCACACAGAGTTGAAGTTGTGGTCCACCGCACAAATTTATCCAAAAAGACACTTTTCTACAGTTGAGATGTGGCTGAGAAAAAGGTAAAACAAAACGACAAAAAACAAAAACATCCCGGCGCCTAACCTCTCAGGATACATTGTGTAGGAGTTGCATGTACTTTATGAACACAGTTTGATCATTTTTAAACTCAACATTTCTAAAAAACCTTCTAAAACCAAAAGAAAACTGACCCCCTGCAATGTATTTTGATGGACATATGGGTAGAGAGTGTCCGAGTGTATTGGAAGGCTATACACATTATGATTGGCTCATAGAGTTTGTGGGTAGGACTAAGCCATAGGTCAAATGAGATGTCAGGAGGGTCTGCAAGCTGAGCTGCCGCTAGCTTTAACTGTTTCAGGTCAAATCTGACCCAGTATCCTAAAATCAACCTTAGATTTACCAGCATGGGTCAAGAAAAATGGTTGTTATAGAGTTTTTTTTTAAAATTGCACAGACCATATAAGTGTGTATAATTCATGGGACAGGAGCGACAGCGTTCCAGGGGGGACTCAACACTGGATTTAACAGTTCTGAGTTGCAAAGCTGGTTTTAAGGTTTGGAATTCTTTGAGTTACCCAATGGGATGGAGAAAAAAAAAATAAAGATCCAAATAAAGAGAACCAAGATGAACACTTGTCCCTTTTGCCTACATTAGTTGTAATTGGATGTCAGGAGGAGCTGTGAGCTGAGCTGCTGCTGGCTTGTGACAAGGTGCCCAGCTGGTTTTGAGGTTTGGATTCCTTCAGAGGTCGATTTCAGAATATGATTAAAACTTGGAGGTAGAGTCGAAGTTGGTCTGTCTTGGTGGCTAAAGGGTGTTAAGAAGGGGCTTCAAGCTGAGCTTAGCGATTATGTTTTCTAAGTGGATATTACGGGTTAAGGTTCTCTAATGAGTATTTGTTCACATCTAACTTTCTGTCCCTTCTTAACCATGTAGACCAGGTAATCTGGACAAACTAAAGTGCTTGGTTTTGCAGTTTACAAATGAAACTAGGAGATCTAAAGGAGTTATGAGCTGAGCTGCTGCTGGCTGGATGTTTAATTTCAATCTTTTCAGTGCTTCTGTAATCCAGGTAACGTATTGTTATCAAGGGTTCCTTGTCAGGTAAGATCAGTGTTGGGCAAATTACTTTAAAAAGTAATTACTTATAGTTACTTGTTACTTACTTACTAGTAACGGACTTACTCATTCATAAATGTAATTAGTTATCAGGGACAGTACTTCTTGCGCAACTTTTTGAAAAACCTTAAACTTAGCAAAAGAATTCGGTTTTGAGCAGGTTTTGGTCTGGGACATAATTTTCATGTGTGTTCTTGCCTTTTCCATCTATGACGTTGAAGTGGTGCCTGTTTACTCCCATCCTGAAAAAGCCAGTTTTAACCCAGCAGACTTCATATTAAGCCTGCAGCTCCTGTCCTGTGTCTGGCTGAGTGATCCAGATCAGTTAGACCTGCCAACACTTCTGATTTAGGAGGGATTCTCCTGCTTTTTAACCCTGTCTCTTGCTCCACTCCAGACTTGTAATTTCTCCAGATTACCCCTTTATTTCTATTATTATTTATGGTCCTGTCATCTCTTAGCTACTTGTGCCTTACATTCAAACTTTGAAAAGCATCCACCTCTCTCCCTGGAGTTGGTTTGATCCAAGGGTGCTGCATGAGATTCTCTCTGAGTGCAGGTTACACAGACGCACAAAAGTTTACTTTAGCGTCAGCTCTTTGTTATAGACGTGTTAACCTGTTCTCTCTCATCATTATTTAATTTTATTTGCCGCTCCCAACACTGGGTAAAATAATCTGTTGCTGGTCTACTCTAAGCTATCTAGGTGTGAATTCCCTCAGGGTCAGAGGCAAAATTATCCACCAAGGTCTGCCCTTTTGTGGACTAACTATAGAAAGTAGATTTTCTGTTGTTACATGACCAGGCTCTGGGGAACCGGGAGCCAAGCTGCCCTTATTTAAAAACTCACATGCTGAAATCCTTTATTCAGTTGAATTACATATCCAAAATAAGGTGTTGTTATCAACCATATAAGGAGAGTAGATGACTTTGGAGGCTTACCTATGAGTCTTATACAGCCTGATTCTGTGGTTTGGAGGAAGGGAACACAAAGTCAAAGCTTGGTCCTAAACAGCCAAACCTGATTAAAATCTGGAGTAGGGCACAGCCTCATAAACACCCAACATTTTTTTTTTGTTTTACTTCCAAGTTTTATAAGTTTGTCTCCCCACTTTTACGGTAATTGCCGTGAGGAAAAACCAATATCCAGAGAGAGTGTTTGCATAAATCATGTGGATATATTTATGGTGATGTATCTTCCTGTTTGTGTTGTTGTGTTCATGCTTCACAGAATTCCTACCATGGTGCAAATTCATGAATATTCATGCCCCATTCTATATTTGATCTTTATTAACCCTGCATACACAGCACTAGAGGATACGCCCTCCTCTCTGTGTTATACTTCAATTGTTTACATGCAATTACTCTCTTTCTTATGTATATTTATGTTATTTTATGTATACGGTGCCTTTTTGGCTTTTTATGCACAGAAAGTGTCTCAGAGTTAGGACCTGTTTGCGTGCTTCCTTTGGCATCAGCATAATGTTGTGCGTGTGTGTTTGCAGGTTTGTGTCTTCTCTGTGCACCCAAGCATGAAAGCATGCACAGGTCCTAGTCATGCTTCATTCACAGGAACATCCCCACAGTGAGTTATCCACACAGGTGAGAGGCCCTCTGAGGGAAGGTGAGGATGACTGCACGATGAAAACACACCACGCACGCGATGCTGCACCCAGTTTGTAGCATGCAATCACAACCCTTGCACACATTCAGCCCAGAGTCAGCATATTTTACCAGTACGACAGAGAAAAACAGAGATACATCATGCTTTTAGTTTGGTATTTAAATTTCACAGGTGGCTGTGTTGGCCAAAGTTCATGGCTCTAAAGGTCGCCGAACTATTTCACGCCTCGCTGCAGCAGCTGGACGGAAAAAGATAATTATCATTTACCATTTTTTGAAGGCCAATTTTCTCAGAGCAAAGAGTTTGCATGATGTGTCGCCTGTTGTCAAAGTTAAAATTAGGGAAGAGAGGCAAAAGCAGTGTAAGATGAAAAAAAATGAAATATTTAAGCAACTTTAGAATTTGTGCCGTGACTTCTTTAAGTTTTTATGCCCCAAAGCTCAAAACTACCCGTCCTCTTGATCTTAAAACACTCAACTAACTTGATGCTCATTTATTTTGTTCTCTTTTAATGTCCCTGAGCATCAGGGCTTCTTCAAGATGAAGGTTCTCATAACGCTTGTTTGTTTATTGATTTAATTTGGCTGCTGTTAAAGTTTTAAGCTAATTTGGACATTTTTATTGTTGAATGAGTAATAAAACAGCTGAGATTAAATTATGATAGTTTATCTTTTTTGACTGAAGCATAATGAAAGAGCTCAGCGTGATGTACCGCCTGCCTTCACTGTTTATATGAAGAGAGGAAATTCTTATAGATTTAACAATCACAAGCTTTTGTACTGGGGTTGTTTGTAATTTGTTGCCTTTTAACTGGTGAGTATAATAATTTAACATCTTTCTCACTGTTTTTTTTTTTTTTTTTTTTAAATACTGTTGGTTTAAAGTGTTGAGCATTGGAGGCTGTATTCATGATAGGACTGTCAGTGTTGACGCACCACTCAGGGTGCAATAAAGGAGGCTTTTATAAAGGCGGGTATACTCTACATGGCTGATTTTTGTCCCGATCTCCCCCTCATAATCAAAGCCAGGCCTGATTATTTGATGTTTGCAACTGACATCCTGTGTTATTTTCCTGTGGTATAGGGTCTGTTAAGGCTGATTTTGTCCCGTCGGAGCCACCTGGAGGGCCTCTGATTGAGAGATTGTAGATAATGAACATGTTTAATATTTGTGACCAGAAATCTTGTGGTTTGTAAGGCGCTCCAACGGGAGCTGAGCAGGTACATTGTGTAATGTCACATGTACCGGAGCAAAGCCAATCAGGATGCGAGCTGACTCAGCTGACTCAGCTGACTGACCCAGGAGGAAGTGGGAAATCTATCTGAAATACTTGTTACAATTTTCCCCATCTCCAACTCTCACTGCTATGCATACAGCCCAAATCCCCGCCATCCCTACGGCTTTTCCACAATCGTTTCAATTTTTTTTTTTTTTTTAATTTACAGGCTGAAAACACATTCATTACTTTTTCCATAATTATTTTTCTTTTTGATGCATTTTTGTTTTCAAAAGTTTAGAGGCCAAAAACAATCATCATTGGTTTTCCGGTATGTCTGTCATGTTTGTTTACACTGAAGTCAATATTTACTACGCCAGATTGGAATATCAAGCTTGGAGAAAAAAAATACATATATATATATATATATATATATATATATATATATATATATATATATATATATATATATATATATATATATATATATATATATTTTGTATATATTATTTACTTATTCTTATTTATATATATATATATATATATATATATATATATATATATATATATATATATATATATATATATATATATATATATATTGTATATATTATTTACTAATTCTTATATATATATATATATATATATATATATATATATATATATATATATATATATATATATAAGAATTAGTAAAAAAAAACACACATTGATTTTTTTATGTTTTTTTTTTTTGTTTTTTTCTTTACTTGCATGCGCTGCAAAATTTTCTCTTTAATTTGTCTCTCTGGGCATACCGTAGTTAAGGTGCCTGCTTCCTAATGCCACCATTGGTGAAAAATATTGACACCACTTGTCTGTCCATACATTTTTGGAGCCATGAATGAATACATTTTTAGTTTTTTCATTTTATTTTCTTTTATTTCTTATTTAATTTATATTGATTTATATAAAATTATTATTATTATTATTATTATTTGTACTTTCAGGGTTTTGAGTTTTTATTCGTATTCTTTGTAATGCTAATTTGTTTTTTGCTTATTTTGGATACAGTTTAATTTTGGGAACACACTGGTTGGATATGTGAAAAGGGAGCAGAGATATGTAATGATCTGTCTTCTGAAGATTCACCTGTGACCTGTTGTTTGGTGTGGATGAAACATGGAGGGTGAGCTGGGTTACCGTATTTTTCATTAACAGCTGTTTTTTTTATTATATTACTGTTTTTTTCAACACTTCATCATCAGTTTGTCATTGTTTTCATAAAAAAAAATGACATGTTTTTTTCCTTTTTTAATTTTCAATTTTTAATTATTTGTTTATTTATTTTTTGAATACTGGACACAATACTAGGCCCAACCTCAGCCCTTCAGCACCAGGGGCTGTATGAAATGGAGGGAAGCAACCAAACTGGAACCATAAGACACAGCTTAGAATAACTTTTTTGCAAATATTGCATTTCAGAAACTGCAATTAATCCAAATTGTTGTTAAAAGATTTAAAAAAAAACACATAATGAATCGCCAGGTCAAAGCTCTGTAGATCTTTCTGATACTGCTGAGTGAATCCTGTATGTTGTGCATGCTCTCCATCTAAAACAATATTACTGCATCCTTTTCCCAAAGCCACATTTACCCGACTCTTAGCAAAGAGATCATGTCACAGATTAAGTGTCCCCCTTGAGACATGACAAATGCATTAAACACAAAGTGCTTTATAAAGTGATTCTCTCCCTCAGATGTACATTTGTGCAGAGCTGGATCTGCTTTCTAACTCTGCAGCCCTGAGGGATGGTGTGAAAGTTTGTATATGCACCTTCACGATGAACGGTGGCTGTGGTCAGTTTGATTTATGTTGTTTACTGAATAGTGGAATCCTTTTGTGACAAGTCCTTACATCAGGGGAGAAGCATCCAGACATGCACAGAAACTTATGAAACCACTTCTGCTGCAAAACCACCTCTCCCAGGCCGCTCTGTGTCCTCAGTTTTTTCCAAATAATTATAATTTCCTGTGTTTTGTTGGACTGTGGCAGAACCTCAGCGTGCCAGGGAGGGTAATGGTGTTATTGAGGCTTCATTTTGCCAAGATATGGCTGCAGACACAGCAGTTAGCATGCAGGTAAACAGAGGAGAGTGGGTCGTGACGTAAAAGATGAGAATTCTCATCCCTGTGTGCAGCCGTCATTCCCTTGCTGCTTGGAAACCCTTCCATTTCATGCCTTCAAGCATCTTTAATTAGCAACAGCCGGTCAATGAGCATTTCCCACAATGCAGCACCATCTCAACCCTTCCTCATCTCCATCTCCATCCCCATCCCGACCTGCGAGCACCACCTCTGAGTCACAGGTACTGACAATCTCAATTTACCTTCCTCCACTCCTGGCGGGCTGGCTGCCTGTTTTCAGCGCGTTGCCAAATTAAGGGCCTGGGAATTACTCTGGGCGCGGAATAATTATGAGACAGCCCCTATCAGGACATAGAAGTGTGTTTATAATGAGATCGTAAACATATGCTCGTGCCAGCGAAAGCAACTACCCATCAGCTTAATTGGCTCAATGTGGAATCTGGTCCTGTGTGGAGGGGTAGGAGGAGGGGGTGCGAAGGAGGAAGGTGCAAAGGTTAGCGGTGACATATTAGTTCTGCAAAACGTTGTTTACGACAACAAATACAGAAATAGATGTGCTGACGAAGCTGTGCCTATGTAGAATTTACATGCTTCAAACTCTGTAGCCGACACATGCAGGTCTTGTAATTGGCGCCTTCGCAGTCAACACTGAGGGTAAACACACCCATTGTGCTCGCCTTTCAAAGTCAACGTGACGGCAAAGCCAAGTCGAGTGGAAGATAATGAATTAGCCCAAGCGATGACAAAGTATGATTTATGCGTGTTTCTCCGCGTAATCAGTCTCGCTGAGGCTGGATTTGGTCCAAAGGGGGAGCGGCGTGAGCAGAGGTTAAATTGTGCTAACCCCTGTCTGCTCAGGAACTTCTGGGAACAGTTTGGCAGCCTGGAATCACACAAACTCCATTAATCATCACTCACGTGTGGAGACACATGTACACCGCGGTCATACAAACACAATCTGTCCATTCGTCTCGCCCACGGCGTGTTCAAATATCCATGAATGAGACCGAAGAGAGAAGAGGGACATCAGGTTTTAAAACTGATAGACGCAACTGAGCAGCTCAGCCTGGTTATCAGCCATCCGGAGCTGACATGTGTTACGCTTGAGATGTGTGCGATGAATATTCATATAAAATCAAGAAAAGGGAAAACAATAATTCCCTATTTGACACTTGTATATCTGGCGAGCGTCTGTCCGTGTAATTAATGAGGATCATCGTGCCAAAAATGAGGGTAAAAAAAAGTGAAATTGTACTTTCTTTCAGCCTGACAAATTAAAATTCTAACTTATGCTCTCAACAGATGGACCCTTTGCATCTTCGCTGCTCGTTTCAGGCAAGCTGTTTATCCTCCTGGCGCGCCCGCCGTCCACTTATTCCCACCACCGCTGCAGCCTGGGTGATCCCACACATGCTGCTGTATGTACAGTAGAGGCGGATTAGAAGTGTTAGCGTGTCATAGCTCCCCTGGGGGGAACTGCACACGCCTGATACACGGCTTCCAGTCGACTATATGCAATGAGCACTCATTACACGCCTAGGCGACAGCACCTGCTAGCATTGATGAAGAGGCAACGAGCGCGGTCTGAAGAGCCTGTAAATATGCCATGACATTTTAATGCACATAAGCATGGATTCAGCTAATTTGACGCTGCGTTATTTTAATAACAAGACTGGAAATACAATCAATTCAAGCAGATGTGTCTATCAATTACAATTAGCGGCTAATTATTCATCAGAAGGGCGCACTCAGACGTTTGTTACAGCTGTGAGATGCTTTTTTTTTTAAAGAGGAAAACTGATAAAAATGACTCCATGAAATGAGTATATCATCGATTCCCTCCACCCTTCAATACCTAAACATTAAATTGCTAAACTGACTCCTGCAGGAGTTGAAAGGTTTAGTCATGAGAGAAGTAAATTCAATAAAGCAGCAATTTACCGAGCTGTAGATGTGACCAAGCATGGAGAGCTGCAGACGTTGTTTTGCAGCTGCTTTCATGATATATTCGCACCATAATAGTGCAGAAGCAACACACCCACATGGTAGCCAATCAATGCGCTCCTCCTCCCCCTTCGCTGCCCAGATTTCTCAGCTCCATCAGGCTGAGACAGCATCCAAAAGAGTTCACAGTTTTTCAGCTTCATCAGCTCCAGACTTCATCAACTTTCGCCCCATCATCGCCTAGGTTTTGCAGTTTTGATGGTGTCTTTTCTGTCATCAGCTAGCACAGGGGTGGCAAACCTGCTGCTCACGAGCCGCATGTGGCTTTTTGCCTTTCAGTGTGTATATACATTTTTATTTATTTATTGTTATAGTGGTGTGCTGATCAATCTAAAATATTGATATATTGATGCCAATGGTGGAATCAGTATTGATCAATACTTGGGTGATGAGAGTGATACTTAAGTTTCAGTTTCTCTTCTCTACATGTTCTCCTCTCAGTGGCTTATAGATAGATAGATAGATAGATAGATAGATAGATAGATAGATAGATAGATAGATAGATAGATAGATAGATAGATAGATAGATAGATAGATAGAACATTGTCTCTTCTACAAATTTAAACACACTTACCAACACAGTAAGTCTCACTTTAAAAATTGGAAATGTATTGATTTTCATTTTATGTCATTTTGTTTATGTGTGAGAGAAAGTGGGTTTGTAAGACTATGTGTGTAATGTGGCTCTTTGTACCACGATTATTTTTGTGGCTCTTGGTCTCTGACTGGTTGGCCACCCCTGAGTTGGCACCTCCACCACAAGAGTCCAAACTCCAAAACCATTCCAACAAATTTCCAGGCAAACAGTTCGCAAGAAGCATCGTTTGGTTCCCACCTGCTGCCCCTTGAATCATTTCTTTGTTCAAAGAGGGGATATTCTTCTTCCCCATACTGTAAAGAAGGATATAAAGTTACAATCCTGGATGTTCGGAATGTAAGTGAAGATTTTTAAACCTCCATAGGTTTATATGTTGAAGAAATCCCTAGATCTGCCTGGAAACTGATCAAAAATAGCACAAGATCTTTGTAAGATCTTCCACTTGCTGAAATGATGAGGTCATTGAAAAAGGATCTCCTCATTGATTTACGACACCTTGGAAGAAAGAGCCTCAAACACCAAGGTCCTGCCAAAACTTTGCCTTTGACAGACCTTCAGAGGGCTAGCCAATCAGAGGGAAGGGGGGTTGTTGAGCAAAGAGGCTTTAAAGAGACAGCAGCTAAAACTAAAGGTTTTCTAAAACACAAGTGTCAAAAGAATATGGATTTGTTTTAGCTGCAAATCATGGGAAGCAACCAGAGGATCAATATGAAGACTTAAAAAGCACATTACCCCATCATTAAACCCCCAGAAACATGTTTCAGCTTAAAAAAATGAACCCCCATCCTCCTTTATCAGCTATAGTCTATCTTAGATACTTATCAGATGAGGCTATTTTGGCACGTCTATCAAACTAAATTAGGATGCAACTCTGAGGACTTCTTCTGTGTTTGAACAGCTGTTATAGACTGGATATCTACTGACACGTTCAGCTGAAGGTCCCCAGTTTACAAGGTCACTCTTAAACTGGAACACCGGGAAAAGGACCAAAATTTGAACCTAGTTTTTGCAATTGAAAGCACAAACTTATTTTATTTTTCTTTAACCAGACAAAAGTTTATTGAGGTATGAAATCTTTATAGTTAAAATGACCTGGCTAAAAGGAAGCAGAATTTTTTAATACACAACTCAAAAACATTCATTCATATTAGCAAGATTTAAAAAAAAAAGAATTTCTTGACTCCTTAAAAAGTCCCTAGTGCCTGGGAAAATTCCTGTGATCTAAAGTACACGAGATGATAACATCCTCCGGTGAAAGCTAAGACCTCAGTCTATCACATAAGATTCCAGCCGCAAAAAAAAAAAAAAAAAACTCAGCACAGATGTTGCAGGGAGAAAGAGATATAATGTGCAAGCTTGTGTTTTGGCATAATGAGTTACCCTGTTAACTGCATACTTTAGCCAGTGTCTGAGGTCACTGATGTTATGAAAACTGTTGAAAAGCGTCTCTTTAAGCCATTATCAATTTAGTAGCTGATGAGTGTGTTTTAAAGAGGCTGTGAGGAGTTTAAAAGTGATCTTGAAAAAGTCTCCCTTCTAGATATATGCTTGATTGCAATCTACACTTTAAAATGAGATTATCAGTGCCAATATTACAGTTACAGCTTATTTCAAAATCCTACTTTTTAGCTTCCTGATTGGGCCGAACAGGGCTGGATTGATTCAATTTTTGTCGTGATGGTGGACACTGGAGCCTAACTGTCAGACAGAAAAAGGACAGAAGAGCAGAAGAAAGCTAAACAGGAGAGTAATGGAGCACAAGCTAAAGGCTAAAAGGCCTAAACTGTTTGTGATAATGTTGATCCAACCCTCAGGCAGTAGCTATTCCACAGTGGTCTGTTCAAACTTGAGAGTCTATCAATAAAATGAAGAGTGAGGTTATGTTAGCTCTGCTTGGTAGATGACTGGCAGGACATAACCAGGATTCACTAATGTTGGAAGTTACAGACATGTTTTAGAGCACCAGATTACTAGCTGCGCTAAATATATACAGCTCCTAAACTACTTACAAACTGACAGTGTTTACTTGTCACGTTAGCCTGCAGATATGTCGGAGTACTGGGCTGCCGATAGCACTACATTTAGCTGGCTACTACAAAGGTTGCTAAATGTCACATTTCAAACCATATCGCTATGTAACTGTACCGATGTAAACCTCACCATATGTATAATAAAAAAAGTTGTCTTCAAAAAAGAAAAGTTGTTTCGATCTGATCTCTATTTAATTCCAAAACAAACACACGACTCACTAAAAGTAATTTACGACAGTGTGCATGAGTCTCTGGGCCACAAGGTGGCAAGAGTGTCCGATGAAAACAGATCCTCCTCAAGATCCTCCTCAACAGCTAGTGTCTCCAGTTAACAGGGTCACTTTTTGAACCAGAACACCAGTTTGGATTTCGAAAGCACTGCAAGCGTCCACTACAGCTTTCTTCTGACAGCCTTACGGGCCTAGACTGATAAAAGTAGAACTGATAATGATTTATTTAACCCATTTGTGATACTGGTGATAGCTTGCAAGGGTCCCATCCTTAATTTAAAAGGAGAAAACATAACAGGATGTTCTCCTTCCAGTTCATAATCCTTCCTGGTATTGATGTTAAATAAAAATAGCAACACACTCTAAAAAAAGTGACGTGTAATAATGACTTTTTAAGGGAATGTTGAACATATGAGACATTACAGCCACAAGACATATTGTCAGTGGAGAGTTTACAGCACACAATAAAAAGGTGATTGAACGGCTGTGTGATGAATAGGTAAATGGGAGATGTTGCCAGAGGGAGCACTTGATGAATGTGAGAGCAGTGTGAAGGAAATTACCACAGAAAGTTTTATTCTTTGACGCACCATCGTCAAACGCTGGTGCATTTATCATCAGTGTAAAACCTTCTGCTGCTGCTTTACTTTTACTCACCTTAAAAAGAAGTTCATCTGCTCATTGGTGTGATTTAAACCGCCTCCCTATCATTCCCATTACGGGAGGAGCAGCTTCCACAACTAGCACGAGAACTAATCAGAAGTGGTCACAACAGGCTGTTGAAACAAGCTAGCTAACACGCTTAGGAAGCACAAATTGATTTGATGCATCAATAGTGAAATGAACAGCTCCCAGTCAAAATGAGCGCAGTAATGAAGCGTGCACTCAGTTCAGCTGAGAGAGCAGAGTCATATTTTTAGTAACACAACCAGCTGTTCACAGCTGCCGTCGCCTGAGAGCTTCGGGACCATATATCTGCCAGAAAAGTGAGTCACATTACCTGATTGCTTGTTTTTGTTCTTTTACAGTCTCTGCAGGAGCTCTTACGCCCAGAGCAAAGCAACACGACTAACCTTTTGCTTGATAATGGGGGATGTTGCACAATATTTTGTAGCAGAGCAGCTGCAGATCTGAGGGTAATATCAACCTATAAAGGTCTGTGGACATAATGCTACTGTAGCATGGCATGGCAATACTAATCCATGAATGATTCAGATGCATCTTTTTAATCATATCAAAGCTTTGAACATGAAGAGGCACTCTGAATGTGTATCACATGCCTGCAAAGGAAGCACAAGTAGCATCTATCAGTGCAGAAAGCATCTGAACAAAGAAGAAGAAGACATATGGAGGAAAAAAAAACAAGGCAGTGCAGAATCACTGTGGTGACAGAGGGAGCTTGCATTGGATTAGATACTTTGACACCAACCTAATCCTGCTAATGAAAATCCAGTGATTAGACTTGAAAAATCCCATCCCAGCATTCCTTTTAGCACTATCAGCATACTTAGTGAACTTTTAAAGATGCTTCGAATTCAAATTCTTATTTTCAGTCTTTGTTTATAAACTGGATTGGAAAAATGTTTCCACTTTTCTCCAGCAGGGGGTGAAATGTTTCTCTCTGACTCACGTGAAGTGTATTTTATTGGAAAATATGGCTCCTGATATAGTCTGGGGATATTATCATCTTTAAACTTTTTTCACTTGGTGTGGTGTTTAAAAAGCAAACTAAAAATTGCAAAAGTCAAAAATATTGAAGACTCACAATTTAAATCGAATTGGCAACCCATAAAATAATAATAGATTAGAAAATTTGAATTTGAACTGAAGACTACTCGCCACTTTCTGGCCCGGAGTTCATAAAAATGTGACTTTAAACCAAGAGTGTGTTTGTTTTGGAACAAATTTTCGCCAGATACAACGCAACGAGGTAAGGTCAGTATAGTTACGTAGCGGTGTTGTTTGACACGTGACAACAAGCTCACATTGTAAGTTAGTACAGCAGTTTCGTAGCCGTTTCTATGTAGTGGAGCTGGCAGTCCGGTGCTCTAAAGCGTGTCCATAATGTGTAATATTAGTGAATCCTGGTTCTGTCCTGTCAGTCATCTACCAAGCAGAGCTAACGTAACCTCACTCTTCATTTTATTGATAGACCCTCAAGTTTGAACAGACCACTGCAGAGTAACTGCTGACTGTGGGTTGGAATGAACATTATCACAAACAGCTTAGCCCTTTTAGCCTTTAGCTTGTGGCTTATCACTCTCCTATTTAGCTTTCTTCTGCTCTTCTGTCCTTTTTCTGTCTGACGGTTTGGCTTCAGTGTCCACCATCACTACAAAATGAATCACAAAAATCGAAAAACTCAGATTTCTCTCCTCACTTCTAAACTACGTCAGCTAGCCTGGTGTTGGACGTGCCATGAATCAATCCAGTCCTGCTCAACATGATCAGATAGCTAAGAAGTAGCATTTCGAAATAACCTACATTGGTGCTGATAATCTCATTTCAAAGTGTGGATTACAATTGGGTATATATCTAAGAGGGAGCCTCTTTCAAGATCACTTTCAGACTCCTTACAGCCCCTTTAAATTCAGCATCACAGATAAACGGATTAATCTGTTTTCAAATCCAAGGGTAGTGTTTTTGGTTCCCTTGAGGAACAACATCGACATACTGTAAATTTATAGAGTCAATATTCATAAGAAATGATCACCAACAACCTCTTACTCACAGATCCAGTACACACAACATTAGCATTCATTTAAAGCCATGTATCAGTTTATTTGATTGAAATCCAATAATCACCCTCCTCAATGCTCTCTTTAGTTTTCATGAGGAAATATTCTGCTCTTAAGAGACTAAAATCTCATCTGAGTTCACCAACTGCAATTGATTAAATCAGGCTGTTTCCACAAGAAATGATTCAGAATCTGATTTTGTAATAGTACAGCCTTCATCCCTTTCTTATTGCCCTCTACTGGTCTAGAGCTTTTAGTTCCTTGAACAAGTCTGCCAAGCGGTTCTCTTCTTGGATTCAAATGTGGGAAAACACATTGAATTTTTGGTGTTATTTAAATTGGAAAATACTTACAAAAGTGCAAAAAAAAAAAAAAAAAAAAAAAAAAAAAGTCACTTTTTAAACTGGAACACCAGGAGATGACAGAGACACATTCGCGATATCAGGCTTAAAGAAGATCATTGGTTAGGAGGTACCAAAGTTCCTGGATATCTGGAAAGTACTACCCCCTAAACAGAGCTATTTCAAGGGGTTGATTTCATAAACCAGAACTAATTTTATACCCTAGATCCTGTGATCAAAAGCCACATAGTCCCTTAAGGACCATTGGTTCTATGAAAAGTTCCTGTGGTGGAAAAGCACCTTTAGTTCCTGATGAAGTTTCATTAGATGTACTTCTCTAAATCATTTTTGGATACTTTCTCTTTTCTTTCTTTTAACTGGTGTTTACTTTAGGTTAATTTATTGTCTTTTATCTACTCTATCTTCTTGTTTTTAATTTTGTGATTAAACATTTGCATTTTCTCCCATGTTTTAGCTCATAAGTCGAATTCTGGATCACCCATTGACCTCCTCTGTTCCCAGAGGAAACTGGATACCTTACCCAATGTGGTAAAGCCCATAGGAGAAATAGATGAAATAAAATGACAAACAGGGTCAAAAGTGTTGAAGGATCTATAAAGATGGACAAATATGTGAAATGTTTACAATTAGATAAAAAGGTCAGAGACCGTCTCTTTAAAACGGTCTGAAATGTCACCCAGATCGAGCAAAATATGATTGCTCCTGGCCTTTAGTGGATCGACATCATTTAAATGACTGTGTGTGTGTGTGTGTGTGTGTGTGTGTGTGTGTGTGTGTGTGTGCTGATGTTTTTGTCATTTGTCAATCAGATCTTCATCGGCTGGTCACCGGTGTGAGCCGGCTGGCGGGGCACAGTTTGTTAATCAATCTGAAACGGACAAATCGCTGTTTTTGGCCTTGTGCAACTGTCCTCTGAACCACAGGGGCCCTGTTTGTTTGAGCACGGGGCGGGGGAAGTGGAGCAGATTTGTTCTGATGGTTACAGGGGGTAGAGAAAAGAAGATAGAGAGGAAAGGAGAGATAAAATACACGGACAAAGAAACGGAGGAAGGAGGCTGATAAGTGTAATGAGACTACGATGATGAAAGGAAAGTGAGGGATGACCACGGGGGGAAAGTTGTGATAGAGCGGAGGAATATTGCAGCAGTGACCATATCCAATCTGACACACACTGATGCATATCAGATGGTGGTAAAGTGCAATTTAGTGGGTTAATCAGTTTGGTTATTATGTTGTAATGTGGCTGTAATAAAGATAGATTAGATCACATTTTACTGGCTCAATTAAAAAGACTGTAAGATTTCTCTGCCCTTTAGCGAAAGAAATGAGCAATTTATCCACGAGGGGGGCTGGGTAATTTGCTGACCAGTACCAATGATTAAATTATGTTATTAAAATTACAATTATATCTAACATCGATAGCTTTCACTTTGTGCTTTAGAAGAAAAACTCCTCCTCGCTAAGCTCCGACGCCTGTTTTCCCTGGCCAGGAAACAGGAAAAAAAAAAACAAGCAATTACCTCCTAGTGACGCGTTTTTGTTCAATTTTCCTCCTAATTAAGCAGCTGAGTCACAGCAGTTGGACAGACTTTATTTCCCTGATACAGATTTTAACTTTTATTGGGTGTCCATATGAGGGATTAGAAATTTAAAGAGTTTGTGCAGGGCAGCCAAAACAATGGAGCCTGGGTTACGATACAAATACATATACTGAGTCTAATTAAAGTCATTTTAGTTATTCAAAAAGTAAATTAAACATTTAATTAGCATTTTTGCAATCTTATTTAACTGTGCTAAGCAATAAAAATTTCTTACTATGTTTGAAACTCAACATTTTATATTTATATTCTTGAAATAACAGAGCAAAAGGTGATCGTTTTCATTTTTGGGCTAATGAAAATTTTCCTGGCACACCAGATGGACATTTTCATATATCCTCCACAGTAATATTTCACTCGTACATCTGGGCAGCAGCTCTTTGGATTTGTTTTCAGAGGTGGGACCTTCAAAAAAATCAGCAGCTGGTGATTGGACGACCATTCTGACTGACACACTCACCACAGACCAATCCACATCAAACCACAGTATGACGTAGCTTATGTGCGCTGCTGCTGAGAAACAATAGACAAACAACTACTGGAACACAAGAACCAGCTGTGATTATGGCGTTAGACAACTGCTGATGTTTTTGAAAAGTTAACTTAAGAATTAAAGGAACGCTGACAAGTACCAAAGTCTGCTGACGTCACAGCTGCTCCCGCCTCTCTCCCCGGATTGTGCCGGTCAGAATTTAGCCAAGTGAATTCATTGGTCAATGGAGCCTGGCAAGATGGATCTGCAGGATTTCAGAAACTGAATCAGGCAGGTCCATCTGCTCTGCAAGGTTACAAGGAAATAGCTCAAGACCATAAGTAAACTTTTGTTGATAGATGAGCACTGATAGGACATAACCAGGTTTCACTAACATCAGCTTCCAGACACTTAACTACAAACTGAGTTTACAAAGTTTGAGTGTTGTCAACTTTCTGTAACTATACATTATTACATTACCTCCGGGGCTGACCTTAACACCCAATAACCCGCCAGATACGGGTGAATTTCAGCTGTGGCGGGTAACAGCGTCACTCCTTCTAGCCACTTTGGGGGATGGAATAATTTCATTGTAGTTTTTTAAAATGGCATCTGAAATACTAAACCCATTGGTCCATTTGTGAAGTCTTTTGCTGACGCAACAGCTGTCAGGAGCCCACGCCGCTCAAACTTCATCTCCAGCCTCTGTTTTGGATGCCATGACAGCTCCTGGTGTTTAGCCCCTGATTTAAAAGTTCACTCAAGTCTTTTTTGCTCTCTATTGTAAACAAATTCTGGAATTTAAGCCACAAACTAGCATCAAAACTCCTGTAACTTTTTAAAAGTGAAGACATTCATCGGATGGAGCTCATTTAAGCTCACAGTGCACCAATCTCGACAGAAACATTTATCTTGAGCAGAGAGCGTCAAGAAGTGCACGTAGAGAAGAGAAACAGGTCACAGATATGAGGAGCTGAAGGAACAATATTTAAAGCTCCTAATTTACAAACATTTATCAAAGTTATAAGTAAAAAGTCCTTTCTGAAAATGGTGTAAACAAACCAAATTATTCTAAATAAATGCGACATAAAGTCTAGTGTGACTTATATCTGTTTTTTTCATCTTCATGACGCATTTTTGACTGATACGACAGCAAAAAAATTATTATTATACTACAGAGTGACTTCAAGTTCAGAAAGTATGGCGCTTACTCTGATACTGAAAAATGACTTTTGTAAATAAATATTAGTCTTCAACCTTCACAACTTTCATTTAACGCAATAAAAATACTGTATGACTCCTTGTATGACTTTGGCTTAATAGGCTGCTTATTTTCATATGAAAGGAGAACAACCATTTCAGAGCTGAATACCTGATAATGACCTGTGGCATTAAACATTTATGTAGTCTTGATTTGAGTGCGCTCAGGAGTCATTTGTATTTAAAAAAGGTTGTAAATGTAGTTGAAGTAAACTTTAGCGTGTCATTGTCAGCTTTAATTATATCAAACATAATAATCCAACAACAAAATTGTGGCAAGTGAAAATCCCCTCTTCACCTTGCAAACTGGTAAAAGTTGTCTTGAACAAAGAAAAGTAGAGTTAAAAAGAAGATCTGCTCTCCAAAACAAATGCATGCCTCAGAAGGAGTCCTGTCTTTACCACAGTGGGTGATAGTGCTCATGGGAAATGGAGTCTTCTTTCCAGATTAACAGTAGTTTTTCGTCACAGTGCCTTGAAAAAACTGACCCCTTACCTGTTTAATAGCTTCTTGCTCGTATTCAACCCTGTCTACCCAATTTGTACTCACCATTCATTCACACATATTTGGGCAATTTGCATAATTGTGATGAAAAAGAAAGATAAAGCAGCTGTTGGGGAGCTAACAGGAAGCTTCACAGGTGAGGACAGATGTTAAGTGGATCGAGTCTTACTAATAGGATAAGAGGGAATTTAAAATTAATTGCTCTATTAAGGACGACAAAAGCAGATTTGGGTCCTCTGGTGCTGAAAGGGGGGAAAGACGTGAGACAGGAGATGAAAGAAAGGCCAGTTTTGGCATCGAGTCACTAATATGATATTTGAGCTATGCTTCAATTGTGTATAAACTTATTTCATGTGAATTTATTTATTATATTCTTTTGGTAATTTCTATTTTATTGTTATTCTTGTTAAATTGAGTTTATTCTTTTTTAGTTTACTGAACTGAACAATTTTTTTAAATTAAATAAATTGTATTAATTTATTTTATTGGTTTATTTAATTTAGATTTTATTCTATTTTATTTTACTTTTTACTTTTTTTTTCACTTGCTTGTATTGTATGCAGGGACAAACACCCCCCACCCCCTTGGGATAATTTTATCTGAATTATATTGTACCATCCTACGCTCATACCATCTCATCTCATACAGCCTCATCTCATACAGCCTCATCTCATACCATCACACATCTCATTTCATACCATCCCCTCTCATCTGAACAAGCACAAAAACAAGTAGCAGCCTCTGTAGAAGTGTTAAAAACTGCAGAAATCACATAAAAAACTGATCTTTACAGCAAATGGATCAATAAAGTGGAAAATACACCCTCAAAAAAAGTCGGTGTTAGATTTTGAAGCTCTCATTTATCAAATAAAACTTCTTTAAAGAATCGCAGTCAAACAATGATCTCAACATCCTCTGTCCTTTCATCCATCAGGCTGTATAACACTCCATACACAGGCTGTGGTGAGAGGTGCTAAGACATCGTCTGGCCTTGACTTCATGGCTCTACTTCAGAGCAGAGAATAGTCGACTTCCCTTCAGTCACACAGAGGTGGATAAAAAGAGGACAGTGTCTGTAGGAGAAAGAAAATAAATGTAGCAAAGGATAAATTCAGAGAGGAAATGGCATAACGAGAGGAATGGATTCAGAATCATGTCATCGTTCAGCTCTGTTCAGGTTTGTGTCATCTCTGTGCCCTTTAGGAAACAAACCAGCATTAGTGTCCACCTCCTTTTACTCATTTACTGAACAGTGTTGAAGCTTAGAAACACCCACAAAAAGGGCATCACTGCGTCATGTAGTGAGCCATGAGGGATGTATTCTCAGTGCACTCATGAATCACCAAGAGAAACTACAATTAGGTGTTTGTAGTCGAGACACAGACGGATCTACTATCTACAACCAAATCAGAGTCTCACGTCATTTGTCCTAAATTTAGGCCTCTTTTTATTTAAACTAGCACTCCACAAGATTTGTTTGCTAAAAAGTTAACCACTCTTTTTTAAATGCACAATCATGATCTATCCAGGGAGAGAAGCTGTTAAAAAAAGCCACTGCTGGACTTGTCTTCTTCACTTTGTATCCATGCTTTAGCAGCAAATTAGTTCTTCAAGACCATCTTCTGGGTCAGTTACAGTAACCCAATTAAAAACCTCACTCTGCCTTTTATACAGGGGGTTTGTTCACATTAGAGGAGGGGACACAGCCGACTTTAGAGATGACAAAAATAAAAAAGGCATTTAAGGTGTTTTACAACCCAAATTTAATGTTTTATGGAATTTGATTACAAATGATGGCCGCTTCACAATATTTGTTGCCACTGCAATTTGCACAGGCTAATAACTTTTAGGGTTGGGTATTGCCAAGAACTTTACGATTTGATTTGATTTTGATTCTTTAGGTCCCGAATCGATATCCATTCGACTGATATCGGTGTAAATGCTTCGTTTATCGATTTTCATGCCCCACGTGAACACATGTGGTATGTCAGCTCACGTTTTGGAGCAATAAAACAACCCAAATGTCAGACTTTAAAGCTGAAAGAACTGGCCTTATGCTGCTGCTGCTTTGGCTGCCATACTTTTTTTTTTTTTTTTTTGTCTCTGGTGGCCCTTGTCTGTACAACACAAGTAACATGCACAGTCCCCCTCACCTGCCAGGAGATGAATAGATTCAGAGGATTTGATATGAGTAAGTGCGCTTCAACCCTAAAGTCCAGGGCCAGTATACATGACAAGCCATAAGTGGGGAAAACTGACCGTTTGCACTAACTGTGACAAAAAAAAGTGGTGTGCATGAGCCAGGTTAACGTACCAAAAGAGCCTTAGATTTAAAGGAGGTATACCCCACCATTACAGGTAGTAACAGCAGGATTACAGCACCTGTTCAGCTGTTTAAAGGCAGATATTGCGCAATGTGTTACCGTTTGAGACGAAATATACAAAGACAGTGGACAATCCTTTCGAAAGGTGGCAATGTGTAGCCATGTAGCCAATTTAGATTATTCATCAAGGTACTGGGGCATTGCTGCAGGGCTTGTTCCTTAAAGCAGCTTTCAAATTACTGATTTTATTATTGAGGTTTTCTACTGTGCGCCCAGAAACACCACACACATTTACTCTGTTCAAGATCGCCAAACTTTCTCTTTCTCTTTGTTTACCTAATTCACTTGCTGATAACAGCTGTTTGTGTATTCTTACAACAAAATCTCAATTTCTCTGGCTAAAAAACCTTTTTTGTGATCTTCTCTCAGTCGCACCGTTACTGCTCACCAGGTTTATTGCTGTTTATGAGTGGTAGACATCTGCAGCTTGACTTTGTTTGATGAGGTTTTCCAGGAGGTTCCCCTTAATTATGATGTTTAATTCTTCACCTGCGTCTCTTTCATGGTGTAATTAGTTAACTGGCTGATTATTTGCCGTCATGCATGTGGCTGACTGTGGGTTGGGATGAACATTATCACAAACAGTTTAACCTGTACTTTAGCCTGTGCTCTACCACTCTCCTGTTTAACTTCTTCTGCTCTGACCTCCTTTTTTATTTCTGACAGTTAGGTTCTGTGTTCTAGTGTCCAACATTACTACAAAAGAAATCACAAAAATCATTTTCAGCAGGACAGATCTCTCTCTTCTCACTGCCAAACTAGTAGTGTCATGAAAGGGAACAGATTTGTGTTCCCCCAGGAAAAATCCAACCACAGATCCTGAGAAATAGCATTTGGAAATAACCAATTTCAGCACTGATTTTCTCCTTTTAAATTGTGGATTATGAACAGGAAATTATATAAAAATGAGACTCCTCACAGCGCCTCTCAGGCATTTTCTGTCCCATAAAACAGCTGAACACGCTCTTCAAACCCGCCCTGTTGAGTCTTTTCAATCATGTTCAATTAGTTAAAATTGAAAGCTTTTCATCCACAAGTTAATAAAAGATATTCAGACTAAAGAAAAGTTCATTCCAGGAGAGCAAGGCTCCAGACTCAATTACAGGAAACAGAAAAAGTTCTGCTGATGCAGCTGCTATAAAGCTGGTCAATAAAGGTTAAACGTGACATTTCACTAAATGCCACCTGGAATAATCAAACGGAAGAAGCCCGCAACACACAGCCGGCCCGTTAGCTCAAGCCTGGTTAGCCATGACTGTGTCGATGAAAACAGGATTCCTTCACGCTGCATTACCTCTGACTGTTCATACTGATCACAGCCACATACTTTACACAAGGAAAATGCCACCAATGTGCTGAGAAGACGCCACAGTAGAATACTTTCAAACATGGATGTAATGATGAAAATTTGCCCCGGGCTACCCTGTAGGCTGATACATCAGATGTTGCCTCTGCAGTGTTTTCGCTCATTTGGCTTATCTGTTGAGATGGGGAAAGGACAGAATGGTGTCAGGAGGGAAGCGTTGGAGGCTTGTGTTTGATCAACAGTGATTGACTGACTTGTGTGTGGCTGATTGTGTGAATGCTTAATCATTGCAAAGATTGAATAATTGATTTGTGGACTAATTGCCTCTTACATTTATTTATGATTTACTTTTTTTTTTTTAAACAAACCTCAAAGGAGTCAAAGATGTTTCCCAAAGATTCTGGATACTACACTTTTTGTTGGCCAACTATTTCCCAATTTGCCATTTTGCCAAAAGCAAATTAAACACCAGACTTTTAAAACACTGAATACATTTCGAACAAAGCGTTAATTGTGAGAAATTGGAAAGTCATTTGGGTTACACTCCTCTTCATCAGAGGTTACTAGCCCTTACATTTCAGTACACGCACTGCGCTAACAGCCTCCTGTACAGAATGCTAATAGTAAAACCCAACAAAGGTACTGATTTTATATCGGCAGGGCAATATTTTAGACAATTTAGCACCACTTGTCCCCTGCTTTGTCCATTTAAATCATTAATAAGAAACAGATTTCTTCATGTTGATTAACTTCATGTAAACCTAACTTTTAGCTGCTGACTTGACAGTGAAATATAAGACGTTAGACACCGATAAAACATCAAAACATCAAGTTAATTTACAGAGTAAAAATGTTTTGTCAATGCCTGATTGAGTTTCACTTAAGTACCCACATTAAACTGTCATAATGAGCAGATTCAGGCCAGGGGTCAACAGGTTAGAGGTCTTCAGAGGCCATCCACGACAACATGAAGCTCATCATGGAGGTAGCAAATCATTAGCCACATATACATGGACCCAAATATTTCGCTTGAATTCGGTTTATTTGCTCAAAAGGAAAAAAAAATTAACCTTTGTATGGACCTCATTCCGAAAGAAAAGTGCCTATCCAAATAGACATTTAATCGGTTTCACAGGGGTTTTCCTTTCCCCAAACCTCTGTGTGATGTGTTGATGTGACTGTGTTTGTTGTTACTGCTGACTGTAGAGCGATTTGCCCCACGGAGACAATAAAGACTCCTTGAACCTTGAACCTGAACCTGTATTTAGCGAGTTTTGAGACCCCTCCCGTAACTCATTATCAAAAAAGGCCGGTGGTACGAAGAGAAAAGAAACAGAAACTTAACTATGTTTACAGATATGAGGTGCTTAAGGAAAAGTATCAATAACTGGACTTTTTGTCCAGATAATATGGTACTTACTTTTTTATGGAAAAAATACTGTTGTAAATAAATATCTAAGCAGGCATGTATCTTGCTAGGTTTCTTAAGTTAAGTTTTTGTCTTTTCAATTAACCCTCTTTACCCCTTCACCACTTTTATTGTACGTGATGATAAACTACTCCTTTTATTACTTTGTCTTCATAGGCTGCATATTTTCATATAAAGGAAGTACAACTTTACACACAGCCTCATCAGAGCTGGACACCTGACAATGACCTGTAGGGTTGAACATTTATGCAGTCTTGAATTGAGTGTGCACAGGGGTCTTTTACATTTAAAAATGTTTTAAATCTGGTTCAAGTAAACTTTAGCATGTCAGCTGATGTCAATCCCTGTGTGTAGCGATAGCCAATCAGTATGGAGATCCTCCAGTGACTTATGATGTGTAGAAGGAATCGGCTGGGATTCATTAATCTGGGGTTTGAGTAAACGTTTAACGTGTCTGTGTGTTTTTTAAACGTTTTGTGTTGTTTTGCTTCTAAAGTGAAACAATAAAGTACCTTGCTTGGAGAAAAATATGTTGGGAGTGCTGTTTTTTGTTTTTTGTAGAAATCTTCGTCTGTCACTTAATTCTTGTCATTATTTGAAACAGCACATTAGCACAACTAGCTCAGACGACTTTATCTTAGAAACATTTTTACGAGGTGTATTCTTTTTTTTTTAAATTTGAACACAGCCCATCTAGAATGACTGGGGAGATGGATTTTTTAACCTATACCACAGCCAGCCACCAGGGGGAGCAGTTTTTGTGGTGGCCTCCTTTTTTCTTTTTTTTTACACTGTGATTCAAATATGTGCGACCAAGGTCCCCAAATCAAAACCTAATGGAGGAGGCTGTACTGCAACCAGTCACTGGAGGGAGCTCTCAGTGGTTTAGCTTCACAAATCACGGCACTTTTCTTTTTCTTTTTGATACATACTATGATCTAAACTTGGCAGACTAAAATAAGTCTTTTTTCCACTCGTGTTTTGGTGACTAATAAAGGGCATCTCTAGAGGCTACATGGGAAAAATTGTAACGTTGACTCATATGGAGGAATAAATCCGAGGTACCTCTTCCCTCTGAGTGATCGTGCTCCGTGAAATGATATTAAATCAAGCTTTATATGCTGTCAGCAGCATCACACCTCGACACTCAACACCTCCTTTTAGAAATAGCTACAATCTGACAACTCTTTTTTTTCTCATCCTACACCTAACCCCTCTCCTCCGCTGTGTGATGAGCAACGTGAAACAATGATGCATCGCTCTACAGAGATTCGGAGACTGTACTTTCCAGGAGCTAAACTTTGCCACAATATGCGGCCTGGCACTGTGCCGGCTGTGTTGTATACATACAAATCCTCGCAGTTTAGCCTGGGGCCGGTAATGAGCTAGTAAGCACGCAGAATCCTCAATGGAGAGCGGAGACGGAGATGGATCCCCCGTCTTGCACACGGCTGCTGGATAAAGCTGGCCTTGCTGAGACTGAGAACACCCACTCACATCTGCACCATCTGCTTTGTGGCTCAGCGAGGATCCCTCCCTTTACCAGACCACTCACTCAAACACACACACACCCTCCTCCTCCTCCTCTTCTTCTTCTTCTTAGTCTCGCCCACACTCACACACCCACACACTCCTGACGCTCACTCACACACAACGGAGAGTGTCAACGTTTAAATGCCAGACCACCTTCCACCTACCGGCTGCATCCCACATGCACAGAGGAAGTGAGCAGGATACAGATATGCCATACTGAACACACACTCACACACTCTCACACACACAGCAGACAGACACGTATGGTATCCCGCTAGCCAGGAGGAGCTTAATCCCTTTCTGCCTTTCCCTCCGACTGTTCTTCCTCTACCTCGGTGCTGTCGAGGCAATACACCATGACCTTTTAATCCGTGTAACTTTTTGTCAGGTTACGCCTACATACCACAGCTTAGTTATTCCTCTCAACCTCCTGTTAACATTTCACCAGCTCTGGGTTTCATGACTGCTTCGGGCCATTTTTTGTTTTTGCAAGGACTTTAGATTTTAATTAGAGAGCCCGCACCAATCCGGGGTTCAGTTTGTGTTTTGGCTCGTTAAAATCTCAGCATTTTAATGGGGAAATAAGGTGTTCTGTACTCTTTTAACCTCATTCAAAACACACATTCATCATTCCCACAAAATATATGTGATTTATTATTCTGCACAGACGGATCTGCTGTGCCGGAAATGCTGAGTAAGAATGCAATAACAGGATGTGGACAGTATTTCTATGCAACAAATGTAAATAAAGTCAACAGTTAAAGTCTTTTCACCACATTTTTGACCTTTACATTTAAGTTAGTACACATTTTATTTTCAAGACTGCAGAACAGATATTAAAGCATAATGTGTGTAGGATGCTCAACACAAAAGTGAATAGTAAACAAAGAGAAAAAAGCTCAACAAGTTCTGTTTTCTTATTCCAAGTCCCTTTCACACATGAAGTCCTGACATTTTCAAAAGAATGTCAGGACTTTCAGCCCCCGCTATTTTCAGGGACAGTCTGTTCACACATTCACTTCTCAGCAGGAGATTTCTCTGTGAAGCGGGGGCAGCAGGGTGCAGCAGGGTGCAGCAGGGTGGTGTTTACAGGAGGAGTAGGTGGGGCCATCTCCCATAACGGTTGCCAACATCGACACAGACGTTTTCACAGCACAAATGTAACAGTAGATAACACAGACGAGTGAGGGAAGCTGTAATGACAGGACGGTTTTGTCTGTTGTGAATGTCATCATCCTGCACACTTTCACGCATTTCACCAACACTATTCACACACTAGCTCATCCTACGTCTGGAGCTGGTCGGAGAAAGTCCTGATGAAACGAGGGTGAAAATTTTGGCCGTCTTAGGCTTTTACCACACAAAGCCGGGTATTTTCAAAATACCCGGCCCTCAAAAACGAATATTGCCCCCTTATTCATTTTCAAAAAGACTTCCGTCCAAACCTGCCAGGCAAATTTGCCCGGGAGTGCAGTTTGAAGCATGCCAAACCCATATTTGTTAGTATTTTTCAGATGTGAACCCCATGCCATCCAATCAGAAGGAACCATTGACAGTAAAAAAAAAAAAAAAAAAAAAAAAAAAAGACATCATCTTGCTTGTCTCGAAGTGAGGTCGCCACAAAAACTGCTCCCCCTGGTGGCTGGCTGGAACAGTATAGGTCAAAAACTCCATCTCCCCAGTCATTCCAGATGGGCTGTGGTCAAACTTCAAAAAATTAATACACCTCGTAGAAATGTTTCTCACGTCAGATTGTTGTGGTGATTTGAAGATATCATTTGGCTGCCTTGTATTCAAGTCCTCTTTTTTTCTGAAAGGTTTTGTTTTCATTAGTTATTAGAGGTTAAAAACAAGGTTTTACATCAAATTTAACAATTATTGACAGCTGCCGTAGAGTCAAGAAGTGATTAGACTTCTGACGAAAAAAATATATATATAGTTCTTTCACCCAGTTCCACTCAGATTCTCCCAGAATCCCTCACAGTCTCTACTGCACAGACTCTGGCTGCACAACTACTTCAATGGCTGTGCCTGTGACGAGGGTATTTTGGCTTCAAAACCGTACAATGATAAATGGCGGAGCCACACTGTCCACTCTATATACAGTCTATGGGAGGAACCCGCAATATTCAGCTGCGATGTTTGAGAACCAAATACTCTGTTTTCTGGCGTCTACATGAACTGGGGATTTCCAAAATCTTCACTTTGGCTGGAGTTTCAGAAAACATTGTTTTAAAAATAAATGTTTAAAAATATTGGTGGTTTCCCAAATACCCAGCTACGTGTGGACATGGCGTAAGATCATCCTCAGTGAGAAAGCCAGGAGTATTTATCACATAGTTATTGCCAGAATCCTTCAGAACTAGATAAAACAAGACTCCTTCTGGGGTTCAGCCATGTACCCCATGCGTACATTTATATTAATGGGCAGTGGAAAAATGTATTGGCAAGAGTCCTCTTTCAGCAATTGGATGAAAATCATGCTTTTTTAGAAAAGAGACTGCTGCACTTTGGAGGGCAAGAGTCGATCAAATGCGGGACTTCCTCTCAATTTGCAAGACGTGGGAAAAGTGATTAAAATGCTGTGCAGTCCCGCACAAAGCAGGACACCTGGTCACCCTACTTACGAAGGATTCACCGAATCCGTCCTCTGCGGCACCTGAAAAGGAAGCTGGATTTATCGAAAGCCTTCAACGCACCGCTATGACGTAGTCTGTCTTCATATTCAGCTTTCGTAGGCTGCAGCCCCTGAATTGGGACACAGCTGTAGTTGAAGACTCTGTAGCCGTGTTTAGCGAGTTAAATATACAGGGCTCTGTTTAGGTGATAACTCAGATGATAACACATCCTGCTACAGGTTGAATATCTGTTGTGTCAGTGTTTTAAAAGAGAAAAAATGCTCCTCTATAATAAAGAAACAAAGATTTTACACTTATTTCTGCTCCTGGTGGCAGCTGGTAATTCAACGTTATATTTTTATATGAGGCTGAGTTAAAGGAGGGGAATTGGAAAACAAGTTGGTTAGAGGTAGTGTGTGTATATGTGTGCGTGTGTCATACAGGCAGCTGTAACTCACTTTAACACAACCTCAAGGTTAGTCGAGGTCAGGACGTCTAAAGGCAGGAATGTGCGTCGACTTCATCTCGGCCAATATCTCCTCCCTCAGTCTCTGTTATGCTTTTTTTTTTTTCCCCCTATCAGCTCTGTGTCCCACAATCCTCTGCAGTGATTAAACAACTGAAAGGGAGCATGAATCGGGATGATGGGATAGAGAACAGGATGGATTTTATGTGTGAGCGTGCGTGTCGGTGAATATTTTGGGGCTGTGTGTGGAAAAAATACACCAAGGCAGATCTGCAGACGGAGACTGATGCGACTGGATGGTCGCGAATGCGTCTGTTTACTTTTAGAAATAGTCTCACAAACCTCAGTTACACCTCATCGCTTGCATCCTGCTGGAGAAATTTCCTGTGTTTTTTTTTTTCTTTCCTTTTTTTTTTTTTTTTTTTTTGTCAAGTACGGCGAGAAACTGGGTGAAAACAAGCAGAGGAGTGTTTAAGCAGGATTGTCTCTATATGTCATTGTCAAATGAACTGAGATAATAACCATTCTCGCAGCCTTCTTTGTGCCCTTTGGGTGCTTTCTATTCGTACGTGCCACATTACAACTAAATACGTCTCTAAAGATCCAAGGAGGCTTTTTTTTCCTCTCTTTGTATTAAAAAGGAGAGCAGGATCTGCTCCAAGTACCAATCCCCTGGAGCATGTGTTTCTATGCTGATGATAAATGATTGAAGTTCATCCATCGGTTTCAGCGTAAGGAGGTCTAAAAGTTTCATTGGCTCCAGCCCAGGCTGTTAAAAACAGTATGTTAAACAGCTCGAGTCCTCATTAAAGTGTGCTGAAAGCACATGAAAAGCAGCGGTAGTAGTTTTCTCTGTCGCCTGTGTGGGATGATGGGAATTATTATTCTCCGAGCTAACAGTGGCATCATCAGAGCCTCCGCTGTCTGCCACCACCACCACCACGTTACTCACATCCCACCACTTTTCCCCTGTCAACATTAAAATGTAGGTGAAATGTGATTTGGCGTCACTCATGAATAATAATACGGTTGTATTTTTAAAGACTATATTTCAACTTTGCAATAAGAGCTCGGCGACAGCTTTCCGCCTTCAGGATTACTTTTTGACAAATAGTGAAAAAAGGGAGGGGTTGGTTCACTTTGTTGTGCTACAAAGGCTTAGCTTTCCTGCTGTGTGCCAGACATGTCGTGATTTCAGATGATTTTTTTTTGCTCTTTTATGCTTCTGATGTGTAACTTGCCCATCTCAAACTGAGTGGAGACGTGTAGTTTGGTGCAAAACTGAGCGCAGTCCAAATAAAAAGAGGAACTCGAGGGTAAAAAAACAAATGGGGTGATGATATGAGCTCTGAGCTGATATCAATGCCCTTATCTATTCTGCTTATCAATAGATTCTCTTTTCAATTCCTACTTTCTGTGTCAGCAACATTTAACTGAGTTTATAAGTAAATAAATGTGCTATAGTCACTGGATCTGGATACCACTGGACATTAAAAAAAAAAAAAAAGAAATAAAAAAAATCACACGTCACATGATGTTGATATACTGTTTTGTTATGTTACCAACTGAAGTAGGCCATTTAGTGTCTTCAGAATCAGAAATACGCAATTAATCCTGAGGGGGCCTTGGCACAGTAAAGTTTGGGAACCCCTGGATTTTGCACATACAGTGGGAGGAAAAAGTAAGTACTACAGACCGATTAATTGGTCGGGCCGATTATGCCTGTCACCGATTAATCAACATCAGCCAAAATGTAGCCGATTATAAAGAATTTTGCTCCAGGGAGATTCTGTCACTCCTGTTCCTGTGTGTCTGTGTGTTGGGCTGCACACTGCCCGAGTGCCCGCCCCCTCCGTCCACCATTATGTAATGTAAGACTATAGAACTGCGTTTTAATGTTGTGTCAGCTGCTTTTTTTAGAGATAAACAGAGATAAAAATCCTGAATCAGAGTTTTCTTGGGAAATCGTTATCTAACTGCTAGGCTAAGATAGCAGACTAATCGTGGGACGTAAGGTCTAGCAGTCCCGGCATAGTGTAAAGAATCAATAAGGTTAAGCATAAAGGATGATGATGTCAGTGTTTCGAAACCATAGACTGTACAAAACATGGACGTCATCCGTCTGTTTCTGAAACAGAAAATTGAAGCAGATCGGCTATCGCCGCCATATTGGTAGTGGCATGGGCTTTGCGCACAGCTAGGCAGTCACATGACCTGAGCTGTGCCTAGAGAAATTTGGGACTCAGACAGGAGACGTTTTTTGAACCAGGCTGTAAATAGGTTAATTTCTGATTTGAAAACTGCTTCATTTGGCTTGGTATGTGTGGGACTTCCTGTTCTGGAGTCAGCCTCAAGCGGACACTTGAGAAACAGCAGATTTTAGCACTTCCACATTGTCTCATATTCTCAGACCGGAGGTTGCTGCTTGATTGAAACATGTCTTATCAATTCTTAATATGAACTTATCACTACGCTCTAATGCATTCTGTGATGCTGCTGAGTTCGAGCTCCACACACATTCCATCATGTGACATTTAAAGCCGCAATCTTTCCATCTGGAAAAATGTGATAATTCAAGACAACAAAAGCTGAACCCATGTTGTAATTATTATTTCTAACGTGCAGCATTTACATCACAAAGCTGTAGATCTCTGCAGCTTCCGCCAACTGGGGGGAACAATGCATGCGATGCAGAAAGTGAGATCAACGGGGTGAGCCGGCTGTGTTGCTCACACGGGACACAGAAGACTAAGAAACAATAGGCGCGAGGGAGGTCTGTGAGAGTGAAATTGTTTCCCAGAGACAGATTTGTAAAGCGCTGGAGCAGCTTGTAAGCAGCTTTCACTCAGATGGAAACAATACCAGCAGAGGGAGAAAGACAGGGACGTGTGTTTGCTCGGGATGAACTTACAGCTCATATTTTGTGATGTACTGCTCGTTTCCTGATCCTGAGCGTAGCGTCCCAGCGCCCAGTGTGCTGCCGGCTGCAGCCTCCTGTGTGTTGCAGAGCATTGTGGGTATTAGTGGCGAGGTTACCAGAGCTGTAATGATGATCTCCTCTATGAGTGATAATGAGCGCTAAGGTAATCCTCGCCTGGGACCTGACACACAAAATAAGAAACGCCACCAGAACCCCTCGCAAACACACACCGAGCAGCCTCCCACACTCCGCCTGTGTCTTATCTCACGCAGGGAAATCAGAGTCGCATGATCCGCCACCTCAGGACCCCAGCTCGCGCCCCCTCCAGAGGCCGTCATGATGATCCTCTTCCTCTCCTAACAGCTTTATTCTTTTATCGCCCAGGCAATCAGATGGATAGCGGAGCTCTGAAACCTTTCCTGCAGCTCGGTGATGGAGGGCCGCGGATGGAAGACCTCGCTAATGTAACCCCCGAGCCCCTGGGTTGTTAGCAGAAGCCATTTTTGAAAGACGAGAAGGGAGAGGGGATGGTGCCTGTGTGTGTATTTACGTGTGAGAGGACAGTAAAAGATCTTTTGCAGCTGCTTTTTGTGTGTGTGTGTGTGTATGTGTGTGCGGAGGAGACAAAGCAGCACTTCCATAGATAAAAGGACGGAAGAGCGAATCCCTCTCCCGCTCCCATGTGTCATAAGTCTGTCCCTTTGAATGGGAGTTAAATCCATCAAGTCAAAGTGGAAGAGCTCCCCCTCCTTTCCTCCTTTCCTCCCCCTCCTCCCTTTCTTCACTTCCTCTTCCTCTTTGATCTGATTGATTCGGTCCAGCACGAGAGAAACAATCTGCCACCCACGGCCCATGTCATCACGGCAAGCAGACCAGGACACGTGTGTTTGAGCCGGCATGCATGCCACGACACTAAATGGTTCTTCGTCAAATCTGTGAATGTGTGTGTGCATGTTTGTGTGTGTGTGAAGCATTCACAAGCACGACAGCAGTCTTCCCGCTATGCTTATGAATAAAGATGATATTAATCCTTAAAACATGGAGGAGGGGATTACCGTGTTTACTACGGAGCAAGTCGCCGGAAATGGAGTGCTCTCACCCAGAAATGGTGGCATGTTTTGGACTTCCAAGAAGCTTTGTGAGGAGAAGAAAGCGCTCCTCTCCGTGCCACATGTTCTCGAGGTAATTTATGGAAAAATAAAGAGACATGTCGGGGAATTAAAGCGCTATTTTTAGCCGCAGCGCTCCCAAACTATTGCTGGTGCCTCCATGTGTTTAAATCAGCCGCAGCAACATGCCAATATTTCCACTGTCTTTTCAAAATCCTCATCAGGATAAGAGAGAAAATAAGGGGGGAGAAAAATCAGGGAAGCCAAGCAACCAATCTCCCAAAATAGGTCAGTTTGAAAGCACGATGAATTTTCATACAGGCTTTTAAAAAGGCTTTTTAGGACTGAGGATTGTGGAGGAGAAGATGCTTCTGAGGATCTCTTTCTCACACAGACACACAGCTGGGTCGAGGTTCATGCATGGACCGTGAAGACTGCTACTGCCCCCTGGTGTTTGCAAAGAGTACTACACTTTTTTTCCTTTCTATTTGGACTTGCAGAGTATCCCCCTGTAGTGGGCATTTGGCGAGGCAGACCATGTGGGTTCTGTTTCCTCATATAAGCGTCCTGATCGCCACTTCAATGAAGATGTGGGTGTCTAAACGGTGTACAGAAGCAGATGAGATGTCCGTTCTCCCCCCTTCACACGCCTTCGTTCTGTGGCTCTCACAGTCAGAGCCTACACAAGCACACAGCAGAGGGAGAAATCAATGAAGATGTGCCAGACTTGGCTCTCTTATCCAGAGAATCAGTGCTCTTACAGGCCGCCGCCGCCTCACGTTCAGCCTCAGGGCTGTGGAAGAATAAGGGGGAAGGGCTCTCTGACTCATCATCCCCAAAATAAAACAAGCAATTATTCATCTGCCGTTTGGAGGAGGATCAAATGAGTTAATACTGCTGACACGGCTCTCAGCTCACCTCTAATTGCTCCCCTTAACTCCACTGAATGTATAAGCTGAACGTCCTCTATAGCAGCGCTCTTCATGCCCAAATCTGCTCACAATGGGATCCCAGAACTGGGAGGAAGTAGTTATTATATAACCGAGTATATTATTTAAATTTCTGGGAAAATGCAAGCCAGAGTGGGGAGAAGCGACCCAGTGGAATTCAACCCAGTCTGAATCCTAAATTTGGCAGTTGACTCCAAGCTCCAGCTTTCTGCTCCTGTGTACCCCGCACAGCAAACACAAGTCTTCACAACAGCCTTTAAGGTTCTCATGTTCTTAAATACCTTCTTCCTGTTTCCTGTCACCAAAGAATCAGCTAGAAGTTAAAACCAGGTTAAAGAAAGAGGCAAGTCAGTGAGTTGCATTGAGTGGCAGCTCAGCTTGCAGCCCCCTAAAGCCTCACCCAGAACATCGGGGAGGTAGACTTGTTTGAAAGTGCTTTAATCAGTTTTGACTAACTTTCTTGAGACCAAAAACACAACAGACAACAAATTCTAGGTAAAGTTGGGTGCACAGAAAGACAGAGTCTTCTAATAGGGATATGTCCCAGAATTAAAAAAACAAACAAACTGGACCTCTATTGGATCCTAAGAAACACAGCATTAATCAAATCACAAGGAACTGGAAAGAGACTGAACCTCCTAAATTGAAAAGTGGTTAGAGACAGGGAACAGCTTTTATAGAATGGACAAAATAACCCATTGGTTGTTTGTATCTAAGCAGTTTTAAACATATAAAAACGACTAGGTGGTATTAACAAATGCGGTTCACTGAGCATCCACTAGAGCAGTGATCCCCAACCTGTGGGCTGCAGCCCCCAGGTGGGTTACGAAAGTATTGCAAGTGGGCCACCAAGTCATTTCCAAAGTAGTTTGATATTTAATTTTTAGGGATGGGGATGAAATTACTAAAAAATAAAAATGTTGCATCATGTTATATATGCTGTGTTAGTTACTGTGGAGCTTCTAGCATGTTTCTCCTGTTAAATCTTCAATACAAAAACGTGCTCTGAGAACGTCCTCCAGCTTTTGTTGATCAAACCCAAAGACTGTTAAAAAAAATGGATGTCATCTTGCTCGGCTCGAAGTGAGGTCGCCACCAAAGCCGCTTCCCCTGGTGGCTGGCTGCAGTATAGGTCAAATAATCCATCTCCCCTGTCATCCCAGATGGGCTGTGGTCAAACTTCAAAAAATTAATACACCTCCTAGAGATGTTTCTCACGACCGATTGTTGTGGTGATTTGAAGATATCATTTGGCTGTTTTGTATTCAGATCCTCTTTTTTCTGAAAAGTTTCGTTTTCATTCGTTATAAGAGGTTTAAAACGAGGCTTTATGTCACATTTAACAATGATTGACAGCTGCTGTTCCTTTGTATTTTTTGCGGGGATTGTAAAATATGTTAGGTAGAGTCAAGAAGTGGTTAGACTCTCAAAGAAGCCTGTTAGCTTCATACCACACTGTCACTATGCGCCTCTGTGCAGGGGCGTGTCCAGACTTTCAGACTAGGGTGGCTCATTGAGGGCAGTGACATAGGAAGGGGTGGCCAGTGTGTTTAGACAAACAGATTATTACTATTTCTGCGCTTTGACTTCCCTTTCTACTTTAAATACAATAAAGTATGATTGTATAAATATCATATTCCAGTGTATGATTTTAGTATAAACTTCCAACTAGGAAGTAGTGAGATCAGCCTGTCACTAAAATGGTGTGCGCTACAACTAGTTTCCCCAGGGAAACAATAACCTGTGGCACAGCCACACCAAAACCAAAACAGATCCTTACCTACAGCCTGGAAAATATGAACTTAGTGTTATGTTAAGCGTCATTATCCAATGATCTCACTGTGTTTTGCAGCAACAAATGAATTTCCATCTTAAAAACAGGACAAAAAGAAGAAAAGCTTTGTTCACGCCTAAAAATCTGTTGAGGAAATATGAATATCTGCTTCTAAAGATAAGAATAGACTTCTAAATCTAAAAGGAAGCTTAAACAAACACCAGTGAACAAAGAAAAGAAAGAATGAAGCCGTATTGAGGTGGATTGGACCCATATCGTTCAGTTTAACAACATGAGCTGTGTTTAAGCTCTGCTGCCTTCAACAAAAGCCCCTCTAGTAGTATCTCCAACAAATCCAAACACCAATCTAGTCGATCGCTGTTTGTCGGCTCACCGCAGAGAAGAAGAAAACCGGGCTGGCTGCTCGGCTCTCTCTGCTTTCATCACAGCATCACTGGTGGTCGGGTAAATGTTCCTCCCACTGTTCTGGCACGACAATTGGATCCGTAAACCAAGGAGCCCCACGCTGCTCCTGCCTGGTGTCGTGCTGCTTTCCATAGGCATGCTTGTACATACCCAATAACACACATGCAAAGACAGTGACAGGGAGTCTGTGGCTCACGTAGGCGTAACTAAACTGACAAATGCTCACACGCGTGCAGGGTAGTGTCAGGTCATCTCTGTGTGTAAAAGCTGTATTAAGAAGTGCTCTAACATGTTTACTGATGTTGTGGTTGAGATCTTGTGTAAATTCATCTTTTCTAATTAGCTGATTTCACAAAGACATTTCCCAGAAGTACTCAGGAGTTTGACTGAAAGAAAGCCTAAGCTGTTAACGTCAACAACTAAAACTGTAGACTAATTCTGTCTTTGATATTCTGCTTTGAAAAGAATCCATTATTTGTGATTAAAAAATAAAAGCCACATCAACACTTAAAATCTTCTTTCATGAGGATTGCTTTTTTTTTGGAAGGATATTGTTTGTTTTAACATTCAGGTAGAAAAATGTTGGTTAATGTCTTTAAATTTAAATTATGTGAATATTCACATTTTCTGTCAGAAGCACAAACCAATCCAAAATCTGTAATGTCTCACTAAGCTACATTTGGATTGTGCACAGGCTGCTTATATGAAGCTAAAGCTTTGAACGTTCTGCAGAAACTCAACTCTTACAGCTAACGTCTTTGAATGAATGTTTTTATCATGATGTGAAAATATAAGAGTTCAAAAAGCACATTAGAGGACACAAGATGAGATTCAGGTAGAGTAAAATGAATAGAACAGAAAAGGGGAAAAAATAGTTCAGAATGCAGGATAAGGATAGTTTTCTCAGCAGTAATTGACCTATTCACAGCCTGGTTCAAAAAATCATCTCCTGTCTGAGTCGCTAATTTCACTATCAGCACACACTGCATGGGGGTGAAATTTTTTTCTAACTCAGCAGTTAAGAGGATGTTAAGATCGCGAGCTCGCCCAATTAGAGGCACAGCTCAGCTCATGTGACTGATGTGCGCCCCATAGCTGTACTGATAGCCCCCGTCACTTCCAATATAGCCCCGATAGCCGATCTGCTTCAAAAGTCGGTTTCAGAAACAGGATGGTGACGTCGGGGAGAGTACATCCATAAATCATACAGTCTATGGTCAGAAGCAGAGTTTGCTGATGTTTATGCAGCATGTAACTCTGCAGAAAACTGACCACTGATCATCTGGTATCAAGAGACACCTGAGGGACAGGTGAGGTTTTATTTAAGGTCTACCATCAGGCTTGCAAACTAACGTAGGTGGCAGCAGTGCTCTCTTTGGATGTAAGTCGTTGCAAGTCAGGATGGCTCCTTCCTACTTGGGGTCCCTCATCCAGGTCTACACTCCTTCTCGCCCACTAAGCTCTGCTTGTGAAAGAAGCTTGGTGTTCCGAGCCCAGCGCAGCTCGAAATCACAAGCCAGACTCTTCTCCCCTGTTGTGCCCAAATGGTGGAATGAATTACCTAACTCCAATGATCCACAGAGACCCTTTCTACTTTAAGGGATGTCTGAAGACTCATCTGTTCAGGGAACACTTAGGCCCTAAATCTGATGTGTCCTGTAAGTAAGAGACAGAAGAGGAGGGTCATGATCACGAGAAAAACAATGAATGTCATAGAGAGGATAAAAGGGTGAAGTTTTCGAAAAGAAAAGACTTTCTGAAAGTGTTGGTTTCCTGTAAAAATGGGAAGAGAGTCTTTTCTTATTTTGGTTGTTCGGTGTTAACATGCTCATAGCATGGTCACAATATTCCCTGGGTTTTGAAATTTTGTTCAAAATGCGCTGAAAATGGCTGGTAGCTGATGAGTTAGTAAATGAGTCACTAAGCCGCAGGCTTTTGGTTATTTTTACAAAATCAAATGTGGTCCTCTGTCAATAAAAAAGTTTGGAAAGCCCTATTCTATAATGAGCAGCATCTTAGAGATGCTATCTTTGGCTCTGTTGAAGGTGCCTGGATTGCAGGACGGGATGTTTCTCCTTTTCCCCCCAGCAGATATATTTGGGATCCAGTTGTTCCTCAAGCTGCTTTTGAGTCTGTTTCAACTGACTGTCATTATTTCCTGAGTCTCAAAACCAGCCCGAAACAGAAACTAATAATCTATTCCCCACCAATCATAAGCGAGTATTAAACACAGTTGGCCCATTATGAAATACAGTTCTTAATTTGACACATATCTTCATAAGCGTTCTCTCGGGTGATGATTTATTGGTAGCTCTTAATTGTCGCTTCCGCAGAAATCAGGAGTCGGCTTTTTGCAAGAATTTCTGAAGGGCTTTAAACTTCAGTTTGAGGAAATTTGCACAAAATAATTTGTTTTGTTCCCAGAATTCAAAGGGGACCATTTGGGAGAATAATCAAACACTTTTCCTCCTATATTTCTGCAGACAAATCAACTTTTTGTCTGTTGTACAATTAATTGTTCTTTAGCCAGAGAATTAACAGAATATAAGTCTGGGGAATGAAGAAAACAACTGGGATAATTTGAAAGCAAAAAAAAAAAAAAAAAAAAACAGTTTGAAAAAAAAAATCTCAGATTTGCTCAAAGATATTCTGAAATAAATGGGATGCTCTCTGCAACAAAATCCATGCACACATATCTACTGTGTGATCTTTGCACTCTGAGGAGATTTATGTGTTACTTTCTCTGCTCAGCCGTGCAGAATGTATGATGCAATGTAGCCACAGACATGTAAAAGCAGAGCTGAATTCAGATGCAGGCGCAGAGAAACACTCGACCCAGCACACAACACAAACACGCTTTTGTTTCCCCAGCACCAGGTCGTCGATCCATCCTGTAATGGGGAATTGTTCTTTTTCTTATTAAAAGAGCAGGTGGCCATGAGATAGCAGGCTCATTTTTCACCGCCGCAGCACTCCATGAGTCCAAACTAATGATCAAAACATTGAGCCGTCTCAAATCATCTCTCACCCAAGACTGATGGATACGAGGACTGATGGGAGCAAGTGTGTGTGTGCCAGAGTACACTGACAGTATATGACTGTGTGTGCATGTCTTGTGCGCCAGACCGACAAGAATCAAGACAAGCTGACGTACACAAAGTCTGTCAGTGAAAAGTAAGACCATGTTTAAGCCTTTTATCGTGTTTGAAGAGCTCATGCTGTTCATAAAAAGAACTGCTGGTTTAAGTCATCCTCTTATACTGTTAAATCTACACTTTAAAATATAATAGATTTGATCTGTGATCTGCAAAATGGTCTGAATCTGATTGCCTGAGATTGCTTGCTTTTCATTCCACCCACAAAATGAAGGGAAATAGCTGTAATTTATTTTCATTTGACCACAGATGTTGCTGAGCAAACACCACACCACCATCCTGAGATGATTTCTTCCAATTTCCTCAGAAGAACTGGACTGCAATAACTTGCTAACATCATCTGTTGCGAAAACTGCATCACAGAGGGAATAATTGCACTTCAAATGCATTTCCTCCCTCATTTTGTCAGACCGACTGTTTTAAGAAAACAGCCGTAAAGGCTCCTATAGGAAGCAGCTTGAACTTTGACAAGGCAGGAGGAAATGAGTCATGTGAGTTTCTGTGGATCTCTACATCGCATCAAGTCACATGAGGCAGACATGCATGGTAAGGGGATTTCAACCCAATGTTTCCAATGTTTATTAGTGGAGTAAAAGTAAATTAAAACTGAGGCTTATTGAGAGTTTGAAGGTTAGAAAAGACCCACAAAAATTGAGCTCAATTTATTCTACAAACAAAGTCTAATTGGTTCGCTGAGTGGGGCTAACACCGGCAGAGCTAGCGCCACCAGCATCCAGTCAAGTTGTGTTGTGCAAGTTAATGGGACACACTCTCAATATGATTTTTTTTCCCTTTTTCTAGATAAAAAAAATACTGACAAAAGCATGCCCAGTACATGATGCTATCTGCTATCAGGGTTTGTTTCATGGAGCTGTTAAAACTGCAGTTCTCGAGCCTCAGTATGGCTGTGTGATAGGATGACAAAAGGCTAGCCCTTGAGCAGTTAAACCACTTTGGAATCCAACCTGCAGCACCTTTAGTGAATATCATCCCCAACTTTCACACTTTTTTTTCCTGCTTTAACCACTGCCCTGTCCTCTTAATTAAAAAAAAAGATTAAATAATAATTAAAACAATAATTATCTTAAAAAGAAAACAAAACAAAACAACCTGCAGTTCTTTGAGTGTCAACTAGAGGTTGGCTGCAAAAACACTAGAAGCCACGTACGTACACGAAACCCTGCATATGTATAAAGCTTGGTGAAAAAAAAAAAAGTTATCTTAATAAGAGATGGGTACCGAATTAGGTACTTTTAAAGGTACCAACCAAATTCTTTCAAAAGTACCGGGTACCGGTTCACGTAGAATCAAAAGGTACCATGTTTAGGTACCTAAACGCATCCTTGTGACTGTGAGAGAGTGGAAGAGTAGGCAATTTTCCAAGCTGGACATGAACACAGCATTGCAAGGTTATATATTGAAGAATAAATATGTTAAGTTGAAAAACATATATATATTATTATTAAACAAATTGATATTTTTTACCACATAAACACAAAAAAGTACCAAAAATTGGTACCGTTGAGTACCAGTACCGATTGCCAGGTACCGCGTATCAGTACCGTATCGTTTCAAATATGGAAGGTACCCATCCCTAATCTTAATAGCTCATTTCTCTGACTGTAAACATGAGACGAGGGCTGAATTTTATCTCATTATTTTTTATAAATGCTATGAGGAAGGTCGATTTTAAATGGACCGCCTTGCCACCCTCTTGCCCAGAGTCTGTATTTTGTTCAAGACAACTTTTTACTGGATACAACAGGACTGGGTAAGGTCAGGTTATTAGAACAGTTACGTAGCGCTTTGGTTTGAAACTTGACAACAAGAAAATGGTGTAACTTCGTACCGTATGTCAGAAGCCGGCTATATAAAGCGCTAATAGCAGCCCTCTGCTACGACGTTTCCGTAGGCTTACATGTCAACAAGCAAACTGTCAGTTCATATGGTTGTTTAGTAGCCTTCATACTTGGCTCTGACAGCCAGATGCTGTGAGATGTTTTTTTTTTGTTTTGTTTTTTTTAGCCAACTAATATCGAGTATTTAGCTAAACTCAACCTCTGTATAAGCTGTTATAAAACTGTATTGCTCCTGGATATCCAGGCTCATTGTTTTGGGACCAGCGCTATAAACCTTACCTATGACCAGAATAAATGCTGAACTGAAAAATAGAGCCTCTTCTTGTGATCTTTGGGAGTTGTTCTACTAAACAACCGGTTAGATTTTATTACAAAGTACTGTGTAACGTCAGTAAATCCTGGTTATGTCCTGCCAGTCATCTACCAAGCAGAACTAACGTAACCTCATTCTTCATTTTATTGATAGACTCAAGTTTGAACAGACCACTGCAGAATAACTGCTGACTGTGGGTTAGAATGAACATTAGCACAAACAGTTTAGCTCCTGTGTTAGCCTTTAGCTCAGGCTGTATCTCTCTCCTGTTTATCTTTCTCCTGCTCTTCTGTCCTTTTTCTGTCTGACAGTTAGGCTCCAGTGTCTACCATCACTACAAAATTAATCGCATTTTGTCATAGAGGCTCGAACGTACCATAAATCAATCCAGTCATATATCTAGAAGCCATATACCAGAGCTGCAGCCCCAACTAGTGGTGAATTGATGAACACATCCATTCAGCTGACACTGGTCAGAATATTAAACTACAACCCTTTTCTTTGTTTGCATGGACCATTAATAATACTCATTACCTAGCATTCTTACTCACACCTGGCTGTGTTAGACACTTGATTCTGATTGATCAAAACAGCTTGACAACAGTTAATGAGTCCGCCTAACAAGAGGAAACACCAGGGACAAGCAGATCACACCCATCATATCAGATTAATCTGCAGAAAGACATGGATGACCGAGCAGAGGAGCAATGCCGAGTGGTCAGACTATTATTCCAGTTATTAGTGATCCATTTCGATCAAGCAGCTGAAGTAGGATCCATGTAAACAGATCTTGGGCACATATTACTCGAACACTCCAGTAAATTTGTCCTCCAGTTTCCTCAGGCTTGCTACACCCTCTCTTCTAAACATTCCTGTCTGTATTTTTATATTTTTCTGTGGAAGCCTTCATGTATTTGTTTGAGGGCAAAGGTGACAAATTTATTCCTTCATGGTGAGTTTTCTAACAAGGTAGTTTGACCAGCAGCTGTGACGGATTGCTCGCTCTGCTTCTTCTCCACACCGGTGGCATTCTCTCAAAGCAGTTTCCTCTTCAACACCCACACACCGGCACACACACACACAGATACACACAGAAACCTTCTGCCTCCTTTTTTTTTTTCCACATCCAGCCGCGGTTCATTCGTGCCGCACCATGCTTATCGCTTTGAAAGGGAAAACAGTGTGCATCTCAAAGAGAGAAGATGAAAGCGGTTTAATGATCTATAATACATGGGCACCATTCATTGGCGCAGAACAAAGGGTTTTAGGTGATGGGGGGGAGAAACGGCAGAGTGGAAGAAATGGAGGCAAGATTCATTTTGTGTCACCCATCCTTACTGGTGGCTTTGAGGTTGAGGATTGGGAGCCCGCAGTCGCTGCTTTTGTGTTTTTAATTCTTCCTGGACAGCTCCCTTTGCCTCCAAATGAGATTACTAAAACAAACCAGTCAGTGATGACAGACTGACTGACTGACTGGAAGGGGAAAAAAATATTAATTTCAGGGATGTGTGAGGCATGTGATGTGTGCTATTTGCATTTTTTTTCCAGCCTTCACTGTCACAAAACCTGAGATAAGTGACAATGCTCTGCCTCACACATCCGCTCAGGAGATTTGGCAGATGATTTCACTGATTTGTGTTTGATAGCAAAGTGATGACACCGATGGCGGCGCCACAATGTGACGCTTTGGTGTGTGAAATAAAAGTGTTTTCCGTCATGCACACATGACAGCGTGCAGAAAACACAAACTTTCCCTCCCCTCTTTCCCCGCTTCCCCCCCCGGCTTTTGATCATTCGAGCTACGTTTCTGCCACTCCGTTTGGGCCGATGAGATTAGTCATAGCCTGTCCCATCTGTTGTGTTCGCGACTCATTTGTTTACTCGCTGGTTCACATCAGAGCCTGCTGCGGCCGGGGGGGATTCCTTCAGCGCAGGAAGGGGTCTGGGCTCAAGGGTCAACCTGACTCAGTGATTCATCTCATTTCTCACTAATAGCTAAGATGAGCTGCATGGATCCCTTTCTTTTCTCATCAAAGTCAGGTAAAGTAAGGGAAAATGAGACATGTCAAAACCAGGAATATTTACAGACCATATGCAGATTTTGACTGTTTCATTCACAGTCCCTTCTGCTACTACTACACTGCAAACAAATAATAGTGTAACTTGAAGCTGAGATAATTAGAGAAAGCAGCATGTGTTCATTTGAAAAATGACTAGGTTCTCACCGTCATACACGTCTATGACTCATTCTTGAAGCCAAACCCCCCAAGCTAGCAAAATTAACAAAAACAAACATCTTTGAAAAGTTTCTTTAGGCAGGGTAAAAGAGCCAATGAGGAGACAGAAGAAAAGCAGGTACATCAAATATGTTATAGGTTGGGGGCTGCTGCCGGAAAAAAAAACAGAATCATCCCATATTTCACACTTAAACGGTGCGCCCCATTGTGAATCAATTTTGGATGCAATTTGTCCCGTATTTCCAGTTTGCCTTGAAAGCAGCACCATTCTGCTCAATTCAACATGAGTTAGCTTCAGCCTGCAAATAGTAGCAGTTGATTTGGTTGATTTTGAGGATGGAATAAGTGCTTCTCATTAATTGGGAGAGAGAAATGTACAGGAAGTAAGAAGTAAACATGTCCGTGCTTGTGACTGCTTCTGGTACTCCGCCCCATTGTAAAGCAAAAGGTGCAAAAATACAGACAAAAGTAATAAAATTGAAACGACTGGCTTGGACAGTGTCAGTGAAACAAATTCAAAGGACATGGAAAAATCTGTTCCCGAATGCTTTCTGCAGTGCATGGTGGTGTTTGTCGAACATGCAACAGCATGCAACTGGAAAGCAACATTACCACAACACAAGGACCAGTTCTGTGCATAATTGAGACAAAATGAGCATGTTCCTTGAGTTCCTTGTGAACTGAACCGCCTATTTTTAAACTCATGAAGGGAAACGTGAGCAAAGTTAACTCCTGGGGCATTGAGTGGCCGCTCACAATCTGAGAGGCGCCCAAAGGTGCCAAGAGATGAGTTGCCTACAGATGATGGGAGGTGCCGAGCACTGTGATCTACAGCAACAGAATTCAGATCTACTACTACAGCACTCTCTGTGCATTCAGCACAGCTCATCCTGCTGATGATTCACATAGTACGGTTACGGTTTTTCTACCTGTGATGCTATGACAGCATACAAGGATTCATGTATTCGGGGAATTAGCTCAAGGTATAGATTAAAAACACAGATAGCTCTACTGAAAAAAAGAACTTGTGGCAAAAAATGAACTTTATCTAGTTCATTTTCTGGACCATGAACCAAGTTCTAAATTTTCCAAAATGAACTATGAATTTGAACTAGTTCACTTTAACTGGTGTGAACTGAGCTTTGAGCTAGCTTAGTTTTTGTGTTAGCTGACACAACACTGGTCACAGTTCTCCAAACCTGAAGCATCTACAGATACGGTAATCTTATTAGCAACTTACAGTATATGATTGATTTAACTGTGTGGTTTTAAAAAGGCACAAATTATTTTTAAGCTACCATTGTTTTAAACTTCATATATTTTCTTGGATAGGTTATTTGTCATCAATAATTTAAGAATACAGACATTTTGTTAAGACAACATGAAAAAAATGTTCAATATTGATAACTAGTACCATTCATGATTTCAGAGAAAACAAGCAACAACAGGATAGACAGGAAGGACTTCACACGTATATATATATATATATATATATATATATATATATATATATATATATATATATATATATATGTGTGTGTGTGTGTGTGTGTGTGTGTAAGTGTGTGATGAAAAAAATAAAAAATATCAATCGCATGATTGATCATAGTTGACTGTCGATTAATCTCAAGTTGATGAAACATTTTTTTTATCTTTTCCAAATGTATCTCAAAGGGTTAAGTTTAATGTTTTGAAACTTAACAGCCTTCTTTGTTTCTGTTTTTTTTTGTTTTTGTTTTTTTTAGGCAGCTCAACACAAACTGACAGAGTTAATGCACCACAGCAATGAACATTGTCTTACAAGTACTTTTGGTCAGAAAAAAAAAGAAAGATAATTTCCTGGACAATCCACCCTTAAAAATATTATCTCACACAATGTGTATCTCGTTGGCCCTTTTTCAATTGTGCATGGCATATTCACACACACACACACACACACACACATATATATATATATATATATATATACATATATATGTCATATAAGCACAAATTGCAAGATGACAGGTGGTGAAATTAGTGGTGGGGAGAGTGTGGTGGGTCACATTTTTATATTATTTGAGCTCATACTCAAGTGGGAAAACATTGTATGTTACTGTAAGCAACAAACATGGCTGTTGTTAGCAAACATGGTTCTCCAATTAGTGTGTTACCTTAGCAAAATTTTTAAACAACCAACTGGAGCATTGTTGGCACTACAATCAAAAGGAGTGTAAAAGAATCGTCAGCGATAACAACACAAAACATAAATAACCCTTTATAAGCTTTAACAGAGTCTGACATTCACTTAGTATGCTTGTGCCTGCAAAACATTTGAACAGTCAGACAGTTGGTGATTCGAAGCGAGCCAGCGTTAGTTTTACATTATTCAGATGAGCAGAACAGCCACAGCTGGAAAGACTCACACTCAAATGAAACTCTGCAAAAAGTTGTCCACTATGTCTCAATGCACGCTAGACTGGAAATGAGCTCAGCTGTTTCCCTCCTGATTTGGCCATCCATCCTTTCATACATTTTTCATATCAACTCTCAGAAAGCTTATGATTCTCCTGGTTTTATCATATGGGATATCATCACACAATGATAGCTTCTGAGACGGGAACATCTCGAGAAATGAGTTCATCCTTGGTCACATTCTTTTATGTAGAAAACAGTCAAAGCCTCTCATCACCCTCAGGCATAAGAACATACATCCAATCAACACACACTCAAGGCTGCTCGGGCCTTTGCAGCAGAGTACTCTCAGTGCTAAGAGGAAGCCTGTCTGTACAGCGACTGCTCTCAAATTCAGATCACACATCTATAATGTTAATGTAAATCGAAAGTGGACTTCTCAGCTGAAAGTGAAAGCACAAGCCTTTCTACAAACACAGTTAAGAATATAAAGCTGCACGCCACACAACTAAGCCAGTGACAGGCGCCTGCACACACACAGGAAGCTATACATCTAATTTCTGCTCTGATGCTCAGATCAAACAAAATCAACTGTGTTCCATTCTTCATCCTTATGAGAATTATCAACGCAGAGGAAAAAGTAGGCCCCCAGGAATTCAAAACATATGCTGCATTCACCAAATGCATTCAATTTAGCCAGGGAAACACACTCTTACCATGTGATGTCTTCATGATCAAATAATCCATTTGTGTTCTGGTTGGCTGTGACGGAGTGGGTAGTTCTGACGGGCTCAAACCCTCACAGGGATGATTGCTTAAGTCTTCAGCAATGGCCAATTCCTCATCAGAATACCTGATTAGATGTCCCGGCCTGCAGACTGTGTTTACTCCTGGTCAGTGACTGACATCTTTCTGCTTTCTGTTTGTAACTGAGACTCCACCAAGGACATTTGTGGCATACGAAAGATTTATTGTGATACACACTGTGTGCTCAAAAAGTAAGAAAATGTACATAAGATCTGTTAATTTGGCTAAATTGGGTGAAAATAACCACCTACATTGATTACTGTTGCTTTGAGGGGTCAACAACAACTACCCTCTTGTAACCCAGCTGGCTTCTACCAAAAGAAAGGGATTCATGATTTCTAATGAACTCATCTCAAACTCCTGCCTGGTCTGCAGATGATCTCAACACATACAGTGAGGTCACAAAAACATAACCAAACTACATTTACATAAAGTTCAGTCACACGTTCCACTTTAAAGAGCATTTCTTAGTTCATCTGTCAAAACACCCCTCCCTTTCAGTAGTACATGGTTCCTTCCACTCAACTCACCTCATCAGCTAATGACAGGCAGCTGTTCCTGTTTGGTAGTTCCTGGTTTTGGAGGTGGATTCAAGTACTGCAGTGGATGACAGGTGACAAACAGATCCTACATTTAAGATGTTAAGCAGTATATATAATAGTTTATGAAGAGATAAAATCAAGGTGTGATTCATTTGTTTGGAAATTTACATTTTTTGTGTTTCTACTCTTGGGAATATTTGTGCTTTCACATGGTGGTAACTTGCAAATATAAGGCCCATTGGCCATGTGCTCAATGGTACATACGGATACGGATAGAGCCTTCTGTCCGAGCTCTGCATTTATTACATCCGTATATCTGCATGTTTCTATAAAGCTTACAGATACAGACCAAACAGAGCAGTATTACTGGAAACCATGGGGGTGGTGTTTCTGTTACTATACAAATACCCGAAACAAAGCTCTAGTGAGACATAAAGAAGAAATTGCAATGGCGTAACTTTTGTGATGTATTTAACTATCTTTTTTGATTGTGTTTTATGCAAGCGATAAAATTAGCAATACCTCCTCCATAGTCGCCATATTTATTTGAGTTTATTGTTGTCATAAACTTTTGCATTCTGGGCTGACCCCCCCCTCCCGGTGGATGTATTGGTTTACTGCAAAATCAACGTAAAGCAGGTATGGAAGCATGTGAGCAGTGACCGTAGCATTGTTTGAGAGGGACGGATACATTTTTGTACGTAAAGGTAGTACAAATGGGCCTTTAGCATGTTAGATGTCAAAGCTGGAGTGACCATGTAACCTGACAGCATGTGCACTTTGCTTTAGAACTATAAAAAAAACTGCAATTGACCAAAGTGCTGCACGAACTTAAAAAAAAAAAAAAACACTAAAAAACAAACTAAATAAACAGATAAATATTGGTTGAAAGGTAAAGATTAAAAGTAAATTAATAAATAGCTAAAATAAATATGAGAAAATTCAATTTTTAAATGTCACACTAAACAGCTGCAAACATTCAGACAGGTCTGACGTGAGTGAAACTGATCATTTTTCGTATTAAACTGCAGGGAGCAGCATTGAAGATATGAGGCACTGAATACTCTTGAAGGTTGGTAATTTAATTAAAACAACAATTATTTCATGTTGGGATGAGCATTTCAAGCAAAAGAGCCATTCGATATTTGCTTTTAACAATTCGAATATTATTAAGACTTTTTGCCACCAGCCCACATACATCTACCTGCCAATATTACTCTTTGACAAAGATGGAGAGGGCTGTCGTGCTCTGCACGTCGATCATCAAACTTACTTCTTTAGGGGACAGTTGACTGTGGATCTGTGGATAGTGCTGTACTTTTCCCTGCATGCCTCACTGTCACATGGCTGTTCATAGTTGTTGATGACTTGTGATGCGATAGCCTAGCCTTGCAGAGTTTGTGCTGTACCTCATTTTCGTTCGCTTTTTCCAATGAGTTCCCACACTTCCCAAATCATATTTGAATGTGTCCTCATTCTTGTTTTGGTGGTAAATCCTGTAACCGGTTCAATTCAGGTCTGGTTTCGTTCATTTTTACAGTTTGTTGTCGTGCTAAAGCTAAATACGATCTGGTTTGGACATGGTTTGTTGATTTTGGAAAGTCATTGGGCATTTTAGATGGTTTCCGTGCACAACTTCCTGTCCTGCTTGACCTGGTTTTTGGGAAATTGACGCGTAACAGCTCCAGCATCCTGCATAAAACTGTGATCTGCCCCAGACAGGGCAAAGCACTCGTCACACGACTATTGACTATTTGAAAATCATTTTTCATCCCTTGTTTCAATTCATCCTATTTCTTTATGATTTGTAGTTTAAAAAAAAATCCCATTGGCAAAGTATAGTTTTGTCAAGAAGAAGCCTTTTCAGAGATGCTCTACATCAAAACTGAGTCTAGTATTATCTATAATCTTTCTGCTCCAAGAATAATCTTCTATAATCTTCTCTGACCAAAGGTTTCTCACTTCAAGATTAAAGTCCACAACTCTTTTTGAACAATTAGGCTGTATAAGAACCCATAACTCTGACAGCTTTAATGGAAATTTGCACAACAGGTAGAAAAACGTTGGATAAAGGCAAACCAGCTTCAGATATTTAGAAAAATATCCCATTCAGAGGCCCTGTTGGTGTTGAAAAATGAATGTGAAAGCATCTATAATCCTACGTAAATCAGCAAATATAGACATGAAGTACATATTTCCCTGTATTGAAGGCCTGTGTGTTCAGCAGGCCCATTCATATATCAGATCTAAGTTTCTGCTTTGTCCGTCTGCTTTTGGTTATTACTCGGGATATTCTCTTCACCTTATCAGGAAGTGCCAATTATTTCATGGGGAAATGTCAGCGCCTTGCAGAAAGTTAACAACCCTTTCTCCTTGTTAGACATTTGCGGCAACTTGGCCTCAGATGTTGTTATAAAATATTGACAACATGTCTTGCAGCACATTTCACTGTTGCCAATATACTTTAGTTATACTGTGCTTGTCATTCTGACCGGCCATGTAGAAATGATGTTGCGATTATGTTGCAATGTGAGGAAATACAGTCCAATGTCTGGTGAAGGTCTCTTTTTATTAATTTTTCCTCCATCTCCACTGAATGTAGTCAAGATTTGTTTAAAGTAGAAGCTGGATCAGAGAGAAATTACTACATACCTCTGTTCTTTATGACCTGAGAAACAACCTGCTGTTCACCCGAGAAGCAAATGAGTATAGGAACTTCTATTGCAAAACTATGGACCTCTACCACCTACATTATCATAAAGTTATGTTTCTTGTTCAAAGTAAAACTACAGTATATCATCAAAATATTAACTATGATAATTGGCAATACTAAAATACTTTACCATTATTATTCTGATAGGTTTGGTGCAGTTCCCTGTCTGGATTCTTTGTGATGACCAATGTCTCAGACTCAGCGCTCTGTGTCCTCGTCTTTGGTTCAGGAGGGTTTCTGGTTCTTTGATGTGAGTTTATGTCTTGTGTTTGAAGCGCTATAAATGTCTATAGATAATGCCGTAATTTACACTGAGTGACTTGTGTGTCTGATTGCTGATGTCGTCCATCCACTCAATGATTTCACAAAAAGCAGGAAGGGCACCATGCGTGTGATGTAGCTCTTTGCAGTATCACGGTAATTTTTGTGGCCCTTGGTGGATCCAGTGTAAGCTGACTCGTTGACTCGAATGGAAACCTTTCTGATCCGGTGCTGCGATAGATCTGGTGTATTTAGGCTGTGTTGCTGTCCCTCCTGGAGGGAGACATCATTACTGAGGCTGTGATCACAGCCGTTTAACTGCCTGTGCATGGACCCAGTGTCTGTTGTGGACTGTAAGCCTGTAATCTCTCGCTTTGCTGTCAAAAGACAAAAACACACAATACTTCTGGGCGGCTCAGAGCCCTGTTCTCCTAACTGTCACTTCATCTGCTGGCACACAAAGCCTGATAAGAGATTAAGTGCCGGGCTGGGACACAGTGAAGAAACCAATCCATTCATTGTGCTATGGAGACAAAAAAATCTTTGCAAAATTTCTAAACCTGCAGAAGAATGGCTCAAATCAATTACAAATCCACAAAGCCAAGGGCGCCACAGAACATATAAGACGTCATGGTGCGTGGAACTGACTTTCACAGGAGCCTGAGGAGCTGTGTTACGTACGCCACCCTTCACATCTTGCATAACACAAAGCCAACAGTCATTACTTGGAGTAAATTAGCCCTGGCTGACTCCATTACATGCCTGTGAGCTTTAATGTAGGGAGAAGTCTTGATGAGTCCCAAAGACTTCCCTGAGCCCACGCTGGCTTCAGATCTTGTGTGGAATTTCTCATTCTATAATGTGTCCTCTAAATTATCTTTGCAACTGAACCCAACCAGGGAAAGTGAAGCGCGGCGTGAGCAGGGATTTGTTGGCAAATGTGTACCCAAAGGCACGTCTTACATCAAAAGTAGACTTAATTAAACCGATAGAATACAGCAGCAGTGACAGCTCTGTGGCGCTTCGCCTCAGTAAAACTTAACAGCCACTAAAGTTTCTTCTGAGTAATGATTAATGCTTCCAATTTCTGTGATCTGTATTGAGCGCTGCATCATGGGTAATTAAATGATGGTCTACAGAGCACTGACTGCTCTCGTAAAATGAAAAGGCCGTAATTATCATGACGCCTGGTTACCCTCTGTCTTAAATACTAATTGTGTATCAATAACCGAGCGGAAGATGTCAGAGAATTAAAACCCAAAACAAGCCGCGCCGGGGAGATAGCTCACAGCTGCAGCGCCGCGGCAGTCAATAACGTTAATTTCTACCCCTAAAAAAACTTTGAGGGAGACTTTTCCAATGCTTACAGTGCATATTCATTCATCCAGCAGTTTCACAGGTTGAAAGGCGCTCGCACAAAGGCATAAAAAGTAAGACGAGTAAAACCAACAAATTGAATTACCTGCTTCAGACGTGTTTACGTTGTCGAAGATAAAAAAACAGCGTGGTGTAAATCCATCAAAATGCAGCGAGGCATCCCTGAAACTTATTTTTATTCCTTCACATTTTATCTTGTATATAAAAAAAACACCTGCCAGGCTCAGAGGCAGCTGTATTTAAAGGAAGATTCACTCTCTGAATACTGACAGTCGTACTTGTAACACCTCAGTGACCAAGAATATAGCTTTCCCCCTCGGTAAATACAATAACAAAAGCGTTCCACGTTTCAAAGCAGAGGGTTGTGCCGTGTGGAGCCGTTTATACTTTCCTCATTGATTCATAAACAGGTTTCATTTTCACAGGCAGGAATACAACCTCAAACACAGGCCTGCAAATATATAAACAATCCAGAGAAGTCTCCTGGGACTGTGAGGCTGTCCGGGAGACAAAAGTATAATATAGGAGGAGAATATTGATGTTTCCTTTACTACCATTTAAATCAAGCCTGTTATTTTTATTATTGTTGTCCCTCTCAAAGATAAATAGGGTGATAAAAAGAGACGCCCGCCCCGCTCTCGTTGACATTTTAGGGAGTCCTTTCGGAGCACTAAAGACGCCCACATGATGGATACCACTGCTCTGTAGATGCTTGAGGATGCAGAGGCGGATGAGGGAAAAGAAACACACGATCAGAACACAGAGGAAAGGGTAGAGGTGAAGGCGGGTAACAGCAGAATGCAAGAAAAACAACACTGGAAAGATAAGAAAAAGAAAGCGACAGGCAGAAAAAGTCCATCAGCAAGAAAACTCCAGGACAGCGTGGAACAGGGGGAGCTACACGCAGGGAGAGCAGTACTGAGACAGAGACAGAACAGACAGCCACAGCAGCAGCCGTCAACCAGAAAAGATGAAGAAAAAAAAAGTCGACAACTTGACACCCTCTCCTCTTTGTCTCTTCTTCTCTGTTTTCAGCACACCGGCCTGTAGAGAAGCTCCCCAGAGGCAAGTCTGCGTTTCAGCTCCTGCCACAGCAGCCTCTTCTCCTTTTGGGCACCCTTCATGAAGCCTCGATTTTATGGAGACAGGTAGGGCTTCACCTCATTCTCCAGCCCATGGGGGATGTACTCATAGACAGGGGGGCTGCCTGGCCTGTGGGTGAAGTGGGTGAGATGGGAGAAAACAAAACAAGGGCCTTAGAAGCATAATACTGGAGAATACTATCAGAAACAGATATTCTTTGTTCATCCCCAAGAGGGGACTTGCTTTTTAGTTACAGCTACTCCTACAAAAAATGTTAGAATTGAAAGTAGAAAATATGAAATCACAAGATTCAAGAAATTACAAAATATACAAATATAGAATAAACCAGAATAGAATAGAAAATACTTTATTTATTCCCATGGGGAAATTCAGGAGGACTCACAGCAGCAATACAAGAAAACAAAAGTAACAAAGTGTATAGAAAGTGCAAAAAGCTCCATAAGAAAATAGATGCTGACAGCTTGTCCTTCATTGTCCAGCCAGCCTCCACCTCCACAGGGTCCAGGACTGAGCTTCTTCAGCAGTCTGTTCAGTCTCTGTCTCCTGGATCCTGTCTGCTCACAGCAGGTGAAGTTCTTCCAATGTGGTGTTGGTGCCTGGTGTTAGCTCTGCTAGCCATGTCTGTGAATAGCATGATACTACTCTGCCTTCTGGTATTCCCTCTGTTGCTGGGTTAGCACGGCTAGCTTGTCCATCTTATTGGAGATAGATCTTACATTCCCAATCACGATGGATGGAAGGACAGGTCGATGTCATCACTTCTTAGCTCACTCCTGAGAACCAGCACGTCGTCCTCACCTTGTGGGGAAACATCCGGACTTGCACCAATTAGCATCAACATGCTAAAGGCTGCTAACAGCTGATTTGACATGTAAACAATGCAGCCATGGTTACATGTAGGATCTCCAGACAAACACAGGAGCAAAAATAGTAAAAATATCACTAAAGACCAAACCAGTTTGGTGTCCATGACCAACAAATGAACAGTACAGAGTAATGATCCACTCTAAATGCAGAGAGGATAAAAAAGAAATGAAAAAAATCACAAGAAACAGACAAAGAAGAGAGAGCTGCTGCAACAGGCAGCCACAACTAACATTGTTCTGTCTGACAGTAAGGCTCCTGTGTCCACCATCACTACAAAATTAATCACAGATATTGTTTCCAATAAATCTAAATTCTAAATCAATCCAATCCTGCTATGAAGTTGCATTTTGAAATAACCTTTATTGGTGGTTATAATCTCGTATTAAAGTGTGGATTAGGGTCAGACATATTCAGAAGGGAGACTTTTTCGAGATCACTTTCAAAATAATTACACTCCCTTTAAAGGGTTGAAATAATACAAAACAGTCACATTTTTGATTAGGACAGAAGTTAATTAAAAAACCTGAGCAAAAAATCCTCCAATGTCCTCACAGTGTCATAAATTAAAGCGTTTGACAAGAGTTAAAGTTAGCCCTGCTAAATGTGAATAAACAAAATATTTAAACTCCAGCTGTGTTTCCTCTTTGCTGACTCTATATGTCTGCATATATATTTGAATCTTATCAAATTATTTCTTGTAGCCAGGTAAACAAAAGCTCAGTATATATACTGTGTTTTTGGAGTAAACTGGAATATTTTGTGCCTCCAAACACTCTCATTATGGTGTTGCTGTTGGACCAAGAAGTCACACAAGGAATGTAAAATGCTGAAAACAAACTTTTTCAGCTTTCTTCACCTAAAGGACGAAAAGGGATTATCAAGTTTTATGGAGCTTGTTTCTAGTTGTTTGTCACTCTGTAAATCAAGCCACCATTTACATGTAGTTCAGATTTCTGTATGGTGGTGTTTTTTTTCCCCTCTATTTATGTGCAGTTTGGTGAGATTTGGAGTAAAATTGCTGAAAGACTCATTATGAAATGAGTCTTGTGAGTGAATATCTACAGTTTCACTTGTTAGAGTTTTAGCGGCAGAACTTCCTCTAATCTGACAAGTTTCGTGCATTTGCTGAATTTCTACAAGAGGATCTGTTGTCTGCTTGTCAGACTCACGTACTGTGACTGTTTTAGACCGGATTCATTACTGTAAGTGTCTTTTGACAAACCCACAGTTGCTTGGTGTCTTTAAAAACAGTGAGAAGCGGTGGAATAGGTGTCAGGCAGAGAACAGAGAGCTCAACTCCCTTTTCCTTCATTTCATCTAACAACTTCTTTATTGTTCAGAGATTTAACCACACAGCTCCGACTGCTCCATCTCCGGAGAAAACATCAAAGCAACACGTGTGCCTGTTTGCATCAATCCCGGTCAAGGCTGTCTCAACTTCAGCTCCACATTGACAGACAAGCGCCTGCCGCTGCCGCCGTGTCCGTCTCTGACTGACAAACAAAGTGTTGAGAGCCAGCAGCAACGCTTTGTTAAGACAGCTTGTCAATATGGAGGTGTCGCAGTCCATACGTCACTGCGAGCTGCAGACTGACTTCCACGTCTGCTCTCCATCCAGTGGACTGCAGGGTGTGTGTGTGTGTGTGTGTGTGTGAGTGTGTGTCCCTCTGAGGCTGAATAACAGATCCTAAAGAAGCCTCAAATCCTCCTTATTGAGGGGGAAGCTGATCTCATCACACAGGCCCAGCAGTTGAGCAGAGGACACCTTGTTCTCTGTGAGTGAAAGACCCCGCTCATTCATTCTGAATGAGACAGAGACAGAGCAACAGAAACCACTTTGTTTTCACACAGATGCTAAGCTGTGAAAATACACATCAATACTAAGTGTGTTTACAACAGCTTGTTTGCTCAGACCTCTTCAAGGTGTGTTGCCCTGTGTCCTCCTTATGTGAAGCCACCATTATGTCGTCTGCAGTCTCACCCAGCACAGAGTCCAGACACCTCACACTCATGTGAACAAGAGGCAATTCATCCACGTTAATATCCCGAAGTCTTTCTGTGAAGAGTGGATTAACTCACTTCTAATAATATGTTGTCTGTGGCAAACATCTTGAGGATCAAAGTGTTTCATGACTCATTTACACAATACTTCTAATTTACAACGTAAGATTTATAAAGAAGTGCAGGGCTAACTCTACTTTACTTAACACTTTTACACCCCAAAACACAAATTCAGGGACTGCTTCCTGATTTCCTGCCATGTGACTAAATTATAATTCTCACCTCATGCTCATGTTGATGTTTACATCGAATCTAACCGACACTTGAGGGTGGTCTTTGTGCTCAGCATATTGATAACCACAAGAAGGGTTCTTTAAAGTGATACTCCGGGATGGAACAAGTTGGGTCCTATCACAAGGTTTAGGGCAGAAATTACCCCTACAGCAGTGTTTTTGTGCAGCAGAAGCTCAGAGCGCACGCACCAAACACCCCCTCCCTGCTCCTCTGCTGGTTTCCTCTGCACTCAGATGGGGCCATATTTTACTTGACCAAAAACACAAATAAACGGACTCCCACCCAAAAAATTTGATATCGGTCTGCATTCACGCTTTATTTAGAGAATTTTCAGCGCGTTACTTTCACACAAAACAGCGCTAAATGAGGCTCTAGTTCTCATCGTGTCTCTTCGTCCTGGCAGACTACCTGCGTTTTGTTTATATCTGGCACGCCGCGCGCACAGACTGATACACTAAGCGGCGAGCGCCTCTTTGCCAGCTGTGGCTCTGCAGCGGAGGTAGCTCCATTTTACGACACGATGAGAACTAGAGCCTTATTCAGCTGTGTTTTTGTGTGAAAGTAACGCGCTGAAAATTCTCTAAATAAAGCGTGAATGCAGACTGATATCAAAGTTTTTTGGTGGGAGTCCGTTTATTTGTGCTTTTGGTCAAGTAAAATATGGCCCCGTCTGAGTGCAGAGGAAACCTGCAGAGGAGCAGTGAGGGGGTGTTTGGTGTGTGCGTCCTGGGCTTCTGCTGCACAAAAACACTGCTGTAGGGGTAATTTCTGCCCTAAACCTTGTGATAGGACCCAACTTTTTCCATCCCGGAGTATCACTTTAAACTTCATATAACAGCAGATCATCAGGATGAGCTCTTCCTAAAGGTTTTCTTTTTGTTTTGTTAAGTCAGCTAAACTACTTACAAAAAATGATACCCCAAGCTGTACTCTTGCCTCACTTTCTTGTAATGTAATGCTTTTAAATGGCTTAGGAAACAAGTCGTTTCTCTGTCTTACAGCACATTCCCAGGTCCCATTTGCTCAGTTTAGAGAAAACATTCTGCAGGACAAACTCCTCCCTGTGAAGCAGAAGCAGTGGTTTCCTTAAGGTGACAGTTTGTGTCCTTTCTCAGTTACATCATGAAACGAGGGCAACATCATCACTGAGCTTTTCTCATGTCACATGAAGGTTGAAGTTGAGGTCTTATCCCCCTGGTACCCCCTGTTGGAGCTTAGCATGTTTTAAAGCTCAAAATAAATAAACAAATAATGATCTAAACGTGTAGATTTTCAAACATCTACACATTTGTGTGTTGTAGGAATCCCTGAATAGAATAGAATAGAAGACTTTATTGTCAGCCACCACAACAATAAAAACACAGCAGTAAAGCACACAACACTAGAAACACACAACAAGTCCATAAATACATAGATAAATAAATAATCCACTACAATTCCACTACGCACATAAGTTACTTGAGACACAGCTCATAGTTCATAGTTCATTCGAGATTGTTGGTTTAGAATATTCACTGCAGAGGGCACAAATGACCTTTTGTATGCCGCTCTCCTAACTAGAGGAACTCTGAGCCCCCTTCCTGATGGCAACAAAGCAAACGCAGAATTGAGAGGGTGGGTGGTATTGCTGTAGATCAGGACACTTTTTTTTGTTAATAAATGTTTACATATTTCCTGAAGCTGCATCTGCTTGTCCCCTATTATTTTACTGGCTTGGTTAACTACCCAGGTCAGCTTGTTCCTGTGTCTAACTGAGAGATTCCCATACCAAGAAATGATGTTAAAGGAGAGACCGGTAGACCATGGCCAGGGTTTGCTTACTGGCATTAGAGCTCTTCAGTTGCCTGAGGAGATGGAGTCGCTGTCTTGACTTTTTGTAAATGCTATCTGCATTTTCCTGGAAAGTGAGGTTATTATCTATGATTGTGCCAAGATATTTAAACTCAGCGACCTGCTCCACCTCCTCCCCTCTTATGCTTACAGACCTGAAGATGGACCCCGTGCCTTCTGCTTCAATTCTCCCTCCTAAACACATCTTCTTAGTTTTGTTAGCATTGAGGTCGAGGAAACTCTCCTCAAACCAGGTGGTGATTTGGTTGATGTACTGAGAGTAAGAGGAGCAGCAAGCATCGTGCAGGCCGGCAATCAGGACCATATCATACGCATATTTAGTGAGGGAGAGGTTTTTGTTGTTAGGCTGCAGCTCATTTGTGTACAGGGAAAATAAGAGGGTTGATAATACGCAACCCTGGAGAACACCGGTGTTTAAGACGAGACAGTCAGAGAGGGTGTTATTAACACACACCCTTTGGGGTCTTTCTCTAAAGAACTCCGTGATCCACAAAATGAGGTTGCTGCTGACATTCAGGTCACATAAGCGTCTCAGGAGAATGTGGGGCTGAACCGTATAAAAAGCGGAGGAAAAATCCATAAAAAATAAACTGACATACGTTTTAGCGGGACTATCTAGAACATAAAATACTTTACCCAGGAGGCGAATCTGTCTGTAAGCTGTTTAAAACCGTCTTCTCAAAAAAAAAAAGAAAAAAAAAAAGCACCAGATCTTCACAAGATCTCCAAACTAGTTCATGACAAGTTAGAGGGTGCAAGCATCAAACACCAAGGTCTGCTTGTAGCTCCGCCTCAACAAGCCTCCAGAGCGCTGACCAATCAGAGGGAAGGTGGTTTGTGAAGCTGGGAGCCTTAAAGAGACAGTAGCTAAGATGAAGTGTGTTGGTCAGAACCTAAAATGAGGGCTTTCTAAAACACCAGAGTGGGAGAAAAAATTTTTTTAACCTGCATTATGTAAAGCTTTAACACTCAAGTGGCAACATAGACCTAAAAATGTAAAAATTTTAAAAGTACGTAGTAGGTGGTTTCGAGAACAGCCAGTGACCTTTTGCAACCAATGGTGTCTCCCCCTGCTCCCCTCTTAAGACAAATTGCAGTTTAAACTTGCCACCTCTTTGGCTTCATTTCTAACACTAATACACTACCTCCTCTTCCTAATTAACATTTTGAGTACAGTCTGTGTTTTCACTCTCCAGATGCCCTGATGCATTTTATGAAGGTGTCAGTATTCGGGTCACACTTCGCTTCATCGGTGTTGAAACTCCGTCCGGTTCCAGTCTCACCCCTGCAGTGCTCCCTGAACTGTGCGTAAGCTTTGTAATTCTTCCTCTTCATGCTTCTTGCCTGGAGGTTGAAACACATTTGCATGCTCATTACTTCTAATTACATCATGTATTGTGTCCATAAATGAGAAGAAAAACAAGGCAAGCTACCTATGTTCTGTTCCTCTTGATGCAAATGAGCTGTTAGAAAGGCAAAATGTAATTTGAGGCGTTATTAGCGTATACTTTTTGTCAGATTGGAGCTGAAGTCCTGCATCTTTCATAGTTCATTTTACAAACTTGCACTTTTGATACAAACATGTTGGCCTTTTGGCAGTGGCATGCCAGAAGCTGACATTATGTTAAGTGACCCCGGCATGATATTTGCTCAACTGTCCTGCTGTCAGCGTGTTCGCTCTCCAGAGAGGGCGGCTGTGGCAGCACACCACACTTGACCTGTTCCCCTCCAACACAACGGGGAACTGGGGAGCTTATGTCACCAAAGAGAGGACAAAACCCAGAGCATACGGGACGTCAGGGAGTGACAAGTGAATTCATGGCAGAAAACTGAGGAGGTAGTGGCGGATCTAGGATTTATTTTCAGGAGGGCCAATGGGGGCCAAGGCTATATTTTATGGGGGGGGGGTCTTAAAAAGTCTTAAATTCATGTATCTAAAATTAAGGCCCTAAAATGTCTTAAATTCATTTTTGTGAGTGTGTGTGTGTGTGTGTGTGTGTGTGTGTGTGTGTGTGTGTGTGTGTGGGGGGGGGGGGGGGGGGGGGGGGGGGGGGCAGTAATAGTAAATGTGTTTTTTTAAATATATTTTTATTTCAAAGATGTTATTTTTCAGATCTTTAGTTAAAAAAAGTGTGGGTTTGATTCCTAATTTAAAAAAAAAAAAAAAAAACCCACCTCTGTTGTTTTCTTTGTTTAGGAATACAGTTAACAGTCTTGTTTTTGTTTTGTTTTGTTTTGTTTGTTTTTGTTTTTTTTGTCTTTTATCCCTGTGATTTAAATTATCTCAAATTATCGCAAACTTTTTGCGTCTTCAGTGATATTTTTATCATTTCTGCTCCTGTGTTTGTCTGGAGATCCTACATGTAACCATGGCCACATTGTTTATATGTGAAATCAGCTGTTCCTAGCCTGTAGCATGTCAATGCTAACTGGTGCAAGGCCGGATGTTTCCTCACATGGTGAGGAGAAGGAGGTGAGGACAACGTGCTGCTTCTCAGGTGAGAGCGAAGAAGTGATGACATCGACCTGTCCTTCCATCCATCGTTATTGGGAACGTAAGATCTGTTTCCAATAACGATGGACAAGCTAACTGTGCTAACCCAGCAACAGAGGGAATACCAGAAGGCAGAGCAGCATCATGCTATTCACAGACATGGCTAACAGAGCTAATACCAGACACCAACGCCACATTGGAAGAGCTTCACCTGCTGTGAGCAGACAGGATCCAGGAGACAGAGACTGAACAGACTGCTGAAGAAGCTCAGTCCTGGACCCTGTGGAGGTGGAGGCTGGCTGACAGGACAATGATGGACAAGCTGTCAGCATCTATTTTCTTATGGACCTTTTTACACTTTCTGTACACTTTCTTACTTTTGTTTTCTTGATTGCTGCTGTGACTCTTGAATTTCCCCTTGGGGATAAATAAAGTATTTTCTATTCTGTTGTTCTATTCTAAATTGCATCTCATTTTTTAAAATACGTATTTTCTGCATTGTAAGAATGCCTGTTTACTAAAAGTTTACAACAAAAGTTTCCAAAAAAGTACAGGGTTAAAGAATAGAAAATTACACATCACTAAATGCTTTAAAATAAGATAGAGGGCTTTTTATTTTCTTGTCTGTTTAAAAGACCTGGGAAGGTGTTGGAACTAACTATTTAGTGGACCCACTGCTGTAACCAAAGGCAGGGTTTTATGTACAGAAATGGAACACAGGTAATTTTAAAGTCATGGTATCTTTGCTATAAGAAAGGTAACAAGGCTAGTGGCTCATCCCATGAAACTTTGTGTTAAGTGTCTCCATTCCACGATTTTTCTAGTTTTAAAAAAGAAAAAAAAAAAAACTCAAGCTAGTTTTCGTGTAACATAAAAATAACGCAGGAACCCCTTGGCAGTTATTTACTATTGAATTTGCATGTTTCATTAGCTTCGCTACTTAAGTTTTTGCTCGCAAAATATTAAATGTTAAACCAAAAAAGAAATGGTTAAAACTAGGTTCTAGGATGAGACATATTTACTTACCCTCAGCTGGAGTTTGCCTGCTGCCGTTCTCGAGTGTCCATTGAAGCAGGTGCAGAGTGGAAGTTACAGAGGTGTGCTTGTTTTATATTTTACTGCTCCCATCACAAACATCACAAACATTTGTTTCCCACTCCCCGCTCCTATGAAGCTGCCCTGCGAGAACCAGCTGGTTATCCTCTGGGAAAACAATTAACCTAATGACAAGACACTATTTTGTCAAGAGGGCCAATCAGAGTCCAGCAGGGGTCATGGCCCCAGTGGCCCGTGTGAGGAGCGGATCATCTTTTAATCAAAAATTCTTGATTTGATTGGAAGGGACCAATCCAAAGAGTGGGAAATAATCTCAACCCAGTCACTTTAACCAGATTGAGACCAATCTGAAGCGCTCAACTGTTTGGGTTTGTAGCTGTTTGTCACTGCTGATTCCAGATGAGGTTTTAACTGTATTATGATTTATAATCAGATGTTTTCTGTGTTGCACTGCCAGAAATTTAAATTTTCTAGGACCCCTAATGATGTGTAATCTTTGAGCATGAAAACACATCTTAATAGACTGTGGCAGCTGGCATACATCATCGCCTTTTGGCAGCTCTTTCACAAAAACTGTCAGAACCGGCCAACATTTAATTTTAAATCGGGCGTATATATTTTTAATATACATCAACGCATTGGAAGCCTGGCAGTGTAATTATCACGCCTCCAGCATCAAGCCTGTTTCCTTCCACCTTTTTTCTGTTTCAATGAACTGAGTAATGCTGCTGTTGCTATCCTGACAGATCACTGAAGTGCCTGTCAGAACCGGCTGCCTCAGATCAAGCTGGCTTAATGTGCCCTGTCCTTTTGCTTTATGGAGGGAAGGTGTGTGTGTGTGTGTGTGTGTGTGTGTGTGTGTGTGTTTCGCCAAACAAAAGCTTTCTGGGGATGAGATTTGATGTTTCTTTTGATATTTCCAAGAGGACATCCTCGCTACAACATATATCAAAGCTGTACAGTGATATCTTGCTGTGCAACAAGGAAAACCCAGCATTAAAGGAGCCGTAGAAGTCATTGCAGAGGGCTTACCTGGAGCTTTGTCGCCTTACTGAATTTGATAACACAAGGAAACAGTAATAGATGACATTCTGTGTGGCTCAGGCTGACTCTGTAGTCAACAGTGACTACTTCATAAAACTTTAACACTAAAACAAGCCTTCATATACTGTCTTCTATCCACTTCATCTGACCTTTAAAAACCTTAGAATCCATTTTCAGCCTCAATTTTGTAGTTATGCAAAGTTTATCTGACATCTGTATTTGGCTCTTTCACTCCAGTGGATTATTTTCACTGAAGTGCTTTTATTCACTGATTTGACTCTGAAGCGACTCCTTAATGAGCCAAATAGTCTTTATTTTGGACCATGAGACGTCCTCATTAACTCATAATGCATGAATGCTCAGTTACACTTCTTAAATAATACTGCATCTTTCTTTGAACACTAAAAACCCAGCTTACATAAGGTCTGTCCTGCTGTCCAGCTAAATGTAAAAGACTCATTCTGTGAACTTCAAATAGTCTTACTGTATATTTGCATATCCATAAGTCATGTTTGAAAATGAGATAATCAGTGCCAAAAATCAATACGTTTCAAAATCTTTAAATTGCTTTAATCTTCATTACGTAGAATAAAAGAACCTAATCCTACGGTGGCCCTGAGAGCTCACAGCACTGCAATTTAAGTTAACACATGCAAAAAGAAAAAAAACACAAGCAAATTGAGAAACAACTTCATCAATTTGAGAACCCTTGTGAAGCATTTGGAAAACATGCTGCAAATGCACCGCAATACAACAGAAGTATTTTCGGTGGTTACTCAAAAGTGATGCACATGTACCTAATCCAATATTTATCAGACTTTGGCAGGTATCTGACATGCCCATGGCCTGCCTATGGCAGCGTGAAGCGTCTGTTTACATAAAGTGCGATCTGATCAGAGTCAGCACAATGGGACTTTTTGACTTATGGTAAGTCATTTTGGTCCAACACAGCCCTCTAAAGGCTGATTTATGCTTAGTGCATCCACAAGGTCAGTGCTGCCTTGTGCGGACAAATGACCTCATTTTCGTACCTACGCCCTCTCGCACAGTTCTTTTCATGCAGAAAATTTTGAGTGTGCACCACTCACACTCAAAGATTTCTGACCTGCTTTTAGTTCAAGCATGCTTAAGCACGGTACGATTTGCCAGTGTGACAGCGTTTTGAGTCATCCTCCTTTCTGCAGGCTGTGTGTCTCTGCTCTGCTCTCCATCACAGATATTACACCATTGTTGACAACTCCTCAGTAAGAAAAGTAGCGATTAGCTGACCTAGGAGTGGCTTAATGACATCATTGCAGGGGTTGCATAATTAGCCATTTGCTATATAATTGTCATGAACGCTGAAGAAGAGAGAAGAATATTGTCATGGGAGATAAAAAGTGAGAGAAAAAAAATAACGAAAACATGTTTAAATCTATAAATAAACGGTCAAAATAATAACCCTCCTCCTTTATTTAGGAATGGGGGGGCCCATGGCATCACCCGCTAATCGTTTCATAGAGTAAAATCAAAACATGCTTTCATATCACAGTCTCCAAACTGACCCCTGGAGCGGTTTGAAAACTTGTGAAATACAGCGACGAGTGCTACATTTAAACATTGAAAAAGTAGTGTCAAAATTAGCTTCCAAAACAAATGCACACCTTGGCAAAAGTCATGTCTTTGGGACAGTGGGCGAGGGTGCTTATGTGAAACTGAGTCTTCATTCCAGTAAAACGCAACTGATTCTGGCCTCAGGTGTCACTGCAATCAACCCCAAACAGACAGGTATCACAGAGCCTCGTCACCTTGTTTGACCCACTAGTGTTGCTCCACAGACTGATCTGTTACTCCCTCCTTTTGTAAACAAACTGTGTTTCCAAGCATCCAACTGAGCTTCTCTGACACCACGTTACCTTAACAACACGTAATCCCATAATGTTCATCTTTATCTTCTTTGTACTGGTTTTTGCCACATGACACACTTTCCATTCTGCCCACGTTGTGATTCATGGTGTTGTGCTTTTATGGATTATTCACAGCAGGGCAGTTTTAATCTTTCCACACATCACGTCTTCTTGTAATCAATGAAAAGCCTGGCTCTGGTTGTGAAAAACAAGTCGCTACTATCAATGTGAAGTCTTATTTTGCGATTCTGTTGATTCTCAGAGACGGCTGCGGTGCCACATTCACTCCTACATGCCATGCTGTTATGGCTCGTGGGTGATAACAAGATTTAAATTCCTTTAATTTAGTAATGTTTGTCTTTTGCTACATGGACTCACTGTTTAATTTGTCGTCTCATAAACCTGCCTGGACACATCTGGGGGGTTTTCAGCGCTCAAATTAAATTAGGCGCATAATCATACATAACAATCATATTACATGCCTGTCAGAAATGTGCTGCTTCTCCCACTTCCTGCTCTGGTTTATGCAGAGAGCTACCAACAAGCTGGTGAAGTTGACATTTTGAGTCGTCTTTGTAGCGGGTGAGGACCACATGGTCACCTGACCACTGATGCAGAAGAATCAGACCTGCAGGGCTGGCTTTGTCTCAGACTTCAGACGGAGGCCTGGCACACTCAAAAAGACGGTTCAGAAAACATCATTGATTAAAAAAAAACCTCTTTCTGTTCCATGATTTTAAAACCGTCCCTTGTTGAACACCACAGCCTCACACACCATCAAATGCAGATCCAACCGTGGCTGCTTGTTCTGGATTGGCGAGCTAGAACAGAATTTCTCACTTGTCAGTAAATCCTTTCACAAGCCAGCGGCTGTCTGACCTGTGTGCTTATATAAACTAGAGAACAGTGCAAACCTTATGCAAGCTCACTTCTTGAAGCAGAGATAGTTGAAATGTTGCTTAAAGTGACTGTGAGGGACTTTATGTGCTGATATTGGTGCCCTCTAGAGGTCAAACTTACCAATTCTGTCTTAACCCTTAAATGTTTTTTTGTATCCAGGGAGATACAAACATCTAACAGGCTGTGGGGGTGGGGCATAAAGTATTTGATTAATGCAAATTTCTAATCAGCCAATCACATGGCAGCAACTCAATGCATTTAGGCATGTAGACATGGTCAAGACGATCTGCTGCAGTTCAAACCGTGCATCAGAATGGGGAAGAAAGGTGATTTAAGGGACTTTGAACGTGGCATGGATGTTGGTCTGAGTATTTCAGAAACTGCTGATCTACTGGGATTTTAACCCACAACCATCTCTAGGGTTTACAGAGAATGGTCCCAAAAAGAGAAAATATCCAGTGAGCAGCAGTTCTGTGGGCCAAAATGCCTTGTTGATGCCAGAGGTCAGAGGAGAATGGACAGACTGGTTGGAGCTGATAGAAAGGCAACAGTAACTCAAATAACCACTGGTTACAACCGAGGTCTGCAGAAGAGCATCTCTGAACACACAACACGTCCAACCTTGAGGCAGATGGGCTACAGCAGCAGAAGACCACACCGGGTGACCCTCCTGTCAGCTAAGAACAGGAAACTGAGGCTACAATTCACACAGCAACACCAAAACTGGACAATAGAAGATTGGAAAAGCGTTGCCTGGTCTGATGAGTCTGGATTTCTGCTCCACATTCAGATGGTAGGGTCAGAATTTGGTGTCAACAACATGAAAGCATGGATCCATCCTGCCTTGTATCAGCGGTTCAGGCTGCTGCTGCTGGTGTAATGGTGTGGGGGATATTTTCTTGGCTCACTTTGGGCCCCTTAGTACCAACTGAGCATGGTTTAAAGTCCACAGCCTACCTGAGTATTGTTGCTGACCATGTCCATCCCTTTATGAGCACAGTGTACCCATCTTCTGATGGCTACTTCCAGCAGGATAACGCTCCATGTCATAAAGCTGGAATCATCCGACTGGTTTCTTCAACATGACAATGAGTTCCCTGTACTCTAATGTCCTCCACAGTCCCCAGATCTCAATCCAATAGAGCACCTTTGGGATGTGGTGGAACGGGAGATTCTCATCATGGATGTTCAGATGACAAATCTGCAGCAACTGTGTGATGCTATCATGTCAATTTGGACCAAACTCTCTGAGGAATGTTTCCAGTAACTTGTTGAATCTGTGCCACGAAGGATTAAGGCAGTTCTGATAATTGGTTTTTATATGTTTTAAAAGTTGAAAATGGCATAGCTAAAAAAATTGGAAATTTTGAAATTCATACCCCTAAAAAATAATGAAAGTGGGTTATTATAGCCTAAATACATTAGAAAAAAGCAGGTAAGTAATTTTCATAAATCTTAATATTATGTGCTTGACCATTAAAGGGCTAAAAAAAAGTATAACTCACAAACTGTTTTTTTTTTTTTTCTTTTTTACATGTGTGGGAAAACTTGTAGGTAAATCAACCTTCTACCAAGCTGGTTAACCAGTGAGCTGATGAAGGTGTTCGGGAGTCTTCAGCTGGAAGAAAAGACATTTAAAAGGAACATCCGCCCCCTCCTGTCTCAGCATCATCACGACTCTGACAGCAAACATCAGCCTGGAGAGGAGGTGGGTGTCTGCGGAGAGCAGGGAGGTTAAACAGACCTCATGTCGGAGTGACCTGCACATACTTCACTGATGATGGAGAGGAGGCAGACATGACATTGGTATCAGATTTTAGATAACCTGTGACGCAGGTGCAGATTTTTCCCACATCTTTGAAGGTGTGCCTCTCAATCATACTCATATCCACTTTTCAAACGAGTATGGACAGCCATTTTTCCAGCTTAGCTAAAGAGCAAATGATTAAACTTTTAACAGGCGACCATAAGAATGGGAAATTACAGTGCCCATTAGAAACCAAAGTGCTGCATTGCTTTCTAAAGGCACAATTTCAGCCATATAATAAATATTCCAGAGCGTGCTGCTTTATCTAAAATCTCATACATAAACCATTGTTTCAGAGACAGAAACAACAAGAGCACAGGGTTGTTCATTGCCAAGGATTTGTTGAAAACAAATCGGCCAAAGCATAGAGATTTGCTGTGGCTGCAGTCGTTAGTTTGGCCTCATGCAACACGAAGCGTGACCTCACCCACTGTTTGCATCACTATCTGTAAAATTTAAGTGATACTTGTGCTCTTTTGGCAGAAGAAAGACCTAGCATGTCCCTCCCTTTAACCATAGGTAAAGTCATGTTCTAATTTCTAACAACTTTTCTTTCTCAGCCCTCTTCCTGTAAATTTCTCCTAAGATGCAAAGAATGGGGTACTAAAAAATAAACTCTCTGACAGCTCTAGCTTTAAGGATTGATCCCAAACCGAGCTAATATTCATGTCCTCAAAGTCAAGGAACATGTTGGACCACAAGTTGTCTTTTTTGTTGTATCCCATGCACACAGACACAACATAAATTTGCTGGAAAAAAAAAATTGTGTTGTCATTACGAGGTTTTGTGTGTAGAATTTTGAGGGAAAAACTGGATTTATGCCATTTTGGAATGAGGCTTGTTAGAGCCTAATTTGTACCAATGACCTGAAATGCACCTGAAATGTAATAACTGGTCAATAATGTAACAAAAGTGCTGAGCCTGAAATGTAATAAGAATTTTTTTAACAAAACTCAATATGCAACAACTGAACAAAACTGTTACAAGATTTGACATTTTGGGCAAAAACTTCATACATTTGGAGCTCAGCATTGTGTTACATTTATAATTCGGAAGTGTTTGTCATTTTTCAAAAAGCCTTTTTTTTTTTTTTTGCTTTTTTTTTGTGGGATATTACAAGAAAAATGATAGAAGGCAGAACTATATTTTCAAGTTAAATTTAATCGAAAGGTTGACGAATTCATAACTTAATACATCTTAACACAAAATGAGTTAGGAACATGAACAGGAAACACAGCTTTAGGCCAGCCTTCTGAATATAACGTGTTTCTAAATAAGACATCACCCCCCCCACCCCCACACACACACACACACACACACACACACACACACACATACACACCAAAAAAAAAAAAATGTGAAGACCAACCCAAACTGGACTTTCTTGCTAGCACCAAGGCTAACAACTGTGTAACAACTAATTAGATTGCTAATCACAAACTAGACTTATTTCCAATTTGACATGAAAAACACAAAAGTCCTCTCACCTCAAGTTCAGCTGTCTTACGCCAGAGAAGACTTCCTATGTGAGCTGTGATCTCAATTCAAAACTTTCCATAGCACGTTTCGAGGGACAGTGCCCTCTGGTAGTGAAATATCATGAGTGTGACAACCAACCCCGTTCTCCCTTACATTTTTTTCATTATGTTTCAGGTTGTTGTTACATATCAGGCTGTAGGCTGTAACATAAAGTGTGGAAAGCGTGAATAGTTTCTGTGTGCATTTTGTTTCTGGAAACATCTTTTACCTGAAGAGGCCAAATCAGCTGAGTATGGCTGTTCTAGTTTAAATCAACTTCATCCTTTTCCTTCACATAGTGACCACAAAAAGAGTCACTCTTCTTTTTTATCCATATGTAATATTGATACACCAGTCTTTAAATAAACATCATGGAAATATAAATTACAGCTGCAGCATCAGAATGAAAACATTTGCTTTAACGTGTCTGTTTTTCAGCCTTTTCTAAAACAGTCTGTCAAACATTTTGAGGTCATATTAGTTTCCATGTTGACTTTTGGCTGTGTGCTTTGTTTACATACTGCAGTATCTGCAAACTGATTATGTCAGAGGACTTAAATCACCCACATGTCATAACTGTGTGCAGAGGAGTGATGAATATCTGTATGTTGAACCTGAAGCTCCTCACAGACCACTGCAGAGCCACTAAGCTCGAAATGAGTCGTGTTCTTGTGGGGAAACATTTTGCACAGTGCAGCTGTTTGAGCAGCTAGGGAACGGCCTGGATATTATAACGCCTTCAAGTAATTATTTTTCTCTTGGCTGCAGCTTTAAGTGGTTCAGAGGCCTTGCTCTTGTATTGATTTAGTGCAGGAGGTGCCATATGCCAGAATTACTTCGTCCATGTTGACAGATGGGGGAGCTATTGTCTAAGGTGAAGTCATTACACTGCTGCCCCCTTAAACCCCCACACACTGAGGCCCACACACTCAATCCATCATGGCAAAAACTTCACAAACCTATTCATTCTAAGTCAGCTACTGTGAGGAAAAAAAATACGAGCTCTTTTTTATTTTAAATTTTATGGTTATTATTTAATTATTGTATCAAATGCTTCAAATATGCAAATATATATTTTAAAAATATGACAAATAACGGAAGTGAAGCTTTTATTTTACATTTCTTTTCATTAAATTCGCCTCCATCTGCTTTGTAATTCCCACAATAACGCAACAAGCCGCTAGGCATCGTTCTGCGTCCAAGGCCATTTAGAAACAGCCTGTTGCGCGCAGGCCCATGTAAATTTGGTGGCGCACGCATGGCGCTCAGAGCCAAAGATAGAGTAACAAATCAGGAATTTCCCTCCTGCCACTCCTGAGAGCGCAGCAGAGGACAAAAGTTGGGGATTAAGCGCTGCTCCTCAGAGAGGAATAAGCGAAAAGGCAGCTCATTTATCCTCACTTTATGTCAAGATTACCACCGATCTGCTCCTTTCCGCACGCGTTGAGGATTAAATGTTGGAAGAAACTTTTATCACGACTCTGGATCATTAATCCCTGTGTTCCGGCTTGTTTTGAGAAACTTTGATGGAATAAAAGCCTCACTCTGCGAGAACAGCGTGTATGGTTTGCACGTTCTGCTTTTCGGACTCTTTTCAGCTGTTCCCTTTGGATATGTGTCGTTGGTCACTTTTTTCGCTGCCGAGTCTCTTGATGGCGTAGGTGGTGGCAAGAGTTTCAGATCCTATTTTTTGGATAAGGATACACAAGTTTTTGAATGCAGCTGCTTCAGGATACCGTGCGTAAAACACATCGGAGTGCCTAAAAAGCCCACTTACAGCCGTTATTGTCACTTTTGGAGCAGAGGGAATGAGGAGTAAAAACGGCGTCTAGAAGGATGCTGCTGCTTGTACAATGGAAGTGAAGAACTCTTTCGCTGTTTTCGCGGTGGTTTGTGTCTTCTTCTGCTCCAGTGTTAGCCAAGAACTCAATCCTAAAGGGAGGAATGTGTGCAAGGCGCCTGGGTAAGCATCTCAAGTGTGGAAATATGACTTTACTCACGGGTTATTAATGCACATCAGCTTGTTTGTGAGGTTTTCTGGTGACGTAGTCTGACCCATTCTGCGTTTGGTGCTCCATTATGGCACTTTACGTTCAAATCAGCCCAATCAGAGTTCAAATGTTACACAAAATAAGACACATTGCTTGAGTAAAACTTTGTTATGGTGATATTTTTTGTAGTTTTGGCCTTCTTGCGGTTCTGACTGAGCCATTAAAAAAGTTTAAACGTTATGGATTTCCACTTTAATCTGTGAGCGTTTACAGTTTTTTTTAACAACCAGAATTATAAACAAAAGAAAACTTTACGATATTTAACTTTATTTTCTTTTATTTGATGTTTTCTTACAACTTTAAAGACATACAACGTGATTCCAGTCTGCTGTTCTGGCAGAGGAGGAGTCCATTGAGGTTAATACAGATGTGTGCATCTGGAACAGAGGTGTTAACATCGCTCTGTAGGGGGCGCACTCCCTCAAACCCCAACAGCATTCGTGGCACCGCTTGATACCACATTGAATTGCATTATTTTTTTTTTTATCTTAATCAAGTTTTATGAGTTTGGAATGAATTATTATTATTATTTGAAATAATGGATTTTAAACTCCATTCAGCTTCCTTGAAATGCTGATGCTTTCTTCAAAAAATATTCCTCGATGGCCTCCAGGATTACACCCAAACCTGTAGATGCATTTAGCTTGTGTAAAAGAACCACATCCAAGTCCATAATTGCATCGTTAGCGTCCAAGCTTGTTGGACTCACATCTTTGAATTTGGAAATCATGTTTGGCAGGGAACAATAGATGTAGCCCAAAGCTCCTTCGCTGCTCTCTGTTCATAAAAGATGAGTGATAAGAAAAGATGTGCTCACAGTTTCTCCTGTAGGATAAAAAAAAAAAGAGATAGGAGCTGCGGAAGTTGAGGTTATGACCAGGTTAGCATCATAAATCCTGAAAAACATGCTGCTCTGCAAAGCGGGCCTCCTCTTCTCTACAAGTTTGACATTTCGCCCTTGCACAAGCATTCACCATGAACTCACCACTTGCTTGTTTTTCATATTCTGCCCATTATGTTTTTATTATTCCAACTCGAATGTTTTCAGCACTGGTGTATGGAAATATGTTATTGAATTAGTGAAAAACAGCTCTTGAAGTCCTTGGCAAGAGAAGCTGGTACATTCTTGGTGCAGTAATGAAAGGCAAACAGGAGTGCAGCTATAAAAACTGACCCTGCTCTGCACAACATGAATGCACCCTCTCCTCTGGAGTGCCGACATGTATTACCTTTGAGAGGTCAGAAAGAGTCAACCGCATACATGCTGACTGGAGTTTATCAAAGTGTGTGCTGCACAAGTCATATTCGGCACATGCATGCTTTAAAATCAAACATCTTTCTTGCATTAAGAGTGAAAGTACACAGAGGTGAGACCTGTGATCTCTTCCACGCGCCTGCTCTGGCAGGATAAAAAGCAGCACTGATCCCCCGCTCATTGACAGAAAGCAAACCGCTATCTTCAAACACTTTAGGGGAAGCTGACGTGTTGCAGGGGCCCCGCAGAGGTCACAGGCGTGGGAGGAAGAGGAGACGCATCCGTCCTTTCCTGATGGGCTGAAAAGCTTGGCTGCAAAATGTTGTCTCTGGATATCCACTGCCCTACTTCTGTAAATCCCCGAAGGCTGAGGAAACCTAAAGAAGCTGATAAACCAAACAGATGCAGGGGTTAAGAGGGTGTACAGACGGGAAATTCCATTATTTATGTCATTATTCAAGCATGTGCTTAGCATATGCATCCTGTACGTAGCCGTGCATACGTTTGCAGATCTTCGCCACATCAATCAGATCAAAGCAGCTTAAGTTGGGTGTGGATGCTGCTGCTTGGATGTGTGTTGGTTTTACAGCATTTTATCCAGGTTCCCCTCTAATTCTGACTCTCATTACTCCTTCTTTTCCACAGATCACCAGGGTTTTTGTGCTGCAGTGGATGGGGGCAGCTAGGAGACGAATGCCTGACACGTATGTACCACACAAACTTCAGCACATGTCACAAAGCTGTCGATGAAAGCCGGGGGTCTAATGTCGCTTGTTCTTCTTCATCCAAGCTCTCTGTGAAGGCAACTTCACCTGCAAGGAGAACGAAGTGTGTGTCAGGCCCAATGAATGTCGCTGCCGCCATGGATACTTTGGAGCTTTCTGTGACACCAGTAAGTGTTTTTTTTTTTTTTTTTTTTTTTTTTTGTCCAAATATCACTCCAGAGGTCAAGAAGAAGACTTCTCTCCCTAAAAAATACCTGTTTAAAGAAAACAAATGTGTTACTGCTTTTGTCTTTTTAGATCTAGCCACTGATTAGCTTTAGGGATGTAAGCTAAAGTATGAAACCACGTTATGTAGATGGAACCACTGGATTTAAACTAACACACCTGCAGATCCTGTGATTTATTTTTAGTACCACTGACAGATGAACTCTTTTAGTTCCAGCTACAATCAATACCTCGGTCAAATTTTGTGATCACTGGAACAAATAATACATCACATTTTATTTCAAGGCGCCTTTTAAGACACTTAGACCTTCCATGAGGACGCCACACGAAACATAGCATTTCAACAAAAGTTTTAAAAGATAGATAAAAGTTTAAAAGAAATGGATTTAAAAGACAAGCAAAGAAGCTTTTTGACCACTGGAACTGTGTGCGTTTCAAGTACTCTTCGGATGTCCAGGGGGCAGGGCCTCCAAGCTGAATGTTTCTGATTGGTGGAGCACCCTCAGTGTTTTTATGTCCCCCACCCTCCGTCCACAATATGATGATCCCCAGCTAGGGATGGGGTACCAGGTACCGCTTCATGTAAAACCAAAAGGTACCATGTTTTTTGTACCTGAATGCATCCTTGCAACTGTGAGGGACTGGGAGAGTTGGCGATTTTCCATGGTGGACATGAACACAGCATTGGAAGGTTATATACTGAAGAAAAATATGCTAAGTTGAAAAATTTATATATTTCAATTTCAGAAGAATTTATATTTTTTACCACATAAACACAAAAAAAGGTACCCCAAATTGGTACCGTTGAGTACCGGTACCGATTGCCAGGAACCAGGCATCTGTACCATATAGTTTCAAATGTGAATGGTACCCATCCCTACCCCCAGCTGTGATGGACGTGGTTTAGGCCCTGTTTACACAACATTTCACCCCAAAACCTCAAAAGGTAGAGAAGAAAACCTGTGTTTGCACAGAAACTCTGAGAGACCAAAGACACTGTAGTAGGCATGCCAGGTAGGTATTGGCACAGATCCTATCCTGGTATGAGGTATTGGCACCAATCCAGCCACTCAAAGCCAGATCAGGTATCAGTGGGAAGGGTTGGTCCAAACTTGACACTAAGGCTAAACTATGATTAGTCTTCAAGGTTTTGAATTTCACAATCAAAAAGTCATTACTGTAAATTCTGAAGCATATTTTTAACCAAACTGTGGTTAAACATTTATAGTTTGAATAAGTATTAACTTCAGTAATTCAAAAATGTACTTGTTTTTGTCTTTTACTCAAAACATTACAAGTCTTATCCCACAGTAGAGCACGCAGGTTATTAATTAACAATGGTATAAGATCAGGATCGGTATCGGTTGATACCCAAAGCCCAGATATTGGTATCAGTACCTATATTGGGACCAGAAAAGCTGGATCGGTACATCCCTAATGCCAGGGCTAAAGCAACAGTGCTTTTGCGTTTCATCCTAAAACCATTGTCGTGTAAACCTAGAAGCCCCCTATAACCTCCTAACCAATGGTCTCCTTTGAGCCTGATAGTGTAAATGTGTCTCTATCAGCTCCTGGTGTTCCAGTTTAAAAAGTGACCCTGTAAAGTGGAGACCTTCAGCTGAACCAGGTTACAACAGCTGTTCAAACACAGAGGAAGTCCTCAGGATACACCCCAGCTTAGTTTTATATATGTGTGTGTCAAATTCTCCTCATCAGATAGGTTTTAATGATGGCCTAAAGCTTTTTGAGGAGGATGCATCCCACTGAAAGTTGAATAAGCTTCAACCTGTTGCAGTTCTGTCAAAAGCGCGACTATCAGTGCAATATAGCACGATTAAAAGCAGCAAAGCTTGAAAATCTCTAGAGGTGTCCCAGTTCGATATTGATATCGGATATCGGTCCAATATCAGCAAAAAAAACAAGTATCCGTATCGTGTTGGAATGCATCTAAAATCTCCGATACAAGCAGTTTCTGTTACCCATTGGTTAATAATAAATGGGTCAGTTTTTCCTCAGACCTACTGTTGCTGACTACTGTTCTTTGTTTGAATAATATCACTTAATCAAGCCTTTTCTAACATGACAGACATACTACAAATTAGGTCATGAAAGTATGCATGTTTAAAGCTGATATCGTATCGGATTAATATCAGTATCGGCCAATACTCAATGCTACAGTATCTGTATCGTATCGGAGGTGAAAATGTAATATCGGGACATCCCTAAAAATCTCCCATGCTAACAGGCTAACTGCAGTGCTACATATTAACAGTAACTTGTCTTTACCTTCTACGGTGTCATCTCTGCTGAAAGGTCTTGTCTTACTGCCCTCTACTGGTCTTGTGGAGTGTTTTAATTACTTGTATTGTTTTCTTCATACATGAATGGATTTATTTGGATAATCATTTTAGTCAGACCAACAATGAACTACAGGAGCCATGTAACCTGCTGGTCAAGAAATACCTTTAGCGGTCCATTATTTGAGCAATTTCCTCAAGTACTTGCTTTCATATCAGCTTCGGTGTTGTGTGGTGCAGCATAACGTGTTCAGAAACACCCTTAAAAAGATGATGGGACCAAAACAACAGGATGTAAGCATTTTTTTGTCAGTAAACCTAAAGCATAAATGAACCTCCTTTAGAAATCCTCTTACTGTTCGAAATGAAGCCAGTGGGAAAACGGCTGAAAGGGATATTTTTTACAGCGGTAAATAGGTAGAGGGTGATTTTGGTGATTGCTTACGTAGTTAGATGGTTTGAAACATTTAAAGTAAATCACACACGCCTAGTTTCAAGTGTCTCATTGTGAACGTAATGGTCCCATTTGTAGTAAAATCAATGTTAAGCCGGCTGCACCTCTCACTGATGACACACTACCACAGCATAATGTCAACAAGGATGGAGGCATACCTCATTGTGTCCAACCTGTTATCCAGACCTGCACATTTCACATTTGGCCCTGAGAAACCAAGATAAGGACAAAATGCCAAACTCAACAGAAGGTCCAGACTGTTTTGTCTGGAGTGGCCAAACTGGGGCTTTTGCAAGGTTGGCATGAGAAGTCTTTCTATCACCACATCATATTTTAGTTGATTTCCAACATCAAACATTCAATAACATTTTATATTCTGGAGAATTCTTAGATTGTTCTGACTCTGGAAAGTACAAACAACACCGCTAAAAACTGAAGTCTCATCAAGTGTTTTTGTCTTATTTCCAGTGGAAAATGTCTTTTTAGACTTAATATGAGCCTCATCCACCAGACCAGTCCAGAAACATGTCTTATTTTAAGTTGTTTGAAGAGAAAAATGAGGTCTGATATGCTTGAAACAATTGAAAAAAATCTTCCAATGAAACAAGAAAAAAGTTACTTTTATTAAGACATTTTTCTAGTGTCAAGCTAATTTTCTTGCAAATTCTTCTTGTTCCTTTGGAAGAATCATTTCCATGGTTCCAAGCAATTCAGAGCTTATTTTTTGTCTTTAAGCAACTTGAAACAAGACATTTTTCTGGACTGAAAAGTTGAATATGGTTCACTTTAAGCATAATAAGACAATTCTTTACTTAAAATAGGACAAAAACACTCGATGAAATTTTAGTTTTTTTGCGGTGCAGCAACGGGCAACATTTCAGTGTGTTGAAACAGTCATAATCATGACTCTTACTCTGAGAAGGCAAAAAAGACCGATACAGTTTGGGATTTTTTGGGTGGCCAAACAAATTTCTGTTGAGGCCATGGCCACCCCTGGATCTATCCCTGACACTTTAGACTTCAAACCAGCAATCTACTGAGACTTAGGTGACTTTATGGCTTTTACAGTCATTTATTTTTTTCAGAGAAGTTAGAGACAAATGTTTTTATTTTGTTTTTAATTGACCCCCCTGTCTTTTAACAGAGTGCCCAGCCCAGTTCTGGGGCCCAGACTGCAAAGGCAAATGCAACTGTTACCCCAACGGCCAGTGTGACGATCTGACCGGCCAGTGCACCTGCAACCACAACCGATGGGGACCAAACTGCGAGAATGCCTGCATGTGCCAAAAGGGCAAGTGTGATCAGGAAACGGGTAAATGCACATGCCACCCCGGCGTCTGGGGCCCGCAGTGCAACAACAACTGCTACTGCAGCATCAACTCCATTTGCGACGCCATGACCGGTCGCTGCATGTGCAACCCCGGCTGGACGGGGAGGAACTGCGCGATCCAGTGCAACTGCAACAACTCCCCGTGTGACCAGTTCACAGGACGCTGCCAGTGCCGGGAGAGGCTGTGGGGCCCTCGCTGCGAGCGGTACTGCCAGTGCATCCACGGCAAATGCAACCAGGCGGACGGCTCGTGCACCTGCACGCCAGGGTACCGTGGGAAGTTCTGCAGGGAGCCGTGTCCTGCAGGGTTCTACGGTCAGAACTGCAGGAACAGGTGGGGGAAGAAAACTTGGCAGAGAGCAAATGCACTATTTCAAACACACAGGAAACATGCAGTTTGAACAGATGTGTAATGTTCAACTCCCTTGTCTGATCTGCATTATAGTGCGGTTTTGTGGTTTGATAGGAAATACGATTTGATACATGCTGCAGGTGATAACCCATAAAATATCTGAACATGATGCTTAATGGAGCAATAATAAAGTCAGATTTGGGAGTTGGTATTCACATTATCCCATTATCATCAGCCAGCATGAAAAAGCAATTGGGGTTAAGTGTTTCACCTTCCATGAGCTGAGCTGAGCTGATCTCAGAGGACGGCGTTGCTATAAACTGAAGAGAAACAAAGTTCAACCTTCTTTATCTCCTCTTTAAACTTCAATTAGGGAAATGATACTTGGCATACAAATATAGACTCCAAACACTGAGGGGATGGAAGGTTTTAGCGGAAACAACATTAATCACATTTAATCTGACTCTGTGGAACACAGGTGTGGACACTGCAAAGGCCAGCAGCCCTGTAAGGTGACAGAAGGACGCTGCATTACCTGCGACAGAGGCTGGAATGGGACGCGGTGCGACCAGCTCTGCTCCAAAGGCTTTTTTGGCGAGAACTGCCAGGAGGTGTGTCCCACCTGCAAGGACGGACACCACTGCGACCCCATCCAGGGGAAGTGCGCTCACTGTAACCCCGGCTGGATTGGGGACAGGTAAAAAAAAAAAAAACATCTAGAGCTTTGTCATTTTGAAGCTTACAAACAGCCTCTTTAACTAGTAGCTTTCCACACTGTGATAATGTCCGTGACTCATTCCACTCAGCTTAAAAATTACCGTAATCACTGCATTCCTTTCGTGTGTGATAGGTGCGAGGTGCGCTGCCCCAACGGCACATATGGCGAGAACTGCGAGAACAACTGCAGTCACTGCTTTAACGGCATCTGTCATGTTGTCACCGGAGAGTGCCTGTGTGACCCGGGGTTTTACGGCACCTAGTAAGTCATGAGACACCTCATACCTCCAAAATAAAGTCATGTTTACGCTCTCGGTGGCTTTGCAGAAAGGCTTTCTTGTGAAGTGTGTTCTCGTCTTGGGAATTGAAGAGGGGGCTTTTGTTTTTGGGCGTTTTTTTTTCACAGATGTGGAAGATTAACATGGAATAGAAAGTGAAAAATCCCTGATCCTGTTTACCCCTTTATTGCACTCTATTTTCTGTATCCATTGCTTTGAGTGTTTTCAAACAGATGCTTTTTTTCCTCTTTTGTGGTAAAGCTGCAACATGACCTGCCAACCCGGCCAGTTTGGAGTGAACTGCAACCAAACCTGCTCCTGCAATGACAAAAACTGTGATCCAGTGTCTGGTGCTTGCTATCTCCGTAAGAAAACCCCCCTTTTTTTAACACAAACAACCATGTCTGTGTTTATGACGTCTTAAAATGTTTCATTTTTGTTTACCCAGGCTGTCACAAGCTGGTCTTTTTTCTAAATAATGTACTTTTTCAGACAAAAACAGTAATTTCATGACTGCGCTACATGTTCAGCAAAGACCTATTTGTCCAAATGAGCAGATGCCACGAGTGCTGCGTGTGTATAAAACGTCTCATAGTTGGCTGTACACTCCGTGTAGCAACAAACACGTCTATTCAGGTCACTGTTTGTAGTGGGAGAGTTAGCGTAGTGAGGCCTTGATAGCGTTTCCAGACCCGGGCCGGTGTCCTTTTTATGGCTGTGTTTGTTGGCTCTGTTCCTGTCCAGGGAGAAAGAGAAGGAGAGGAAGAGAGGAAGGAAGGAATAAAGAGGGGGATGGTAAACATATAAGAGGAGGAGAAGAAGTTGGAGCACAAACAGAGGGAAAAAGAGTCGAGCAAACTGTTTTGACACGTTTTTATGTAGGACACAAAGTGCTTTGACAAAGCAGATGTGATTGGCTGGTGAAGGCAAGTCAGTGATGTTATGAGGCCGTGACACTTCCCCCCCCAAATCATTTCAGTCTTTAATCCAGCTGTGTGCAATGACAGCATGCAACACCCAGGCTGTCCAACAATCTGTCCTAGACCACAACTAAAGAAAGCTCAAAAAATAAAGGAACTGTGTTTGAAGATTGAAAATAATTCTTATACCAATGTAAAATCTGATAATTTCTCTTTATAATGGAGCCAATTCAGTCAGGAACAGGCATTTGTGGGATGAGCAGCAGAGCAGAGTGTGTGGGTTGCGGCCATGAAAAATTTGCCAAATTCTCTCTGCCAATGCCAAACAGCTGATTCTACACTGGAAAAAATGAAATCTTATCAAGTGATTTTGTCTTATTGTAAATAGAGAACGTCTTTTTTAGACTTACAATGGGCTGGATTCAACTAATAAGTCCAGAGAAATGTCTCGTTTCATGTTGTTTAAGGTCTTGTGTTAAGGTCTTAATTGCTCGTAACAAGTAAAAAAAAAAAATCTGCCAATGTTACAAGCAATTTAGACCTCATTTTTGTCTTTAAATAACTTGAAATGAGACATTTTTATAGACTGATTGCCTAAATGTGGCTCATATGAAGTATAATTAGACAATTTTTACTCAAAACAAGACAAAAAACACTTGATAAGACTTACATTTTTGGTGTGGACTCCTATTTGGTGTTGTTTGGTGGACTAGATGAAGTCTAAAGGAATAAGACATATTATTAGACATATACAACTATAGACATATAGACATATATGTCTAGACATATACAACTCATTCAGAGTACAGGAACCGGGTTATGTTCCTGTAGTCTGTCCTGAATTGTCTGCAAAATCTGTGAAGGACATCCTACAGTTCCTAAGTTCTGGGTGTCATCTTCTTGGGATGGAACTAGACCTTCACTTTTGGGGGGATACCTGCGCTTATTCCAAACAGATTGGCACAGCAATTCTTGAAGCAGACACTTACCGGCCACTTAACAGGGCCCATGGTCCATGGTGCACTGCAAAAAACTGAAATGTTATCAAGTGTTTTTGTCTTTTTTTTCAGTAGACAATGTCTTTTAATATGAGCCACATTCACCTGACCAGTCCAGAAAAATGTCTTATTTCAAGTTATTCAGAGACAGAAATTAGGTCTGAATAGCTTGTAACAAGTTTAAAAAAATAATAGTGACTTGAAACAAGACATTTTTCTGGACTGACCAGTTGAATATGGGTGATATCAAGTATAATACGACAGTTTTACTGTGCAAGCTTTTGGGGTACCAGAAGCTCAAAACAGGAGTGAAAAAAGCTGTTTGGCATTGACAGAGAAGATTAGGCAAATTTTTCTTGGGCGCAACTAGGGCTGCGTGATATAGCCTAAAACCATCCTGACACATGATATATATCTCAATATTCTGATTTTTCCTCTTAATCACTATCTTAACAACCCAAACCCCCCCAACATAAAAACATAAAAACAGGCATTTGCAGTAGAGTTTTCTAGGTGGGTAGGGGAGAGTGCTGCTTGCTCAGGGTCCATGCAATAGGGGGACTGGTGTTCCACAAAAACGTCACTTTTGGAATGGGCCCTGAAACCATTTCCAAGTGAAGGCCAAGTTCCACAGAGCAGTGGATGTTAGAGACAGGCTGTAAAGCGAGAATCCCAAAAAAGGCTGTTTCCTTACCCACAGATCTGCATTCAAGGTTTACAGAACAGCATTGTCCTGACAATTCCAAACAGACTGCAGGGACCATCTCCAGCCTCAAGTCCAGCCAGGTCAACGGCAGAATCAGCTGTTTGGCTTTGGTAGAGAGGATTTGGAAAATTTTCCATGGGGCGCAACACACATACTCAGCTCTGGTGCTCATCTCACAAATACATGTTCCTTACAAGATGCTGCTGCATTCAAAGGGGAAGTAAACAGGCTTTACATTGGTTTAAGGTTTATTGGTAACACTTTACTTAAGAGGTCTGCAAATTTCATTGCACTTAGGAAATAATTAGACAAAGTTTTTTCTTATTTCTTTGAAATTTCCCCTAGAAATTTCATGAGAATTTTGTGAAAATTAGCACATAACTTCTAGCCAGATTCTGTTTTGCAGTGCCCCTGCAAAACATTAAAGGCCTAATCATAAAGGTTTATCATTTTGCATCTGATCTCAATTATGCATATCAACAAACTGGGTACTAAAGAACTTGGTTAAAATTAAATAACAAATAGGTAACTATCAACTGCTTATTGGAAAATTGAATTATTCACTTTACATTTCGAAGGTAATTATCAGAGGAAACAATGAACCCAACTTCTGTTTTCAAGAACTAAGCAGCTATTTATCACCTGCTTCTCTGGAAATAGAAACGTTGGGATACTTATAGAAACATTTTGTGTTGGGTTGTGATTTAATTTGACATAAATTATTTGCTAATCTGGATTAGCAATTTGGACATTATTTTAAAGAAGTGCTAATTTCAAAGAAATAAGAAAAAACTTTGTATAATTATTACTTAAGTGTGATGAAATTCGCAGACCTTATTTTTTAAGCTTTGTTAAAACACGAAAAAATCTACCAAGCACGTGTTTCCTTGCTTTTTCTGCAAAGTTTACTTCACATCTCTGTCCTTCCGAGCCATCTAATCTTATGCAATGCAGGACTTATTATCTCTGGGGTGTCTCCCACTTAAAGAAGGAGGGGTGCTAATAAATCATCCATGAGTTATGGTTGAAGGGGGGGCAGGGTGAGTAAAGCAGAAGTGAGGGGAGGAGGTTGCTCACAGGAAACAGCTGAAAGAGGGTAAGTGGCCTCACATCTTGAAGGCGACAAGATTAATGGTGAATAATCTGTGGTGAATTTCAGCCTGTTGCACTTTCATTTCCTGAGAGATGCTTCCCGTCAAGCAGCAATTAAAAATCAATTGTTAATGCCCCACTTTGCTCCTTCTTTATTATCTCTCTGTAACTATCACATTAATAAAGATCACACACAGTTATCTTACCCTCTTTTCGATTAATTTAAGTTGTAAATCATGATAATCTGCTGTATGCTGATGTCTGACGTGTTAGTGATGACAGACAGACAGAGATTTGTTGAAATTGGCGTTCAGAGCCGCGTGGCACACCCAGAATTCCCTGCGTCTCCCCTTTCAGAGCCCAACCAGCGGATGGGTGTGATTGCGGCTGGAACCCTGGTCTCCTTTCTGCTGATCGTCCTGCTCTCGCTGCTGTGCTGCTGCTGCCTGTGCCGACACAAAGACGACCACAAGTGAGTGACAGATTGGTGTCTTCACCTCACTGGTGCATGATGGGAGCTTTGGGTTTGCCCTGGTTAGGAAAATAGGAAAGTGTTTTCTTTTCAATCCCTCTCACAGGTACCAGGTTGTTGAATGAATAAATGTATGTAATTTGCATTTTAAGTGCTTTTTTTATGTGTTGACATTACAGTGTGAGTAGAATGTGAGCGGCCCCCGGGCCCCAAAAAGAGGCACGGGGCCAGGTGTTATATGCCTCTTTTGAATGATTTATTTAAATTTCCATGGCGTCATCCTTTTCAATCCTCACCAAGATAACTTCTTCTCTCTTCCTCTCTTTCCACCAACAGCAAAAAGGCGAAGCGGATCCTGTGTGGACGATTCAGCCGCATCAGCACTAAACTTCCCCGTATTCCACTGAGGCGACAGAAACTGCCCAAAGTAGTCGGTAAGCCCCAAAACTCTCACTCACATCCCAGCGCCGTGCTGCCAGGAGCTGCTGGAGTTTATGTAACCATCCTCTGTGGTGCTTGTAGAGCACAGCCTGTTAATGCAACATCAATCTGAGCGCTTCATTAGCAGTGAATGCATGATTAGATGATAGGGGCAAAAGTGCACCCATTATTTCAAAAAGTGCAAGTAGAAGTCAGTTGGAGAAGCAGCTCCTGATGCAACATCTTGACTGAAGAAGTAATGAGAAGTTCAGGCTCTGAAGGGTTCTCACGGTAAAAGAAGTTAAATGCATACCTCTTGAGGAACCTAAGAGGCAGCGACAGACACGGACGTAACATGAGTGTTTTACTGGATGATAAAAGGGTTTAACAAACATATTTGCTATTTGTGGAGTGGTGAAGGAGGAAAGTTTGTAGTGAAGTGCAGCGTTGCCAACTTAGAGACTTTTCAGACCCCTCTAACTGCTTTTTTTTTTTTTTTCAAAAATGCGACAAATCTAGCAAGTTTTTCTGTAGTTTGGAGGCTCTGACATTAAAGCACATTTCAATATTACTCTTCTCAAACACGTTCAAAACCACTCACAGGCAGACAAGTCCTCCTCACTTGTGAAAGCAGGCAACTGCACATCAGTGAATCTTGCATGTGCATGATTCTTTTACGCTGTCCACTCTCTATACAGTCTATGTTTACGCACACTGTCATAAAGATGTGACTTTTAACCAGGTGTGTGTTTCATACAGTAGTTTAGTAACTGTGTTAGCCTTTAGCTTGGGCTGTATCTCTCTCCTGTTTCTCTGTCTTCTGCTCTTCTGTCCTTTTTCTGTCCGACAGTTAGGCTCCAGTGTCCACCATCACTACAAAATTAATCACAGAAATTATTTTTTAGCAGAGAAAAACACAGATCTCTCTTTACACTGCTAAACTTTGTCAGCTGGGGACTTCAACGTGCCATAAATCAATCCAGTCCTGCATGACCGGATTGGGAAGCTATGAAGTATCATTTTAAAATAATAGGCGCAAATAATCAATTTCAAAGTGTGGATGTGTATGATCAGGCATATATCTAGAAGGGAGTCTTTTTCAATATCACTTTTACACTCTTCACAGCCCCTTTGAAAGAAGAATAAGAAGAAGTTCCATTTGTAGTTCTTAACAAATTTATGGTGGTTTTTACTAGGGCTGCACGATTATCGCAATCGCAATGTCAGCACACGCAATTATGTAATCGCGAAAGAGGATATCGCAATCGCAATCGCAATGTCAGCACATGCAATTCAGATTTTTCTCCATGATAACCAAGCAAGCCTGTAGACTCATCATGACACAACTTTTTTTATTAAATCGCAAGCACAATCGCAATCGCAATATTGTCCACCTAATCGCAAATCGCACCTTTTCCCCAAATCGTGCAGCTCTAGTTTTTACCCTGCTTACGGGACTTTTAGTTGTTCCAGGGTATTGGTCCCATCAGTCAAAAATGTGCCATGAAGCGGAAAAAACATAGTTCACACTGGACTATAAGGCGCATTTATTTAGAACAGTTCAGCATGTTTACAGTATTTCTGGAGAGAAACATTTACAAATAACTTTGATAAGTCAGTATTTGTGCATTAGGAAACTCGACCATAGTTAAGTTTCAGTTTCTGTTCTCTACATGCGTTCCTCTCACTCACTTCGCTCATGCGCACTCTGCCCCTCCCCATCCTTCCCTGCTCTACTGTGAGTGATGCCGCTTAGACATGAGCTCTAAATGTCCTCACTTTAGAAAATTTACAGGAGTTTTGATACTAGTTTTTTGACTTGAATCCTTAAAAACTGGCTAAAGTGGAGAGCGAAAAAGACACAGGTGAACTTGTTATTTCTCCAAATCACATTACGACAGCTGTCAGGCTGTCCAAGCCAGAGATGCAGAGCCTTCGTCAGTGCGCTGGGCCATCGGGGCCATGGAGATATTTTCTCATCAATATTCATCTTTTATGAATTTAGAAATCTTTCTTCATTAAAGTATCCAATAACACACAACCTCATTTATTTGACATATAAGCCACACCTGACTATAAGTTACAGGAACAGCAAAAAAACAATCGCGACTTATAGTCCAGGAAATCTGGTGCTACCATTTTGTCCATCACAGGACATTATTCTTCCATCCTAAAGCATCCATGACAATTACATGCAAATGCCTGATTATGCAAATTAGGTGATGGCATCATTTAACAACTTCTTGGACAGCCAATAGCTGCTTTCCTGACTGGGCTGTTGGCAACACTGGTGTGGTGTCTGTGATGGAGAGCAGAGCAGACTCACACACACAGCGAGCAGGAAGCAGTATGACTTTAACTACAAGCAAAACCAACTCCAGAACTTTCCTTTTCAGAGAAGTGGTTCAAGAATAGCTTTTAATTTTTCAGTTTTGCTGCTTTATTTACTTTTCTTGCGCTATCCCCCTTCATGTTATCTCAACGTCAATCGACATACATCACTAGCTATCTCTCTATTTTATTTTTTCCACAGCAGCAGCGGCTTCTTTTTGAAAATATCAGTCTGTATCTGTTTTTCCCACAAGTTTTTGATACTAGTGGATGTAAAAATGACACAGTGTATAGTTTTAAAAGCTAATGGTTTTGAAAAGTATCAATTATTTAGACAATCTCAAATACTTATGAGTTATTATCAAATCTTATAAGGTTGGAATCATTTTTCGATAATTTGCTTTGAATGAATTTAGGTAACAAGCCTGTTTTGAAAAGATGATGTGCCGGGAAATGTGTTAAAACTTGAGGCCAAAATTTAGAAAAAGGTCAGGAAAATCAGCTTTACTTCCCAAAAACATGTTTTTTTCTGTTACTTTCCACCTTCAATTTGCATCATGATGCTGATTGACACGTTTTACTTCTAAAGACGCTGTATACACAACATTTTTGGCTCTCTCGGCTGTCGATGCCTTTTTGTGTCAGGAGAGGCAGTGACAGCGGTGAGTGTCAGTCAGAGTGAGCCTCCTCCTCCTCCAGAGCTACCCCAGTCTGCTGCTTTTAGATGATGAATAGGGTTGAAAGTGTGTGGTGGCTGCCAGGCGAGTATGGGGTTTCATTTGAAAGGAATGCTCTGGTTTTAGAGCCCCTTATTTTTCTTGGCACCCTCAAATGCCATGTGTTCACATTATTACAACCCTTAACTGCCCCCCCACCTCCATTTTCTTACTTACTTGTTTCCATCACCTTCTTCCTCAAGAAAACTTTTCTCGGGCCGAGGAGGAGGCCGTGTTATTAAAAGAAGGCCGGTGGTTGTCGGGTGCCCGGGTGGCGCTGAGTGACGGGCTATCAAAGGCCGCACTGTTTGGGTGGATGCTGCAGCTTCATGTGGAGGTCTCGTGGTCTGTGACAGATCTGTCTGTGACCCCGGTCTTCTCTTTTTTTATAACAGCAGACAGAGAAGACTGCTTATCGTTCATGCTGAACCACATCTAGTTAAAAATAAGGACGTTGAGATGAGCATGTTTGGCCCCCGATTAGATTTTTTGTGTTGAATATCTGCTGATACTGCATCCTGTTTTTGAGTTTTCTGTGATAATAGTTGAAAATAACATCAAACTTTTTTTTCCATTTTACTTAGTTCAGCTACTTTTGTTGTAAAAAATCATCTGTTTTATATGCTATGAACTTTTTCCAGAGTTGCTAACAGACAATCCTATGTTTGTAAGTTTTTGTCTTTTATGTCCCAGGAGTGTTACAGTAGGCTATTTTAAAAATGCGTTCTGTAATAAAGCTAAGTATAGCTGTTGTTCCACATCAATATGAGGTTTGTTATTTTCACAAGTTTCAGCCAACTCGCTTGGTAAGACATTGACGTTCTGCAAATTGTGCTCCATCATAGATAGGGTTGGGTTTCAAAACCAGTTTTCTCAAACTTGCTCGTTTTGTAACCGTAAATAAATCTATAAGATTTATAAAATTGATAAGGCACATGAATTTCAGCTCCAGTTATCATTTCCTGACAGTGACGTAAACATCTTTCAGGAATGTCCAGGAACATCGTGAGAATCCTGCAGCGCCCGAGAAGTTTTTATAAACTGCCAGAACTGCGGTGCTGCATTAGATTACATCACACAAAATGCAGCATGTCACAAAGTCGTGAGGAAATGATGGTTGCAGACCGAAACAACTGTTCTAAAGTTCTGCTAAGCTTTTTTCAAAATGTCTCACAGCTGTAGTAACCCTATCCTTAGTTTAAAGTGATACTCCGGGATGAAACAAGTTGGGTCCTATCACAAGGTTTAGGGCAGAAATTACCCCTACAGCAGTGATTTTGTGCAGCAGAAGCCCAGAGCGCTCGCACCAAACACCCCCTCCCTGCTCCTCTGCTGGTTTCCTCTGCACTCAGACGGGGCCATATTTTACTTGACCAAAAACACAAATGAACGGACTCCCACTGAAAAAATCTGGTATTGGTCTACATTCACACTTTATTTAGAGAATTTTCAGTGCGTTACTTTCACACAAAAACACAGCTAAATAAGGGTCTAGTTCTCATCGTGTCTCTTTGTCCTGGCAGACTACCTGCGTTTGTTTATATGTGGCACGCCGCACGCGCGGACTGATACACTAAGCAGCGAGCGTCTCGTAGCCAGCTGTGGCTCTGCATTATTTTCACATTTTTCATTATATATATTACTTCATTGAAAGTGTTACTTTTACAGAGAGATCAAGCTTTCGAATATTCTTCAGAGTTGAAAAACAGCATCTCATTTATTTTGGGTTTGCCTTTTACAGACTTTTTTTTTGGGGGGGGGGGCTTTTTGAGGGGATATTGGGGGTTTAAATCCAAAGTGCGGCTGTTTCTTTAATACGACACCCACCCCCTCCCAGGCGTTAAAACTAAGACTGTAGAAACTGTCCATCTTGTTAATGTTTCATTTGCTTTTATTGTTCATAAAGAGGCATGAAGTGGTGTTAACATCAGCTCCACTCATTTTCACTTCAAGTTGAAAACTCCTCACCTGAGTTCAAAGGTTTATCAATAGTTTTAATGGCTGAAAAATACACACTTTGTCTCCTGAAGTGTTTGTCTAAGCCTGTATTTTTCTCTCCTTCCCAAAAAGTATGCTAAAGTCGGTCTTTTTTCACTGGAGACTGAGGCTGATGTTTAGTCAGCAACACTGAGGGAATGACAGCTGCTGTCATGCTTCAGTATTAAGTCAATGAATTCCTCCATTGAAAGAATTTAATGTGCCCATTCAAAGCTTATTTATTATTGAGAGTTGTTTATCACACAGTTTCTGGTCCCTGTCGTCAGTTTTTTTGTTTCCGCCTGTTTCATGTCATTGTAAACACAATCTTTGCTCAGCTGGACCGACGATCACACCATCAGCTGCCGTCTCTGAGAACTTGCGGTTGAAATCTTTGTCTCCTCTCTGACATTTATAGATTGAATGATTGATGGGTGAAAAAATAAAGTTGCTCAAATTGTTGCACGGCGCTGTCTGCGTTCTGAACACTGTAATCTGACCCTCAGAAAGAAAAAAAAAACCTCAGCTGAAGTCATTCTGCTGTGGAAGGAGTTAAAACATGATGACCTGATTTCTTTTCCATGTCTGAGCAGCATGTGCTGTCTCACTTATCCAGCTGACTTCTTGGGTTTTTTTAAGCTTGATTCCGTCTCAATTATGACTCAGTCATAATACAAAACTAGGACAGAGATGTCTTTGTCTCAGCAGAGCGGGATATTAATATGCTTGTTTGGGAGGTTGACCACGTGCAGTAATGTGCCTGAAGCATAAAAAGCAGCATCATACAAATCAAAGTGGCCTTTTTAAAACAACAGAAAACATTTATTCACTGCAAGACATCAAACGAGACAAACCATGCACCAGTTAAACTCAAGAAGTCCTTTGGCTTTTCCACTTTGTCTTCTCTAAAGTGTTGTTTCTCTGCCACAGAAGCGTGGTCTGCCAACATTTAGAAACTCTAACCGGAGCTACAGAGTCCTGCACACACACACACACACACACATTCCAGAGGGGGCCCAATGGGGCTGGAAACAGGAAGTGGTCAAATTTACCCCAGCCCGTGTCAGAACTGTGATTTATCCACGCCAGGGTCAGTAGCAACAGATGTGGCAAGAAAATGAAACAGGAATGAGGGGAAGGCAACGTTTGCTCATCTGTTAGCATGGTTAGCCTCAGAATTAGCCACATGAGCATGCTGTCACCTTTTTTCCATATGTTTGTGCTTTTAACTTGAATCCCATTCAAAGCGTATTTACTCTGCATCTGTGCAGCATTCCTTCAGCCTCTGTGTCCAACCACCTGCTTTTTCGATTATCACAACCTCCCTGCACAGCTTATACTACAAAAAGTGTTAAGTAGCTATTCTAGATTAATGTGGGCTTCAGCTACAGTCGTCTTTATCATTAGATACACAAATGAATATGATCATTGTTGGGATTATTGGCCCTGATTTGGCCATCTTGGATGCCATTCCATGTGCCGTATTTGTGTTAGACTCTACATGTAATCCTGTAACCCTAACACATGCTATTTCAGGCTGAAACATATTGTTTCTTCTTTTCATTGGCAGGCAGCGTCCCCTCTCTAAGCCCAGCTTTCCACAGCTGGACCAGACATTTGAACTAGCAACCTCCTGGTCTCAGCCAAGCTCAGGTCTGCCGCAGATCTGTAAATGCATCCCCCCACTGAGCAACTGTGGTGGCGGAGCCGTGCAGCTGGGACGTGTCAATAATGCCCTGTTGTGCGTTTGGCCTTCATGTAGGGCGGGAGCACAGCGGCATCCAGTCTGCAGAACAATCTGCCCCGCGAGACCCTCAGTCTGGAGGGAGCAGCTTTCAAGGGCAGCAGTTGTTGAGAGCTGCATACAAGTCGTGTCGCAAAATGCTCATGTGTTAGCTTGTTGACAAACCTAACTGAAGGCTTCGCATAGGCTGGCTGCTCTGCATTCCTCACTCACCCAGAGGCCCTGCAAAACGACTGGTTTAGTCATTTGTTTGTCCTGTCATCAATTTCAGATTGCATATCTGTAGTTACAGCCTGTGGATAGATTTTTCTGGTTGCTTTATGCATTATTCAAAGGGTCTGTGAGGAGTTTAAAAGTAATTTTGAAAAAGTCTCCCTTCTAGATAAATGTAAACCACACTTTGAAATGAGATTATCAGTGCCAATGTAGGTTATTTCTTACTACTTCTTCATAGCATCTTGATAGCTTCCCAATCAGGTCGAGCAGGTCCAGAATGATTTACGGCACTTCCAAGTCTCTATGACAACACCACGCCGGCTGACAAAGTTTAGTAGTGAGAAGAAACAATTGCAGAAAACAATTTCTGTGACTAATTTTGTAGTGATAGTGGACACTGGAGCCTAACTGTCAGACGGTAAAAGGACACAAGAGCAGAAGAAAGCTAAACGGGAGAGTAATACAGCCTAAGCTAAAGGCTAACACAGGGGCTAATCTCTTTGTGATAATGTTCATTCCAACCCACAGTCAGCAGTTATTCTGCAGTGGTCTGTTCAAACTTGAGAGTCTATCAATAAAATGAAGAGTGAGTTTACTGCTTGGTAGATGACTGGCAGGACAGAACCAGGATTCACAAACGCTACACATCATGGACACGTCTTACAGAATGCATATTGCATACAGCATATTGATGGCTACTAACACATTAGCCTACGGATATATCGTAGCACCGGTTCACCGATTCACGTAGAATCAAAAGGTACTATGTTAAGGTACCTAGAGGCATCCTTGTGACTGTGAGGGAGTGGAAGAATAGGTAATTTTCCATGCTGGACATGAACACAGCATTACAAGGTTATATACTGAGGAATAAATATGTAAAATTGAAAGAAATATATACTTTACTCATAAAAAAAAAATATATTTTTTACCACATAAACACAAAAAAGTACAGAAAATTGGTACCATTAAGTGCTAGTACCGACTGCCAGGTACTGGGCATCGGTACCCTATCATTTCAAATGTGAAAGGTACCCATCCCTACTTACAACGTTTGCTTGTTGTCACACTTTAAGCAACATACGTAACTGTACAGATAAATACCTTGCCTCATAGCATTGTATCTGGTAAAAAGTTGACTTCAAAGAAAATCTGTCCCAAAACAAACATAGGCCTGGTTAAAGTCACATCTTTACTTCAGTGTACGTGAGACTCCAGGCCAGAAGGTGGCGAGGCAGTCCAATTAAACAGATCCTCCTCGTAGCATCTGGTCCATGTAAAGACTTTATGTTTGATCTTGAAATAGTCTTCAGAAAATGAAGACTAAGTTGTAACCATAGACTGCATTAATGGGCGTAGTCTCTACAATGTCACCCGTCTGTTTCTGAAAAAGACTTTTGAAGCAGATCGGCTATCACGGCCATATTGGAAGTGACAGAGGCTTTGAGTACAGCTGTAGGCCGCATGTCATGAGCTGAGCTGTGCCTTTAATTGGGTGAGCTCAGGATCTTAATGTCCTCTAAACCGCCAAGTTAGAAAAAAATTCACCCCCTGTACAGTGTGAGCAGATAGCGAAATTAGCGACTCAGATAGGAGATGCTTTTTGAACCAGGCTGTAAATAGGTAAATTTCTCCTGTGAAAACAGCTTTTTTGGCTTGGTATGCATGTGACTTTCGGTACTTCTGGAGCCAGCCTCAAGCGGACACATATATGATCTAGGTCCACCTCATAACACATCTTTAAGCTAGCTCTCTTTTGCTGGCATGGCCCCATCCTCTGGAATGACCTGCTGATACCTTTCAAAAACATTTCCCCACATACACCAAATTCAGCACTCTTTATCATAGGCCCACTCTAATCCCATCTACAGCGCCACCTAATGGACACATACTGAGTTTTCTTGTCATGTTTCAAAAAAATAACTGTACATGACTACAAATTAATACATTACCTCGTCGCTTTACATCCCGGCAAAAGTTGTCTTGGACAAAGAAAAGTCGTGTTAAAAAGAAGTGCTCTCCAAAATAAATGCATGTGGGTGATGATGCTCATGGGAAAGTGAGTCTTTATCCCAGAAAAACACTACAGATTCCAGCCAATGGTGTTCTCTTTGATAAGAAACGCAATCAGAAAGTTGTCCCAAGTTTGACTGTGCACAAGTTTTTGATTAGAAAAAGCAACTGGCATTATTCTTGTAAGCAGGATATCCTAAAATATTCACATAAATGAAGCCTTTGGATGGAATTCCCCTCCCAGACTTATCAAAACACTCTTTATTATCAGCTTTTTCCTCTTTCACACACATCTGTTCTGACTTATTGTGGACATGTTGCACCTGTGTTGACATTATTCATCCTAAAAGTAACACAAAGTCAGACTTTTTGGAGAGCAGTGGTTTGACATCAGTGTAGCCCTAAATATAAACCGCTCTCTGGAACAGATCTTTAATCTGAGGTGGTAACTTCTGTTAAAAGCTGTAATTCGGACCACGAGATGAAGCACAGCTGCTTCACAGAAGAAAAACAAAGCATGGTCTTTTGTACAAACATGTCAGCACACAAAAGAACTCTGTGGCACACACACACACTGACCCAATTCAGATTGGACGATGACTAAATCGGGCTGTTGTTTGAGAGAATGTTGAAAGCAGAAGAAAAAAAGGCATCAACAGAAAGTTACATGATGTGAGGCAGACATGGAAAGCAGCAGAAAAACACCAGATTGGTTTATGATGAGACATGAAACAGACGTGTTTGTAGCTGTCAAATGGTGATACAACAGGAACACATCATCTGTTGTAGATATTTGAATGTTTAAAGATCAAGCTAGTGCTTCTATATGTCACCACGTCTGCAACTATCTGTCTGTAGATCACAAACCAACAGCTGAATCAAGTTTTTATCCCTGGCAAAGCTCCTGGCCCAGTTTAAGGGGAGTTCTCCAATGCAGAGTTTATCTGAGGTCCAAACAAACGCATGGACCCATGTGTCATCGGGCATGTAAACAGGAGCATCTGATGTGGTCGCTCATGTCGAGTTAACGCCCAGCAGAGTTCAGGCCAAAGCTGCACTCTTCACGCCAGATGGGAAGATCAGCCGCAAGTATCCCCAAGAAACCACAGCTGTCCTGAGACTGAAGGGTCAGCAGAATGCTGCAGTGTCTGGAAAGAGGGGGTGGGGGATTTGTAGAAGAGAGAGGCAGACAGGCGGGGAGAAACCCTGCTTAGTGAAGATCCCTGAAATAAGAAGTTAGAATCAATACTTAGCATGTAGATGGTGATGTATGACACTGGTGGTCCAAACTTTGAGTTCTTGAAAGTGGCCATGGGTCAGCAGCTGTAACTGACATTTTTATTAACTGTGACATTAACGATGTCATGAATCCATCTTATTCCATCATCACAGTCTGATGAAATCAAACTTCACCTGTCCCTCAGGTGTCTCTTGATACCAGATGATCAGTGGTCAGTTTTCTACAGTGTTATGTGCTGCGTATACTCAAGGAAAATCTTCATTAGGAGGCGATATGAGAAAAATTTGTCAGCTTTTATTGTTTGGTTTTTGTTCTATAGCAGGATCAGGATCTGGATTTGATCTTTTTTTAATGATGTTGTCACTCAGGTCAGCCATGCCCTTATATGGGCAAATCTCATAAGTTTAATGACAAGTTATAAAGATAGGAGCTATTTAGACCCCAACTGTTTTTGATCCAGGCTGAAATGATTCGATTTTGCTGTGAAAAAAAAGCTGGCTTTTTTTTATTTGGCTTAGTGTGTATGTGGTTTCTGGCCAGCCTTAGCCTGACTCTCGAACAGCTGCATTTCTTAGCACTTCCATATAGGCTTCATACACTGCAAAAAAAATGAAGTCTTATCAAATGTTGTTGTCTCATTTCCAGTAGAAAATGTCTTTTTAGACTTAATGTGAGCCACATTCACCTGACCAGTCCAGAAGAATGTCTTATTTCAAGTTGTTTAAAGACAAAAATGAGGTCTGAATTGCTTCTAACTATAACTTGTATTAAGTCATTATTCTAGTTTTAAGCAAAGTTTTAGAAAATTTTCCTTCTCCCCTTGGCAGATTCTTTTACTTGTTAAGCAAGTAGGCAAGGCAAGTTTATTTATATAGCACATTTCAGCAAAGCAATTCAAAGTGCATACAGACAGAACTAATGAGAAGAAAACAACTAAAATTAATTTAATAAACAGATCAAAATAAAAAAAATAAAATAAAATATATTTTAAAACAAGATAGGAGTCAGTGTACAGTTGCGAAATTGCGTTTTTTTTTTTTTTGTTTTTTTTTTTAAGAAAAGTGATTAAAATGAATTGTTGAAATGCTCAAATAAAAGGCAGCTGTAAAAAGGTAAGTCTTCAACCTGGATTTAAAGGAGACCTGATGTTTTCGGGCACTTTATTTCAGATATTTGGAGCATAGAAGCTGAATCCTGCCTCTCCATGTTTGGTTTTGACTCTGGGGGCTGAAAGCAGACCTTAGCCAGATGAACTTAGTGGTCTTGATGGTTCATACGGGATCAAAAGATCATTGGTTTATTTTGTCCTTAATCTATTTTGATTGCTGTCCATTGTTACAAGAAATTCAGAATTCATTTTTGTCTTTAAATAACTTAAAACAAGACTTTTCAGGGCTGACCTGTTGAATGTGGCTCATATCAAGCACAATAGTTTTTACTTAAAATAAGCCAAAAACACTTGATATGATTTAATTTTTTTGCAGTGTATTAGGATTGCGGCTTGATTTCAATTTCTAAAATCCATTACCTTATTCATTCTTTACCTTCCTTGGGGCTTTATTTATGTTACTGGACTTCAAATAAAAGTGAATACATGTTGGTGCTGGACAAACACTCCGTCACTGCGCTCTGTCTTGCATCTAATGGTTTAGAGAAGTTCAAGCAAAAAAAGACAGAGCTACTGGAAATGTAGATGTAACAGAAACAGAAAGCAGAATGAGCTTTTGAAAGTTGGAAGTTGAAAATGAAAACCATGTTTGTGTAAAATGTTAATGAGAGAAAGAGCAAATACAGAATAAATAGGAGAGGACCCAATACTGAACCTTGGGGGACACCTTATGACAGAGGAGTGATTAACAAACTGTCAAAAGTTAGAAGTTGACATATTCCTTCATTATACTGAGATGATAACCACATCACTAGTAGCTGTATGTATTTTCCAGAGTGGTCTGGGTTTTTGTTCACTCATATGCAAAACGCAGACTCATTTAAACCAACACTTTCCACGACTCGGCAGCAGTTCAGAGCGTGAGTGAGAGCAGACTGTTGTTCTTGTAACATGGTACAATACCCTCCGGCTGACCTTTTGGCTTCTGCGTTTGTTTTCTGTTCTCAGTAGCCCACCACGACCCAGAGAACACCTTCAACTGCAGCTTCATCGAGCCCCCGTCTGTAACCGAGCAGCTCCCCCCACCCTACTGGTCGTCCCAGGAGTCTTTCTCTTCCTTTGAGAGCGGAGACGAGGGGCCGGTTTACTGTGTGCCCCATGAAGGTGAGTCATCGTCAGAATAAATAAACAGTTTAGTTATCTAGAATGACGCACGTAAATCTCAAATCTGTCCGTGGCATGAAGGAGCCTTTTCACACGTACACACACACATACACAGATGCTGATAGGCTCGAAATCCCCAGTGTGACCGCTCACTGACTAACCCACTTCTGTAAATCTCATTATGGAGATAGCTTTATCATGTGCCATCTAAGCCCAGGTTTTGCTTCGAAGACCAGGGAAGTATAAACAGGAAATGGAACGGTCAAGTCAGCACATGGCTCATATCCAAACAGTGACTAACCCCTTGAAGTTTGGTGGAAAACACCGATTCAGTCAGTTTCTATTCTGGAAGTCTGACAGTGCAGGTCAGGGTTTGTTTTGAGGGGATTTTGTGTGTGTTGTGTGACGGATGGATGGATGGATATTTTGTTCTCACTTTACAGTTCAGCTCTACATGTTGATCAAGAGTTTCAGATCGATCTCTAAATCATTACAGTAAACATCACAGAAAAGTTTGGGAGTAGAGTTTCTCTGATAGGATCTGTTGCATTGGAGCCACTCCAGTTAAAGTATGCGTACACAAATTAGCAAATGAAGTGGCACTGATAAGCTTGTACTGGTCTTCTAAAAGATAAAAACAATGAAATGCAGCTGTAAATGCTCCTCTTGTAACTCAAACTAATGCAGCCTGGGGATTTTTTTTCAGCTTTTTAATTAGTTGTCTCACATTGTTCTGTCATTTTAACTTGTAGAGCTTAACCCTCAGAATCTCAAACCCTTTTTTTTTTTTTTTTGCTTTTGTCATATTTTTACTCACTGTGGTCTCATTTTTCCTCTGTAAAGTGAAGTCCATTTATGTCTTTATGTAGTGTAACAAAATTTAAAGGTGTAATTCATTAGAAAAAAAAGAGTATTTAAGAGATTTTGCAATATTAAAAACTTCTTAAAAATAAGGTGGGAGTATATACAACACACTTTTAGGTACCCTGAGGCATAAGGAACACAGGAAAAAAGTGGTGTGGTTCTGTCTTTACAGAATCTACACATTCTAAGACCTAAGTTAAGTTGCTTGTAATTTTTGGCGGGTTTTTGTTTCTGTCACATTTTTACTCACTGTGAACTCATTTTTCACTCCAATTCTCCAAGTTCTACACTTCTATGAGGTCAGGAAAACCAGGGCCAAAGGCAGATGTAACTCAACAATGTCTCAGAAACATAACAGAACCAGACTGCAAGAAACTGTTCAATAAAGACAGGCTGACAGTCACATTTTCTGAATATTAACTCTAAAACAATGCAAACTGTGAAGAACTGTCTACAAAACACTTTATTCAAGCATTGAATCAAAGAAGTTGTGAAGTATTTTCATTTTTACAAGCTCTGAGCACAACAAACTGTTGCTTATTGGTAGATGGGCAGATGAAAGGCAACTTTCAAAGAATTCTTTAGATTTAAATACAGGTCTAATATCGATCGTTCAGGGCTTGTTGGAAGCAGTAAAAAGTGTAGGATTATGCGTTTTTTACAGAATTTAGCTAGACCAAACTGTTGATTTTCTACAGATTTTCAAAGAGGACGTGTGAATAAACTCGATGATGATTGCAGTCTCACAAAATCATTGATCTTTCCCGCCGGTTTACGGCATGTTGCAGATGTCACATGTGTCGATTCAGGGAAACTTGAGAATCTGACGACAACGCTACTCTTTACAGCTTTTGAATAGGAAAAATGGCTTGTAAATGCCAGTCATTTGAAAATAGGTGCGTCCTGGGCCCACCGGTGGGCCTGGGATTCCCAGGGTTAAGTACAAGTTTGCCAGGACTTAAAGAGACAAAGATTATAAACCAGTATGTCTGCTTACCTTATCTAAGCCAACCAGTGGCTTGGTTATGTTGTGTTATGTTACAGCTGATTTAATATTGCTACAAATAAATACATGATGATATTGTTATGCATTGAGGATGTTCTGAAGCAATTAATATGCTTGTTCTTGAAACTAAATTTTAATTTTCAACTAACCAACTAGTCTCACGGTTAAAAGTTTGCAGAGTGTGGCTAACACTAGCAGAGTTAGCACCACCAGCTTTTGGTCCCCCTGAAGCTCAAATGTTCACAAGCCTCTCCCGAGTTGACCATACAAAGCCTAAATAAAACTTTGTCTCCTTCCATATTCTAAACTAAGACACGGCAAACCATTCTGTGCAACAATATACTATCAGCTGTCTGGGCCTGTTTACATCCAGATTGTTGTAATTGTCAAAGGGAGCTATTGCTAGTGGTGGATGGCTGCATTACAGCTTACATACAGCATATACCCATCCGACAATAGGCAATTTTACAGAATTACAGCAGCAAACAAGAAAGTGCAAAGTACCAACATTACAATAAGAGTATATCAAAAGAAATATTTAGAGAACCAGTGTACCAGCATAAGTTGTGCACAGACTGATAACATAAAGGTAAAAACTCTCCTGAAAGGGTGAGACATGCTGTCCATCAGAGACACCAGCTTAGCCATCATTCCTCTGTCAGCCTCCACCTCCAGAGGGCAGCCCAGGTCAGGGCTGGCTGGCCTTTTTCATCATTCTGTGTGGATAAAATCCTTCCAACGTGGCTCTGTTAGCCATGTCTCTGTCTTTAGCTCACTATCTTATGGTCGATGGCACTCTTTTTGGCTTGCACCACAGCACAAGCACATGGTCCTCTCCTCCTTCTCAGATCATAGGGAACATAAGGCCTAGCACTAGCTAGCATCCACATACTTTAAGCTGCAAACAGTAGATATCGCATGTAAACAGTTCACAAAGGATCCCATGACACACACAAGGGAACAAAAAAAGTAAAGACACCACTGCAAGTGTAACCAGTTCTATGTCCATGGCCGACAAATGAGCCATAAAAAGTAACTACAGGCCCCAATGGGAAAACAACTTACAAGAGAAAAGAAAAAGTAGAAAAAAGACAAGAAAGAGGGAGCTGTTGCAATGGGCCACCACTCGGGTGGTGCCTAGCAACAATAAGTTGTTTAACAAGTTAAATAAAGAGTTGAAGGATTGATAACACAAGCAATATCTGTTCTGTTAAATGTCAACTTAATAAGCAACGGTCAGCTTTAAGTGGGCCATGGGTGGTTAGCATCTATAAGCTACAGGTCATATAAAACATGGAAGTTGCAGCGTAAGCACAAAGCATGTTACTGCATTCCCTGGTTCTTCTCATCATTGATGAATCCATCCCATATAAATTATCTTGCTTTGATCAATACTGTGAATTATTCTAATAGTCTGATCTGTATTTTTACTTTCTTGTGAGCATGACAGTCCTTTATATTTACTCTGTTTTTCATTGATCCACAGACTCAGTGAATGAGAGCAGAGAGAAGCGAAGCCCCAGCCCAGCAGCAGCAGAGAAGCAGGAAGCTGACCTGAATGAGGAGGATGCCGGGGAGTACACCTCTCTGAAAGACACGAGTGTCACAAAACCAGAGGGCAGCGAGCAGCCCCTTCTCAAGTCCTCTGACAGTGAAGGCTCTACCAGCGGCTCTGAGTCCACCACTGCAGCCCTCTACGCTCGCATCGCACGCCTCTCCAAGCAGTCCAAAGAGGATGATGGGAGTGGCAAGGATGGGGATGGCACCCCTACACCAGAAGCAAAGCGAAATGGAAAGCCACCACCTTCACCTGGGAAGCCCAAACCTCGGCCACCAGACCCCTCCACGAAGCCAAAGGTGTCATGGATACATGGAAATACCACAGGGTCTCCCCAGCCAGAACAGCAGGGGCAGGGGGGAATGAAGGCACTTTCAGTGCCAAAAGAGAAAAAGAGGAGCTCAAGCGATGGCTCATCCAAGAGCGAGGAGCGGCAGAAGTTGAAGCAACAAAAGAAACAGGAGGCGAAAGAGGCAGAGGTCAACGGCTCCCCGAGCAAACACAAAGCTCTGCGGGGAAAGAAGTCCAAAGAGGAGCAAAGCAGTCCCAGTCACATGGAGCACATCAATGGTGTGGTTCAAAATGCCCTCAAGAAGATCAGCAACTTCCACAGCTCCTCATCAGAGAAGAAGAGCGCTGAGAGTCCAAAGGAGACCCCGAAAGAGCCGCCAAAGAGCCCGAAGGTCCTCCACCCTCACATGAACTCTGAGGCTGCCACACTGCTGGCTGCTCAGCTCAAGGAGAAAACCCAAAGCATCAACAGAAACGAGGGCACAGGTCTCACGAAGACCAACGGTCTCTCCACACCCAAGGGAAACCGGGAGAAGCCGACACCTCCACAGAAAGCCAAGAGGACACCCTCTGGTGGATTGAGTCAGCAGGGCTCCACTAAGCCCCTTCTGCCCACCTCAAGCACCCTTCAGAAGATGGTGGCACCAGTCACCACTGACCCTGGGACCCCTGACGCAAAGAGCCCGGAGAAGCAGGACTTAAACGGCTCCAAGGTGGGGGACTCATCGTTGGATCCTACACCAAAGAAGACTCCAATAAAAAAGCCACCCAGGAAGAAAGGCAAGGAGGGTACTTTGGAAACCTCTGAAAGTAAAACACCCCAGCAAAAGACGGCCATTATGCCACCACAGGTAGTGAAATAAATATTTCAAAGACAAGATGCCAAAGATTTTGATACATTTCAAAGAGACTTGAATGGATTTGTTGGAAGGTGAACCGAACATTTTTTCACCCAAGGAATTTGAACTTTTTTGTATTGTGTGTCGTGCCTCCAGGACCAGTCAAGAGTGAGAATATTTTTAAATGGGCGCAGTTGAATCATTTTGGTGAGTCCTGTTAAACTGACTTCTACACACCGTTGTACTTCAGTCAAGATTTCTTTCCTCTTGTCACAACTCTTCACCAATCTCACACCAGCAGCCTGTGAGAGCGCACAGACACTTCCATAGTTTATTCATCTCTCATTTCTATTCGTCCACCACTATATTTATATACAATTGCTTTTGAGGTTGCTACGGTGACAGGAAAACAATGATGAGCACTGATCACAGGTACTAAAACACAAAAATTCAACCTTTTGTGAAGCTATTGTATTATCTCATTTCTAAAGGACCACAAGGCACAAAGTCACCCACAGAAATAGACATCCATCAATCTTGATTTTGAAACTTTTATTTGCAGATGATCGATTCCTTTATTATAACTAACAAACAGCAGCACTTTCTAGCATGATACCCTAGAAAATGACACACTCCTTTTAGATTGTGCATCAAATTTCCATCAAAGAGGGGGTATTTGGCTTTCCCATATTTAAAAAAAAAAGTTATAAAGTAATAATCCTGGTTATTCAAACTAAAATTGAGCAGATTTTCAAACCTCTACACATTCATACGTTGTAGAAATCCCCAAATCTGTCTGCAAACTGATGTAAACCTCCAAAGAGCTGGCCAGTCAGAGGGAAGGGGGTTTGTGGAGCCTCAAGCCTTAAAGAAATAGCAGCTGAAATGAAAAGTTTGAGGGATAAATTGTCAAGATTAAAGCTGGCTGATGTTAAACTGAAAAAACTCCAGTTGAACAGATTGCTCTTACTTTTTACCCAGGTGGTTGCCAAAGTAAAGCTGTAAAGCTCATTGAAAGATCCGAATGGCTCAGGTTAAAGAGGAGGTATTGTGCTTGATGAGATCTTCATGATCACCGGAGTGATGAAATGATGAGGTCATCACATAAGTAACTCCTAACTTGCTCATGAAACATTGAAAGTTCAGGAGTCACCAAGGTCTGCCCTTGACAGGCCTCCAGAGGGCCGGCCAATCAGAAGGAAGGGGGCTTGTGGAGTGTGGAGCCTTAAAGAGACAGACAGGGATTTTCAAAACACCAGTGTGAAAAAAATCATTTAAAGCTACTCTGGAAGTACCAAAGGAAATTAAAAATCTTAGATTAAAAAAGCCTCTCTTTAATTCTTCACTTGGTATGAAAAAGGGTTTTTGGGCTCCTCACTGTACAAATGCAGAATATTTGATTTCCTCGATTCAGCTTTCATTGCTTGGTCATAGTTTGTGAAGCCCAAACAACCTTCAGCTAACAGTAGATCACCAGGATGAGCTCTTCCTAAAGGTTTTCCTTTTGTTTGTTAAGTCAGCTAAACTACTAACAAAAAATGATACCCCAAGCTGTACTCTTGCCTCACTGTCTTGTAATGTAATGCTTTTAAATGGCTTAGGAAACAAGTCGTTTCTCTGTCTTACAGCACATTCCCAGGTCCCATTTGCTCAGTTTAGAGAAACATTCTGCAGAACAAACTCCTCCCTGTGAAGCAGAAGCAGTGGTTTCCTTAAGGTGACAGTTGTTAGTAGCACTCTGTGTCCTTTCTAGGCTAACATCATCACTGAGCTTTTCTCATGTCACATGAATCTGTGTATGCCAAAGGGGTACTGTGCCTTCTCTGAAATGTTGTGTACCGTAAGGATCAAAATTATCTTAAGCTAATAGTTTGACGCCAAAATTCTTGGATGCTTCATTTTAATGTTTTAGGTTTAATGGTACCATGCCTCGAGTGCCTCAACTGTGGATCAGTTTAAGCCAAAGAAGCTATGTTTGCCTTAATGTTGATGTCATCTTTTGTGTCACGTGATGATCCTAAAGGAAGAAAACCAAAACAAAGCTGGTGGGGAGGGAACTGGATTTATTCCGTACAGTAAGAAAAAAGCTGAGCAGTAGTTGTTGAGCTGTTTCAAAAGTAGCACGAGCTATGACCAATGAACTACAGGTATGTTTACCACACGTAAACATGCTAATAGCATGTGTGGCTGAAAACTTGTTTTGGTTTTATGTGTTTTTTTTTCAAGGTACAACACATTTCTTCAATTATTTTTTCAACATTTTCTACTTGTATACATCGTGTACTTTTTATTATCTTTGTAAGCTGTGCTTATATGACCATTTTAGTTCTTCCTCTGTGTCAATGAACTGGCTTTCATGTCTTCTGTGCTTTTTATTTTTGGTATGTTGCTTATTTTTGGCTCTGAAGCAAACCTACAGTATGAGTACTTTTCCTCCTGTAAAGTTTACATTGGCTCTGTAATTGTTCTCTGTTGATGTTATTGTTTGTGTAACACTTGACTGTATGACGCAGAGTGGAATTATATGGCATTGATAGCTGCACAGGAAATCTGTAACCTCCTCCCCTTCATAAAAAAACAACCCATACAGAAAGGATTGTACAGTTTCACTATGATACCACTGTTGAAACATCTGCATATACTTAAAACCATAACATTGTGTAATACTAAGTGGCATTTTTTTAACTGACTGGCTCACAGTGCATTATTGTAAAGGAGGGCCTGAAAAGCTGCAAAAACATTACCAACTGTAAGGTATATTTTTCCTTTGATTTGTGTTGAAGTTATGTTTCCTCATTTACTTCTTTGGAATAAAAAAGCAATACATGTAGCTGGAGTCAAAAGAGAGCTTTTAAAGCCAGTGCTCATTTAATTGGTCATCATTGCTAATTCATTATAACCCCATTAGTTCTAACCGGGTCATAACCTCTCAGTGGCATCTGCTCTGAGCGTCTTTATCTAGAGCACGATACTGAAACAACACAGAGGTGGGGAGAGATGTCTTGGGTTATACACCACATAATCCTCTTCTTGTATTCCGCAAACAGATTCACTGATATTTGACCTTTTTTCCTGTGACTCCGGGCCGCAGAGTCTCAAAGACGAAGCGGGGAGTCCTGCAGAGCTCCTCGGTCACAGCAGCCCCCTTCAAAGAGCCCAGAGGGAACCAGGGAACTGTGCGTTTGGCTCCCTCAGGATGGTGGGACAAGAGCCCCTTTCATGGGGGAAAAACAGTGGAAAGTCTGTGCTAAGGAGTCAATCACGCGCTGCATATGTGTCCTCTTTTGGCAGAGAGCAGGGGGATATAGCAGGATTGGGCCACAAGGCAGCGAAGGAGGGAGAATGGATGGATGTAAGGATAGGTCATGTGATGGGTAATTGGAAACAGAGGATGAAGTGGCTTTGTTTTGGATTCTGTGCTCTGGATGTGTTCTTCCTGCACATATTTAAGGGTTGAAGTGAACTAAGATACTCAGCGACTGAATAACCTTAGTTCACTTTTAGTCTCAAAGTCAGAAACTGTTTGTTGCCTTTCAATACTGCTTAGGGCAGGGGTTCCCAAACCTTTTGGCCCTTGAGCCCCTAAGAAAAGTAGAGCTGGAGACTGATGACCCTCTGCTGTGGAAATGCACTAACAAGCCAATCCAAAAACAGGCCTAAGAGGCTGTTTACACGACAACGGTTTTAAGGGTGAAATGCAATAGTTTTGCTGCATTTCAGCCTCCCAACTACACGGAAACAGCGTTTCAGCCGACCGTAAACGCAAACTTTTGAAAACTGCCTCCAGAGTGGAACTTTTCTGCAACGCTGCCGACACCGCTGCCGTGTAATCAATAAGCTGACTTTTCCATTTGAAATGCTGCCAGGTGCCAGGTGATCGGCTCACCTCTACTTCAGTGGAGATCTCCCAAAAGCAGCTTCTGGACAAGACAGTTATAGCGCCGACTACAGTCCTGGCATGCTTACTACAGCGTTTTCAGTCCCTTGGCGTTTCCGTGTAATCACAGATTTTTTTCTCAGTGTTTTTACTGCGTTTTAGCATTTTCAGATAAAACGTCGTGTAAAAAGGGCCCAAGATACTTAAATCAGGTGGCAGAGGACTTATTGCTGTTTTCTAGCACCATGAGGACTGTTGCGATCCTGGCTCAGCCACCTCAATGAATCTTGTAGCAACAAAAACATGTGGAAAACAAATTCCACCAAAATCATTTTCTGTTTGCATGGTTTCATATAAAGATTAACCCCTGTTTTTGTTTATATTTTACAATAATGGATGCAATATGTAATCCTAAGTGGCCCTCGATTTTGGAAGGCAGATTGTGACTCCCCCTAATCAGTGTTTCATGACACCCTCCCACACACAAACTAGGGAATCATTTGTTTAGAGGTTGGCAAAACTAACAATCCTGCTACAAAAACATAATTTATAATAGTAATAAATAAAGTTTTATTTGTTTTATTCAATTACTCTGGTTAAACTTTAAGAATGAACGTCTTTATCTTCCAGCCCTCTTGTTTTGATGCAAAGTTTTATTCTAAAAATGAAATAGTGTTCACTTGTTTTTAAAACCTGGATTGGATCCCCACCCCCTTCAGAATTAAATGCCAGTTTCTGATTTACCTCTTATTTCACAATTTTGGAGACAAGAGTGTGCAAACCATTTGTTGCTTTGCTGGAAATGAAGAGATACTTTTGTGAGTGTTACAATTCAATGATCTGAACCATAGATCTTGATTTTAATAAGTGGTTTAGAAACAAAGTTTGTTGTTGTTAACATTATTATTACTCATATCTCAAAAACTTGATGGACTATTGTTATATGTTGAACGCATTATTGTCACCAGACGATGCGCTGTGAAAACTTTTATGGCTACTATCTTCTTTATTGTCAGAATAAATACAATGTAGGGAGTTTTATTATTTTTAATATGTAGACATTGATCATTGAAATTCATGGCACAGAGAGGATAAACTACAGTGGGCGGTAGGTGTCAAATTGCAAATGGAACAACACAAATGTAAAAGCCGCAACAATAGTCAAGCGAGATCAGTTATCCCAGTGGACACAGAAAAATTGTGAAATATGTTATTGGTGGTAATTATATTTCTGTTTTTGTCAACTTATTTTTAGCTTTATGAATCAGTTGGTATAATGTTAGCTTTTTAGCTATTATTGTCATACGTGTCCATAAACTGACCTCTTTTTAACCTCTGCTGTGTTGGGGCTTTGCATTCATATTGTTGCTTTTGCATGTGTCGTTCTATTTGCATCCGTGTTGTGGCATTTGCAAATCATCTGACATCAACCGGCCACCATAATGAACCATCCATCAGCCTTTTTGAAAGCACATCCACGAACCATATCTTCAAAAATTAGTATAAATACCTTAACAACTGTTAATATTTCCCCAATAGGATAAACCATACTAACTTTTTTCTCCTCTGGCTTTCTTGCTTATAAATGTGCTATAGTAACGTATGTTATATACGTTTTTATTTTAAAGTATACGCCACAAGCACATTTTTTTTGTCCATGATTGTCTGACACAAGATTAGACCCTGGTGAATTATACGATCTAAACCTTTCATCAATATACTGTAAGCTAGCCTTTTTTATTTTTCAACTGAAGAACAAATGTTAAACCATGGTGACTTTTGAGATCCTTTTACTTTTCTCCTTGTATTAGCAGGAGCAAGATTTGATCATTCTGTTAGTGCCAAAGCATTTTGTTCACATTTTGGACAGACATTTAGGTAATGTGTTGTTCCCTTTATTGTGAGGCTTTGTCTTTGGCCACCTTGAAGTTCATATCTAAGAGAAATGTACTGACACCTGATTGGATGAATTTCTGAGTCTCTTACGTGTGACTATGTCTAATAATAACTTTGAATTGTCCTATTCTTTGAGTGCAAAGCTAATGATCACTTTCTACCATGCTAGACTGAGACAAATCAAACATGTTAATCATTATCCATTCATCCATTCATCCATTCATCTTTTCATCCATTGACTTACTCTTTTTTTCCCTGGAGGTCACTTATGCTTGCTTAAAATCAGTGTATGAATATCACTTTACTCCTGCTAGCTGGCTAATGTTAGCACAACAGCTGTTTAGCAAACAGATTGGCTCGTCTTGAGCATAATCAAACTTGATCTGGTATAAGTGAGTACTTGTTAGCCTCAGTCTCGTGTCTCCAAATCAATCTTCCCTAAAACTTCCCCGACTGTCTGTCAGCCAAACCCCAAACTGGAATCTCCTCTTCAGAATCATCTCATTTTTCATGTGACAATGGCTCTAAGTCTGATTCATTGCCAGTACGGAGAGGAATGTTGACACAACTGCCTCCATCTGCCTGTCCTCAGCTCACAGATGGAGGAGATTCTCAGCTGAGCACACCAACACATGTTCCCCCCGGCTTCTCATCCTTGACATGCTGTGAGAGAGTTGCAGCTTGGAAATGTGCGTTGCATGTTAGTGTGATGCGGAGTTTCAGGATTACGAGTGTTGACTGAGCATGTGTAGGACTTGTGATTCAAATGGGAGAGGCCTGTGTGTGATCATGGATCTCGGCCTTTTCATATTCCCTCTGCAGCTAGCAGGGAGTAATACCGTGCTCGTTTTATTGACTCGGTGTTGAAGGTTGATGTGTGAAACATTAATTCGTTTTGGCGCCGCAACACAAGGGAACACAAAGGAGGGACTATACAGGATAGCGCAAAGTGTGGTCAAAAAGTCAGGGTGAGGAGTGTGGGAAGGGGGTTCAGTGACATGTGGGCTGCCAGTCTAAACACGACTTGGAACCGGTGCTCTATCAGCGTGCCAAGGCTATAGAAACAGCCCAGCTTTAAAACTCGGGCCTATGAGTCAGCCAAAAGCCCTGGACTCAGAAAACCTATTCCAGTCCCTGCGTTACCATCGCAACGGGAACAGATTGGAACCACATCTGGTAGCCATTTCAGTCCCTGCAAGCAGAGGAAGAAAGAAATTTATGAGTGAGGGGGAAAAAGACAAATATTTTCTGCAATGCAAAGCAGAAAGAAAGCGGAGTCGAGTTACACTTTAAAAAGGGGTTGAAAATATTAATCCTACGTGGACGCAGCCAGAAGCAGGAAAGTGGTTTGAGCTGTGCTCAGTTTGAGCTTCAATCCTGTAAAAATCAAGCTGCAAGAAAGCAACTTGTCGGAGAGCACTCATAGAAATAAACAGTTTTTTACGCTGCAACACAAAAGCATCATCTGCATCAACTCCCACCTTGATGAATTTGTCCAGTTCAGAAGTTTTGACGTTTTCACAACTGTTTCACATTCTGACATGAATGTGTGTCTCTTGCAGCACAATTTCCTAAAGTGCAGTCATTTCCCCGGCCGACTCGTTGCGTCAGACATGACCAGGGGGAGACTTGCAAACGCTGTTTTCATCTCTCATCCTCGTCGACTCTCTGTCTGTGAGAGACGCTGCCTAATTGCAGTCCTCCTTACACGTTAAATGTTGTTTCTCAGCCTTGTGGAAATGCAGTAACTATGAAATGACATTTACTGGAAATGGAGCTGCTGCTTTTCTTGAGCCAAAACCGCTGAGAACTGAGGTCAGCGCGCAACCGGAGGAGGAGGAGAAGGAGGGAGGAGAAACAGCGCCAGCATCGAATGTGTGTTTATAGATTTCCAGTGACATCTACTCACTCGGCGATTTAAGACCGTCATTATGATAGACTCCAAACTCTCTTACAGTGGCGCAGAGATTGAAAAAAAAAAAAGACACGGAAAGGCAGCTCTTAATGCGCAAATTAAGAGCAGCCACACAACAAGCCGACCTCCCAAAGAGATGCTTAGTCAGACAGGCTGAAACTGGGTCAAAAGAGCGGAAACTGAGTCCTGGTTTGGGATTGAACCACTTATCACTCCTGTGATGAAAGTCAACGTAAAGGGCTGCAAACTACCAATCTGCCGCTTTTGTAACATCCTTAACTTTACTGGGATGATGACGCGTCTGTCTGGGAGACAACTACAGACATTTCTCATCCTGACTTATGAAGATACACTGGAAAAAACTGAAATCTTACCATGTGTTTTTGTCTGATTTCAATAGAAATATTAAAGATGCTGTAAGGAGGATCTGTTTTAATTGCACTACCACGCCACCTTATGGCCCGGAGTCTCCGCACACATAAATTACTTTTAGCGAGGTGTGTGTTTGTTTCGGAATATAATGGACATTGGATTGAAACTAGGGGTGCGCCAATCACAATTATGTGGTCAATCACTGATCTTTAAAAAGCCTAACCTGCTGATACTGATTTGGGCCAATACCATTTGTTATATTTCATTTTTTACAACTGACAGCATATACTTTCGATGATCTTATCTTATTTTATTGAAAATCATTGAACAATGCCTGTGAAACAATAAAATCCTTATGTTTTAACTTAAACAACCAATAAAGTATCCTGAGTTTTAGGTCTCAGAGCAAAAAGCAACAATAGCTGACTGTCAGACCGTCCCAGAGGAATATAAGATAAGTTTCAAATTTAAGGATGGGCCGATCACCGCTCCCCTAAAATTAAGGAAGTCAGCACCAATCGATCAGTGCATGTCTAATCTAAACAAATTTCATTTTCCAGGTAAACTTTTTACTGTATACAACACGCCGAGGTAAGGTATGTATCTGTACGGTTACGTAGCACTACAATTTGAAATGTGTCATCAAGCAAACGTTGAAGTACCTGTTTATATGTAGCGCTATCGGCACCCTGGTAATGCAGCGTATCTGTAGGCTAACATGGCAACAAGTAGCTGTTTATATTAAGCGTAGCTGGCAGCCCGATGCTGTAAGACATGTCTGTAACGTATAACGTTAGTGAATCCTTGTTATGTCCTGCCAGTCATCTACCAATCAGAGCTAACGTAACCTCACTCTTCATTTTATTGATAGACTCTCAAGTTTGAACAGACCACTGCAGAATAACTGCTGACTGTGGGTTGGAATTAACATTATCACAAAGAACTTAGCCCCTGTGTTATAGAGTGATACAGCCCGAGCTAAAGGCGTATCAGCCTTTTCTCTCCCATTTAGCTTTCTTCGGCTCTTCCTTCCTTTTTTTTTCTGACAGTTAAGCCCCATATCCACCAAAGCGGTTCAGTTTGTCTCGGCATGGCATGCATTTTATGGTGTTTCCACTGACTGATCCTGGGACAGACTCCCACTTTTTTATTTTATTTTATTTATTTATTGCACATAAAGAAAGATGAACAAAAAAAATTACGATACATAATTAATACTTTTTGGCACCCTTTCGTATGGGTGCCAGACTAAACCAATCCGATCTCGGAAGGTGGAGCTACAACACTACAGACCGTTGATTGGTCGAAAGAATTGTCACTTACCGTGCAACAGCGGCTGCAGTATTTCTCCTGGCGGTACACAGACTTCTCTGAAACAAAGCTTGATTGTGCTTTGTATCAAAGAGCTACATGCCAATCACAAAGTGGACGAGATGCTGGATGTCTTCCATCATTGCTCTTTGTTTACTGTGTCACGTTTTTCTTGTCCATTGGATTCATTAGCGGGTAAACTGTGTCGCACTGCTATGGGGTCACAATATTATTTGCGTTTTGCCTACCACGAGGGGGCACGGTTTGCCGTGGAAACGCAAACGGGATCAGTACCAAACCGTACTGAACTAATTCAGACTGATTGGTGGAAACATGGCTTTAGGCTCCAGTGTCCACCATCACTACAAAATTAGTCACAGAAATCGTTTTCGGCAGAGAAAAACACAGACGTGTCTTCTCACTGCTAAACTTAGTCAGCTGGCGTGGTGTTGTCATAGAGACCTTGATCCGGTCCTGGTTGACCTGAAGAAGTAGCAATTTAAGATAACCTCTAACCAGCAATATTGGCACTGATAATCTTGTTTTAAAGTGTGAATTACTATCAGACATGTATCTAGAAGGGAGACTTTTTCAAGATCACTGTCAAACTCCTTGCCGCCCCTTTAATACGAGTTTCTCTGTATTTGCTAATCAAATTTTTTTTTCTTGTTCCGTTCACATTTTTTTTCACTTAATAAAAGAAATTCAGACCTCATTTTTGTCTTTAAATAACTTAAAACAAGACACTTTTCTGAACTGACCAGTTGAATGTGGCTCATATCTAGTCTATCTTTAATAAGAATTTTTTTTAACTTAAAATAAGATAAAAACACTTGAGAAGATTTCAGTTTTTTTGAAGTGTACAAATAAATATGAATGGCCAGAAATGTAGTGAAGCTGCTCTTCATATCCAGATGGAGATTTTTCTCCCCCCTGTTTTTTCCCTTCACATGCCGGGGTGTGCAAACAGTTGTCTGGGACTTCAAATTGCCCTGGATTTTTCCCCCTTTGTCAGCACAATTCTGTGGAACGAGTGCATCAAGGGAGCAGATTTGGACGGCTAATAGAAAGCAGATCAGTCAGATGCTCCCTCTTCCTCCTCCCCCCCCTTTCCTCTTCTTCTTCTTCTCCTTCTCCTTCTTCCATAGCCTATTTTCCTTCTTCATTCACTCCTTCCTCCCTCCTTCCCTCGCACACCCATCCATTCGCTATCTGCGCAGCAAAGTGGGACTTCAGACTTCATAATGTGGCTTGAGGTTTCAGCTTTCACATAATTCCACAGGCTGACCCAAACTCTTTTTTTTTCCTTCTCTGCTTTTCACTCACTCCAACCTGGAGCAGTGAAGACTGCAGGAAGAAGAAATCTTCTGGTTTAGTCCAGATATTGGTACGGAAAATGATCACAAGACCCAAAGCGTCTGCCCAAACCAGAAAGGGAAAATAAGCAGAGGGCTTATGTTTTCCTGCGCTGTCCCGACGATCAGTCCTGTCTGCGACCGATGAACTGTGCAGTACAACAGATTTGTTGTTTGAGACGCAAACTTTCACCTCGAATGTTTTGCCAGAGCCAGTCACAGAAACATATGTCGTGCAGAGTTACTCAGCGTTAGCCAGAAGAAACACGAAGCTGTTTTTAAAACTGCATCTGATTTGTTTTATCGCAGCGTTGTGACTCACAGGTCGGGATTATTCACACTTTCTTACGGTGCGTTTGCTCTCTTGAAGACGCCAGGCTCCACGAGCAAGGGAAGTGTCTGCTGTGTGTGCTGGTGTGTGCTGGTGTGTGTGTGTGACCCTCGCAGCCCTGTTCTACTTCACAGGACAACACTGGAGCCATTATGGGGAGCCATGTGTTTCTGATTACCCCGGCACAGATTAGAAGGAGGGGAGCGGTGGTTGCTGTCTGCTTTCGCCCCCCCACCCCTCTTCCCCTCCTCATCTCCTCTGATGTGGCCAGCAACTGGACATCCATCAGTGCAAATCCCTCCGTCGCCTTCGCCTCCTTTCCCAAACCTTCACATCCGCCCTGATGTCCCTACCAGCCCCATCTATCACCTTCCTCTCCTCTCTGTTTAGATATGTAAACACGCTGAAATTCTTCCTGCTTGACCTACATATTGTGCCAGAAGCAGCAAGCTGTCACCGCTCTGTTCCTGAAAATGCGCTCACGCTGCTAAATCATAAAACACGGTTGTGGCTCTTGAGTGGGACCGCAGAAGACAGCAGAAGAGATTTGTTTGTTGTCGATTCAGCGATCTGATACTTGCTTGACCTCCGCGGGGAGACTCTTGCTAACCTCCTCGGGGAGGTCAGAGATCGGGATGAGATACAGACCAGTGTCCCTTAGAGTGTGAGGCATCAATGGTTTTAACAAGTACACTCTGGCAGGGTCACCACACCACATGAACTCTGGTGGTTGGAGTGTAAGAACATATTAGAAGAAGTTAAGAGGCCTCCTCAATCATGCATTATGTTGTGTTTGCACTTAATCTAACACTACATTACTTTCTCAGACACTTTCCAGTCATTGGAGAGCTTTCTATTAGCATTTGAAGTCAGCAGAGTTTGAGCTACTGCAGCATTTTCTTTATTTTAAAGCCTGTTCAGAAACGGTCATTATCATTGCTAATGGAGCCCGTGTTCCATCAGGCTTTCTTAATGAGCCAGATGGTGTTTAAAGTCGCATCCCTTTACCATATGGACACCAAATGCATCAATATACACTTCTCATGAATAGACTGCAGAAACCTTTACAGGAGCACAAACATGTCGTACTCAAGTGGCAGCTTCTGGATGGGGGAAATGAAAAAAAAGGCAGTTCATAAATTGTTCGTTTATACGCTGAATCAGTGGCAACCCTTGAGCAACAAGCTAGTTAGCTTAGCATAAAGAATATCAGGAGGGTTTAGACTGGCAGTAGTCCCCCGCCTTATTTATTTGCTGAAAACCTATTTTTACAGAAAACTCTTATTCTGTGATTTTAATTCATTTTTATCTTATTTGTCTTGATTTTATTGGAGTGCCTTTATGTATCTATTTTATCACTTTACTGCTTCTAGTATTTGTTTTTCAGTCAGGAACACCCTCCTCATAGAATTAACCATTTATTGCCAAATGGATACTGTAAGAACAGATGAAGGAGGACAAATACATACATACACACACACACACATATATATATATATATATATATATATATATATATATATATATATATATATATATATACATATATATATATATATATATATATATATATATATATATATATATATATATATATATATATATATATATATATATATATATATATATATCTCAACGCGTAGAGTCTTGATACACTGCAAAAAACTGAAATGTTATCGAGTGTTTTTGTCTTAATTTGAGTAAAAAATTCTTTTTATACTTAATATGAGCCTCGTTTGACTGATCAATCCAGAAAAAAAATCTTGTTTCTTGGAGAAAGATTTTTTTTTTTTTTTTCCAAAAATTTGCTTGAAACTAGAATTATGTCTCAATACAAGTAACTTTTCTTTTTTTTCATTAGCAGTTTTTTTTTCCACTTGTTACAAGCAATTCAGACTTCCTTTTTTTCTTTGAATAACTTGAAACAAGACATTTTTCCAGACTTGTTGGGTTAATGTGGCTCATATTAAGTCTAAAAAGACATTTTCTACTGAAAATAAGACAAAAACACTTGATAAGGTTTCAGTTTTTTGCAGTGCACAATCAGTCCCCAGTCTTATTTAAATGCTAAAAAACTATTTTTAAGGAAATCTTTTATTATTTATTTTTTCAGTTTTTTTGTCTTGATTTTATTGGTGTGCCTTTATGTAAACTTATTTATCTATTTTATTGCTTGACTGCTTCTCTTATTTGTTTTTAAAGTCAGGAACACTCACGTTTCTTGATGAATGGATACTGTTAGAATATATTAAAAAGGATAAATACAGATCAATATGATATAGAGTCTTGATACACTGCAAAAAAAATGAAATCATATCAAGTGTTTTTGTCTTAATTTGAGTAAAAAAAAATCTTGTTGTCCTTAAAATAAACCCCGTTTGACTGGTCAGTCCAGAAAAATGTCATGTTTCAAGTTGATTAAAGAGAAAAATGAGGTCTGAATTGCTTGTAATAATTGAAAAAAACTACTAATGAAAAAAAGAAAAATTTGCTGAAAAATTTGCTTAAAACTAGACTAATGTCTTAATGCAAGTAACCTTTCTTTTGTTGCTCATTCTAAGTCTAAGTAGAGATTCTCTACTGAAAATAATATTAAAACACTTGATAAAATTTCAGGTTTTTTGCAGTGTAGGAGGAGGCTGTGGTGGAGGATATATACGATCTATGGACGATCACAATGTGCTTGATAGAGGTCTGTGCTCTCTCAGTGCTTTTCTACCCCTTTGGTGTGGATCAGAAGTGTTTTGTCTGGGACTCTGTTTCTCCATAAAGACTCCATTTCCCATGAGCACCAGCACTTACTGCCATAAAGACGTGACTTTTGCCAAGGCTACATTGATATGCTTTTTAACTCTACTTTTCTTTGTTAATGACAACTTTAAACTGGATGCAAAACAACAAGGTAAGGTTATTTATTTATTGTTCAAAACTTGATAACAATCAAAATTTGTGAACTCAGTTTGAAATTTAGTGTCCAGAAGGTGAGCAGATGATCTGTTTTGTGAATCCTGGTTAGCTACATCCTGACAGTCATCTACCAATCAGAGCTAACGTAACCTCACTCTTCATTTTATTGATAGACTCTTGAGTTTGAACAGACCACTGCAGAATAACTGCTGCAAACAGTTTAGCCCCTGTGTTAGCCTTTAGCTTGTGCTCTATCACTCTCCTGTTTAGCTTTCTTCTGCTCCTTTTTCTTTATGTCAGTCCAGCTCTAGTGTCAACCATTGCTAAAAATAAATACAAAGAGCCATAAATGGATTCATGTTCAGCCTAACCACAGATAATCTCATTTTAAATCATGGATTATAAACAGTATCTCTTATAAAGTCCTCACAGGGCCTTTAAATCCTGTCATTGTGTCTGAAAAGTAAGTTAGTGTCTCAAGAAGAAATGTCAAATCCTGTCTCATACTCTGTAATCCAAGTGAAAACATGAATCCTTCCCATTTCCCTTCTTTCTTTTTCTCTTTTGTTTTACCTTTAGCAAAATAAAGACACTTAGAAACAAGGTCACTGGCAACAATCCGTGCTGCACAGTAGAGTTTCTCTGCCAAGGCCGTCAGCCGACTGTGTGGGGAAAAACTGGAGCCACTTATTTTAGGTCGTAGGTTAGAGCCGACCACAAGCTAAATCAAACTGGGTGACGTTCTCGTTTGGTGCATGAGCTGTAGATTTGCTTTAGGGTTACATGTCACGCACAGACAGCTCGCTCCATGGATGTATAACATGAGATTCTGCTTAAATAAAACTTTCTGAGTAGGAAAAATGTGAACTACTTTTTCATAATAACCCTCAACCCCAATAAGGTTATACACACTTTTACTACGACACACTCATCAGCATTGTCTTTTAAGTGAATGAAGGCCTCCACATGGCCCTCACTGCTTTCAACACTACCCCTCTTCTTCTTCATCATCATCTTTATGAGCAGACTGCAGCGCAGCAGGCAGACAGGCAGCAGGCTCCCTAACAGTTGCCCCGAGGCTCCTGAGAGATACACACACATGTACACACACACACACACACACACACACAGATAACAGTTTATACTTAAACATACTTTAAGTCGTCCTCATGCATAAATGCTCACGTCCACTCGGGCAAATCCACACTTGAGCAAAATATCTGCTACAAACGCACATCATAAGAGAGCAGACACCCGGCCTAACGTCCTGCTGCCTGTTAGACATCCGGTGCTTTGGAGCAACAGGAAGTGTGTGTCTTTATAACAAGCTGCTCTGAGGGAGGCAGGATTACAGTGAGGTGTTTGAACGTTTCATCTCCTGCCAGCTGCAAGTGTTGCAACTCGCAAAAACTACTGGAAAAAGTTGCAGTCTGCAGATTTCGTAAAAGTTTTCATTGTCTGCTTCCCTGTTCAGCGGGTTATAAATGACTGTGTTTTCCCCCTCCGTCAGCAGATTAATAATAACAACATCCCAATTTTTCTGGCGCACGCTGCATGATGTAAGCTGGAACATGCTGATTGTGAACACATATGGTACACATCCACATATAGACCGCCACCGCCACATCACCCCACCCCCCCCAACCTCCTGTCTCATTCTGCTCATTGTGCTTTCTGCCGTCTCTCAACAAGTTTTCTTTCTCTAAATTTCACATCTTCCAGGGCGGATATACGCCACATTGTGTGGGAAACCGGTCCAGAACTTTAAATAACACAGCGACGCAGACGTGAAGCTCCAGTGAGAGGGCTGAATTTACGACAGCTGCTGAGGGGAGGAAACCCTGTTAAAAAAGGACTCTTTTACTACCATTTGACACATAATCTCAAGCAGAAGTCCACAACGCAGGACTCTGAGAGCTTGTGTCTGAGACAGAAAGATGGTTTCTGCTTCAGCATTCCACACAGGAATGGTTTATTTTTGTTGGAAACATAATTGTCTGTGGCGAGGATTTGGAGTTACAGTTTACCCGCCAAACTCCCTCTCAGTGCACATGTGGGGGTTATCGCCCTCTTGTGGTGACCTGGTGTACCAACACAGAGGATTTGAGTAAACTTAAAAGAGGGGATGTTTTCCTCTGGCAGGGTATTAACACAGGGCAAATGTGCTGTGCTGTCATGAGGTCCAACTTCAAACAGAGATACACAATGGAATTAAACATTTCTTCTCATGCAACTCAGTAAACAGAGGGGGTTAGAAAAGGTACTGCTGTTTGGTATAAACTAAACACTGAAATGTGAAAAATACATTGAAGCAAATCATTTAAACCCCATACTTGATTCAAAATTAAGACATTTAATCAGATGTGGAAATTAAAAAGGTTTTGCTTCAGGAAAAAGATATTCTCATTTCTAATTTGATGTCACTAAGACATTCAAAAACGTTTCCAGAGGTAAGTCTGCTCATGTGTTGCATCACCCCTTCTCTTTACAACATTGTAAATGTTAAGGGACTGAATAGTCCAGTTACTTGAGGTCTGAAAGTGAAATGTTGTCACATTCTTTCCTGATACAGGATTTAAGCTTCTCAACAGTCGGAGGTCTCCTTTGTATTTTTGTTGCTAATACATGATGCACCAAATGAGGACTTTTAAAAAAATAAATTAAAAAAATAAATATTTTATCACTGTTTTCATTGTGCTAACATTTTCTTGTTTTTATTTTATATTTTTTCATCCTTAAACTTATTTTGTTTGACTTGTTACGATTTGCATCCGTAGGCTACTTATAATGTTCAAACATCCCCCGGATTGATCTTTAGCACATTTAAGTCGCTATGACAACAACACGCCAGCTAACTAAGTTTAGTAGTGAGAAGAGAGATCTGTGTTTTTCACTGCTGTAAACAATTTCTGTGATTAATTATGTAGTGATGGTGGACACCGGAGACTAACTGTCAGACAGAAAAAGGACAGAAGAGCAGAAGAAAGATAAACAGAATAGTGATAATGCATGGGCTAAAGGCTAACACAGGGGCTAAGCTGTTTGTGATAATGCTCATTCAAAAAAATGAAGAGTGAGGTTATGGTAGCTAAATATAAACAGCTGCTAAACTACATGTAAACTGACAGTGTTTAGTTGTTGTCACGTTAGCCTACAGATATGTTAGAGCACCAGGCTGCCGATAGCACTACATATAACCTTCTACAATGTTTGCTTGATGTCATGTTTCAATACCTCAGCGTGTTGTATCCAGTAAAAACTTGTGGTGAACAAAGAAAATTTGCTTTGATCGGATCTCCACCTAGTTCTTAAACAAACACGCCTCACGAAAAGTAATTTATGACAGTGTGTGTGAGTGTGTGTCCAATTAAAACGCATCATCCTCATAACATCTTTAAGTATGTTTCCTCAACAGGTTGGTTGAGTATTTATCTATGTTGTTGACTGACTGCAGATGTGAATGTACACTGAGCAGCTGCACATAAATTGACCCTTGTGGGATTAAAAAAAGTTGTCTGAACTGAAGTGAAAGTGAACTGGTTTGAAAAGGTAGTAGAAAGTAGAGACAACAAGCAGGCTAGTTAGGCATCTGCATTTACTTCTACAGAGCCGTAGTGCTCTAATATTTGCAGAATGTGGTTTTACAGTGTTTTATAAAGGCTTTTGAAAGTAATTTCTGACCCATGCAGTGACCTCCACTACAGAGTCATTCCCATTTTAATGCAGGGGCGCATCAGGACCAGAAAATCATGTCATTTTACCATTCTGTCTTGTTTTCCTTTTTTTTTTTTTCATTTTAAGAATTGTACAACTTTTTAATTGTTGTGGTTTCTTCTCCATCTACTGATTTTTTCAAATGTATGGTATAATCAAATTTAGATGAGCATATATTTCATGTTGTTTATGTAAGATGATATTTTCAGTCTCAACATTTAAAATGTTGCATTTCTTCAGTTTTTTTAAGTGAAACATGAGATTTAAATAATTTCCAAACAATTAAATTATGTTCAATGAAATCTTTTTACACACTTATTAACTCTTTTGGAATTTGGTTTGTAAGAAACTAGCTTCTAGTAAAGGCTCTTAGCAGGCTCTAAAACATTGAAATATACATTTGCTAACACTTTTTTTTGTTGTTGTTTAAACTGTGTTTTTGGGACTTTCTATACCTTTTATCAGGCAGAGGAGGACAATCGGTAAAGCAGGAAACAGGGTGGGAGCAGGGAATGACATGCAGGCCACAGGCTGGATATGAACCTGGACCAGACCAGAGCAAGGACAAACCTCATGAGCGCGACCCTGACCACTAGGCTACCTGCACTCTGACGTCAAGGTTTTTTGATTGTGAATTTTTTTTTTTTTTTAAATAACAGTTTGGGATGTACAAACTGAAAGCCTTGTGTTACCTGTTTTCTGGAAGTTTCAGAAAGATGTTGGTACAGATAATTCTACTTCGCTGCTTGATAAGCCAAAGAATTTAAGTTGTGGTAGGTTTGGTTATTTCTTCACCAATATTTTTATAAAAGAGAAAAATAAGGACGAGCGGTATCCCTGTATATATAAACACCTACATGACTTCAGTGTGATTTTTCTCTGCAGCTTTAGGTGAGAGTGTCTCTGGCTCCCAATGACCATCAGCCACCTGTATGCTCACTGTGTGGGAAAAAGTGATAAGAGCACAGATGCTTTGTGGACCCCCTATGACACCTGATGTGGGAAAAACTATAATCCACAAAGATAGAGGCCTCTGTGTCACTTTTACATGCCCAACACATTTGACATTTGAGAGAGAAAATCATGAAGGAAAAGTCTTCTGCGAACATGAGGCCTTCTTCTGAAATTATAAAGAGGTTTGAGTTGAAATTTGACAGAAAACAGCCTGAAAGTTAAACTAAGGAGAGCTCGACTCCCCTGTAGCATTCAGCATGGTTCAATCCAGAGGGAGAACCTGTCAGAGTAGATTAAAGGGTCACACATTGATTCTTATATTATATCAAGGTGAAGCGGTCAAAGACAGTCATGTCTCGTAACATGTGGGCCTTTTTGCTGCTCACTTTTGCTGTGGCTGTTTCAGCCACAGACTCAGGAAACGAATCAGCAGCTGAGGAAAAAGTTGTTATCGCCAGAGGAAAACTGCTGGTGAGTACAGACGGAAATCAGTATGTAAACAGTTTCAAAATTAATGCGCAAAGCAATTTTGACAGATGATACATGATATGTGGCTGGGCCTGAGCATTAGCAGGTGTTATGAGTGGGTTTAAGCGAATAGCAGAAGCTGGAGATGAGAGGAGAAAATATTTGAAAAAAAAAAAATTACAAAAAAGAAGAAGAAGAAATTAAAAATCACTTGAGCCAATCAAAATCAAGTATTTGCTGTGTTATAAACTGATACATCATTGAGTTGTTTTACCTCCTTTAAAAATTGCAAACTTTCTGGAAGAAAGGAAGAGAAAACCAGAGCAGGACTCAGCTGCAAAAAAGCCACAACCACAGAAAACTATCCAGGCAAATAAAACCCATCGGTATGAGCAGCATATGGCTTTATCACAGCTGATTGGAAAGAGCGTGATGTGCTCAGATGTGTTCTCAGAGAAATTATTAAAGGCACTGGAGGAAGCAACCAAAAGAGGAGGTTACCAACTGCTTAAAAAAAGGAAATGACTCCATAAGTTTTATGTTAAGTTTGGTTTGTTTGTAGCATTGATTGCAGGGACACCTCTGGCATGCATGGGTGGAGTTTTTCAGGGATAAAGACTCAGTTTCCCATGAGCACTAGCACCCACCGATGTAAAGATGTGACTCTTGCCAATAAATGCTTTTGGTTTTCTTTTTAATTCCACTTATTTTTACTCAATACATTTTTTTCCCAGGATGCAAAGTGATTTCTTTGTTTGTCGATTTCAGACAACAGCACTACATAACTACAAACATAAACTCAAAACTGTTTAGCCCGTGTTTTAGTCCGTGCTCTATCAATCTCTTGTTCAGCTTTCTTCCACCCTGACCTCCTTTTACTTTTGACAGTCCAGCTCCAGAGTCCACTACGGAGCTCCTCAGGGAACATGGAGAAAAAACAAAACAAAAAAGTTTTCTTGAGATCTCACAAATGCTGTCAAAGGAGTCATAGTTCGGTGCATTACTTCTGTGTCAATAAATCCTAAAAAATGGGAGGAGAACAGAATAGACGGTTTCTGATGATTTCAACCATACCCGCCAGCTCGGAGTAAGATCTTGCTTTGAGTATTCTTACGATGTCTTTTGCATATACAAAACCATTTGATATCTTTATACTTAGGGCCAATCTCAAAATTGAGTTCAATAAATCTCTCCCACCGGTGCGCACCTTCCACTGTTTTGTTCAAGTTGACCCAGAAGTAGATACACTGACCAATCATAACTGAGACAACATTTGCAAGATGTCGCAAGAGTTTTGCAAGATCGAAGATACATTTGCAAGATCTCAAGAATGTTTCTATTTTTCTTATTATTAATTAATTTTTTTATTTGTTTAATTTTTTAATTTGTTTATCTAAAAAATTTTTTTTTTTCCTTTCTTTTTTTTTCCCCTCCATGTCCCCTCAGGGTCTCTGTAGTCCACCACTACAGGAGGTCCTCGACTTACGTGGTTCTCCTCTTACTTCATTTTGACTTTATGATGCCAACAATATGTGCTAGTTTTGACCCAGAGTGTGTATGAACACACAGCTACGCAGTGCTACGCGGTCATCGGCATCGTCCACTTTGTCTCAAGTCATGTCATAGTGTAGCTTGTCTGTTTTAATTGAAATGCCTATTTCAATGGTCTGTTTTCCCATGAATATGAGGGATAATACACATATTTGGATAGTTATTTAGAGATTTAGGGGGTATTCAGGGTCAAAGTCTGACTTACGCTGAATTTTAGGTTACAACTGAACTTGTTCATAACTCGGAGACCCCCTGTACTACTTTCACTACTACTACAAGAAGAAGAAGAAAAGGAAGAAAATAAAACAAAGAAATCAAAAAAATCTTTTTCCTCAGAGAAAAAAAAACACTGGCTGGTGTAGGGATTAAAGGGGCATTCAGCCCACGTGCTGTAAATAGATCTGTGTTCTTGTTGGGTAGTCTGACCTGACCACAAATACTAAAAATACCTGATTTTGGCGCTGATGATCTCATTTTAAACAGTGGATTATGAACAGACACATATATGAAAGTGAGACTGTTCTAACATCACTCATAAACTTCCCAGAGACTTTTAATTCACTCGATTTATCAGCACAAAAAAGCCCTAAAAGGCTCTTCAAAACCCTTTGAGTAAAGCTTGAGGGAAAACTTGCACCAGATGACCACTAGAGGGGGTTAAGCTGTACCTCTCTAGGAAATGGAAGTGATCAGGTAATATTTCTAAATCAGTATCATCATTTAAAGAATTCATTTCACATGCTTTGTTTACTATCTTTGCTCATTCTGGTACCTTCACATTTTGTATTTTTCATATCATGTCTACATCAAAAAAGAAAACATGAGTGATGAGTTTGAGGTTAGCGTTTGAAGGTTTGCTCCTGAAAAGAGGTGAGGAGACAGTCGTGTTAGCATTCACAGGAGAAACCCTTTGCTGACATGTGAGCATGAATTCTGCTGGCTCCTCTGATCACACAGGATGGCGTTCATTCAAAGCCCTGTTTGTCTGTTCTAACAGCCGTGTGTGTGTGTATGTGTGTGTTGTCCTCCCTGCAGGCTCCCAGTGTGGTCGGATGAGCCATAAAGAAAATGCCCGAGCTTCATCATTTCCTCCTGGAGCGCTGGGCTTTATAGTATCCTTTTGTTGCTAAAGCCTTAACCAAAAAAAAAAAAAAAAAAAAAGCACCACAGACTTTCTCATGACCTCTATCGCAAACAAAACAACGTCCTGTGCAGGTTGCCAAGTCTGAGAGCCTTCCAGAACTTCTCCTCCTCGTCCAAGCTGAAATCATGTTTAAAAATACCCAAACAGACGGATTTCCTTCCTTCTCTTCTCCTCTGTTTCTACCTGTTGTTCCCCTTGATCCCTTCTTTCCAGTCACAACTTGGAATATGACTCATCGGAGGAGAAGAACCCGCGTCTGATCCTCTATAACGAACAGGACGAGGTCGTTCAGGTGAGATCTACAGCGGGATGAAGTTTATCTTTTGAGAGCCAGAAAGTTGGGACTCATTCATGCAGCCAACTTTAAAGACTTTATCTTCTGTTAGATAAAACAAAAAAGTCCAGACTGGGAGTGTTTGAGAAAGTGAGACACAGTTACATAAAAAATAACAGATGGTGAGAAAGCAGATAAATCAGGCCTTCTGACAGCTGAGAAATATTTGCTGGAGCTTAAAATGGAGAGTTGGTATGAATGCTGATATGAATTTGGACACTTTTATGCCTCTAAATTACATCTTCTCTTTCTTTCCCACAAGTTTTTTTTTTTCCCAGAGTGAAGGAAGTGCTCTTATTCAGGCCAGATTAGGACAATAAAAGCCTCTCTTTAATGGCACAGCTGTGATTTCAAAGTAAAAGGCTCTCTTTACTTTTTCCGTATGAAGGTGTTTTTCTTCTGCCACGTTCAGAGCCCCGTGTTTGTTTTATTCCTTTATTGTTTCATAATGTGTGCGCTGTGGGATTTTAATTTGACTTTAAATGAAGAATTACTTCAGAGGCTGAATTCTTGAACGAATAAATGAAAACAAATGTGCCGCAGGAGCCTCCAAATCAGCAGCGCGTGGACATGCTTTAATAAAAACCCAATTTTGGAGAGGAGAATGAATGCATCATAAGGTAACAGAGTGTGTCTGAAAACACACACTTTTCTGGTGTTTAAACTCAGTGTGTGTGTGTGTGTGTGTGTGTGTGTGTTTGTATTCAGACCATTCCTGTGAAGAAAATGAAGGCAGACGAGATCAGCAGCCTCTTAGACTCCCTCGGTTTCTACAAGAGGTCCCAGAAAGGGGAAGAGGTGCCAGAGGAGTTCCAGCACTTCCCCCTGCGCGCCATCAGGGACGAGCTGTGATGACACCCTGTGGCCAAACGCTGCTACTGCACCCAGTCTGCATTAATGACGAGTGGGGCCCCAAGGCTTTGACGAGAAGCCAGGCACCATTCTGAGGAGTCGCTGGCCGGGTACAGCGTGTGGTGTGTTAGTCACTGCTGTGTCACTGTGTTTGTAAGCTAGGTTAGAATAAAAAAAGGCTTTAAACACCTCGATGAATGACTGAGTGGATTAATGTCTCTAATGTGGCTCATGTCTGTGTTTGATGTGGAAACAGAGGAAGTGTACACACAACTGAAATTTGAATACATTTGATCTTTGAAGCTCAGCTTTAGCTTCCAGTCCAACCTCTTCACTGTGATTCCAACATAACTCACCACAGACTGAGCTACTGCTGCTATTGATGCAGCTGAGGAAGAAGCCTGGTAAATCTGCATCCAATTTGTCTCAAATCATCAAGCCTCTTCAACATTAGAAAACTAAAAACTAAAAGACCCTTTCCATCAAAAACTAAAGTTAAGCAAATGTAACTCTTGTGACTGCACTTCTTTTTAAAAAGATGGCCAAAAAAGTCATACTCTGTCTCACAGCGTTCATTCTGTAAAACAAAAACAGTCTCAGTCTCTTTTTTATTACAAACAGTGCAGCTCACCTCTGCTCCCACACAGATAAATGCAAAACTTAGCTAGCTCAAACTGTGCAGGCAAACCAACACAAAGCACATGGACATAATCTAGACCAATAAACTACAAAATAGAATTTTGGATGCAACATAAAAACTTAATAAAAAATAAAATCTACACATTAAACACATCATAAGGGAAAAGTAGTGCATTAACTAAATAAAAAGGTGTTAAAAAAAAGAAGAAGAAGATAAATTTACACAAGTGGGAATGGGTACCTTTCACATGTGAAATGAAACAGTACCAATGCCTGGTACCTGGCAATCGGTATCGGTACGTAATGGTACTTATTTTCGGTACTTTTGTGTGTGTTTATGTGGTAATAAATATGAATGTTTAGAAATAAAATCTAAAAGTTTTTCAATCCAACATTTCATTTCTCAATGTATACTCTTGCAATGCTGTGTTCATGTCCAGTATGGAAAATCCCCTACTCTTCCACTCACTCACAGTCATAAGGATGTGTTTAGGTACCGAAACATGGCACCGTTTGAGTTTACCTGAATTGGTACTTAGTAGGGATCAGTACCAAATTAGATACTTTTATGAGTACGGACCAAATCCCGTCTGTATCACTGAGTACAAATTCCTGTGAAATCAAACAATGCCATGTTTAGGTACCTTAACACAGTGCGCAATGTGACGTTGAAACGACATATATTCAACATAATTTTTGACATCCAACTTTTGACGTCTCCTTAAAGTGCAGAATGAAAGTTTTTATTACTTCTTTATTTGGACGTTATATGGAGGTCAGATTAGCGTCTAAAAAAGGTCTACTAATGACATCTGAATGTTTGGATCCATTTTGAACCTCTCATTGGCGTCTAGATTTGGTCTGCAAATGGCGTCCAAATGCTGAACGTCATAACAACGTCCAAAAATGGTTGGATTCAGATGTCAAAATTTGAACCCATTTTGCACGTTGCTCTGACGCCTAGGTATGGTCTTCGATGGACCAACCCAATACTGACATGATCTGCATGTCTCTCTGACGTCCAATGTTTGGAGGCAGTATTCCATGCTGGACATGAACACGGCAATGCAAGGTTATGTGTTGAGAAATAAATATGTTAACTTGAGAAACTTTTAGATTTTATTATGAAACAATTCATGTATTACCACATAAACACACACAAAAGTACATAAAATTGGTACCACTGAGTATGATACTGATATCCATGTATCGGGCATCAGTACTGTATCATTTCAAATGTAAAAGGTACCCATCTATAGTACTTAGTACTTGGGACCTAGTTCGGTCAATGCCTATAAAAGTACTTAATTTGGTACCCAGCCCTAAACATTACTGACACCTACCTCTCTCCAAGGATGACAAAGCACAGAGGGCAGAGTGAAAAATAAATATAAAGAACAAGACACCAACAAAGAAGAAATTGAACGCAACACCAGGGTCCACATGAATGAATTTAACCCAAATGAACAAATAAAGAAAAGCTATTTTTTAATCTGTATTGTTTGCATGATGTTTTAAAGCATTTAAAGAAACTAAAACTTAAATGTTACTTTTTTCCCTTGGTTTTTAAAAATTATGCAGGTTCATCAACAATTAATAAAAATGAAATAAAAAACAGATTTTGAGCTAATTTCCATGGACAGTCCCCTGGCCTCCGCTTGTCCGAACAAGACTGTTATTATACAATATGAACAAAATAAATCAAGAAAAAATATTATGAAGCTGTAAAAATACAGTTTGAGTGTTTTACATTAGAGTACAAAGTGTATTCTGAACATTAGACACTTATATGTCCAAAGTCAGGCCTGAGGTCACATGTCACATGGCTCTGGGCTTTCATCTTACAGTGTATTAACTTTGGCAATGAAATGAATCATGTTTTGAATTATGTGAACATTTACATTTACATTTCCTGTCAGGGTCACAATCCAAACCGAGGTTTATCTAGTAAGGCCTCAGTAACCTTCATCTGGACTGTGCAGAGGCTACTTGTATAAAGCTAAAGCTCTGTATATTCTGCAGAAACTCAGCAACTCTTACAACTGGAGTTCTTTAAATGAATGGAGTTATCAGGATGTGAAAATGTGAGAATTCAAAAAACACATCAAAGGACACAAGACCAGGTTTAAGTTATGAAATGGAGCAAAAAAAAAAGACAAAAAAAAAAAGAGCAGAAAACAGTTGGTTATGAAATATTTGGGTCTAAAAATGTTGTTTGAGGCCAAAAAAGTCTGGGTATGAATAACAGTCCTGATCCTACTTTTAGGGTTAATATACGTCCCTGATGATAACAGGTCAGAGTGATGAAGTTTTACCAGGATGTGTTATTGGATTAATATTTTGTCTCAGCTTTGTCTCCATAGAGCTTTACTGCCTGTTAAATTCTATAATTAGATAAACAAAGTGACTGAGCATCATAAATGGCTCCTGAGTTCCTCACTATGCTGCTGCCTCAGCCTAATCCCCCCTCCCTATAATCTGATTAGCAGCGCTGTCTGCCAATATGCGTCTGTGTGTGTCCATTTGTATCTGTGCCTTCATGCATTCGTCTACTTGTGTGATTTAACACACGGCCAGGATTAGCAGCAGACTCCGACACAAGCAGACTTCTGGACCGTACCGTTTCCTGTGGATTTTTTTGGCTTGGTCATGGTCTGCAGCTTTACCCACGATGCCTGTGTTTTACTCACCTGTCCCAGAGAACCTGCAGATGGGCCTGAGCTACATGGGAGGCTCAGTGTTCACCAACAACAGGACGGCTGACAGCGACTACAGCAGGGAGCAGGAGGACGCCAACGGTTGGTGTTTCCAAAGACTCAGTATGATGTGAGACAGATGATAGATAACAAAGGGTAACAGGGCAATCTATGGATACGTGATAAATCTGAATCTCCTGTCAGGAAGGAATCAACAAAAACTACTCTGAAGCTCCCATCAGCAATTTTTAGCAGGCTTGCTAACAGACCAAAATTTCATGTGAGCTGTTTTTAAAATATTTTTAAATTAATACATTTAATGCCTGTAAATGCTTTGAATGGGTAGGTGTTTGATGAGCACTTCAATGAACACAAACTGAGAGTTTCTCACAGGAGCTTTAACTTGGAAACAGATCCAGAAGTAACAAATTGCATTTGGTTTTGAAACCATTTTTATCCTTGGGATCATTTTTGATACTTTTCTGAAGTCATTGTTACAGAATGATGCTTCCTATTTTGCTACAATACTTCTTTAAAAGTCATAATAATTAGTACAAATGCCCTCATCTCCTGGCATTAAAGCCAGCAGTAATTGTGGCAAACTTAAAGCTCCTGTAAGAAGTTTTTATCAAGTCATAAAACAGGCTGGAATCAGTGGAGATGCCTCTTTTTGACCTATCAAAGCAAACAAACCATCTCAGAGGAGTCATAAAATCTCATAAGAGCAAAAGAAAGCTAAACAGGAGAGTGATAGAGCACAAGCTAATGGCTAATTTTTTTTTGTTTAGCCGCGCTAAATATAGACAGCTGCTAAAATACATACAGACTAGCAGTGTTTACTTGTTGTCACGTTAGCCTGCAGATGCATTAGAGCACCGGGCTGCCGATAGCACTACATATGACCTTCTACAATGTTTATTTGATGTCACGTTTCAAACCGTAGTGCTGTGTAACTGACTGTACTGATAAATACCTTACCTCAGCGCATTGTATCCAGTAAAAAGTTGTCTTGAACAAAGAAAAGTTGTTTTGATCCGATCACCATTTAATTCTAAAAAAAACATGCCTCACTAAAAGAAATTTACATTAGTGTGCTTGAGACTCTAGACCAGAAGGTGGCAAGGGAATGCAATTAAAACAGATGGTCCTCAAAGCATCTTTAAGGAAACAGACTCTTCAAACCTTTTCTACAGGAAACACTTGCAGAGATTGAAATGTTTGATATAGATTTTATGTGTCAGAAATCAGGACTAACAATGGACAGAGCCAGCAAAGAGGAAAGGGGTGAAACTTTGACCACAGGGGGCACCATGATTAACACGAACAAAAAGTTCTACACTGAAGGTTTGAACTTTAACTTGATTTAATTCAAGGTTAAATTTCCACAACTGTGTATGCATTACTGTAACACTTTTAACCTTTAGATCCTTTAGACTTATCAATTTATCCACAGGGAGGCGTCAAAATCAACAGAAACAACCACTTTAATGTAGATATTTAAGTGCATAAAACCCCATGATATAAAAATGAGTTTTCACTGCCAATAACCTACAAAAAATGAATGTGGTTTTATCATTTGTCTCACAGTGGTCAACGAGCTTGTTTCCCATCTTCCACTGCAGATGTTGCTCTACTTCAACATATTTTATTTCCCTTGCTGGTGGTTTTCTGCAGTTTTCATGCTAGAGGTGAAGGTAAGTTTAGATTCTAAAGATGTTTTAAAATATTGATCATAAGATCATAAGGGTTTTTTTGTTTGTTTGTTTGTTTGTTGTTGTTTTCTTTTAGTCATTTGTTAAACTAACTCTCTTCCAAAGAACTGATTTTTACTCAGACTTGATTCTATTTGTTTCATAAATATATCATATGTTTTTTGTTTTTTGTTTTTTGTTTTTAATCATTTTCATTCAACATTAAGAGCAAAGAACTATTTCCATCACACCAGGAAAATGTGTTTTTACTTGAAAAAGTAAAAGAATAACCCATGTTTGCAAGAATTTAATGAAATTTCACACATAGATCTATTCAAATATATATCTTAACTTACTTTAAGTATTTAAAATAATATTTTTAATCATCTGGATTACAAATACCTTTTGTCTAACTGTAGTCTTTTAATCAAATTTCACATAGCACAATTTTAATTTTTTTATTTTTACATTTTATTTATTTATTTTTATTATTATCCTTTTTTTTTTAAATCCAAGACATGTATTGTAACCTTAACTGCATAATTTTCAAAAATCCCAAATATTATATGTGTAAGACAAATGTGTTGTCATTTCTACCACACAATGTCATGTCCATCACATTAGAAACGACAAAATGAATTTTGGTCGCTTTTATTTGATTAATTTTGTCACTATGACATCAAGTGCAGTTATCATTTTTAATGTTATTTGAATGTAAATAATAATAATAATAATAATAATAATAATAATAATAATAATGCATAGATGCATTTTCAGCACTAACATTGTCTTTCCATCACTGTTAATAAAGTGATGGAGATGACTGTTGTGGATTTGACTTTAAAAAAGTAAATAAATAACAATAATAATAAAAAATCTCATGAAATATTTCCATTTTAATCTTAGTTACAGAGTCAGCATAATATATAATTAAAATAAAATATAGTCTTTTGTATGAATTTGATTTTTTCTGTCTTGCCATGAGCCTTCCTGTTACATGACAACTAGTGTAGTTGCAAGTATTAAAAAAAAAAAAAAAAAAAAAATCTGTAAAGTTTTGTGGTGTGTGGTGGAAAAGAACCAAAAGAACAGGTGTACTTTTTATGAAAAATCAATAAAATATAAAATGAAATTTTATGAGAGACTCAGAGTCCAAAATCTGACCAAGGGAAAAAGGAAATGTAGCAAAAACACTCATATAAAACTATATTTTTTATGATAAAAATAGTACCTAATCTATGATTTATTTTTTCAAAGTTCCTCTTTAAGTCAAGTAAGCGTAGCATGAATAAGAAATACGCACACATGCTCTGACAGTTAGAGAATCATGTGTTCAGCTCAGTCTGAATCCTGTGAGTAAATGATGTTTTTCATCCCTCCTTGTCACTCTAACGTCAGCTCTCTTTCATTCTCAGTTCTATTATCTCCCTGGGTACTACCAGGCTCTGCTCATCACCGGGATGATCCTCCTCACAATCATCGAAGTGGCCCGGCTTTATCTGGGCTACATCGGAAACCTCAAAGAAAAGGTACTTCAGACCTTTTTGCAGTGCAGGACTCAGTGTACGGTTTCTTTTATGCTCTGTTGAGTCACAGAAAGAAGAAAAAGGCTGCATGATGCTCCTCTCTGCGTGTGTGCTTTTGGCTAAAAGCCATTCATCTCTGTGTTTAGTTGGTATAATAACATTTTAAAAGACAAAATGCATCTTCTCCATCCCTGACCCCAAACTCTCCCTGCCTCCAATCCCCTCCTGCTGTCATCAGGTGCCTGAGCTGGCAGCTTTCTGGCTCCTGTCTTTCATGTTCCAGCTGCCGGTGCTGCTCTTCTTCCTGACCGATGAAGGAATTATCATCCTGCCTCTGGAGAGAGCCGTCCACTCCCTTTACCTCCTCTTCCTGCTGGCAGAGATCCTGGCCTCCTTCCTGGCTCTCCGAACCATGACCCGAAAGCTGACTCTGCTCTTCTATTTGCGCCAGTTTGGCAAAGTGGAGAGCTTCCACCACGCAGGGATGAGCCCTGTGTACGGGCTGCCCTATCACCGCAGTGTGCTGCCCGTGTCACCGCATGATTTTTACACCTGAAGAAGGAAAATGGTGTACCCCAAGACAGGTTCTTCATTCTTTAGGAGTCCAAGAATACAGGACAAGTTGCAAATAACTACAAATAACAACATTTCTCCACATTTAGCTCTAAAAACATCACTTTTAAAGCAGATTCAGAGAAATTTTGAAGAGTATATCTGTCAAATATTGTATATGCTGAGTGTTTTATCCAAATAGTAGAAATGAATGTCCTGATTCCAAATGTTCATCTACGTTTCTAAGAATTTAGTTTTAGTTTTCATTCTAAATACTTAGCTAGGACTAAACATTTATCCACGATTTCAAAATCTGGAGTAAAAAATGCTAAATATTTGCTAAGGTTTCTAAAAATTTAGTAAAGATTTCAAACTCTTGATTGCTGGTGTGCAAATTCACACTCCTGCCAGCCGGAAGCACCAAAATATAAGTTTGATGTAGTCCAGCCGGATTTTGAGAATGTCAAACTGTCTGCAAAATTAGCTTAGCGTTAGCTTTAGAAAAAAAATGTGCCAAGTGGTGTGAATGCACCTACTGTGTTTGACATTCTTGAAAATCCTGCTTGGCTGGATCGCTTTCCTGAATTTTTATTTTGGTTCCCGCAGGCGGGAGTGTGAATTATCTGCTTAGCATTTAGAAATCTCAATTAAAATCAACTAAATCTTATCTAAATATTTAGAAAGAAAACTAAACTACTATATATATGATATTTGCCAGATAGCAAAGATTTTGAAATCTTGTGCCAAAAATTCTAAATATTTACTTTGGTTTTTAAATGTTTAGTCAAGATTTCCATATCTTAAGCAAAGATTTCTAACTATAAAGTCAAGTTCTCTAAATCTTGGGGTACGGTTTCTGCATATTTAGCTAACATGCAAATTCACACTCCCGCCTGCCAGAAATACCAAAATAAAAGTTCGAGAAAGTGACCCAGCCGGATTTTGAGAAATTCAAACAGTTGGCTGAATTAGCCGTCATAGAAACGAACAGTACCAAGTGCTGTAATGGCGCTGTTGAAGATCCTGTGGTCAACATCGAAGAAGAGCTTGACATTCTCATTCTTGGCTGGCTCACTTCCTCTAACTTTTATCTTGGTGCTTCTGGTGGGCAGGAATGTGAATTTGCATATTAGCTAAAAATTTCAAAATTGTACCTCAAGATTTAGAATCTTGACTCCATAATTACAAATCTTTGGCAAATATTTAGATATCCTTGCTCAAGATTTCGCAATCTCCTCGAAAGATTTTGAAATCTTGACTAAATACTTAGAAACCTAAGCAAATCTTAAGAAATCTTAGCTTCAGATTAAGAAAGCTTGACTTCATATTCAGAAATCGTATTAAATATTTAGAAATCTTTGCTAAAGAGTTAAAAATCTCGACTAAATATCTAGAAACTATAGCAAAGATTTAGAATCCTGAGCTAAATATTTAGAATGGAAACTCAATATTTATAACATAGATAAATATTTAGAAACCTCAGCAAATATTCAGGATTCTTTGCTTAAGATTTAGACTGAAAACTAAATGTTTTGAAACAAAGCTGAATACTTAGAATCAGGACATTTATTAATAACATTCAACATTTAGATAAAATATTCAACAATACATATATTTGACAAATATATGCCACAAATATTTCTCTAAATCTGCATAAAAAGTGATGTTTTAGAGCTTAAAGTGGAGAAATGTTGTTATTTGTAGTGTGTCCAACTTGACAGTCCACACCCCGTACAAGAATGCTTCTTTAAAGCTGAACTCATCTTTTGATATTTGCAGTTTGGTGAACAGTGATTATTTAAATACAGCCATTAAACTATTTTATACAAACTTGTTTCCGTCATCCTGCACATTGTTATGACTTTATTAAATTGTGGTCTTTTGAGGAAGAGGAAACTTCCTAACTTGAATCTCTGAGCGTCAAAGAGCACGTCACTGCAAAGGGCAGAGTCAGCAAATCTATGATTGTGATTGGACAATCCATGTCATTTCCCTGCTGTACAAACTCCTCTTAAATGTCGTTTTTAAAATAAAGGACAAATGCAAAAAGTTGATGCTTTCAAAGAACAAGGAAAACAGTCCTGATTGCAAACTAAATGTCAAAACTTTGCACCATGCTGACCAAACTGTCACAGTGTGACACTCTCTGCAAGGTAATGGAGCAAAATGCTCCATCAAACACCAGACCAGGCTCAGAGATACTCAGCAGTACATCGCCTGTAGCTGCTTTTATCAGAGAGTGTTAAAGGCTTTTCTTTTCTGCAGTGATGATGGATGATGGAGGCTGCAGTCTTCCTACAACAAAATTGTTTTTGCCGAGGTAGATTGAATTTTTTTGCCCATGAGACAAGATTAGACTTCAGGTACAGAGCGGGTTTTAGGTCTTTGGAAGAAAACAATAAGAGACTTGCATTCAATTTTCCCAATTTATCCTTCGGTGTGTAATATTACTGTTAGTGTTTGATAAGTCGGCTGTGGAAATCAAATTCCTGGAGGCTTGTAAAGTGAAAGAGTTTAAAGCAAACTGCTGCAGAATGGTGTTAAATATTTATGACCACACAGTGGCAGTCAGCCACCAGAAGAGGAAGAGGAGCGTCTGACAGTGCTGCAAAGTGCGATGAGAACAGATTATCATGCAGCACATGTCCCGCTCAGGAAAGCCTCTGGCAGCAGAAGAAAGGTTAGGCATGTCCACGCTGGAATATGATAGATTATTACATAATCTGAGTCTATCTTTGTATCTGCATGGGAATCAGTTTCACATATTGTTGTCTAGATTTTTTTAAAGTCAACAGCTACAGATGTCATGCTTGTTTTCCAGCGAGCTTAGAGTCACTGAGAAATTATTCAGAGTACTGCAGTAAGTAGCCAACAAGCTGTTTATGAGAGACACAGTTTCAGCAACACAATGTGCTTATTCTGCTCCACTTTACATTCAGGAAACAGCAAGCTGCAGAGGCTGCTGCATTGTTTACCGGGAAAAAAAAAAAGAAGAAGATGTGAAAACAGCCAGAGTGGAGGGTGTAATTCTGTCTTGGCAATTAATGTTGAAGTGGGTGCTCGAGAGACACCTTTAAAGTGAGATCACGTGTTTCTGCAATGAGCAGGTGGCGTCAAAGAGAAGAAACAGCCACAGAAACCCTTGAACTCACTTTAAAATGCTCCTCATCCTTAGATTTATCTCTGTGACCTTGTAGAGGGGCAGAAACTGCTTCCTGAGCCTTTGTTGGATCTTCACTGTGTAGCGAACAGATAAAAAGACAAAGGACAAAAGAAAAATTGAAGCTTTTTATTCCTTGTTTTTAATGTGAAATTCAATAACTGGACCCTAAGGTGGATGAATATTAATATTCTAAGAAAATCATGCAGATAAAAAACATTAAGTTACAATCTTTGGCTTTGGCAGAGGCTGCTATCTGGGCTGAGTTTCAACAGGCTGCTGGTAACATTTTTACATTTATGTGCTGAACATTTTCTTTCACCCTTTCTTTGAATGATAACTTTTATATGAGTCTTTAAGGAGTTAAAGATGGTTAATGTGCTCTTTTTAGGCTTCAAACAGTCATTTGGGTGCCACCATAGGAGGTTTACGTGATAAAAAAAAACACTAAAATAAAATAATAATAAAAATATTTTTCTTTCACTGGTGTTTTAGAAAACCGTTACTTCCGCCTCTGTCAGTGAAACATTGATTTACGTGCTGTCTCTTTAAGGCCCCCGGTCCACAAGCCCCCTTCACTCTGATTGGCCAGCCTTCTGGAGGCCTGTTAGGGAGAAGGGGGTATGTGGAGACCTTGTTATTTGAGGCCCACCCCTGCATTGTGCCCAAGCGGCAACCTCCAGCGTAAAAATATAGTCACATACACAACAAGCCAAAAAAAAAAAGCATTTTTTCAAAGCAGAAATTAACCACTATACAGCCTGGTTCAAAAATCGTTTCCTGTCTGAGTTGATAATTTTACTTACTGCACACACTCTAAGGGGGGTGCATTTTTTCTAACTCTGCAGTTTAGAGGATATGAGATCATGAGCTCACCCAATCAGGGGCACAGCTCAGCTCAAGTGACTGACTGGTGCCCTGCTTGAAGCCCCTGTCTCTTCCAATATTGCTGTGATAGCCGATCTGCTTCAAAAGTCCATTTCAGAAACAGACGGGTGACGTTGGGGAGACTACGTCCATTAATTATACAGTCCATGATTGTGTCAGGAACATAGACTGTATGGCTCTGCATATTACCATTGTATGGTTTTGAAGCCAAAATACCCCTGTCTGAGGCACCACCACTGTGCAGCCAGAGTCTTTGTGGTACAGAATCCATGAGAAAAAAAATAGTTTTTTCTTTCTAAAGTCTTAAGTCCCCCCAAAAAACTATGCAAGAACGGTCAATGTCAATCATCATGAAACGTGACGTAAAACCCTGTTTTTAACCTCTACAGGGCTTGAAGACCTCCGGCATAGTGCCGGAAATCCGGCGTAGACAAACCTGCCAGATTGTGAAATCCTGCAGGTCGGTCTGGCTGCCCTCCGTTGATTTCACTCGATCGAGTTCCGACTGAACCAGTCAGGAAAGACAGGCGGGAGCTGCAGAGAGCAGCTCCCGCCTCTCTTTCACAAACAAGCAGCAGCGGCCCAAATCCGCTATGTCATACCGTGGCTTGATGCGTATTGGTCTATGATGAGTGTGACTGGCAGAACGATCGTCCAGTATGGCACTGTCCGTCTAATTTGTCAGATAAATGTGCTTCGTGAAGAGAGTAATTAATGACGGAGGCGGAGAGCAGAAGCAGCGTAGCAACCCCTTATAATGAAGCAGTGATACTGAGAGATGTTTTTGGACAACAAAGAAGCTTGGCTTCAGAGAGCAAGTTTACCACGTAATCGGGATACCCGCTCGAAAACTGCGCCGCCAGCGAGTCTGTAATCACGCAATCGGGCGCGCATGGATGTATTTTTCATCCATGTGAATTTCAGTAAAACCGTCCCTCCTACTAGCGACTTCGGCGGGTTGAATTATTTAATTGTAGTTTTCTGAAACGGCATCTGAAATACTAAACCCATTGCAGTATGAGACTACGACACCACAACTCCCACGAGCACTGCCTGCACACAGTGTTTGCTCATTGGTCCCTTCGCAAAGTCTTCTACTGAGAGGCGCCCCAGACGCGCTGGTCTTCAGCCTTCGTCTCGGACACTGTGACAGCTCCCGGTGTTTAGCGCCTGATAACGTGTTTTAAAACTTCACTCGCGTCTTGTTTGCTCTCTATGGTAAACTGATTCCGGGATTTAAGTCACAATCTAGCGCCAAATATTCCGTAACTTGTTAAAAGTGAGGACATTTATCAGACGGTGCTCATTTAAGCTCACAGTGCACCGTTCTCACCAGCAACACTCACCTTGAGCAGGGGAGGAGGAGAAGACAGGAGCACACGTAGAGAAGTGAAACTGATCATAGATATGAGAAGCCGTAGGAACAGTATTTAAACCTCCTAATAAACAAACATTTTAAAAGTTATATGTAATAAGTTCACTCTGGAAATACTGTAAACAAACCCAATCATTCTAAATAAATGAAACTTATGGTCCAGTGTGACTTATGTAGGCCTACGTTATTTTCGTCTTCATGACGCATTTTTTTGACTGATACGACCTCAAAAAATGTATGACAGTACTACGAAGTGACTTGTAGTACAGAAAGTATGGTACTAGTTTATTAGTGAAAAATTACTGTTGTAAATAAATATTTAAGTAGACAGTGTTTCTAGAAAGCTTTTTCAGTTTAGTTTTTATTTTTTCAATTAATCTTCAACCTTCACAACTTTCATTGAATGCAATATTATGCTCCTCCTTTAATTAGATTGTTTCAATAGTCTGCATATTTTCATATTTAAGGAGCACAACCATTTCAGAGCTGAATACCTGATTTAGGTAGTCTTTATTTGAGTGTGCACAGGGGTCATTTATATTTAAAAAGGTTTTAAATCTATTTCAGGTAAACTTTAGCATTTCATCATCCGCCTTGATCATATCAAACATAATTATCCAACAACAAAATTGTGGACCCTACCAGAAGCGATGGCCACAGGTACTTATGCTGTATCGCTGACTGACCGTTTGTGTGAACAAAAAATTAGTGTTACTGTGTTTAATGTTGTTTTTATTATTATTATTATTATTATTATTATTATTAAAAACAATATTAAACGCAGTAAACGCCCCCCCCCCCCCCCCCCCCCCCCCCCGCTTTCAGGCACAGGATTTTTTACCTGCTTCAAGCCCTGCCTCTACTAACAGATGAAAAAGAATAACTGGACTTGAGCACAACACAGCTCAATAATATCTTCAAATCACCACCGCTTACGGATGAAAGAAAGCTTTCTACAATGTTTGGTTTAAGTTTGAACACAGCCCATCTGGAATGACTGGGGAGACAGAGTTTTTAACCTGTACCCCAGCCAGCCACCGGGGGGAGCCGTTTCTATGGCAACCTCACTAGGAACCTAGTGATATAGAGTCCTTTTTTTTTTTTTAAATCACAGTCTAAGTCATGATGAACCAGTCAGGAGGTCTTTATGCAACGACCTCATCATTTTGGCAAGCCTTGAAAAGATCAGAATGAGCATTTTAAACAGTTTCTCAGACAGATCCAGGGATTTCTACTATATATGACCGTGTAGAGGTTTGACAATCTGCATACATTTAGTCCGAACATCCAGTTTTGCTACTTTATATCCATGTTGAAATAAAGGGAAGCAGAATAACCACTCTTTAAGTTCAGCAGATTCAAATGTTATTACTCTTTCAACTGTTTAGAAATATTTCATTTTAATTGCACTAATGACCACATGATTGTTATAGCTGTTAGTGATTTGGACATATAGAAAGATTTGGAGTAGAGCGACCATTTTTTACTTCCTTTTCTGTCATCTGATTAGTTTCCTGTATGAAAGTATCATCAGCGTAGAAATATAAAAAGCACAGAGAGGTGTTGTGTGTCTGTATTTCAGCCAGAAGATGGCGCTCCAAGAAACAAACAGCTGCTTTGTTTGTGGGATATGCAAAGAGGTGGCACCAAGGTTCTTTTAATTTCATTCCTTTGATTGAAACGAGTCTAGGAGGGGGGTGGTGCAAGGCTTGGTGTATTGATCCAAGGTCAGTACCTCATAACAGTCATATCTAGTGTTAACTGAGCTCAAGACCTGGAGTTAGCAGGACTGAAAACGGATCAAGTACAAAGAGTCCTCTAGAACACTCTCAGGAACAGCCTGAATCTTTTAAACAGCACAGATTACTCCAGTTTTTACAGTAATTATAAAAAACAAAGAGATGCTTGACACACTGTAAACCTCATGTACTTATTCCTCTCTCAAGGTCTCGTCCTCACTTCATCTCCGAGTTTCATTCACCTGCGTCCTCAGCAGCACCTTGTCACTCTGCCAAGTTTTGTATAGAGGCTGTTTTTCACTTCACTTCCTGTGTTCACCCTTCGCTGGCCACTCACTAGATGATTTCAAGCCAGATTTGGGGCCAGATTGGCCTCCCCCCCTGAGATCTCAGGGCGTGACCTAATTCAGGGCTTATCGTAATCGATTATTTGACAAGTAATCTTCAAGTGTGTGGAGTCAATACGACCGTTTCACTGCTCCTGAACTAGAACCATAGATATCAGACATGTTATCTATGGCCTAGAGTGAAAACGTTTATGGCAACAACAAACTCAAAAAACAAACATGGCCACTGTAGAGGAGGAATTGCTAATGTATCTACTGCATAAAAGACAAAAACTGAGGTTTTCTTCAAAAAGTTCTGCCATGGATGTTTCTTCTTCATGTCTGACTAGAGCTACGTATCAGGTGGTAACAACAACACTGCCCCCATGTTTTACGGTGGTACTGCTCCGTTTGGCCCATAAGTTTTATGGAAATGTGCAGAAATACTAACACAGAGCACAGAAAAAGGTCCCATCCAGATTCATATTTGATTTTGAGCATAAATGGGCCTTAACAGCGCAAAGTGCATTTTGTGCAACACTGTAATGCAATGGTGCCAACACCCAGGGGGGCCACAAAGGATTTTGGGCCACATGAAAAGAAATATGCTGGGCCGGCGTGTAATTTTATCAGGGGCCTTTCCGGGCCCCTAGAACCCCCCCCCCCCCCCCCCCCCCCCCTTTGGTGCCCATGGCCATGCCACCAACATGTTAAACATCTGTCGACACACAGCTTTAAATACCAAGAGTGTCATGTCATTTTTATTTACTTATCAACTCAATGACATATTGTAGGCACAGAAAACCTGTGAAGCCGAAGTTTAATACACAAAAACTTCACAGGAGGAATTGAAAAAAACTGATCAACAAGTGGAATCAATAATAGCATTGGTGTCAATAAAATCTTATCAATACCCATCCCCAGTGGCGTCCCAAGACTCCAGACTTGAAAAATGCCTTCGAGAAACTGTCAAAAAAACTGTTTTGATCACACATTTTATCCACTTCTGAAAAACAACAAATAGGGATTAAATTTATTAAAAAAAAAAAAAAAGTGTCCAACCAAAAATGTCTGAACTGTTTTCCACATTTCCTTGTTGAAGAGGCCATTTTACCGTGGTCGGTAGCAAAAGCAACAACATGAATGCACAGAAGAGTTTGTTTTTTTTTACCTCCTGCTATGATAAACACAGTTCACATGCTGACGGTATGACTAAGCTAAGTGTAAGATGATTTCCGGTAAATAAAAAAAAAAAGTACTATGAAGGATATCAGAAGGGGAGACCCTTGCGAAGCTTATTTATCATAGACAAAGTTAAAAAAAGGAAATCATTTACTTACTTACTTACACTTACACTTACTTTCACAACTTTTCTGTGTCCATTGGGATAACAAACCTCTTTTTATTTCCCTTGTGGCTGTACTTCTGTTGCATTTGTATTTTCGCTCTTGTATTTGTGATGCAGATCGTCTCAAACCCACCAGCTACCGTACCAATTAGTTAAAGAAACACAGCAATATGTGAACATAGGTAGCACAATGTTCAGCCAAATTAAGTATCCAGGGATATTTTTTATTTATTTTGTCTGGGTGTGAATTGGCCTATTAGCGTATTCCCAGGGCAGAGGGTCAACAGGGTAGCGCTCTGTTTGTACTGGTTTTGTTCTTTTCTATTCTTTTTTTGGAGTTACAGGCCTTTGCAGTCACAGCCTTATTAGTTTCTGTTTGGCTTCCTTTACTAGGAATGTCCTTTCAAATTAAGATTATTTTTTCTCTCATTGTTTCATTTACTTTTGATCTGAAACAGGTTTTGAAAAGAGAAAATCGACCAAATGTCTTCACTCTTTAAAGTCAGGTCTACAGCACATGGCAGAAAGAGCACCAAGAGACTGTTTGTCTTTGTACCTGCTCTTTTGGAGCAAACAGAGTCAAAGCTGTGTCCAAATGTCAGCTGAGAAGCCAGTGGAGTGCTCATAAAGTCCCTCTCCACATGTTTTATCCTCTGCTGCTGAGACAAAAAGAGAACAAACAAACACAGACACTCTGAGAAAACCTGGGTTTTGAAGCTGCAGACTCTACGCGGCCTTGCTCTCATTCGTAGACTGCAATTACACCAACAAATCACAATTAATCCCATTGTCATGTATTGATTCAGCCTGAATGGTTGTAAAAACTTCTTTCACTGGTCTCCTCTGTCCTTGATCTTGTATTCCCTGTGGTTATTCAGCACATCCTCACTGTTAAGCTCATATCTCTTTGAGTCAAATCTGATATGGGGTTTTAAAATCTAGCATTGCTTTCACATTCCTCGTAGAGTTCACCAGGACTCCGACCCATCCAGCTCTCCTCTGCATCCTGTTTAATAAGTATGAACTCTATTAAGTCCCAGAGAAGAAGCAGATTAACCAGCTGGGAGTGGGAAAGGGAATAGAAATCCCTCCCTGGAGACTCAGCAGTCACATCTGAAGCACTACTTCGCACCTTTTGCCTCATCAAATTGCCTTTCTTGGGTGGTGAATAATAGCCCAGCAGAGTCTGGGGACGTAATGTTCTCTATCTCCTCCAACATATTGTTTCCCTCCCGCTTTTTAACATCCTTTGAAAATGTGCTCCACGCCACTTCTGATCAAGTTTTCTTCTTTGCTTCCTTCCCCACAATACAACGGCGTGGCGCGTCGTCTGCTGGGCTCAGGCGAGTCTGCCAGCGCCTTAATTATGATTGGGTGCAGCATGGAGGTAATCACAGGATGTGAGGGACGAGGCTGTGCCGAGCGCCGGCGAGAAGCAATATCCAAGACATCAGAGCTAAATCCTCATCCATTATTTCTGTAATCCCTCATGGTGGTAAGCTGGATGGTCCAGTAAATGTTCCCATCTTTATCATCTCAGGTAGATAAACAATGAGCTTTAAATTAGTGTGGATGGATTTAAAACATTTACAGTGATGACAAGTCACTCAGTGATTGTTTGTATACATTACAAGAAACATCCTATGACTTAGACAGTCAGAGCTGAGATATTCTGTATGTGGCTCTGCTAAAACTCATATCTGTTGGTGAATTGATCCGATCAACCAAAGGCTCATGAGAAAGGGTCTTCAACCTGTGGCTCTGGAGCCTTGTGCTGCTCTGTGACTCCTCTGCTGTGGCTCCCTGTAGCTTTAAATAAATATTATTGAAACAAATCATTTTTATTTTTCTTACAGTAGGTATTGATGGCTAAAGACATTGACAACAAAAATAAATGTGCAATAACCTTTTTTGTTTGAACTAAATATGCATAAAATCTAGCACCTTCCCCTTCTATAACACCAACAGCTCTTTTTATTTTTGTTTTTTGCAAATTTTTTAAAACACTGAAATTTCAAAAGATTTTGGCAGATTAGAAAAAAAAAAACTTTTTTGTGATTTTTTTTTGCATTTTTTTTTTAAATAAAAAAAAGTTGGGAAAAAATGATAAAAAATAGTATAAAAGAAAAATGTAAGTGTGAATATGTTACCTAACAAGAGTTTTTTTTTTTTTTTTTTTTCAATTTTTCCCAAATTTTGAAGTGTCATCTTTTGGGGGGGCAAATTGCTGGTTTTTTGTTTGTTTGTTTGTTTGTTTGTTTGTTTGTTTGTTTGTTTGTTTTTTGTTTGTTTACTGTTTTTCAAAAACTTTTTTTTAATTGTCGAATTTTTTTAAAGTTAATTTTTTTTTTTTTTTTTTTGCACATTTTGAAATTTCTTTCCTTTTCATTTGGAAATGTTTGCTTAATTTCATAATTTTTGCAAATCTTTTTTGCATATTTTTGGAAAAAAATTAAGACATGGCATATGAGTTCATAAATATTTTTGCAAAAAATTTCAATTCTTTGCAAGTTTTCTAAATTTTATCATTTTTTTTATTTTTTTTTGCAAATTTTGAGTAAAAAATAAAATCTAATGTCTGATTTGATAAATAAATTTAAAAAATCCTTTCAGATCATTTCACCAGTTTACCATACCATATCCCATGAGATCAAATTCTGAGTTTTAGCATGTACCACTGAACAGAAGAAAATCAACAAGTTTTACGCTTCAAATAGCTAAATACAAATTGATGTTTTTAATGTATTACTCATGATGTGAAAATGTGAGTTCAAAAAAAAAAAAAAAAAAAAGAAGACGGCACAAGGCCAGACTGAAGTTATAAAATGGAGCAGGAAAGACAAAAAACTTGTCATACAAATAGTTCAGAAGGCAGGGAATCAAATAATTGGGGCTAAAAATGTTCGAAGGTCCAAAAAGTCTTCAAATCCAGATCCTGATCTTGCCATGAAACATCCCAACATATTATTCTCATATTGCCCCCTAACATTCCCCTTGGTCAGAAGCAGAGTTTGCTGATGTTTACGCAGCCCCTAACACCACAATGATCATCTGGTATCAAGAGACACCTGAGGGACAGGTGATCTTGATTCCATACACTACAAAAAACTAAAATCATATCAAGTGTTTTTTGACTTGTTTTCAGTAGAAAATGTCTTTTTTAGACTCAATATGAGCCACATTCACCTGACCAGTCCAGAAAAATGTCTTATTTAAAGTTTTTCAAAGACAAAATGAGGTCTGAATAGCTAACAAGTAAAATAAATATATGCCAATAGAACAAGAGAAAAGTTACTTGTATTAAGACATTAATTAAATTTTCCTTGTTTTTGGACTGACCAGTTGAATGTGGCCCAAGTCAAGCATAATAAGACCATTTTTACTTAAAAGAAGACAAAAACACTTGATAAGATTTTAGGTTTTTTTGCAGTATACCCCTTTAATAATGAGCAGGAAGCCATTTTTTCCTCCAGGGGGTGTTTCCGTGAGTTTGTGACATCATGTGAAAAGAATGAACTGTCCTCATCCACCTCAGAGTCTCATCACGCCAAATCCCTGACATGTCCACGTCTCTGCAGGGCATCATCTTATTCTCTATCAGCAACCAAAACAAGCTCCTCAGAACATACACTTCCACCAGGCAATGTTCTGACGGCCTGCAGGGAGCGTCACGCTGTGAGCCCAATGCTATATCCTCTGGGACATTGTTCAATCTTCCGTACCCATTTCCCCACAGAGACGGCTGAATAGAAAAGAACAGAACCTGGGATCTGCAGCTGGGAACACACGTATGGCCCCTTTATTGACGCTGTTTCCATAACCCAACTGTTTCCCTTCCATCCGAATGAGCAGAAGTGGCTTTTAAGGCTACAGAATACATATTGCACAATTACTGGCCTGAAATGATATTGGGCCATTAAAATCAAATCTCATCCATAAGCCACTTAAAGTATTGTCTCCCTCCGCTCTCACCAGCAGGCGCCACAGAAAATGTGACATCACACTGGCAGAAGGAGAATATTGAAACTGGTGCTGAAATTGGAGGCAGGAGATTTTCAATTTGGGTCTGATTACCTGGGTGAAGGAGAATGGCAGGGCAATTCACTCTCCTGGTGGTTTAAACGGCCACTCACCATACAGTACAGATGAGTATTTCATCAGGAGTGACAGTATTAAATCAGCCTGCTCCATGACGAGGGACAATGTCCTACTTTCACAACAAACCACATAAATGCTGTTATATTCAACGTATGGCTTTTTTTTCATGTTGCTATAATTTAGGTGAGATTTGGAATGAGCCATTTTCGTGTTACCTGAGTTTGAAAGGTTTGGTCCTTTCACAGAGCTGCAATGAGAATCCTTTTAAAGCCGCGGCTGGTTTTGCTTTGGATGTACTTGCAGGAAATGAAACAGAGCAGCGGATTCCCTCTGTGATATAACATTTTGGACGTGATAAATGATCCTTGAATTCTTCTGAGATAAGGTTTCTTGCGGTTTTCTGCAACAAGATCACATGTGTATATTAATTAAAAAAAAAAAAAAGTTTTAAATACATTTGTTACATCTCCCTTTATCTCCTATCCCCTCAAAATATTAATTTAAAACTGTTTGTGGCCTTATTCTTGGTTGTAATCCAAGTTCTAAAAAATGAAGGTTTTGTGAACAAATTTTCAGTTTTAAAAGAATTATGTAATTAGGCTAGGAGAACTGATTCACAAGAGAATCAAAGTCATAAATTTACAAGACAAAAAGGTAAATTAATAAAAGAGTTATACATTTAAGAAAAAAAGAGTTGTACATTTTTTGAGAAACTACAACTGAAGAATTATAAATTTAAGAAAAATATTTGTAAAGTTATAAGAAAAACTGGTTATCAAACATGAATAAAGTCAATTTAAAAAAAAAAAAAGAGAGAGAAGTGTTGTAGTTTATCAGAAAAAAAAATAAAAAATTTACAAGAAAACTGGTCAACTAACAAATATGAAGTTGTTCATTTACAAAAAAAACAAAAAACAAAACAAAAACAAAAACAAAAAACTTTTTGGGAAAAACTGGAAAACACTAAAAAACAAAGACACAAGTTTTAGGAAAAATATGTGGGGAAAAACTAACTTCGATAAAGTGTTAAATTTACAGGGAAAACTGGTTATCAAACAACTATTTAACAATTATTTAGTTGTAATTTTGATGACCCAGTTGTAACTTTACACACAAAAAATTCAATTACACTGCAAAAAAAAAAGAAAAAAAAAAAAGAGAAACCTTATCAAGTGTTTTTGTAAAAAATGTGTTGTTCTACTTAATATAAGCCACATTCACCTGACCAGTCTGGAAAAATGTCTTATTTCAAGTGATGAGGTCTGAATTGTTTGTAACCATTTAAAAATTAAATCTGCAGATGAAACAAAAGAAGAGTCACTTGTATTAAAACATTTTTTTTTTAGTTTTAAGCAAAACTTTCTTGTTCCATTTGCAGATTCTTTTTACTTGTTACAAGCAATTCAGATTCCATTTTTGTCCTTAAATAACTTGAAACAAGACATTTTATCAGACTGACCAGTTTAATGTAGCTCATATCAAGTATAACAAGACAATTTTTACTTAAAATAAGACAAAAGCATAGGTTAAGATTTCATTTTTTTTGCAGTGTACAAAAATAAAATTGTTAATTTATGAAAAAAAAAGTTACAAATGGTAAAGAAAACTGATCAACAACAAAAATAAAGTGATAGAATTACAAGACGATCTGAAAAACTGACAATGTTTAGTGTACATTTTTGATAATTCATTTTACAGGAATTGAATGTAAACCAATGGGATTGAAGTGATAATTTAAGGCTTTGTGTAATCAAATGTAAAGTCATATTATGGGATATCAGATGTCAGCCTACAGTCTGCTCTAAAATGATGAATGTGGATCATCTTGTGAACTCACATTGAAGAGCTGAGGACAAACAGTGGCTGCACACAGGCTGCCTGTTAGCTTTCTCCTCTTATGGAGTAGACAGAACAGTCTCTTCAGAATCCTGACACTCTTGATAAAGTCGAGCGGATCTGCTAAAAGACTGAGTATTCAGTCATTTGTGAACCTTACACTGAGGTATGACTTCACAAGATGCTCCATGTTCCTCCTTTGAGAGCTCTCCAGATCTGCCTGGTCCACGTGACATATAAGGTAACCATGGACAACAGAAATCACTTTTTCTCATACATCAACTACTTTTTTAACCTTAAATTGTTCTAAACTCTTTATAGAGGTGATCCTAGAACAATGCTGTGTTTCAAACAAAGTCTACCATTCTGCTTTACACTCCATACACTTGATTCAAAGCACACAAGAGGAAAAGTACAGAGCGAGTGTTTATCTTTTTGACAAATCTCTCAGAGCAAACAGAGCTAAAGCTGTACTCAAATACCAAATGCTGAGACAAATGAAGTGCCATCACAATTTCAATATATGTCTACAGTAACAATACTTGTTCAGAATGAGTGCTGGATGAGGGAAAAGAATGTGTTTTAAAGCTGACATTCAAAGAGCTCCTGTTAAACCACTCTCAGTTTTGGCAAAACAGAAAGCTCTCACTCCGATCTGACTCCAGCTACTTGTTCTGACAAATGTAGCCAGGAGTCTTGCCAGCAAAAAATACTCCCTCCATTCATCAGATCAGTATTAGAAAGCTGTAAATCCCCCAGAGTTATAGATTAAACTACACCATAAAAGCCACCCATCTGCCTGACAAATCCCCTGGCCTTGGTGGATTCTCTGAGCGGCAGTTATTGCAGTAACACTCAGAAATAGAGTCACATTCAAGTAGTTAAGCACCGCAATACTTAAGATAAATGCATTCGCTATTGTGGATATATATCAGAATAGTGAAGAGGATAATACAGTCTCAGAAATGTGTTGGGGAAACTTCATAAAGAGTCATAGATCAGCTTCCTGTCTGGTGTTCTTGTGAGGGACGTTCTTGTTGTTGTGGTTGCATGTGGGAGGAGAGTTTTGCCTTGAAATCTCCAAGTGAGGCTACAAGTAACACAGGCTCAGCAAGACGGGACAATAAAAGGTAATAAAACGTTGCCTGGTCTGATGAGTCTGGATGTCTGCTCCACATTCAGCCATTATCTAATGCAGGGGTTACTTTGATAAGAGCCATTTTGCCTCAGCTCAGCTGGATCAAAGTCATTCAGGAGCCACAAAATCTACTAAGAATAGAGACAAAAAAGTGGCTAAAGTTCTATGTGTTGTAAAAATCTGGTGAATAATTATCTAAACTTAAATAATATTAAATATATATTCAATATTATTATTCATAAAATGTTAAATAAAATTTGTAATGTCATGAATTTCATAAATTTGCAAATTTTATGCATTTTCAATGAGTCACAAAAAATCCCACATTTTTGAAATTTCAACAAGTTACAAAAATTCTCGAGTTTTTGAAATTTAAAATAATTTGCAAAAATCCCCCAAATTTTGAAATTTCAAAAAAATGCAAAACTGTCACATTTTTGCAAATGAATAAAGAAAACTTGTTATTTCATAAACTTGCCTAATTTGCAAATCATTGTTGGAATTTCAAAATTTTCCAAACTTAAAAAAAATGGAATTTAAATAGTTTCTTTGAAAAAATCAGAAATTAAAAAGGAATAAAAATTTCCAAAATATTACAAAAATTGGAATTTTTATTCTAAATTTGACAAAAAAAAATAAAAAAATAAAATGAGATTTAAAATATTTGCTAAAAATTCAAGATTTGCAAAAAAAAATTAAAAAGTTGAAAAGTTGAAACTATGCAAACATTGGGAATAATTTAGAAATTTCAAAAATTTGCAATTTTTTTTTTTTATTTTAAAATCAATACATTTTAAATAATTTATTGAAATTTGAAATAATTCTTGAACTCGATAGCATACAATGATTGTATTGTTTAACTCATCATTTATTTATGTATTTATTTTAAACTTTGTATTGCTGTCTACATTTTTTTGTTGTTGTTTTTGTTGATTTAGCTATCTTTCCGGGGGTGTTAAACCTAAGGTCAGCCACAGTTGCATGGAAAGTTGGTGGGCTGTTGATGTTGTAGGAGGTGAAGTAGAGCTGTGGCAAGCTTTTTGACATCTAGTGAATATTTAGTATGAGTGTCTTTAATCATCAAAGAACCACACGAGGCCCCAGAGCTGCAGGTTGCAGACTGTTGATGTAATGGATACTTCCAGCAGAATAACGCTCCTTGCAAAAAGCTCATATCATCACAAACTGAACATGATGATGAGTTCACTGGCCTCAACAGTCACCAGATCCCAAGCCAATAGAGCCCCCCAGATGTGGTCCTGTGTGATGCTATCACGCTAACATGGAGCAAAATCTCTCTGGAAGGTTTCCATCACCTTGTTGAAACCAAGAGTTGAGGCTGTTCTGAAGGCAAAAGAGGTCTAACCAGGCACAAGCACGGTGTACCTAATGAAGTGGGTGGTAAGTGTAATTTGAAGAATCCAAGGTCAGACAGGGTGATCGATATGACCCACAGGGAGTCCAGTTCAACCTATAATTGAAAACATGAAGGCGGGAAAAAAACATGGAGGGTATTTTTGTTGAGCTGGAGTGAAGTACAGCTCAGCCACATGGCTATCATCAAGTGAGCAGGTGGGGGTTAACCACCGCTCTCAAGGACACTTCAGCTGACACTTGATAGATCAACAGTAACCTTGGCTTTAGTGGGGGCTGAACACACGTGACAGAAATGTCATCATTCCTGCCTCAGACAGGAGCTCGTAAAGAAAATGAGATCTGCCTTTGAGACCCTTCCCTTTTCTTTATTTTTTTTTTGATCTTTCAACTACTACTTGTGCAAATTTTCTCTGTGGATGAAACCTTGACATTTTTAATATAACTGTTTTTTTTTTCTTAAGTGTATCTTGGGGACATGATTAGCAAAGATGCTTTTTCTCCAGCAAAGTCGACTCTAGCTGATAGCTTTTAGAGCCGCTTTTAGCTTAAAGGGGTTGTGAGGAGTTTGAAACTGATCTTGATAAATTATTCCCTTTAGATATATCCCTGATTGTAATCCACACTTTGAAATGAGGTTAATATTAATAAAGATTATTCAAAATATTAATTCATAGCTTCTTTGTAGCCCACCGATCAGGTCGAGCAGGATTGATAACACAAAGAATAGTAGAGATCTGTGTATTTCTCTGCTGAAAACAATTTCTGTGATTAATTTTGTAGTGATGGTGGACACTGGAGCCTAACTATGAGACAGAAAAAGGACAGAAGAGCAGAAGAATGATTAACAGGAGAAAGATAGAGCACAAGCTAAAGGCTAATACAAGGGCTAAACTGTTTGTGCTTATATTCATTCCAACCCACAGTCAGCAGTTATTCTGCAGTGGTCTGTTCAAACTTGAGAGTCTATCAATAAAATGAAGAGTGAGGTTACGTTAGCTCTGATTGGTCGATGACTGGCAGGACATAACCAGGATTTACTAACGTTACACATTACAGACATGTCTTAGAGCACCGGGCTGTCAGGGTTACATATGGACGGCTACTGTATGAACTGACAGTTAGCTTGTTGTCACGCTAGCCTACAGATACGTTGTAGCACCGGGCTGCTAGCAGCGCTGCATCTAGCTGGCTACTGATGTACTGAACAAACTAACTTTTGCTTATTGTCACGTGTCAAACAACAGCGCTATGTAACTGTACTGTTAAATACCTTACCTTGTCGTGTCGTATCAAGTAAAAAGTTGACTTGAACAAAGAAAATTTGTCCCAAAACAAACACACACCTGGTTAAAGGTCCCATCTTTACGACCTGTGCGTAAGACCCCAGGCTAGAAGGTAGTGAGGCAGTCCAATGAAAACAGATTGTCCTCATAGCATCTTTAAATTGGGTGTTAGCTAACACCAATATTGGTGACCTGCTTAACTTAGCTGACAAACTTGAACTGGTCCCATTTAAAAGGAACATTTCTGAAGCCATTTGGGACTCATTTTCATGCCATTTTGCCAATTGCTGACACCATTTTACTTTTATTTGAAGATCTTATATTTGAGTAAACTAATTAAAACTTTAAGCCTACATAAATAATTGTAAGGATCAAATTTATGTAAACATATGGATTTAAAACTATTTGTGAAGAATCTGTCACTTTAAGCAGCAAAGTTAGAAATCTAAAATCAGGTCTCTTGCCATTTCTAGCTTTCAATTAAATTGTGCTTTGTTCTCTGAGCACTTACTGATGCATTGCCTGTGAATATAAATGTGAAGGCTCATTCGATCCCTTTTTATTAAACAGCAGAGCTGCTGAGCTTCCCTTCAAACCACACATGAAGCAGTCTGATGCCTGCCAGGAGTCTGATACAGTTTGACTTCTACCTAAAGTGTGTTCTAAAAGCCTTTTGGTCTGGATGATCCAGTTCCCTTGAGGATAAGAGCCATCATGCTAATAAATCGATCATATGCACCCATGTGGAAAATACACGCATGATAATTAATGCTAGAGTAAAAATATTGATTCAGGAAACATGACTCATAACTCCCCGGAGAGTACCCTCGGATGAACTCTGCTTCCTGCATGTTCGGGTGTGTTTGTGTTTTTATCAGGTGCGGGGAAAGCAGAACTGGAAGCCACTGAGCTTCTGAGAATTCTCCACAGGTGCTGATGGGAAAACATGTTGTGCTGTGATCATTCACCGAGTATGGAGGTGCCTCTGAGAAGGAATATGACAGAGGCTGATGCCAGGCTTTTTTCTGCATTAAAAAACAAAAAACTAATAAGTTTTTCCAGTCTGATGATTCTTCATAAGAAGCATCAAACCTCAAAAAGATAAGAAGTGGAAAGTATTTGACGATCAAAATAAAGAGATAAGAAATTTGTTATCAGAAGATGGCACCGCCTCCGTCTGTCTCAGTGTGATGAGACTTATTTATCTCCACATTTTCCTATGAAATATTTATCCAGCTCTCCAAAGAAATGTTTTTTGTAGTCACATGTATTCTGATCACGGAAATCTCCAAGAAAAAGTATCGACATTGGGTGGCTATTAACTACTTTATGCCTCCAGTTAATGCTCCCTAAGCATCTCATGCATATTCCTAATGCTCTGCTTAGTATTTGCAACCCACAGGCTGCTGCGAGACTCCTGGGGAGCCAGCAGCTTCAATTCAATTAAAACTGGAAGTTCAGAGACTCCTGATCCAATCAAGCTCTTGGCTCTGATCCACAGGCATGATGGGAATGATAATGCTTCAAAATACAATCAGAAGGGAACATGACAAACTAGAATCCAACAGGCAGGACTGTGATGGGAATGAACGGCACTGAGTGGAATTAGGAAACAATGTGATGGAGCATATGTCTGTAATTCACTGCAGCGTGATTGCCAGATGTCTAAAGACTGCAGCGATAATGTTTCAGTTTGAAAGGGAGGAAGTATGTCAAGAGTGAAGGCAAACTGAACAATGAGTGGCAGCTAAAGGGAAAAGGCTATGAAGAGTTTTATAGACCACGATTTCTAGCCGGCCAAACCTCTGATCTCACAAGAACTTCCAACTCAGATACCTTCGTTCCCACCAAGCGGTTTGGTTTGCACGCAATTTATGGCATTTCCACTGACTAATCTTGGGACAGATCCCCAAATAACTGAGATGAGCCGTCCCACTGTATGGGACCCTTCTTCTTCGTTGGATTTATTAGCGGGGTACACTGTGTCTCACTTCTATGGCATCACGCTATTGGCATCCAGCTCAAAAGCCGTCCACCAAGAGGGGGCACAGTTAGCTGTAGAGATGCAAACAGGACTAGGCCTAACCAAGCCAACCCGTACAAAACCGTATTGATCTAAACCAGACTGCTTGGTAGAAACGGGGCTTCACATGCTTCTAGCAAGATGATTCAGAGGCAGAAATCAAATAGTTATCCAAAAAAGTCATGATTATGAAATTCGTCATGGCTTATGTTGAAACAAAGTGAATTGTAGTGAAACTGAGGATATGTGAATGATAATTTCCAATTCAATGTTGGCGTGCTGCCAGGTCGGTCTAATGGTTTGGTCAAAGCCTGTGGTCTCTTTCCCGCATATCCTGCTGGATCCACTCTCCAGTTCTCTCCAAATGAAACGTAAAATCCTGCGACATAAAACTTGCAAAAGCAAAAACGTTGCAGCCATGAGCACTACTGTACACATTTCCCACGTTCTATGTTGACTCCCTGTTAAATTTTATGACCTGGGCCTGTACGCACGTTCAGTCATTGAACAAATGGGACCATTAGACCTCATGTAGTGTTATGGAACAGCCTGGTTGGCTGCAGCATTAGCCACATGCACGACTGAAAATAATCATCCAGTTAAATAATTACACCAAAACTCCTGGAAAACCCAACAATTTCAGCCTTTTCGACCACTCATAGACAGCAATAAACCTAATGAGAGGTAAGGGTGTGACTGAGAGAAGATCAAGTTAGACATTTTTCAGCAGAAGAAGTGGAGATTTGATTGCAAGAATACACAAACGGCTGTTATCAGAAGGTGAATCAGGTAAACATAGAGAAAGATAAAGTTTGGCGATCTTGAACTGAGTAAATGCGTCTGGTCTTTTGGAGTGCATGGTAGAAAACCTCGATAACAAAATCAGCAATATAAAAGCTGCTTTGAGAAACAAGTGCTGCAGCAATGCCCCAGTACCTAGATGAATACCTCCTAAACCGGTTTATGAATTCTAACATTTCATCTAACACATCTTGGTAGAACCCAGACGTTAAAAAGCAAAGAGTGAATCAAAATTTGTAAAACTGACAGCAGCAAGCCTCACCCATTTAAGACTTCTATTTCTGAAAAAATGTTGTGTCTCCCAAATCTAAATTTGCTGTTTGGCTACATGTGCCGCTACTTTGACATTCAGCATGAAAACATTGTATGAATCTAAACAAAACAGACAGAAACAAAAACGTAAAGTCAGACACCAGAGTTATCCAACGTCATAGTTTTAAAAAAGCTGATATGTTGCACTGACTTTGATGGACAGTTTCAATGAATAACTTCTAAAAAGCCCTCGGCTTCATGTTGCTACATTACCTTCACTTGAGAAGTAAACACTTCTGAGGCTTGGATTTGTAAAACGCTTGCGGCACATCTTACCCCAGAGCTTCTAGCCTGAAGCATGACTGAGGAGGCCTGGGAAGCTTATCCTCAAACACTGTGTTAATGTCAAACATGTAGCCTTCAGCTTCATCCAACACTAATAAGCATCACTTCAGGAAATTCATCAGACTTCTTCATCAGCTTCCTCTAGGCCTCGACAAACAACAAAATGTATACTTCTTTTTGTAGTGATACCAAGACAAGAGCTGAGATGGGTATTAACTTATCACCAAACTCTCTGTTTCTGGAATAAAAAGAACTAAAGCTATTCAACCCACAAAAGTGTCATTTTTCTGACAGGAGAGGAGGGAAAAGCCAAACGCTGAGTGAACAACACAAGCCTGAGGAGTCTCGCTGGTACATTCAGAGAGAGGAGACCTCCTGGTGTGCTAATGATAGGATAACCCTCAGTGACAGTTTTGCCAATTTTAGGGTCCAAGAGCTGTGTTTGTGGAGTGTTTGTTGTTGTGTAGAAGGTTTGGGCAGATTTGGACACCTCTCTGAGGCCAAGCCAGTTTTGTCTTCAGTTGCTGTTGGACACCCAAATGGACCAGGCCAGATCTGTTATATAAAGGGTCATTTATGGTCTCCATGGGTGGACAAAGCCGACTTGGGATCCATCTATTGCTAGTGTATGTGGTCATCAATAGAATAGAATAGAATGAAATAGAATAGAAAATACTTATTTTATCAGTCTGTTCTTCCAATGTGGCATTGGTGTCCAGTGTTAGCTGTTAACCATGTCTGTAAATAGCATGATGCTACTCTGCCTTCTGGTATTCCCTCTGTTGCTTGGTTAGCATGGCTAGTTCGTCCATCTTATAAGAGAAAGATCTTAAGTCCCCAAAAACTATGGATGGCAGGACAGGTGGATGTCGTCACTTCTTAGCTCAGACCTGAGAACCAGCACCTAACCTCCTTCTTACCATGTGGGGAAACATTCGGCCTTGCACCAGTTAGCACTGACACATTACAGGCTGCTAATATCTGATTTCACATGTCAACAACGCAGCCATGTTACAGTATAGTAAAAATATCACTGAAGACAAATGAACCATGCAAAGTGATGATCCACTCCAAATGCAAAAATGACGGAAAAGAGATGAAAAAATTACTAGAAACAGACAAGGAAAACAGAGCTGCTGTTACAGGCAGCCAATGCCAATGCCAACCTACTTAGAACCAACATAACTCCATGTGGCCACACCTAAGGTCTAACATGAAGGATAGACTATTAAAAAAACCTGATAGACAAAATTGCCCTCAAATATGTAAAACATTGAATATATTCTTTGAAATTACATCAACCTCAACAAAATGTACCCTGACCTGACATGACACACACACTTGTAATCCTGTTTTTCATTTTGTCCTCCCTTGTGGAAGTCAAAAGTAGTCTAATCAAAAAGTCATTTCCTTTCATCTGGCTCTCTCCCACCCCACAACCTGATAAACTACTGCTGCATTTTGGCCTTGGCCCAGAGAAGAAATTATCTGCTCTCTTTTTGAGGTACTGGCTGGAAACAGAAGTGGTGCACTCTCATTGCTTGAAATTTTCTGTCATTCAGAAATGTAAAAGTAGTTTGAAAAATGTGGGAGACAACTTGCTGTTCTGGAACAGAGAGCCGCCTTGTGTCTGTCGTCTCTCTGTAATCTGCCAGTACCTCGTATGACCGCCTCCTGCAGCACCGCTGTCTGACTCCTCTGCAGCACAGAGCTGCTGAGCCTCTGAATCTGCTTTTGCTGGATATAATCCGTCCCTGCAGAGAGACCTGACTGGTTTGATGGCCACTGGCAGACAGCGGGTCACGTCTCTTAATGTTATGTCCCAGGCTCCTTGTATTTGATGTATTACGAACTGCTCGAGAAATTGACCGGCATCGGCCCTTAGCTTTCTCTGACCTTAAGCTTTTAATTAAAGCTTTGCAAAGGTGGAATGGTGAAGCCTTTTCCTACAAGATCTTATTCAGTACATGAGAACCTGTCAGACATTTACCTGTAAGGAAAGTTAAAGGAAACTCTATTCTAGTTCAGTTACAAAACTTTTGACTTACATGGAGTGAAAACCATCCTGAATCTGCTTTTTGACATATATTTTGCTTGTAGGTAGATTAAACTTCTTCTCATGCTTCTTCTACCTCTTCCTCTTGTTCCTCATCATTATCCTTTTGCCATTACAGTATCTCTTGATGAGGCTATTATTTGCTTGCTGAAGCCAGAAGACTTACAAGATACTTTAAGTGCTATTTCCTCTTACCTTAGCGGTTATCTTTGGAAATTTATCTTAAGTTCTTTCTTCATGACACTGGCCCTTCTGAACCCTTTAAATAAAGAGATACCAAAGATCTTTAGGGGTTAAACAACAGAAATACACCAGATGCATCTGCAGTCCGTCTCCACTCTTTCACCGCCAATGGATTAATTAGATTTCAAGTCAACGTGTCAACTTACACTGGTCAGCTGGTTTTTGCAGGACGTGGAGCTGTGGGGCTTAAATTCAGTGTAGGTAAGATTGAGCAAGGACAGGAAGTTGTGACCGGAAACTACCTAAAAACACCCAGTGACTTTCAAAATAAAACAAACCTTGTCAAAATCAGTTCCTATTAAGCTTGACTATGATGACAAACAGACATGTTGAACGAAGCCAGACCAGTATTTAACAGGTTTGAGGTTTTACAGCCCAACATGAACAATGAGAGACTTATCATTGGAGTAAGAAGCGCGGGAACTCCTCGGTCTGTGACTCCACCTGTTCTTCAGTCATGCAGTTTGATGGACTGACTACGCAGCGGGTGTGGGTTGACAATCGTAGTCAATGCACAAGATAACGGAGTCAGACTGCAGACATATCTGGTGTATTTGAGGCATTATACTCTTGGGTGTCTTAAGTTGTATTCTTACCTGCTTTCCACAGGGACTAAGAGCCATGGAGCATCAACATATGTAGTTTTTCAAGAGTCCTGACTTGCGATACACACTTTGCTAAGGCACTTCATTTCTTCACTGCTCTACGTAAACCCACGACTCATTGTCCTTAGTTCTTTGGTCTTCTCTTCTTCCGCTGCTGTGGTTGATTCTTCTACTTCTTCTACTTTTTCTTCTATTGTTTTGACTGTACAGTTGTCAACCGAGCTCATTACCGCCCCCATCACTACAGTGTGATCTACAGCAATGAGTCAGTTGTGTCGGTTGCTGGGGCAGCTGTGTTCCTACTGCAAATGAACCACTGCAGTGCTCGAATGGAAGCGAGCTGAGACCACCTACTTTTGAAAATCTCTACCCTCTTGTATTGTCCCGCATCTGAGCGTGATTGCTATGTTCACATATGCCCAAACGACCCAGGGTTTCAGGGGGGCTGAAGGGGGGGATTTCGGAACAACTGCCCTGAACAATCTAGGTGAGCACACCCTTAGTTGTGTTAAACCTGACCAAATGTGACGAAATGTGCAACACATATTTTGGCAAACAAAAAGCAGGTTATTGAATTTGAACAGAAACAGTCGTCTTCATTCAGACTCACCCTAACACATTCCACGTTTCTTATCTGGCTGTGGTTGCAGCTTAAAATTGAGTGCCATTGGGAAGTGCTTCCCAATCTGTGGAGGGCCTTGTGCTGCAAGGATTTGTATCTCTTTTACAACAGGACTAACCTGCTTGAAAGTTGTTTATGAAGATCCTTAACGATGACTAAGATTGCCAAAGGAAACAGATTCTGAATACTGTAATATTCCAACAAATAACGCCAACTATTGTCAAGCTTAGAACTCACTGCTTTAGGGCCTGACCTGCTGGTAGCTGCAGATTACCATACAACTAGTTATGTTTGAGGGAACACATGATCTTAAAGAGATGGTGAGCTAGCACGCTGAATGTAAACCCAAATTATCTTCATAAGAACATATAAATAACCAATTCTGCATCAGATTTGATCCATGCAGCTGACTCATATTAAACTAAAGATGGATGACTTTCTTCACCTCTTATTCTCAGTCAATAAGTGAAGTAAAAATATTATTGACATATTGACCCTATGAGTCTCCACCTCTTGTCAACACGGTAAACGGTATTCTTAAGTTGGTTTGAAGCAAATACTTCAAACTTTTCAGTGATTAAACTCTGCAGAAGAACTTACCATAATGATTGAAAGCATGTTTGTGAAGAATCTATCAGACCTTGCTGATCTTGATTTTATGGTTTGCCTCGTGTCCTTTCTGTTAACATGGAGGTCAGCTTTATGCCCTGCAGCCATTCAATAGCGTTTGTTGCACAGCCTACCTGGAAATGCAAAGAGAGATTACACCATCTAACTAACTTATACCTTTAATAAAATGAAAAAGATACTTGTTTTACTGTTACATGAATATTCACACATGGATGTCTACCTTTTTGGAATTGAGAGACATCTGTTTCTTAAACGTAACCTGTTCATAGGAGTTTATAACACTACGGCTCCTCATATTACAGCTGGAGAACAAAAACACAGCTGTTCTTCCTCCTGACAAAGCCAGGCAAACCTACAATAAATTACAAAAATAAATAAATAATGAAAAGAGAATAAAACTTGAAACTCTGGCTGCAGCATCTGGTTCATCATCTGTAGCAGCAAGTGATTCATCTACTTCCATCAAGCTCAGCTCTGATGGCATCAAATAGGTCCCCAGGTCGTCACAAACATGATCAAACTGGCCCTGACCTACAGGTCGAGGAGGATGACGTCTCCTTTTGGCAGGGAATAGAACAATGTTTGATTTCCTGGAAGTGTGGTGATGAGTCCTCGTGTCCGGAGCACTGAAACAAACTGGAAATGGACACAGGGTGGGCGGGGTGGCAGCTGGACAGACAGGCTGTGTCAGTGATTGATCATTTCCCGAGTGGAATGTCACAGAGGATGAGATGTTTTCATTCTTGGTTACATGAAATCTGATCTAAAACAAAGCATGTCTAGTCGATAGTATACACCCTGTGCTGAGGAAATGAGCTAACCCACAGCTGCACTTTATGCTCAAACCCACAGGAAAAACTACAGAAAGTATTGCCTCATGTTTCAAAGTCTGGAGCTGCAATAGGATAAATATCTGTAAGGGAGGCTCTGAATTTCAACTCTGTGGCACATAAAGTGAACTCTGTGGCATACTTAAAGTCTGCTCTGTTAAGTACAGAGAAAGTAAAGTGGATTCATTTTCATGGATCTATATTCATTTGTGGCCCATAATTACTTACATCAATGCAATTGATCACTCCGACTGGTTTTTGTATTCTGCACCTCTGTTTGCTGCTATTAACTGGGGAATATATAATGACTTGGAAAAGCTCATTCAAACAATTCTAACTCTCGCCTCAGTGAAATTTCACATAGAAAGAGTGAAGCATTAATAATGTCAGACCTGTGGTTTTCATCTATGGAGGCTTAACAGCCTCATCACTAATAGATGAGAAATATCTTCATTTTTCTGCTGCTGCTGCTGTGAGAACCGGCTTTTTAATCACTCCCTCTCTGCGGGAAATCAAAGTGTGCCCCCGGACTGCTAATGTCCCTGCTGAAAACAATGTGATCTGACACTGAAGATGGTGTGATCCACTGCTACTATAAATACAAAATCAAAATAGGTTGTTGTAGGCAACATGCATACTGATATTTCTGAAGAGGATTGCACTCTCAATTTTGATGCTTCAATCTACACGACACAATACAGAAACAGTTGAAGACGTCTGCAGTAGCATGCTAATCCAGTAGGAGGAGATCATGTGTGATCAGTCTGTAATGTTGAACTTCATTGAGAAATATTTTATGCATGTCATAGACTGTGTAGTATAAGGATGTAGTCTCTGTGACATCACCCATTTGTTTCTAATAGAGAGTTTGAAGCCACCATTGTCACTGGAAGCCATATTGGAAATGCTGAGCTCAACCTAGCTTTGTTCAAGTTTGGATGAGACAAAGAGGAGGGCTATTAACCTCTTTGCACACCCTTCAGTCAAGTCACCCATGGCCTAATTTTAGCTAAATTAGCATGCTATTTTTGTTTGATTTTTATGCCTTAATTCAGATAGGACCAGGAGTGGAGAGAGCAGGAAACAGGGTGAAAGTATGGGAGAAGTGTCACGGGTTGGATTTAAACCCAAGCCACATGGGGTGCCACCACTAGCTTTGAAATTACAAAGTCTTTGAATTTCTTTTTTTTTTTTTTTGAACCAGGCCGCAAATATGTTAATTTTTCGATAAATATGCTATGAGGAGGCTCTGGTTTAATTGCACTCCCTTGCCACCTTCTGGCCCGGAGTCTCACACACTGTCATAAATTTCTTGGGGTGAGGGGTGTGTTTGTTTTGAAATAAATGGAGATCGGCTCCAGACAAATTTTCCTTGTTCAAGACAGCTTTTCACTGGATGCAACGCGCCGAAGTAAGGTATTTAGTAGTACAATTACATAGCACTGTTGTTTGAAACTTGACATCAAGCAAACGTAGTAGCTGGCTACATGTAGTGCTATTGGCAGCCTGGTGCTCCAACATATCTGTAGGCTAACGTGACAACAACTCATCTACCAAGCAGAGCTAACGTAACTTCACTCTTCATTTATTGATAGACTCAAGTTTGAACAGACCACTGCAGAATAACTGCTGACTGTGGGTTGGAATGAACATTAGCAGAAACAGTTTAGCCCTTTTAGCCTTTAGCTTGGGCTGTATCTCTCTGCTGTTTATCTCTCTTCTGCTCTTCTGTCCTTTTTCTGTCTGACAGTTAGTCTCCATTGTCCACCATCACTACAAAATTAATCACAGAAATTGTTTTCAGATGAGAAAAACACAGATCTCTCTTTTCACTGCTAAACTTCATCAGCTGGCATGCTGTTGTCATAGAGACCTGGAGGTGCTGTAAGTCAATTCAGTCCTGCTTGACCCAGTCGGGAAGCTAAGAAGTAGCAATTAAAAAAAAAAACTGTAACCTGTATTATTGGTGCTGATAATCTCATTATGAAGTCTGGATTATGATCAGGCATATATCTAGAAAGGAGACTTTTTCAAGATCACTTAGAAACTCCAAACAGCCCCTCTAAACCAGCCTTTTTCGCTTGGGTTGTACATGGTTTCCTGTACTTCCAGAGTCAGCCTCTAGTGGATGCTTGATGAACTGCAGTTTTGAGTGAGTGGCAATTTTTCCTGTCTTGTTTTTTAACCTGTTTATAAATTTGCGTACTGACAAAAATTGAGCGTTGCAAGAAAATCTTGCCAACATTACAGAGAGAACATAACAAAATTGGTAGCCTTATGTATTTATGTATGACAAAATTATAAACCAAATTTTTCCTAGAATTAAGTTTTTTTTTTACTCTCTGCTCTTTGGAAGACCTCACTATAAAACTATGTTTTTAGTGAACTAAAAGCCTGCGGGGACTAAAAACGAAACTGTTTTTTTCTTACGCAGACAGTCACATATGTGTAAGTACGGTCTTGGAAAGCTTCATACATGTATAGATCCCACAGCCATAATCTGTATGCAGCCTGGGCAGTGCAGCCTGATGGTAGTGGGCAAACATTAGACACTCCCTGGACAATTAACTTACTTGGGCGGTGGAAATGTGTATAACTCCGTATTGAGAAATGATAATGATCTGTTTTGCTCGGATTCCCTGAGGCGCTGAGGTCTGACAGAACAGACTGAAACACAGACATGGTGCCTTTTGAATTCTGAATTCACTTTGGTGCATAAATGTGTGTTTGTGTGTGTTCATGTAAATTTTTGCAGACTGGCAATTAGCAATTTAACAGGCTACTTTCCTGCATGAGTATCATCGTCCTCCCATGTGAGTATCTGCTTTCATTCCAAATATGTTTCTTTTTACGCTGCAGGAGATCCCCAGAATAAACTTTTATCTGCTCTCTAATTGGCTTTCTTCCATAAATAAATGTGATTACCACTGCTGCTCTACTACATCTGTTGGCTCTGGTGTTTATTTCAGCGTGGCGGAGAGAAAAAAACATTGCAAAGCTGAACAAATAAAATAGACCATGGACCAGTGAACATTACAAACCTCCTCAAAGGATTTTTATCTCAACACACACATTCTTATGTCCTTTCTGTCCCACTCGACTGGTTCATGACAAGTTCAGCATCACTATCAAAAGCTGTGTTTGCACATCAAAAAAGACCTTTAGCTCAAGGAGCTGCTTTTAAAAGTTTCACATATTGAGGCCTTTAGCGCCAGGGAAGATAAAGTATATAAAGTGAACTGGTCTGCAAGACTCCTACAACATTCAGCACGGCAACAGTCATTTTAGAGTTAACATACAGTTTTTTTTAGTTGTCCATGAGATTGAAGTGCTTTGAGTTTGTTTTCTTGGACCCAGGAGAAAATTACTGCAAATTACATGCACCATGTACCTTATCTAGTTCCTGGTACTTTAGGGTTAACCTGACATGCTAGACGGACAGTTTCATACATCCGCTGCGGAAATATTTCATCAGTCCATCTGGGTAGCAGTTCTTCAGATTTGTTTTCAGAGGCGGGACCTTCAAAAAAATCAGCAGCTGGTGATTGGACGACCGTTCTGATTGATACTTTTACCACACACCAATCCACATCATGCCATGGTATGACGTAGCTTATATGCGCCACTGCTGAGAAACAATAAACGAACAACTACAGAAACACGAGAAACAGCTGTGATAAAGGCGTTAGAAGACTGCTGCCGTTTTTGTAAAGTTAACTTAGGAATCAAAGGAATGCTGACAAGTACGAAAGTCTGCTGACGTCACGTCTGCTTGTCACTTACGCAGCTCCCGCCTCTCTTCCCTGATTGGGCCGGTTGGAATTTAGCCTAGTGAAATCATTGGTCAATGGAGCCTGGCAAGATGGATCTGCAGGATTTCAGAAACTGAATCAGGCAGCTCCATCTACTCTGCAAGGTTACTTTAGGGCAGAGATTGCCAACCCGTCGATCGCTATTTACTGGTCGATCGCGATCGACTGGTCCATCTTTGAAGCTTCCTCGGTAGATCTTTAAATGATAGAAAAATGAATCACTTGGCATCACACATGATGGAGTTCCGCCCCGAAACACGCGCATTATAGACAAATGTGGACTATGGCTGGAAAAGTTGCTTGAGGAAATCATATTCGCGCTTCCTACGTTCCTATGTTTTGAAGTGACAAATAACAGATGTTAAAAGCAGGTAACTGAATGACACGGATTGAGAATTTATTAAACACATGTTAAAGTTCCATCTTTTCATAATGTTAAAGGAAAAAGTAATAACATCCAAAGCGTTTCAGCAGGTAAGAAAAACAGCTTATAACACTTAAATACAACAGACAATTAATACATCTAGGCTCATTAAAGCTGGAAATACATAATGTGTTTTCCATTTTTCCTCAAGCCTTCAATAGGTAGATCTTGCATTCACTCTGGTTGGGTTTAGAGATCTTGGGCTCAAAAAAGTTGGTTACCACTGCTTTAGGGTTTCTTTGTGAGTGAAAACACAGCTTGTTTTTAAATCCCTACACTCTCAATAACAGTTATTCCTTTTACAGGTACCCTGCTCCTTGAAGTTCAGTTTGACTGAGTACTCTTTAAAGGTCCCTAATCATGGCATTTCCTTGGTCCAATTGGAAAATAACTATAGACAAAATTCATTTGGTTCTTGGTTTGTCAGGAAAGTTTTTTCAGTAAAGGTTCTGGTACTCTGAGACAACAAAGTCTCTAGCAACTGTGAGGGGTCAATCGTGTTTTTACTTTGGCTGTTTCAGTGTGTACCAAAGAAAGTCCAAAGTTCCTGGGTAAATTCCTGCTCTAGAAATTTGTCAAGTGCAGCATTAAGTTCCCATTAGGTCTACTGTAACAAGTATGGTAATACCGGTCAGGGACCAGTAAATAATGACTAGATGTTATGATTTGTGACAGTGTATTATACAATGAGAAGTGAACACAGGATCCAAACTATTTACAGTTTCTGCAGACCAGTTACATAGTTCAGGTAATAGTCCATGATCAGCTGTTGGGTCAACCTGGAGGAACACAAGAAAGAACTCCAGAAGTCTGTTTTTTTGTTTGTTTGTTTGTTTGTTTGTTTGTTTGTTTGTTTGTTTGTTTGTTTGTTTGTTTTCCACAAGCACAATACAAAGCATCCCACATTCGCCCATAGAAGTTATTGATGTGAATGAATTATCCATGTCTTGAATGGATGGATGTGGAATGGATGCTACTCAGAATGGAAATAATGAAAACATGGAATGGATGAGTGGATGAGTGGGTTCGGATGAGTGGGTTACACTATCAAAAAACCTTTTAGCGGTGAAAGCAGCATTTGTAAAAGTGTTGTCTTGTAGCAACTTTGAGAGGTAAAATAGGTCTTTATTTAGGCTCGGCTTCCTGAAATTGTAATATACCTAACAAAGTCAAAGTCCCTCAGGGAAATTCTTGCAGTGAAAATGGGTCATGTTCTTCTTAAAGTTCCTGTCTGTTTGGATACTTTTTTTTTTTTTTTACAATGAAAAAAAAACCTGTATTATGGTCTCTAGTCCTCTTGCAGTGAGTTTGTGGGGATTAAAACAGTGTTTCTTTTTTTGGCTCAGTTTCCTGAGAATAAAACACATTGTGTACCAAAATCTGAAGTCCCTTGAGAAAGTTTCTGCAGTCAAAATAGATAAAGTGTATGTGTGTGACAAGGTATCTTGTCCTCTCAAGCAACCTTGTAGGATATATTCTTGAGGTTGAAACACATGCTGTATGTAAACCCCAAGTCCCAAAGGAAAGTTAAGAAGCATCAAATACTTCTTAAAGTTCCTGGTGGTTCAGGAAAGTTTATGTTTTAGAGTGAAAAGGCTTTTGTTGAACTCCTGGTACTTCTGGACAGCAGAAGCCTTCTTGTAGCAACTGTGAGGGTAAAGTTGTGTTTTTATTTTGACTGTTGCCTGAGGTTGAAACACACTGTTTGGACCTGTATAAGTTAAGTCCCCAGGGAAAATCCCTGCAGTAGAAAAGCATCATATCTTAAAGTTCCTCGTCTGTGAGGAAAGTTTTCCGGTGGAGAAAAAGCTGGTGTCCAACCTTGCCCCTTTTTTTTTAATCCACTATTGGATTTAAAATAAAAAGCCTTCTAACATTATCATGAACAAGATTTTCTCTTGATGCATAAAGATGCTGGTGCTACTCAGAATCAAAGTGGACTCATAGATAGATGCAAAAGTTAAACAAGCAGAGTTTAGACATTTTTCAACCATCTTGATTTAGAAATCAGGTGCACCTCTTTGTCTTCTTCTATGATATATGTTTTCTGAACTTGATTTTCTAACCTCCATTGATCATCAGGTCACAGTAATGGTTTGATGCTCATTGGTAACTGCTGAGTTTTTTTTCCCTCTCCAAGGTTTTTCACACCGCACACGGAAAAGATGAATGTTATGGCAGTGCTTCTCTTTTGATTACCAGTGTTCACCTTGAGGCATTCAGCTACTGATTAATGTTGAGACAAAAGAAATGAAATACTTTTCCAATTTTCTTTCCCCCAGTGAACAACAAAACCATTACTCACTCGAGCAAGGGCCTGCGCTGCCATTTGGAAGCCTGCAGAGTCTATCATGCTGAAATATTGTGGGAACAAACACAGAAATGGTCATAAGTAATTATCTGAGCTAACATTTCCCTCACTGTGATGAAAGGATGCCACAGAAAGCTGTTCAAAGCTGCTGAACAATCGCCCCTCCAGAAACTAATCAACATGTTGTTTTGTGTTGAATCCATGTACACTGTAAAACATAAAAAGTTGACCTTACTCAGAAAAAATATGGTAACTCATTGCCTCAAATAAATGAAGTCACCCTGACTCAAATATGAAAAGTACATACAACTAGATTAGTTTTAGAACTCAAAAACTCCCTTATATAATTGTATAAGCTGATGCAACTTACATCATTTTGTGATAAATTAATTTTCTTGTTTTGGTCTCTGCCTTTGCCTGAGTAAAAAAATAAAATAAACAAGAGGCAGATCTACTTCATTAAATTACATCCCCTCCTCACTCATGGTTACAAACGCAGTCACAACAAAAATCAGCTCTAATTTTATGATTTTTTTTTACCGTGAGTGAAGAGGGGAGGCAGTAGATATGAGACTCTGCTGTAAGTTGAAATATTGTTCCTCAGGGGGCACAGGCTGTCTGACCTCCATGACACCAATTGGTGGTCTGTGCTCCATGGCACAGGGTCTTGTACCTATTGATTTTTGCAGTGTGCCGAATGATTTTTGAATTTATAAATAAATAACAGCTGTCACTTTAACTTGTTAATAATATCTTTTTCCAAACCCAAATAACATTGTTTTCTATGACTATGTAAACACCAAAACTACCTAAAAAGAGTTGACTCTCTTCTATTTTGTCTTTACTCCTGTTTTCTCTCTGAACTACCTTGACACATCTTCAGGTGGAGCGTGAGCTGCCTGGACTTTTCTAACTTGCAGCGTCTCCTTATGTCTCTGTCATCTCACATCTTCTCCTCATATCCATGAGATCTCATCCAAAGAGCACACCGCTTTCACCCACAGTAGTTTACCAAGCTCCGCCAGACCCCCCCCCCCCCCCCCCCCCCCCTTAGAAACATAATTTACTTCTGTGGACGCAGTAAAGGGCTTCAATTGAATTAACGTCCATAGACGTTGCAGTGAAAACAGACATTTTAATATTGGCCAATTAAAAAAATGTGGCTTGACAAATCTTTTCTTCTTTGTGTATTCACTTGATTAGTCATGCACTACAATTTTGTAATGCCAAGATTCTTTATTTGGGGACCTTAAGCAGGTATGAGATTAAAATGTGTTTAATTATATTGATTAATTACAAATCCTGTAATTAATTAGATTAATTTTTTCTAATCCCCTGACAGCACTAAAATAAATTATATTAAATACAAATTAAATTAAATACATTTTTGACTGAACCAAGCTATTTTGGCCAATTGTGAAATTAAGTGTAAAGGATTTTTTCTTTTTTAGCACAGACATTCAGCCCATGCCATGCCATGAAGACCAAAGAAAACCAGTCCATGACATGTGGAGCACGAACAGCCTGCGCCACACTCAGCATTTCATATCCACTGCGTTCCCTCCTCACTCACGGTTTCAAAACACTGTCACAGAAAACTTGCTTTGCTAAAAACATTTTCTTAAAATGTATAAAGAAGCTGTTTTGAGGTCAGTTTATGTAAATTTTGATTCAGATTTATGTAATGTGATGATTTGAAATAAATCAAACCGCTAAGCTCATTTGACTCTAATCAATTTGTTTTTTGTCAGTCCAGCCTAAAACTGTTATTCAAAAGGAAAACTTGAATGATTTTCTATGTAAGTTGGACCAACAGGCTGTTTATTTAGTGTACATGGACTTGCCTAAAGATGTTCAGGAAATGATGAAGCGCCAAGCAGATCAGGGTTTATTTGTGCATGTGTGAACTGATCAAATAAAAACATCTTGGTCATAGATTTATTTTTCTATGTTGACCCAACTCCAAAAAACTAAGTTTTCCAACTTTTTTTCACTTCTACTTACCATTACTTGTTTGAAATGAGTGTTAATAACATTATGATGAAAGTGAGTTGGGTTCACTTAATATTTCTTAATTAAAGTCAATGTTGTGTTTTACAGTGTAGTATCAAGGCAGTATATTTTGTCTCTGCCTGTTGGCACTGTGGCAAAACCGTTAGTTTACATTAGCAACCTAAATTGGGAATTAATGCTTTGCTTTAAATGTAGAGAATCTTCGTTAAATGTGTTTGTTGTTGTGATGCATGACGTCCATATTATTTTGGTAAGCTGCTTACAAAACATATTTCTATGCACACTGGACACTGCTTCAGTAATAGTTTGACAGTTTAATTTTGAAAACAGATGCTTCAGACAGGAGATGTATTTGCCTTAAAAGATAAAAATAAAACATCATTTGATTGGAAAACAAACATGGAGACTTCACAGTGACATGAAAGAGACCTCAGATGTCCCAGCATTCAGAACATATTGATTAGTTTAAACACAGCACTGGGACACGAGCTGTCTGTCAGCCCCCTGGCAATTTAAGATGCGTCTTATCTCCTTTCAACACCTACTCATATTTTCAGCTGCTGAAAGACACCAGCGTTTTGCTCTTAGCAAGAGACAAGCAGATCAACAGACAGATGATAATCTTAACATTTACCAGATGAAAATGCTGATGTCTGAGTGCAAGGCAGGAGCAGGGCTGTAGAAAACTCATCTGATTTCATCTTTCATCTTTCATCTGCTTCTTTGGTTGCAGCAGTGTTGCATGCTGTCCCGAAGTTTTGTCATTTTTAGATACTTTACCATTTAGTATAAAAGGCGTTACAGTTTTTCTTGAAGGTAGGGTACTGTTTGTAAGTTTTTCAGACTTTGATGAAGCATTGTCTGTGTCTTCCCAGGACAGGAGTACAGTGGTGCCCTGACTTACGAGTTTAATTTGTCCCGTGACAGAGCTTGTAACTCAAATAACTCATATGTCAAATCAATTTTCCACATTGAAATAAATTGTACACCCAAAATAAAAAAAACGCATTTCTTTCCCATATTTTTAATGTAAAACAAATTTACAGCAATATCATTATTAATTCTAATGTTCAGCATTTCCCTTGGAGATCATTCAACTTGAAGATGCTGACAAAAGTGGAGGAGAAAGGCTGAACCGAATCACTAAATCTTATTGGCTGTTTTTTTGCCCTTCTCACAATGCTTTCCTCACTTTCATTTGCAGGTGTTTTTGATATAACCCGTCCAGTGAGGTCTGGTTCATCCTCCCTTTCAGAATGTTTCTGAAATGAATTATGCAAGTGTCATTTAAGGGGTTGTGAGGAGTTTTTAAGTGATCTTGAATAAGTCTCCCTTCTAGATATATGCCTGATTGTATCGTACACTTTAAAATTAGATTATCAGCACCAATATAGGTTATTTTAACATATCACTTGGTAGCTTCTTTGTAGCTTTCCAACCAGGTCGAGCAGATTGATTTACAACACATCTAGGTCTCTATGACAATACCATGCCGGCTGACAAAGTTCGTAGTTAGAAGAGAGATCTGTGTTTTTCTCTGCTAAAAACAATTTCTGTGATTAATTTTGTTGTGATGGTGGAAACTGGAGCCTAATTGTCAGACAGAAAAATGACAGAAGTTGCTTGTTGTCACCTTAGCCTACGGATAAATCGTAGCACCGGGCTGCTTTTAGCGCTTCATATAACTGGCTACTGATGTACAGACCAAACATACAACGTTTGCCTGTTGTCATGTTTCAAACAACAGTGCTACTTAACTGCACTGATAAGTCCTTTACCTCTGCGTGTTATATCCATAGACTGTATATAGAGTGGGCAGTGTGGCTCCGCCATTTCCCATTGTACGGTTTTGAAGCCATCACAGGCGCAGCCATTGGCAGCCATTGTGCAGCCAGAGTCTGCACAGTAGAGACTGTGAGGGATTCTGGGAGATTCTGAGAGAAGCCAAGTGACAAAATTAATAATTTTTTAAATTTTTCTTTTGAGAGTCTAATCAGTTCTTGACTCTACCTCCTGACATATTTTACAATCCCCGAAAAAAATACACAAGAACAGCAGCCGTCAGTCATTGTTAAACTTAACGTAAAACCTCGTTTTTGACATCGTATAACTAATGAAAACAAAACTTTTCTGAAAAAAGAGGACATGAATACAAGACAGCCAAATGTTATCTTCAAATCACCACAACAATCAGACGTGAGAAACATTTCTATGCGCTGTACTATTTTTTTAAAGTATGGATTTTTTAACCTGTACTGCAGCAAGTCACCAGGAGGAGCAGTTTTTGTGGTGACCTCACTTTGAACCCAGCAAGATGATGTCCATTTTTTTTACAGTCTATGGTTATATCCAGTAAAAAGTTGTCTCCAGAAAAGAAAACGTGTTCCAAAACAAACACACGCCTGGTTAAAAGTCACAGCTTTACAACAGTGTGCGTAAGACTCTGGGCCAAAAGGTGGCGAGGCAGTCACATTAAGACAGATCCTCCTCATAGCATCTTTAAATAGCGCCATCACTTGACTAGTTTCAACTTCTTCTGGGTGTTTCTTTTTAATTAAGTCTAAAAGTTTTGCAAAATAACTGCAAACACAAACGCTGAAACTTCCACTGCGAGCTAACTGCTTAGAATAAAACAGCCAAAAATGGGATGCTGGGCGGATGTTGCGACAAGCTTCGGACGTTTCATTCTGTCAGATATCGTTAATTAACTGTACAATTCAAATGTGATGAATCCTTAAGACGTCCTGCTTCAGGACCATTAGTATCAAATCAAACCAGTGCTGTTTCATTTCCCAGTATCATACCAGTATCTCATCCTGATGCTGAACTATGGCATCATATTCAGTGAACTGCAGTTGCTAAAAGCCTCCCATTCCTGCAGACTGCCAGAAAACAACAGCCTGACCACTGCTTGCAGGCAAAAAAAAAAAAAAAAGATATGAGAGTGATTCTGTTGGGAAAATGAGTCAGACTGGGTCCAAAACACCAAACCAAGCCAAGGGGCATCAAGAAATGAAATAAAGCAATCCATGGTATCAGTGAATCCATCTCTTTCCAGGGATTCTAGTCAGAAAGCGTCAACATGTCAATCAATACAGCAGTCCTCAGAGTTTCATGACGCCATCTCAAACTGCCTGATTTGACTAATCCAAGAAACATTTCATTAACAAGAGACGTGGTCAGTACATGGTTTTATTCATGTGAAATACAATCCCACACACATAGAAGAAGAACATCAGGTGGAGACGATGAACAGGTATCACATGGTCAATAAACATTTTTGCAAGATCCAAAGACAAGTATCAAAGTACAGTACAATGGAATTAGAACATTCAGTAGACTATCAATATTTTCACACAGTATTTTCATCTGTAAAAAGAAAATAAATATTGTTTTGTACAGTATGCTCTGGTGATAAATAATAATCTGTGAGTGATTTGTTTTAATGTGTATGCACAATGCCAAGTTTGGAGAGAATAAGGCAACAAATCAAACTCTTATTAAAACTTTATTCCCCATGAAAATGCTCCTCAGTTGTGATATGATTAAAAAAAAAAAAAAAAAACCTAACTACACAGCATCATTTGTCATTCAGGAAATACTCTGCCCCAGTCTTATCACAAAAATAGATACATCTATGGTGAGGTGATGCTTAAACGTTATCTTGAAACAGATGAACAATCATGGCGGTGAGTTGTTTTTGTGCACTGCAGCACATCTTAAAGTGCAAAATGGAAACCAAAGTACTTGTTGATAAATGGGTTTTTGTCTCTGTTCTTTTTCAGAGCGTGTTCCCCCAGAGCCCTGACACTTTTGACAAATTACCCAGGAGCATCAGATAATCGTTACCCTGCATGGCTCTGGGCGATAGGGATGTCTAATTCTCAGGCGTGTGTAAAGCTGTGGCTCTGGTGTGAGATCCAGGTTTGAGAAGCTGCCGATAGCGATCTGATGAAGAGATGTTTGAGAGGTGTGACATTTTTTTGATCAGGGTGTTGTGGTTTTCTGTCTTTGAGGCTTTTTTGAAGAGGTTTTTTTTTCTCTTTTTTGTAGACATGCCAAGGTCAAGTCAAGAGTGGCCTTAACCAGTCCAAAAAACAAAAACAAAAAGAAAAAAATGGACTTGTTTTCAATTTTGAGAGCACATCTTTGACTTTTTTTCATTGTCATTTTCATTTTTCACAAAGGATGCTTTCACACCTGTAGCTCATTTCCTGCTTTCATTACCAGGTGATGAAATGGTTCATTGTTGTTTCAAACTGAACACAATCAAAAAATTTAGAAGGTGAATCCAAGATGCCAGATAATGTTAGCCAGTTAGCCTACCAGCAGAACAAGTTGTGGAATGATTTGAAAGAGTTGTTTTTTGAGAGAGTTTGTTTTCATACTTCTTAATCCATCTACTTCAACAGTATGATAAATACAGCAGCTACTTGTTCCAGTCACTGGGTTTACTTCTATCTTCTAGCAGATCTCTGATTGCTGACAACACAATGATTTAAGTGTGAAAGCACCCTTAGCTTTCTTTCTTTTATTCATTATTTTTTGCGTTAAAGAATTAACCGAAATCTCCAGGTTATACACATGAAGCAGAGACAAAGATGCCCTAACCTGTATTTCCCCTTGTGGTCAGCAGGGGGCACTACAATGGATGCAATTCAAAGTCAACCAGATAAAAGGAATACTGTAATTCTTAGTCAATCTATGATATTAGTCAACATATTTTAACGGTGTGACCTCATTGCAGCTGGGTGTTTGTTAGTAATATAAATTATCTGGTGTACGTGTAAAATGTAATCCGACACCACACCTGGATATGCTTTATGGTGTGGCTACCTATGAGTTATCTGTTGTTTCCACAGTGACTTCTTGTCCAATTGTGGTCCCTTCTGACACCAAAGAAAACTAGACAGCGACCACCAAAGAGCTGGACTTAGGACTCAAAACAGCAGTCAGCAAACGAGTGGGTGTCATCACAATGGTTTCTCCCAATGCCTAAAAAACAGCCTGTGTTTCTGACCAGGTTGAAATGTCACAGATCCATCCTTAGCTTTGGTTGAAGTTGTTTTTTATGTACAACACACATCATAAGAGACAGACTTTTCCAGATGCATGCACAACAATCTAAACTACAAGCAACTAAACCCATGAGGTGCCTCACAGACATTGATGTTTTATTGCAGTGGTTTACACCATTTGGCCCATGTCAAACCTCGATGCACCGGGCAGCTTTGGACGCCCAGTTTCCCACTCATCCGTTTGATCTTTGTACTTCACTGAATTACAGCGCTGTCCCCTGTTTAAAGATCAGAGCCTGTCTCTCTGTTGTATTGCCAAATCTTCATTTGAAAAGTGCTATAGAACATATCCTGACCCCAACACTCGTAGGTCCATCGCTGCTAACATTTTTGAAGACTCTTGCCTGTTCAAAGCATTGTTTGATGTCTATTTTACACATTTATTGCTCTACAGCAACGCATCCGGACAGAAAATTAAAAAAACATAAGACTACCTGCACATTTGTATCAGCACTACCAACCCGACTGGTTTTGATGCATATTCTTTAAATGCTAAGTGGCACAAATCTTGGTGTTTGCTCTTCTGTGGCAGTGACAGATGATCATCAGGCCTGGCGAGGTAAAAGATCCATAGCTTAGCAATCCCCAAAGTAATTTCTACGAGCAAAGCAGCCCTTTCTTTGTCATGCAGCTGAATGCTTTACTTCAGTTATGATTGCTGACACCCCAGACCACACAAATTGCTCACAGTTGTCGTTTAGTAATCGTAACACAGTCATTATGGTAAATACATTGATAAAACTTTTACAAATGTGTCAAGAAGACTGTTTAAACCCATGCACTTCATGCATAGATGATGGTCGTCCTGTCGTTTTGAGGCCCTCCCAAGCTGTGGAGACAAAAAGAGTCGAGTGTTTGCTGCGTGTCCAGGTTTAGTACCCATCCATTCAGACCTCCACGCCTCCCTCAGAGAGCTGTTAACCTCCCTCACCCTCTCCCATCCATCTCAGACTGGGGTCCTGCAGCCTGTGAATGAGTGAAACTATTCCACACAATCACATGCACCGCCCTGCAAACCCTTTTATCAGTCTCCTGCCGAGCTATTGTTATACCCAAGTGGTTTTTGAACAATGTTGCACCGCGTACAATACCTCCTCAATGCCGTGCACTCCAGACCTCTCGCATAGCATCAATTTCCAGCCTCAGGATTACATCTTCTGCAATGTCCCCACAGTGTTTCACACTTTTTCTTTGTACTTGTTTGGAATAAACCGGAACACTGGACGAATACAAAACTGGACGGTCACTACACTTCTCTCTATAGCTGCCACCAGACTGATGCAACACTGCTCAAATTCACGTCGCTAAATGAAGTCTAACAAAGAGTGATATGTTTAGTCAGGAGGTCCTTTTTTGTCTTCAGAAATCGTCACAAAGTCTTTGGAAAGAAGACAAATTCCTTCACACGTAGCGTCCTCGGCAACCGCAGGTGTTTCGCGGTCTCCTGTTTTTCGAGCTGTGTGATTGTCCGTTGGGTTTGTTCTTGAAGCTTCAACTCAGCAGTCATTTCTGTGAAAAGCAGCCTTTTGTTGGTAGTCAAGGCTGGAAATGCCCCAGCTCCTATTTCATGCCACTTCTCAGCACCTGATTGGCTGCGATGAGCATGACGCTGATGATGAAAGCGATAGCAAACGCACATATCAGGCTCTTACGCACGCATGTTTGCTTGACCTGCTGCGTCGGGCTGGAGCCTGGAGGGATAAAAAGAGAGAGGAAGGGGATTAAGGAAAAATAAGCATCTGAAGGTCCATTGAATCAGGTGTTATTTCATGCTTGAAAGATATCTGATAGCAATTTCCGAATGACAGAGCTCATCACAAAACCTTACAATTACAGAAACACAATTATACGGAATGAACGCCGCCAAGAAGATTTGTTTTCACACCTGTATGCCGCGTAACTGCTCTGAGATTGAAATGTTGATTGGGGTTTTGGAACAACAAACAAATGGATGCACGCCTGACTGGCATTTTAAAGGTTGTGCATCATGACAGCAGCACACAAGAAAAGGTGCAGTGTACCTGCAGAACGAGCCGAAGAACAGAGGCCGGCGAGGCGGAAGACGGTGATCAAACGGGGGCTTTGTTGTTGCTTTTTCAAGAGGTTTCAGAAAATCTTTGGTTTGATTTTTACTTTTGATTCACCCTCCTCCAGAAGAAGAGGAATCTGCTGTTGTAAATCATTTTGTATTGCTCTCAGCAACAACATTATAAAATGACTTTATACCCTCGCTAACAGTTCCCTGTCAACACATCCTCAAAGCAGGAGAAATTTCTCTCTTTGAGGCAGAATCTGCCACCTCCAGTAATCCATCTGATTCTGCAACAAAAGGTGTCGTTTACTTCAACTGTGGACGTTTTTCTTCCTCAGTCATGGATTTCCTGCTTTCTTTCTTCACGTCTTTCAAATGAGCTTCAGGAAAACAGTGCTCACTGTGCAGAGTTTGTGGAGGCGGGTGAAGATTAAGCAACAGTGTAGTAATTTTTCCTTGTGAGGAGGAAGCAATATTGGAGGAGGAACAATAACATTCACTGTGCACGGAGAAAATGTGTATCTCTTGTTTCTGCAGCCTTTAAAACGCTGGATTTTGGTGCAGACTGGTCCTTTAACATGCTAACAATGCCACAACCATCCGGTTAATAATCAGTTAAAGGTAAAGGAGGTTGTTCCTTACTGTCTATGTCCACCTGGCAGTCCTCTGGGTTCTCTATGTGGTTCTCCTCCGTCATGATGATGTTCTCGATGTCCTTCATAGAGAGGTGATCACAGAAAGTGTCGTACAGGAGCCTCTTCAGCTCTTCCACTGTTAACTTCTGCATGTCACACTGGAAACACAAACACAGCGTATGCACACACTCAGTTTATAGATACAGTTTGTCCCCACACACTCATAAAATCCCCTCAGTTTACTCTCACACTGATCCTCCTGCTGTTAATGTTCACTCCCTATTGGAAATCTTCCAGATTGTCGAGGGTCATTCAGTGCCACTTTCACAATCTTGTATTCATGTACCAAATGTTTAATGTCTACTGAAGGCCTGAACATCAGCTGGATCAGATCTGAACCAGCTCTTAGTTATGCTGCTATAGGTTTAGACTGCTGGGGGGAACTGACACACAGGGCTCCTGTTTCCCTCTTTTTCTGTCAGTCTAACTTCTAGTCTTACTGTCCTGTTATAGTTACTGACCATACAGCTCTCTGGGAGGGTCTGAGTTTGTCTTGTAGGTTCCTGGGGATCGGTGAAGAAGACGGCCTGCTGCTGTGCTCCTGTCCGACACCAGCTACTACAGCTTTGGATTTGGCCTGCTGGTTTCTCCTTAACTGTCGCCACAGCGCCAAACTTCAGACTGCGTCTGTTTCTCTCTCTCTCCCTTTCTGTGTGTGTGTGTGTGTGTGTGTGTGTGTGTATGTGTGTCTGTGTGTGTGTCTGTGTGCGTGTGTGTGTATCCCTACCCCCCCCCCTCCTTTTTTCTCTCTCCCCCCTCTCTCTCCCACTCTCTCTCCTCTATCTGTCTCTCTCTAACCCCAACACAGTCGAGACAGATGTCTGTCTAACATGAGTCTGGTTCTGTCCGAGGTTTCTGCCCGTTAAAGGGAAGTTTTTCCTTGCCATTGTAACTTGCTAAATGCTGCAAAGTCCTGTACTCTTGGTGGATTAAGATAAGATAAGACTCCTTATCTTGTCTTGATGTTGGGTTTCTGCTAATAAAATTTTATTAACATTTACGGGTCTAGACCTGTAAATGTTTTTGTAAAGTGTCTTGAAATAACATTTGTTTGCGCTATATAAATAAAGATTGATTGATTGATTGATTGAACATAAGTATTGCTCATGTTTGATGTAGTATAGAGAGAGCAGAGTTCACAGGAGGTAAACTGACTTGGACCAGAAGGAGAGAGCACATCTCTCCTCTCGGATAGAGTTAAAAATTCTTCTTCTGACTTACAAAGCGCTTAATGGCATCGGGCCATCCTATCTTAAAGACTTAATCGTTCCTTATTATCCGTCTAGGTCTTTGCGTTCTCAACATGCAGGTCTGCTTGTTGTACCTAGGGTCTCTAAAAGTAGTATGGGAGGTCGAGCCTTTAGTTTTCAGGCTCCTCTTCTTTGGAATAACTTACTGGTTGAGGTCCGGGGAGCAGACACGGTCTCAACCTTTAAGAGTAGACTTAAAACTTTCCTTTTTGATAAAGCTTACAGTTAGAGCTGGATCAGGTCTGAACCAGCTCTTAGTCATACTGCTTTAGGTTTGGACTGCCAGGTGGAACTGACACACAGGGCTCCTGTTTCCTTCTCTCTATCTGTCAGAGTAACTTTTAGTCTTAACGTCCTGTTATAGTTACTGACCATACACCTCTCTGGGAGGCTCTAAGTTTGTCTTGTAGGTTCCTGGGGATCAGCGATGTGGACAGCCTGCTGCTGTGCAGACTCCAGCTACTACGTCTCTACAATGCCAAACTTTAGACTATGTCTGTGTCTATATGTGTGTGTCTCTTTCTCCCTCTGTCGTCCCCCCCACCCCATCTCTCTATGCTTCTCTCTCCCACTCTCTCTCCTCTATCTGTCTCTCTCTGACCCCAACACAGTCGAGACAGATGTCTGTCTAACATGAGTCTGGTTCTGTCTGAGGTTTCTGCCTGTTAAAGGGAAGTTTTTCCTTGCCATTGTAACTTGTTAAATGCAGCAAAGTCCTGTACTCATGGTGGATTAAGATAAGTTAAGACTCCTTATCTTTTCTTGATGTTGGGTTTCTGCTAATAAAATTTTATCAACATTCACGGGTCTAGATCTGTGAACGTTTCTGGAAAGTGTCTTGAGATAACGTTTTTTATGATTTGGCGCTAAACAAATAAAGACCGATTGATTGACTGATGAACTTGATGAACTGTGCACGAATAATCTGTGTAACATTCATTCAATTGATATTCAATTATGATTTAAAAAACAAAACATTGAGAAAAGTTTCATTTTTTTTCCTTTTCTAAAAGAAAACAAATGAAATTCTGTTCATTTTTCAATTTCCAGTTTGATAATTTAGCTCAAATAAAGCAAAGTTGAATTACAGGCTACAGGTTGATTTCGATTTTATTATTTAATTTCTTCGCCCATGGTGACCCAAAAGTTGTAGCTTCTCTGTGAAGAGAGCGTAGATGAAGCCGGCTTAATAATAGTTGTTGATTTAACCTTATTATATTACAAGTTTATTCTTAAATATTTGACTAATTCCCCTCATATGACTAAATTCATCCAAAATTACTACTCAGTTTACATTTATTCATTTAGTTATTTAGTTCTTTTTTGTCTTTTCTAATTTTTGCATTCCAGTGTTAGCCATTCATTTTAACAATTTTTCATTTTTCTTTTTAAGAATTTTTTGACAAACAGAGCCAGGCTAAACTCATGTTTATGTTAATGTTAACCATGGTCAAGGTGATAAATTAAAAATGTGATCATATGTCAAAATAAATAAATATTTTTTTCCTCATAAAACAATAATAACAATAATAATAATACTTATATATATATATATATATATATATATATATATATATATATATATATATATATATATATATATATATATATATATATATATATATATATATATATATATATGTTACATTTTAAAATATAGAGTTTTATTTTCATCGCACTCTGACAGTTGAAGATTTTGGTGTGATATATAAAACACCGCTTCAAAAAACCCTGCGTCTCTTATTTTAAGCTCAGCCTGAGCCCCAGTATGACCGCAGGCTATCTGTGATCACTCCAGCTGCACATGTCTGACACATCTCTTCACAAACATAATGTTATGTGAAGCCATGCAGCCTTTGCATCAGTCCCTGAGGATCCTGGACTCTCCCAGCAGGTGTCTCTGCCTGTGACGCTTTTTTCGTGCACCGGCTGCACCATAAATCTCCCTCACACTCCGTTTGGAGCCTCAGTCTCTGACAGCCACTGTGTGGCTGTTATCACCTAACTACACTAAAGGCACACACTCCATCCCATTAACTTCATTCCTCTGTCAAAGTGAGGGGCCAATTATCTAATGCGGTGTCTGTAAATACAGTTATATCTGGTTTACATTAAATCAGCTTTAATGTTTTAACAAGGCTGTCACCACACAAAGAGGCGGAGATAACATCTCAAAGACTTGATTAAAGGCACACTTCTTGAGAGATTTCAAACCTTTGAGAGATTAAAATCCACCCACTTCCTCCCCAGTGGATGTGACAATTAAAACAGATTTGTAGTTAAAGTCATTCAGTGGCATATTCTGCCTCATACTGAGCTTGGAGGTTTAATACAGATGTCTCTCTAATAAGCACGAAATGAGTTGCTGAATAATGAGCACCTTCCAAAAGACGGAGTCAAAGTCGGTGCCGTTGAACTTATCTGGCAACCCAGCTGCCGTCAGCTTCGGGCCCAGGAGAGTCACAAACTCCTCAAAGTCCACCTGGCCGTCGCCTGTGAGAAGAAAAAGGGAAACAGTTGGTGTTTTTATCGCCGCTGGTTTCGTTGCGCGCTCAGTCCAGTTTGGAGGGCAAATAGAATGCAAATTGCTTCTGTGCTTTGTGGCTTTGGTTAATATAAAAACCAGGCTGTGTGTATGCCTCACCGTCCATGTCCAGTCTCTGGATGATGACCTCCAGCTCCACCTCGTTTGGCATGTAGCCCAGCGAGCGCATGGCCATCCCCAGCTCCTGCTTGGAGATGAACCCATTCCCATCGCGGTCAAACACTTTGAAGGCTTCTCGGATCTCTGTGTAAACACACACACACACAAACACACCCATGCTTTAAACTGCAGACTTAGGGCAGAGCAGGGTATAAAGCAGGAAATGTTCCAACCAGCAAAGACAAATTTGCTATGCCGCATTAGTGCTTGAGTCATAGTTATATGGGGGTTGGCAGCACAGGAGAAGAAACTTCACCAGCTAAATAAAAACAGAATGGAACAAAATAGCCCCGAACAAAGAGGACAGGAAAAAATGTCACATTTAAGAGCAGCTGTCCCTGTCGTCTATGTATTTTAGATTTCATGGGGATTAATCAAAGTAAGAAGTCAAACTCTGTAAGCTGCCAAAATCTGAGGAGCTTTGATGCTAAAATAACCAGCTACATTTTCCGCTGTCAGACCAAGAGCAGTGTTTGAGGGAGGGTATATTTCCTAGATCCTCATGAGTCCTATCATTTCATAAAAAGAAATTACTATTATTTACTGAATGAACTGTCTGAATATAAATGATTGCTGACATTTAGAAAAACACATTCTTTACACTGGGCATCAGATTCGGAAACGTATAAAACACAGACCTTCATATGGATGTTCAAGATTGTCTTGAACAATGTATTTATATTAATAAACATAAGTTATATATCATATAAGTTATATATCAGTTGCTAGGCGTCACACTGTTGGTTGTGGCTGCCTGTTATAGCAGCTTCTTCTAATTTTTTCGTCTGTTTTTGGTCATTTTTGCATTTGGAGTGGATTATTACTTTGTATGGCTCATTTGATGGTCGTGGACACCAAACTGGTTTTGTCTTCAGTGATATTTTTACTATTTTTACTCCTGTGTTTGTCTGGAGATCCTACATGTAACCATGGCTGCATTGTTTACATGTGGGATCAGCTGTTAGCAGCCTATAGCATGGCAACGCTAACTAGTGTAAGGCCAGATGTTCCCCACAAGGTGAGGAGACGGAGGAGAGGAAGACGTGCTGGTTCTTAGGTGTGAGCTAAGAAGTGACGACATGGACCTGTCCTTCCATCCATCGTTATTGGGAACGTAAGATCTATCTCCAATAAGATGGACGAGCTAGCTGTGCTAACCCAGCAACAGAGGGAATACCAGAAGGCAGAGTAGCATCATGCTATTCACAGACATGGCTAACAGAGCAACACCAGACACCAACACCACATTGGAAGAATAGACTACCGAAGAAGCTCAGTCCTGGACCCTGTGGAGGTGGAGGCTGGCTGAACTGGACAATGATGGACAAGCTGTCAGCATCTATTTTCTTATGGACCTTTTAGCACTTTCTGCGCACCTTCTTACTTTTGTTTTCTTGATTGCTGCAGTGACTCCTTCTGAGTCAAAAAGAGAGTTGGCAGGTCTGTCTGACCTGAATCACTCAGCTAAACACAGGACAGGAGCTGCAGATTTAATATGCATGAGTGTCGATTGGTCTGTAAGGTTAAAACAGAGCAAAACCTGCTCATAAACTGAATTCTTTTGCAAAATTAAAGGTTTTCCAAAAACTAGCACAATAATCACTTTCCCTGGTAGCTAATTACATGTTTACTTACTTTCTTTAAAGTGTTGTTGTGATTTTTTCTTTTGATTATGTTCTTAAAACCTATGGCAGAATTTGGGCAAAGTCTAAATGTGACTCCAAATTACTTAAGTGTCATGATAAATATTCTTGTTAAAACAGAGAGTTGAAGACTACAATACAAATAATAATAAAAAAAAAGTCAGTCACTATCATAAAGCCGCAGCAGGAAAAAAATAAAAATAAAACTAGAGTACTGATCTTTTTACACTGGTATTATTTGATTTTAATACCAACGTTGGTATCAATAGTATTGATATTTGGATCAATCAGCCCACCCAGGACCCAGGTACAGTTCATGTTAGCTTGGCAGATCAAGGAGGAGGAACTCCATCCAAACAGCCAAGACTTGGTTTTAAATCACTGCCAGCTCCAGGAAGGAAGCCAGGAAGGACTAAACAGACAGATTGGGAGGCATGATGTTGAGGACATGCCTCCTCTATTAGCTGTTGAGTCTTCTGCTTTCAGAGAAGTCATTAGCACAATATTGATGATATGAAAGACAGGGAACATTAGTAGGTGTACCCAGGTATACAGAAATGGTAAAGCCACCCAGATGATAAAAAAAGAAAAACTAAAAGCAGAAGCAAAGTGGAAAGGAGTGTGAGAGAAAAGAGGATTTCCCCCTGCCAACGCAGAGCTACTATCACTACAGGAGATCTGTGAGCTGCTAATTCCTCAGTTCAGCCACGCAGCACATCTCTGCGTGTTTACCCCCTTTATTATAAGGGAGTGAATTCCTTCATTGATATGCAATAACATCCACAACCAAGTCACCTACCATTTCAGGCTTGTCAGATCTTAGTGTCACACGCCTGATTAGCACACAAAGGAGCAGAGCGGGACATGAATCTTAAGATAGAGATGATGTAAATCCTCTGGAAATGACAGGAAATATCTGTAATCTTTTTAATCTAGTGTTGGCTGGGAGCAGGAAACATGATGACTCAGCGACAGAAGGTGTAACATGTGTAATGTGTAGTTAGTCATGCGAGCGTCATGCTTAGAGGTCTGAACAAGTAATAAAGATAGCGCTGATATACGTACATGCACTAAAACAGCTGCCTATTAGCAATGATGCTGACAGAATAAGCTGCAACAATGAATCTGAATGTGCATTCGTCACTACTAAAAAGGCATGTCTTTACAACAGCTGTGCTCACTTCTTTGGATGGCTCGTTTTTGAATGCCTTTTCCTCTTTTACTTTTACTTCTCATCTAAAAAAGAGTTATTAAGAACATTGTTAGGAACCTGTGGCAGATACTTTACATAGATTCACAGTTGGCATAGAGGACAAAGACAATCTTACCACTCAGATTTTAATAAATCTCCATCAATCACTCCAAATTCTAACACTCGTTAGAACTCAACATGTGGTGTCCCACAAGGGTCACTGCTGGGTCCTCTCCACTACATTGTCTACATGCTTCCCTCAGCCTAATTGTTCTTCCACTGCTACGCCGATGATGCCCAGCTCTACATCTCCACAAAAACCATCACTCCAGCTAGTTTTTTTCTACTTTTCCAAACTGCTTCACCGATGTGTGTCGCAAGGATCCTAATTTTGCCGTATGCCAATGCAGCGATGTGTCGATTTACAAAGAACAGCTCAAGCAGGACAGGAAGTCGTGCAAGAAACCCCCAAAAGACAACCAGTGACTTTCAAAGTCTTGTTTTTTGTTTTTTTTTTATCAGTTTTTTTTTCTGTTAAAGCTGTAGTCTGTTGATACTGTATTTGCAATACAATAAGCAAAAAAAAAAAAAGTCACTGGAGTGCGGGCTCACATAATCCTCAGTACTTTATGTCCTTTACTTATGTACAGTCAGCTAATGGGATCAAAGGAATTACAGTGGAAGACTCACCTTTCCCTCAGTTAAAAGTCAAACAACTTCTCTCGCATTTATGGCCATGCAGTGTGCTGACCTCGCTTGAGTTGATTCCTAAATGTTTCAGTAAAGGATCTTGAGCAAATTAACAGCACAGAGTGAACAACGAACCGTAATATTGTCATCATTAGTTGACACAAACTCAAAACAGTGACTGTATTTCCAGCTAGAAAATGCACATCTCTCTCCTCCCCGCTCTGTTGATACATGTTTACATGTGAAATCAGCTGTTAGCAGCCTTAAGCATGTCATTGCTAACTGGTGCTAGGCCTGATGTTTCCCCACAAGATGAAGAGAAGGAGGTGAAGACGACGTGCTGGTTCTCAGGTGTGAGCTAAGAAGTGACGACGTCAGCCTGTCCTTCCATCCATCGTTATTGGGAAACGTAAAAGATCTATCTCCAGTAAGATGGACAAGCTAGCCATGCTAACCCCAGTCTGATGGACACGTGAGTTGTTCACATGCTGAAAACATGATGGATGTGTAAATGGATGGAATGCGTGATGGAAAAAGCAGATAGAAATGATAGTAACACAAAGTGACTTGGATAAGTTACTTTAATCTGACTACAAATTTGGAAATAGTAATGCGTTAGATTAGTGGTTACAGAAAACCAGAGTAACTCGTTACTAAGTAGCGCATTACCATCATCACTGATCCTCAATCCGACTCCCTCCTTCCAATCCCACATCAAATACATCACCAAAACTCTTTCCTTTACCTCTGTAGCGTTGCCGTCTCAGACTGCTGCGACAGCCTTCCCTCTGTTAACTTTCAAAGGCTTCAAATGTGCAAAATTCACCGGCTTGGTTGCTCACCCACTCCAACTCCAGAGCTCACATCACACCATCCTTCAGCACCAAAGTCCACTTCAAGATCCTTCTCATCACCTACAAAGCCCTCATTGACTTCGCCCCCTCATACCTGACTGACCTTTTGATTATCAGGTGTCAGCCTCCCAATCACCAGGACCGCAAGTACCGCACCTTGGGCGCCATCTCTCCTGACTCTCACCCCCAAAGCACCTGCAATTCTGACTCACTTAGCTCATTTAAAAATCAACTCCATCCTTCTTTTCAAGAAAGTGTTATCAGTTATTATTAGTCATATTAGTTATTTTTGATACTGTTATTCTTCGGGCGAGGATCAAGAATGTTAAAATCCCTGAAAACGGTGAATCACTCCACAAAAACAAACTATCAATCCACAGCAAAGCCACAAGTCTTGAAAATGGGTTTTTGCTGCTTTGGTGATTTGTGTCAAATGGCAACAAATGGCCAAGCCTCAGGCCAAAATCCACAGCGTGACAGCCTGTGACAGATATCCAAGTTGTGGAACAAAACATAAAACATCACTGATGGCGAGACGCAGCGTGTGTCATCTGTGCGTGTAATGCAAGCAGGGCTTCAGGAAACGGCTTGTTGTTATCGAGTTCAGGGCCACAGAATGGAAACCCTGCCACAGGGACGAGGATGTCTGGCTGCATGTATTACATGGGACCACATCTGGGCTTGTAATATATAAACCCTGTTGAGTGACATTCACACATTACGCCTCCTATCAAATGTCTTCCTGGAGGTAAAGTCTGAATCATTGAGAGCCTGCAGCGCTGTGTTTTCCCTCCATCCCTGGTTGAGATCTAATAGTTTCCAGAATAACACCACCTCTATTTCCACCTGAGGTCCCCTGCTCCACCTGTTTGCTTTGGAAAGAGCGTCTTTCCTGCTGAAGAACACATGTTGCTGCCATGCAGGAGGGAATCCCACTCTTAAATAAAGTGCCAAGACGGCTTTGGCGAGTCGTCTGTTTCCTGCGGAAGCTTTGTTTGTTGATCGAACGCCAAGGAGAGCAAAACATCCCCGCAAGTGAATGGTGTATGGTAGACTTCAGATAAGTTTATAATGAAATATGTTGTTGTGGAGGGATTTTATAGTCTGTCACAAACCGTTTACAGAATACAAATGCCTCCAGAGCTGCATGGGCCAGGATTTAATAAATGGCTTATCACGTCCTGTGAGATATGCAGCATGGAGCTAGAAATATGTATAGGCAAAACATATATATTATCTGAACCTCTTGGCTGGGCGGGAAGAGGAGGGAATCTCTGGGGTACAGCACACCAGCATAATCCCATATCCAACTTATCAAAAGTATAATAAAATGAAATAAAATAAAATAAAATAAAATAAGGCCTCTAATCATCCTCCAAAAGAATCAATTTCCCTTTAACCACATACAACCCAGATAGAATGGTATCTCTTTTAGACATTCCCTATCTTAATTGTCCTCAGGAGACACAAATATATTCTCATATTTCATCCCGGTGACAAAAAACAGGCCAAACTTACACGTTGGTCTCCAGAGTGACTCTATTGTAATTGAGGAACTCTCCTCTCCTTGGCCATGAATGAAACGCACCCCACTGAAAACAAATGAAGTGAATATTTCTGACATTACTCCTGACAGACGAGCTGACTTATCCTGCCAAATCAAAGGGTGGTAGATAGCAAAACTGAACCCCTGCTTACTGATGTCCTTTTAAAATAAAAGGATCAGACTAAACCTGCAGAGGACCAGAAGCCACAATCTGTTCCAAAACTGGAAACAGCAGCTGAAAGAGAACTTTCTCCTGGCTCTGCCTCCCTCTGTTGTCTTCGCTTTGATACTAAAGGTGCTTTTTGACTGCAGGAACTCTCCCCAGGAACTTTTTAAGGAACTCTGTGCTTTTAGACTGCAGGAACTGAGATCTAATAGTAAGTTCTGGGGTAATTTTCTTACCCCAAAAAACTACTCGGTTAGGAGTAGTACTTCCAATATGTCCAGGAACTTTTGGAAGGCGGGGCCTGCAAGCCGAATATTTCCGAATGGTGGAGTACCCACAGTGTTTTTATCTCCCCTTCGGGCCCGATGGCGTGAATGTGTCTCTGTCAGCTCCTGGTGTTCCAGTTTAAAGAGTGACCCTGTAAACTGGAGACCTTCAGATGAACGTGTCAGTGGATATCCAGTTTTCAACAGCTGTTCAAACACAGAAGTCCTCAAGAATGCATCCTAGCTCAGTTTGATAAAATGTGTCAAAACATTTTTATCAGATAACTTTTTAATGATGATCTAAAGGGGAATATGCTGAAAAATGCCAATCAACAGGCCTTTGTGCTTTAGCCAGCAAAGTATTGTGATGTTTTATTGGTCGTAGCTGCTTTTGAAACGGCACCATCTTTGTCACAAGGTCTTATCACCTTTCAAATATCAACAAATCCATCTTTGGTGCAACAAAGCAAAATCAGAACCAAGGCAAGCTGAATGTCCTTTATGCTAGCAGGCTAACAGGCTAACTGTAATCACCTTTCTATGATGTCATTTTTACTGAATGGTCTTTATCTTTGTCATGGTGCCTACCTCACTGGCCTTATTTACATAATTTACCAGAGTTGTTGGCCCATGAAGGACACACAGAAACTGTGTAGTTCCTGGGACTGTAAAGTTTCTTGAACTTCTGTTCTAAAAGCACATTAAATCTTATGGCAACTTTTGCCTCCATAAAGGCTGGTGGACAAGATGTAGAAAAGGATAAGTGTAATTTAAGATGACACCAAAAACGACTTCAGACAAAAAGACAGAAGCAATTAGCTTCACATAAATTTCATGGCAAAGATTAGTTTTTGTGCTGTGGAAGATGGAGGCTAAAATATTTAAAGCTCCCTCTGGTGTTGAGCTGCTGTATTGGACAACAAGCCCAATCTTTAACATGTTTTCTGTATTACTGTTAAGTATTTTTGGGCTAATTTAAACCCAGATCTTTTTTTTTCTAAAAAGTCTTTACCTTTAATCATTTAGTTATTTGAAATGAAAAAGACTTGTTGTGACATCATGATTGTCAGCTACAGTGACAAATAATGGTCAATCATTTATGTATTGATTTGTTTATTTGAGGTTTCAGGTTTGTTTTTACTACTAATAGTTCTACTATTAAATCTGTCTTTAATTGATTTATACGTGCTAATGTTTTTTTTTTATGTAAGTGAAGACCCTATTCGAATTTTAAGAAAATTAAAAAATTAAATGAATAAATAAGGATAAAAAAGGCTCATGCAGGATGATTGGAAAAGATGGGAAATGGAGGTACAGGTTAACCGACACTAAGACCAGAACTTCCCATGACTATTAGTGTCCGCGTCAAATCAACACAAGAATCTGTTCAAACTTTGGACTGTGCTGTCCTGAGAGAGCGCTGTTTTTTTTTCTGTGAGTGAAATGTTTTCTGCAGTTAGTGAAGGAGGATGACATCGCTCCTGCAGCCCGTCATTTGTACCATCCAGAGTTTTTAACTTTTGTCATGAATTCATAAGGGTGTGCTAGGCTCAGCATAATTCTCAGAGTTGTTGAAATTAAATCTTTCAGGACGGCACCTCTGAGATAACGGATTTTGATTTTCCTTCACTGCAGAAGATCTTCTCATGGCCTCGGGCTCTAATCGTACTTTCAGTTTCTATTACACTTTGCTAAACTAATATGTGTATGTTTTATTGGAAGCTGCTGTTGCTGCATCTTTCACTCGGGCCCTGGGACCCCGGCTCCACCAGGGGGGCGTGAATATTTTTGTTGAAAGCTGAGGTGTGTGCTTTGATGTAGAGGGGTGCTTGTTGGCTTTCAAAGATGCTGTGCCATGCGGTCTCCTGTGGTGTGATCTGACAGAGGATGAAAAACATGAGTCAAGATAGCGAGCCGGGGAGGGGGCAGGCATCTGAGGCTGAACTCCCACAAAGGGAAGGTGCCGAGTAGTGCCACCGCGCTGCTCTCCCTGTGCGCCGCTGTTTATAAATGAAGTTCACTGGATCTCTACTGCATAACAGAGACGCTGAACAGTGTGTGAACTGTAAACAACATTAGAGGAAGCCAGGAGAAACAGGAACGGAGCTCATTCACAATGACAAATTGGAAATGCTTTGAATCATGAAAAACATCTGGCATCACATCCAACTTCTTTTATTTCCAATTAGACTTCAAAGGGTGTGATGAAGTGAAACAGGTTGAAAGAATGTCTTAATTTTTGCTGAAAGATGAACTCTTGTCCTCACAGAGCGGAAACATTTCATGCAAAGAAAAATTTACTCTAGTTTCCAGACTTGCTCGGAGCAAAAATGTTACGCCTCTTCAGGCTAAAATTAGCATCAGTGAAACTTTAGCTAATTACCGGTGATGCTCTTTGAGCTAAGCGGGGTAATACTGAGGCTTTTGTCGCTGTGAAGTGTCCGTGAATGCAAAAACCGGGGCATGTTTTATCAAGAGCCAGAGATCCTCTTGGCTTCAATCAGACCTGCATCTGCTCAGGGCTGCTTTTGAGCGGTAATTGCTGCACACCCACTCTTTATGTAAGACCTTATCAGTGTGAGGAACACAGCTTTGCTTTGTATTTGTGTGTGTAAACCTCCAGCGACTATTTTTAAACACTCAAAGCAACCTTAATCCGTCTTTAGCTGGAAATGGGCCGACTTGGGCACCCGGAAGGTTTGAATATTACCATAATGTGCTTCTAATAAGGCTCTGGGGTACTCTGAGGGGTTTACGGCACAGATGACAATGTGTGCGTCTTAAGGAAAAATCCTCACTCTGGGTTTGGATGGAAACTGGCTTCTGTATTATGAAATTTGAAGCACTTTGACCTCACCAGTCGTACTCAGCGTACTGACATGACTGCAGGGTGAGGAGAGAAATAGTTGGAAAGGTCAAAATGCCTTGAACTCTATAAGGAAAAGTCTCCCACTGCCAAATTCCAAAACCCCACTTGACCTTAACTGATTGAAGTCAGAGAAGGCTGTGAATTCAGCCCGTCTCTTCTTCTCACTCTTACAGTTTCTCTTCTTCTCCGGCACAGAGTGAAACACTCATCCATCTTCTTCACTTCCTTCTCTAGCTGTAATTTTTCCAAAACTGCACATTTTCATCATCACAGCCGATATCACGCTGAGCAGCAGCCAACACCTTCAACACATGTCAAACAAAGGTCAGAAGTGAACAATCAAAAGCCTCCAGCTTCATCAAACACTCCCTCATCAGTTCCACCACGTTAACGCCGCCCCCTGTATGGATGATGCTAACAACGGATTTTGTTTTTGTCTGGTGAAGACTTTGCAATATTGCTCATCATAGGGAGGAAATATTACCCAGAGGGGAAAAAAAGCACTTCACCTTCCAGAACTCATCACAGTTAATTTCACAGGTAATAAAGTCTGCCAGATACACTCCTACGTGGCAATCGATCAAGATGAGAATAAATGACTTATCTTTAACCTACTCCAAAGATGTAATCAAAGCATTTCATGATACAGTCGATCTTTCTGGACAATGTTTTTCATTAAATACCAACAGGACAGGAGGGTATGGAATGACAGATCTTTTCCAGAAGGACATACTAAATGAGAAAACAGATATTATTGATACTTTTGATACTTCAGCCTTTGAGGTCCTGAAAATAATCAATAGGAACACAGTGAAAGTCACCAAACTGTTGAGAAGGTATCTAAATGATTCGCCGTTCCATGAGAACTACTTTTTGTAGTCTCAGCCTATAGTCTGCAGTTTGTATAGGACAGAATGGCAATGTGCAAAAGAAGTCATGTTTGGAGCTATTTTAGCTCAGGTTAATTGGTCACTCTAAATTGCCCATAGGTGTGAATGTGTGCGTGAATGGTTGTCTGTCTCTGTGTCAGCCCAGTGATTGGCTGGCGACCTGTCCAGGGTGTACCCTGCCTCTCGCCCAATGACAGCTGGGATAGGCTCCAGCCACCCTCCAACCCCCTAAACAGGGGGTAAATGAATGAATGAAACAGCCAAGACACTGTTTGTGACACATGCAGAGCACTGTTACTGATGGAGTTCTTCGAACTAATAAATATGTTATGACATAAGTAACAAGAGTAATAAAATATGTATCAAGGAGAAAATCTCACATTAGCAAAAAAAAGCCTTGATTAATTCAGGCAAGGTTACCTAAAGATTTGACAATTCAAAGTGGGTTTCAAACACCAGATGTCATTAAATTACACAGAACAATTAAGAAAAAATAGTGATGATGAGTTAAGAAAACTACATACTTAAAAAAAAAAAGAATAATAAAAAAAACATATAATTTGTAAAATATATCCATTGTGATTTGCTTCAACTATTAAATAAATAATTCAAACCATAGGTTTTTACAAACTTGTGCATTTATTGTGGAGTTTAACTATTTAATTAAATATTTTGCTGGTAATTTCAATTTAGTGATAAAATGTGAAATGCACTCTTTTTTTTTCAGATTTATGGGACACATTTCCACAAGGTATTGGTATCGGATAGGTATCGCTGATACCAACCTGAATTTTACACAAAATTGGATTGAGAAGAAAACTGGTGGTATTAAATATCACTAATTATTGGGCCTATAAACACCCGCAAACGCCCTTGAATCCTGGAAGGTAATGGCAGTTCACTAGGAGGAAACCTGTGCCTGGCTTCTTTAGACCCATTGGTTAAAAGCACAGACAGTATAATATATGGACACACGCTCTGTGACATCATCCATCTGTTTCTGTTACAAGGTTTTCAAGTCAATCACTGACAGACACTGAACTTAATCCTAGCTTTGTTCAAGTTACTAAGAGGTAAAGAGATGGTCTATAGCCTCTTTGCAGACAGTGACAGACTGTCCCTTTCAGTAAAGTCACCCATGCCCTTATATGGGCGAAACTCAAGTTTAGTTTAATAACCTCAAAAACAACCAGTTGTGAAAAAATTGCAGCTGGAGAAATAAGGTACTTAGGCCCAAACTGTTGTTTAATCGATGCTTTGACGAGGATCTGTTTTAGTTCCCTTTCACCTTCTGGCCTGGAATCTCATGCACACTGATGTAAAATTACTTTTAGTGAGTTGTGTGTTTGTTTTGGAATTCAATAGAGATCAGATCAAAACGATTTATCTTTTTGTTCAAGACAACTTGTTGCTGGATACAACGCGCCCAGGTAAAGTATTATATTGGTACAGTTATGTAGCGCTATGGTTTGAAACAATGACATCAGGCAAACACAGTAGCCAGCCAAAAATCTGGCCCAAGTATGGATTACCATCAGGCATATATCTAGATCTTTTTCAAGATCTCTTTCAAACTTCTCAAAGCCCCTTAAAACTGTAAATATGTTTCCACAAGCTGTAAAAATCTGCTTTTTTGGTTTGGTGAGTATGTGTTTCCAGTCTCTCTGCAACACTAAGTTGATTCTCTAAGAACTACAGATGTTAGTACCACTCCATTGGCTTTATTTCTCACTGCCGGAGATTGCAACTTGGTTAAGACCATGGGCAATTTAGAGGTTAACTCCTTTGTAGCACATCTCCTGCATGGGGTCCATGTTTCTGCAACCTCTAACAAGTGCTGGCAGACGCTGAATCACACAAAACAACCTTGGCGTTGACCTTCAGGCTTTTGTTTTTAAGAATCCTTCCGCAGAGAGGCGGGAAGCTGACAAGCATTTGTTGATGCAGCTGTTTAGTGGAGTGTCGGGGGAGCTGTCTGAGGAAAGCTTGTTCCTGGGAGCAGGGCTGAAGTAATTAAAGACACCCTCAACAGAACTGGATCTAATTCTGGCTACATGAGGAAGACCTCTGCATGATGGTCCTGTACAGACGGATATGTGCTAAACTCTTATACCATAAAGAAAGGAGAAATATTGTTTTGAGGTGTCTCAGACATCTTTACACCAATCATAATCATCTTGGACAGCTCTTTAAAAACTGAAATGTCTGAGGATATTTCAGTTTTGTTTTTTGTTTTTTTGTATTTTTGTATTTTTAAACAGAATCATGGATAAACTAAAGAGAAGTGGCCTAAGGATGGACCCCTGAGGAACACCGAGAACATTTTGTTTCTACATATTCAAAATAATCTCTTTCCATATGTATCCTTTCAGATGTTGAATAACAAGCCAGTAACAGGACATGCTGAGCCAGATGATAAATGTAGCTTTTAAATGAAAATGTCATCATCAACAGGCAGCAGTGAGATCAAGAAATACCAGAACACACATTCACTGAGTCACTTTGGTTTGATCCAAGAGCTGTTTTAAGCTTTTAGCAACTCTTGAACTCAAGTGGTTCAATGTGTTGTGAGTTCAAAAATATTCATTCATCTGTATGAATGTAAAGAATTTTGCCGAGAGGAGAATGATGGAGAAATCCCCCTGTTATTGTTCATTACAAAATGAACTGTGTCTTTTCTCCTCATCAAATTCTAGATAACATCAAGCTTGAGAGAATCAGACACAGTTCTTCTCCACAGAGAGCTGTATTTTGTGGTTATTTACACACCAATAAAAGACACATTTGCACACTTTTATAGGGATGGAATCACTGCAACAGACGTTGGCCTCATGGTACGATGCGATTCTTATCTCTGGAGATAACAGGTGAGGATGTAGACATATGCTTGCAGCAGTGAATTGGTGCTGGGCCAGATGTGCTGCTGCAGGAGTAAATATATTATCTCTGGTACGAGGGCCTTGCTACCATTAGAAAACAGAGGGTGCCTCATAATGTGCTCATAGAGAGGATCTCATTAAAGGCTACAGGGACTTTATAGAAAGATGTATATAGTGACAGCTCCATAAAAGTGAAGCCAAAATCTTGTCTCCAACGTAAAATATGGGAAATTGCTTGCTACAAAATCAAAGTTCATGTCAAACATAGATTAACTTCAGTTAGTTCATCTTGCAAATTGGAGCCGGGGTGTTCAGATATTTGATGTAGCAGATACAGAAGCTACGTTTCCATTACACCTTTCACAAAATAGAAGCAATATTTCTGAAGTTTAGATCACGACTAGAATTGCACAAAACTTGAGAAAAGTAAAGGTAACATCCGCCCAGATGCTGCACTCATGATGATGATGATTTATGGACATTAGTGTTTCTATTTGCTGGTCAAACTGTCGGCCGTTATCATGCTAACTCAAAACAGGCAGGAACAAAACACTGAATGAAAATCATCATCTCCAGCTCACCTGCTCTCCCACTCACACACACACACCTTCACCCCTGCCTTCTGAAAATAACTAATAGCAGAGCTGTTACAATATGGACGTGAAAAAAAGCTGTTTCCATTGCACTTTTGTGATAAACTTCAACAACCAAACTTTTGAAAAACCACCTCACGACAGTGTAAAAACATTTTATCCAAATTTGAAGTTTTTAAAAATGTTGGTGTTTCAATTGCCATTTATTTATTGTGATATTTAGCTTTGGCACAATGTTAAGTGTAATGGAAACGCAGCCACTGATAGGATTAGAGATAGACCGATATAGATTTTTCCAGGCCGATACCAATACTGATTATTTTTTGTCAAGGAAGCTGATAACCAATATTTGAAGCCGATATTAATTTGCAGTCAAAGTGAAAATATCGTGCCAAAATTTTGAACAATACAAACTCCAACACTTAACTTTATTCAAAAACCTTTAAGCATGAGTTTATTAAACAGCTTCCAGGCTCATTAGCATTTTTGATAAAGTTAAATGAAAACTTAAAAAAATAAATAACCAAAGTTTTCTACAGTAAATAAAGTTTGCCAAAGTTTCAAATGTGACTGCAATAACTGTAATAACTGCACTGCTGATTGGCTGTTTCCCAAGCCATGGCTCTGCTTGTAACCAATCACATGATACTGTGGGTGGGACAGTGCTGGGGACTGCGTAGTGATTGAAGACAGCGGGGCAGGTGCATCAGAGCCGCAACAACACAGTTTTAAATTTGTTTCTCATCGGCCTTTGGATTTTTTTTTAAAAAGGCAGATGCCGAAATGCTTCAAAATGCCAAATATCGGCCTGATAATTGGCCTGGTGGATAATCGGTCTATCCCTAGATATGATCCTTAGTCTCCAACTGAAGCAGAAGTACATGTGGACCGCCGTGCTATGTGACGTTTCAAAGCCTTTAGTGCGATCTGAAGACAGAGGATTGAGGAAAGAGGAGGGAAATTGGAGGACCAATCAGAGTGAGGTATAGACTTCTTTCATCCATGTATACAGTAAGTGGTATAGAGTGCTTAGTTTCTGAGTAAGAATAAAGAAAGTGTCATAATTGTGACTGTATTTCTCTCTTTTTTTCAAAGTATTGAAAAAATTGAGGACACTATACAAACTAATTTAACCAGTGATATCATTATAAATCCAGCATTTCAACAAACCTCTGCACATTTCTCTAAGGCTTACCGGCTGCTGTGCAGGGTCACTTCAGCCTCTCAGAAAAACGCGTCACCACTTTCATCTTCACCACCATCCATGTCAAGTAGAGCTTTTTCCACACTCTGCCTCTCTCATTCAGGCAGGTGTTAGAACCAGGAGGGTCGTTTTGAAATCAGTTCCTGCCTCCCTGCCTGCTTCCTGTCTGTCTGGTGGATTGAACAAGATGACCCTCCATCTACCATACAGGCAGAGTGGGAAGGAAGGGTGTCAGGAAGACACAAAGTGAGATTTATTGCTCTCTGCCTGATTATATTCAAGGAGGACGCTTTCATGGGTGTCCCCAGTGCCATAAATCTGTAATGTTACAAACCGAGTTCTTAAACAAGACAGATGAAGTTGTTATTTTTCTGAGATATTGCTTTTTATTATTTTTTGAGTTTGATCCTAGGAGGCCTTCAAAACAAACTGATTGTACACACAGTAGTATTTTTTTTCTTGAATTACCAAGAAACCAGAGGATGATTCTGATGTTTACAACAAATGTAAATCTATCTCAGAAAAGACTCCAGAAGCTGGGCTTATATGACTACTACTTGTTAGTCAGATTAAAACCTGTCCAAGTGAAAATGCACTAATCTCTTTACCTGGACAATAATCTGTTTCAATAAACTGATTACATGCTTGAAGTGTCGTGTGTTTCCTTGGTTGTGTAACACCTTGACAACACCACTCACAACACTTCAAAAATGGAGGTAAAGCATCTTTTTTGTTCAACAGCAGTGGCGTGTACAGACTTTTTGAGGGAAATGGGAGAAAATACAAAAAAGGCACCAACAGCCAACTATGCCCCTTATTGTAAGCGGCATGTAAGTCGATGTTACTATCGGGGGTGATACATTCATGCCCCTATCTGAGTCAGCTGCAGCAGAATCTGCCTTTTCATCTTCTTTTTTCATCAGGACTGAATTTTCAGTGATGTTGATGACTTTTTGGGCATTTTGCAAGCAACTTGGGATTTCACTACAGTCCCAAAAGATTTTTATGTAGGTGTTAGCACCATAGCTATGCACAAAAAAATGCATTTATGTGGGTTAAGGGGGCTGTGAGGAGTTTGAAAGTGATCTTGAACAAGCCTCCCTTCTAGATATATGCCTGATTGTAATCCACACTTTAAAATGAGATTATCACTGCCAATATAGGTTGTTTCAAAATGCTACCTTGTTGCTTCTTTGTAGCTCTCCAAACAGGTCAAGCAGGACTGGATTGATTCATGGCATGTCCAAGTCGCCATGACAACACCACACTAGCTGACAAAATCTAGAAGTGAGAAGCGAGAACTGTGTTTTTCTCTGCTGAAAAAAAATTCTGTGATTAATTTTGTGGTGATGGTGGACACTGGAGCCTAACTGTCAGACAAAAAAAGAACAGAAGAGCAGAAGAAAGACAAACGGGAGAGAGATACAGCACGCTAACACAGGGGTTAAACTGTTTGTGATAATGTTCATCCCAACCAAGCGGCAACCTCCGGTCTAAGAATATGACACAATGTGGAAGTGCTGCTGTTTCTTGAGTGTCCGCTTGAGGCTGGCTCCTGAAGTACAGGAAGTCACATACACACCAAGCCAAAAAAAAACACGTTTTCAAAGCAGACATTAACCTATTTACAGCCTGGTTCCAAAAACGTCTCCTGTCTGAGTTGCTAATTTTACTATCAGTCCACATTGTACAGGGGGTAATTTTTTTTCTAACTCAGCCATTCAGAGGATATTAAGATCACAAGCTCACTCAATCAGAGGCACAGCTCAGGCCACATGGCCAACAGGCGCCCTATAGCTGTACGCAAAGCTCTTGCCACTTCCAATGTGGCCACGATAGCCGATCTGCTTCATTTTCCATTTCTTAAACAGTCTATGATTCCAACCCACAGTCAGCAGTTATTCTGCAGTGGTCTGTTCAAACTTGAGAGTCTATCAATAAAATGAAGAGTGAGGTTACGTTAGCTCTGATTGGTGGATGACTGGCAGGACATAACCAGGGTTCAATAATGTTACACATTACAGACATGTCTCACAGGATCGAACTGTCAGCACTACATGTGGACGGCTTCTAAGCTACTGTACAAACTGACAGTTTGCTTGTTGTCACGTTAGCCAGTGGATACGTCGTAGCACCAGGCTGCTATTAGCCCTACATATAGCTGGCTATGGACATACTGTGGAAAATTTGTTTGTTGTCAAATTTCAAACCTTAGCTTAGTGCTACGTAACTGTACTGATAAATACCTTACCACGTCGTGCTGTAGAAAGTTGACTTGAACAAAGAAAATTTGTTCCAAAACAAACACACGCCGAGTTAAAAATCACATCTTTATGAAAGAAAGAAAGAAAGAAAGAAAGAAAGAAAGAAAGAAAGAAAGAAAGAAAGAAAGAAAGAAAGAAAGAAAGAGACAACTTAGAGTGTCAAGAGTAACTGTGTTATAAAGAAAACTAGCAGCTGGTAAAAAGTTTCAGTCTGCTGAATGAAAACCAGGTTAGCCAATGATTACAAACAGGTGGTACAGCAAACTGGCTTAATTCACAGCGTCACTCTGCACTAATACAACAATATCTCAACATCCTGCTTCAGTATATTGTTGCACAAAAAATTCCCAAACCAAACACCACTCAAATTTAATTGTGATTTTTTAGCCTTCAGAGCTCTTAATTTATGTTTACCAGACTTCAAACACAGTCAAAGGGATTTGAGAAAAAAGAAATTGGAAATGTGATTGTGTTGGCGCTGCAGAAACACTTCATTTATTAGCTTGATTAGCTTTTTCTTTCAATATTATTTGAGCAGGAGATGCTTTGATGAAAAGTTTTCTGCAGGAAGGTACAGCTCTCTCTTTTTCAAAGGGAAACAAACATTGCTTAATGAATCCAATTCAAGAGTAATACAAGGTGTTATTTTCTGACGTGGAGCAATAATTGAGCTAATTCTGGCTTCCAGGGAGAAAGGGCCTTGCTAATAGCAGTCAATAGCTGAGGTGAGGAGGAGAGACAAATAAGTGTTTTTGTAAACACAGCTGGATTGTTTGCACATTTCAAATCCCTGAAAATGAGCCAGCATATCCGCTGCCATCCTGATTGGTCTGTTTGTTTTTGTGTTTTGTCCAAATCTTCTTTGCAGCATCTGCTTTAAAACGGTCTCAGCTGACCCCTTGGAAGTACACCCCCACAACGCCCACTGATTCTGCTCCAGTGATACGTTGTGTGCATAATTTCTTGCCAAGCAGATGCCGGTGTCTTTAAATATCCTCATTTGTATTCATGTAAGTATTTCCAAAGGAGTGGAAGTCAACCCTCCACCTCAGGGCAAACGAATGAGTCAACGTTGTGCTCGACTCCTACTGTAGCTGCAGCAGAAACATCAAGATGGCCTCACAGGCAGTTTTTGTTATTAGCAGCACAGTGGTGTCTGAGCGTTTTCTTTTTTTTTTCTCTGCAGCTGTCAGTCACGGCTGTTCGCAGAGTCCCAAAATCTCTGCCAGGCGATGACTAAAAATGTTGCAAAAGAAACCCCGCTAGAGCGTGTTAATTTTTTACAACTGAAAGCAAACTTCTTTTTGAAAAACAAAGTGCAGCGTGGGAGTCTGAATATCCTGATGAATTATTCCTAAAATTAAATTTTCAACTCGAGGAGACACATGAGGGGGAAAGGATTCACAGCAAGTCCCATGGATTAGTCAAGAGCACTTATTTCAAATCATCCAGATACACAGACTTCACCAGTTTGAGTGCCACAGGTTGCTTGGGTAAGGGTGCCCTTCCTGCTCCTACAAGAGTTTCAAATCACTCAAGAGTCAGTATACAAAGCTTGTGCAGCTGATTAACACATCTTCAACCAATCAATTTCAAAGATGTCAAATAAAATCAACAATAGTGACTGCTTCTTTTGCCTGATCACATTTCCTCCTTTGAGTTTCAGTGCAGTTACGATCAAACAAGAGCCCTCAGCCATCAGCAGCATTGTGGGGATGGTTCATGGACTGTAAATAAAGATGGACGACATGCCTCGACCTCCCTCTAAAAAAGCGATGCCAAATATCCGCAAAGGTAGGGTGTTCTATTGGGCTGGAGACATTTTGGCACCGTTAAAGTAGGGATTGGCTTTCAAGGCTACAGTTTTGATGTTTCACTTGATGTATGCAAACTAATAACACATTTTTTAAGCTTCCTGATTAAACAGTAAAAATTTCCTCAGTGTTCATTATAGTGTGTTCTATTTTTATGGAAGTAGGAATCCGAGTAGGAAACCCCAACTGAAATGCCCCCCAAGGTCCCAATAAAACAGCCATAAACATAGCGTTATTCAATGTTTATTTTCAGCTACACTGCTGTTATGGCAAGTTTTTCTGACTCTGCTTAACTCGGACATGACGTCATTCCCACTCCAGACTTTTCCAGTTCTGAGTACAAATGGAATGCAGCATTAAATCTCCTATAACCTTTCCAGAGAAGCCACTTTTGTCATTATGTTAATCTCTGTATTAAACTTACAAGGGGAAAAAAAACAAGAAAATTATAGACAGGAAATAGCATAGTGTCATCAGTAATTGCATCAGTAATTGAAAAATAAAACAGGTCTAACAACAGGGAACTTTACATCTTTAGGTTTCACTTTAAAAAAAAGTCATGCCAACCATCTTTTTGAGCAGTTTATGGTCTAACTTTGAGCCAAGCAGCAAACTCCAGTCCTAAGGTCTGTCAGGGAGGAATCTCAAAGGGAGTGTTTAACTCGCAGTTAGTCCTGAAAAAAAAAACAATAATAAAATTAAACTGCAGTTCAGTGAATGTCCACTTGAGGGTGGCTGTAGAAGCACCCAAAGTCATAAAACACACCCATTCAAAGATCAACCAATCATTACCACAGAAAAAAAAAAAAAGGTTTCGAGCATAGACTGTATAAAACATGGATGAAGTCTCCCTGGCGTGACCCGTCTCTTTCTGAAACGGAAAATGAAGCAGATCGGCTATCCCGGCCATATTGGAAATGGCAAGGGCCTCGGGCACAGCTTTGTCTCCTGTCAGTCATGTGACCTGGGCTGTGCCTCTGATTGGGTGAGCTCGCTATCTTACTATCCTCTAGAAAACGATTCACCAGTGTACAGTGTATGCCAGTAGTGACATTAGCGACTCAGACAGGAGACGTTTTTTGAACCAGGCTGTAAATAGGTTAAGTTCTGCTGGGTACTTCTGAGGCGGACACTCAAGAAACAGTAGATTTTTGGCACTTCTGTATTGTCTCAGATCCTGAGACCGGAGGTTACCGCTTGGTTTCAAGCCTTGCTTCGACTCAACCTTATCTCTTAAGTGGACCAAAAATTTGACTGGGTCAGCATTTCATTGACCAGCTTTAAAATCCATTTCAAGAACCAAGTGGTGACATCACAGATGCTATATCCATGATTTTCTTTCAGCCAGTTGTTGCTTTGGGCTGAATGATAACATGAAAATGAAAACATGTTAAAAAATAATAATGCTAACATCCTGATGCTAAGTGGATAAACACTAAGAATAATAACTGTATTAAACTTCACAGTGTGTATTTATGTGTTATTGGGATATTTGCGTCCGAAACAGACAGTCAAACAGTGACACTAGCATCATCACAGAAAAAAGCTATGTTTTGAAGGTTTCAGTTATCATCTTGTTCACATCAACCACACTTTGATTCAGCTTGGCAGATCCTCAAGCTATTTCACCACAAAGTTAAAAACAAAAACACACACAGTCACTATGAATCCAACTTGAATCCTCAGCAAACCTCCTGCCATTATTCTACAATCACTTCCTGTTGGCACCATCTCAGCTTCCTGTCTCTGGAGAGGGAGTGACAGCGCAATCTGTGTTTGATCTCCAGACAAGGAAAGCCCCATCGCTCTGCCAGCAGCGTGAACAAACGCAGAGATAACCTTGTAGGCAGGCTGATTGAGATTACAGCAGACAGTTACTCTGCGAGTTAAAAACGCTCCCTTCGAGATTCCTCCCTGACAGACTCCAACTCCTGATGCTCTCTTGTTACGCTGACAGTGATTAGTGAAAGCCTTTCATGTTTAACCAAACACACTCAGGCTGTAATGAAAGAGGAAAAACAAGTGTAATCATTCAAATCTTCAACATATGAGTCCATAAATGTTGTACTTTGACATTCAAATGAGGATTATTTGAAAAAGAAAGGATTCAGACATAAGGTCCGTCAAATAAAGCTGTCTTATAATTACAGTAAATTCCTCGTTTGCTCCTCTCCTTTAATTCGCACTTGCAGAATGATGTCTTGAAGCATATTTAATACTTGAGGAAGTAATTGAAAGAATCAAAGCATGCATAAATATTAGGACAGCTACTACATTTAAAAACTCTGAATGATTTAATACTCCTGGATTTCTCATTATTTAATTGCAGCTATCATAATTCTGCTTTTAGCAGAACACTGAATGATTCAATAACAGGTGAAATATCCTTGACTAAATATTAAACCCTGAGTGTTACCTGTCGCAGTGAAAAGAAAGCCTTTTGTTCGGCTCTTTTCTACCAGGGTTTAAAGCTTCTCTTTATGCGTCAGTTCTGTTTTCACACTCAGTCCCAGAAGAATAAAAGTGTTTTTCAGGTTTTTGGGACAACTCTCTCAAGAATCAAACAGAATTAGGGCCAATTTGTTGAATAAATGGGAGAATCCAACTTGCCTCAAGCGAGGCAAAAAAGTTTACTTTCTTGGACTAAAGATGAGGTGAGAAAGGCAGACAGAGGAAATAAATACTTCTATTTTGTTAACTGTGTTTAGTGATAAGTTAGTGTTTTTTTACAGCTTTAATTAAAAAAAAAGATAAAGATGTTTTAAATTCTTTAGATCTTTAAAACATATTTTAAGTCTCTGTGGAGACTCTGTTTGGTGTTGACAGTAGAGACACCTTAGGCCAGAATCTCTTTTTTCCCATGAGCACCATTACCCACTGTCGTAAAGACATGACTCTTACCAAGATCGACTTTTCTTTGTCCAAGACAACTTTTCCCAGGATGCAAAGCGACAAGGGAATGTATTGATTCATAGTTATATATTTTTACTGCTTGAAATGTGTCGAAAAATAACATTTTGTAAACTCAGTTCTTACCATAAGTTACTGTCTAGGAGGTGATCAGACTATATGCGTTAATCTAAAGGTCTTTGCACAATGAGTCTGTTTTTTATGAATGCATTTTTTAGATCTGTTATCCAAGACAAAAAAAGTCACGCACAGACACCTTGTACAATGAATCCGATGCATTTGTTTTTGTATTAATTGTGAAAATTCACAGTACGGGAAAAACAGAATCGTCAAGTAATCAATCCTGAGCAGTGCCCATCACACACACACAGCAACCACACACATTGTCACACACACACAGCAAGTCTTTATTCATCATCTAAGCAACAGCCAAAATGTGTCGAGAAAATATGTCAGAAAATGTGAGAATGTGATGTTGCAAGTAGCCTACAGTGTCCCTGAATAGTCAAACTACCTAAAAAAAATGAGCTGGGTGGACGCAAATAAATGCAAAAAATCAAACCTATTCCATAAAAATTATTGGTGGATGAAAATTTCTGCATGAGAGTGCAAATGTGATTGACTTAACATGGGATCAAATTTCTTTTGTAACGTGTGTCAATTTCAGACGCAAAAAAGGGACTCAATGTGCAAAGACCTTAAGGCCAGGTACACACATAGCCGGGCATTTTCAAAAACCAACATTCCCCCCCAACAACTCATTTTTAAAAATACTCTCATCCACACACAACAGGAAAATCTGCTGAGGAGTGTGGCCCAAGGCCTGCCAAACCCATATTTGTCGGTGTTTTTCAGATGTAAAACCTGTGTCAGCCAATCAGAATGAGCTCTTGTCATTCAGCTCTGACAATTGAGAACTAAAATATAGGTTTTCCAACATCTACATAAAATCATAAACCAGAGGTTTTTGAAAATCTTTACTTTGGCTTCAGTTTTTAGAAACACCGTTTTTAGTGACGTAAAACTGCAGTTTTGTGCAGATGACCAGCGTCAATGTATAAAAATATGTGCGGTTTCCCAGGTACCCAGCTTCATGTGGATACAGTCTAATCCAAACTTCCAGGCTTAAAATATGACACGCTGTGGAAGTGCTAGAGACCCCAGTTTGTCGAGTGTCCATTTGAGACTGGCTCTGAAGTACCCAAAACCACATACACACAGTAGAAATAAACATGTCTACAGCCTGGTCTGAATAGCTACACTGCAAAAAAATGAACTCTTATCAAGTGGTTTTGTCTTATTTTCAGTAGAAAATGTCTTATAAGACTTTTTATGAGCCACATTCACCTGACTAGTCCAGGAAAATGTCTTATTTCAAGTTCTTTAAAGACCAAATGTGTGGAACAAGAGAAAAGTTACTTGTATTAAGACATTATTCTAGCTTCAAGCAAATTTTTCTTGTTCCATTGGCAGATTTTTTTGTCTTTGAACAACTTGAAACAAGACATTTTTCTGCACTGATCAGTTGAATGTGGCTCATATCAAGTGCGATAAGACATTTTTTACTTAAAATAAGACAAAAACACTTGATAACATTGGGTGACGTTAATTTATTATGCAATCCATGTGTTTCTCAGTTTTTTTCCAACTCAGTTTTTGGAATCAGGCTTGTATTTCTGAAACTGAGAATAGCAAAAGGTAAGAAGCAATAAAAAAAAAAGCCAGAGTGGACTGGAGAGATGCAAAGACTCTGCTCATGTCTACAGGAGTCTGTTTACATGAACTCCACTCTGGGGACCATTCTGGAGCTGGCTCCAACCGGGCTGTTGTTAGGCAGCGTGGAAATGGGCTTCCCACTTAATTCCACCTGCAGTTATATCTACGCTGAGCTTTGTGTGTGTGTTTATGAGTGTGTGTGTGTGTGTGTATCTATTACTGGTGGAGGAGGTCTGCACTACATGAAGCTCTTGTAATTTGACCAACTGCCTTTTTTTTCATCCTTTTTGTGTAGGCGGAAAAATGGAGAATATGGAGTCCAGTTCAACTTGTGCTCACATTATTGTACATGAAGGCACTCACAACCACATATACACACACTAACACACAGATGCTTATTGAGCATCAGAAAAAGAGCATTTTGTCCAATTATAGCGTTGACAGCCTTCACGACCTCAGAGTATGGCGCCGGTGGTCCAATCCCGGGAGTGTCCAGGCCAGTAATTGAAAATTGAGTTCTCGGCTACGCGTGCCAACGAGGCCTGAGCCTCCTGAACCTATACATGCGCTCACACACACATATGCACTAATGTGCAATTTGGTTTGGTGACAAAGCCTCGTCTCCCTGCTGACAGAGCTGATGTATGTGACATCTCTCACTGCCAGCCAATTCTCATCCGTCCATCAGGAGACGTGAGTGTAGATCAGACGGGGATGCTGTCACTGGAGGATCTAAATAGAATGGATGAGATTGTTTAATGCGTACTATCATTCGAAACTCATCTGCGCCAACAATGTCTGGACTTACTATTCATAGTTTACAAACCTGGCTTCATGCTCTCCCATCAATTATCTCTTTTTTCAATCCTTAATAAAAATGACCACCCAGCTTCATCGAGGCTCTGTCAAATACTTAATTCTGATTGGTCAAAACCCTAGACAATTGTTATTTACTCTGGGAAGCAAAGAGGACAACACAGTTACACAGTTTTGTATAAAATACTTGGAAGCAGTACTTGAGTAAAAGTATAAGTGTTTTACCCTAAAACCATTTTGGTATAAGTTAAAGTCACCTTTCAGAATATTACTTGAGATAAAGTCTTGAAGTACCTGATTTTTATTGTACTTAAGTATCAAAAATAATTTCCTGATATAAAATCTACTTAAGTATTAAAAGTATAAGTAAAAGTATTTTTTTGAAAAGTAAGCCGTTAGATTTTGATTTTGAAATTCATTGTGAAGGAGAGGAGATTATGACAAGTAAAGACCAAAAAATAGCATGCATTCGTGAGAGCTTCCTCTGTGTTTGATCAGCTGACACATTCAGCTGAAGGTCTCCAGTTTACAGGGTTACTCTTTAAATTGGAACACTGGGAGCTGACAGAGACACAGTCACACTATCAGGCTCAAAGAAGACCATTGTTTAGGAGGTACTAAACCAAGTCCCTCACAGCTGGAGGTCACCTTACTGTGGATGGGAAATAAAAACAATATGGCTGCTCCACCAATCAGAAATGTTCCACTTACAGGCCCTGCACCAAGTTCACCACAGCTGGAAATTACCATATCCCAGACAGGACAATTTTTTACATGTAATTAAAAAAAAATAAGATCACTATTATGCGATGAAAATATTAGATATATGTATATATTTATTATGTTGATTGTTTGTTAGATTAAAACTTTGTTCGAAGGTTTACTACCGTCATAATTTTGCAGTTGGGTGAGGAAAACTTTGACCATAGACTGTATAATAAATAGGGATGGTACCTTTCACATTTGCAACAATATGGTACCGATGCCCGGTACCTGGTAATTGATACCGGTACTCAATGGTACCAACTTTCGGTACTCTTTTGTGTCAATTTAAATAATAATTAAATAAAAGAAAAATTCAATTTTACATATTTATTCAATAATATATAACCCTTATGTTATGTTCATGTCCAGCATGGAAAATCACCTACTCTTCCACTTCCTCACAGTCACAAGGATGCGTTTAGGTACCTAAACATGGTACCTTTTGGATTTATGTAAATCAGTACCCGATCCTTTTGACAGAATTCAGTTGGTACCTATAAAAGTACCTAATTTGGTACCCATCCCTAATAATAAATGGCTGTAGTCTCCCTGATGTCACCTGCCTGTTTCCGATTTTTGAAGCATATCGGCTTTCCCGGCCATATTGGAAGTCACGCGGGCTTCATGTACAGCAACAGGGCACCCGTCAGCCACGTAAGCTGAGCTGTGCCTCTGATTGGGCCAACTCGTGGTCTTAATATCCTCTAAACTGCCAAGTTAGAAAAATAAATACATACATTTTTTGTACCAGGCTTTAAATAGCTTAATTTCTGCTGTGTTTTTTTTTTTTTGACTTGGTGTGTTTGTGACTTCCTGTACTGGAGCCAGCCTCAAGCAAACTCTCCAGAAACAGCAGGTTTTAGCACTTCCACATTGAAGGTTGGTTTGAAACTGTGGATTGTATTTTGTCATCTTTGTCCCTTTTTTTTGGTTTCTGTATCATATTTCTTTGTAGGGCTGAGCAATAAAAAATCAGCCAAAACTAACATTAAGTAACTTGAGCTGATCATCATGTCCATGTCAGTTATTTTTCTTTTGTTTGTTTTTTGTTTGTTTTTTATTTAATTTGTTTTTACTAGGATTTCGATTCTTTCCCATCTGAAAAGGTGAATCACATAGAAACCTGAAACCACCTTAGAAAACTCTGAAGCTTCATTTACATTTAGAAAACTGAACATGTTTGTTACAAAAAGGGGTCCCCAGAAAAACAAGACTATGATGCCTTGAGTTCCAAAGATGATTCGGAGAGAAAAGAAGAAAACGTCAATGTCAGATACGTTAAAGATCGGCATTTATCTCGGTTAAAGCTGCCCTTAGACTGAAGAGCTCGAGACTTGCGTTGGCCAGAGGCTTTTAACTGCTGAGCCCCTCCCACCGGACCAACCTATTGAGTTAATCAATTAACTCTAATTTACTACAGTGACCTTAATACAACTCTCATTTTACTTTAAGCAAACAAAACCCATCATGTGGCCTGTCATTTCAAGAAAAAAATACCCTAAATAAACCCAAAAGTGTCTTTAAAAAGAGGCATAAACTATGGCTCAGTGGAACATGGTACCTTCCATCATTAACACACCTGAGCCTGCTCTCCCCTCCCCCTTTAAATTCAAGCTCCAGCCTCAGCTCTGGTTTAGGCCCTGCAGCTCTGGGGAAGCAGAGCAGCACCTCTGGTGATATGAACAAAAAAAAAAGGAAAAAAAAAGGAGCCCATTGGTGACTAAGTTTCCTGCCCTGAAAGAAAAGAAAGGCAGCAAAGCGCTGATGTGAACCTTAATCTAACCTCTCCCTGGTGGGTAGATAAACACATAGATTATAGATCTGTCACTAAACAGAAAAGAGAAGGTGTGAAGAGATGGACCTGCTTGTCTCTCTCTAAGAGCCTGAGATGCTTGTAGAAAGACACAGAAACGCCTCCGCTCATGTGCTCGATTAAGTCAGATTCAGTAATGTGTGCATTTACGTTTTCTGTCAGGTGCACAAACAAACCAAAGTATATCTAATAATCATGATGTGAAAATTGGAGAGTTCAAAAACAGATCAGAGGACACAAGACTAGATTAAAGTTGTGAAATGTTGTTTGAAATGACAAAAATTACACATAATATTGATGGGGTGTTCGTCTCTTGTCAAGGAGCTGGTTCTTTTGGCTTGGCTCCCGAAGAAGATTCAACTGTCTTCAGCTGGTATTATGTATAGCATCATACTTTAGCCTAACCTGGCAACCTAACCTGTTACAAAAGCAGGTATTCTTACTTTTATGTGATACTTAAGTCAAGAAATTTTTGCACAAAAAACACTCCCTCCCACCGTGTGTCTGCTGTCTCACTCACTGAACAGGGACAAGACGCGTTACCTGACTGAGTGTCCCCCCTCTTTGCTATCACATAATGGTATGATCCTATATCCTCACATGTGATTAGCTGCCATGCCTTCAGTCAAAACAAAGTTCTGTAAGCAGAGCTGAGCTACAAAAGGAATAAAGTCAGGAGGCGGCTCTTTTGATTCTGAGTCACTACAAAGAGACGCATCTTATGCACTTGACACATCATTGTTGCAGGAGACAGAGGAAATCAGTTCAATCTGGGGCATAAATTGATGTTCAAAGGTCAAAACATTCTGATAAGATCCAGTTCCTGATCCTGCAGTAAAAATAACTCATAAAATATTTTTCCCATGTCCCCCCCCTAATGGAGAACATGTTCCTTGGTCACAAGCAGAGTTTGCTGGTGTTTAGCCAGCATGTAACACAGCAGAAATCCGACCACTGATTGATTTAAAAGTCTGTACATCAAAATAAATAAATAAATAAAACAAAAAAAACTTATTTTATTGTTAATTACCCTAAATTTTTAAAATAGTTTTTCTGCTTTTCAAAAATAGTGTATTACATAAATTGTCTGTAAAATAACAACCTGGATTTTTTAAAGTATTATGCCAGTAATGACAAACTGTGTTTATTTCTCATTTTTTAATGGAAAAATATTGTTTTGTCTTTTCTACTCCCTTAAATCACAGTCAGATAAAAGTAAAATAGCAATCATTAGCTTTAACTAAATTTGTAGCTCATTTTAAAATGAATTTATAATCTAATGTTTTAAACAGGAATTTTTAGGTTTTATGCGGGGTATGTAGCCGTTCCCTCCTCACTCATGGTTGCCATCATGGTTACACTTACACAATAAACTGTTCTTTGATCAAAGAAAGTCTTTGAAAAAACCCCAAAACCCTTAAATAGAACACACTGCTCCTTTCCTGGAAACACATTCCTGTTATGTACAGAGGGCACAGCATGTCTGTGCTCCATGGCGCGGACCGGCTGTTTGTGCTCCACATGGCATGATCCATGTTACCATGATTTTTACAGTGTTTTCTGTAAATGAATGAGATGTGTTGATGGGCTCTGCTATGTTGGCCTAATTTAAAATGCATTGTTATGAAGATTACACAGCTGGTCCATGCAGCGTTGCACAGGCAGCGTGTTACCCCCATGCAATCTTAATTTTATCTTATCATAATGTTCAGCAGTGTCTCATATCCAATGTGTTCCCACCACACTCATGGTTACAAAATGCCATTGTAATATAATATTTTTCTGCAGAGTTCTTTGCACTGTTACTAAATTGAGGGAATTTGATTGTAACAATTTAGGAAAAACTGTTAAATAGTGATATTCTTGCGCAGAACTCTTAATGAAAATTCCTGTAAACATAATATATTTGCACTTCATTTGAATTAGGATATTTTACTTTAATTCAAAGATTTTTATTTGGCTCTCTTTGCTGCCAATCATTTTTTACAGGTTTCTTACGGTGGCAAAAGGATGTTCAACTACACTCAGTGTCAGCTGGAGCCGCTGGCATTAAGTCATTTTCATTAAATCTGATGTGACCCTTTTAGGAAAAAAGTTTGGACACCCCTGCCTTGGTATTTGGGAGGCAGGACCTGGACTTGAAGGTCCTAGTATCCTATTCTTCACTACAGTTCTCTGCTCTTAATGTGATAGAAATTCAAAAACAAACACCATACCATCCGTACACTCATTAAGAACAATCATCAGATGGATAACAAAGCTGCTCTCATACAATCTAAGTCCTTCCAGAGGAAATACCATTGGAGAACAATGCAGGGTGAAGACATTGCTGCATTGGTTCCTCTTATGTAACCAGGATTCTACGTCTACACTCTCTGTGCTTTCGTACAAAACCCCTCAAAGACACATCCGATCCATCACAATGCAGCTTAATCTTGCTTTGGCTGAAAATATGATCCTGTGTTTGTGTCTTCTTTCTTTGGGCTGACAAAATTGTCTGAGAAAAGACGAGATAGCTTCAAGAGCTAGAAAACTGAGTCTTGGCACAGGGTGAAGTATTTTTGTGGGGTTTTTTTGTTGTTTTTTTTTAACCTGATGAAACAACCTAATCAGCCCTGTCACATGTATAATAGCTGCTGTCTGTGCTATCTGACAGGTGAAGCTGTGACCCTCAGTTCCACTCTCAACAACAACAACACTCAATCTGCTCAGTGACAGAGCAGCCTGCCTCCTTCACACCCTGTAAGACATCGCTCACGCTGGATCACTAATGCTCTACAGCGACTGAAAAAAGGCTCTGTCAATGCCGTTAACCGTGCTTTACCTCCCGGCTCTGCACAAACCATCCCATTGCTTCCCCACTCAATCTGACGCTGTAAGTCCGGCTGTACAGAGCGGCTGCAGCCAAACGGCACAAGTGGATTTGACGAATTGAAGTTAGAGTGAAGTGCTGTCTGTTTATCGCACCCAGAGCTGGGCTGTAAATAAAAGCCGGGAGGATGAGAGGGGAAAGTGATTCCTTGAGCAGAAGTGTCATTGACTCAATAAAAGTGACGACTTTTGCACAAAAGTTTAGAAATAACACTTGAAAATGAAGCCGTGGATGAGGCAATGCTGTAATCAAAGGTCTGAAATATTGCACAGATCACTTTTTGAAGTGACATAGTGACATTTTTCTTTAATCTTACGCTCACAGGTTGAAGGAAAATTCTACCTGATCTATTTTTCACCTCTTTTTGTGTCTTTTGCTGATGTTTTTGGCAGTGTGTGCAATCTGAAACAGCTCTTACGTCATGAAACCTTTTCGTATTTGGCCTTTTGCACTCAGGTTTCTCTCTCAGGATCTACCTCAGCAGGTGCAAAGGGAGACAGAAAGGAGGTTGCATTTGTGACTCTAACAAACCCCAGCTCCCTTTTCTTTCCAGTAAATCATCGCTACAGGGATCTGCAAAGTAATTCTTTTCCTAACATTGTGTGTGTTACAGAGGTGAGGATGAGAGGTGCATTCAGGTAATGGCTCTGCAGGTGTCAGCGTCACCGTTCTGAAAACAACACAAGAACTTCCATCATCACCCATCCTTTGGGATCAGAACAGCCTCCCAAAGAGGCTTCTGGGTAATAATGTGCAGATGTTACAGGTCCACATCACAAGCGCTCCAGGCATGAATAATCTTCGGATACCAAAAAGAGGCGAATTGCTCAGAAAAGATGTCAACATGTCTGGCTGCTTGTTGCAAAGGGATGCCACTTATTTCCCCCCACATCAGCTGCCACTGATGTGACATTTTCACTTTAATCAAAAGCAAATTATTGATGAAATTTGGTTGAATGTGTTGCAGCAGTGATGCAGAGTTCTCACAGGTGGAAGAAGAAAAAAAAAGCAGGAACATTAGATATTTTCAGACTGCCAGAAAGTCTACGTCTAGACTTAATGGTCCAGTGAAATCAAGCTCCAATGAATTAAATTTCCATCTCAAGACTTCCAGTTAGAGCCAATGCATCATTTCAGCCCCGAGGAAGCAAGAATTGCTATAAAAGGAAGCAGGGATGCCTTATTTTTTTCAATCAAATCAGCTCAACACCTGTAGGGTGAATGTGAAACCAAAATATCTGATTTGCTGCAAATTGGAAGGTTTGAGTCCACTGATAAAAAAATAAGAGGGTGATTGTTTTTGCACTGTTTAGATGAAGATAAGAAAAGAGGATGAAAAGGATTTTGGTGATAAAGCTCTATGAGAAGACATTTTTGTGCAGAAAATCAGTGAAATTTCAAATGTCAGGCTGGATCACAGTGGAGCTCTAAGCGCTGTCCAAGGTGCTGACCGCGCGTCTCCCTAAATGAGCTCCACGGACTGCCTTTCTGAGCAGCTTATGACTGAAACACCTGTTTATTTTCCCTGGTGAACACGAACAGGTAACATCTCACCTTCAACTTCGTCTTCCGGAAGGTTCACCGGGGCGCTGTAGGAGAGGATGTCCGGGATGGTGCAGATCCCCCGGTACATCAGAGTGGAGGTGACTGGATGCATGGGCATGGCTGCGACCTTTAGGAGCCACCTGCGCCCTTGTCATAAAGAAAAAGACAACTAAGAGGAGGCTAAGTTCCCCCCACGATCACCGAGGGAACGGAGGAGCAAGTCCATGGGTGTGGGGGGGAAGAGGAGGGAGGTAGGATTCCGCAGCGTGTCCGCCAAAAACCGGTTTATTGTCAATGTGGTGAATGTTGCAGGTGTCTCATCTCATCGCAGTTTCTTTGAATCCTTTCATGGGAGAAAAAAAACCCTAATTGACACAGAAAGTCGTGAGATTTTAAAATAAACTACCTCAGAGCGACAGGATGCGCACAGATCTGCATCACCAAAGAAGCTCCAAATCAGAGCTAATCAGCGCAGCTTGTTTGTCTGTGTCAGAAACAGATCAATCGATTCGCGTTCGCAGCTCATCAATCCTCGGATCCTCAGTCTGATGAGTGTCCGCCGTGAGCGGATTCATTCATCCACTTGTTGGATACGTGCGCTCACTTGACGCACTCCGTCCCCAACATCCAGCCGCCTTCATGAAATCCACAGAAAAATGCGGTTTTACACTTCAAAGACGAGGTTCCGCGTGAAACTAAGACAGATGAGCGCGTGCCAGGATCCCTGCGGACGATAATTGCTCTCGCGCTCCTGATTGGTCACAGATCCGGGAGCGCAGAGAGATCCAGTTGTTCCGTCTTCAGTGGTTTTTGTGAAAGGAGCTCTCTATATGTAGTCACCCACCTCTGTCTCTCCCATCTCACCCTCGTCACTCTGTCTCTGAGTCTCTCCTACATACGTCTGCACACACACACTCTCTGTAGGAGTGTAATAACACACCCACTCTCCCTCCTTTTCTGCTTTTCTCTTTGTTTTTCTACAATTACTCTTTCTATGTGCGTTTTCCGGTCACTCCCTGATGTCTGAGTGATCATCATGAGCTCTGATGGATGGCTGTAAACTGTAGGTGGATGCTTCAGCTCCCTTACCTGCCATAGGAACAATCAATGTAACCTTAAGATGAAAAACAGACACTCATTTTGCACAACTTTCCTACTAATTTAATAAGGGTGTGTATTGGCAAGAGCATTACGATACACAGCGCAATACTGTGGTCATGATAATATCACAATATAGCAATATATTGCGATATCTACGATTTGATTGAAAACATTTTTTATATTTTATTGTCTTTTTAATACTGAACGTCAGATGCAGTGTTTCATACATACACTCAACTTAAAAGCATATAGTGCAGGAGTAGGCGACCTTTTCCGTGACTCAAGCCACTTTAAAATCCACTCATGCCCAAAGTAGCAATACTTTCTTCTTTCATAAAATCATTGACAGTTGAAAGGAAAGTCTCCTCAAATGGTTTTACATGCTTCGCCATGCAGTAAGAAGTGGTCTAACTTCCTCCTGTTGCCTGGTTTTTAATAGTACAGGAAGTACTGTTAAAAACCGTAGCCCCAATGCACTTCATCCCAAATGCAAGTACATGTCAAAAAAAGGTGCAGACCACAGGCCCTGTGATTGGTCTGTTGAGAGGGATCCTGCTCAAAATCACTGTGAAAAGCGTCGAGAAAGGCAAGCTGGATGATAGACTGTATAAAAAATGGACAGTGTGGCTCCACCTTTTACAGTTTTGACGCTAAAATACCCCAGTCAGCATTGCTGCCATTGTGCATCCAGAGTTTTCACTGTAGAGAATCTGTGTGGAGCCTGGTGACAAAATTAGTCTTCTTGACCCTGCTTCCTGATGTATCTTACCATCCCCCCCAAAAACTACATAGTAACGGCAGCTGTCCACCATCACAAAAAGTGTTGTAAAACCCTGTTTTTAACATCTGTTAACTAATGAAAAACAAACTTTCTGGAAAAAAAGAGGACCTGAATACAATACAGCCCTATAATATCTTCATGTCACCACAGCAAATGAATGTGAGGAACATTTCTACCAGGTTTATTTATTTATTTTTTTAAAGTTTGACCACAGCCCCATTAGAATGAATAGGGGAGACAGAGTTCTTGACCTATACTGCAGCCAGCCACCAGGGGGAGCAGTTTTTGTGGCAACCTCACTTTGAGACATGCATCCATTTTTTTTACAGTCTATGAGCTGGACAGGCATCAAGCCTCTCAGGTGACTTGAGTGGCTTGATGCCTGATTTTTTCCAGTGGTACTCAATGGTAAAAATTCACATCAGTGATGCCATTTTTGGCTTCCATTTGCTTATTGCATTTACACTTATTCTTTCCGAATAATGTCAGATCATATACCACTAACTACCACATCACAATGTTGTTGTTTTCTTTTTTTGTTTATTTTTTTTTTTAAGCATGTTTTTGCCTCTAAGACAATCCAGGTGCACATTCTGTCTAAACTCAACCTGCTCAGCCACCTGGTGCCCCAACTGATAACATTTTGAAAAACAATTAATCGTACTGATATTCTGCATGCAAAGCTGGCATGAAACGTCAGAGATGTCTTGACTTTATTTTGGCAAAAACAGTTTTATAACTTTCTGCTGGGGAACAAAGTAATAAAAGTGAAGTATTATTGTGCAAATTGGACGTGAAAACATTCATGAAGTCGACTGGTGGGCTCCACGGTAACCCTTGTGTTTATTTGTTTTGGTTTTGCTCCAGTCAGTCTGAGAGACTCGTTCTGTTTGTGTCACAGTAACAGAAATAATAAATGCAAAATTAACTAGTTTTCTCCTTTGAATACTTTTTACTTCTTTTCAAATTTTAGGTAAGGTGTGGAAAACCTTTCCTGTGACTGTGCTGTTCCATTTCATTAGGCATTGTTTTTTAAAAAAAGAAAAACAGCTTGGGCAAAAATTCAGCTGCAGACAAAGAAATCTTCAGGCTTTTATGCCTGAAAGTGACTTTGAGTCATGTTATAAGCTAATAAACAAACACTGGATGGTTGCAAAGGGTATGTTCTGTTAATAACGTATCAACTGACTGAAAATGGACTGAGATGTTGAAGGACTCAGACCGTGAACAAACTTCTTGAATCTTATCTCTTAAATCTGCAGCTCCCCCGGTTTGTGCAGAGTTTTATGGAGCGTTTACCTCATTTTGTGGCTCTCTAGTCTGCCACTTTCCTGTTTTGGTTCACCGTCTCTGCTCTTATATCTTAATGTCCGGCCACAGTCGGCAGCTGCTCTCAGAAAAAGAGGTCGAAAAAACCTGCTGTTACTGCTGCTAAGCTTGGGTGAAAGACACTTTTTAGAAATGTACTATCAGGCAGCTAAAGAGATGTTGTAGACACCAAAACAAGGCTTACAATGTTGTTGTTGTTGTTGTTGTGCTTTGAAAAATATGTTTTTATGCTATTAAAGGGGAGACAGGGGCTCTAATATGCTATCATGCTTACGAGAAGATCTCTAAGCTCCCCGGACTTGATCAAGGATGCCAAAAGAGTTAGAAAGCCACCCAAATGTTGGTCATCTTCTTTAACTGTCTGATGCCAGTCCCTTCATAACTCCACCTTTTCTCAGTCACAGGATGACACGATACTCAAAGTCCACACATAAAAGCATCCTGTGTGCTGGCTGGCAGGCGACTGGTCACTGAACATGTCAGCACTGTCCAACAACACCACCAACCATCACTGGCTCAGCATAAAAGGGCACCAGTATCCCCAGGTGACATGCAGCTCCTTTTTTTCATTCCTGCAGAAACAGTCTAGCTGAAGCCCTCTCCACAGAAAGAAACTGAAGGTCAGAGCACTTTCAGAATCCGGTCGCTGCAGCGTTCGGAGTCTGACGTGTCAGCGGGCTCTTTTGTCAATGAAAATGTTCAATAATCGACCCCTGCTAGGTGAAGGTCTCTTACATTCTGGTTTTCTCCACATTCAGAGAGTGAGGGGTGAGCTGGTGTTAAGGCTGGCACTAGATGGCAGCTGATCCTGCCAGCCCAGTGCCCCCTTAATCTGTGATTCATTCTCCTGATGCTGCAGGGTCCACAGAGGGGATGTGTAAGAACTCTCAAGCTGCTCTCGGCCTGAATAGAGTAACTTTGATAAAAACATGCAATGTTCAAGTCTACCCCTAGGGTACCTCCTTGTCATTGACGAAATCAACCTAAGATTCCCACCTCTTCTTATTGTGCCCCTTTTTTCTCTCCTCTTGCACTTCTTCTTCTTTTTCTCCTTTTTTTCTTCTTTTCCTTACACCTGCGCCTGCTCCTTGTCTTCTTGCACCTGCACCTTGTCTCCTTGGCCCTGCCCCTCTTCTTTTTGCACCTGAGCCTTGTTGTCTTATGCCTGCGACTTGTGCTCTTTTGCCTGCCGCATGTTTTCTCGCGACTGCGCCATGTCTTCCTGTGCCTGTGCCTGTGCCTTGTGTTCTTTCGCCTGTAGCATTTCGTCTTGTGCCTGCGCTTGTCTCTTTTCGCCTGTGCCTTGTCTTGGCCCTGCTCCTCTTCTATTTGCACCTGGGCCTTGCTGCCTTGCCCCTGTGCCTTGTGTTCTTGCACCTGCAGTATGTCTTCTTGTGCCTCTGCCATGTCTTCTTGTGCCCCTGTGCCTTGTCTCCTTGGCCCTACCCCCTCTTTTTTTGTACATGGGCCTTGTTGTCTTGCAACTGCCCCTTGTGTACTTTTGCCTTCGTCATGTCTTCTTGCGACTGCACCTTATCTTCTTGCACCTGCACCTTTTTTCTTGCACCTGCACCTTTTTCTTACACCTGCGCCTTGTGTTTTTCCACCTGTGGCATGTCTTCTTGCACCTGTGCCTTTGCTCCTTGGCCCTGCTCCTCTTCTTTTTGCACCTGCGCCTTGTGTTCTTGCACCCACGCCATGTTTTCTTGTGCCTGCGCCATGTCTTCTTGCGCCCCTGCCTTGTCTTCTACTTGTGCTTGAGCATCTTTCTTCCTCCGTTCCTTTTGTCTCGTGCTTTTTCTTGCACTTGTGCCTTTTTCTGCGCCTTGTTCTTGCAACTTGTCCTCCTGCACCTGCGCCTTGCCTTCTTTTTTTTTTTTCTGTGTTGGGGCCTGATTGGTCAGTGATGGAGAAATGACAGACGAGCATTATAAAAGTCATAAAGTTGAACTACTTTTAACTCAAATCACTGTGAGCACAGAAACAAGGACGGGAAAATAAATAAATAAAAACAGTCACAAAACCAAAAAGTGTTTTCACTGCAGCAAACTGCAAGTACAGTGAAAAAAGCGCAGTGGGTGGACACAGGCCCTTAAGCAGCAATATGCAAAATTAGCTGAAAGATATTCAATGTGAAATCCTTTTTTTTTGTTGTTTTTTCACAGGCTTGAAAACCAAAAGTACACTGTGATACCGAGCAATGTCAGGAGGGAGTTTATTGAGGTAGTTTCACAAATATGCGGTGGGTAACCACTGAGGCTGTGTTACTGAATGTGCTCGCTGAGCAAAGTAGAGTTCCAGCTGGCTCCATTTGGTTAACTAGACAATCAGTTGTGTTACTGTGAATTTCACACAAAACAGTTTAGAGATGTGTGTATTTCTCAAAGATTTATTCCTACTTTTGGAATCAATTAACATTTTTAAAGTGGAGTCAGAATTCTGACTTTTAAAGAAATCTAAATTCCCTGTTAGGGGCAAACCTCCAATTTGCATTGATATGTGCCCCCCCCCTGTAGACCAAGTGTTGCCTCTTATCTCTGGGCTTATGATCTACATATGCAGAAGATTTGTTTGTTTAGGTTTTGTAACAAAATTATCATATTTGCAATGGAAAATATTGGCTGATGCAATGTCTGCAAGCTGACATCGACCTTGAGGCAGCATTTTAAGACATCAAAAATGTGCAGAAAAGGTCAATGTTTATGCTGATGCTCCTGTTTTCATGTAGTCTAAAAAGATTTAAAAACACATCACTTTCAGTCTGTTGCTCCAATATCATTAACAGATGTTTTAACATTTTCAGATAAAAAAAAAAAATCCCCTGTGACAGTATTTGCCATGTCTGTTGACAGATTTGCTTCAATCGAGATGTTTTGATGCTTCACTGACTCAAGTTTTAATGAATCAAAAATTTGCAGAACAGCCTGAGGAAGATTTTTCATCAGTTTTGAGTCAATTGAGAAGAAACTGTCAGACAGCTTTAATTACTTTGACAGATTTTGAGAGTCATGTTCTTCATTATTTGGCAGCTTTGGGCCCGGCCCCTAATTAGTGAGACTAAACTTTTCAGCCATTCGCCTCTCACCCTCAAGCCAGCCCAAACCCCAGTTTTTAATGCCGCATTAACCCAGCAGGTGCAGAGACTGTGAATATCTTCCTTCTGAGTGCCAGAAGAGCAAAAATCACCAGAAAATTACCCTAAACAATTCAGCAGCACAGTCCAAATGTTCTGAAGCCTAATGATTACACTGTGGATTCAGGAGTCCAATGCTCAGTACCCTCATTAGGGCCTAAATTCCCTCAATCATCATGCATCACTCCGGAGCAGTCTGGATGAGGAGTCCTGCTGCTTTTACCAGCTCGCAAGTTTTCATGATTGAAAATTTGAAACATTGGATACCACTTGAAGTTATTTCTGTTGTTTATTACTGTACCACTTCTGCTGCATGTGATACTTTTGTTGATGAGAAAGTCAGCACTCTCTTAACTACTTGTTCAGCCTGACTCAGATTCTTTACGCAAGAAAATACTTATATCACAATGTAACTTAAATAACCTCAAAGGGTCATGTCCGCAACTACCAGAATTACGTAGGAAAAGCTGGTGCAAGGGAAAATATCTTCATCCACATCAAATAAAATCAATCCAGCAAAAAAAGAGTTTCCACACATTTCACCTCAGCCTGTTGACACTGTGGTAAAAACGTGATTTTCTGTCTCAGGCTGGTATTAAGAATCAGGGAATGCTGGCTCAACCGCTCCAACCAAGTTATTGTCTTATCCGATGTGTCATTTCAGCCTTATCTTTATGTGCATTTTGCCACGTCTCTCCTATTGTGTCAAGTCTCTTTACTTCCTACTTTGTTGTGTCCCGACCTTTGTAGTTAAGATCCCTGTAACTCATTGTTTCCACCATAAAAGGAATGGACAGTGTGGCTCCACCTTTTACCAATGCACAGAAGTGAATCTGTGTGGAGCCCGGTAACCAAAAAAAAAAAAGAAAAGAAAAAAAAAAAACGAAAAAGAAAAGTGATTTCTTTCTTTTGAAAGTCTAATCTATCCTTGGCTCTCCTTCCTGACATATCTTACTATCCCTGAAAGAACTACACAAGAGCAGCAACTATCAATCACCATTAAATGTGACAGTAAACAGTGTTTTAAACATCTGATAACGACTAAAAAAGAAACTTTTAGAAAAAAGAGGACTTGAATACAACACAGCCCAATAATATTTTCATATCACCACAGCAAACACATGTGAAACGCATTTCTTTGAGTTGTATTTATTCTTCAAAGTTTGTTCACAGCCCCATTAGAATGAATGGGGGAGACAGAGTTTTTGACCTATACTGCGGCCAGTCACCAGAGGGAGCAGTTTTTGTGGGAAACTCACTTTGAGTCTAGCGAGATGACATCCATTTTATTATCATTATTGTTATTTTTTTACTGACTGTGCCCCCTTACCTGGTATGTAAAGTCTGCCTTCCCCTCTTGTCTATGCTTTATTTTTTTTTTAGCCCTAGGCTGAATCTGTTTTTTACATATTTATTTTGCTATTTCAGTTAGATACTGCATCTTTGTTTTTACTTTGCTTATCCAGTTTCTTGCAGCATGCCTTATTTTTTTTTTAATATGTAAATTATTTCTATTGCCTGCATTCAAACAAGCTGTTAATTTGTGTTGATGCTTTGTTTTTACACTCTTTTTGGGGCCCCTTTTTTTGCCTGTTCTTGTCACAAATAGCAATATCATTGCACTTTCATGTGGCTCAATGGATAAACCAAACACAGTTACAACGAATGTCTGTTTGTATGCATCACATCTGTTAATAAAGCTTTCAAATGGCATGGCAAGACTTTTGTAATTTTAGAAGTTTACATTTGTTTTGAATTTTAATTTTTGGGGGCATTTTTTCAAATAAAAAAAAAAGTTATTGAAATTTTGGTAGATATCTTTTTTTCAACTTTTGCAAATTTTTGCAAATTATTTATATTCCATGTTTTTGAAAAAGTTTTTTAAATTTTTACCTTTTTTAATGAAAGTAGCATTTTTGATTACCTTTTTTAAATGTTAGCATTTTTTTAATGTTTGCAATTTTTTAAATGTTTGCAAAGTTTTGAAATTCAAATTTTAAGAATTTTTGCAATGTATTAAAATGTCTTACATTTTGCAAATTTATGTTATTTATTATATAACACATTTTTCTTTTTTATATTAACAAATTTATTAAATATAAAAAAATAAGACATCATATGTACAGTTATATAAACACACAAAAAAAACCTTTTTCGTTAGACAATTTTTCACTACATTTTTACTACTTTTTGTGGCTTCTGAATGACTTTAATCCAGGTGAGCTGAGGCAAAATGGCTCTTATGAAAGTAATGGTTGCAGACCCCTGCTCTACTCTCACATGTCAACCACACTCGCAACTCTTTCCTCCCCTCTGTTTCAGCTGAGGTTGTTTTAAAGTGCTTTATAAATGAAGTTGAGGTGAATTGAGTTGAGTTGAGTTCCTGCAACAAGCTTCCTTAAGACTTCACCACTAGACTTCCTCTAGTATGAGAGATGTAGTTAAACAATTAAAATCACAAAATGAGCCTGTAAGACACAAAAACAAGAACTTTAAGTGGACCTAACTTGCCTAAATGGAAGTGCCCCAAAGGATTACATTGTAAACATTACATCTGCGACACGTTTCTTGCTTTTATGATCGTTCTCTTTTTGTAATGGAAAACTTATTTGAATTGTGGTATTTCAGGGCTTCCCTTCAGCATTTTTATTTCACCTTTAAACCTCATGTGTATGATCTCTGTGGTTATTTTGTAGGCAGCGGGGCTTTAAATACAACCCTCACTGTATGTTTTTATTCCTTCACAGTTCCATTCAAATAAGTAACGGCTGCTTACACAGTGGAAAAAACCTTAAAATGTGCTTTTTTTATTGCTCCCTTCTCTATTAGTGTGGTGGTTTTTGAGCAAAATGAATGAGTAAGTCGCTTTTATGTCCTTTTTGGGGATTCCTAGTTATGGTTTATATAAAATGGACAGAGAAGACTCCTGGTACCCACACTTGGCTTTCTTAATTTGGTGATAAGAACAGGACTGTTTTCTAACCAAGCAGCGATTCTGAGGACAAATATGTGGCCTTAGTGATTTCTCTGTGCAGCGAGCTACAGAATCCATACCATGAGGATTTGTTGCAATTCTGCCCTTAGCTCACATCCTCCTGCCCCCTTGGAACCAATAAACCTTTTCAATTCTGCGTCCAAGGCTATTGACCAGCAGAGAGAAAAAGTATTGGAGTGAATAATGGCCTATACTGCGAGCCCATTGAGCTGCTCCAGGATTATAAGCATGGAGCCAGAGAGCTGCAGCCTGATGGGGAAAAGCTTTTCCTCTCTGTTTGGGAGAAGCAGCAAAGATGAATGTGGTCATTTCACAAACCCCTGAACAGATTCTGTCTGTACAGCTTTGCATTCGTTAATGTTGATGCATTTACTAAATCCCTGCATGAGATGGATGTTTTGGAGTCTGAAACGCCAACAAGAGTCTGCAAAATGGACCAAGCACTGCCTTACGTAACCCCTGTGGGGCGCCGATTGTAAAGTTGCAAACACGACAAATAACAACATTTCTCCACATTTAGATCTAAAACATCACTTTTTATGCAAATTTAGAGAAAGATTTGTGAAATATACTTTATATACTATTACTACTATGTTGGATGTTTAATCTCAGTGTCAAATGTTGTATCTAAATGATAAATGGTATTTACAAATGTAAAATTAAAGCCCTGATTCTCAATATCTAGCTACGTTTCTAAACATTTAGTTGTCATTCTAAATAATTAGCTAAAATTTCTGAATATTTAGCAAAGACTAAATATTCAAGTAAGATTTTAAATATTTGCTAAGGTTTCTAAATATTAAGTCAAGATTTGTATATCTTAAGCAAGAATTTATAATTAGTCAAGATTTTTCAATCACAAGAAACAAAAATTCCTAAATATTTGCTAAAATTTCTAAACATTTAGACTAAATATTTGGTCTAGAAATCTTAGCAAATATTCACAAATCTTTCCTAAAGATTTAGAAATCTTAGATTAATATTTAGTCTTGGCTAATTTTTGAGAAATCTAAGATACATTTTTAGAAATCTAAGATCAATTTTAAGAAATCTAAGATTCTTTTTGGGAAGTCTTAGCAAACATTTAGAAATTGTCCTTCAAGAATTATAAATCAAAGATAATATTTAATCTTAGCTAAATATGCAGTCAATATTTTAAAATCATAAGCAAAGATTTTTTTAAATATATTTAGTCAAGATATTTAAATCATAAGCAACAAATATTTCTAAATATTTTTATTTAATTAATTCTAAACATTTACTCTAAAAATTTGGTCTAGAAAGCTCAGCAAAAATTCACAAATCTTTACTCAAGTTTTAGAAATCTTAAACAAATTTTAGAAATCTTATCAAATATTATAAAACCTATCCTTCAGATTTAGAAATCTTAAATTAATATTAGGTCTTAGCTAAATATTTAGAAATCTTAGATAAAAATTAAGAAATTTTAGCAAACATTTAGAAATTGTTACTGAAGAATTAAATCTTGGATGAATATTTTTACTCAGCTACATATTTAGTCAATATTTTTAAATCGTTGCAAAGCTTTCTTAATATTTTGTCAAGATTTTAATCTTTAATTTAAATCATAAGCAACAAAACTTCCAAATCTTTGCTAAAGTTTCTTAACATTTAGTTTAGAAATTTAGTCTAGAAATCTAAGCAAAAATTCAGAAATCTTTGTTCAATCCTAGATAAATATTTATATATCTTAGCAAATATTTAGTCTTAGCTAAATATTTAGAAGTTTTCACCTAAGATTCAGAAATCTCAGACAAATATTTAGTCTTAGCTTAATATTTAGAAATCTTAGCTGAGTATTAAGAATGAAAACTAAGTTTTTTTGAAACATAGCTAAAGATTTAGATACTTTGAAATGTATTTATAACCTTTGTATATAATATTAAACATATCGATAAAACATTCATCATTTACATATAATATTTGATAAATATATGTCAAAAATATTTATCTAAATCAGCATAAAAAGTGATGTTGTAGAGCTTCATGTAGAGAAATGTTATTTGTAGCTTGTGCAACTTTACAATCAGGCCTCATAAACTCTACCATCCATGCAGACGTCCTCTGCCTGGCGAACTGGCATCATCCCCTCTCCTCCCCTCCCTCTTTATGCCTGTTTTCAGCTAAAGTGGCCCCATGCTGCCGTTCTTAAAAGTTTCAGGCTGTGTGGACGAGGAGAAGGAGGAGGAGCTCCGGTCTACAAGGAAATTACCAATCAGCCAGTGTGCTGAATCTGCCTCTGAATGAAGCTGCAGGATCAACATAAGCTGCACTGCAGGCCCAAACATGTATTCTCCGCAGTGTTCTGCCTGCTCCACTCTCCCCACTCTCCCCACTCTCCCCTCCTCCTGCCTGTGCTGGGCAGCCCCAAGCTGGACCCCGTTGATAATTTCAGAGGATGTTCGGTGCCTGTTTGAAGTGCTGCTCTGCTATTTGGGGAGTTTCTGCTGAGAGGTGTAGAAGAGAGGGGGAAAAAAGATTGGATTTGGAAGTAAAGAAAAGCTTTTCTTTTATTTGAGGAAGAAATGAAACAGCAACCCCTGGTGGCTGAAAGTCACCTGGCTGGTTTCTCCCTGAAGTAACAGATGCTTGATCTTGCAAATCAAAGATCATACGAGTCTTTGTAGGAGCTGGAGAATATTTGGTGTTTGGGGATCTGAGAGTTTGATCGGATGATTTAAAGTCTGACAATACACCTTGATACTTATGGTAAAGTAGTTTTAGAGTCCCACATCGGAAACACAACCTTGTACTCTGATTGATGCTTCTTCCAGAGACGTTTATTATTCTGACAGACTGAAGTTTCTCCATTTTACCAAACCTGACTTAGAATATATTTGATCCTTGCTCATTTGTCAGGGTTGACTGGTGAGTGATGAAAGTGGAGGGATTTAACAAAGCATAACTGACGGACAGAAAGATTGGACAGGTATTTCTTTTAAACGAGAGCAAAAGAAAATCTGACAAACAATGAAACAAAACCAGAACATAAATATGAAACACTCAGAGGGAGCACATCAGGTGTTGTATTGAAAGAGTTCACGTGTGACTTTCGCAAAAATAAATCCTCTTCAAAAAGGACCAGTGTTGGGAATAACCGCGTTAAAACTAACATTACTGACAGTTACTTTTTTCCAGTAAAGGGTAATCCAATTGATTACTCTTTACTACATGATAACGCCGTTTCTGTTACTGACAGTAAAATGAGACAAGTTACTATATATTCGACCTGGCTCGCTCAGCTAGGCACAAGAGAGGTAACCTTGCAGAGCAGATGGCCCTGCCTGACTCAGTTTCTGAACTCCTGCAGGTCCATCTTGCCAGGCTCCAATGACCAACGATTTCACTCGGCTAAATTCTAACTGGCCCAATCAGGGAAGAGAGCCGGGAGCTGTGGGAGCAAACGTGATGTCAGAAGACTTTCATACTTGTCAGCGGTCCTTTGATATTTAAGTTAAATTTATAAAAACGGAAGCGGTCGTCTAACGCCTTTTTCACAGCTGTTTCTCGTGATTCAGAAGTTGTTCATCTTTTGTTTCTTAGAAGCATCAGCTCGCATAAGCTACGTCATACCGTGGCTTGATGTGGATTGGTCCGTGGTGAGTGTGTTAATCAGAACAGTCGTCCAATCACCACCTGCAGATTTTTTTTAAAGTCCCGCCTCTGATAACAAATCGGAAGAGCTGCTACCCAGATGGACTTGTGAAATAATTCCGTGGCAGATATATGAAACTGTCCGTCTGGTGTGTCAGGTTACAAGAGAGGAGCTGCAAATGAAAAGTGGGGAAAAGCGGCAGACCCACAAGCATAGACTGTAAAAAAAAAAAAAAATGGATGCCATTTTGCTCGGCTCAAAGTGAGATCGCCACAAAAACTGCTCCCCCTGGTGACTGGCTGTAGTATAGGTCAAAAAATCTGTCTCTCCAATCATTCCAGATGGGCTGTGGTCAAAGTGGTCCAGTATGAATCAGTACAGTTTGTTACAGGTCTTGGTAGGTGGTGTGTAAGCCGGATTCCAACAGCCTTGTCAGCTACGTGATAGTTGGTTGTACAACACACTGTTCCCTGCTAACTGATCCAACCGACACGCGACACAGTACACAAAGAGCAAGGACAGAAGACATCCAGCAATTTGTCTTCTTCTTGTTTGCTATTTTCCAAACAAAAAGAAAGTTTTCACCACAATGTTGACTGAAAATGTTACGTGTTGTTCTTAATTACTGCTGTAGCATGTGAAGAAACTAAGGATACATGATATATATTTGTATCAATATCAGTATCGGCCGTTGACGGTCATTTTTTTAACATGTCTCATCAACTGCCGGCTATTTTCAGAGCATCTTGAACAATCTTTCAGGTACCTACTTAAGAAGAGTGGACTCTCTTCTTTTGTGCCTCTCTTCCTGTTTTTTATCCAAAAAACAACGAAACCTACCTTTTTGATCTCATATATCTCAGGTGCTCCATCCTTTGATCCTCTCCGTGGTTGTCTTTTCTCACAATCAAGCTGCTCTTTCTCTTTGAACTACCTCGACACATCATCTCAGTTTTTTATTCGTTGTTTATTTTCTTTTTCTTTTTTTTAACCAATATTGATATCAGTAAATATCAGTTATCGGCAACAACAGCAATATTGCATATCGGTATTGGCCAAAATTTTCATATCAGTGCATCCCCATAAGAAACAATTCTTTCAACCAATCAACAGACCGCAATGTTTCTAGCTCCACCCTCTGGGGGTCAGATGGGGATGTCTGACTCCCCAACAGAAGGGTACCAAAAAGTGGAACGGTACAGATTGGTAATTTGGGGACCTGTACCGGTTTTAGGCAAAGGAAATGCCACAAAATGCGTGCTGTATCGAGACGAACCGAAATGAGCCCCTTGGTGGAAACAGAGCTTTAGGCTTACTGCCTCTCACAAATCAAAAAAAAAAAAAAACATACACTGAAATTAATAAGTGTTACGTCCCCAGCCTAGGGGTGCCCAGAACACAACATGCAGAGCCCTCTCTGCTTGCCCAATCCCAACAAAGGCCAATAAACAGTTTTCAAATCAGAACCTCAGTTTTATTAACTGACCGAGAGCAATGCCCAAAACAACAAACAAAACGGTCTTATGCACCTAATCTTACCTTTGGGAAAAGAAACAGTGAAAAACAAATGACAGGTCTCTTACCTAACTAAAACTATGAAAAACAGGAGAAAAGAGTCAATAAAAGAAAACGGGCTTTTCCCTCCTGCAAACCCGCCTTTTTGGCTTCACACAAAGTTGCACAGCTACACACAAGTAACACTGGCTCGACAGCTTCACAAAGACACGTTCAGGCGGCCCACGGCTCTTTGTTTGGAGAGGTAAGTCAGAGAGAGAGGGCGGGGCTTCCACCGGCCTTTTAAAGATGGAGATGCCTGGTCCCTCCAGTCGCAGCTCTCCCCCAAATCCCGTCCTCCAGCCGAGCACCAATCAAAACGACCGTAGAGCCAATCCTCCATCTCCACCTGTGCAGTTCACTCACATGCACTCACACACAGGTGGAGAGATACAACTAACAACAAAACAATTACTAAAAAATAAATACATGACAGAGGGTCATGACATAAATCAGTAACATAATGGTGTATAACACGGTACTGTTACAGTATATACAGTTTACAGTTTCATTTAGCAGACCCTTTTGTCCAAAGCAATGTACAACACAAGCAATAATTTAGACAGAAGGAAAACCTAGTTAGTGTGACAATAGTGCTACAAGTTATCAAGTTATTCGGCTGCAGGTGCTGCCATTAAGTGCAGGATTTTCATCAAGAATAATCATCAAGCTAACAAACCACGATGAATTGCTGCATCAGTATACTTCAATCTTCAACAACATTCAGTAATAGTGCTGAAAAATCACAAGAGCTGAGTCTGAGACCTTCTGACCCATTCTGCCCCTCTCAATGTTTCAACTACTTTAGGTTGTTATTGTGCTGTCAGTGTTTTTGTACTGTCTATGGCCTTGAACTTGATTTAACCAAACCTTGACATCAACATCAGTGTAGCAGCTATTGTAAAAATGACATCCAAACACGGTCAGTTGTTTTACATTGGTCACCAGTTGATGTGATCAAGTCATTCAGTATTGAAAACATGCATCAATCAACACGACATAATATCATCCAGAGAGACTCAATCCTGTGCTACTCTGAGGACTTTTTAACTAAGTTTAACTAAGGACTTACTGACTAAAAGAGGCTAAAGTTCCCGTCAGTATCTGATCACCCATTTTTTAAATATTGGTAACAGGACTAATGGGAATCTCAGCACTGCAGTTGAGTTGAGGGCAAATGAGCCCGAGCTAACCGCAGCAGTGCTACGTGAGCAGTTTTAAATGCATAGATAACACTATATATACATCACCAGGGGCTCTGCTCATTAAAAGCTTGTACATCCAGCCAGCGCAGGGTTATCCCCCCGGCTATTTTATGAAACTTAATGTTCCGTTAAGAGAGCATCAATCAGAATTTCAATGATTGGGATGCCTATTAGTCCTCTCAGAGGTACAGCACTGAGACCACTCCCAGTTTAATAAATGCACAGTAATGCAGGACATATCATCTCTAAGAAAGCAATCGCAGCATGTCCCACAAACCCCTGTGACTCCAGACCCACCACGTCACCAACAGACAGAGCGGCGATGATCCAAACACCCAGGACTTAGAGCGTGAAAATTACTGCCAGACTTTTCCCGCCTTACGCTCCCAGTTTGAGGGATATCTGATGAACACAAGCACAGAGCTGACTCCCCCTCCAGAATGTTAATAATGCCATCCCAAAAACATCAAAGTTGTATAAACCAGGGTGAGAAAGCTGCGTCATGTTTACCTCTTGAGCAAGCCGCTGAGTGTTTACACACCTTTTTATTCAGGAACCATTTTTCAAACTTCAAAAAAAAAAAAGTGAGACTCTCTTTTCACGCTCATGACCCAGAAATGAAAGAAAACACTGAAAGCAGTGGAAGAGGAGAAACCAAGAGGGAGAGCAGCCTTTTGAAAAAGTTAAGCAAACTCCAAGTTCAGTGAGAGTGAGGTGAAATCTGATGAGATAACAGCGTCGTCGGGAAATATCTTTTTTGTGTATATTTTCTTACACTTCCTGAGGGCAGAAAATGCCTCATAGGAACATAAGGAAACTGTTAAAAGTGTATGTCATCTATTTAGCATATTGCATGGGTCGCTGTAGCTCCATGTTTCTTTAAATATTGAAAGCCAACCTGCAGAGAGAAACTCATTCTTTCCTTCCCACTTCTCAATAAAAGTTGACATTATTTCCTAACATCCCTAGAGACACATCCTAGACTTACAAATTATACTTCCTCTAACTTTTTCAAAGTGTTGCAAGTATCAGTCAACTATTGAATCACCTCCTGGAGACTGCTCTATATGGAAATAAGGGGAAAAATGCAAACGTCTCCCTGGTTAAAATCAATTATTCACAGTCATCTCTAGGGATGTGCAGGCTCTGGCAGTTTCCTAAGATGATTCTCAGAATGCTAGCGTGTGTGCACAAGCATGAGGAAAGTTCATGCTAAACCCTTTAGTGTAATGTTAGCAGCACAAGGACTGAAAGCCGGACAAACCCTTTTCCCTGTCTCAATAACTGAACCCCGCAGAGAGAACCAGCTTCTCAGAAAGGTCTGCAGGAGCAGATAGGGAAAGGTTACTGTGTCTCTTTAGCGTAGCGTCTTATTAGCTGCTCAAGTGCTGAGAAGTTGAAAATGTGTGAGAGAGAAATGATGTTGCAGTGCTCCTCTGTAGCCTTTGTGGATTGAAGAGATGCCATTCAGCAGCATTTTCTCTGCTGGGCCGGAGGTAAGCTGTCTGATAGAGGTCTGCAGGGAAGATGAAATGTTCACTGAGTGTTACTGTATAACCAGTGTCTGCTACAAGAGTGATATCAGCAGTGTAGATGGCTTCATTTCGTTTGTAGTCCTCAGAATTGGAAAAGTTTAGAGCTTAATTCGACTTTAGGTCACAGAGGCCTTTTAGAGACATTTTGGTGGGGTTATAATTTGGTGGTTTGATTTTGGGGGGATGTATGATGTTTTTGTGTATATTCTGTGTTGTACACTCACAGCCACTTTATAAGGTAGAACTTGCTAGTACCGGGTTGGACCCCCTTTTGCCTTCAGAGCTGCCATAATCCTTGGTGGCATTGATTCAACAAGGTACTGGAAACATTCCTCAGAGAGTTTGGTTCATATTGACATGATAGCATCACACAGATGCTGCAGATTTGTCGCCTGAACATCCATGATGAGAATCTCCCGTTCCACCACATCCCAAAGGTGCTCTATTGGATTGAGATCTGGGGACTGTGGAGGCCATTTGAGTACAGGGTACTCATTGTCATGTTGAAGAAAGCAGTCTGAGATGATTCCAGCTGTATGACATGGAGCATTACCCTGCTGGAAGTAGCCATCAGAAGATGGGCACACTGTGCTCATAAAGGGATGGACATGGTCAGCAACAATACTCAGGTAGGCTGTGGACTTTAAACCATGCTCAGTTGGTACTAAGGGGCCCAAACTGTGCCAAGAAAATATCCCCCACACCATTACACCAGCAGCAGCAGCCTGAACCGTTGATACAAGGCAGGATGGATCAATGCTTTCATGTTGTTGACGCCAAATTCTGACCCTACCATCTGAATGTGGAGCAGAAATCCAGACTCATCAGACCAGGCAACGTTTTTCCAATCTTCTATTGTCCAGTTTTGGTGTTGCTGTGTGAATTGTAGCCTCAGTTTCCTGTTCTTAGCTGACAGGAGGGTCACCCGGTGTGGTCTTCTGCTGCTGTAGCCCATCTGCCTCGAGGTTGGACGTGTTGTGTGTTCAGAGATGCTCTTCTGCAGACCTCGGTTGTAACCAGTGGTTATTTGAGTTACCATTGCCTTTCTATCAGCTCCAACCAGTCTGTCCATTCTCCTCTGACCTCTGGCATCAACAAGGCATTTTGGCCCACAGAACTGCCGCTCACTGGATATTTTCTCTTTTTGGGACCATTCTCTGTAAACCCTAGAGATGGTTGTGGGTTAAAATCCCAGTAGATCAGCAGTTTCTGAAATACTCAGACCAGCCTGTGTGGCACCAACAACCATGCCACGTTCAAAGTCACTTAAATCACCTTTCTTCCCCATTCTGATGCTCGGTTTAAACTGCAGCAGATCATCTTGACCATGTCTACATGACTAAACACTTTGAGTTGCTGCCATGTGATTGGCTGATTAGAAATTTGCTTTAACGAGTAGTTGGACAGGTGTGCCTAATTAAGTGCCCAGTGAGTGTAGATGGTAATGGGGCACAAGTTGAAGCAGAGATTCAAATCTAACAGGTTAAAGCCCACAGCAGCTGAGTCACAAGATGCTGGTGCATCAATTTTCAAGGACGGAGCAGGAAACACCATTGATTCTGTATTTACCAGGAAAATCACATAACTCCAGTTGTCTGGTGTTCAAGCTTTGTGCAGCTTGTAGGTGTTGGCCATAGACTGTATAATTAATGGACGTAGTCTCCCCAACTTCACCCGTCCGTTTCTGAAATTGATTTTTGAAGCAGATCGGCTATCACAGCCATATTGGAAGTGAGGGGGGCTGCAAGTATAGCTATAGGCTGCCCGTCAGTCATGTGAGCTGAACTGTGCCTGTGATTGGGCAAGCTTGCAATCTTAATATCCTCTGAACCACTGGGTTTGAAAATGATTCTCCTCCATAGAGTGTGTGTCGACACTGAAATCAGCAATTCAGACAGTAAGGAGACATTTTTTGAACCAGGCTGTAAATAGGATAATTTCTGCTGCGAAAACACCTTTTTTGGCTTGGTGTGTTTGTGACTTCCTGCACTTCATAATCCAGCCCCAAGTGGACACTCAAGAAACAGCAGATTTTGGCACTTCCGCACTGTCTTATTTTGCTTTTTATACTTCAATCTCTTGATGTGTTTATGCTCATTTACAAAACTTACAAGAGTTCATCAACAAAGTTTTCAAGTCTCTGCCTCTCATGGACTACCAGTACCTGTGAGTTTCCTTTCATCCTCCTCATGCACTGAAAACGTCTCACAGGCTGCTCCTGGTGACCTGACATTTGTGGGCTCTCATACTGGGACTTGTAAAATGTCAGTATCAGTAGTAGTCTGAAAAGCTGTGTGAAGAAGAGATTGACGTAACAGCTTTCTGATTCTGTACAGGTGAACATGAATGTGCATGTAGAGGAAGGATCAGTTGGTTTAGAGAAACCTTTCAGCTTGCAGGAGGATGAGAATCCACTCGGGACAAGGAAAGAGAGGAAAGAAATCAACCTACTCAAAGTTTGATTCTGGAAGAGGATTTCTTCATTTTGATCACTTTGTTTATCAGGAAAAAAACTGTTTTAACTTTGGACTCTTTAAAGTTTGGGTATATTTAACTCAACTTGTGACCTAAAACTATCCCAGCAAGATACAAAAGCATGTTTTGATTCCTCTTATATCTTTTGCCCTTAAGGTTATGACTGTGATGAACAACTTTAGCAGCATTAGAAACACTGTGCAGGCAGAAAATCGTTTCCTTTGAAGTCACTGATGTAATGAATGACTGCGCGGCTCCCTGTGCTACCAAATGTGTCAGTTACACAACATGTTACTATTCTGCACAGATTGACTGGACTGCTCGCAGTGGAAGAGGAAATGGCTCTTGCACCATCTGTGTCAGTACTTGGCTGTGAACTCTGAGTCACAGGGAAATGAAGTCTCTCTCAATGGGGGAGAATCGACCACAGGCTGTTACCTTGGTGAGACGCTGCTGTGCGAGGGGAGGTTTGGCGGTAGATTGACGGACAGGCTTCATTGAGCGTCTGCTTCGTCCATTCATCAGCAGCTGATCTGCACAAGCTGCTGCACCCACCCTGTCCGTCACACCTCTTGGTAACAAGGTGCAGGTTGAGAAACTTATTTTTATGTGCATTTCAATTCTCTCCTGGGCCAAACAGCCGGAGAGGAGAGTCCACAAATTCAACCGAAAAGTTTCCAAGTTGGCTGAGTTTTAATTGGTGAATCTGTTGGAACCAAATTGTTATTTTCACATGAACCAGTGGCTTTAATTATCACTGTTTTCAACAAAACCAAACTGAGAAGACTAAAACTCTCCAATTATTGCAAAACATACAAACACCACACTCTAATCTTTTTGTCTGCACAATTTTCAGACAAATTTGCGTTTTTCAAAAGACCTTATAAATGATTAATGAAAGTTTATTTTTCTGTAGCCAAAAGTTTCCATATTAAGTCCAGGGGGTGGAGCTGCCCAAATTCTTTTCAGAGAAGAGCCAAAAACGAATCAGGGTGGAGGGTTGTGGGCCAAAACTAAACATTCATGTTGTAGGGTATAGTGCATTTTCCATCCTGTTAAAACAAGGCATGGCGATAAAACTGGACACCAGCTTTAGATCTTCCCCTGTAAATGACTACTGTATTTACATAAATTTAAGAAGATTAAACTCTTTAAAACAGACACTTTTGGCCTACATATTGGGCACACGGCCGTGGAATCCATTTCTGTAAAAAAAAGTGCTCATGTTCCCAACTATTTTAAAACTTTCTCTTGTCAGAGTGCCACTGTCTCATACACTCCCTTCCTACCATGACACCCTCAGGTCATGGACTTCCAAATCTGAGCTGATAGGACGAGCATTATTGAAGTAACACAGTGTTAATTTGTGACCAGTAAAGGAAATGCAACAATATATAAATAATGAATGAGAAATTCAGGCTGCTGGCAGTGAGAAAATAATCATGATAATTATATATATATATATATATATATATATATATATATATATATATATATATATATATATATATATATATATATATATATATAAATATATATAAAGTAAAAATTCAAACATGGGCAATGGCGAGTCCCAAATTGGACAGCCCTGAGATAAACGTTACACAGTGATGCCGAAAACGTGCTACTATGTAACATGTTAGTCTAATTTGACCCCTTTTTTTAGTAATGACTGATCTAACGCGTTACTATTTCCAAACCAGTAATCAGATCAATGTTACTTGTCCAAATCATTGTGTCAGCTAAAGATGAAGATATTAAGGTTTGTTGTTCACTCTGTGCTAGCAGTTTGCTTAAGATCTTTGACTAAAACATTTAGGAATCAGTCAGAGAGCGTGCTGTGGACAAAAACGCTTGAGAAGACTTTTACCTGGGGGTAAGGTGAGTCCTGTCTTTCACTGTAACTCCCTCTATTTCATGAGCTGAAGCCTCTGTTTTGCACAAATCCATCTGTTGAGGAGCAGAGAAACATAATGTAGGCTACAACGAGGCACCCAGTGACAAGCAGGGGCGTGCCCAGACTTTTTAGACTTTGGTGCCCCAAGCAGGGTACTAAGGATTATGTGAGCCCACACTAGCAACATTTATTTTTTGTATGATATTACAAATACAGGATCAACAGACTTCAGCTTTAACAAAAAAAAACAAAAAAAAACAACAACAACAAAAAAAACTAACAAAAACCGAACTAGACCAAAACAAAGCATTGAAAAAGAAAATAATTCAGCTTAACAATGCTGTAGTGTACCAAAAATTGTACAATAGTTCTGTAAAAGCTTTCTTTAGTTGTTTTTTTTTAATTCAAAATGTATAAAATGAATATCTTTGTTTTAATTGTAAAGTACTATTACGACTACCAATTTCTGCATGTTACTCTGAAACAAAACATGTATACTCATATTATTCATTTTAATTGCATTGCACAATTTTGCCAAATCACACACCTGCAGGTGTTGTCGGCAGCTGCTGAGAGTAGGTAATAAAGTAACTTGTAATCTAACTGAGTTACCTTTAAAATCAAGTAGTCAGCAAAGTAACTAAGTTACTTTTTAAAGGAGTAAACAGATTACTTTTTCAAAGTAGCTGTGGCAACACTGACCGTACAGCACATAGCAGCTGTGCGAGGTAATAAGAAGCACTGCTTATTATTCAGGTACGGCTGTTTCATAGAATGAAGTTCCAACCCAAGAACTAAATTTAGACCCTAGTTCCTCCAGTCTAAAACATAGTTTCTGTACTCAAAAGCACCCAGAATCTTTTTGTCTCATTCTAGTATTGAAAACGTTTCTTGCCGTTTCTTTTGGAGTTGCTTTTGCCACCGTAGCTTGCTGAGAGGACATGATTTAATAACGAAGCTCTCATCAGTTTTTAGTTGTGTGTTTTCAATCAGCTGGACTCTTCTATACTCTCACTCTCAATCACATTAGGTCTGTATTTACAGTGTCAGCCTGGAGCAAGTCACGGCAGTCAATAAGGTCTGACAGCCGCACACTTCTACTGAAGTGTTTGTATGCTGTCAACAGCTCCTCCACTTCACGGCACCGTGGGTCCCCCTGAATACCCAATGAGGTTCCATCGGCTTCCTGTGTCAGTTTCATAATGGTACATTATCACAGCACCGTGTGACCCAGTAATAAATCTGAAGAAAAGTGAATTTGACCATGAATTTTTCTTCACGGGCCTCTCTCAGCTCAGCCCCTCCTCGTGTGCTCGCTCTTTGAGGTGGAACCACCAAACCGTAACCAAAGAAATAGAAAAAAGTGAGGGGATTGTATAGGCGATGGTTCTGATTCACTTTATGTATGATGCATGCAACCAGCCTGTCAGTTTTTCCTTCCCTGTATTGTTACGAAACAGCAGAACGCCTGTGCCATGACTTAATTGCATCATTAATTTCTAAATACATAGTTTTCTAATTAGATGTCATTTTACGCCCACTTTTGGCTGAATAACGTTCATAATGGACGAGAGAAAGTTCTTTGATTTTAAACACCTGAGTAATTCTGGTGTCCATAAATTCAGCTCATGTTGGAATAAATTATCTCAACGTGAATGGAATCCCAACCTTTATGATTAACTAAGCTATTCTTCAGCTGTATTACTTTGTAGTCCAATTAAGATATTCCTAAGTCCTGCAATGCCACATGCATACATTATGAAAATAATGCCGCAAAATGTAAATGAGAAACCACATAAAGAAACCTCATACCTCATTAGCTTTCTTTCAAACTCACACAGGCATGAGTAATATCCCACTCCTTGGATTGTCAGGAGCAGCATCTCAGTGCGAGGAGCTGCTTCACTTTGGATTTCTGGAGGTCATGGTCTTGTACAAGATGCAGTGAGGAGGAAACTGCTGTTGTCAATCATTTAAAGGGACAGTGTCTTTGTGCTATGGTTCAAGTCATGTTTCTGTTGTGAAATTCTGACAATCTTCAACAAAAAAAATCACCATTGCCGTAAGTCCTCAACAATTTCCAAATTGAAATGGCTCCTTAAGAAGAAAAGATAAGTTCCATGGCTATATCAGGGGTATTACTGTACTGCCCAGGAATCTACATACAACTTTGTTGCAGTAACAGGCAATATTTCATTCAAGCTGTTATCAACTTAAAAGGGCTTCCAAATGTTGCCAGCTACTGTGAGCTTGGGTGATTCTGAAAAGGAAACACTGATGGCATGATCTCTGACTTAATGCATCAAAGCATGTAGACATGGTCAAGACAATCTGCTGCAGTTCAAAGCAAGCATCAGAATGGGGAAGAAAGGTGATTTAAGTGACTTTGAACTTGGCATGGTTGTTGGTGCCAGACGGGCTGGTCTGAGTATTTCAGAAACTGCTGATCTACTGGGATTTTAACCCACAACCATCAGAGAATGGTCCCAAAAAGAGAAAATATCCAGTGAGCGGCAGTTCTGTGGGCCAAAATGCCTTGTTGATGCCAGAGGTCAGAGGAGAATGGACAGACTGGTTGGAGCTGATAGAAAGGCAACAGTAACTCAAATAACCACTGGTTACAACCGAGGTCTGCAGAAGAGCATCTCTGAACACACAACACGTCCAACCTTGAGGCAGATGGGCTACAGCAGCAGAAGACCACACCGGGTGACCCTCCTGTCAGCTAAGAACAGGAAACTGAGGCTACAATTCACACAGCAACACCAAAACTGGACAATAGAAGATTGGAAAAGCGTTGCCTGGTCTGATGAGTCTGGATTTCTGCTCCACATTCAGATGGTAGGGTCAGAATTTGGCGTCAACAACATGAAAGCATGGATCCATCCTGCCTTGTATCAACGGTTCAGGCTGCTGCTGCTGGTGTAATGGTGTGGGGGATATTTTCTTGGCTCACTTTGGGCCCCTTAGTACCAACTGAGCATGGTTTAAAGTCCACAGCCTACCTGAGTATTGTTGCTGACCATGTCCATCCCTTTATGAGCACAGTGTCCCCATCTTCAGATGGCTACTTCCAGCGAGATAACGCTCCATGTCATAAAGCTGGAATCATCTCAGACTGCTTTCTTCAACATGACAATGAGTTCCCTGTACTCAAATGTCCTCCACAGTCCCCAGATCTCAATCCTATAGAGCACCTTTGGGATGTGGTGGAACGGGAGATTCTCATCATGGATGTTCAGCCAACAAATCTGCAGCAACTGTGTGATGCTATCATGTTAATATGGACCAAACTCTCTGTGGAATTTTTCCAGTACCTTGTTGAATCTATGCCACCAAGGATTAAGGCAGCTCTGAAGGCAAAAGCGGGTATAACACGGTTAGATTTCACTTTTTAAAATTAACCTGCCTGTTATCATTCTGAGGACGGTTATTTTAGGGCTGGACTGCTTTGATTTCAACGATCTGACTGCAACTTTCAACAATGTCAGAGTAAGGATATTACTCTAATTAAGGATATTCGACTCAATACAAATTCCCTTAATGTCAATGTAGACATAAAAACACTTCATCTGAGTGAACATTCTGTTCTCCAGAGGCTCAGATGTAGTATCACATACAGTACAGCTAGTGAAAGAAAAAAGGGAAGCTTACATTGTGTATTTTATTCAGAGTATAGAAGTGAAGATGCATGTCTTTTTGAGAGATGGTCAAGATGACTGAAGAGATGACGAAGGGTCCTCATGGACACAGACCTTATCTGAAGTAGATTTACAGCAGCTTTGATGAGTAGGGAAGATAACAGAGGAGAAACCATGGCAGCGTGAGCAAGGTCAGCAAAACACAGCCTGACAGTCACATCTTCCCCAAAGACTCACCAGAGATCAGAGGAAAACAAATCTACCTCTGGGAGAGACGCTCTGTCTTTGAAGCGCTGGTTCAGATAAAAATGTTGTTTTTGTCAGCAGATCCTGCCACAAATACACTGCATGTCACTTGTTGGGATTTACTGTAATCACATTAATTCACAGAAATAAGTTCAGGGAAAATGATTTTAAGTGACTCCAGACTAAAACAGCAAGAAAAAGTACAATAAATTAAAGCTGTCAAAGAGAAAGCTGTGAAACTGTGCAGAGAATATCAATATCTTCACATCATTTCAACATCAGTTTAGTTTGATTTATAGCAGCTGAGTGCTCTGATCGGTCGAAGCTTCAGGATTCACTACTGCCTTTCCCTTTTTTCACACTTTCTATTGGCTGCTTGATTTGCATTTACATGTGTATGTAAACAGATAAAACTTTCAGGCAGACAGCATGAGACAAGTCTGGACTATAGTTTCACCACAAGCTGTGTACAGTTCTTGTCAAAAACAGACTGTTTATTGACCTTGTGCCAACAATAAACTTTATACACTATGTCTTCTTTGTATTTTACAGATGCACAATGATTCCCTCTGTTCTTCTTTTCAAAATAAAAGCCTGATCAGTGGAGAGATGCTCCACTAGTTCTCACACCATATTTCTCCTGAATGTTTGTCCAGGACGGTGCAATAATCTGAAATCGAAGCAAGTATTTTTAATCAACAAAGTCTTATTAGACTTAAAGTGAACCGCATTTACCTGAAAAGTCTAGAAAAATTTTGAGATATTAAAAGACAAAAATGATGCTAAACTAACTTGAACTGCTCAAGAAAAAATAGCCAAAGTCCTTGCTATTTTTGTTGTTTAAGGTAAATATTACCTCTGCCAAGGAGGGTATGGTTTTGGGAGAGTTTGTCTGTTTGACTGTGAACAACACAAATCAAAAACTTACGAACGGATCTTGATGAAATTTTTATGAAATGTTCAAAATGGGATAAGGAAGAAGTGATTACATTTTGGAGGTGATCTGGATCACTGTCTGGATCCAGGACTTTTTAAAGGATTCTTTATCATTGTGAGATAGGGCTGTTTTCACCATATGTGTCTACTCCAACTCAACTCCACCATAAATGGTTAGATTGCTTTGCAAAACAATACAAGACAAGGTCACCATAATGTCTGACGGATGTTAAAGTACGATCCAGATCCTGGCAATATTCTGGATACTAAGATCTGGAATATGAAATATGTACTGGGTCATCATAATTTTCAACACTGTCAGGAAACAAATTATCGTACAACCCTGCAGCCAACACCAAATTGTAGCAGACAGTCTGCTGAAAGGGAGTATAACATTAAAGTACGACTGAAGTGTTGTGTGACAATCACAATATGCTTGGTGGAGGTCTGCGCTCTCTGAGTGCTTTTTTTAGTTATTCTTATTTCAGTTTCATTTTAAAGAGGGGTAGTGCGCTTTTCTATATTTAAACTGGTATAAAGTAGAAAAAAATTGGACGTTCAGACGAGTGTGGGCTTTTAAAACTCTATATCTTCTTATGTTGTGGAAACTAACACGAGATCTTCACAAGATCCCAACGAGATTGCATAAAACAAGGTCAGAACAATAAACTGTATAAAACATGGACGTAGCATCCACGACATCACCCGTCTGTTCCTGAAACCGTGAAATGAAGCCAATCCACAGCCACATTTCGCCATTTTTTCTTTGAGCAGCTACAGGGTGCCCAGCGGTCACCTGACCTGAGCTGTGACTCTGATTGGAAATCAAACAATCCTAATAACTTCTAAACAGCAGAGATAGAAAAAAAATTAACTCACCATACAGTATGTGGCGCTCGTGGAATCAGTGTTTTAGACCCAAGCTGTTTTTTGAACCAGGCTGTAAAAAATGTTTTTTAATAACGTCAAAGTCTGTTTTTATGGCTGGGTGTGTACGTGACTTCCAGTCTTCTTTAGCATTTCCGCATAGGCTTCATTTCTACTAACTGGATGTTGCCCATTGGTCATAACAGAAGGATCTCCCAACTAGTTCATGACACATTCAAGGGGTGGGCCTCAAACACCAAGGTCTGCCCCTAGTTTCACCTCTAACAAGCCACCAGAAAACTGGCCAATCAGAAGGAAGGGGGTTTGTGGAGTGGGGAGTCTTATGATAGAGATTTTTTTGATCTGTAATCATGTACAGCAATAAAAAAGATGGTACCTCCTTGTCAAACTGTTTTGTTTTTTTTTAATGTAATACATCATCATGTTATGTTCACTTTGAATTAACTCTGACATTCAACTTTCTTTGACCTCCAGTAGTCTTAGTATGTTAATCCAGCCTTTTACAGTATTTTGATGTAACAGTTTGGTTCATGATGGAGTGAACACAGTTTGTAATTTAGCACAGCTGATCTCTCCTCGCAGCAGGAGGCTCTGAACTGTGAGGGAAAGGAGGTCAGATGTATAATAGAGCTGTAGAAGAGGGCCCTGCTCTCGTGCGTGATTAGCACCTGATAAGCTCCAGCCTGTCTCTCTTTCTCCTCTGCTGCTCTGCTGTTGGAGCCTCAGCGCTATAATAACATAGCTTTGATTGTAACCAGCGGACCAAAAACATTACTCCATCCGCATACCAATATGTCGCGCCGGCTCCTGGACGACAGGCAGGAATATGGACCATAAATCATCCACTATCTGCTGATCGGATGAATCACACCAGGAAATGGCCACTTGTGCTCCGATATGTTGCTCTCTATATAATCCCCATGCTGTATGTTTGTTAGCATGTTTGTTTGTTATTTGAAAGTCTGACAGCAGTGACTTTAGGTGTCAGTCGGGGATTACCGAGACAGTCTCATCCCCCCCTTCTCCTCCCTGCTGCTGTCAAATCCGAAATGAACGGTCAGTGGCTAATGTATTTCTGCCTGTCATGGGATATCAAACCAAGAGCCTGCAGGAGGGAGACGAGCCTTCATTAGCGTGTTTAAAAAAAAGAAAAAGAAAAAACACAGCCCTCTCTTTTCCCTCCCAACAGCACGGCCTGAATCGGGCTGTCCTCTCCATCCCTGAGTAGAGATTAGGGATTCCAGTGCTGGGGGAGCCAGGTAGCTGATAAGCCTGACTGTTAAAGACAGGCGCCTCTGAAGTTTTATATGGACTTAAAAAACTTCCAATCACAGATAAAGGAGGAAAGGATTTACTCAGGGTGCTGCACTTTACACATTATCTTTATTGAAACCTTGACCTTCGAAGTGATTCGACAAGGAGACATCTCTTGGAGGTGAGAAATTATTTAGTGAGGGTAACAAACAAGAAAGACAGCCTGTTAAATCCATTCATTATCTTTACTGCCTTACCTTCCAGGGTTAGGGAGCTGGGGCCTGTCCTCGCTGTTAAAACTCCTTTAAAGACGCTTTTTTTGAAGATACTAGTGTGGACATGACACACTAACAGGATCCACATGGAGTTTGAAGCAGAAGTGGAGATTTTTCATGAAGGTCTACCGATTTCAAACATGTTTGTGTTCATATTTTTCTAATCAAATGACAGTGTGCCTGCCAAAAGCGGCGCCTGCTGCGGTGAAGAGAATCAACACTGCTGTTCGCCAAAGTGCCTGTTGTTCGGCTGCACAGCGCCCAGAAGCCCCTCCTGAACATCCATCCTCACTTCACACAGGGTTTGAAATCCTCTTCCAGGCGTTCTCATGTCTGAACAACCTCCATCATCCTTTTTTCCTGTGTACAAACCTAAATTATGAAACCTTTTAAGCACCCCTGTTGTTAGATCTGCTTTATACCCATTTGCACAGTTCACTGCAGCACCCTCTTCCTTACTAACAGGCTTTTTGCCTTTGCATCGAGAGTGGCTGTTTCAAACTGCTCTCTTTCTCAAGTGGATGGACCCCACGCTGGGCTAACAACTTTGATCTGAGGGTTTCTTAACTTTAAATCTTTGCTTGATTTGAATGATGACAAAATACAACCATAACAGCTTCCTGTCCTGGAGTGACAGCTTTATTTTTGTCGTGCATTTCCTGTTTTGTTCAAAATATCAGCGAGATGAGCTGGCACAATGAGTTGCACAGCTTAAAAAAGAGATGTCAAAACAACAAAATGTTTTCCAGAGAGCAAGAAAGGAGGCCAATCAAAGAACAGGTCTAGACTCTCACAAACTGAGAGTTTCAACTGCCACCTCCCTCAGAGCTAATGTGGCCCAGCTGTCTGAGAAGAAGAGCTCTCTCAGGTGTCTGACAGCAAGCATTCAGCAAGAAAAGCCAAATATGACTGTATAATAATTCATGCTGCGAAGGAATAGTTGAATGTTGTTTTGTTGTAGTGATGGTGGACACTGGAGCCTAACTGTCAGACAGAAAAAAGGACAGAAGAGCAGAAGAAAGATAAAGAGGAGAGTCATAGAGCACGAGCTAAAGGCTAATACAGGGGCGAAACTGTTTGTGCTAATGTCAATTCCAACCCACAGTCAGCAGTTATTCTGCAGTGGTCTGTTCAAACTTGAGAGTCTATCAATAAAATGAAGAGTAAAGTTACGTTAGCTCTGTTTGGTAGATGACTGGCGGGACATTACACATTACTGACATGTCTGGCTGTGAGTGGCTCTACATATGAACGGCTACTACACCACTGTATGAACTGATAGTTTGCTTGTTGTCACGTTAGCTTATGGATACGTTGTCGCCCCGAGCTACTAGTAGCGCTATGTAGCCAGCTACCAACGTATGGTACAAACTTAAAATGTTTGCTATATCACATTTCAAACTGAAGTGCTACGTTACTGCACTGATAAATACTTTACCCATCGAGGTGTGTCCGGTAGAAATGTGTCTTATTAGTTCCAATATAAACACTCGCCTGGTTAAAAGTTACATCTTTAGTCCAAGTAAAAACAGATCCTCCTTAAAGCTTCTTTAAAGAGACTTTTTTCTTTGGAACTGCTTTGTGGGTGTCTGTATCCCAACATACTCAGACATTTTTTATATTCTTTATTTAAACTGTTTTATATTCTTTATTTAAACTTTTTATATTCCCTATTTAAATCTTTTATACGTATCTTTATATCCTTTATATCTTTGACTCTGTGAGAGCCCCGCACAAGATTTCAAATGTATCTGGACTGTTGGTCCATCTACAAATGACAAATAAAAAACCTTGAATCCTTGTACTAGCCCCATAAGATAGTTAGCTAGTTGCAAATGGTATTATTATAAACAAGTGGTGAAGCTACATGTAATTACAACTGTATGCTATTGCTTGGAAATGTATGTGTGCATATAGGAAAGTAGTTATGTCAGGTAGACTTGCTAGCTAGCTTGTAGACAAGCAAATTCAAGATGCTAGCTGTGAGAAGCAGAGGGCCTGGTGGTCTTGGTCATGGCCCATGAGGTTTGCCCTCAAGTGCTGGGCTTTAATCCAGCCTGTGGCCTGTTTCCCGCATTACATTCCCCATTCTCACTCTGTTTTCAACTCTATCCACTGTCCTATCATATCTAACTAATGGAATAAAATATCCATTGAAAAAAAATGGAAATAGTGTGGTCTAGTGTGGTCAGAAAGTCAGAAAACTCCCAGGAAAAAAGTCAAAACTGAGCCCAGTTTATTTGCCATGGCTTAAAACGCAGTATCAGTTGTGTTCAGTGTTAGCTAACATTAGCAGAGCTAGCACCACCAGCCTTTGGTCCTTTTCTCAATCTGTTCTGGTCCAAACAAAAAAACATTTCCACATGTCTTAGAAATTCAGATAATTTTGATTTGAGACAATTTTGTTTGTCATCAAATAGATGCATCCTATTGAAAGGTATTCTATTTTGTGATTAGCTAGCAGCTGCATCAAAACGCATAGCGTGCTAGATACAAAGTGAGGCCAGCCAGTCTGGCACTTCCTTTTTATCACAGCTTTTCTTCCTGGTGTTGGTCATAATCATGCATTTAACGAAAACCAGTGGTAAACTATTAAAGAAACAAACGTTGTGCGGTGCAGGCGATCATATAAGTGACTGGTGGGGTAGCATAACAGACTATGCTCAAAGAAGCTACACAGCTGCATTGAAACCTCACATTGCTGAACACCAAAACAGACTCTGAAACTTACATTCCTGTATAAGTTGTATTAATTTGATGTTGCAGTATGAAGTCATGTGTCTATATTCAGGGGTCTGGGTTAAAACACTTGGTCACCAAAGTGTCTATTGTGCAGTCAAATCAATTGTTTCTCTGACGAGTCACATGACAGCTTTGTTTATGAAGAGACTCTCTGATCCGGTCATGCCTAAGTGATCCTGATTGATTCTGGTTTCCAGCCTACAGTCAATGTTTCAGTTCCAGCGTCAAAGCCCACACGAGGAAGAGCTGTCAATCACAGCCGGAGACAAGGCCTTCACAATGTTTGATGCTGCAGATCAATATAACACCAGCCACTGCTATCGTGGGCTAAATGAAGCCCTTGTAAGGAAGTGAGAGAGACAGAGGGGAACGTCTCTGATGTGATATCTTTAGTCTCCAGCTGACAGTGATGATGATGATGACATGCTGACATGCTGAAAGAGACAAAAACACTTTTTCATATCACAGCAAAGATGGATATGAAGAGGAAATTGTCCAAAAGTTAGAGAATGAGGATATGAAGCAGAAAGCTGGAACATACATCATGGAGACAGAGGAAGCTTATAAAAATGCCAGAAGCTCGTCTTCAGGGTGAAACCTAACAGTAACCAGAATTTCTTCACCAAGGATTTTTTTTTAACTTGTCATAAAATGGGCAAGAATTGGTGCTGCTGGTTTTAATGACCATAGATTCAAACATGGAGGAATATGTGGAATATCTACTGAATTAACCTATAAATTGACCTTAGCCATAGACTGTATAACACATGGACGTAGTCTCCCCGACGTCACCTGTCTGTTTCTGAAACAGAAAATTAAGCAAATCGGCTATAGCAGCCTTATTGGTAGTGGGAAGGGCTTCCTGTACAGCTATAGGGCACCTGTCGGTCACGTGACCCTGAGCTGTGCCTCTGATTGGGCGAGCTTGCGATCTCAATATCCTCTGAACGGCCAAGTTAGAAAAAATTCACTCCCCGTACAGCGTGTGCTGATAGTAAAATTAGCGATTCAGACATGAGACGTTTTCTGAACCAGGCTGTAAATAGGTTAGTTTCTGCTTTGAAATCAGATTGTTTTGGCTTGATGTGTATGTGACTTCTGGTACTTCCGGAGCCAGCTCCAAGCAGACACTCGAGAAACAGCAGATTGTAGCACTTCCGCATTGTCCTATTTTCTTAGCCCGGACCACACTACAGAAATATCTCTGTCCATACGAGGAGGCAAAACTGAAAACGATTTCCTCTGAAGCCTGCAATGCCATGCCTGGCCAATAAGTGGGATGTTAGCAAAATGTGAAAACCATAGAAGAAGAATGTTATGAGCATGCACAGTCATAAACAGGAAGAAGAAGCAGTCAATGGAGTAAGTGGATAGTGAAAAAAAACAACATTGTCATCAACAACATCACATTCATTTGCAGAGTTGTAATGAGGGCAAAAAGTGCAAAGAACTCAGAAATAGTGTGGTAAATGTCGGCCATCGTTCTTGTTGTTGGGAACCGTTGCTACAGTGACTTGTTGCTAAGCGCTTGACATCATCGCGTCAACACCAGCTCTATTTAACACCACTACGCAGATACACTCAACCAGATATGTTTTTATTTCTTCACTTTTTTCATTCATTCATTCATTCCTTTTCTGAACCGCTTTTCCAGTTTAGGGTCACAGGTGGCTGGATCTTCACTTTTTTATCCGTTTTAAAAAGTCTCAGTTTATGTGGGTAAAATCGCTGTGTTTGGGTGGTTATGAGGCCCAACTGGACAGAAAAATGTGCATTTAGGAATGTATCAATATTCGTGTGGTCCAGGCATAAAGCTTTGTATTGGGTTGTAACAGCAACACTGCCCCCACTGTTTCCAGTGGTACTGCAACATTTGGTCTGCATCCGTAATCTTCATGGAAATTTGCAGAAATACAGACGAAATGCAAGCAGAGCACGGACAGAAGGCTCTGTCCGTATCCGTATTCGTATCCATTTGTTTTATTTGATTTACACTTCATCTGTAAAATTGAGCTCCAAGAACAGGATATACAAAAGCCTGAGGCTGGCAATTAAGTTCCTTTTAAAAGCCTGGACTGCTCAAACTTCTTCAGACTCTAACTTTCTGCCTCCACCTTGGATGTCTGGAGTTCTGGCACGAATCTCTAACCTGGTTATGCAGAAGTCTATAAAAAGAAGAAGTAATTGCAGCTTTGACCTTCTCTCTGTGTGAGAGGATTATCAGGTTAGATATCTGATGGATATAGATGAGGCGTTACTGACCCACCAAAACAGCATTAGTTGTTGAGCTGCAGCCCTGAGGAGGACAAATGATCCTCCCGTCAGAAATAATCTCCAAAATGAGAAGCCCAGGAACCAAAGGATGCTATCTTTCAAACACACAAACCCTGTTCCTCCTTATTTTCTGATCACACTGGAATATTTTCACCATCACACATCAACAAGCTTGGACACAACCCTGCATCACATTAACACAAGTCTTTCCCTTCTTGGGTTTATTTGCCAGCTGGATCATGTCCACCGCGAGTCCAGCGAATGAGAGAGGGAGAGGCACCACTTCCAGGCTCATTATGATTGGACAGCTGTTACTTTGGGGACTTTCCAAAATCAACAATCACTTCCTGGATAGCCGCTGACAGCCACTGCTTACGGCGTAAACGACAACCCGGACGCATTTTGGGCACGTCTTCATCTAGATGTAAGGAACTGGAAATTACTGTTTAAAGCAGTCACAGTGGAGGGTAGAAAACACTCCTTTAAGGTTACTTGAATCGACAGGGTTGTCAATTAGTGATCTGAAACTAGATTATACTTAATTTGTTTCCCATGAGCCACCTGTGCTGAAATAATGTACACAACCACCTATGCATGTTGTTTCCTACATAGACTCAGCCGCCTCATGTTTATTCCATCCCACTGCGATGGCATGTCATGAATCAGCCAGCATTCCTTGACAAGTAAATCTCATTAGGGGTATATTTGTGTGTGTGTGTGTACGTGTGTGTTCACACACAGTCGAGCTGGCTAGAGGGAGATGAAATGAGGAAAAAACAGAAGCTGTGAAACTTTCTTTCTGGCAGATGTTCACCTTCTCAGTTGTCCGAGCCAGCCACTGCACGGCATTATGGGTAATGCCCAGGTGGCGTGAGCGGGTCCTGTGTGGATACACATGTTGGTGAGTGTGAGCAGGGATGTCATGCCGGAGCTGGAGCTTGAATGAGGATGAACAAATTTGGAGTCCGGCCGCACACGCTCTCTGTGGATTTGGAGTCGTTCGTGTGCTAATGGTTGTGTGCACATTCGCAGCTTTCTAGTATATTTACAAAGTGCCGACACACACAGAGCACATGCAGGAGAGTTTGTTACTTTTTATTAATTACACAACCAGAGATGTGCAGACCATCTGTGTGCCGTCAGCTCAGACACATAGGGCACGACTGCTCAGTCTGCAGCCATCAGTCATCGACAGCCAATCAGCATCGTTGTTTAGCCTGCCAAATGTATGTAATTATACCAACACCAGTCTTGTGCGATGCCTCCCAAGTTGGAACAACTTTAATGATCAGGAGGGGGAACAAGGAACTGAAACAAAGACAGCCACCGCCAAGGATGAGAGTGAGCTCAGGAGCAATTTTGCTCGTTTTGTGTTTTCTGTCAATTACTGCCTAATCACTGCTCACTGCGCCGAGGTGTTAACTCGTGGAAACAAAGCGTAATGAGAGGTATCTCTGAAAGCAAAGGGAAACACATGGGGAGACAATGCAACTGGAATCACACACCGTCATGAGCATGCAGCGGGCCCGTGTACACAAAATGTGCTTCTTTTTTTTTCTCAGCTGGTCTTTTTCTGAAAGTCCCCCATGAGAGGGGAGCAAACACGGGAGCATGCAACCGCCGAGAGGAAAATCACAGAGCATTCTGAGAGCGCCGGCTTTTTGTGTGTGTGCGTGGGGAGAATCTCTGAACTTTTTACAGACGCCCTGGTGTCATCACTGTCCTTTTTACAGGGGTGTGCAGAGGGACTCGTCAGCCTTGTAATCAAGAGAAAGAAGAAGAAGCTTGATGTGGGTATCTCACAACGTCCCAAAGGATAGAATAAGTGAGATAGAAATGATCAAGAGAAGAAAGAGGGGAGCATCTGTTAGAAAATACCGATGACAGTGGTATCCAATGCCTCCATTACAGTCTTAAATATTAGATTCCATTCTTTAGATCAAAAATAGACACATCCACTTTATATAACATGGATCCTTTAGGTTGTGATTTGTGTTAAGGTATGTTTCTACGTCTTTCAAAGGATAAACAAACCTCTTTAGATTTTGGAATTCCAGTACATCACAGGATAAGTGGAGAGCCTTTGCTTTCTCCTCAAAGTCCTCCTCAAACTCTGATAAAGTAACTGAAAACACTGAAAAGGATCTTTGAAATTATGTTGGCCTTACAAATAGAAAAAAATCAGGTTCTTAAAGATGCTACAAGGAGGAACCATCTGTTTAGTTGCACTCCCTTGCCACCTTGTGGCCCGGAGTCTCCGTACAGTGTTGTAAATTACTTTTAGTGAGGTGTGTGTTTATTTTGGAATTAAATAAAGAGCTGATCGAAATTAATTTTCTTTGTTTAAAACAACTTTTTACTGGATACAACGCACCGAGGTAAGGTACTTATCAGTTAAGTCATGTGGCACTACAGTTTGAAACATAACATCAAGCAAATGTTGTAGCAGCCGGCTAAATGTTAGCAACACTAGCCACGGTTACATGAGGAGTTTTTTGTCTTTCCGAATGACTTTTCGGAAAACAATAATATACACGGAAAGGAATATTCCAATCTCTGGTCTACATGCCCCGCTGTAATTAAACAGAATAGTCAATGGGGCATGCGCAGAGAAAACGTAAACATCACAAGATTTATCAAAGCTGGAGGACGACAGTTTGTTTATCACGGTGTCTGTGTTGTCCGTCCAGTCTTGAAATTATGTTCATTTTTTTCAAAGATTGGATCAAAAACAAGCTTTCCTTAGCAGTCCAGTGCTGACGGCTTGTCGCCATTTTTAAAGTTGAGGAACCTCTCTAGTTGCGTCTTACGTCATATCTGAGCATGCGCTGAAAGAACGCACCCTGACAACTTTCCGTTTGAGTGGATACATGATACCTCAATCAGTTTGGGGAAAGGAATATTCCACCCCTGTGAAACCGATTAAATTTCCATTCCGATTGGCACTTTTCTGTCGGAATGAGGTGTATACAAAGGTTAAATTCTTTCCGTTTGAGCAAATAAACGGAATGCGAGCGGAATATCTGGGTCCATGTAAATGCAGCTATTGTCAGCCCGGTGCTCCGACGTATCTATAGGCTAACGTGGCAACAAGTAAACACTGTCAGTTTGCAAGTGCTGTAGTAGCTGTTCATATTTAGCTCAGCTGGCAGCCCGGTGCTTTGAGGCATGTCTGTAATGTGTAATGCAAGTACATCCTGGTCATATCCTGCCAGTCATCTACCAAGCAGAGCTAACGTAACCTCACTCTTCATTTTATTGATAGACTCTCAAGTTTGAACAGACCACTGCAGAATAACTGCTGACTGTGGGTTGGAATGGACATTAGCATGAATAGTTTAGCTCCTGTGTTAGCTTTTAGCTTGGGCTGTATCACTCTCCCATTCAGCTTTCTTCAGCTCTGACATTTAGGCTCCAGTGTCCACCATCCACTACAAAATTAATCTCAAAAAAGTTTTCAAGCAGAGAATAACACAGATCTCTCTTCTCAGTACTAAACTTCATTAACATCAGAGGTCTCTTTGTCGTAATAGAGACCTCGACATGCCGTAAATCAATCCTGACCTCCTCGACTCGATCAGGATGCTAAGAAGTAGCATTCTGAAGTAACCTGTAACCAGCAAAACTGGCGCTGATAATCTCATTTTAAACTGTGGATTATGATCAGGCACATATCTAGAAGAGAGACTTTCTCTTGATCACTTTTAAACTCCTCACAGCCCCTTTAGAGTACGTCTTAGCTGTGTTTTTTTGTTTGCTTAGTTTCCTGTTTGTTTTTGTTTCATTTGTGTTGTCCAAAAAAAGATAAAAACTACAAAAAAAGCTTCAAAGTGAGAAAATACCTGTCCAAACAGCTTTTACAGCTAAATGGCTCAACGCTGCCCCCCCAAGATTTCCTATGTTACTGCAGCAGTACTGATTTTTCCACTTTCATATCGTCACTGATGCTCGCTCTGTTCTGTAGCTGTGGAGTCTTTGCTGATGCTCTTGCTTCCTTGATTTTTCATACATGTACATGAAGAAAAGGCAAAGAGCTGCAAGAACACAGTTATACTGCCAGGTAAAACTTATCACTTGCAAATGAAATTCTTTGACACAAGAGTCCCTGACAGAGATGAATGTGTGACCAGTCAGTTCATCAAGGCAAGAATTAATAAACCGCTCAAAGCACATGCTCACTTTCTCCTCATAACGTCTGCACTGGATGTATATAAACCAAGGTCGTCATTGAGACTACATTTACATTTCCTGTTGTCTATACCAAAGGCTGATTTGGCTCTTAACACTGACTGTCTCCTGAAAACACGAAGGAAATAAGCATACCTCCAGCACCAAAGATAACATCCCTGGCCAACAGGTTTTGTATTCAACTGCAGGATCTGTTTGTCAAGATTAAAACAAGTATGAGGGGCGAAACAGCCTAAAACGAATAGATAATAAAAAGATTTAGGCTGGATAATGAAACCCAGATAGAGAGGATACTAATTAATCACAGAAAACTTGTTGTGATAGAAACACAATCCTCTTGCAGATTGTTTCTATGACCCCCAAAAACTCCATGTGAACACAAACAATAATTAAGCTGACAAGAAGACAGTTTTAAGAATTCAGAAAGTACGAGTGGATTTTAAGTAGATTATCTTTGTCATAGGCAGAAGAAAGTATTTTTGGTGTATGTGTTTCATTTTATTTTCTAAATGAGAATTTTCACGCAGCCAAATCACTCCTGAATAAATGCATAATAAGCTGAGTGTCTTCAACCCTGACTCAGACCTGAGGAAGCTGTCTTTATGTCGCTCAGATCATCAACAGGTAACCCCCCCCTTCCTCTCTCCTCCCTTCGCTCTGCAGCCAGCCGCTAATTGTCTCTTCCTTTTTCCCATGTAAACAACATAATGTGTCATTATGCAAATGAGCACTTACGAAGGGCTTTGCGGTGCAACCGTGTCAGGGGTTCCTGAATTCCAGCAGTCAAGAAGGAAATGCCAGCAAATTCATCAACATGCAGAAGTAGCGTTGGGCCTCTCTGGCGTACTGTCACAGCTCCGTCTGACTTACAGGAAGCTAAATCCCTCTCCGGCTGTAGTTTTAATGAGGGCATGGGAGGGCGGTTTGCAACTATCAACAAACAAAACCCCACAAAAATACAAATCTTTGAGTGCATTTATTGATTGCTCAGTGCTCCGTGCAAACTGCACTTTTTAAAGTTGTATGGTCTGCTTTAGAGAGAAAACTTGCTATGAATGCTGACTAAATTGACCACCCTAAGATAAAACAAACACTATTCAGAGGTTCCAGGCTTAATTTAAGGGACTTCTGTAAAATTTAATACACATAACCTCTATTAACCTCAGCTAATTGGCACTAACAGTAAATAATGACAGATACTGCAAGCTGTCCCAAACCAGGACACAGTTCTAACACATCACAAAAAACTGTAAACTGTAAGAGACTGAATCCTAAATTTAGCCAATCCACATTAATCATACTGTTGATAAGTGTTAAGGATTAAATGTATGGAGAAATAAAAATACATGAATTTAACACAGGAAGTGTTTGTTAACCAGAGGGGTCTGGTAAATTTTAGTTCCTGGCTCCAAAAAACAACATGGTTCCTGCATTTTCACTCGGGCCAGACAACTGAGTGGATTTTACAAATCAGGCCATTGATGTATGGAGAGAGAAAACAAAAAAAACGTAATTGTAACAAACCACAGGACCAATAGAGGGCAGTATGACAGAAATGGTGCCATAAAACTTGAAGACAGGCAGGCATATTGATGTGTATTTCACTGTAGATGGATTTATGACACTTGAAAGGAGAGAAGTGCAGTGGCAGAGCCGTCGCCGGTTAAAGCCGTTTCTGAAAGCCTGAGACAGCTTTTGACCAATGAATTTGATTTTGACTCGTACATACATCCATAAAACTAAAGTAGGATGCATTCCCAAAGACCTCTCCTGTGTTTGAACGGCTGTTGTAAAGTGGATTTTCACTGACACGTTCAGCTGAAGGTCTCCAGTTTACAGAGTCACCCTTTTAACTGGAACACCGGGAGCTGACAGAGACACATTCACACTATCAGGCTCAAAGAAGACCAAGGTACTGATCCATTTTCAGGGGTTAACCATGGGACAATATCTGGTTTATAAAAATGAAGCCTATGCAGAAATAAAAGTTGCTGTTCATCGAGAATCCACATGAGGCTGCAGAAAGACCGGACGCCACGTACACACCCAGTCAAAAAAAAAAAACAGACTTTGAAGGCCCCAAAAAGCCTATTTACAACCTTGTTAAAAAAAAAAAAAAAAAAAAAAAAAACAGCTTTGGGCTTAAACACTAATTAAACTTTGGGAGCTGAGGTTTTTCTTCTAACTCGGCAGTTTACAGTTCTACAGTTTCATTTAGCAGACTCTTTTGTCCAAAGCAAGATACAACACAAGCAAGAAATTAGACAGAAGCTGGGTTCAGAAGATATTAGGATCGTCTAATTGTCCAATCAGAGACACAGCTCAGCTAACATGAGTAACATGTTATAGCTATTAAAAAAGAAACTGAAAGCACACGTCATATCCACCATGGCCGCGACTGCATATTGACTTCATTTCACTGTATCAAGAACAGACTAGTGATGTCCCGCAAACACCGTCCATGTTTTATACAGTCTATGGAAGCTCTATTCAATTAGTGACCCAAGAGCAGCTGCTGTGTGATTGGGATTTGGGTCCGACAAAAAAAACATCTTTTACTAACTCTAGCAAGTTTTACAAAAATTCTAACATTATTACAAATACGGACAATAACACCGATTGTAACCTAGCAACTAACCCAATTCAATGTGTAATTGAGCAGATCTGTTGAAAAGTTTACATAAGCAGTACTAATTGCACGTATCTTTCTACAGTAATACAAAAAATCAGCAAGGATAATTGTCCGTGTAATCCTGCATGGACTGCAAAGTTTGTTTGTTTTTTTTACCACCAAGTCCTAACCACTGTGTTTGCAATGAGAGCATTGCAGTGCTGAAAGATTATAATGTCCAGAGACACCACACTGGAAAAACATGTCCTGTTGCGGACAAACTTTCCAGAAGGATCTCATAACAGGGTGGCTAAAATTCAGATTTTGACTGCGTTTTACAACCGGGGCTGTACTACAATAAAGCAGACCTGCATAGTTGTGTAGCCCAGCTCATGTCCTTAGTCTAACGATCTGGCCTGGCCAAATTTTAACTGAATAGCCCTTGTCTAAAGAGTAAACATATCAGATATAATTGAAACCTTCAGAACTAGATGTTAGAGTGGAGATGGACCAAACACAGATCTGGGGGAATTTGGCTCTTCTGTTTTCCAGTGCCTTGAACTATCTAAAATGATTTACAAATGGTCAAAATCTGTTTTGATCACCATTTCACACAGTGCCCCAACCTTTTTGGAAAATATATTCTTGATTTGACAATACATGGACTTTCTGAACTCATTACCGTGTCAGAGACAGGCAGATGTCAGGGCAGCTCTCTGAATAATGCATGTAGCCTCTCACAGTTCATTCCACTTCAGATCAGGCAGACCACTTCACTCTCTGTGTTTTTTTTTTGTTTGTTTTTTTTTGTGCTTGTTTATTCAGAGCCGTCTCTCATTTCCCAGACTGCCCTGTGCAATTTGTGATATAGGCTTTCACTTGAGGTTTGAAATTGCAAATGTATAAAAGGTCAATGCAGGCATAAAAATAACAAAAAAAACATTTGAGTTTATTTACTGAAGCTGCAACTGGCAGTGAGGAGGGTTCAGAACGGGCAGGAGAAGTTGTGTTTACACTCATGTTAAGCAGCTACAGACAAATGTGGGAGAAAAACTTTGTGTTTCAGGATCTCTTGCAGTCAATAATTATGTTTCAAATCATACTGTAATATATCTTCCTCATCATAAATCATATTGAGGGTATTTCTCTGTCAGTTTCTGTTGCAGTCTGTGAAAAATTCCTCTCTTCTTCTTCTTCTGTCATACTTTTCAGAACTGTTCTTTGTCTCCTGCTGGCAGCTGCTTTTTCCAGATGTCAGATCGATGCACCCCTTCTTTATCTTCAGCCACCTCGAGCTTTCATCACCTGGCTTCTTTCCCTGAACCCATCAAAAATCCTGCTCCACACCAATCTGGATCTCTACAGGTACACCACAAACAGTGTTTTAGATCCCTTTTCTCTTCACTGATCAAAGTTCCTGTAAGGACTTAACAGTCTCAATTTCTCATATTTGCCTGTTCATAATCCAGGATTCAAAATGAGAGTGCCAAAATTGATTATTTCTAAGATCTGTCCTCTTTCTCTGCTGAAAAAAACTCCTTGGACTTATTTTGTAGCCTGACAGATGGCATCTTGTCATAAAGGAGTTCCTGCGCTTCCAATCCACTGGGCTGTTAAACCCCAACCTGACTCCGGACCTGGTTCTGCATGACATGTAGGTTTGTTGTTGTAGTCAAGCTAAATACGATCTGGTTGTGATACAGTTTGTTTTATTTTGAAAGTCACTGAGGGTTTTTCGGCAGTTTCTGTGAACAACTATCCATCCCGCAGCTTGACTTGCCTTACAGTGAATTGACACGTCACAGCTCCAGCATCCGGCAAAGATAGGATTGTTGTATATGCTGTGACCTGGGACTGGACCCAGTGTGAGTTCACACATTGACTTGAATGGAAACCTGTCTGATCCAGTGCCCAGAGACACATCTGGTGTATTTAGATTGTTACAGCACTGGGCTCTGAGTAACACTTAACAGATAGTCTGCTCGCCTTCTGGGCCCGTATGCACGTTCAGTCATTGAGCAAAGAGGACCATTAGTCCTAATGTTCTGTTATGGAACAATCCGTTTAGCTACAGCGTTAGCCACATCCACGACTGCGAATAATCGTTGAGTTAACGTATTACACCGTGAAACAGACGCAAGTGCATATTATGTCATAATTAAGGAGAACCTTCTGGAAAACCCCAACAATTTCAAATTGCGCATGTCTACCACTCATAAACAGTAATAAACCTGGCAAGTGCTAACCGTGTGTCTAAGAGAAGATAATTTTTCAGTAGAAGAAATTGAGATTTTATTATAAGAATACACAAACAGCTAGTATCAGTGAGTCAATCAGGTAAACAAAGAGAAAGAGAAAGTTTGGCGATCTTGAACAGAGTAAAAGTGTGTTGTGTTTCTGAGCTCACAGTAGAAAACCTTAATAATAAAATCAGTAATATGAAAGCTGCTTGAGGAACAAGCACTGCAGCAATGCTGCAGTACCTCAATGAATAACTCTTAAAGCAGTTTATGAACTCCAACATTTCACCATCTTGAAAGGACCCAGACGTGTAAAAGTAAAGGGGAGAATTAAACTTAAAAAAATGACGGCAGCAAGACTCGTCGGTTTGAGACTTGGAGGGGTGATTTCTGCCCTAAACCTTGTGATAGGACCCAAATTGTTCCATCCCGGAGTATCACTTTAATGTCTCCCTTATGTCATCTGTACACTGAAGAAAATCTTGTGTATACGAAATCTAAATTTGCTGTATGTCTACACATCACCTTTAGATAGGATTGTCTACTGTCTTTGTATATTTCTTCTCAAATAGTAACACATCGTGCGCTGTAATCCTGCCATTAGCGCCTGTAATGGTGGGTATACCTCCATGAAATTCAATGCTCTTTTGGCCCGTCAACCTGGCTCATGCATACCACTAATGTTTGTTTTGTTTTGTTTTTTCGCTGTTAGTACAAGTAGTCCGTTTTCCCTGCTAATGGCTGGACATGTATATGGGCCTTGGACACTAAACTAAAATTTGAGTTTATGGAGTTTAACTGTTGTCACATTTCAAACAATAGCACCACGTATTTACAAATAAATGCATTACTAATGTGTTTATTTGCAATTAAATTTATTATTTATAATTATATTTTTTAATTTATTATATATATATATATATATATATATATATATATGTGTGTGTGTGTGTGTGTGTGTGTGTGTTATATCTATTATTATTATTATTATTATTAATAATAATAATAATAATAACTTGTTTGTTTATTGTGTTCTTTATTTATTATGATTTACATTAATATTTCATATGCAAAGTGACAACAAGATAGTAACTTGTCACTTTGCATCAAGCAAAGTTGTACTTTTCTAAATCACGCATTGGCAAGAGTCATGTCTTATAACAGTGGGTGTTAGTGCTCATGGGAAATGGTGTCTCTATCCTGAAAAATGCCGCTGATTCTGACCTAAGGTGTCACTGCCAATCAGCGCTAAACACCAGGTTTGCTGCAGCTGCTCTAGTGATGACGCTTGAATCATTGGGAGAAAAATATCCCGCAACAGTCTGATACTAAGAATGTCACTTGTGCAAGAAATCAGAACTCATCAGCCATTGTGAGGCTGTTCTTATGCGAAAAAAAAGGAAAAAACTGAGAAAAAGAACATTTTTGCATCACTTCTGCAGCTATACATCAAGAGCTTTACTTCTGTCCTTTTTTAACCTCCCAAAACAAATTTCCAACACCCACACTGATGGTGGTAAACATTTCAAGTATAGAGACACCTTGTTTGTGTTAAAGAGCAGATTCCCGCTCCGTGCCTCTCTCTGCTTTCAGCAAATATTGAAGAAAAGAAAAAGTGTTGCAGAAAGCATCAATTTCACTCGAATCTCCCCACTCAGGCTCATTCGTCAGTGTGCGTGTTAGCGTATGTTTGCACACTCAGTAGGTTTCATTTCACAGCCCTCTATCTGTGCTGACCACAAAACTACAGTAATGGACTATCAGGTGTAGATAATAAGGTATTGATTTATAAAACGGCTATCTTCATGCTAGATATTGCATTTTCTGTGTGCGTAGATACACCGTTTGTTCAAGACTGGGTCTGCTCCAGGGTGCTTTCCCTCTAATTCATTACCGTGTGTGTGTGTGTGTGAATGTGTGTGTGTGTCCTCTGTGTCTGGGGATTTGGATGGAAAATCCCCATATCTGACAGTAGAGTCCATTAAGATTCTGCACAACACACCCGTTGAGGCTTCACTCGAGGGTGGAGGGGGTATTCTCTCTATCTCTGTCTCACACACACACACGCACACACACACACACATTAACAGTCCCCAGTCATCTCACAGCAGCGTCTCCTCTGTACCTGTCTCACCTTGAGGCAGCATTTCGACACCCCTTCCTTCTTTATCTCCTCCGTCTTTCTTTCTTTCTTTCTCTCTTTGCAACACACTCTCTACCAGGCTGTCAGTTGAGCTGCAATGTTACTGCGGCAGAGTCCACTTAGAGAGAAGTCTGCACCTGGAGAAGAGTGTGTTACCCAAGAGAAACTCATCTGGCATGACAGTATAGAGGAGTGAGAATGGGGGAGACATCACATTGGACTATAATGAGAAGGAAAAGATGAGGATGCAGGGTGTTTTATCTCTTTGTAACCTTCTGATTTTTATTTACACTGCAATAAACTGAGATCTTATCAAGTGTTTTTGTCTTGTTTTAAGTAAAAAAAATATTGTATTTCACTTGATTTGAGCCACATTCAACTTATCAGTCCGGAAAAATGTCTTGTTTTAAGTCATTTAAAGATAAAAATGAGGTCTGAATTTATGGAACCCCAAAGGATGCATAATTAGAGAGATAAAAAAAAATTGTAATAAATTATATTTTTCATAAATAACAGACAAATATAAAATATGGCCATTAAATTGTAAAATATGGCAGCAATATTAAGATTTTTTTTCTATAATGTAAAATTAGTATAATTAAATATTTCACGATTATTTAAAAAATTGCATATTTTTTTAAAAAATAATGAAGTTTATTTTTTATTCCAAGTTTTTATTTAAAAAAAACTCATTTTAAAAAGTCAATTTTTATTTCATAATGTCTTTTGCCACATTACTTTTTTATTTCAAAATGGTGTTTTTCAGCAAAATGACTTGGTCACTATAAGGCAATGTTTCATAATAACATAGCCTTATTTTACAATTGGCTGTTTGTACTAACGGTGGGAAAAAAAAAGTTGATTAGTGGTATGCATGAGCCTCCTCCTTTAAGAGTTACTCATCAAGGTACTGGGGCATTGCTGCAACACTTGCTTCACAAAGCACTCAGAAACACCACACACATTTACTCTGGTCAAAATCGCCAAACTTTCTCTTTGTTTACATGATTGACTAACAGCTGTTTGTGTATTCTTGTTATAAATTCTCCATTCCTCAGGGGAAAAAACATTTTCTTGCTCTTCTCTCGGTCACATTGGTACCGCTATCCAGGTTTATCACTGTTTATAAGTGGTAGGCAGGCAGTTCCACTTCCGCTTAATTATGACGTAATCTGCACCTGTGTCTCTTTTATGGTGTAATTAATTAACTGGCTGATTATTTGCAGTCCTGCATGCGGCTAACACTGCAGCTAAACAGGCTGTTCCATAACAGAACGTTAGGACTAATGGTCCCAATGGGCAATAAGAAAAAAAAGCATATTCAGCCTCTGTCTGAAACACTTTCAGAAGCTGTCTTTTTAAGGCTCTCTGCTCCACAAACCCCTTTCTTTTTGCTTTTTGACTGGAGCTACTGGCAGACCTTGGTGTTTGAGGCCCGCCCCTTCAATATGTCTTGAGCCAGTTAGAAGATCCTTAGGTGATGATGACATCATCATTTCAGCAAGATCTGATGCTGTCTTAGAATGGATCTTTCTGACCAGCTTACAGAAATATTCAGAGATGTGTACAAAATATGAACAAGTAGAGGTTTATTATATATTTTTTTTATTTTTCAATAAGGTATTTATTTAAAAACATTGTTTTCATTTATTTATTTAATTATGAATCTCATATGAATCTCCATATGAACTGCTTTTATCAAGTAAAAAATATACCAGCCAATGGAACAAGAAAAAATTGCTTAAAACTAGAATAATGTCTTAATACAATTAAGCAATTCAGAGCTCTTTTCTTTTGTTAGATTAACTTGAAACAAGACATTTTTCCAGACTGGTCAGTGAAAGTAGCTTATATTGAGTCTAAAAACACATTTTTACTGAAAATCAGACAAAATAACTTGGTAAGGTTTCAGTTTTTTGCAGTGTAGAGTGTGTGCGAAAACATTTCAGAGGCTTTCACATGCACACACAGATCTAACAATGACAGATGTCCCAAAACGATGACATAACTTTTTGAACATTGTTTTCAGAGGCCTCCCTTTGTAGAAAACGAAGGCTGCCTGTTATTCTTCCTGAAAGGGAGCGAGTGGCATTGGACCAAAAAAAGAAGAAAAAAAAGGTAATTTTCTCATAGAATCGTACACCACAACCTTAATTTCATCTCTTGCCTTGACAAGAACACTGCAGCTGTGATGAATTGAGAAAGGACAAGTACAAGGCAAAAATAAAACCTTCTAGCTGATGCAGTGAGGTAAACAAGCTGACACTTACCGCTTGTTTTCTCACACCGAAAACAATCAGCACCGTCATGGCCTGCTCCGGTGTCTAATTCAGACAACATGCTGGTGCTCCGTGAGTAAAGGAGCTGAGACGTGAAAGAACAACAGCACCAAGCATGTAATGTCCTGCCAGCTTCTCCATTTACACAGAAATCAATACAGCTCCAGTAGACTGCCTCATGGTGCTGGATTAACTGTAGATACACATCACCTTCACTCTTACGTCTTCATCCTGTTAGTGCAGGGTGGTCAGGCGGAAGAATGAGACAACAGTGAGGTTTTGAACAGCTGGGTGTGAAAGGTGAACAGCCAGGAACATGATGGTAGCAGGGTTGGATCAGCAGGTATAAAACACAGATGAAGTTTTACTTTCTGATGGCCTCGTTGGCAAGATGACAAATCAGATCAGACAGTTTTATTTAGGCCAAATGTACATCGAGGTGGAGGCTGCTCCAGAGCAGATGGTGCCGGTCATGAAACAGTCCAACGTCCATCATACTTTATTCCTAGTTGCTAACACAGAAGTGTGGAAATAGTTCCTATAAAATAAATCCCTAAGAAGCTGAAAAATTCAACAATCAAGAAAAATAAGAGCTTCATGAGAGATCCTCAGCTTTTCTACAGTTTTACAGTTTCCTTTAGCAGACGCTTTTTTCCAAAGCAACGTTCAACACAAGCAATAGTTCTGACAGAAGGGAAAACCTTAGTTAGAAGATTTTTTCCTATGTAGAATGATGTGTCTATAGCTAACTACGATCAATCACTGCAACTATAAAGTTCAACCTTCAATATATTCAATAATCAGTGCTAAATATTCCCTAAGAGATGGGTCTTAGACCTTCTGACTCATCCAACCCCTGAGGACAAAGAGGAGAAGGCTCAGATTAAGTGCCTAAGTGTTCCCTGAACAGATGATTCTTCAGACATCTCTTAACGTCTTGAGACCCGAGCTTTTGTAAGATGTGGGCAGTGTCCCTAAATGTGGCTAATAGGTTAAAGTTTTAAAAACTGAAGTATCATGGGTCTGACAGGCAGAAATGTTATGTCCACATATGTGGACGCTTGGTCTTAAGAGGTTAAAGTAGAAAGGGACTCTGTGGATTGTATAGAGTTAGGTAATTTATTCCACCATTTGGGAACAACAGAGGAGAAGAGTCTGGCTAGAGATTCGGAGCCATGCTGGGCTGGGAGCACCAGGCGTCTTTCACAAGCAGAGCGTGAGCAAGAAGTAGTGTAGACCTGAATGAGGGATCCGAGGTAGGAAGGAGCCATTTTTGTCAATGTTTAACCCATTTATGCCTGTTGTCACAAATTTGCAAAATTTGTCAAAAATTTTCTCTGTATCTCACAATTACCCATTGATTCATAATGTACACAAACCAAACATGGTATCAGATCCACTATGTCAGAATATATTGGTCAGGTGATGAGCTTCTCATTTCTATATACATAATATAATTTAGTTTATCTGTGTAAACTATACTCAAATTAACAATCTCCACTTAATTTAATATCTATAAAAATGCAAAAACACATTAACACATTGGAAACAGAGAGGCTGCACATTAAGTATAAACATTTAGCATTAGAATAAGTAAAGGTCTAAACCCACTGTTTTATTATTATTCAACATCTCAGTAATATGTAATATGAGATTATTAAGGCCACAGGAGTAAAAGAAGTACAGTCACTGATTAATATATAATTTACAGGTAGATGGGTATGCACACCATGGTACCCAGGTTTCTTTCTCCAGGCTGCATAAACTGGTTTCATAAATCCAGATGCAGAAATGTGAAACTATTCAAGCTGAACCATTAAAATGAGGATTTATCGCCTTTATTTGATACAAATCAGCAGCTGATTTTAGTCCATTTTAGCTGCTTCAACCAGAAAAGACAGACCCAGAGAGTAAATTTCCCCTGACCTCTCTGATTCAACTTCTGGCTAGATTGTGAACAATCAGTCTTCCATTCACTTGAATGCCTCTTAGAAGCGATGACATTTCACTTTTTCTTTTTTTTCTCCCCCCTTTTAGAGCAGATAGCTGTCTAATTTATCCAAGATGCATTAGACGATTGAGTAAAGCAGAAGTTCATGGAGCACAGTGGTGAATCCAACAGAGTGAGAGAGCTACTGGAGCAGCTGGTGATATCTACTGTGAGTGACAGGTGCTCATGTAATTACTCAAGGTTTATTATAACCTTGGGTGATGTCACTCCAGGCTTATAATCCCTGTGCTCATACTGCAAAACCTGAAATCTAACCTAGTGTTTTTTTTTTTTTTTTGGCTTACTTTAATAAATAATGTCATTGTAATCAGACGTAATATGACCCGCATTTAATTGGCAGAAAAATCAGCCAGTGTTGAGGGAGGAAACAGTTTCTTGTATTTAGACTTTATTCTTACCTTAAGAAACTGAACAAGTAAAATTGTTCTTACCCTGTTAGTTTTTTTTTTTTACCATCCTCACAAGAATTTTATATGTCATCGCTTTCTTATGTCTTGAAATGAGACATTTTTTGAGACCTTTCAGGTGATTGAAGCTAATAATGCTAATGCTAATATTGAGTCTACTGAGACTTTTTGTTTTTTTTTTCAAACTAAAAATAAGACTTAGACATTTGTTGATTTCAGTTGTTGTAATGTAGAGAGGTATTCTCAAGATGTATTTTCAGAGGCTTTTGGGTTTCCTAAACAAGATTTCCATAATCTTTCAACTGATTTGTGGCTGATGAAGCCCACCTGAATGGAGAACTCTAATCAGCAGAGCTGCAGCATGATTGGCTAAATTATCTGGTAGACCGCTACATAAGCTCTGGGCTAGAGGGTTTCTGTTTGGCTGCATGATATTGGGGCTAGGAGGAGAGCCTTTGCTCCTGTGTAACTTTGGAAAAAGATGCAGTTTTATACAGAATATGTATTTTTTCTCTCTGTGGCTGGAAAAATTAAAAGAAAGAGTGACCTGCAAATCTGAATCCTGGTTGGGACGGTTTTGTTTTTTTTCCCATTTTCACTGCCTTCACCACTCATTACAACAGACGGCTTGTGGTGCTATCTAGCACTGACATGCCAAAGCCTAATTTGGGTATTGTAATGTGCAATTCTTTGTAGCAAAGCATATGCCAGTGTTGAACCTCAGTGTCACTCCACTTTGAGCAATTTAGGTATTTCTTCATATTTCAGGTTTTATATTGCAGGTCAGGGTGGGGCTGCTCGGTGTACACCTATACTTTGGCCTTCTTTTCTTTTACCTCCTTTGTGACTGAGTCCCCCACCCTTTTTATTTCCACCTGTGTCTGTGTCTGTGTCTGTATTTCAGGGCCAGTTTCCTCAACTCTTCCTCCTTAAATGGGTTCCTTTGATTCTTAATCCCAAAGCCTCTCAAAACTTGTTTTTTTGTGATAATTTCTTCCAATAACCCACTTCTTGTTCCTCTCTTTCCATCTTTTCACCAGCTAGACCATGTCACACTGCACTTACCTGTTTTACATTACAACATAAATGAAATTCAAAAACACTATTCCATCATACTCTGCTCATCTTGTATGAAATAATCTTTTTTCGACAAGGAAAAAAAACACTGTGCTAATTCTTCTTCATCAAGCCAATAATTAAATCTGAAGTCATGAGACTATCACTTTTAAAATATTCTGTTTTTATGCACAACTTGAGCTCGCAGCAAACCTTACGTGACGCGGCTTCTGTCATTTTTAAACTCATCACCGGATCATACGCGTGTCGCTCCCCTGGCACTCATAATGCTGGATGCTTTTAAAAAAAGTGAAATCCCATCATCCCCTCTTTTTGTCGACAACATCTCACACACATCACACACAGGCTTGTGTGAGAAGCACATTCACAATCAGAGTGTAAATTCCCTCCCAGGGTAATAGCGCCTCATCATTCTCAGGGACACGGTTCTTTGATATGAATTTTTTAAGTGATGCCTATCCCCTTGTTGCCTGAAGTTTTATGAAGGGAAATATTTATGACATTAAAAAGGCAGAAAGAGAACTCTGGGGTGCCTGTAATTGGTACTAGTGGGTAATCGTTTAGGGTAATTTTGTCACTGTGTGATGAGGCTTTTGTTGGGGCCCCGGGGTCCAGAGTCAGAAGATTTCCACAGGGATAAAAGGAAGGGTGGTGGCTTAGATTAATAAACAGGAAGCAGTTCATGCAGTGCCTCAATAAAAACACATTAGAGGTGTTGGAGTAATTTTAAAATGTGAAAGGAATCCAGGCTTTTTATCCATAGTCTTTGAAAAAGAGGAATGATCAAAATCATCCCCACTGGATGGAAGAAGGCTTGAATGCAGGGATTTAAAAACATCGCAGTGATACTTCTCAAAACCAATGTCACCGGTTGGTGGTTAGATGTCAACTGCAATATGCCATACAAAAATGACGATTCAGAGAATAACAACCCTGATTAAGAGGATTAGGGGCCTAATAAAAGGCTATGTTATCAACCCAAGCTGCATAGTCCAAGTGTTAAAACACGTAAATGATGCAAAAGTGTCAGTTCTTCAAATGTCCACTAGAGGTTGAGTTGAAAAGCTGTAGAATCCCCTTAAACACTCATCAAAATGCCAATTTTTACAGCAGCAAAAAAAAAAAAAAAAAAAAAAGTTTGGTTAGCCTAGCTTGTTTTTTTATCCATACACACTGTACAAAAGAGCTTTTTTTTTTTTTTTTTTTTTTTTCGCAATTTTTCTGTTTTAAATATACTGACAAGTCAGTTGAAAGTCAAATCTTAATGAAAAATACCATCCTTCATTACACTATCTATTCAATGAAAACAATTGTGGAGGCAATGTGGCACTTGGGTGCTAACCACACCCATATTTTCTGGCACTGTTTGCACATTAAACCATTTTGGACATCTATTCACGGTAAACTATGTGGGATACTAAAACACCCTGTTCCACCAAAATTTGTTACATTGTGCCTGGGCTGTTTTTATGACGATGTAAAAAAAATAAATAAAATAATGAATTTTTTATTGACAGCTAGAAGGAAAGCAATAACGCAAAGCTGTCTCAAACCTGAGCGCCCCAGCCATGCTCAGTGGATTAACACTGTATGGGAGATTTTCACCGCGGAAAGAATGACTTTTGCTATGAGACTTGAAGAAGACGAATTTCAAGAAAAAATGGACCAAATGGATTGCCTGCAATATCTGAAACAACACATTTTGCCTCAGTCTGCCCCACTTTTACATCCCAGTATTGGTTGCTGTCTCCAATGTTCAAAAAAGTTTTCAGTTTTGTTTAATTTATTTTGCACAAATTGTAAATTTATACACTAAACTAGCCCTAACCTGCCCTTTTTATGCGTTTTTATTTTGTAAATGTAAATGTGAAATTTACATGTTCATATCTTATATGTTAAAAAGTGAATAAAAAAGTAAGCGGGGAAAAGAGTCTTAATCAAAAACCTTGCAAAATGTGAGAAATTTAACTATTCAGCTCACTGATTATTTTCTCTTTTTGGGACCATTCTCTGTAAACCCTAGAGATTGTTGTGGGTTGAAATCCCAGTAGATCAGCAGTTTCTGAAATACTCAGACCAGCCTGTCTGGCACCAACAACCATGCCACGTTCAAAATCCCTTAAATCACCTTTCTTCCCCATTTTGATGCCCAGTTTGAACTGCAGCAGATCATCTTCACCATGTCTGCATGCTTAAATGCATTGAGTTGCTGTCATGTGATTGGCTGATTAGAAATTTGTGTTAATGAGCAGTTGGACAGGTGTGCCTAATAAAGTGGCTGCTGAGTGTATATCAATACACAAAGTGGAGCTTGCTGCCAAATTTTAACAGTTAATGCTTGGATCAGTCTGTTTGTTTTCTTCATAACCATAGAATACAGATAAACACACAGCTGGCTGTTTCAAGGCTGTGATCATCAATTCAAACCCTTCGGCAACTCATTTAGTTGCATAATCTTGTTCCTGTGTTGTCCTCCTGGTAGTTCACAGAGACTCAAGCTCAGTCACTCAAGTTTGTGTTAGTTTTGCCTCCATCAAATGTTCTGTTGGCCTTGATATAACATTCTCATTAGCTTTCCAAGGTGCAAGAAGGAAATCTGTCCTGCTAGATTTCTCTTGCAAAATAACTATTAGCACTCAGCAGAGTAAAAAGCTAAAGATTTAGCTCTTTTCTTTAGGAGTTGCTAGAGATCAAAGTAGAGCTTAAAAGACAGTAAACTCTTGCATTTGTCGAACAGACAGAAACACGACTCACCCTCAGTGAATACTGATATTTCCTCAGATCTTCTGAGCCTGAAAGTGTTTTCTTTCTTTTCTTTTTTTTGTATTGACTTGAGAGTATTTAAGGATAGATAATGATTTCCCACCTTCCCCAGTGGTCTAAAAGTGAAGCCAAAATACCAATTCATTTCGCTATTAGCAGGTGCATCCTTTATCAGTGTATCCCCTTCCTAAAGTTCAGGAATTGGAGCCTTCTCTTCTGCTCTAGACAAAGGCGGACGCTTTTCTTCTAGCTCCCTCCTCCCTATCTGTCCTGCTTGCTCTTGGTCTGTCTCTGACTGAACTACCTGAGCCTCTCTTTGTGTCCTATCCAAATCCTAAAATCATGGATTTGATCGACTGGTCTCAAGGCAATCGATCAAATTTTCTCAACAAGGAAACTGGGCAAAGGGGAGCCCCCCCCGCGGAATGGTTGCAGCCGGGTATATGATCGACTCCTGGGATACTTGGAGGACCATATGCCTGTCGATCCTTCCTGTTGAGGATGTTGAAGATATCTACATATTTGGAATTATGGTAACAGGCTTTCTGCTGTTTGGAGCTGGTGGTTTCCTGATTTATCGCAAACTTCAGAAGACACAGGTTACTGTTTTGGGAACTGACAAGTTGCCTTTCATTGAGGGATTGTGCAGGGCACAACACTCAGACTCAAGCGATATGCGAACTTAATCCCAGGCAGGCTGTGATTCCTGGACTTTTTTGCAGGATGGATAACCTCTTGGAGAAGTTGTCAGCTCGGCTCGCCTGTAATGGGCCACCAAATTAGGTCATTTGGCACGCCACAGAGTTGGCCAGTTTGGACTCTAAGGTAGACAGAAAATGTTCATTGTGCTTCCCTGACCCAAACAATCTTTATCTTTCTTTCAGCTCCTCCGCCTCAGCCTTGGTAGGCTGATAACGCTCTACTCTCCTGGATGGAATGCAGACAGATGCTCTACCCCCTCCCATCCCTCATCTTCATCCCGTGAACTTGTCTCTGGATCAGAACTCTTGAGGTCATCTCCTTGTCATCATCAGATGGCACGAACATTGTTGAGTCTGGGTGGGGATGAAGTCCATGGGCTTATACATACACACACATGAAGTCACATGGCACACACTACTTAGGACTCAACGCCTTCTTTGGCTTTGTTACAGTTCAGCTGCGGAGGGTTGATGTGCCCGAATGAGGCTGCTTGCCCCCCTGTGGCTAAGCAGTGACATTTGTGCAAGTTTTCGAGTTTGTGTCTCACCATGTTTGTTTTCTTATATGTCAGGAGTGACCAACCAGTCAGAGACCAAGAGCCACAAAAATTACTGTGGTACTACAAAGAGCCACATCTCGCGTTTGTAAGCGTGTTTCAATACATACTTGGAGCCGTGTCTGTTTTCAGTTTTTACTGCAGAAGCGACAAAGTTTCATCCATCTATCTATCTAGATTGCAATGAGCCCATGTGTGATGTAGAAAAGAAACTGAAACTTAAGTATCAATCTCAGCAGCCAAGTATTGATCAATACTGATCACAACATCAATATATCAATAATTTAGATTGATTGGTACACCACTACTCATAACAATAATGAATGGTTCAAAGAGCCGCACACCCAAAGGCACAGAGCCGCAGGTTGGCCACCCCTGTTATACGTCTTGAAAGGGATGTAACTGAAATGAAATTTCCCCTTGAGGATCAATAAAGTATTCTGATTCTGATTCTGACACAGCTTTCAATTGTGTTAATACTTTTTATACAGACCCTCTTTACCCTCTTTTTTGGTAACAGATTCAAACATCACAAAAACTGAATACTAATGAACATGAGAATGATAATAATTCTCTATAATGGGGGTTAAAAAAACATATTTGACAAGTTTTGTCTTTATCTCATTGTTTTTATCAATAGAGTTTTAAGTTAAACAACCATCTAATACCTCCATTTTCAAGCTGAGGGCCGTCTCATGTCGCTGCATGTTTAACAATGACGTACCAATCCTTTCTTAGCCCTGCACTGAGCAGGTAATTAGTACCTTAAGCCTTTAGACAGATAACTCTGGTTTCAAGGACAGACGCTGTATTGTGGTCGACCTTAGACATAAAACCAATTACTCATACAATTAACCACCCATGTGTGTGCCACAGAAAACAAATGACATTTTTTATTGGCAGCGAGTCCTTCAACAGATGTGAACGTGGCCCTTTTTACCGGACACATACATCACTGAAAAAAAAAAACATAAGAATGAGCTGTTATCTCCTCGTTCTGCCTCCTGTCAGGAGTCAATGAAGAGCTGAAGACACCTCAAGGCCACGTCTGTTTCGCAGATATCTGCTCTTTTACAGCCGCGTTCCATGTTTCAGGGGCCAATTCTTCTTTTTTATTTATTTTTCTTTTTCTTCTAATGATTAGAGCTCACTTGGCAGTCTGCCCTCCACTTTTTTAAGCGTCTCAAGAAAGCAACTCGTGTCGTGGTTTGTGTGTTCCCAACAGATGGCTGGGGAAAGAACTGCTGAGAGGTCTTTAGTGTTCTGCCTGTTTCTTGGCAAGTGATTTCTGAATTAGCCATTAGTGCTAATGAGGTTTAAAAACACACAAATATTTTCATGTTTTTTTGCCAGATATTACAACTCTGGGCTCGGAAATAACATAATCAGAACCAAAGAGGCCAAATACTCACATGTTTTACAAAGCATTGTTGGGTGAAAACTTGATGAAACATTATTCTGAGTGTTTCGCATTAATTGGCTCTGCCTTTTCGACAAGGGGCCAACAGCTGGAGTGTGAAACTGACACAAACACACTTTTTCTTCTTGTATTTTTTTTTAACTCGACACGTTATGTTTCACGTGCAACAGTTTCTCGTTTCAGAGGAAAATGTTCAAGGACGCACAAGGACACTTTGAGCCCCCAGAAAACTCTTTGAAGTGAGGGATGTTCGTTAGCGGGAGGCTGCACGTTCAGTGGAAGCTGCAGAAAGAGGCGGGCTGCACAGAAGTTATGTAAGACTCCCAGATGGCTGCAACTGCATTTGATCGATGTGAGAGGGGGACGATTCTGGAAACAAAGGCGAGAAATGTTGTTTATGTTGTCACAGAAAAAGAGAACACATACGAGATTGAAATGTATGCTCTAAATATTAAAATTACAGTCTCAATTTGACTTTTTCCTCCTTCATTCAAAAGCAGACGTGCATCAACTCTCTGCTTTAACAGAAAACACCATTCCTGATGCCAGAAACTTCTCCCTGAAAAAAGACAAGCAACTTCACGCCTGTTCTGTTAAAACACCGCTCACCTCAGCGTGAAAACAGGACAGCAGGAACTCCTTGTAACACCCCTTTGGCTTTTTCTTCCTCGCCACACTTTCTCATTCATCCCAGCTTGTTTATTCTCCACTCGTTCTGAGGGTAATGGAAACAGGCAGTCGAGCCAATTGTAGACGAACCCCAATGAAATTACCCCTGTGGAACAAGCTGGCGCATCAGCTCCCATGCAGGCAGGCCGCGCCGAAGTGCTGGTATCCCCCAGACGAGAGTGCTTCCCAATTAAACTCAGTCATGTTTAAAAAACAAAATGCGAGCTAATACCGTCTCTTTTTCCAGCTGCATGCAGGGGGCACAAAGAGGCAAATGGTGCTTTCTCACAGCTCCTGTGTTTTCCTCTTTTTGTCATTTAGCTGTAATGAAAGCTGGGAGGAATAATTGCTTCTTTCTGGCGTGCGTGGCAAACAGTAAGCATGACTAGAAGTGGATTTCAGAGGGAAACAAAAGACGCCTTAAACCACATTTGTAATGTGTATTAATGATGCAATTAAAGGAGCGACGCTTGCAAGAAATTTGCCCTTTTGTAGATGCAGTTGGTGATGTACTTTGTGTTTGCAGACATTTTTCCATGAAATGATGGATGGCCTTTACGCTCCTTCTCCTTTACACGCATTGTGTTATGCTTCTTTTGGAGTTTTTAATATGTTTTTATGAAATTCATGCCAGAGCCCACTCATGTTTTTGTAATCGATATTGCTTGAGCACTCCGGAAAAAACTCTCACACTGACGAAAAAAAAATTAAAGGAACTTAAATGAACAGGTTTATTTTTAGTCTGTAGTAAATGGGGATCCTGGTCAGCTCGGCCTCTTTATTGGGAAACCAGATGCTGGACTATCGACTGCTGAGTCAAGCTTTACTTAGAAACTGTTTAGCTTTTGACTTTGCCATCAGACGTTCACTGGTTTTCACTCTCTGACACAACACATTCATGTTCTCTAAAGAGCTGTTCAGGTCTAAAACATACAATCAAGGGGCAACGTTCACTTGAGGCTGGCTGCAGAGAGACTGGATGTCACGGTGACACCCAGCCAAAAGAAAAAAAAAAACAAACAAAAAAAACAGATTCTTGTGGCATTATGGTGTTCATATAAACAGTAACTTTCAAGTAATAGTACTATTATATTGGAAAATTTTGTTTCAAATGAGCAGAAGTCACATTAAGTATGTTTCCAATGAAGTAGACATCATGCCACACTAAGTATCTTTACCCCACTAAGTCAAAATGTATGAAAATAGTTTAGATTTTTTTAGAGAAGCATAAAAAGATTTTTGGAATTTAAAAAAAATTACCAAAAAAAAAAAAGTTGTTGTCTTATGTTGAATGCTGAGGCACATGTCATTCACTGGAGAGGACATGTTTGAAACTAATATTTGAAAAAAATAGAGAAAATTTTATTTTATGCCCTTAGAAGCATAAAAACACTTTAAAGGGGCTGTGAGGAGTTTTCAAGTGATCTTGAAAAAGTCTATATATCTATATCTGATTGTAATCCACACTAAAATGAGATTATCAGGGCTAATAGAGATTAAAACAAATTGCTTCATAGCTTCCGGATCGGGTTGAGCCGGACCTGATTGATTTACAGTACGTCAAAGTCTCTGTGATGACACCACACCGGCTGGTGAAGTTTAGTAACAAAAAAACGATTTCTGTGACTAATTTTGTAGTGATGGTGGACACAGGAGCCTAACAGCATTCGCTGTCAGAGCTACGTATGAGGCTACTAAACTACTGTAAGAACCAACAGTCTGCTTGATGCCACGTTAGCCTACAGATACATCGTACCACCGTGCAGCTGGTAGCACTTAACTCATTCACTGCCAGCCGTTTTAGCGCATTTTGACCTATCTTTCAAGACCCACAAAATATTGAGTTCTATGACTCTGTAAACACAGAAACTACCGAAATAAAGAGTAGACTCTCTTCTTTCACCAAAAAAAAAAAGATTGTCTCTACCTTTTTCTGTTCTTTAGCGGCAACGTTCCGCACTGAAATGACGTCTATTTACGTCAATGGCAGTGAAAGAGTTAATAACCGCATTTCCACCAAGCAGACCGGTCGGGTTCGTCTCGGTACGGCGCACATTTTATAGCGTTTCCACTGACTTATCCCAGGAAGGATCCCCAAATAACCAAGGCGAGCCAACCCACTTTTTGGGACCCTTCCGTAGGGGTGCCAGACTGAACTGATCCGCTCTCAGAAGGTGGAGCTAACACTGAAGACCATTGATTGGTCAAAAGAATCGTCACTTACCCCCACAGCAGCTGTATTTTCTGCTGGCGGCACACAGACTTCTCTGAAACAAAGCTTCATTTCACTTTGTATCAAAGAGCTACATGCCAATCACAGAGAGGACAAATTGCTGAATGTCTTTACACGCCACCTACCATGAGAGGGCACAGCTTGCTGTGGAAACACAAACTGGATCAGGCTTACTGTACCAAACAGTTCCAAACCGTACTGAACCGAACCGGACTGCTTGGTAGAAGCAATGCAATACAGTACAAACTTACATTTGCTTGTTTTCACATTTCAAACAACAGTGCTATGTAACTGTACTGATAAATACCCTACCTTGTTGCATTTTATCCAGTAAAAATTTGACTTGAACAAAGAAAATTTGGTCCAAAACAAACAGGCCTGGTTGAAAGTCACATGTTTATGACAGTGACAGCTCTGTCTCCCCATTTGGCAGCTAGCGTGGGCTACTTTCATCATTTCATCAATGAGAGCAGAAAAGATTCTTGAAGAACAAATTTCCATTTCAACATCTGAAAATTAAAGAAAGCAAATAAAACAGCTGGACTAAGTATGGCAGAGAGCTCTGTGTGGTGAGTGAGGCAGGCTGCAGCTGTATGTGGGCCGCTGGCGTCCTCAGATCTAAGGATAATTAAATCCTATTGTCACCAAATCCCACTCAGGATAGCTGTTACTTTTGGTTTGGTTGGACTCTGGACTCAGAGTCACAAATTGTAGTTTGATTATAGGTTTTTCCTCTTTCAAAGCTAGCAGACCCAAACAGCTGGTTAGGCAGAGGAAGATATATGAGTTGGAAGGGATAAGATACATTTTCATGCATCTTGCAAAAATCTGGCAAATAATGTTGAAAAGTAAGACAATGAGACATCCAAATATGTTGTACAATTACATAAATCTCAGTGTTTAGGTCAGACTTATCTTTAAAAATGTCTAAATAAACTCCTCTGTAGCTTTTGTCAGAGCTGATGCTGTAATAACATGTTTGTTGGTTGTTTTCATGCATAACTTAATCAGCTGTCTTCTGTGATACATGCTTCCTCAACGCCACCGAGACACTCAAACTACTTAATTCAGTGTACAATTTTAAATAATGAGTGTGTGCAGCCAAAACAAATTAAATGGAAACTATCTTTGGCATAAATATGAGGGGAAGGAATAATGAGAGCGTTTTACAATGTCAGTTTGAGCTCTTTTCGTGTTAAGACCCTTGAATACATTTGCATAAAACGTCAAAAACACAGCAAAACTCATGCAATTATTCCTCACAGTTTAGAACGAACAGGCTCTGGTTTACTTTTAAGATAAAGCCCTCAAGCTGCTAAATTAGCCTGTAACTCATTTTATTGGAAACATAATCAAACTCAGAACCAAAAAACACAGACTTGTTGATAACAGATTTACCCTCAGAAGCGTTGGAGCTGGCTGTATGTCAGTGGACAGCTCTTCACCTCAGGGTGTCTGTGCATACTCTGGAAAACTGATGTCTCCAACAGGGTTGTGAGTCTCACACCAACAGGGCAAAAGGTAAACAGAGTCCTGGAGAGTTGCCCATGGCGTTAAAAACACGAGCTGACTTGTGAGCACCTTCTTCAACACTCAGTGGGCATGAAATCAAACAGAGAGAAGGTGATTCAGGCTATCACTGTGCATCAGAGGTGTTTTTACAAAGTGTCGACCGCACGGCTCGATGAGCTTGACACTCTGGGTTTCACCCTGATAATGGGGCAGCAATGCATGCTGGGGGCTCTGCAGACTGAACTTTCAGTCTCAGAAACTTTGTGTGGGGTCAGTTTTGGCTGCATTTCCACCATTGACCTAAGACCCAGGTAAATTATGTCAGTGGGGCCAGTGACGTATGTCGTAAAATAAAGGTCATTGCAGAACACTATCAGACCAGTAGAGGGCAGTAAGACGATAATGAACACCATAGATGGAGACAGACAGGCTGCCCCACAGTTAGCCTGTTAGCATGGTTAATTACCCTGTGCAGATTTGGATTGTGTAATATTTCACTGCAAATATACAACGATACAAATACTGAACTGCTCTGCCGTCGAAAACGTGACAACGACAGAGATCAACCTGTAGCTCAGCTCAAAAAAGGAGGAGAATTTTATATATTTAAAGTAAACTAGCATGCATTACTGTGGACTTCTTCTGTGTTTGAACAGCTGTTATAAACTGGGATGTCCACTGGTACGTTCAACTCAAGGTCTCCAGTTTAGAATGGAATAGAAAATACTTTATCCTCGGGGGAAAATTCAGGAGGGGTCACAGCAGCAATCAAGAAAACACAAGTTAGAAAGTGTATAGAAAGTGACAAAAAGGTCAAAAAAAAAATAGATGATGACAGCTTGTCCATTATTGTCCAGCCAGCCAGCCTCCACCTCCACAGGGTCCAGGACTGAGCTTCTTCAGCAGTCTGTTCAGTCTCTGTCTCCTGGATCCTGTCTGCTCACAGCAGGTGAAGCTCTTCCAATGTGGCGTTGGTGTCCAGTGTTAGCTCTCTTAGCCATGTCTGTGAATAGCATGATGCTACTTGGCCATCTGGTATCCCCTCTGTTGCTGGGTTAGCATGTCTAGTTTGTCCAACTTATTGGAGATAGATCTTACGTTCCAAATAACTATGGATGGAAGGACAGGTCCATGTCATCACTTCTTTGCTCACACCTGAGAACCAGCATATCATTCTCACCTCCTTCTCCTCACCTTGTGGGGAAACATCCGGCCTTGCACCAGTAAGCATTGACATGCTACAGGCTGCTAACAGCTGATTTCACATGTAAACAATGCAGCCATGGTTACACGTAGGATCTCCAGACAAACACAGGAGCAAAAATAGTAAAAATATCACTGAAGACAAAACCAGTTTGGTGTCCACGACCAATAAATGAACCACACAAAGTAGTGATCCACTCTAAATGCAAAAATGATGAAAAAGAGACACATTTACACTATCAGACTCAAAAAAGAACACTTGTTTTGGAGATTCTAAACTAAGTCCAGCACATCAGGGCGTCACCCTATTGAGGACAAATGGAGGGGGAATTAAAAATGCTGTGAATGCTTCACCAACCAGAAACGTTTGGCTTACAGGCCCTGGCCCCCAAAGTTTCTAGGCATCTAGAAAGTGTCTTTTTTCAGGGGTAAATTTGTTATCTCAGAACTAAACTGAGACCCTAGTTGCTCCAGTTGAAATGCAAATACTCTCTAGGGAGAGTTTCTGCATGGAAGCTTTTTAAGTTAGTGCCCACTGGAGACATTAAAAAAAAAAAAGATAACTTTAGCGCTCAATGAAAGATTCTTTAACAGTCAGCGATTTTAAAAGACTTAAACGCACTCTAACATCAGCCCAGTACAACATCCACACATTTCCCCCTGTATCTAAAATGAGGTCTGACTGAGAGATCTGAGCTCAGCTAATCTTTAACACCATGCTCCATTTTGCCTCTCAAATATTTAAAGCTTATCTAACGCCCTTGGTTTTTCATGATGATCCAATATTAACAGCCAGAGGACCTCACTGTAAATGAGAAACCCCGTCATTAATAAAACAAACGTGCCGCTCAGGCACTTAGAAATGACACACTGCTTCCCCTCCCTTTCCAGTCTTTGAATGAATGCAAGCATGAGCCACAGGGTTAATGAATTTCTGAACGTATGCTTTTCTATATTTCATATCACGTTTATCAACTCTTTTATTGCCGCCATGGTTGTCATGCAGCAGCTCTTTGGCTTTGTAGCACATATCTGGAAACTGAAATATTGTTACAACTGTGTCAGTAATTACTGTAACTTCAGGCATGAAATTATGCATGAAGAATCAACCATCTGAGCTATGGATTTTCTGAATTCAAAGAGTTTTAAGAGTTTTACCACTCACTTTGCTGTTGCTCAGACTTCCTGCAACAAATTAGGAGGCTAAGTGCAAGGGGATGCGAAACATCTGTTCTACAGTAAGCTAAAAGGTTAGCATGTCAAGCTTGTTAGCGCTGTGAGTACACACAGCTTGCCTCCAAGCCCAAGGAGACCATCATTACCCAACTTTCTTAGTTTAAAGGGTCGCTTTTAATTGTTTCAAAATGAGCTAATTACAGCAAAACAGCTCCCACTTCCAGAGTGTAGCATCAAATTGGAGTTTAAGCTAACAGCTTAGTTCGGCTCATTATTGCATTTGGGGAGTTTACACCCAAAGAGTTCAGACAACTTCAGCCAGGTCCCAGAAGAGTTTTTTTTAATTATTTTTCTGTAATATGTAATTTATTAAATTTTCCTTATTTTTCTCCACAAAAGACAGACAACACAAATAATACGAACTATGAAATAATCAACTAAAATAAGTAATACAAAAACCAGATTTTGTGATTAATTACAAACACGATTAAATTAAAAAAAATAAATAAATAAATAAAAAAATTATAATAATAAAAAAAAACATGTTGGCAGGTTGTGTGCATTTTACATTTGCTCTTACATAATTAAGACAGTATTGTATATTTTTTTCATGTTTACATTATCTCCTCTAGTCTCAAAATCACCAAAGCTGTCCCACTGTTCCCCAGTCGCATCATTTCTTGAGTCCAGTCATCCTAGCATCTTTTCACATGCTGCTATAACTGTCATCTGCTCCCTCCATGTTTAAAGTTTAGGGGTTTGAGTCTCCTTCCATAACCTTAAAATCAGTTTAGTACAAGTTATGAAGCCAGTTATTAATATTCAAAATCTAAATTTACTCATCTGTGGCACCAAACGTCTGTCCCCAAGAAGACACAGCTGGGCTGATCTTGGCAGTTTAAATCCTAACCATTCATCCATATATCTCAAAACACTCTCTTTCATTAAACCTATACTCAAAAGCCTGGTTGGTGTGTAGTTGTACCTATGAAGTATTTTCTATTGGATATATTTGCCTCTAGCCTCTCTAATGTTTTCCAGTTGTTGGAGAAATTTCTCTGCCATGTTTCTTCATCAAATGTGCAACCAATATCTTTCTCCCATATCTTACAAAGGTTTTTACTGTCTACCCTGTTTAAAATGAGATTGGCAGTTATAAAACTGTCTATTCCCTTGAATTACAAGCTACTGTGTTCAGGTTGAGAAAAGCAGAGTCAATATTAGGCATTTGTGATTAGACAAGACGCAACTATGACTGGTCCAACGCTGGACTCACACCAGGTCTGTGTCAATTCTGTCTCTGCTCTGTTGCATTTTGATTCTCATCCATCAACTCACAGCAAGTGCATGTTCAATCCAGCCTGTTGCAGCAGTGCCAGACAGCTGGAGTTGTGTGACCGAGGAGCTCTTGCGCTTGCCACTCCAATATTGAGTCTCTCTTCATTTATGTTTGGCTGTAAAACCTCAGACTTGTTGACTCCTGGCCTGGCAGTCCGCAGCAGCAAAGTTAATATGATCTGGTGTTGACACGTTTCAGTGCCTGACTTCCTGTCCAGCTTGATCTGCTCTGTGTGAATTGGTGCGGCGTGGCCATAAACTGTATAAAACATGGACGTAGTCTCCCCGACGTCACCCGTCTGTTTCTGAAACTGAAAATGAAGCAAATCAGCTATTATGGCCATACTGGAAGTGGCAAGGGCTATGAGTACAGCTCAAGCAGCAAACCTCCGGTCTGGGAATATGAGACAATGAGGAAGTGCCAAAATCTGCTGTTTCTTGAGTGTTCGCTTGAGGCTGGCTCCGGAAGTAGCAGAAGTCACATACACACCAAGCCAAAAAAAGCTGTTTTCAAAGCAGAAATTAACCTATTTACAGCCTGGTTCAAAAAATGTCTCCTGTCTGAGTCGCTAATTTTACTACCGGCACCCACTGTACAGGGGGTGATTTTTTTTCTAACGCAGCCGTTCGGAGGATGTTACGATCGTGAGCTCCCCCAATAAGAGGCACAGCTGAGGGTCACGTGATGGCCGGCGCCCTATGGCTGTTGGTGAAGCCCTTGCCACTTACAATATGGCCGCTATAGCCGATCTGCTTCATTTTCCGTATCAGAAACAGACCGGTGACGTCGACGAGACTACGTCCGTGTTTTATACAGTCTATGGTACAGCTATAGGATGCCTGTCAGTCACGTGACCTGAGCTATGCCTCTGATTGGGTGAGCTCACGAGCTCCTGTAAAGTGTGTGCCAATAGTAAAATAGACGTTTTTGAACCAGGCTGTAAATAGGTTGATTTCTGCTGTAAAAACTTTTTTTCTTTTTGGGCTTGGTGTGTTTGTGACTTTCAGTACTTCCAAAGCCAGCCTCAAGAAGAAACTAGAGAAACAGCAGATTTTTGCACTTCCACATTGTCTCATATTCTTAGACCAGAGGTTGCGGCTTGATTGTGGCCCCAGCATTCAAGAAAAACAGAAGTCTTGGGTAACTGAGCAAGAGAGCAAGACACAGCTGGCACTCAAAGAAGCAGGGCAAAGAAGTTTTGGTTAAAGCGTTGGTTGTTGGGAAGTCCAACGAAAGAGATAGGAACCATATTAGCCCTGTGCCCACCAAGAAGTCTGGTTTAGATCAGTACTGTTTGGTAAGGGTTGGCTCGGTTAAGCCCGGTTCTGTTTGCGTTGCGTTGTCCCGTTTGCCACGTCAGTTGAATAATAGCATGATGCCATAGCAGCGCGCCACAGTGTACCCTACTAATAAATCCAACAAAGAAGAAAAACGGGACACAGTAAACGAAGAGCAACGATTGGGAAACATCCTCAATTTGTTTTCTTAGTGAATGACAAGTGGCTCTTTGCTAAAAAGCGCAATCAAGCTTTGTTTCAGAGAAGACCGCGCAGAGAAATACATCCGCTGACGCACGGTAGGTCATGATCCTTATGACCAATCAACAGTCTGCGGAGTTGAAGCTCCACCTTCTGGGATCAGATCGGTTTAGTCTGGCACCCCAACGGAAGGGTCCCAAAGAGTAGGACAGCTCATCTCGATTATTTGGGGAGCAGTCAGTGGAAATGCTGTAAAATGCAGGCCGTGCCAAAACATACTGAACTGAACTACTCGGTGGAAATGAGGCTAAATTAACCTTTACATTCTTCTCTTAGGTGTTGTGAATGGGAAGGAACCAGTCATCAGTTCGTAGACTTAAGTTTCCGATCATTAAATTTGGCATTTCTGGTGCTGCCTGTATCCATATTTGGACGTTCCCATTTTATTCAGCAGAGTGGTTCTGGATATGACTGAGGTGCTAGCTGGGACTTGTAGCTTGGTACAGTTTTATATAGAAACCACACAGTCTGAGTAATAAGGTGTCCTTTATACCCAGTCAGTGGTGGCAGCAAGTAGACATCCATGCAAATCAATGATGTCTGCGAAAAGGTGACAAGCCAAAAAATATTACTGTCTCTGAATGCCAGCAAATAGGTCACACAACAACACCGGGAGACAGGGCGATGTGATTCCCGGGGAAGCTAATGGGAAAAAAAATAAAGCATCAAATTTGAGACTGTGAAAAGAGCCTAATTTTACCACCGGAGACAAACACTTCCTGATATTCAGGCTTAATGTATGTTTGGTTGACTCAGTGAGTCATACGGCATTCTGGGGGATTTTTCCTTCTAGGTTTTAAATAATTTTCTCTACAGCGGAGAGAAAGAGAGATGAGCAGCAGAGAACGTACACAGAGAGATGACAAGGCTGAGGGAGTGGAAAAAGAGATTCTTTGCGCAAGTATAGATTCTGAACGCAGAATTGAAATGTGCCATTTCACAGCTTGCCTAAAAATAGGAACAAGGCAGGAGCATTTCCAGGCCTGACAGTGTTTTGAGTTTAGCTTCTTTAACCGTTGAGAAACAGAGAAAAGAGGACAGTGAGAGAGTAGAGGCAATTGCCAAGTGTGTGTGTGTGTGTGTGTGTGTGTGTGTGTGTGTGTGTGTGAATCTGTAAAACACTAGCAGGGGTATTGGGATGTCTGCCATCAGGATGTTAAAAGGATAGCAGCTCAGAGAGAAAGAGAAGCACACGAACGAACAATGAAGCTGACGTGACCGCGCAGTAACACAGCCTCCTGTGCCCCAATCTCTGCCTGTTACATAACTCCGTATTAGATCCAAGTTCCCTGGAGTACAAATAAACCAAAACTGGCAGACTTGGATTCTGTAACAATTTATTTGCTTCTTCCACTTCAACTCTACACAGAAGGGGAGCTTGCGTACGAGCCTTCACGTACGAGCATTGGCGTTACACCTCAGGAACTTTAATAATGAGAACTACCCCTTGATGTCATTGTTTTGGCGTGGCACACTCTCACTGAAGAGGACAGCTTGTAAATTTTTCTATCTGTCAGATGAAATACACCAGATGCATCTCCAGTCCATCTCCGCCCCATAACGGCACCAACCAGAAAGGTTTTCATTCAGTCCGGCAGGTTGCAGCTAACACAAACCCATCCTATTTTTGCCTCAAGCTGTGACATCACTGTAGGAAAGATCTAGCAGGTCAGGAAGTAGCTAGTGTCTTTTGAAATAAAACAAACCTGCTGGAGTGAACCATAGATTGTAAAAAAAAAAAAAAAAAAAAAAAAAAAAAAGGACGTCACCTTGCTCAGCTTGAAGAGAGGTCGCCACAAAAACTGCTTCCCCTGGTGGCTGGCTGCAATATAGGCCAAAAATTCTATCTCCCCAGTCATTCCAGATGGGCTGTGGTCAAACTTTAAAATATTAATACACCTCGTAGAAATGTTTCTCAAATCTGATTGTTGTGGTGATTTGAAGGTATTATTGTGCTGCATTGTATTCAAGTCCTCTTTTTTCCGAGGGTTTTTGTTTTCAGTAGTTGTAAGAGGTTAAAAACAAGGCTCTACATTAGGTTTAACAATGACTGACAGCTGCGTCCTTTGTGTATTTTTTCAGGGATTGTAAAATAGTTTGGGACGTAAAGCCAAGAAAAGATTACAACCTTGAAAAAAATCAATAATATTTTTATGATTATAATTTTTTCCAGAGGTTATAACACTTCTGAACTAAGTACTTGATAAAGAGATGCAGAGATGCCCAGCCCTGTGCATAATGGGAATAATGACAGAGGGGTTAAAGATGTCTACAGAGGAAACACTATGGTACAGACTTGCTTTGAGCACAGGCTGTAGAATAGTTCAGAGACATTGGAAAGGGATTGGACAGGATTTGTTATTAGGACCTGGGCACCATTCTTACATGCAGTTGGAGACTTAGGTACCATTATAGAATTGGAGCGTGACTGATATGTGGTATGTATGAGAGATGGCCCAACAGTAGGGTAACCAAGGCCATTGTGAGCCATCCATACATTTAGGTATATATGTGGGTAGGTGTATAAAAATGGGTAGATATATGTATATGTAGGTATATGTATTCAGATAGCTTCAGATTTGTACAACGGTTTATGGTGAAGCTACGCTATCCACTCTGTATACAGTCTATGAACTGAACATGCAATTGGTGGGAGCTGAACGCAGTCAACATGTGTAGCTGGACTGTAGCTGTATCTAGTGTATATGTGGCGTTACTGACATTTCTGATTAAAAACATCATGGTCCTGTATGACATCATTTCTGGGGGCAGCAATTAGCCTACAGTTTTTCACCTGCTGGGAAGTCATTTAAAAGAAGGAGACATTCATACCAGAGAGAGACTCTAAGTGAGCTCTTATTTTCCACACTGGTCTGGTAATAAAAGAGTAAGGTGTTTTAAACTTTGCACAGAGAGAAGCTGCCACATACCTTTCTCTAATGCAAATTCCTTTTCCCTGGAGTACCTCTGATGCAAAGTCTGCAACCCCGGGACAGGTAGGTGGTTGCAGAAGTGGGTCAGTTAAACAGGTCAAGATGGATGAACCAGAGAGAGATGCATCCTTATGATCTCATGAATACCTCCAATGCTCTACCTGGGCTATAAACCCCCTTCTTCTGCTTGTTTTTGGGTTTAAAAAACCAGACTGACAACACCAAATAAGCCACCAGCTGCCCGCCGGTCTCACCATTAGGCCGAGCCCCATCTGTCACACCACCAGATGTGATGAGAATGGAGTCTAAGCAAAGAGAAGCTCATTTGGAAATAACGAGAGGAAATGCAAGGTAAAGGTGCAACGAATGGCCCCTCAGGGTATGTGCATGCATAATGAGTCCTTTTTAAAAAGGGGAGGTAAAAAGAAAGTCATTCATGGTCTATTCGGCCCTAAATAATCACAAATAGTTTTACGATCATTATTAATTCATGACAGGTTTCTCCTCATGCCCCCCTCAGTCTAAGGCTCATTAGGAGTCTCCAGAGGTGTAAAAAATACATGTTCTCTGTGGTGGAGCTGCAGCAAAGAGTACAACTGAACCAAAAAAAGGCTGATAAAAGTAGAGGTACTGTTTCAACTCCTTTACCAAAATGAAAAAATACACAGGCTCCAAAAAGTAAACTGTTATGTAAGCTCCAGGTAGCGATAACACAGCTACTTGTGCCACATGGCAGAATATAATGAACATTAGATTTGTAGAGGAAATTGATGGTGCATGGTGTATCTCAGCTCTAAAGTCAGACAGTATGTCTCTGACATCTCATGTACAAAAGTGATGGCATGTAGTTTGTTTGTCTTCTACCCATTGTAATCCTTCTTTGAGCAACTCTACCTAGAAAATATAAAAACTTCTGTCAGGATCACTATCTTCAGAGGAATAACTTCTCCCCATATCATTTCCCTTGCTTCATCTGTCCTATCAACAAAGGCAGAAACATCCCAAAGCTGAAAACATAAATTACTAATATGACCTGTTACTGGACCATGACCTGGATGGCATCTGGACTTGGTAGAGTTCTTGTAGACCTTCAACCTGTTCTCCAGCAGCCTCCTTCAGTATCAACTTACAACATGGAACATGTTTGAGAAAAACTTGTACAAAATACTAAGTGTTTTAATTTTTTTACTTATAAAGACCCATTTGTTTACATAAAGAAAGCCATCTTTATGATCAGTACTGCAGGGGGAGCTCTGGCTGTTTTGGCTTCACTTTTGGAGTGCTGTGCTAGCAGCAACCTCCAATATTAAAATGTGAAAGAAAATATTGCTGCTCCTTGGCGTGGTAATTGTGTATGCTATCTTAAAATCAATCAAGTGTCGGCATGGTTAATTTTATTTGAAAATCATCATGTTTGTTTTAATGAGGTTTCAAAGTCCAATGTCCTTCCAAATTTGAAAGAAAAAAAAAAACATTTAAAAAAAACTAAAAAAAGAAAATTTAAAGTTTGATCCTAACTTTAAAAAAAAGAAAAAGAAAAAAAAAAAAACGGAACCAGAACCAGAAAATAGGCATAAGCAATTATTCTTCATTCAAAAAGTAGTTTTACTTCAGCCCTTTAATATTTTTTAAACAAATTATTTATTTTCAGTTTTTACTCTTAAATTTATCTAAAATTTGAGATGTTAAGTTTTTTTCAAGTAGATTTTTTTTCCAGATTGATTGATTTATGTATTAATTATTATTATTATTATTATTATTATTATTATTATTATTATTATTATTATTATTATTATTATTTAAATTGGCATTTAATTTCATTTTATTATTGGTTTTTTTATTTCAGATTTTTTTTCCAAATTCAAACTTTTGGCCCTGTTCTGGCATAAGGGGGTCTCGACTGAATAGAGTGCGGAGGACAATGGTGTCTCTTTCCCTGGGGCAACTTTTTCATTAGGCTGCGCAGGTAAGAAATGTTTTTTTTGTTTGTTTTTTTTTTGAAGCGGTGCTGTGAAAATTATTTTTAATATCATAATGCTGCATAGCTTTGAAAAGTATGAACGGTTAGAAAGACATGACATGTTGTTTCTGCAGCATTTGGCAAAAATAGAAGTCTTTCATACCCGAGGACTCCAACATGCCGAAGCTGAGAAATAACTGGAACTCAAAGGAGTGGAGTTGTTGTGAGTCAATGCATTGATTTGAATTGAAACCTATTGGAATTGGATGTGATTTGGTTGCAGGGTAATTTAAAAACTGTAGTACCTCTTGTGTCCACTCGGGGCTGGCACCAAAAAGTACCACTTTAAAGACTCTGAATCTGCTCTGGTGTCTCTAACAGTGCTGGTTTGTTTATATGTGCGTCACTAGAAGCAAGATGTTCTCAGTCCCTTCTTTCCCCAGGTAGAGTTTTGCCCTGTAGTCTAAATACTTCTTTTACTAAAAGGCTTAATATGTATATCTTCACGGGAAGCCTTGTCTTTGCTGACCTAATCCAAACACTGCTTTATGGCTCACTCACTTCTGTGTCTGTATCTGCTCCAATGCAGACTGAAGTGTGCAGGAGAGAGAGCGCGATAACGGGGCTGGTGATGACCAATGACTCACAGATACTCTGCTCCCTGAAGACAGAGAGGAGAAGCAAAGCTGCTGGAAAAAGGAAATAAATGATGCCGACGAGCAAAGAAAGAGCGGATATTAGTGAAGATAGATCCACACCCCGGTGAGACGCACAAGTTGAAATTCATAATGTAATTTATTACAGGCCGAGACAATTAAAAACAGCGCTCATCATTATCTCAGGGACAGGGTCGTAGAGGAATTTATTCATAGCCCCTCATCAAGCCGTAAAAGATGGCACCAAGCAGGCAGGCAGGCAGGCAGACAGCAGCCCATTCTGCAGTCTGACAAGCTGATATTTTTTTCCCCGGCCAAAATACCAAACTCATTTCCGTCTCTGCTAACTGCAGGCGAGATAATGAACCCAATCATGGCGATTTTCCACAGGTATTTCACTCTGAGACATCTGCATCCTGGAATGAAAGGAGATACTAATTTGGCTTGAAGGACTGAGAGGGATTTCGTGATTTTTTGTGTCTGTCAAGAGTGTGGGTGCACGAATTTGAGCGAAACACTCCAGAAACCTGATGCAGCGCGGCGTCCAAGTTCTCAAATCCCATACACCTTCCTGCTTCCCCACACTCCCGTCCACGGGGGAGCGGAAAATGTAATCACCCCAAACACATGTGCACGGCGTGGTGACACCGTGAAATAAATATAAGCGTAAAGAGAAGCAGAAAGAAGTGATGTTACAAGGATTCGTGCTGAGCGTTGAGTGAATAAATTCCCAGCAGAATGGGCAGGCTGCTGCACCTCACCCCCTCACACGGGAAAAAGTGAGGGATTTAACATCTTTGAGGATGTGTTTCATAATAGACGGATGAATGGATTCCCCTGGGAGGACAAGTTAAGCACAACATGCCAATTAATCTGCTTATTACCTACACAGCATGCACATACCGCGTATATTTAGACGATGATTCTAGAAACTGTCTTCATGGTCATGTTCTGAGCTCTAATGTGCTTACGTGACAACAGAAACCCACCTTTTTGAAAGGTTATTGAGAATCTTGTGTGGGCAAAAACATTCAAAAGTACAGTCATACATGAGGGCGTACAGCTGAATGAAACCTGAACATGTTCTGATTTCATCTTTCAGCTCACTTTTCCAAAAGGTCAGCCAGTAAATTGACAAACTGGATTAAAAACCCAGCATATCCAGGAATACGAGTATGATGACACTCTTCTGTTGGATGCTGGAGCGCCGAGACCTCCGTGTGTTATTTTTAGACCCCACTAATGCCTTTGGCTGTATCCCACTTCAGATACTGTGAAAGGGTTTCAATTCAAACTAATCTGGGCATTCTGGGATGACTCACAGAGCAGAGTTTGCGAGATCCTACCCCAGCTTTCTGTTACGGTGTTAGATGAGATCATTCAAAGACCATGATGAAAGGAAGGATGGGAAAGACAACATTTACGCTTTGTTAGGGCCCAGTAAAGCAACATGTGTCTTTTATTTATCTTTTTATTCATTCATAACATGTGATCAAGCCACAAGGATTTGATGACTTGGTAAAGTCATCTCGCAGACATAAAAGTTGTACTTTTAAATTTGTTGCCTTCTTCAGACAAGCTGTGCCTGTTGTGTCAGCTCTCCTCCTTGTCTGTTTCTAGTAATTTTTCATCTCTTTTTTGTAATCTTTGTATTTGGAGTGGGTCATTACTTTGTATGGTTCATTTGTTGGTCGTGGACACCAAACTGGTTTGTCTTCAGTGATATTTTTTTTTACTATTTTTGCTCCTGTGTTTGTCTGGAGACCCTACATGTAACCATAGTTGCATTGTTTATATGTGAACTCAGCTGTTAGTAGCCTGTAGCATGTCAATGCTAACTGGTGCAAGGCCTGATGTTTTCCCACAAGGTGAGGAGAAGGAGATGAGGATGACGTGCTGGTCCTCAGGTGTGAGCTAAGAAGTGACGACATGGACCTGTCCTTCCATCCATCATTATTGGGAAGATCTATCTCCTATAAGGTAAACAAGATAGCCGTGCTAACCCATCAACAGAGGGAAAACCAGAAGGTAGAGTAGCATCATGCTATTCACAGACATGGCTAAAGGAGCTAACAACAGACACCAATGCCACATTGGAAGAGCTTCACCTGCTGTGAGCAGACAGGATCCAGGAGACAGAGACTGAACAGACTGCTGAAGAAGCTCAGTCCTGGACCCTGTGGTAATGGAGGCTGGCTGACTGGACAATGATGGACAAGCTGTCAGCATCTATTTCTTCATGGACCTTTTTGCACTTTCTATACATTTTCTTACTTTTGTGTTCTTGATTGCTGCTGTGACTCCTGGATTTCCCCTCAGGGATAAATACAGTTTTATCCATTCTATTCTAATCTATTCTATTCTAAGCTGGCCCCCTACCCCTTGCAAAATTTAGGGAAAACATTTTTTTTTCTTTTGTGCTTCATTTCTGCTGGTTTGTGTTGTAAAAATTGTTGTTTGTGCTGCTATAGTTTTTAAGTTATTACATATTATTTTAAAGGTTATCCAGAGTTCATCCAACCCCCCCCCCCCCCCCCCCCCCCCCCCCCCCCCCCCCATTTGCACCAAATGGACCCAAAATGATACTGATTGTTTGTGCCATAAAAACTTTTGTTTGTGCCACTGGGGTTTTATAAATATAAAACTCTTTATTTTCCGGAGATGATGTCATTGCCGGATGCTGCTGGTGCTCTGTAGTTGTTTTGGCTGTGGTCAAACAAAGTTTGTCTCACGCTACCACGCTGAGTAAATCGCCCTTTTTGTTTTTAACCCAATGTACTGTTTTATGTTCCTGTGCTTTTTTCATACTGCAAGCACCTGGAATGTTTCTGTTGGACGAACTTCAAGTAAACATGTTACGCCATTGTAGTGTTTTTTACTCATCGCAGTTGCCCAAGACGAACTTCATTTGACCACAGCCAAAACAAGTTGATTCTTTGTCTTTGATTCATAGCCCCTGTGATAGAAGTTTCAGGCAACTGTGATATCTATTGTAGAGCAGGTACCTTAAACCCACGCAGGTGAGGTCACAGATGAAGTTTAAAGAGGCAACAGATGAGCACAGACCTTTATCCATGTTCTTTGCCACCTCCTTAACTCCCCAAACTTCCCTGCTCACCTAGCAATTTTGTGATTGGCTGGTCATGGAGGTAGAATGGAGGGAAATAAACATGAGCGAGGGTGGGTATATGGTGCAAAGATGTAAACATAGAACAAATATAAATACTTTGAGGGGTGTAATGTCCAACCAGCAGTATAAGGTGCAATGAGAAGTCAACATTTACTGAGTTTTATTTTACAATACATGATGGGTGTTTCGCAGTGTTCTATAGCTGTCTCCTGTATGGCTTTAAATATGTTCAGAACTACAAATGAACTTTTTTCCATTAGTTCTAGTTTCTATTTTTGTTTGTTCATCAAAGTCAAAATATCAACTCTCCTCCTTTATCTGGGCTTGGGACCAGCAAAAGTTATCCAAAAGATGTGCAGAATTCAGTCACCTGCTGTGGCTGCAGTTGGGAGGAACTGCTGCGAGTGAGGAGGACTTGTCTCACCTGTGAGTGTTTGAAAAGGAGGGGCTTATGGCAGTACCTGCTGCTGGTTTAGAAAGGTCAGATTGATACATGCTATCACGTCAAAGTCTCCAAACTCCAAAAAATCACTAGTTGGGTCTGAAAAGTTGCTAAGTTGGCAACCCTGCACACAAGTGGCAGTTCCTGGTCCAAAAATATAAAAGTTGCCGTTTTCGGACTGTCCACTCGAGGCTGACCACACATACACACCAAGCCAAAAAAGCTGATCTTTACAGAAAAAAATAAACATGTTTATGGCCTGGTTCAAGATACAGCTTGGGTCTGGAATGCTCATTTCTCATTAGCACACACTGCACTTAACATTTTTGTAACTCATCATTTTTGAGTTGTTAAACTTAAGTTTTGCCCATATAAGGACATCCTGTTGCTGTCTGCAAAGAGGCTAAAGGCCCATGTTTCTACCTAACCCAAACTCAAATGAACATAGCTTTAGTTTACACTCAGTATATATTATGATCCCCATTGATGATGTGCTTCAAACCCCTGTATCAGAAACACATTTGTGACCTTTTACCTCTATATTCTGTCCCAAAGTTTGTCTCAGCGTGATAAACCAGGTAACAAAAAACATTTTCAGGCCGAAACTGAGAACTCCAGTGACTCATTTATCATCCCATATGAATGTCTTCTTCAAATTTTCACCCACAGTGTTCCAAAGAAAAGGCACCGAAGGATCTCTGAGCTGGCATATTGGAAAACAAGTATGGGTGGGAAGAGATTAGCACAGGGGGAGTAGATTTGAGGAAGCACTTGATAAGCTCACAGGAAATAGCTCCAGCACAGCAGGTGTAGATAAAACACAATGGATGGTTTAGTGTTTGGAGATCACAGTGTCAGGAGAGGACACGGCAGAGGATGGAGACGGTTTGGGAAGAGAAGGTGGTGTCAGAGATGAAGTGGTAGGGTTGGAAAGTTAAGCTGTGATGAATGAGAGTTGGTCTTTTGGAGGTTTTCTCGTTTTTGTGTTGCAAACTTTGTTAGCTTTTAAAATTTTACATCATAAACCAAAATTATATAAGAGCTTCAAGACTCTGATTTTGAGCAGCCTGTGGTTTTGTAATGTGTCTTTAGTGTGTACCCACCTTAAAGCTATCAGTAAACTTTCCAGGGTAGAGAGAAGTCCCACATTCAAGCAATGCTAATAGGATTAGCCACTATACAACATCAGGAACTTTAGAGTCTTAACCAGAACCAGACACAACAGAGCTCACGGTGCCTCACTGTGTTTCTGAATGAAGCACTTCACCTTTGAGCTGCCGGTGAAAAGCCAGGTTCACAAGCTACTCCACGAGTTTGTTAAAGAGGACACAGAGTTCAGAAAAGGAATGCTTGCAACACCAGCTTTTCAATTACTACTTTGGCCTCAGAAGTGGTCTGTTTTTTGGTATTACATTCTGCTTATCAAGCAGTGACTGCGGGGTGGTTTGACCTTCCAAGATGAAATGGAAGTGATAGGATAAGGTAACTAGAAAATCAGTTGGATGCATTTAATTTGATGAAGTGTCACACATTCTTATAGCTTTATATTGTCATTACCTCCGACAAGGAGGTTATGTTTTTGGGAGAGTTCGTCTGTTTGTTTGTCTGTAAACAACATAACTCAAAAAGTAACAAACAGATCTTGATGAAATTATCAGGAAAAGTTCGAAATGGGATAAGGAAGAAGTGATCAAATTTTGGAGGTGATCTGGATCACCGTCTGTATCCAGGACTTTTTTTCATTTCATTTTAATCATTGTGAGATAGGGCCATTTTCAACATACACTATTCGCTCACCTGCCTTAACTTTCATATGAACTTAAGTGCCATCTCATTCCTAACCCATAGGGTTCAATTTGTTGGTCCACCTTTTGCAGCTGTTACAGCTTTAACTCTTCTGGGGGAGGCTGTCCACATGGTTGAAGAGTGTGTTTATAGGAATTTTTGACCATTCTTCAAAAAGTGTGTTGGTGAGGTCACACACTGGTGTTGGTTGAGAAGGCCTGGCTCTCTGTCCCCGCTCTAATTCATCCCAAAGGTGTACTGTTGGGTTTAGGTCAAGACTGTGCAGGCCAGTCAAGTTCATCCACACCAGACTCTGTCATCCATGTCTTTATGGGCCTTGCTTTGTGCATTGGTGCACAGTCACGTTGGAAGAGGAAGGGGCCCGCTCCAAACTGTTCCCACAAGGTTGGGAGCATGGAATTGTCCAAAATGTTTTGGTATCCTGAAGCATTCAAAGTTCCTTTCACTGGGACTAAGAGGCCAAGCCCAGCTCCTGAGAAACAACCCCACACCATAATTCCTCCTTCAACAAATAGAATTGAATAGAATAGAACTTTATTTGTCATTGCAACAAGTACAACGAAATTGCAAACAGCGAAATTGCAAATTTCACACTTGGCACAATGCAGTCCAAAATGTACCGTTCTCCTGGCAACCTCCAAACCCAGACTCGTCCATCAGATTGCCAAATAGAAAAGCGTGATTAATCAGTCCAGAGAATGGGACTCCACTGCTCTAGAGTCCAGTGGCGGTGCACCGCATTCGATGCTTTGCATTGCATGTGATGATGTATGGCCTGGATGCAGCTGCTCGGCCATGGAAACCCACTCCGTGAAGCTCTCTGCGTACTGTCCTTGGGCTGATCTGAAGGCCACATGTAGTTTGGACCTCTGTGGAAAATGACTGTGCAGAAAGTCTGTGACCTCTTTGCCCTATGCGCCTCAGCATCCGCTGACCCCTCTCCGTCAGTTTACATGGCCTACCACTTCATGGCTGAGTTGCTGTTGTTCCCAAACTCTTCCACTTTCTAATAATAAAGCTGACAGTTTACTGTGGAATATTTAAGAGTGAGGAAATTTCACAACTGACCTGAGAGCGGCCCACTCTTTCACAAATGTATATAAAAACAGTCAGCATGCCTAGGTGCTTGATTTTATACACCTGTGGCCAGGCCAAGTGATTAGGACGCCTGATTCTGATCATTTGGATGGGGGAGTAAATACTTTTGGTGATATGGTGTATGTGTATATAACTCCATGATAAATGGTCGGATAGCTTTGCAAAGCAATACAAGACATGGTCACCATAATTTCCGACAGATAAAAGTACTATCCAGATCCTGACAATATTCTGGATACAAAGATCCAGAATATGAAATATGTACTGGGTCATCATCATTTTCAACACTGTCAGGAAACAAATTATCATACAAATCTGCAACTAACACCAAATTGTAGCAGTCAGTCTGCTAAAAGGGAGTATAATATTAAAGTCGGACCAAAGTGTTGGTGACAATCACAATATGCTTAGTGTAGGTCTGCGCCCTCTGAGTGCTTTTCTAGTTGTTGATTAATTTTTATCTCATTATTTGAGAAAAAATGGTGCTCCTACTTTGAATTCAATTGGCGTTTTAGGTTTGCACAGTCATTCATAAAATTATCATGGAGACATTTTATTGGTTAAAGCACTAAGCTGTTTGAGCTGCTATCATTTTATTCCTTCAAGTGTGTCTCAGATTATAAAGGCGTTTTTCCTTCCTATTGTGTATACTCGTTCAGCATTCAAGCCATCAGCAGCTGCTGCGCAGTCCCCATCAACTCCCCTCGCCCTGCAGTAAAGTCAAAACCTTTTCCACCCTGCTGCAAGGTGCTTGTGTTTGTGTGTACACCGGTGTGTGTATCCGCAAGTGTGACGTCAACCGTGATCCCTGGAGAATGGATAAATGACAAAACACGTGATAGTTCCTGTCTCCTCTTTTCTCCCAGTGTTTCAGAGGAAGGCAGCAATGAATGAGAATGTGTGTGCCTGGTTTTTCCTGATGGCCCTGCGGACCTTCCAACCTGGTCCCTCTGGATTTGTGCCCGCGGGGAGAGCTGCCTCCTCCACGGTGACTCTGACAAGCCGAGGGCGGCCTTCCTCCAACTGAGCACAGAGGTGAAGCGCTCTGACCTCCACGCCACTCACTCTGTCAGAGAGCTGTCACAGGAAGGGTGTCACATTAGAGGGTTAAATTGGTGGCATACAACACACACTCATGAGCTAACGCACGCAGCATGCAGCACACCCACACATCTGTACACACACACACAAAAACCTCATCTCTCAGAAAACAGGAGGACGTGATCTGACACAAGATGGAGGGTGCTTATGTAACACTTCTTTCAAAGGTGTAATTGAACAGCTGCTTGGTAGAGGCGTCTGACAAAATCTGCCAAAAGAGTTATTTCTGATTGAAAAAGAGCTCAAAGTAAGACCTTAAATTCATTTATTTACATGAAAAACATACAAAAGTGTTACAAAGTTTCTGTAAAATTCTAAATCTAGAAATAAATGCTCTACTTCTTTACCCAAGGTTTAAATACTGCTCTCTATTCATGTTAAATGCAAAAAGAAAGAAAACAAAATCATATTTTCATCACATTCCTCAAAATAAACTGCTTTCAAAAGGAATAAACACTCAAATTCAAAAAGAGACAAATACTCACTCGTTGTCTTCACATAGCGATGGATCAAACACAAGCTCACATTTAAGACTCACAGCTCTATCATTGTTTGAATTCTAAGAACCATCTAGAACAAATGACTGTCTCTTCACTTTTGAGAGCAGAGCATAGTGCGCTCAACGACTTCCTCAAGGGCACTTCAAGCCAAGTGTTCAGGCAGCCAGAGATAAGTCACATGACTTCTCTGTGTGGTGAGGTGTAAACGCAGCTTCTGAGGCCTCATGTGCAACGATCTGTTGACATATACCATGAAAGTTTGCATAAACAAAAACATAAAACCCTGCGCCTTAAAAAAGAAAGACTCTCTCTGCAAAAAAACAAAACAACTCGCCTTTTAAAAAGAATGATTTGCATTTGAAAAAAAAAATGAAACAAAGAAAGACTTGTTTGAAGTAAAAAAAAAACAAAAAAAAATGTAAGATTTGACCTTAAAAAGAAAATCTGAAAACTTTCCCTTAAGAGAAAAAAAGAGAAAGGACTTGCCCTTAAAAAAAAAGAAAAGAAAATAAAGACAAGAAAAAAATTTGCCCTCAAAAAAGCTATGCTAATAAAAACAATAAATAAATGCACCGGTTAAGAAAAGAAAAAAGGGAGACTAGTCTTTTAAAAAAAAAAAAAAAAATGAAGACTTGTCCCTTAAAAAAAAAAAAAACCTTGTACCTTAAAACAGAAAGACTTGCTCTGCAAAAAGAAAAACAACTTGCCCTTTTGTCTTTTTTTAAAGAATGATTCCCCTTGGAAAAAACTAAAAGTAAAAAGTGTTAAAAAAAAAAAAACAAGATTTGACCTTCAATTGAAATTTTGAAAACTTTCCCGTAAGAGAAAAAAGTAAGAAGAGACAAAAGACAAAAAGAAACTTGCCCTTAAAAAAAGCTGTGCTCATGAAAAATTAAATGCACTGGAAATAAAATAAGAAACAAAAAAAAGGGGAGACTTGTCCTTAAAAAAAAAACCACTTAAGAGAAAAAAGGGAAACAAAAGGCAACCTCAACCCATTTTTTTTTAATGCTTTGTAGCAATACAATTTCATCTCCTATTTATTATCAGGTGACATTTATTTTATTTTCCCTTTTTGGTTTCACAGGAAGTCTTTTTCTTTTTTTTACCTGGCAGTGAGGGGCTTCCATAACTCCCACTATTAACCCTTAGCAGCTGTTAAATGTGTTAAGGCAAAAAAAAAAGTCCCATTTTTTGCAGCTTGAATAATTTTCTCTCAAATTTTGCCTCTTACACAATAAACATAAGGCAGCATAAAGTCATTTATACAAAAAGTTATGTACGAAACAATAGCAAGTGTAACAGTTACAGGCAGCAAATGGAAACAGTTTTCTGCTTCCTGCTGAGGAGATCAATTAGTAATTCCTGTGTTCTCCCTTAGTGGTTTATTTCCAGTACATTACCTTTGTTCTTTGACTTTTATTATAAAAAATCACTGTAGTTCACTTCAAAATATCCAAGGAGAGTGTTTTACATTTCACTCACTGTAAACACACACTCTCTTTTCACAAATCCCCATGACTCAGTGCAGGAAGATTATGCATGCGACTTGTTTGTGCATTCCCAGAAGGCCTCCAAGGTCGGTGCATATCGAGGCAGTGGTCACTTCCCGTCTGTAGTGTTTCCCAAGAAGAGGAGCGCAAGGCCTCGTAGAGGTTGAAGCTGAGCTGGGCTGTAGACTCATGAGGTTTGCAGGCGGTCGTGCAGTTTAGAGTTCTTCAAAGAAGGCCACTCTGGACTTTGTGCTCTGTAGTGTTAGCTGTGGAGGAGATAACCACGGACCTGATAAGCCTTTTTTTTCCCCCACAGTGGAGGTAAACAGATACAAAATGTACTGCAGCAAGCAAACTGGAGTCTTCACTGGAAGCTAAGGACCTGGAAATCATCTCTCTGCCATTTCCTGCCTCATCCAATCATTCAACACATTTCCTGCAGCGCCAAAGATCCTTAATATCTGCCTGACACACGTCTGAGCACGCAGGATGTGTGGATCATTTTAAAATCCATTTCAGGTGCATATGCATGAAACCCCCAGAACTCTGGATTGGTCTCTGCAGTCACTGGGAGCTGTTACAAATCAAATCTTCTCCCAAATTCAGACTTTCATGAGCTTCTGCTCCTGTTTTTATCCTTCAGTGATTTTCTAACTTATTTTCAGCGAGAAAGCCTCGGCTGGAGGAGAATGTGATGCCAGGGGCTTTAAGCAGGAGTCAGGAGCATGAATCAAATACCTGAGCTTCATTGTTTCATATTATATCCAGAACTTCTGTTGGAGCTATTCATTGGATTTTCTTGCATTTCCTGATTATTCAAGTCATGTATTATATTTTAATGATTTAACAAATGTTTCCTTTTCAGTGAGTCCTGTGCTACACTTGCAGATAAGTCATCACTAAATTATGTTAAAGTCTCTGTGAGAACTTTGGACGTTGTTTGTAGTGACACCTGTGGCTGGAATGGGTAGTGTTTTTCCACTAGCTGTCACTAAGATAGGGTTGGAATAAGAAAAAGAAGCTTGCCTGGGAAAGAAGTTTTGCTAATAGACTACTCAAGATGGTCAGATACTGCTACGGGCTCATCATCAAGGTTTGAAATTTTTGCTTCATCATCACAGGATTATTTTTTATCCCATAGGCGGAGTCGGCTAAGGCTTTGCACACCAACAGTGACGCAGATAAACAGCACGAAATTGAGAAAAATTTGGAGGCATCATATTCAATCTCCACAGCTATTCTCCTCCAAATGATGTCTTTGTAGTTTTTATGTCTTTTGTCGTACAGAACCAGGTGTGTGACTTGCTAACAACAAGTGTTTTGATTGGTCTGATGTGTACTCGTTGCAAGTGAAACTTTGGAAAAGTGGACCTCAGTACAGAAAAATAAAAGCCACAGTTTTGCTCAGCAAAAGAGTGTTGCTGGTGTGAAAGCATGCATTTAAAAACAGTTGGTTTAAAAAAAAAAAAAAAAAAATTCATGTGGAAAAAAACGGAACCCTTCCGTTGGGGTGCCAGACTAAACTGATCAGATCCCGGAAGGCTACAACACTGTCATCTAGGGGTGTGTATTGACAAAAACCTCTCGATACACATCACGACACCTAGGTTATGATACAATAGTATCACAATGTATCGCAATTTTACAATGTTATTAAAGTTAACAAAGTAAAAAATAGAGATGATGTGTATGTAAATCAAAATATTTCTCAAAATTAAAAGGACCAAGGAAAACATTGATGTCTTCAGCATACTGACTTGCTTAGTGCAACAAAAACCCACATTATCAAGTTTAGGGTAGTAGCTCTTCAGCGCCATCTACTGCAGTGGAAGTGTGGAAGCTGTATTTTACTTCTAACTCAGCTAAAATATGACTTTTTATTTTTACAAAGAAAAAAATAAAGATATTAAGAGTTGAAATAAAGGTATTGTATCGGAGGTCAAAGTTTAACCAAGAGGGGGCGTGGTTAGAAACTGGGCTTATAACCCAGTAGATCTGGTTTGGGATGAACTGGATGGAAGAGAGATGCAAAGAAAGCTACAATGACCAACATTTAGAGAAACTTATGCTGGAACAGAGCTGGGAGAACCTCTTTCTTTGTGTTTTTTTTTAACTTGTTTTACTGTTTTAGGATGTCACATGTACACTTTTTTCTTAGAAGCCGGAGTGTGTCTGGCTGTTAGAACTGCCAAAGGTGGACACTTGTAAACGACCTCCCATCAGACATTACCAATCTTACAAGGAGAACTGTTTTTAGAGCAATTTAAAGAAATATCTTGTGTCACAGAGAATTTCATGAACTTTCCAATATGTGGTAATAAGTGTAAGTCTATGTAAGTATGTGATCGTGTGTGTGTAAGCTGTCCTGTAAGTCATTGTCTTGTCATTCTGCTGTCTTTTTTTATTTTACTTTATTTTCTTTATATTGTACATAGACTTGTAACAGGTTTTATATCAGTGCTCTTGAATTCGTGATTGATTTTTATTGAGCTGCCACTTATTTTCATTTTTTCTTGTCTTTCTTTGTTTTGTTTTGGACTGTTCCTTTTTTTAAACTTATGTTTGTATGAGTGGACCCCTAGAAGAGTAGTCGCTACTCAAGTTGTGACTAATGGACATCCAAATAAACAATAAACTGTTTATTTGCTCTATATTTTAATTTCTGACTACAATGAGACATTAAATTGCGTACATGTAAAGATATACTTTTTTCCTCTCATCCAAAGATGAACAAAAAGTTTCTAAACTTTTATGGGCACTGCCACTGGCCACTCTCAGCAGGCGTTAAAAAATGTGTCCTTGTTGCTGCTGTTTTTTGTGAATTGAAAGGTTTTTTTGAGGCTCTTTAGGAACTCCTGACGTCAAACTCGCATCATTTGTCAACAATTTCCTCACTTTTGGAGAAAAACTAGAGTTTACCTTCAACTTCAATTTGTTGAACCCTGGTTGGCCTTTTTCCTCCTTCACAGAAGATAAACAATTTATTCCCTGGCACTGCAAACAATGCTTCATATCAGAGAGAGGGAGTTTGCTCCACTTACACAGCTTGTTATTGTTACATAACACAGGGAACGCTCAAAAGTGACTAATTTGCTTTTTCTTTTAACAGAAATCTATATCCCAAAGAGTCTGAAGATAAGGAAAGCCGTTCAACTTCAAAACGTAATATCTCTGAAGTTCTATGAATTACACTCTGAATACAAATGGATGTTTAACCGTAACAGTGTGTGCTTAAAAAGGAAGAGGAAAGTGATTCCAGAGAAACACCTGCTTCAACTCTCCCCTGACTGAGTGATCATAAGGAGAGGCTAATTGGATTGTCTGTACACTCGTGTGTGTTTAGTACACACACCCCCAAGGTTACGATTCAATTTGTAATCAATCTGTGATGTTATATAAAAGCATGTGGCGTAAGTGATACATCTCTGGCTGGAAAGACAACAAGACTGGAGGAGAGTTTACAATCGCTCCTAAAGGACAAAGAAAAGTGTGTGTTTCCCAAACTCAGATTCACTGCAGCCTTTCTCCAGGATCAATGGGAGTCACTGGGAGCTCAGTTAATTGTTTTTCTCTTCAGGTTTAAACGAGCTGGAGATGGATTAATCCCGACCACTGGCTGTGCTTTAACCCCTTCGGCGCAGTTTACCTCGAGCTCATCTGGTGCGAAAATAAGTGAACACAACTTCCAATTGGCTGGGTAAACTTTTTCCTCTCTTCAACATCTGTAGGGTAAAGGGAATTAAAGCTGGGAGCCAAAGTAAATATTAGACTTGAGCAGGAGGGAGGATAGTTTGGGGATGTGGAGGTTATTTCTGGGGAGTGAGTAGACGGAGGGAATTAAGCAAATCTGAGCAGATAGCGCGTGGTAGGGAGATGGATTTACAGCGTGATGTTTACAGATCGCTTTCTATTCTCCCCACTGACAGGCTGTCTGAACCACACCTGAGTGTGTGTGTGTGAGAGAGCTGAAGTGTGTGTTTATAGATATAAACACACTGGCCATGAACTCTTAATTCAATGTTCCAAGTATCAGACTATTAGACACAAACAAAAGCTGAGTGTTGGTTTTATAAGCAGGAGAGTGCAACCAAAGTGACTCTTGGCAAGAGATGGAACATAATAAATGTCAAATTCAACTCTCAGTGTGCTTCACAATACCACCTGTAAAATACTGTAAGGATTTTTTACCTGGTTGTGAAACAAAAATGAAAGCCTATATGACCTGCAAAAACAAACACAGCTTCCACCACTGTTTACTGTATTGCCCTCTCAGCAGAGGATAAAAAAATAACTTGTAAAACAGAAAGGAAACACACATTTACGAGATAAGATCTGCAAAGAGATTTAACTCACACTTTGACCACAGGGGTCGCCAAAAGCATCTAAATCTTCTTCTTGAAAAATTTTAAATTTTATTCCATCCATCTCCATCTTTCTGCATCTATTCCTCAGATTCATTGTCCCAAACTTGCAAAACGAAGATAAGATAAGGCTGAGTCTTGCCTGTAGGAAGGGCCTGAATCACATCATTTATTAACGTTGGAGATTTTGGTCTGGTCCTGCTCATTTTTTAAAGTGATGAGGGATGCATCAATCCAACTATCCTCATTTTTCCCCCAACAATTGTATAGGTGCCCGGAGGCACCCGCCCCCCCCTGGAAGTTGAGTTACTTATACCTTGTTTTTTTAATCAAACAGACCGAAAAGACTTTTGTTGTTTATCTAATTTTCATGATGGGAAGTTGTTTGTACATGGTTGGGTTTACATTTCTTCTCGTGCGCGAAAGAGCACGTGATCATAAGCGCACTGTGAACTTCCGCTCCAACGTGTTCACAGACACAGAAACACATGCGGGCATTTAACACACAGACAAGTACATTCAGTATAGTGGACAGAGAGCTGGGAAAAACACCACAAGAACGACAACACACTGTTTCTGATTCTGATACCAATACCTGGGCTTTGGGTATTGACTGATACCAATACCAATCCGATACTAGTGTTAAATAATACCCTGCATGCCCTACTGTGGGATAAGACTGGTAATGATTTGGGTAAAAAGTAAAAAATGAGTAGATGGATTACTGAAGTTAATATTTATTTAGACTATGAAATATTTAAATGGTTACCAGTAAAACAAAACTTCAGAACGTACAAAAATTCTATTCAATTGGAAACTTTTATACCCCGTAGACTTGTAATGCAGAAAAAAAAGGTGCATCAGAGGTAACATTTTAAATCAAGTAGCCAAGAGCTCTGGTTAAAAAAAGGCACAGAGCTGGTTGCCTGGATCAGGTTCTTCCCACAAATACCGATCCAGCTTTGGGGGGCAATGATACACCAATACCAGGATCGGTATTGATGCATCCCTGAAAGTGATGTAACATCAAATATGAATTGAGTCCATGCAAGTCGAGGACTCTATGTGGGCTATCTGTTCTATGTTGAGCGTAGACGTCTTTGGCCAGAAACAGACCACTGCAGAAAAACTGCTGCATGTGGGTTGGAATGAACTTTATCACCATCAGTTTAACCCGTGTTTTAGCCATAGACTGTAAAAAAAATTGGACGTCATCTTGCTCGACTCGAAGTGAGGTCACCACAAAAACTGCACCCCTGGTGGCTGGCTGCAGTATAGGTAAAAAAAATCTGTCTCCCCAGTCATTCCAGATGGGCTGTGGTCAAACTTTAAAAAATGACTACACCTCGTAGAAATCTTTGTTACGCTCAATTGTTGAGGTGATTTGAAGATATTGTTTGGCTGTCTTGTATCCAAGTCCTCTTTTTTTCTGAAAAGTATCATTTTCATTAGTTATAAGGGGTTAAAAACAAGGTTTCAATGATGATTGACAGCTGGTGTTCTCATGTATTTTTTTTCAGGGATTATAAAATATATCCAAAGGTAGAGTCAAGAAGGGATTAGACTTCACCTGTGATGGGGGGTATTTTGGCTTCAAAACCATACAAAGGTAAATGACGGAGCCACGCTGTCCTCTCTATATACAGTCTATGGTTTTAGCCTTTAGCTAAAACACGGGTTAAACTCCTGTTAAGCTTCCTCTGCTCTGAGGTCCTTTGTCTTTTTGGCAGTCCAGCTCCAGTGTCAAACATTGCCACAAAATAAATCCAAGAAATACTTTTCTTTAAGAAAAAGGACAAATCTGAATTCAATATGACCACAGAAACTGGGGAAAATAATTAAGTAATAACAGATTTTTTGCACTGATGATCTCATTCTGAACCGTGGATTATGAACAGGCAAAAACATGAAAGTGAGACTATTTCATGATCACTTAGAAGGTTCTCACAGGGCCTTCGAGACTGTTTGACTGATGATGATTGATATTATGTGTGATTGATTGAAACAGGCTCATTACCTCAGCTTAAATATAACAACGAGAAATTGTTTTAGTGTAATACCACTGCATGCTTCGCTTTTAACCTGAACATCAATCTTAATCCTAATTGACATAAATGGGACAAGAGCACCTTGGTGTGTCCATAATGGTATTTCATGCAAGACTTGTGTCATATAGTGTGTAAAATATTCCTTAACATGGTGAATATGCAAGAATAAGTGTGTTTGATTTTTACAGTTTATTGAGTTTCTGTGAATCTGAATCTGGACTAATTTAAGTCTCTGAAATAAGCTTTGAGTTTCAGTGAGCTTTGCACAGAAACAGCTACTTTTTACTTTCATACAGTGAGAACATTTCACAGTCTGGACTCTTTTACTTCAGCCAGAAAGACCTTGGTAAAAAAAAAAAAAAAAAGGCTTTTTTTCTTTTCTTTTTTTTTTTACATGTTTCTGTCCTCCAGCTTGATCAAAGAGTCTCTCTACTTTTGCCATCTCTGCTGATGGCCGACCTCTGGTGTGAGCCGCCTCACACAGCCCGGTCGAGCTGCTGTACAGCTAAAAAAAAAAAGGCCATTAAATGAAAGTTCACACAGAATTACTGCAGCTCTAATGCTCTGATGCAGTTGTTGAGAACAAGCTTCCTTGGCAGGCCCGGCGCTAACAGAGCAGAACCTGTGACCTGCTAGAAGGAGGAAGGCGCTGGGCCGTGTTAAGGGGCCTTTCATTAATCATCCACAGGGGGAGCAGGAGGGGGAAAGCTTTGCCTGAGGGTGCAGCCGGACCTGATACTCCTGACTCTGAAATCTGCATTTTGTTCCATATTCCCTCAGCTCATCTTTCCCTCCAGTCTCCCTCTCATCTTCTTCTTCTCTGGTCCCAAACTTCAGAGCACATTCTTAGCACTTTTCGGTGACTTAGCCTCCCTCAAACTCTTCATCCTTTGAACATTTTCTGTCCACCTCAGCCTCCCCGAAACTTCCTGCTTCTTTTGGTAAAGCTGGCTTAGAGTCTCCTTTTTTTTTTCCTCCACCTCCTTCCTTCGCTAACAAGATGAATGCTGGCTGCCTCTGGTTCAATTAAACCAACACTTTTAACTTAGATCCTTCTCCACGGGTGTGCTGGAGCTGCCCCATCCATCCAGATGACTAATCACCAAGCAGAAGTCAATTACCGCTCGCTTAACAAGTGTTTTTACACAGAGCAGAGGAGGGGTGGGCTTTTCCTGTTACACAATACGCTGAGGACAAGCTCATATTTTCATTTTACACTTCTATTGAAAGAAGAAAGACTCAGGAATAGGAAGATGAAGGACAATGGGTCTAATCTGCCAGTTCATCAGAGGACAATGAAAAGAGAATCTTCCCTCGCTTCAGACCAATCAATTTTGAAATATCCCTCCAGCTGTCATTTCTCATAATTTCAAGCCAGGAACTTTGATGTAATCTCTGCTCTCTCCAGGGGTGGATATAAGATGCACACAAAAGCACAGATTCTCATCTCACTTGATCTTTTGGGTATTTTTTATACACCTAAGACGATAATAACTGCTCGTTTCTAAAGGTTATGGTAGAAAATGAGTGATTGCTGCTCTTCTCCCAGGGGGTCTCATCAAAAGAGAAACTCAAGGCTGGGATCTGAACCTCGGGCCAAGTGCTATTAAGAGATGCTCTGAGAATCAATACGCAGACTTTAAATAATATGAAGGTTGGGCGTGGGGCTTGGGCGAAGGATGAGTATCAAATTGATCGGCAATTATCCCCCAACGATAACGTTAGATGACTTTTTAAACCACTTGTGTAGCGCCAGCTAATTGGACAGCTGCTGAGCTGAGCTACCGCTTGGACTGATGTGGTGATGCAGTTGTCTGCTTTAAAAGATACAATATGACATTTGCAGACACAGGGTATCGGCAGGTTTCAGCAAGTCAATCGAAGACTTTTTAAGACTTTTATGCCGCCTTGCCATCAGACTTTAGTCTGGAGGAACAAATGAAAAACAGCTATTTTGCAAAATTTAACCTTTTCCAAAAAATTACCTTTGTATATTTAAATCATATTAATGTGTCCCTTATTTTATTATGATTTCTTCAGTTGAAGCTAATCTGTTTTACTGAGCTGTAGATGGATACCTTGTGAATCCCTGGAAATAGATCAAAGATATTTTGACAAATACTGTATTCATCCTATTTTACATTATAAATCTAAATCTAAGAAATAAACTATCAAACAAACTAAAGGTTTTCTATAAACAGGGTGTCTGCAGGTTTCAGCAAGTCAAATTTAAGACTTTTTAGTGTCACCTTGGATGAAATTTATGTCTGAAATGCTGTAAATACACATGATGGTCATGGATTCTGCTGCATTGCAATCCAAATAGACATCATACAGCCAACCTTAAGAAATTTGCAATTACCCACAGTCCCAGACTGGCTAGCTAGCATGCAGATACTTTATATCACAGGGGTAAAAGCAAAAAAAAAAAAAAAAAAAAAGACTGAAAATGTTATTCTTAAGGGGGAGGAAGAAGGAAGGGGAGAGAAAAAGGAGGAAGAGAGGAAAGGAAGAAAGGGAAGGGAAGGAAGGAAAAATAGGAAGAGGAAAGAAAAAAATAAAAAATAAAAAATAAAAAATAAATAAATAAATAAATAAATAAATGGAAAGGGGAAAGAAAAAAAATAAATGTTGTATAGTAAGAAGGTTAGGCACATATAAGCTAAGTAGATTTAGCCTAAACCTTTTTGGTCAACCTGGTGTTCAATGTTGTCGCTTTGGTTGGTATACTTGTAAATATAATTGAAATAAACCAAAAAAATAAAAATTAACGAAATAAAGAAAGAAAGAAAACAACAGAAGTTTTTTTTTTTCTATTTTAGGAATAACACTGACATATTTTTTCTTTTTTGAAGCTGAAGGTTTGGGCTGACAGATATGAGCTTACATCTTTTCCAACAAATCTGACCGACAGTCAAGTGAATTTTATTGCTACATAGATTAAAAGAAGCAACAGTTGTTCTATTTAAATAGAACAATAAAATTAGGGGGTCTGGGGGAATGTACAGAAGGGGAAAAATCTAGCTGTTTAACGTCAAAATGAGGCTTTTGGAGTATTTTGAGATTAGATTATTATAAATGAGGACTTGGTTTTTATACTAATTAGGACAGTGGAATAAGAAGCCTCCTCTGCTCTTGACTTTAAGCAGCCTGAAGTAGTAATAACACAGACAGACCTTCAACAAGTTACTGAAGTTAGAGTAGAAACACATCAGACTTTAGTCTGGAGGAACCAATGAAAACTAGCTATTTTGCAAAAATGTACCTTTTCTAGAATAATAACTTTATATATTTAAAACCCATTAAAGTGTTCCTCATTTTATTGAGAGTGCTACAGTTGAAGCTAATCCTTTTTACTGAGCTGTAGATGGATACCTTGTGAATTCCCAGGGGAAGATATTTTAACAAATACTTTATTCATTATAAATCTGGATCTAAGAAATAAACTAGCAAACAAACTGAAGGTTCGCTATAGATTCAGTGGACCTAAGAGAAATATTCCATTAAATACAACATGCTTTTTTTTTTACATCTGGACATAACTTGTGCAGTACTGTGTTTTATAACTCTGGCCCACTCAGTCGTTAACAGTGAAAAAGTAAACTTGTGTTAGCTTGTTAAGCTAATATACCATGTAAGGATTATGTTGTCATATGCTTCAGTTAAAAGCTGGTACATGTCGCACGGTGCTCTGTGTGGATGATGTGTTGTATCACCTGTTGTCTGAACGCATATTCCTAACCAAGTGTGTCTGGCTCGACAACAGTCTCCTCTGCCTGAACATGGTATAACTGAAACGCTCCGTCATGTTACGGATTGCTATTTCCTGAGTAATCTATTTAATTCCAGCGTATGAAATCTTCAATGAATTTAAGACACTTTAAGACTTGTCAAGGATGTTTGGACACCCTGAGACAGTGTTGTGCATTTTGCTTGCGTCTTTGACACTCACAACATGAGAGATGCTCAGAAGTGGCTAATCTCTTAGTCAAAAAAAAATCCAAATCCTGATTACCTGTGTCATCTAAATGCACAGAAAACAGACAAGATTGAACACAAATTATTTAACTCAGCCAAACACAGCAACACAGAGTCTGCATCATTGTTTTTTGACAGCAGTCAATGTTTTCGCCACACTGCAGCAGCTTGCTGGTCAGATTGTGTATAAATGTGATTGAACCTCTCTGTCAGTTTGCTGATGTGTATCAGTTAATCATTGCATGATTAGTGAAAACACCCAGAGGGGTGAAAGGTGCCAGTCTGTCCTGCTGACAAACATTCAGAGTATTTTACCTTTTTAAAGTTGCTCTGCTTGCTGGTCCCCTGCTCGGTGTTCTGGTTGTGGATGATGTCCAGAGGAGTCTCCCTCTCTTTCAGCTTCAGACTTTCGATCTCTGTCTTCAGCTCGTTCAGCTGCTCCTGCAGGTGTTTGCTTTTTTCCATGTACTCCACCCTAAAAAAGATAATAGTATTTATTAGCTAATAGAAAATCATGTATAAACACTGTGATAATTTGAACAACTATTTACACATTAAAACCAGTAAAAGTTACCCATTTTCAATGGTGTGTACATTTACATTTTCTGTCAAGTGTACAAACAAAACCAAAGTCTATCTAGTAAAGTCTCACTGAAGTACATTCAGACTGTGCATAGGTGATTAATGTAAAGCTAAAGCTCTGTATATTCTGCAGAAACTCAACAACTCTTACAGCTGACGTCTTTAAATGAATTGATTCATCAGCGGTGTCAAATTACCTAAAAAAAGTAATAAGTAATAGTTTTTACTTTCCCAAAAAAGTAATTGAATTAGTAACTGAATTACTCCTTCATAAATATAATTAGTTACCAGGGAAAGTAATTACTGTGTTACTTTTCTAAAAAAGAAAAATAGTAATAATAATTTTACAAAAGAATTCAGCTTTTGAGCAGGTTTTGATCTGGGATGGCTGTGGCTTAGTGTTAAGTCGTCACCTCTCAATCAGAAGGTAGGGGGTTTGATTCCAGCTCTTGCAGTCACATGCCGAACTGTCCTTGAGCAAGACACTGAACCCCAAATTGCTGCTTGGTCAGCGGTGCATGGATGGGTATGAATGTGTTAGTTAAAAAAACTGACGGTTCTTAATAGAAATGTCTGCCGTCAGTGTGTGAGTGAATAAGACAAGATGTGTGAAGTGCCTTGAGTGGTTGGAAAAGTGGTTGAAAAGCATTATATAAGTACTGGTACATAATATTCACATGTCTGTTCTTGCTTTTTACACCTATGGTGTTGAAAACACCAGTTTTAACCCCGCACATATTAAATTTCCTCCCTAAAACCTATTTTCCCGCTTTTCAATTCTGTCTCTTGTTCCACTCCCAACTTGTAATTTCTCCAGATTAACCTCTTATTTTTAAGTCTGGTCCTGTCATCTACTATTTTTCAAGTCAAAACAAGTCGGCTGCTTGTGCCTTACATTCAAACCTTGAAAAGCATCCACCCCTCTCCTTGGAGTTGGTTTGATCCAAAGACGCTGCATGAGATCCTCTGTGACTGCTGGTTACACAGACGCACACAGGTAGCTGTGTGATATTTGTTGCTGAAAAGTTTACTTAAGCATCAGCTCTAAGACGAGTCAACATGATTGTTCACATCATGACTTGTGTGTCTGACACTTTTTCCCACATTTTATTTGCAGCTCCTCTCTTCTGCCTGGCTGAGCTAGCCAGGTTGAATACATCATAATGCTCCCCATTGCACTGTTGATAACGGTAATCAAGTTATAAGGTTTGAAACTGTAATTAAATAGATTACTTCTCATTGCTATAACTTAGTGATGCCGTTAGTTTTTTATCGCTGTTAGTTTTTTAATGCAATTAGTTCTAACGCAATTAGTTTTGACGCAGTTAATATTGACGCAGCTAGTTTTGACGCTGCTAGTTTTGATGCAATTAGTTTTGACAACATTAGTTGTGACACCATGAGTTTTAACCCAATTAGTTTTGACCCAGCTAGTTTTGACACCGTTAGTTTTGCCGCAGCTAGTTTTGACGCAATTAGTTTTGACGCAGCCAGTGTTGACACCGCTAGTTTTGACGCAGCTAGTTTTGACGCAGCTAGTTTTGACATTGTTAGTTTTAACGACATTAGTTTTGACGCCATTTGTTTGACGCCATCAATTTTACATAATTATTTTTGACACAGCTTGTTTTGGCACAGCTAGTTTTGACGCCATTAGTTTTGATGCAGCTAGTTTTGACTAAGCTAGTTTTGACTAAGCTAGTTTTGACACAGTTAGTTTTGAAGCTCTAATTTTTGATGGCATTAGTTTTGATCCCAATACTTTTAACACTGTTTTTCCCAACACTGTTTATCAAGAAGTGAAAATGTGAGGGTTCAAAAAACCCATCAGAGGACACAAAACCAGTGGAAAGATAACTGACATTGGTGCAAGAAAACTGTTCTAGAAATATGTTGTTTTCCGGTCAAAACAGTCTGATTCTGAAAATGTATCCCAATAAAATTCAGATCCTGATGATGTTATAAAAATATCCTTATATTTCCCCCGTATCACCCCCTAATGGAAATCATTTTCCTTGGTCAGAAACAGCGATTGCTGACGTTGAAGCAGCAAGTAACACTGCAGAAAACTGACCACTGATCATCTGGTATTAAGCGACACCTGAGGGGACAGGTGAGGGTTGATTTCATCAGTCTGTGATGATGGAACAAGGATGTCTGACCACACTTTAGTAACAAAAAACCACTAAAAGAATTATTTTACAGATAGAAAATGTATACCTTACTTTTCAGGATTAATCACAAAACCAGAGTCAAAAACAAAAGCTGTCTGAGGCTCAAAATATCAGCAGAACATGTCCAGCCACTCACTTCTCCTTCTCAATCTCCATGGAGAGGCGTTTCATGTCCGTATCTTTAAAGTCAAAGCTGAGGTTCTCCCGGCTGAAGCTCAGGTCTGGAGGCATGTTGTCAGGCGGCAGTCCAGGAGACTAAGAGCAGAGATGGAAGGAGAGATTAGAGGAAAGAAAAATAAAGGAAAGGAAGACAGGACAGGACAGATAAGGGAGGTAAAAGAAATATAAAAGATCAAATCGAGATGACAGCACATATCAGAAAAGATTAGAAATGCATGGAAAAGATATCTGCAAGTAGGACACACTATAAAAGAGAGGACACAGTATGAACACTTTGACGGTAACAGGCCGTGAACACACAGGAATGAACGCTTTAAGATCCTGCCCACATGTGTGAAATGCATTGACCACATGCCACCACAGGAGCCTGAGGAATATGGAGTGGACCTAATACACAATATAAATGTAAATCCGCAGGTTGGCATGTGAGTCAGGGCTGCAGAGTGGGTACGTCCGACCGTCTCCAGGCATAAAGGGCAATGCTGGGGATAATGGGAAAGGGAATGTTGTCTGTTTGTATGTGTATGTTGGGACTTCTTATTCATGAGCTGATAAGTGTATTTATGGAGCTCCAGCAGCAGCAGTTTCTTTTGTATGTTAGCGCAGCAGTCTTCATTCACAAGTAGGTGAGGGAGTAGCTCTCCATCTAAGTCTGGAATCCTAATATGGATCTGCGTGTGCGTGTGTGTACATGTGTGTAAGCAGATGAATGTGACGTGCGTGGGTTTTTAGCATGTTGAGAGTATTTGCGTAGGCTGCCTTCTGTGCTTACCGCATGTTGTTATGTAAGTATCTCCCGTTCAGCTCTGCGGGGCTTCATATGTGTATGCGTGCATTTGTTCTCCATTGTGTGTCATATCTGTATTCAAGCTAATACTGGCACGGTTGTTTCCTTACTTACAGATGCAGAGGATAACAGTAGGAGAGGGATAAATGATATATTTCTGGGGGGTTCTTCTACATGAATTGCTGTCCCCTATAGGAGTGAATTTGTGAACAGCACAGTAAAACAGTTTTTCCCTCAGTATAGCCCAGAAGATCCAATTTGAATACAAAATACCACCTTAAAGAGAGATCTGGTTAAGATGGAATACAAACATGAGTAGTAAAAGAAGAGAAGGCAGATAAGCCTCATTTTTGATATCCGTAACTTATTAAACTGAAAGTGTTATGTTAAGTCTCTGGGCTCTAATTTCGTGGCGCAGTGCAGGGGGCGCAAACCTGGCGCAACCTGCGCAAGGTTTATTTTGTGCGGCGCACCGCTGTGCGCTGCCAATTTGACAATTTGGTAGACCATCTGCGCAGAGATGGGTGTGACGGCACGCCAGGGGGAGTTGATGGCATATTTATGTTGGCGCAGTGACAATTTCGTGCCAAAAACAGTTCAGAAAGTGCGCTGAAAGCTCGCCAGCTCCAACCTGGTCTATTCTCGGCGCAAAGCGGAGCGCACCCTCCGCAGCTGTAATTTGGTGACATGCGCAGATGTGTCAACAAAGCCTCAGAGGCAGGTTTCCAGAGTGTCAGGCACATTTTAATGCAATAAACAATCACAGCAATCACTATTTAATTTCTGAACCAGCATATAAATTTGTATCTATATTAATTGTCCCGTTGCATCTGATGTCAGATTAAAGCCGTTTATTACAATGGAAAGTTAACCTGACGGCAGCTGGAAGTTTGATTCACATCTTACAATTAAACAATAAACAGCCTTAACATCTGATACTGAGTATATATCTGGCTTCTCTCATTTCAGTTAATTCAAAGGGAGAGAAAAGACAAAGAAAAAAGAGACAAAATAAATGTATGACACTCAGGATTTACCCGTGATTCCCATATTTCCGTATTTAAGTCTTTATTTTCAACATGATCTAAAAAGATGGAGTTCATTATTGTAAGGCGAAGGCCGGCGCGGGGCAGGTGCGCCTGCGCTTGTGCCTAATCTACAAAATTAGAGCCCTCAATCTGATTTTTTTCCATCAGGTTCTGCAACTAATTCTGACTCAGTGTGATGGCTGCTAAAACTTTTTTAGAAAACTTTGTTATTCAGACTTTCACCTTGGAAACGCAAAACCTCTGATTTTGCTCTTATCTGTTGTTGTCTTTCTCTGTTTCTCTTTGTTACTTTGTGTCTTGTTTCACTAAAATACTGCAGATTCACACTCATGTGATGCATGATTGCTATTAGATCTCCTGTCCTGTCCCACTCCCACAAAAAAAAATCCGGTCCCATTCAGAAAGACTCCTGCACTGCTCCTATTTTTTTCCCTTCTTTTAATTTTTAGGTAATACATTGAATTTGATTTGATTTCCTCCCCATTCTTTTTTAGATTACCGTTGGTAACTTGGAAGTGTAGTTCTTTTCACTTGCGTTACAGTGTAGGCTTAATGGAAATAAACTACAAAATAGCGGCACAAACCGCATATTATATTTTATCTTCCTGATTGGCTCCCGTCTGCTCTCGTTAACTTTTTATCCTGTACCGTCCCAACCACGTGATTACTAGTAAAGTTGACTCCCATCCCGCGGAATTTTCAAAAAAATGTCAGCCTCTATTTGCAATCACAAAATGCTATCAATATGAACAATTGTGCGCAAAACAACAACTACACTCTCTGTTTTTGCTGAAATTTTCAGGAAATGGATCCAGGTTTTTTTTACAGGATATTTATCATTGTGAGATAGGGCCGTTTTCACCATTTGTGTATATACTCCACGATAAATGGTCAGATTGCTTTTCAAAACAATACAAGACAAGGTCACCATAATTTCTGACAGATGTAAAAGTACGATCCAGATCCCGACAATATTCTGGATACTAAGATCTGGAATATAAAGTATATACTGGGTCATCATAATTTTCAACACTGCCAGGTAAAAAATTATTGTACAAACCTGCAACTAACACCAAATTGTAGCAGACAGTCTGCTGAAAGGGAGTATAACATTAAAGTCGGACTAAAGTGTTGGTGACAATCACAATAGGTCTGAGCTCTCTGAGTGCTTTTCTAGTTGCTAATTACCATTATTACCTCTGCTTGCTTATTCATTTTTTGGGGGGATTTGGTGCTGAATCATCTGCCTTTTTATCTTTAAATCATGGAGTAGTATACGCCAAGCACTTGTGCGTATTACTTGTGTGTGTGTTGTGGGTCTATTACCGTGTAGACAGCTCTGGTGGTTATCTCCAGCAGCTTGTGTTTCGCCCTCCGCTCTGACTCTCTGGCTTCCTGCAGGTCTTGTTTCAGCTGCTCGGCCTCCTTGGCCCTGAGGGACAAACAGAAAAGCAGCTGCCGTTAAAAATTCACCTCCCATTCCTTCAAGAGAAACACAACTATCTAAATGGGATCAAAAACGATCTCACATGACGTGTGCAGGATCTTGATGAAATGGGATTTTCATTTTATTACCCCAGTGATCAATGAATTGCTGCGGCAAGACAATGGTCTCATCCAGAAAGCTATATGCAGGTGATTACATTTCATTTGATTGTGTTTCTGAACACTCAGCAGTTCCTCGTGTGTGTGTGTGTGTGTGTGTGTGTGTGTGTGTGTGTGTGTGTGTGTGTGGGGAGCCGTGCGCCTCGAGGGTTTGAGTGGACGTAGTCATTTACATGTTGAGTGCAGCCGGTTTAAATTTCTCTGCAGCAGAAAGTGCTCATCCACAAATTGCTGTTACTGGCAAGTGGTTAATGGTACCCATTTCAAATGATTGGCTTATAAATTGTGGAGGAGAGGCTGTGAAGTGATATTTTTAGTATGTATGTAATTTGTCCCGTTGTGAAACGGCTTACTAAGGTTCTCCGCCACAACGCATCTGCATCTATCACATCTATCATTTTTTGCTCAAAACGATCACTCAATGAGGCGCCATCTGCTTATCCGTCTGACCTCCAGAGAGTGAAAAAAGTCACGTTTGAATCATGTCAGGATGGATAAAAAAGGACAAGGGGTGGGAGATATAGCCTCAAAATTATATCACGATATTTCAAGGAAATCTACGATAACGATTATTATGACAATATGGGGAAAAAACAGGTAACACTTTTTTTTAGAGGTTCTCAAATTTCATCACACTTAGGTAATAATTAGACAAAGTTTTGTTTTTCTTATTTCATGAGAATTTGGTGAAAATGAGCACAAAACTTCGGTCCAGATTCTGTTTTGCAGTGCCCCTGTACTTACAGTGTCATCACAATCAGGTAAGGCCACTTTACAACCCCACAAATGATGAAAATCACATCTGAAGTCTTTAGTTGTATCATGTAAAGCATTATAGGCCTAATCATAACGGTTTATCATTTTACATGTGATCTCAATTATACATATCAACAAACTGGGTACTGAAGAACTTGGTGAGATTAAATAACAAATAGCTAACTATCAACTGCTTATTGGGAAATTGAATTACTCACTTAACATTTCAAAGGTAATTATCAGAGGAAACAATGAAACTAACTTCTGTTTTCAAGATCTAAGCAGCTGTTAATCACCTGCTTCTCTGGAAAAAGCAGAAATGTTGGGATACTTCTAAAAACATTTTGTGGTGGGTTGTGATTTCATTTCAAATAAATTATTTGCTAATTGTCACCTTTTGTCCTTGCAATTTGGAGTAAATTTTAAAGAAACTGGAAAAAAAACAGTAACCAATTATGACTAGCAACAATAAAATTGGACATTATTTCAAAGAAGTTATGTGCTAATTTCAAAGAAATAAGAAAAACTTTGTCTTATTTGTTCGTTTATAAACTTTGTCTTATTTGTTTATAACTTGTTAATTTGTTGAAAAAAATTGTCAAATTGTGATAAAATTTGCAGACCTCTAAAGTAAAGTGTTACCGAAAAAAAATATTATTATTATTATCAGTGGTTGCTGCTCCTGAATAACAGCATTTTTGTTGTACACACAGTATGGAAGTCTCTTTCCCAATCATTTACTCCTACTACACAAGCTTGAAATGTAAACATAGTAAATATGTCAGATCCAGAGGAAATCTGAAGCTTTGGAGAAGGAAAAGTTAATCTTGCAGACGAAAAACTTTATAATTCTCTACGACACAATACATTCTTTCTATAAGGACACCAACAGAAAAGAGAAGGCATGGACTGAAGGAGCTGAAGTTTTGGGAGGGCCAGGTGAGCTTAACATGCTAATCAATTACCATGAAAGTACGTTGTCATGGGTGGGATTCCTGCAGGAACATGTGGTTCTCTGCGCAAAGTGACGTTGAAATGACGTATATTTGACGTAATTTTTGACGTCCAAATCAGGTCTCCTGAAGGTGCAGAATAAAAGTTTTTATGATGTCTTTTTTGGACGTTGTATGGATTATATACGATCAGATTAACTCCTAAAAAAGGTCTACTAATGATGTCTGAATGTTTGGATCCATTTTGAACGTCTCATTGACGACTAGATTTGGTCTGCAAATGACGTCCAAATGCTATACGTCATTACAACGTCCGCTTTATCTATCCGATTCACAATTCAATTGTGAATCAGAGGTGATAATGCTGGTATAGGGTTTCAGACGTTTGGCTCAACCACACATCATTCATAGAGGCAAAAAATTTTTAGCTTTCACATACTCTTCACGTGTCTTCATCGACATGGTTTGCCTGATCTTTGGTCAGCCAAAACACCTCCACATCACTGAGGTTGCTCCTCTTTTAGGCACTAAATCCTCATGTGAGGAGGAAGTTGATGCTGCCGGGCTACTTTCGCTCTCAGCCGTTATTGTTTTGTACACAGCAGGGAGTGTTGTACGTCATTGCGCCTCTGCACTGTAAATATTGCGAAATGACAAATGCTATCAAAGCAGTATGATATGGCGCATCCCTAAAAAGGACAACTGCTTTTATAGAAAGGGATCAAAACACAGATCAGTTTCAGCTTTGTGGCGCTTCAACAAGCCCTGACAGAGACTTGACTGAGAGTCCCCCATCAGTCGATACTACTGCGAACGATTAACAAGCACAAATGGGCGTACAGGGTCTGAAAAAGAGGGCTGCAGAACAAAAGCTCTCTCCTTCGTCTGTGTGTGAAGCACTGTGGCTGTAGCTGCATGATTACCTGCGTTTCAGCGTTGGTGCAAGAACAAAGGCTTCAAAATTAAATGATTTTAAACAAGGAGAAAGTTTTTTTCTTTGATCAAGTCATTTATATGCAGCAGAGTTAGCCGGCTCTAGGCTCGCAGCGTATCGACTGACTCCCGTGCTGCTGAGCAGACTGAAGTGAAGCAGCATGTTTTTGCACCTTGACATTAAACAGTAAAGTGACTCAGAAAACATTTGGGAGGCTCATGAGTGGAGGGTTTTTGAAGAACTTCAAGATATCTGCATCACAAATAAAGAAAGAAAGAGCTCATGGGAAGTGAGTAAGACAGGAGAATAACCTCATTTGAATTCATAGGAGTGTGTACGATGGATACAGAGTGAATTGTGGTGTGTGAGAGACAACCTCGCAGCCAAAGCCTGATCAGAATCATTCCAGCACTGATGGCTGCACGCTCCACATTCATAAATTCATTCCGTCCTCCCCCTCACCGCACCTCCTTTCAGATTCCTCGGCCATCTTTAGGGCCAGCATCTCTGCCTCCAGCATCTTCTGCTCCATGAGCCGCCGCTCCTCCTGGCCACGGATGGCAGTCACTTTGATGCGCTGCATCTCCGTCTCAGCCTCGGCAGCTTTCTGGGCCAGCAGCTTGGCCTCCTCCTCCGCGATCTGGGCCTTTTCCGCCAGCAGGTCCGCCGTCTGCTCGGAACGCAGCTGGAGAGGAGGACGGAGGGTATGGTAAGAAAGAGGGAGAAGAGAACGAAGATTGGAAGAGGAAGGAAGCAGTAAATACAGAGGAAATAAACATACATAAAAGGGAACTTTTAAAATTAAACAGAAAAATGGCACAAAAAGATGAAACTCTGATCTTTTCGTTTACAAACTTGGCCCTTATGACGACTGACAGGATGGATTTCGGTTTCGGCGAACCCGCTGAAGCTTACCAGAGCCTCGTTGGCCATATGAGCCTCATCCTGCAGCTGAATCAGCCTCCTCTCCAGCTCGTCTCTGGCTCTCTCTGCCTCCTCTCTCAGCTGCTTCTCCCTCTGCAGACGCTGCCTCTCCACCTGAGTGACAAAGACAAGCAGGTGGAGTGTGAACAGAAGAAACAGGACATGGTGGAAAAACTGGTCTAAATATGGACAAACAATGAAAAAGAGTGTGGAATATGGATGAAAATACAACAGAGAAAGAAAAGCTTTGAGCCAGGAGGATCAATATGTAGTTTAGACGTGTGATAAATAAGTGAGACTAAACTGATTTTAATTGGTGTAATTATTTCAGAATAAAAACAGCTCAATTGATGACTTCCATCGTCCTTAATTAGTTTTAAATCATCGTTTAATACTTGTCTGATGAGGATTTTTTAACACATATATAAAACCAAAGTAGGAATACTTCCTGAGGACTTTTTCTGCCCAAGAACAGCTGATATAAACTGACACGTTCAGCTCCCGGTGTTCCAGTTTACAGGGTCACTCTTTAAACTGGATCACAAGGAGCTGACAGAGACACATTCACACTATCAGCCTCAAAAAAGACCATTGGTTAGGGGGTACTAAACCAAGTCCATCACAGCAAAATGTGATCTTTTTGAGGGGTAATTTTGTCACCCAAGAACTAAACTTAGACCCCAGTTCCTGTGATCAAAAAGCAAATAGTTCCTGAGGAAAGTTCCTGTTTGCTGTGGTCTTACTCCAGTCGGCTGAAGTATTAGCGCACACAAGTTTATGTCCTTCATACTATGTTAAACAACAATGTCTGAAAATGGACAACAAACCTGTGAAGTCTGCTCTTACACTGAGCTGGAAGCTTATACAAACATTTCATCAGAACATGTTTTAGTACCTGTTTCCTGGCCCTCTCCTCTCTGGCCTGAGCCTTCATCTGCTGCACTTCAAGTGAGTCGACCCGCCGCCTGCGCATGAACAGGTCATGGTTCCCTATACACAGCTGGAGGATCTGCACAGGTAGACAAAAACAACATCATTTAACCCTTTTTGACCCACCATACCAAATTTGCAAGAGCATATCTTAACATTTCTACATGCTATAATGTCATTTTTTGAGTAAAACTTTTGCTATACATCGTTAAAACCCTTACATCACAGACTTTATTAAAAGAAGAAGAGACGATCTGTAAATCCACATTTTAATAGGTGATTGAATAAAACCTAAGTCAGGGGATCTTGTCCAAAAAGTCCTATATGTATAATGTTATGTTAGGCTGGAGCTGCTTCAGTGGTATGACAATTCTTTTTTACATACGCTACATAACTGTATTTTTGTTGACTGTCCTGTCTTCATTTCTTTGGTAAAAACTTGCTGTTCAAAGGCCCTAGCAAAAATTTGTTCTTTGAAAGAACCAGCGCTCTGGGACTTGTTGAAAACACTTTATGACAGAGTAACCCCCCAGATTTTGTACACCAAAAAAAAATGATGGGTTTATCTCCCTAACCGTAACCCTAACCCTGAATTTAAAGCTAACATGCTAATTGTAGCCCCAGCACTACACTGGGCTCTTTAGGATTAAGCTTAAGGATGGGCATCGAATTAGGTACTTAGAGGTACTGACCGAATTCTGTCTGTAGTACCAAGTACTGATTCACAGAAAATTGAACAGCACCATGTTTAGGTACCTAAACGCATCCGTGTGACTGTGAGGGAGTGGAAGAGTAGGGGATTTTCCATGCTAGACATGAACATAGCATAACAAATTTACATATTGAGAAATCAATACATTAAATTGAAAACTATACGATTTTCTTACTACACAGATTAATATTTATTACCACATCAACACACAAAACAACCAAAAACTGGTATCGTTGAATGCCAATACTATTGCCAAGTGCCAGGTATTGGTACTGTATTGTTTCAAATGTGAAAGGCACCCATCCCTAGTCAAGGCTGATTTATGCCTGGCGCATCTGCGGGGCCTGCACAGCTTTGTGCAGACCAATGATGTCATTTATCGCTCCTACGCCCCCTTACGCGATCCCTTTCACGTGGAAAATTTCCGTGCCGCACACACTTGAAAGTTTCTAACCTGCAGGACAGAGACGCACAGACAAAATGGCTGAAGGACAGGATCTCCTAGTGGTCAAGTGCACAAATAGAGGCATCGGTATCACTCTTCATGCAAAGATCACCGTGATAACCGAGTGAAATCGGTTAAAATAACCTGGAAAAGTCTCCGGGACAGATATGTCATGTTGTAAACAAAAGGCAAACTTCTTCGACCTTCGTTTAGTTCTCTGGTAGACGTACGGTTATGATATACCAACCCCTGCAGTTCGGGAATGGACACCAACGGACGCCGCGCGGGGTGTTAAAAAGCATGAAAGCCTCATGCGTTCTCTCGCGAGGATCTTGTGTCTCTGATATCCGTGTGTCACGTTCGCGCGGAAAGCATAACACAGCCTTTAAGCTTTAGATCTTATTCAGGTGTCAAAACATGTTCAAACATTTCAGCAAAACTCACCAACTTGTTGACTCTGAGTCGTGAAGAGTTGAACTTAAAAACGTTGGTTTTCTTGTCCAGAGGTTTGATGGTAAACTAGAAAGAGGAAAGAAAAGACCCGACATGACAGTATGTGTGAAACCCCAGACATTTGAAGTGTAAAAGGGTCCATGGGACAAATAAACAAATAATAAAAAATTATACAGATGGACAGTGCGTCTTCACCCATTCATTCTGTTTGTGAGGGAAGCCAAGTAACTTTCATATATTCAGAGTCTGTTTAAAACAAGTTAAACCACATCACAAAGTCAACTATACCTCTTTGTCGCTGTAGGAGATGTTTCGAATCTCGTTCCACGGGAAGGAGCACTTGGGCGTCAGCCTGTTGTCTGGCTCGTAGATGTGCAGACCCAGAGCGTCGACCCCGAGGAGAAGATCTGTTCCCTTTTTATTCTGAAGCACATCAGCAGAATAAAGAAACCTTTTCTCTTTCTCAGGCCAACATTTGTTTATATTTGCTTTGACAGAAGTGGTGTTGTGGTGCTCTGCTTGCCAGAACTATTTGTTAAAGCTGAGCTGAGCTGAGCAGCGGAGTGTTTGTACACAGTCTGGGCCTGTTTCTTTGTAAAGTAATGCTACAGTGGATTACTGAAGCTGGGGTTGACTTACTGGTGGTATTTCAAAATGTCTTGGCCTTTTACTGAATGTATTCATCAGGGCCAGAGCCACCTCAGGTGAGTCTCAGTTTGTTGAGACGTTTTCGTTTCAGTTGGAGACAATATAGTGAGAAATAGACGCAAAACTTTTTCTTTTAAAGACTAATTTTTCAACGACTGAGGTAAATTTAAAACAGAAAAGCCAGACTACAATTCCCATCACCACCTTGTAAGTGACAGACCTCTTAATCTCTCTCATTGGGTTTCTTTGTAAAGGTAAAAGGAAGCTGCATTGACTCACCCTGATTAAAAAGTAATTGATGCCATACATGTCCAGGTCCTGAGCTATTTTTAAGTACTCCATCTCAGCTTCATCCCTGGTTCAAAGACAGACAGAGAAAAGGGGAAGGAGATTTAGAGGGATCGAGGAGGATAGAAAAGAGAAGAAGAGGAGAGGAGGTGGAGAAAAAAGGGGATCAGGCCTTGTTTTCTTGGCTTTTGTGTGCAGCATCTGTCATGTTGTGTGATCTTTAAAGCACCACATATCTCTTCAGAGGGTGAAAACACAAGCACGGTGCTGACACAAACAAAACCATAATTCGCTAACAGACTTAAGAGGTCATGCTTGATAGGAGGGTAGACTTACTCTGATGCCCCCAAGACTCTACGACACAAACAAAATGCTTCAAACTCTGCTCTGTCTGGCAGATCTTTGGTGAAGTAGACCTGTGGTGCAGTTCGATTCAAGTAGCGGTTGATAAATCTTTGTTTAAGGCCTCGTTAAAGTGTGAAGAGGCAGGAGAGCATTATGCCAAAAAGAAATCTTAACTAGGCTGGACTAGTCACAGTCTGACTTGAGAGTGAGTCAGGGGAAATTTAAATGCTAATGTTTGAGGAACGCAAAGGAAGTGTTGAGCATTAGTTGAACATGCAAATGGACGCGGCGGGTCAGTCATTTCTTTGATGTCCTGACAGCAGGCTGTTAACGCATGAGTCACAATAAATACCGTCTTTAACTTATAATGTGCAATCTTATTAAAGTCACCTTGTCGTCCTTGCCTGGCGTCTTCTTTTTCTTGCTCTGTGTAGCAGCTAAAATCTTTGTCTTCTCTTACTCTGCTGTTTTTGTCCAACTGCTGGCTCTTAATTCCAGCTGTTTAGTAGAAAAAATGATAGATCTGGGTTGTACGTAGCAGCTTATTTCACTCAGTCTGCAAGATGACGGGATGAACTTACCCCTTGACCCTGCAGCTGCTACAGATAAGTTTTTTTGGTTTTTTTTTTTTTCGTTTTTTTTTGTCTGAGTGCTCTTGGCACCACTTTTAATGGGATTTTAAAAGCCAAAGTCAAAAATTATGACAGAAAAATAAACTACAGTAGGTGACATAACCTGATGACCTTTAGTATTAATCTAACCTCACCTAACCAGGAGGCAACAGCATTTAACTTCCTTTAAAGTAAACTGGCAAACAAACAACAAAACAGCAGGTGATGCAACACTATCGAAGTCTGAGAACATCTAAGCCTTAATGTTGAAAACAAAAGGTTCAAGAGACAGATTGTTGCTCCTAATGCACACATACATGAGCGCAGCACTGCCCAGCACAGAACAGGGCCCATAGCAGCTGGATCCCCGAGATCACAAGATCACAGGAGAACCACATGTTCCTGCAGGAATCCCACCCATGACAATAAATTAAAATAAATTAGCATGTTAAGTTCATCTGGCCTTCCTAAAATTTCAGCACCTTCAGTCCATGCCTTCTCCTTTCTGTTGGTGTTCTTATAGAAAGAATGTGTAGTGACGTAGTGAATTATGAAGTTTTTCACCTCAGAGATTTACTTTTCCTCATCCAAAATGTCAGATTTCCTCTGGATCTGACCTACTGATGACTTCAAGTCCTGTGCCAGCGATGTAGGTTTAATAAACAAGGATGAGATTTACAATCTGGAGCCAGAACATGGAGCTTTATTTTGAAATGACCGGATACTCTGATTGTTTTTGTGTTTGATTTCCTGTGTGGTACGATCTGCTCTGGAGAGATTGGCGAGTTTCTACAGCGCATTGTGGCAAAAGAAGACTCACAGCGCAACTGCTGTGCACAGTCGTTGGTGATTGCGGCACCGGCAGACTGCAGCGTGTGTTCACAGTTTATGTGGAAACTAGAGGTTAATGATCTCTCTGCCAGCAGACTATGAGGTTCAACTTCACGTTCCAAGTCAGAGCCATATTGTGATTTCACTTTCATTTCCTTTTAGTCACTCACCTTCAAATCTTATAGAGAGGAGATACATGGTATGGTCGATGTGCTCTGGAAATGTTAACAGAGGAAACTTGACCCCTCTCAGAAAACCAATGACAGGGCTTGCCGTTTGCGTCATGTTGAGGTAGTTACATTTAGGCGATGTAACTGAGTACTTGGGAAACACCATATTTTTCACAAGGCCTGACTTCAACACGAAACCACAGTTTTGCGTCACTGAAAACTATGTTTTCTGTAAATTCCTGCCAAAGTGAAGACTTGAGAAAACTCTGGTTTCGTGGTTCCATGTTAATGCTGCGAAACAGAGTTTTTGGTTCTCAAATATCACAGCTTAATTATGGAAGTTTTTACTGATTGGATTGCACCGGTTTCATGCCAGAAAAACACTGCCAAACATGGGTGTGGTATTCTTTGAGCTGCAAAAAACGAAAGATGGGGCAATATTCATTTTTGAAAATTCCCCGCTACATGTGTACAAGGTGTTAGAATAGGGTGCACGTCAGGCCACTTGGGGCTGTAGGCCTTTGAGTTGAAAAACGGCTAAGCAGACCTATGATGTAAGCTATGACTCGACGTTGCATAAACCAGGTTAAAGAGTCAGATTAAATTTGAATGCTGCCAGCAAAAAGAGCTCTTAAAATAAAGGTGCAAATCATTTTCCAATGGGTGTGTTAATCATTTCAATAACTGATGGCTGCTCAACTATCAAAATGGTTGTTTGCAGCCCTGATGTTCATGTTTCACTGATACCTGTTATCAAACACTAAAGGAAGCTGAGGCAGGTGATAAAATCTCAAGTTTTGAACACACAACACCAAGTTTGTCTCGGAGTTAGTTCCAAAACCTCAAATACTCTATATTTGAACCCAGCTCTGGTGCCCCCTACTGGCCTGTGACCTCTCCCCTGCATCCCTCACCAAACAACCACAGTGCCAAAGGTGTGAGGCCCACCCACCTCCCTCCCTCTGCTGGGGTTGAAGGGGTTATTGATCATCAGCAGTGAGTCAGTTTTCACTTTTCTAAAGTGCAGCAGTTTAACTCAGTTTCCTGTCCACAACTCCACACCCACGAGGGTTTTAAGACACTCAACATTGGCTCCTGATCCATTTCCAACTTAGTGCGGAGTGGCAGAAGAGCAGAGTGCAACAACAGAATAACTGATTTTCATTATCGTTTTCATTTTGATTTGTGAAAATAGCTCCACCTGTGCTGAATTTTAATAGCTTTATTTCTCTCTGATTTTTTTTGTTTAATCTCCAAAAGCTTCATTTAAAAGGTAGGGACATTTTTGAGCTTTTTGGTGTTGGTGCATTTACTCGAACGTGGACACAGAAAGTGAAAACTTCCCTGCAGAGACTCTTTTAGCCTGCGACTGCCAAAACATGGGTCAGTTTTGCATAAAATATTTCTCCTCAGACCAAATCTTGGGTACATCATTCAAAATGGACTTCAAATTAAACTCTGCTCATGAATATAAAAGACTCGGTGTAGCTCTGTTTACCTCGTCCTGCCCCTGTGCTCAGCATAACACGCAGTGATTCTCTCCTCCCACATCTCTGCAGTCATCTGGTACAGGTTGATCACCTGGAATGCAGAGCGACAGATGTGAATATCCATGAATGTTTGCGTACTGGAACAACAGAATAATGCAGGTGCTGGCCTAGATAACTGGGTGAATATGTAAGATGAAGACAGCTGCCACTCACCCGCTTTGGTAGAAGCTCCTCCTCAGCCAAGAAACCAGGTTTGTGTATGTTTGGATCATAGTCCCCATACTGTAAATTAGAGCAAAAGTGCCAAAAGAATGAAAATCACTCCAAAATAATGGTTCATTTCCATAACAGGGCAGACTTCTCCTCTCTTGGGAGCTGTCCTCAGTCAGGATTTCTCCTGTAAGAGAAAGGTGCCTCTGAGAATGAATGGAAGCCGGTGAGCCGTCAGGTCATTAGCGTGCACCCAGTTGTTCAGAGACCGTATAAATGATGCTATTAGGAGATATCTCTGAGAGACTGATCACTTATCATCACAGGGACGGGATACAAATTATATCATGCATGTTTGAGGGGAGATATGGATGGATTAGGCATGATGGAGTGGATGGTGAGGAATTCCTCAGGGCTGCTACGGGACTGGTGGAAGGATATGAATTAAACATGTAGAGAAGTAAAAAAGTAGGCTGCGAGTGTAGATTTATGTAAGTGGGTTAACCTGCACATTTACCTTCATCTGTATGTCGCTGTATGCTCTGCATATAAATCCAGCACTTTCTTCAGCAATAAGAATGCTGGTTATAGTCATTTTTGGTTAAGTTGAAGCTGAAAATAGCCAAAGGGTATGCTCTCTTTACATAATTGCAGGTCTCATTTTTATCAATCAGGTATTCATCCATGTCAAAATTAGAGAGACAAGGGATTTATGTTTGTATCGTTATAAAAAATCAGCCTTAATCATGTTGCTATAAGTTTTTTTTCTTTGAAACTTAAATTTTATTGTTTTCATTTGGAAAAGAACATTTCAAGAATAGACAAAAATGTAAACAAGTGCTTCTTCTAGGGATGAAATATATTGGATTTTTTTTCGCCAATGTCCGATATGCCGATTTAATATGTGGTAAAAAATATCAATTTCTTTGATAACAAAATATATATATTTTTCATTTTAACATATTTATTTCTCAATATATAACCTTGCAGTGCTGGGTTCATGTCCAGCGTGGAAATTGCCGACTCTTCCACTCCCTCACAGTCACAAGGATGCATTTAGGTACTGAAACATGTTACCTTTTAATGTTACGTGAGTCGGTCCCCGGTACTTTTGACAGAATTCAGTATGTACCAATAAAAGTACCTAATTTGGTACCCATCCCTACTCTTCGTCAACCTCTTCTTCTTGGCCTTCTGTTTTAAAGCCCTTTTCACAACAGAAGCATATTTTTTGCGCAAATATCTTGCACATTTTTTTTTTCGAACTTACTGTTTTTCAATGCAAGAGTTCACATCAGCAACATTATTTGGCTGAGCAAAATTGGGGCTTTTATTTTTAAGACCTAGGCCGATTTTTCCAAAGTTTCGCTTGTGACGAGTACACATCCAACCTAGGGCTGGACAATTAATCGGATTTTAATCGTGATTTCAATTTTGCCATCTGACAATCATAAAAACAATATAATCGAAGAAAAACAATTAATATGCCACACAGTGTAGATGTATGCAAGTTCCTGTGCTTCATAGCTCTTCTGTGTTCCATGTGCAGCCACAGCGAGTGTGTGTGACTTATGTGTATCAATAATACAGAATGTGCCACTTGCTGGTTCTTTAAAGTTGTGTTTAAATCAGTACTGAAGTTTTTGAATAAATGAATAATTGTGTATATTAATTGTGATTTCAATATCACTTAAAATAATCGGGATTCTTATTTCTACCATAATCCCCCAGCCCTAATCCAACCCAAAACATTCAACATTAATTGTGTTTGTGTCCCAGCAACTGGTTCTTTACGACAAAAGACACAAAAACTACAAAGACAACAATTACAAAGACACCGTTTGAAGGAGAACAGCTGCGGATATTGAATATGACGTCTCAAAACTTTTCGCAATCTTGTGCCGTTTATTTGCGTCGCTGTTGTTGTGCAAAGGTCTCAAGGGCCAAGGGATAGGGGTAAAAAAACATCTCCTAGAAACGAGACGCCACTCGATCATCCCTAGACGCTAACTGGCTGTCGTAGGCAGAGTAACTGTTAAGTTACTTCCAAAAAAAACACTTTTTTACACAGTGATAATAAACTAATGTTTGATTAGGGTGACAAATTCACAGCAAACAGACTTCTTGCTATATTGTAGCAAGAAGTAACGTCTGCTTTTCATAGCTTATGTAGCTAACGCAGCTCTTGAATGCAGCTTAGCTGTCTGATCATTCATGAGATGCAGTTTGTTTGCTGTTAATCTGTCACCAAGGTCTGACATCACTGTAGCTATTATTAGCTGTAGCTGTTGCTATAGCAGCATTACGTAGGTCGTTATAACAAGCGATTTCAAATACAACAAACAAGTCAAAATATGGCTAATAGTAATATGAAGTAGCAACAGATTGGATATCTGATTAAAATATATATATCCATATCATGGGAAATTAGTCACACCCCTTATTCCTTGGTTTCAAGTGAGGTCTTGGTTTGTCTTTGTTCCAAGGGCTGTGTAGCCCTTCCTCTTGATCTTACAGAGAACTGAACACTATATACTGAGAAATAGCATTTAAAAATAACCAATTAGGGTGCTGATTATCTCATTTTAAATCGTCCTTTTAACATCCTTGGTTTCCCTTTTTTTCTGTGCTTTTCAAGATGTAAAGGCAAACATCTTAAGTGCTAAACCACTCAGGTGAGGGCACTAAAGTCGCCAAAGTTTTAGGAGGATTTAGGAGGAGCCTTTTGTCCTCCACTTTAAGAAGCTGACAGAGAATAAAAGTGGTGTCTCTTTACCTCTGTGATCCTCTGGTTTACCTTGGTGGCAAACAGTCAGGCTGAAATGACTCATCCCCTGTTTGAATCTGAGTCTGAGAGAAAACTAACAACACCGCTGAGATGGTTCAGATAGCTTTAAAATGCTATAGAGCTGAAGTGTTGACGCAATTTGCCTCAGACTTTTACTTTTAGTTGGCCAGTTACATGAAGGAGGAGAAAAATATACACAACAAAGGCGTTGCCACAGAATAAGCGCAAGAAGAGGCCGAATACCAATCAGATGTGTGGATGCAACAAAGTACGCTTACAAATAAAGACATTAAAAATTCTATTTTGAAGATTTGTTTTTGTTTCATTTTCCTACTTTTGTGTTATCAGGGTTATTAAATTACTATTAATATTGTCATTTTTGTGCACACCAGTCCGAAAAAGCACTGAGCAGACTTGACTTTAATAAGCTGAGCAGAGAGATTGGAAAGCCTGGGCCCTCGGCTAAGTGGCTAACAGAGTGAAGAAGCCGAGGGCCATTTAATGAGATCCCTTCAGTTTTGCAGTCCCTTAGTTCTTCTCCTGTTTGTTTGTAAGTGCTACATAATTGATAATAGATAGAGCTACAGTCATCATGGAGCCTGCTTCAGCTTCAGGTAATGGTACAGTAAATGTGGCACTTTGACAGCAACACCTTTTTTTCTCCAATTATTTCAAACTAACACTAAGAATCTATTCTCAGAGGTCGGTTTGTGTCAATATTTTCATTTAACAGGATACGGGGTGTTCAGTTGGAGCCAGTTTCTGAATTTGAGAACTGTGTGACTCACACAGTGCAGTCACTTTGAGAAAATCCATTTCAAGCACACTTCTAAGAAACACAACTTTCCTCTAAACTGAGTCTCTTTCTTGATACTTCCTCAGACGGATATGAATCAATATTAAGACTCAACTGTCTGTGAAAGTCTGTCCTGTGCCTCTCTGACTGTCTCCTGACTCTTCTTTTGGCACCAGTTTTTGGAAAAATCATTCAATAATATTGACTGGATTGGCATGAAATTTGGTGCAGACATTCAGCCCTGACTGAAAAGTAATTTCTGGTGAGTTCCCAAACTGTAAGGCAAGATTTCTGTTTGAACATACTCTGTTTTTAATTTCAACACCTGCACATCTCGTGATGTTTTCACCAACTTAGGCATTATGTTTGTAGGCCAATAACTGCAATGAGTCAACATGCTATTCTTACGTTTTCAACAGTTTCTTACACAACAAATTTGAGCTTTCTAACCTTCTAATTTAAGTGTTTTTTGTCCATTTTGCTAGCTTGGGGGTTTGGTGTCAAGAATGATTCATAGACAGGTATGACAGAGAGAATCCAGTCATTTTTCAAAATAAACCATTGTTTAGAATCAGATAATAAATCACACTGAAATAATGTAAGTTGAGTATTGTTTATGTGCGACCCGGTACCAACTGAACCAATGGACTGGTACTGGTCCACAGCCTGGGGATTGGGGACCACTGCTATAAAGGGATTATTTGTTTATCATCAACACTGGATGCGCGTGCAACTTAGGTGCAGAAGCACTGCGGAGTATAATGGTTTGTCAACTGACGTGGAGGAGATAACCATCAAAGAACATATTTTGTTTAACTTGATATCATTTTGATGGCTGGTAAACAGCTCCCAGGTTTGTGAAATAGCAGTGAGTGGACAAAAGAAATCAGCAAGTGGACAGGTATTAGGTGGACAGACATATTTAGTGGAGAAATCCCGCGTGTACCCAAAGAGCAATTTAAACACATAACTGTCACTCGATGCTCATGACTGCATTATCCGTGGGCACTTACCAGACTGTGACAGACCAGGACGTAAACATGTGTCAATAAATCAGAAACCCTCCCAGAACAAAAAAAGCACACAGACTGCTGAGTCTGAGACCCGGTTCATAATAAAAGAACCAAAACTACGTCCAGAGTTAGTTATTTACCAGCAGACGTCGCTAGTGTTTCAGTGTAAAGTGTGACCCTGTTAACTGGCGACTCTTGGCCGTTAATCACTAATTCTGTTGACTGAGAGTTAGCATGGTCGCTATTAACTCCAAAACACCGGTTGCTCTGTGACGGTCAAAACTTGATAGACATTGCCTCTGCTGTACAATATCATTTCTAAAAACTGACCACAGAACAACCGAACATTTTTATGCTGATAACAGGTTAAATTTGGTGTTTAAAAAACGCTACCTTGTCTGAATGAATGGAGCTTAATGCTGTTTCTGCGGTCAAGCATCTTTGTGATGACGTAGACTCATTATCCCTGTATAGTTTGAAACGTCACAACAAGCAAATTTTGTTGGTTTGTACTGCAGTTTAGTAGCCAGCTATTTATTTAGCGCTACTGACAGCCCAGCACTCTGAGATGTATCTGTAATGTGTAACATTAGCAAATCCTCGCTATGTCCTGCCAGCTACTACCAAGCAGAGCTAACACAACCTCACTCTTCTTTTTGTTAATAGATTCAAGTTTGAACAGACCACTGCAGAATAACTGCTACATGTGGGTTGGAATGGACATTAGCACAAACAGCTTAATCTGTGTGTTAGCCTTTAGCTCCATGTTGCAAACACAGAGCAGCATAGAACTGAGTTGAAAAGATCCGCCCTTTGATTTATTTAGACCCATTCAAATTTCTTTTAGACCTCTTGGCATCAAAAGACTGCCCTTGCATTTTTTAATCAAAAAATCTATTTGGAGACTTTTTAAGACACATACAAACCTGTGTTTTATATAATCAACCCACAGCTGCTGATGAGCCATAAATATATTCTGTGTTTCAGATTGAAACTGAAAAAAACATCTGTTTTTGGTTTGCGGCTGTTTGCAAAGATTAAAAATCATCTAATCAACGCAACACGCTGTGAGGTGGAAAGATGAAAAAAACAGCTACAAATCAAACTTATTTTGGACGAAAATCCAAATTATTTAATCAGAAAATGTCGGAGCCAGACGTGAAGAAAAAGGTTTTCTCTCATCTGTGGCATTCATAAAATGATATACGTCTCTTCACTGTGAATCTCTGAGTCCTCCCCCTATATGAAACCCCCCTCCCAAAGAAAGTCCCCTCTGTATTTTCTTGTTGAGGCAGCTTCCTGCAATTCCCTCCTGATACTTTTTTTTTTTTTTTTTTTTGCAGCACTGCAGCAGTTTGGAATACAAAGCAGAAGGCACAGAAGCCTCTGCGGACTAAGAGGTGTAATGTTTGTTCACTGCAAAACAAACATATAAGAGCTGAATAGGCTCTTAAATGGAGTTATTCAGAAGATTTTATACATTGAGTCATTCTGTGTTTTCTTTCTCAGTTTAATGCAACAGATGGCTCAGGTTTAACCTTTAAAAAGTTATATTCATAAAGGATTAGTCATCAAACTTTCATTTTTCTGCTTTAAACCATCACAGCTATGACTAACAATGAGGAAGGGCATAACACATTCTGGCATCAAGTAAAGACTGAATCTTTTTTTTTTACTAAAAAACTAAAGCTACAGGCAGAAACTGGATTGGCATCTAGTTTTATAGATGATTAATCCTTTTTTCTCAGTAAAGAGGAAAAAAAAACGCAATACACTAGTTGAGATTTTCAGTCAAAACTTTTGAGGATGAAACATTGGTGATGATGTAACATTTGTTGCTAGGCGCCGCCCTGTTGTGGCTGACTGTTACAGCAGTTATCTTTTCCTAGTCTGTTTCTTGTAATTTTTTCATCTCTTTTTTGTCATTTCTGTATTTAGAGTGGATCATTATTTTGTATGGTTTATTTGTTGGTCATGGACACCAAACTGGTTTTGTCTTCAGTAATATTTTTACTATTTTTTGCTCCTGTAGATGTCTGGAGATCCTACATGTAACCACTAAGTTAGCCAGTTAGCATGTCAATGCTAATTGGTGCAAGGCCTGATGTTTCCCACAAGGTGAGGGGAAGGAGGTGAGGATGTGCACAATGTAATTTAGTGAGACATAGGGTGTCCATAAAATCTTTTTACAATTTAAAAAGCAATTTAACAAGAAGTTTTTTTTAAAGATAATTTAATATGAAAACTTTTTTTGTAGGAGAATCCTAAAGGGCTTGTCTTGCACATTCGTTATTTTCCTGAGATGTTCTTGGTCATCCATACCCCTCTCTTTATCTCACGCTGTCCCTGTTTCTATAAATTTCTTGTGCAATGCAAAAATTGACAGATGTGGGTGGATCTGTTCCATTCTAAATTCAGGGAGTTTGAGTATCTTGTTTTGAAACCATGACACACACATTGCTAGGCTCAGCTCTGTTGGTTGTGGCTGTCTGTTGCAGCAGCTCTGTCTTCTTTGTCCGTTTCTTGTCATTTATTTCACCTTTGTATTTGGAGTGGATCATTACTTTGTATGATTAATTTGTAGGTCGTGGACACCAGACTGGTTTTGTCTTCAGTGATATTTTTACTATTTTTGCTCATGTGTTTGTCTGGAGATCCCACATGTAACCGTGGCCACATTGTTTACATGTGAATTTAGCTGTTAGCAGCCTGTAGCATGTCAATGCTAACTGGTGCAAGGCCAGATGTTTCTAAAAGTGTGGAGAAGTGTTATGGACCTTTTTGTACTTTCTATACAACTTCTTACTTCTTTTTTCTTGATTGCTGATGTGACTCTTCCTGAATTTCCCTCTGGGCTAAATATTTTCTATTCTATTCTATTCTATTGTCTATTTTATTAATTTTTCAACCCAAATCATGAGTGAAATAGTTTGAGAGTCAGTCTTCTTGACTTGACTTTTGGTTCCGTTCAAACACTCTGCAGCTCATACCAGGCAAAAGCAGCTTTGATGGCTTCCTGCTGTGATTGTAACATTGTAGAAAGAGGAAAAAAATAAATATCTGTCTTTACCTGGTATGGGCAGAAGACTCTGAAAAATCCTTTCCACCGCATTAATGTTTTTTATTTTCTTTCCTTCTTACTCTAAATATCAGGCTGGTATAATCATGATTAGAGGCACTAAAATAAACCCCACTGTGTGATCTACTCAACATAACGGGTGGTGATGTTGACAGGGAAATGAAAACAACTCATGATGAGAAAAAGAAAAGGAGAAAAGTCTCCCAGCAGCTGCTCTGCTCAACATGTACCTGTCGCCCCTTCACAAAGCCACCGTACTCGTATTGTCTCTAATCAAAGTGGACTCCTGTTTAAATGAAAACAGATCGTAGTCTCATTTTCTCTTCTGTCTCCAGAGTGAGGTTGCTCACAGCAGGGAGCTCCAGTCTCAGACTCATTTGCTGATTTTTTTTCTACACACTCTTTAAACCTGGTCGGCTAAATTGGCATGGGATGTGCGAGTCTCCAAAGGCTCTCGGCCAAACCTTTGAGGTAGAGCTACAGTCTCACTAGACCTTGTCCGCCTGTCAAAAAGCTGCACCTCACTCTCCCTATCTTTCTTCGTGTGGATTTCAGAGAGATGGGATCCTTCAACCAAAACGACTCTGATCGCTTGAGGTTTATTAAGACTGCTTCTTCCTGTGGAGGGATTTCCATTGACGTCAGGTGAACTTGTTGTTTGATCCTCCACCAATAAATCAGTGAAAGATTTTATGCAGCAGCGCCTTTTTATATAGAGCTGCGCAGTTTAAATGCCTCTAAACAAAGCTTATTTTAAACACTTCTGACCACATCTTCTTTCTTACGATGAAATGAAGCATGTTCTGAATTGCATGTGTACATTTAGATTTTCTGTCAAGAGCACAAACTAAACCAAAAGTGTCCACAAAGTGTCTTTATAATCTAAAATTTATATTACAAAAGTTGTGTTTACCAGGTAGTTATCAAAGTGTTTAATCACATTGCATTTGTGTATTTTAGGTCTCCTGTTGATGAAAGAGCTACTTTTAAATGAGCGCCTTAAAACGGCTACTCCTCAAGAAAAGCTACAATAGACTAGAAAATACTTTATCGCCAGGGGAAATTCAGGAGGAGTCACAGCAGCAATCAAGTAAAAAAAAGTAAGAAAGTGTATAGAAAGTGCAAAAAGGTCCATAAGAGAATAGATGCTGACAGCTTGTCCATCACTGTCCAGTTCAGCCAGCCTCCACCTCCACAGGGTCCAGGACTGAGCTTCTTCAGCAGTCTGTTCAGTCTCTGTCTCCTGGATCCTGTCTGCTCACAGCAGGTGAAGCTCTTCCAATGTGGCCTTGGTGTCTGGTATTAGCTCTGTTAGCCATGTCTGTGAATAGCATGATGCTAGTCTCCCTTCTGGTATTCCCTCTGCTGCTGGGTTAACATGGCTAGCTCGTCCACCTTATTGGAGATAGATCTTCAATCCCAATAACGATGGATGGAAAGGTCCATATCGTCACTTCTTAGCTCACACTTGAGTATCCTCACCTCCCTCTCCTCACCTTGTGAGGAAACATCTGGCCTTGCACCAGTTAGCATTGACATGCTACAGGCTGCCAACAGCTGATTTCAAATGTAAACGATGCGGTCATGGTTACATGTAGGATCTTCAGACAAACACAAATGCAAAAATAGTAAAAATATCACAAACAAAACCAGTTTGGTGTTCATGACCAACAAATGAACCAGACAAAGTAATGATTCACTCTAAATTTGAAAATGACAAAAAAAGAGATGAAAAACTTACAAGAAATGGACAAGGAAGACAGGACTGCTGCAACAGGCAGCCACAACCAACGGAAGGGTGCCTAGCAATGTGTGTGTCATGGTCTATTGGAACAAACTTTCAAAACTACAGAACTTAGTATGGAACAGATCCACCGTCACGTCCGTCACTTTGTGCATGGCACAAACAAATTTATGGAAACAGGGACAGCGTGAGATAAAGAAAGTGGTACCAAGAACATCTCAGGAAAATAACAAATGTGTAAGACAAGCCCTTTAGGATTGTCATACAAATTAAGTTTTCATATTAAATCAAAAAAAAAAAATCAGTACCTACTTCTTATTTTGTTTGTCAGTTCACTTGCATTTGTAATATTGTTTTTAAATAGTAAAAAGATTTTATGGACACCCTATATCTAGTAATGTCTCACTAATTTACATTGTGCATGTTGTCCTCACCTCCTACCCCTCACCTTGTGGGAAACATCAGGCCTTGCACTAGTTAGCATTGACATGCTACAGGCTGCTCACAGCTGATTTCACATGTAAACAATGTGGCCATGTTTACATGTAGGATCTCCAGACAAACACAGGAGCAAAAATAATAAAAGTATCACTGAAGATAAAACCAGTTTGGTGTCTACGACCAACAAATGAACCATACAAAGTAGTGATCCACTCTTAATGCTAAATGATGAAAAAGAGATGAAGAAATCACAGGGCATGTAACACAACAGACCACTGACCATCTGGTATCAAGAGACACCTGAGGGACAGGTGAGGTTTGATTTCATCAGTCTGTAATGATGGAACAAGGATGTTAGACCACACTTGGTGAGTGATTCTTACAGGAATCACTAAAAGAAACTGTAAACAAATAGAGAATTCATATGCTACTTTCACAGTGAGTAAATACTCTTTGTAAGAAGTTTGGACACCCAAGCTTGTGTAACTGAAACAGTCAACACAGCTTTCACCTCCATAAAACTCCAGCCTTTCAGTGAGTCTTTAATACATACATCTTTCTCCTGCAGCCATCTGCTCCAAAGTACGGAAGATCAATTCATGGCTTCCATTTAAGTAACACATCTTCAGATTTGTCGGTGATGACCCATATTTCTGCTTCAACAGTTCCTGCATGCATTATCTGTCCAGAGAAGCCATTACTTCATTAGTGGCAAGATGCACAGCTGAAAACCCTTCCTCGCGCAGCAGAGCCTTTGATTAATGAGATTTCTGTGTAGTATCTGTTAAGTATTTCGTGCTACCTGCAGATCTGCTGGGACATAAAGACTCTGCTTTAGCAGACATTTTTTTCTCTGAATATCAGAGCAGTTGGTTAAAAGGCTTCCTCCAGAGCATCCGAACTCATACATTAGAGGTATTTCATACAGGGCTCTGTCTCAGTGAAATAGAAGGTAAAAAAAAGAGCCTCAGACAGAACTGGGTCTGTTTCCTCTAAAGGCTTGTCCCTGCTTGGATAGGCCTGAGAGCTGGATGAAAATTTCCCAGACCTCTGGGTCTACTCCTTTTCTCTTTAGAAAATAGATTATAGTCACATTGATTTGTAAGGCGAAGGAGTTTTCTTGGTCATGCCAACAATGAATGCACCAAAAATAAACTGTAACAGAGTGCAGAGCACTGATGAATGAATGGAAGGATTTTTTTTTTCACCTGCCAATTAAATTGTGAGTCCCTAAAGGTGCACTTACCTTGGCATGGACAGCGTAGGAGGCTAGCAGCACAGAGGCCTCAGGTGGACAGTGAATCTCCTCCTCCAGGATCTTCCTCTTCACCTGTGGAGTTACCAAATATAGTCATCTCTTGGGTTAAGGAGCTGCTGCTCTTGCTTTGCATGTTTACACCTGAATAACAGATCTGGCTTCACTGCTTTATTTCTGAGACACATATAGTTTGTGTAATTTCACAATTTGTTAAATGACTGAGGGAATGGAAAGGAGTTGTGAAGTGTTGTGATGTACCAGAATGTTCAATGCAAACACAAATCCAGGCAAAATAAAGAAGATATCAATCCTTGTTTCCACACCTCAGTACTCAAAATTACTATATTTTTTATTTTTGTGTCAGCCTTCACACACTGCTGTTAATGAAAGTCAATGAACAAAGACCAACAGCTATCAAAAAGCACCATAAGAAGGATTTTTCCCATGAAAAGTCTATAACTACAATAAAACGTGAACTCTGAAGTATTTTTTAAAAATGCAGGTGAGGTGTTTGGTGGTATGTAGCTACTCTGAGTGTAATTTCTGTCCGTATTTCATCTTTTTCTTACTAATTCAATTTTTTTATGGGACACAATTGAAAACATGTAAGGACTCTCTCTTCTGATCTCCTCCTGTCACAAACATAGCATGTCTTCATGCTAAAACAAACTAAAAGTCACTATAGTACGCAGTGTTGTGGTTGTGATGGAGGGCAGAGCAGAGACACTCACACACAAAGCCCTAATGTTGTGGAGAGATTTGAGAGTGTTTGTAAGTTGTTTAGAGCTTTTCAGTTCTGCTGCTTGGATTACTTTGTCTTTATCTCCAAATAAATCCAGCCTCCCTGTTTCCTCTCTTTCTTATTTATCAGCTTCTGGTTGAAAAAAAAGTGATCGTTTTTTTTTTTTTCATTTGCATTTAATTAACGGAAACTGTGTCATTCCAAAGCAAGAGGTAGTAAAGTGTACAGAGGTGAGGCACAGTTAAACAAAAATTCAGTCAATTAAAAAAAAAACAAAGCACTGTGACCATGATTTATTTTGTATTTTTTATTCTATTTAAAAAAAAAATTTCAAATAATATATTTTTTTCTATTTTATTTATTTAGTTACTTTAAATCTTTTATTTATTTATTGTCTTTTTTATATTTTCCATCCTGTTTAACTCTCTTTTGGTTTTGATTCTACTTGTCTTGGCTTTGTTCTTGCCTTGTATGTATATAAAAAGTGAAAATAAATGAAAAGATAATTGGAAAAAAAAAATCAGTTAACTTAAATTTAACTCTAAATTAAGACGTTGACTTTCAAAAAAGTCAATCCATTAATTTGCCAAAATTTAATAATATGAAGGAAAAGAGCAGAGTTTGGTTCCTTCCTTCACAGATACTCAAATCTCGTATGTCCAGTGCCGTTGAATCCTTCTCAGCGGCTCTGGGTAAATCTGATACACCTTTATCACAAGTCACTTATTAGCACACTACTGCCACATAGTGGTGAAACAGCTTCCTTAAATCTTACCCTCTCCATGACCGGGATTACATGACACAGATGTGTCAGCGGTGTGAAGCACTGATAACTTTGTTTTCATACAACTGTCAACGCCAGAATGACAGCGTTAAAGAATTTAACTAAAGACTGAACAGGAATAAGACAACAACGTCAGAACGAGTGTGTTTAGAAGCAGTTTCATCTATAATGTAAATCTGAATGTCTTTGTTTTCAGTTTGAGTGTTACATCTGCTTCATATCGACTTCCTTTAGAAGATGAAAACGACTTCAGAGACGTGACGGACTTGAATCAGATTGACAGCTCGTCTTACTTGACTCAAACAAAATGAAAAAAAAAACTCAATACCTCAGAGAGAAGAGTGACAGCGCAGCATAAAACACAACTTTCTGAAACTGTCTTCTGACAGCCTGAACTTTTGACAGCCTGTATTTGTCAAAGCACAGTGTTCAGGTTCTAGCTTTCAGAAGACACAATTTCAAGTTAAATCGTGATACATAAACTCGCAGTGACTTCTGCTCCAGTGTACCTCTGCTTTCACATTCCAGAGAGGTCTGCAAACAGGGCGACCTTTTCAAAATAAATACCGGAGGACTTAAGTATCATAGCCACACAGGGACCTATTAGATAGTGAGCCAGGAGCTGCAGTATGTACCACAGCCAACATTAGTTCATATGATCGTGAAGCTGCTCCAAGCCTGCAAGTCAGCAAAGCAGAAAAACATGCCAAAGAAGCCCCAGATAATACTAAGAGGGGAAGGTCACTAATTTTTATATCAGTCGTGTTTCTCTCTGGACCTGCAGGACAGCTGCATTAATGTGTGGGACTTAGTGTGACTAGGTGCACAGCATTTTAATCACTTTTCCATGTCCCGCAAATTGAGACTCTTTCATTCAATAGCTGAAAGAGGGCTATGAGTATTTTTCACTGTCTATCAGTGTAGTCGTACATGTGGCGAGTTGATCGACCTGTCAACTGCTCCTCCTTACCTCTGCCCAATGACATGAAAAAGTAAGGTAAAAGCTTCAGACACCAAATTGCAGATTTTGGTGAAAAATCATGAAATTCCTCTGAGAAAAAGGGACTACACTACTTCGAACTTCTTTATTTAAGATCGAAAGCAGTGCAGGGCAATTCACAGTATGAGTTTTGGGAATTTGCTTTAGTATTTCTCCACCCCACATGGAGGTGAGTGTGATGTAGAGCAACACACATCATGATGTCAAACTTACAAGAAACAGCTCACACACAAAGTTAAGATGTTGTCACCCATGTCTTTTTGTTTTATTGCACACAGTGGACTTACAAGAGCTAAGAACATACACTGAACGCAAAAATTTGCTGATACTCTAAATCAGGGTATATGCTGAAATCGATGCTGAAAATGTGTTATTTGCTTTTTATCAGCGACACATATGCTACTAAACTGACGGCTACTAAACTACTGTACGAACTGAGTTTGTCACATTAGCCTATGGATATGTTGGGCTACTAGCAATACACAAAATTACAACTTTTCTTGTTGTCACGTTTTACACAACAGCGCTATGTAACTGTATTGATAAATATCTAATCTTGTCGCTTTGTATCCAGTAAAAAGTTGATTTGAACAAAGAAAATTTGTTCTAAACAAATACACGCTGGTCTGTGATGAGTGTGGTGAGCGGAACAATTGTCCGATCACCAGGTGCAAATATTTTTGAAGCTTCAGCCCCTAAGAACGTTTTCAAACCAGATGGACTATTTCCATGGCGGATATATGGAACTGTCTGTCTGACTTGTCAGATTAGTTTGTAACAGTCACAAGGAGGAAAATAATTATTCATGGATATTTTTGGAGTCAAAGTTTGAATACCAATAAAATTTGATATCTCATTACATCACAATTAAGACGTTTTAGTACTTTTAAGGGGCCTTAATTTTCCGACAATTGTTTTATCAACTGTTGATACTTTTTAAGACCCCATAGACACCCTGCAAATGAATACAATTACAATATTTCACAAGTTCTGAGAAACTTGTGGTCTCTTTGTTGAACTTTTACCAGTATATTTTTTAATTGTTTTTTTTTGAGTATCATTTTCCTGTGACAAATGCATTTTCTTGTCTTTTGAATTGGAAAAATTCCACAACAAATACATGTTGTGGATACCTTTCATATTTGAACCGATGCCCAGTTCTTGGTAATTGGTACCGGTACTCAACAGTACTACTTTTCGGTACTTTTTTGGCTGTATGTGGTAAAAAATATCAATTTGTTCGATAATAAATATATATATTTTTTTAATTTAACATATTTCTTCTTCAAAGCACACCTTGCAATGCTGTGTACCGATGCCTGGTACCTAGTAATTGGTACCGGTACTCAACCGTAACAAATTTTGGTACTTTTTTGGCTGTATGTGGTAAAAATATCAATTTGTTTAATAATATATATATATATATATATATATATATATATATATATATATATATATATATATTTCAATTTTACATATTTATTCTTCAAAGTATAACCTTGCAATGATATGTTCATGTCCAGTATGGAAAATCACCTACTCTTCCACTCCCTCACAGTCACAAGGATGCATTTAGGTACCTGAACATGGTACCTTTTGATTTCGCGTGAATAGGTACCCGGTACTTTTGACAGAATTCGGTCAGTACCTTTAAAAGTACCTAATTTGGTACCCATCCCTACATGTTGTTCATTAGAAGTATTAATTTTTTCGTGGTTAGATGGAAATTATCTAACAATTTCCCCTATGTTTCAGCATTGTAGTAGCATGTCCCACACAAACACACACCTTGTCCCACATGTGGCTCGTGAGCACCTGGTCACCCTCGAAGAGTGGCGAATTCCAGGTTTAGGCCTCCAGTTTTCACTTTATGGAAAACAATCTTGTTGCTCAGTGTGTTGACTAAACTGTCAAAGATCACAGTAATAACATGAAGCCCTAAAAATAAAGCAGCAATCCCTTTTAACAAGCTCCCTGCAGATTCAAGCGCTGCGTCTCACCAGGTGTCACAACCAGAGCTCCCTCACCTGTCAAACTGACTGAATCTGCAGAAGAGCCACACGCAGAAGACGAAGAGACACATTGTTAAGTTTAATGTAAAAAATAGCCCGAGCGGTGGAAGTGCGCAGTTTGGTGCTTCAAACCTGATCATTTGCAAAGCCGGTTGATCTGTCTCCTCTTGTTTTGAGCTGACAAAGGTGAGGAGCCCAAAGGTGACAGCTCTCTAATGGAGCGGAGCACAAGAGGCCGAGGCTGCAATCTGCTTCACAAATGAGAGCACGTTGCTGCCAAGATTTTGGGCTGAGGGGAAGAAGTCGTGTGTCTGTTTGTGTAAGCTGAGTGTGTGCGCGTGTGTGTGTGTGTGTGTGTGTGTTTGTATCCGGGTCGGTGATCATTTCTGATAAGCACTAATCCAGCTGTCATGCCGGTGACACTATCTGCACAGAGGGCAGCTCCCGACATTATGTGAATTAATGAGAGCGGGGTAATAAAGAGACAGGCTACACATTGGTATTCTTCGCCTCTTGTCGCTGTGTACCACTTTAACTGAGCCATTTGTCAGCTTTGGTCTTCTTTTCTTTCAGCGAGGCTTCCCCGCGAAATAAAAGAATCGCTTCGACTACCTCTAAATGGATTAAAAGACACAGAGAGACTTTCATGAGTATTAAGGAGACAAGTGTCTCTATCCAAATGTTCAGGAACACAAGCTCTGCCTCCGCCAAATTACCAAACCAGCCACAACGGGACGGGTATGACAGGAGACGAGAATCCCGTAGAGAATATGTCATTAACTGGGCCAATAACTGAGCCCTTAAAGCCTAATTGGTAATTGATAAATGTGGCTGCTAGAACTGGATGAAGGGAGCACACAGTAACAAATCTCATCTCTGGAGCGGTGAAGCAGGCTTGGCAGGGATTCCCCGAGGAGTATTAAGTGAAGAGAAAGGGCAGCAGTAATATGTTGTGCATTGATTCCATGTGGCTGCACACAATGAGACCGGGACAGAGAGTGTATCAGAGAGTGCTCTGCTCCACCACTTGGCAGGATGTCTGTCCGAGGCTGCGTGTCCTCTGTTGGCACAGGATCAGATTTGTCAGGATGCAGCTGATCAGTCAATCAGCTTCATTATTTCACAGTATCTCTAAATTTATATCACATTTTGAAGTCTTTTAGATGTCAAAGTCAATGACTTTTCTATAGTCTACTTTTTATAGAATTATTCAAACTATCATTTGGATCTTTTCATCTGTTTTCTACTTTTGAATCAGAGTCCTTACTCTTTTCCCACACCGTTTCCAACTACCTGACAGCATCTCTGACACCTGTGGAGAGAGTACAGAGTGTAGCTACCACATATCTAGTAAGGCTGGGATGCTATGCTATGTTTGCAATTTGATTCTGTTATAATTTTTTCCATTTTCAGTTTGCCTTTTGAGCACTAGATAATGGGAAAAAGTTAAGTGATGATAGGTGTGGGTGCCGAATTAGGTACTTTAATAGGTACCGGCCGAATCATGTCAAAAGTATCCGGTACCAATTCACGTAAAACCAAAAGGTACCATGTTCCGGTACCTAAATGCATCCTTGTGACTGTGAGGGAGTGGAAGAGTTGGTGATTTTCCATGCTGGACATGAACACAGCATTGCAAGGTTATATATTGAAGAATAAATATGTTAAACGGGACAATTTTTATATTTCATTATTAAACAAATTGATATTTTTCACAACATAAACACAAAAAAGTACCATACTGATTGCTAGGTACCGGGCATCGGTACCGTATTGTTTCAAATGTGAAAGGTACTCATCCCTAAATGATGATGATAATGTCTACAGACTATATCAGGAGACATATTTTCCCATAAAAAGCACATCATGTGAGTCGGAGAGAAACATTTCACCCTCTGCTGGAGAAAAGTGGTAACTTCTTTCCAATCAAGTTTAAAAACAAAGACTGGAATGAAGAATTTTAATTTGAATAAAAACTGTTTTTATTTACAAAGAATCCTGATTTTGATATTGCCAAACAAAAAACCATAACATATCGTATCTCCATTTTTTCTCCCACCCCTAACAGACTGTACACTGCAAAAAACGAAATATTTTCAAGTGTTTTTCTCTTGTTTTTAGTAAAATTAAATATCTTTTTAGACCTGATATGAATCCCTTAAACCTGACCAGTCCACAAAAATGTCTCATTCCAAGTTCTTTACAGACAAAAATGAGGTCTAAACTGCCTGTAACAAGTGAAAAAATCTGCCAGTGGGGTAAGAGAAAATTGCTTGTCAAGATTAGAATAATGTCTTAGTACAAGCACATTTCTCGTACACCACTGGCAGATTTTGTAACTTGTTATAGGCAGTTTAGTCCTCATCTTTGTTTTTAAATAACTTCAAATAAGACATATTTCTGGACCAGTCAGGCAAATGTGGCTCATATCAGATCTGAAAAGACATTTCTGCTGAAAATAAGACAAAAAAACTTGATAAGATTTCAGTTTTTTGTATACAGAGTGGAATCCGAGTGGAGCCCGGTGATAAAAATAATATATGTTTTGTTTCTTTCGAGAGTCTTATCTCTTTTTGACTCTACCTCCTGACATATTTTACAATCCCTGAAAAAAATACACAAGAACAGCAGCTGTCAATCATCATTAAATGTGACGTAGAGCCTCATTTTTAACCTCTTATAACTAATGAAAATGACTTTTCAGAAAAAAAAAGAACTTGAATACAATGCAGCAAAATGATATCTTCAAATCACTGAAACAATCAGATGAGAGAAACATTTCTACGGGGTGTGTTAATTTTTATAAAGTTTGACCAAAGCCTATCTGGAAAGACTGGGGGGATGGATTTTTGACCTATACTGCTGCCAGCTACCAGGAGGAGCAGTTTTTGTGGCGACCTCACTTCCAGCTGAGCAAGATGACTTCAATTTTTTTTTTTTTTTTTGCAGTCTATGATAGCTACATACTACCTCATTAATTTTACTAATAAACACAGATTTACTTAGATGTAATCTCCGACTACATGAAAGGTTGTTGAATTTGAACCCCCAGTGTTGTGATGGTTACTTCCTCAATTTAACAAAAACAATATATGTGATGTTCTCTGTCTTAGAAAACAAAACACAAAATCCACCTTTGGCTGAAATTGGTGGTGTTTTTCCAGGGTAAAGATTCCGTTTCTATCACCCATTTGTAAAAAAGAATACCTCTTGCACGCATGTTTATTGTTCATTTATGGATAAGGGGCTGGTGGCAACATGACATGTCAGGTCATATAATATACGTCTATTGCAGTTGTGATGTTCTAATGATATTGTTCTTTTGAAGGCTTGAATGAAGCGCCCGTCTGTGGAGATGGCCATCAAGGAAACAGATTTTAAGAAAGAAAAGCGAGACAGTAAACCAGCTTCTTCTTAGAGGAATGTTGAATTTCAGGTTTATCAATCAACCCCCAACATGCAGCAGAAAAAGAGAGAATGTGTCTTCAGTGTGAGTGCACTTCTTAAAAAGCAAATATGGCATCATGAGCACAAATGAAACAGAAGGGGAGTCTCTAAGGTAATTACCTCCAGGCTATATTCAAAGCCAAAAGAACAATCAGTGCAAACACTGATTCAATCCAATCTACCTCGGAGGAAACAAAACTCTTACTGTAATCTTATAACAATATATTTTACCTGTAGGAAGAAAAGATGCTGTGTGATATCTTGTACAAGCTCCTCTTCTGCATTTTCAGGGTAAAACTTGGCCAGGAAATGAAGTGTGATTGGTTCCTCTTTCGGTACTTCCTGATCCAGAACCTGCAATCAACACACAAACAAAAGAAATCAATATTTGCTCAGCACTTTTTATGCTTACAACCATCTAATCAATTGAGTTTACATGCTTCGTCTCATGGTTTTTACAGGCCTGGTGAGAAATGAGAAGCATTTACCCGTTTTTCCATTTTCAGCCAAGCAACCGTGTCTTTGATGTTGTAGCGGAGTCCGAAGAACCAGGTCTCCCTCAGTCCAAGAGTGCGGCACACTAAGTCGAAAAGGTCTTTACCTTTCCACTTGATCTGAAACAAACAAATGTTAATTTAAAGTACAGACCTGATCATAATCTTAAGACCAGCTGAAAAATTGCTCGAAGTGGTGAAGATGGCTTCATGAAGGGCATCAACTGTCTGCCATCAATCCCCAAATGTTCTCTATTGGATTTGAATCATAAAAAAACCCCAGCTGTTCCCACACAGACCAGGGCCCTCAGTCATGAAGGATGCCCACTGCAACATCTGCATGTAACCAGCCGCCGTTTGACCACCCTGCACCACCTGAAGCTCCAGTGTTCACTGAATGAAAAAGCCCCAGATCATGATGGACCCCCCTCCACTGTGCCGGGTAGAAAACATCTCAGGTGGGATCTCCTGAAGCCATCGAGACCGACAAGGTTACATTTTTTTCTCATCAGAGAATCAAACTTTTTTCCACCTTTCAATGTCCCATGTTTGATGCTCCTGGAAAAGTCTAAACGGGCAGTTTTGTGGCATTGTAGAAGACGAGGTCTTTGAATTATTTTTTTGTTTTTGCAACCCTTTTTCTCGCAGATGCCGTCTGATGGTTATTGCGCTGCAGTAGGCACCAGTAAGGGCCTTAATTTGGGTCGTGGACCACCTTGTGTCAGATCCTCTGGCTCAGCGCAGGTGTAATTTTTTGAGTCCACCACTTGACTTTTTTGTTCCATAAAAATGTAGAATGACTGTCTTACTATGTCCAACCTCAGCAGCAACAGCACACTGTCAGAGGCCTTGCTTATGCAGCTCGATGAGCCAACCACGTTCAAGTAGAGACAGCTTTTTAGCTTTAGCCATCAGGAGGGACTGACCGTGCGAATGCCTGACAGAAAATAAACATTTCGAGCAGATTTTGGCTTAAATAGCCTGTGGTCTTAAACTTTTGATCAGGTGATAAACAACCTATTTCATTTTTTTGTTTTGTTTTTTAAGTTACAAGTTGTTTTTTGTGGCACTCCTCCTTCTTGTTTTTGCATATTGTAGCTCTACTTAAAACCTCATTAATATCCAAATGTGCAAAATGCATATTCAAGTTATTTTTCAACTGGTCTTAAGATTTTGATCAGGTCTGTATATAAAAACTGCTAGATTACACAGCTACATTAAAGGATAAGTTTGGTTTATACAGCTTTTACATTTTTTATAGAATGAAGTAGAACAAAATACTCACAAAGAAGGTTTTCCTGATCCAAGCAGTGCTCCGGGAGATATTTAGATCCAAAATCGTGCAGCAGATGTCCGTATAATGGGATCCATCGGGGCATAGACAGCGCCGCTCCTAAAACTGCATTAATCGTCCAAAAACTCATGTTTTTCACCAATATTCCATCATGGTCCGCTCCGGGTTAGTCCTCTGCTGCAGTCTGTGTCACTCCAGACAGCGCTATGTGGCTATAATGACCTCTGAACTGACGAAGACTTTGTTTATGTTTGCCTCTCCGCGCATGCGCAGTACTCTCTGGAGAGCTGACTCCACTTCCTCCTTTCTTTGAGGGGCAAATGTAAACAATGTCTTTGTCAGTTCAGAGCTCAGCACAGCCACACAGTGCTGTCTGGAGTGACACAGACTGCAGCAGAGGACTAACCCAGAGTGGACCATGATGGAATATTGGTGAAAAACATGAGTTTTTGGACGATTGATGCAGTTTTAGGAGCGGCGCTGTCTATGCCCCGATGGATCCCATTATACGGACGTAAGCTGCACGATTTTGGATCTAAATATCTCCCGAAGCACTGCTTGGATCAGGAAAATCTTCTGGTTGAGTATTTTGTTCTACTTCATTCTATAAACAATGTAAAAGCTGTAACTTATCCTTTAATACTGAGAGAAGAGTTATGTTGCCTAAAAATCATTGTGTTAAAGGGTGAAAATTGAGTCCATGAGTTTTTAAAATAGATGATAAAATTCACACCATTTACATTTAATGTGTACAAATCAGCAATTCAATAAGAGCTCAGAGAATGATGCATGTTCTTCTTATCTGTCTGTGTCGTATCAGGCTCATGTATCCAATTTAGACACCTATCATCACCAGCCTCTGAGGAAGCCCAAGGCACAATCCTCTGCCAAGTGCATCCAAGGTTAGCGCGTCTTAAAATCTGGGTTCCTTTCCACGCAGGGATACTGACAACCAACATTTAGGCCCTACCACCAAGTGCCTTTAAGTGCTATTTACAAACCAATAATTGATAACAATTACCACCCAAATCCAGAAATGAGAAACCTACGACTAACATTACGCTGCTCTGTGTAATTATCACTGCAAACTTAGGAGGGTTCCTCCCATTTAAATACAGATGTGATGACTGCGAGTAAGTGTGGTGCCTTTCAGATGTGGTGAAGCATCTGCCAAGTCATATTCTAAGCTAGAAACTTTTTTTTTTTTTTTTTAAGAAAGGTGGGGGTGGGGGGTGTAAATCAGTGCAGTATTTTGAGATTTGCCACGGATGAAAAACATGATTCCACTCTTAAGGGAAGAGATAAATTGTGACAGAAAAAGTCTGCAGAGTGGACTTCACAGTGTTTTTTTTATAGTTACTTGCTGCCATCTAGTGTTTTATTTGCAACAATCATCACTATAAACTTTTATAAATATCTAAGCTGTAATTTCAGATGAGTAAGGCGTGGAATTTAGTGGTATTCACCTTAGTCTTAAGATGTGGCAGCTGGTAACTTAATAGCTATGGGAACAGAAATATATGTGCGTTGCATTCAGACTAACAGCATAAGCGCGTTGAATGTCACTGGCTGATTATGATATTCATTGCAGAGACAGAGTGAAGACTCTTGGTTTTATTTTTGATCAAACCTTTTCTATTGGCTTTCATATCAAAGAGGTTACAAGCTTTTTTCCACCTCAGAAGCATCAATAAGATACGATCAATCCTGTTGTTGCAGTCCATTCCTTTCTTACATCAAGACTTGATGTATGTTTTTTTGTCTGGGCTTGAGAGGTCTGGAGTTTGTATTCTGATCCAGTCACACAAATATGAGTCCATAACTGCAGTGTTCCTCCCTTCATTGGCTGCAGATTGTAAGGTGCTGCTCTTGACATTTACAGTAGTAAATGGCACTGCACCCTCGTATCTGTGCCTACTCGAGCATTAAGTTCTCAGGGGACTGGCCTTTTGAGTTTTCCTAAGGTCAGAAAAAATATTAAATGTGAGCATGTGTTTTCAATCCATGCACCAACTCTATGAAACTCTTGAAATTAAAAAGTCATGTTCAGTTGAGTTTTTTTTTAACTGTAAGACCCATTTTTTTCACTGTTGCATATTATTGCTAAGGATGTCAAAGCATTATAATTAGGGCTGAACGATTTCAGAAAATAATGTAATTGCGATTTTCTGGACCAATACTGCGATTGCGATTTAGCATGCCAATTTTTTTTATTTTATTTTATTTTTTTTTTTTTTTGGGGGGGGGGGGGGGGGGGGTTCCTCTTCTACATTTTTTACTGATCACAAGCAATACACCATTCTGTAGTATGACCAACACAACAAATAATACTGTCAACCTTCGTGTTATGATGAAATTAGATGACTTGAAGCATTAACTGATAAGAATAACACATCTCAATTTAACTATTACAATCACAGTTGAATATTGACTGATTGATTTAACTTCAAGCCTTGTAGACGTGTAATAAAATTATCATTAATTTCCTTAAATACAATCAGAAAAGATGAAAAATAAAGCACTGCAAAACAGGCCTGGTATGAACAATGAAATAAAAAATAAATATGAATCTCACACGAAATAAAGTGCAGAATTGTGAATAAGACCAAATTTCTGGCTCAACCACTGAAATATTTCTACATGTCAAGCACACTTTTTTATGAAATGAAAAAGAAATACTGTGTGAACATACATTTAAATAGAAATTGTATAAAAATATGGCTGATCTCTCATCAGTAACAAAACACACACTACAGTAAATGCATATTAAATGCTTTTTTTTTTTTAAATTGCAGCCTTTGCAATTTGAAAATTGCATCGTCTTACATTGCGATGTCGGTTTAAATTTGATTAATTGTTCAGCCTTAATTATAATTAATTTATTCATTATAATTTCAGTTGTAGTAGTAGTGCTGTATGTTCCAAAAATCTAACACACTGAAAACCTTTGCCTTTTTTTGACCACTTAATTGAACTACCAGTGTCTATATGTGTGTGGGGGGTTTGTATGTATGTGAGTATGTGTGTGTAATTTTATGTTGTTGTTTTTTTCACATTCTTTTTTCCTCTATTTTTAACCCATCCCCTTCACTGCTGTCTGTACCTTGGCATTACTAACAACGAGTTTTATCCCCCAATTACTTTCTAGGGGACTTAATAAATGAATAAATAAATAAATAAATAAATAAATAAATAAATAAATAAATAAATAAATGTATCCATACCTCGCAGCTGAACTCCATGTCTGACTCCATCGTGCAGATCCTCACGTTAAAGGTCCTGGCTTGTCTTCTCTTCAGTGAGTTAAATCCCATTTTCGCTGCTAGGGCACTTGCCATGGCGAACAGCTTATAAACTCACTATTCAATCCGCAAAAGTTTCCACAAATTACGTAAACTGTCAAAGCATTATGGCAGTTACCCTCTCAGGCGTAGTAAAGCGTTTGGGCATAGCTTAGGTTATCAAACTATTACAGGTCCAGTTGTACATGTGACCGTCCACCTGTACGAGCTATCTGTAAATGGATGACTCTGTAGAAGCTCAGCCAAAGTAAACATTAAGTGTCCAACACTTCAGTGATCATAAGGTATTTTTTCACACTGCCACAGAAAAAGTTAAAAGCGCTGAGTAAAAAAAGACTGAACTAAACTTCCTGCTAACTTTAGCTTGCGTTAAGACTCCAATTAACTTAACTTATATTTGAAAACAAAACCTCATCTTGTGTTAGCCGTTTAGCGTTACATTTCACCAAGGTAATATCGTTGAATTACATTGTATCCAGGATAAACAAATCTTCCTAAGTAGTAAAAACCCCTCTGGGTGCTGTCCATTGATTATCCTGGGAAAGAAGCGCTGGCTAACTGCTGCTAACCATTTGTTAGCTTCAGCTATCTCATATCGAGAGCTGTGCGGCGTTCACGTGCCATATACAATGTTGTAATGACACTGTAGTGACGACTTTATGCTTCCAAAAGAAACGTCAGTGGTTTTAAGGAATTATTAATCTATCTGCAGTATTTTTTACAACGCGTGTATGCTTTGTGATATCTCAAATTCTTTTAGAGAGGGTTTTAAATGCTCGACATTTGAAAAAACGGCTCTCTAAATGTCATTTTAGAAAAAAATAAATAAAACAGAAAAAAAATCCGATTATACGAGATTTACAACATCTAAATTGAAATACATTGAAATGTAAAATTACATTTAAAAATAGCCTGTATAATTGAGTTTTGAACGGTGACTAAAAAGATGTCACTGACTCAAGTCATTTAGAAGTGATTTCTGTCTTTTTCTGCCGTAATATTAATCATAAACAGAAAGTTACATTGTTACTTGAGGTTCCTGAATGTAGCACAGCTCCTCTTCGCCTCTCGACTGGACAGCCAATCATGTTGCAATACATACCATAAGCCCCGCCTTTAGCTCTGCCCCCTGCGCCATAAAGGGGCGTGGCTTGTGCAATGAGGTAATCGGGGTAAACAGTAAAGATGGCGACGTCTGTAGCCGGAGAGGGGCAACCAAGTCTAAATGGGATTATTTGCGACCCCCAGACTAAAAATCTGACCGATCTGCCAACCGAATTACTCGAACACATCCTGTGCTTCCCCGTCCTCAAGCATGTCGACATTTGTAACGTTTCCTGCTGCTGCAAGCGGCTACACGACGTTTGCCATGGAAGGGGAAAGGTCTGGGGACACCAGTACAAACTCAGGTGCTGTTATTTTCTTGTTGCATTTAAGTTAGGACGTCTGTTTGTTTTCTGTAATCATCATCTTGGTCACTATGTGTTTAAAAATCCTTCTTCATAGTCACATATCGCTTTATCTTTACTGACAGTGGGTTTGGTTTGTGCAAACTCACCGGCTGTCAAACGCTGACATTCTGCTGATGCACCAAATTCATCATCACGTCAGGCCAGTTGCAAGCCCCCCTGCTCTGCACGTATAGCTAAAGCATGTAGACACGCCTGAAAATGTCTTAAAAGTTACACCCTGTTCTTCATTTTACGCAAAATGGATCTGTGTGACCTTGAATGTTGCATGTAGCCTGGGATCTACTGGGGGGGTGCAGCTCTTGCCAAAAGCTGAGCCTTCCTGCAGACAGGCTTGGCTGATAGTCTTGTGTGGTTTTCTTCGTGGACAGAGAGAACCTGGACTTTGCAGTGTTGAAGTTGTTGACACTACATGCAGAGGCTGGTTAATTTTTATTTTTTTTTAACCTGGGTGGCCCAGTAGGGCAAAGGCTGAAATACAGTTTGTGTGCATACACTATTAATAAAAAGCATTTAATAACCCCTTTATCTCTGCTAATTACATCTGCTTTAGCTACGAACAATGCAGTGCTGAACAGATGCAATGAATATTAGACATAGACCCATATGGATTTTCAGGCCCGATGCTGATACTGATTATTAGTAGTCAGGGAGGCTGATAACTGATATTTGAAGCCGATACTTATTTGCTGTCAAAGTGAAAATATTGAGCAATACAAACTCCAACACTTAACTGAAATCAAATGCCCTCTAGCATGTGTTTATTAAACAGCTCCCATACTTAGCAGCATGTTTTATAAAGTTAACTGAAAACTTAAAAAAATAAATAGCTCAAGTTTTCTCCAGTAAATAAAGTTTTCAAAAAATTCTATGTTACTGCAATAAAACTGGACAGAATTGAGTTTGTGCTGCCTTTTAAAGCAGATGAATTAATTTTCTGTATGGTTTTACATGACTTGATTCTAAATGACCATCTAGGGCTTCCATAGTGTAGACAGGGAGGAATTCTGTGCAGGGAAGCATCAGAGCCCAAACAACACAGTTTTGAATGGGTTTTATATCAGCCGTCGGATTAAGAAAAGAGCCGATATGCCCCAAAATGCCAAATATCGGCCCGATAATCAGCCCAACCGATAATCTGTATATATATTTTAAAAAGTATGTAAAAAATTATATAAATACAAATATATAAACTCCATTACTCTATAAGTACCCAGGTAGGAGGGATGATCCCAAAGTGACAAATTAGACACAAACAGAAGAAACAGGCTTCACTGAAAGACCAAGAAACAACTCACAACCTGTTGCAAAAAATGTGTACATAGTTTTGTTTTTCATCTGACAAGGCAATTAACAAATCATGGCTTAAGATTTTTGGGTGATACCAGGGTTGGTCTACGTCCCGTTAATTCTTTGGGCTTAACACTACAGGCTTTGGCGGCTTCCAGTGGTTTCACCTCTTTTTTTGGAACAACATGCCAAAGAGTGGTTAAAAATTAATACAGGAAGTGTGAAAATTACATCAATCTCACAGCAGAAGCTGGATTTCCTTTTTATTAAGTGTAATGTGTAATAATGCACAACAGTATTATAATGCATTGCTGCAGATATCACTAAATGGAAAGATTTTTTTCTTCCGCTGTAAAAAAAAAAAAAAAAAAAAAAAAAATCTTCCCTTCTGACTTAAACATATGTCATATCATTATAATTTTAAAAACTATATCCCTGGAGTAAAAAAAAAAGGAAATGTGCTGCATGAGATTATTTGCAATGAATGAATGAATGAATGCTTTATTTTGAACATGTGAAAATAAAACAAAAAGAAAAATAAAGGAAATCAACAGGGAAAAGAACAAATGAACAAAACTAACAAAACTAAACAAATGACACAAAAATAAATAATAATAGAGAAAGAAATACAAAAAGCAAAAAAAAAAAAAAAACAGGGAAAACAAATCATATTATATTGCAGTGGTAGTAGCTTTAGTAGCTATTACAGTCCGTCTGTAAGATGTTACTTAAATAACATTTTTAGTGCCTTATCAACAGATGGCCAAGACTGCAGAGGTTTTACCGCCAGAACGAGTGCTGCGACTGGCTCAGAGAATACAAAACACGCCACAGAGTGGGAATACAAATACGAAGGACGGTGGAATCAATCTCAAAGAGATTCTTCACAGAAGTTGTAAGTAATCCATGTGTAATGAATGAATGTTTTTATACATTGTTAAAAAATGTAAAATTGAAAAGACAGAAAACAAAGATGACTCAGAATAGAAGTGGAGGGGAACAGTTATTTGGTAAAGAAAGATATCTGACCCTTTCTGTGTGTGTACTGGCCTTCTGTGTGTTTTTATGTTCTGTGTGGGTGCATGTTTGAGCAAAAAAACAAAATGTGCGCTTTAAATTTTCTACACTAACCCAGAGATCTGTAACTCAGCCTTGCGTTGGCCAGGTGCTGGGAGACAGCTTTGCAGAGATTGAGTCACTGGGGATGCCGGAGCACTTCTGTGAAGATGAGCTCCTCTTCATCCTCAACTCAGACAAGAGGTGAGAGTAACATTTCACTCTCAGTTAAACCCTCAACACTTTCCTCTCACACAGGGCTTTGTAATTGTGGATCAGATTAGGAGTTAATCTGTGAGATTTCAGTCATTATGAAGGCCTTTTGTTGTGTTGCGAAACCTCCAACCTCAATTGTTTTTATCCTCTGTTAGGAAAAGCCTGACCCTGAAGTACTATGCAAAGAAAATCCTTTACTTCCTGAGACAGCAGAACATCCTGAAGAGTTTAAAGAGTTTTCTGGAGCAGCCGGCGGAGCAGCAGTCTGCTCTAGCAGGTGAGACATGAGTGCAAGCTGCAAATAAAAACAATCAATTTACAGTGTGTCGTGCCAGAGCTGCAGTTAATAAATAATTTAAAAAAAAACAGTCATTTTTTAAGCAAACATCATTTTTCTGAGTTTGGATTCGCTGCATTTTTTTTTATCCAGAATCATATTCAGATTTGATTCATTTAAACATTTGTCATTTTGAAGGAAGTGATGTTCAGATTTTACTTCAGGCACTGCAAAACAGTGATGAGCACATCTCATACAAAACAAACTCTCGCATTGTGAAAACTGATAAATCAATGAGGATAAAATATCAACTCTCTGAAAAAGTTCTGAAATTTGTTAGTCTTTTTATTGCTAAGTGTGAAGTGGTACATCATTTATTGTAAAAGATTAATAATGAGGATAAATTTATTTTGTATAGCAACAGGGCTAAAAAGCGCTAGACCAAATTGAACTTAAAGGAGCTGTGAGTAGTTTGAAAGTGATCTTAAAAAAGTCTCCCTTCCAGATATATGCCCGATATGCCCACACTTTAAAATGAGATTATCAGCACCAATATAGGTTATTCCTTAATACTACTTTGTGACTGGATTGATCCGCAGCACATCCATTCAGGGGTGGAAAAAAAAATTGAAAATTGATATATCAGGATTTTTTATTTGACAATATCAAAATCAGGATTCTTTGTCAAAATATAGGGTTTTTATTCAAATTTTTCATTTCAGTTTTTGTTTGTAAACTGGATTGGAAAAAAGTTACCACTTTTCTCCAGCAGAGGGGGAAATGTTTCTCTCTGACTCAAGTGATGTGCATTTTATGGGAAAATATGGCTCCCGATATAGTCTGTAGACATTTTCATCAACACTTAACTTTTTCACATCGTCTGGTGTTCCAAAAAAAACAACAAAAAAAACAAAACGCAAAATTCGTCAATATCCAAAAATCCCTATTGAATTTGAATCAGCATCCCAAATATTGCAATAGAATCAAATTCAGAGAATAGCATATCGTCCCAGCCCTAACATCCAAGTCTCTATGACAACACCACGGCAGCTGACGAAGTTCAGTCATTAGAAGAGAGATCTGTGTTTTTCTCTGCTTGAAAATGATTTCAGTGATTAATTTTGTAGTGATGGTGAACACAGGAGCCTAACTGTCAGACAGAAAAAGGACAGAGGAGCAGAAGAAAGATAAACAGGAGAGTGATAGAGCACGAGCTAAAGGCTAACACAGGGGCTAAGTTGTTTGTGATAATGCTTATTACAACCCACAGTCAGCAGTTATTCTGCAGTGGTCTGTTCAAACTTGAGAGTCTGTCAATAAAATGAAGAGTGAGGATACGTTAGCTCTGCTTGGTAGATGACTGGCAGGACATAACCGGGATTCACTAACGTTACACATTACAGGCACGTCTCACAGCACTGGGCTGCTATTAGCGCTCAATATAGCTGGCTACTGACATACAGTACAAGCTTACAGCGTTTGTTTGTTGTCACGTTTCAAACAACAGCGCAACATAACTGTACTAATGAATACCTTGCCTTGTTGGGTTGTATACAGTAAAGAGTTGTCTTCAACAAAGAAATTTTGTTTCAAAACAAACAGGACTGGTTAAAAGTCACATTTTAAGACAGTATGCTGCAACTCTGGGCTAGAAGGTGGCGAGGCAGTCATAGCATCATAAGCGTTTCTACCTGAGAAAGAATAAAAGCATCATTTTGAGGAACATCTATCATGAAATAATCTCCTGTGAAAGCACATTAGAAATGTGTGAGGATATTTAAAGAAGGATAATGATTCTGATCGCTGTCCCATAGCATGGAAGCTCAGACAGAAAAGGTCAAAGGTCACCTGTGGTCCTCGGCTTTGATTTTGGGACTGTAGGCAAAGCGTTGGCAGGGGAAATCAGAAATAAATTTAGGTGCAAGTCGTATATGTGATGATTTAAAAGACAGAAATAAAACCTTAAAAGCAATTCTAAAATGCATGGAGTAGCATAACTTTGCTTGTTGAATGATGTTTATTTCTGTGGTTTTTCTTTCAAGGTTCATAAAAGCAGCTTCACATTATAAATTCCCTCTCTTGGTCTCATCTGCTCCTCTAGGTGCCGTTCTGGTGGATCAGTATTGTAACCCACTGGCTGATGTAACCCTGAGCAGCACATCGGCCCAGCTGGATGAGATCACAGAGAAAGTAAAGAAGATGCTGAGAATCAAGAACCCCTCTCACCCCAGCCTCCGCATTGCTCAAGGTTTGCTGTCAAAACCAGAAAAGCTCCTGAGTACAGTCGTTTCTGTCCTTTCGTGACAGAAGTTATTTTTATCGCATGTTCTTTTCCAAAGTTTCTCTCTCCAGAATGCATCAGCAGGAGGCTCCAAAAGCCCAGAGGCACAGGGTTTTGTTCCTAGCACAGTGTGTTAAAATAAACCAATACCTGTGTGCTCTTCTGCAGCTTTATGTCTTGTGTTTGTTGCAGGCGACTGTTTAGTGGTGGAGGACTTTGAGCTCCAGAGGCAGGTGGTGTCCGCACTAAACTCAGTCTTATACGAGCAGCTTCAGTACAAGGGCAACGAGTTTGACTATTACAACCCGCTCAACTCTTACATCCACCAGGTAGATCATCCGAAACGCTCTGTGTCCTTAAATCACAAACATTTCTGTTTTTGAGCTAATATTTTACTCCCTGTTTTCTATTCAGGTGCTACTACGCCGTACAGGCATTCCCATCAGCCTCTCTGTTCTCTACATGACGTTAGCTCAGAAGCTGGGGGTTAAGCTGGAACCTGTCAACTTCCCCAATCACTTCTTATTGCGATGGTGCCAAAAACCAAGAGGGTAACGTTGAAAATGAAAGATTTTAGCTGTTAGCTTCTTGAGTTAAAGAGAGAAAAAGGAGAGCTTGGATGATCAGTCAAAAGCATAGAGAGGAGTTTGTTATTGATTTTAATGTAATCTCACCCTCATACTGATGCTTTTTTTATGACAAATAATAAGGTTTCTTTGGTAAAAATCATAATAGAGAATATTATTGAGCCAGATTAGTGTCATTATTCACAAATGCAAAATTTGTGTGAGTGTAAATGCATCCACATGTGTGTAAACAATTTACAGATGAGTGCGCAAATCCACAAGGAAAGAATTTACAAGTTAAAAAAAAAAAAAATCGTCACCAAAAGCATTTTTGTCGTCAGGGAAAATCAGTAGCCAATCAGATGTCAGATGTGATTTCACTGCAAAATGCACGCGGCCATTAGTATTTCTGCATGCGCAGATGCTGCAACAGTGGCTGTTTTCCAAACCGCCTATTATTTTGGCTGAAATTCAGTCTGTAGTGGGTAGTATGCAAAATCTGCAGTATGCCAAAAAAAAGGAAAATTTCTCAGTATGCAACAGACCAGTCTACCTGGCATACTGTTTACCACAATGCATGACGCTGATGCGTCAATGCAGGTGGCAGGTTTTGGTGAATTACCACCATCTACCACAATACAACAACACTAACGTTAGACGGTCCCTGAGATAGAAGTGAAGTGATAAGAAAGAAACACCGGTAAATCTTGTCACTTCTAGTTGTAAAAGAGGTGTTTACTTTAAAAATTCATTAAAGCCCATATAAAACACAATTTACCCCTTTTTTAACCATATATGGATTATATAGAAGTGGGTTTTCCATCAGCTGTAGAAATAAAAATACAGATTTATTTTCAGTAAACGATATAACTTTTGCTGTAAGATAAGAAATCAAGAATGATGATTCTGTGTGATATGATTAACAAAATAACCAAATGCCGAGATCTGCCCATAGCTTGTTTTGTATATTTATATAAGGCAAAAAAAACGACATCATCTGTAGCTCCGCCTTCTGAGACTGGAAACCAGAGTAGTATACTACAAAACAGACCCAACAGAAAAGTCATACTACATACTACATACTACATGCAAAAGCAGAAGGAAGTATTCAGTACCTACCACATACTACATTCACATGAAGCATGTGATTGGCTGAAAAGGAGGGAGACAGCTGATTGGCTACAGACTTTCCCTGATGAACAAAACGCATTTGTGGATCCAAGCACATCAGGGGAGTCTCAAAAATCCGCACACAAATGCAGCAAGGTTTAAAAATGACATACCATTATTTTTTTATATTTTTGAATCCTTCCTTGTGCATCTGTAGATTTGTGCACACATTTGTAAATATTTTACACATTTGTGGATCAGTTCATGCATTTGTGGATGCATTGACACACACACAGTTTTTGCATTTGTGAACTTTGACCGATCTGGCTCCACAGAATACATTCATTGTGCTTAAGTTACATGCCCTCTGCTTGCATGCTTGTATTCCCCGGGCTTCAGAGGTGGTAACCATCCCCTGTGGAGGATACTTTTTTAATACAGATGAGTCGTTTGTTTTTTCATTCCTGCAGGAGTGAAGACATCTATGACTTTGTCTACATCGATGCCTTCGGTAAAGGCAAACAGCTGAGTGTCAAGGAGTGCGAGTACCTGATTGGCCACCAGGTGACAGCAGATTACTACAGTGCCATCAGCACCACCGAGGTGCTGCAGAGGATGGTGGGAAACCTGCTGAACATCGGCAAGAGAGGGTGAGAGCAGAAAACAACGTGTAGTCCAGGCGTGGGGATGTTGTTTGTTGACTCAGTAATGAACAAATAGATCATTTGAATACATTATGTGTTTGCTGTAATTAAATGAGCGCATGAATGTTTTGTTCTGTTTTAATTATCTCCAGCGATGGTAATGAGAAATCCTACCAGCTGCTGCGAGACTCTCTGGACCTCTACCTCACTATCAACCCTGATAATGTGCAGTACCTGCTGCTGCAGGCTCGCCTCTACTTCCACCTGGGCATCTGGCCAGAAAAGGTCACACACAGAAGCTTTTTCTTTACTGTAATGAGATTAATTTAATGAAGAATGAACTGTTATTCACCTCAGCATGTTGTCTGCTGGTGTTTGGACTCCAGGTGCTAGACATCCTGCAGCACATCCAGGCGTTGGACCCCTCTCAGCACGGGGCCGTGGGTTACCTGGTGCAGCACACACTGGAGCACATCCAGCACAAGAAGCATCCTGTCACACCTGAGGTGAAGAAGCGGAGCGCTCCAGAACACCTGGAGGTCCAGTATTCAGTTGGTCTCATCATGAAACACAAACGGTGAGTCAGGCTAACGTCCAGCACAGTGGTTTCATTGTTCCTTTTACTGTCTTCATGTTTGTCTTTCTGCTCCATCTCCTCCATCAGGTCAGGGTACAACTGCGTGATCTACGGCTGGGACCCGAAATGCACCATGAGCCAGGAGTGGATCACCACCATGAGGGTCCACCAGCTGCCCAACGGGGCCAACCAGCCTTTCTACAACGTGCTCGTCCAGGATGGCACCTGTCGCTACGCAGCACAGGGTTAGTCCAAACACACAGACATCAAGATATATTATATCATAACATTATGATTAGGGCTGGACAACATGGGAAAAAATCTTATTACGATAAATTTTTTCACATCAGACGATATCGATATTTATCACGATATAAATCAAATAACTGTTAAGCTTAAATGCTGTTACTCAGAAGTGAATTGAGAAAATGTCAGATGGTTATTTTTGACTTTGGTTTATTTTTTGTCAGAGGTTGAACATGACAGATGTGCTGATGAACATTACACAACCTCTTTAGATAAATAAAATAGGAACATCTCCTTTATTTTTGTTATCAGTGAGCGTATTGCCCACATACTAAGACCGCATGCCTGTTGATAACAGGAGCAAACCGCCCTCTTTAAATGAGGGTTTAGAGCGTGCTACCTGCTGTCACCAAAGAGAGTTTGGGAGAGCAGAGTGGCCGTGAAGGAAAAATGAAAATGAAGCAGCTAGTTGGTGCTGACATTGATCGTAAATGCCCCAGCAACAGTTAGGAGGTTATTCAGCTGCCGGCGGACAAAGAGGGAGGTTCATCTCCTGTGCTCTCCATAGATCGCAGCAGATGAACTTTCATTATGCATGAGTGGAGACCAGTGCAGCCGGCGAAAACACAGAGCCCCAGTTAAAAAAAATCAGAGTTCAGAAATGGCGTTGTTGGACAGACGATGTCTCTCCACTACTTTTATTTCTGACAGTCCAACTGTGTTGGTACATACACAAAGGTTTCTTTCCCTCCTTCATTCATTGCACCTCCATGCCATAGTGACAGTATCCATTTGTGTGTGAAGCTGTGCCAGTTTGTGCCTGCCTTCCAAACATGTTAAATATAGATGCAAAAACAGTGACCACTTACAGTTTTGGGTTTGATAGATCACCCTGCAAGTGCTCAACAATTATATCTCCATCCCCTCCTCCCAGATTTGATTGGCTGATCATACATCTGTCTAAATATAAATGAATGAATTCTATCGAAATTCTATCGACCAGGTCTCATATTTCTATTGAGGAATAGTTATCTTGGGATGTATATCTTTATTGTTTTATCACCCAGGCCTAAATATGATCAAAGGTTTTATTGTGCTACAACTATCAGACACTGTGAATGTGTAAAAGTTTTATAATCCCACGCATCGTGAGGGCCTGGAGCCTGTCCCAGCAGTTACTGGGCAGGAGATAGGGTGCTCCCTGAACAGGTTAACAGCCTCTCACACAACTCAAACTTAAGTTTGATTATTTCTCATGGACAAGAATTGAAATGAAGACAAAAAAAACAGAAACGGTAGAGTAAAAAATAAATCAATGGACAGAGGTACAAAGTTCACAATAATGTCTTTTCACAACCCTACAAGTTCACAGCTTTCAGTATCGATATAAATGGGTTTTGTTTGCATAATCATCTCTAAAAATAGAACAGTCATAGAGACAAGCAGAAGCAGTTGTTCCGTATATTGAGATACACAAAGCATAATAAAAAAGAATCACTTCTTGTGTTCTTTTGTATTCATGATGTTAAAACTATTTAAACTATTTCCTTTAAATGAACAATTTTGTTGTAATTTTTATTTAACCAGGTTGGTCCCATTGAGATCAAAAACTCTTTTTCAAGGGAGACCTGGCCAAGACAGGCAGCAGCAAAAACACGAAGTTGCAGACAGATAGCACAGAAAAGACAAAGCACAGTCAATAAAACACAAGATTATGGATTAAAACCATGTTCTAAGAAACAACTGTTCAAACAACCAAGTTGACACAGTGGCATCTTTTAGAGCCAGCCTATATGTCCTTCATTTTGTATTCAAAAACATTCAAAGACACCAGCTCCTTGAGCTTTAAGTCATTCTTCAACTGGTTCTAAGCTGAGGGTGCAGAGAACCCGAAGGCTCTTTTCCCAATTTCTGCCCAAGCGTTTGGGACAGAGAGATAATGAGGTCCTGAGAATGCAGAGAGTACTGTCTGGCACTTTTCTGCACAATAAAAACACATTAATAATGTGGCAGCAGACCTAGAACAGCCTTACTATTTATGTGTAAGGAGAATGACCTAAATCTTCTCCTCTATTCTATGGTTATAGAGCAGCATGATGACTCTGTGGATATTTAAAGGGTAAGTTCAGTTAATACAGCTTTTACATTGTTTATAGAATGAAGTAGAACAAAATACTCACCTAGAAGGTTTTCCTGATCCAAGCAGTGCTTTGGGAGATATGTAGATCCAAAATCGTGCAGCGGACGTCCGTATAATGGGAGCCATCGGGGCATGGACAGCGCCACTCCTAAAACTGCATTAATCGTCCAAAAACACATGTTTTTCACCAATATTCCATCATGGTCCGCTCCGGGTTAGTCCTCTGCTGCAGTCTGTGTCACTCCAGACAGCGCTGTGTGGCTGTACTGACCTCTGAACTGACGAAGACTTTGTTTACGTTTGCCCCTCCGTGCATGCGCAGTACTCTCTGGAGAGCTGACTCCACCTCCTCCTTTCTTTGAGGGGCAAACGCAGGTGAAAAACATGAGTTTTTGGACAATTAATGCAGTTTTAGGAGCGGCGCTGTCTATGCCCCGATGGATCCCATTATACGAACATCTGCTGCACAATTTTGGATCTAAATATCTCCCGAAGCACTGCTTGGATCAGGAAAGCCTTCTGGGTGAGTATTTTGTTCTACTTCATTTTATAAACAATGTAAAAGCCGTTTAAACCGAACTTATCCTTTCATTCATTTTATGGGCATTTTAACACCCAATTAAACAAAACAACTGAAACCTCTCAAATATGCTATGTGTTCTGATAATTTTGATCACCACTGTAAATACCTGGTTGTGTTCCATCCCTCCAAAGTAAATCAGACTTTCAAAAACTGGAGAAAAATGTCTTAGACTCCTGATCAGACACATATTTAAAGCTATTTGGGTCATAAGTGTGAAGAATCATCAGTCATGGGTTACTTTGACCACAGAGTACTTTGTAATTATTGTTTAAAATGATGATTTCTTTAATTCAGTACATAAAAACTGAATTTAGCTTATTAAATTCAAATGATGTGGAAAATGATCAGCTGATGAGTTAAGCGCAAAAAAAAAAAAAAAAACTTTGTTTAGTCAAGTGTTGGCTGCTGGTGGGACAGATCATACTCTGATTTGTGATTGCTTTTCCAGATTACTGAAAAAATATGCGTAATATCTATTTTCTCCAGTCAGAGCTGAGTTGAAACTTCACAGATTGAATAATGCGTTAGTTGTAGTGTTATACAGTTCTTACATACTGAAAATGCTGACCCCGGAGTATTGACTGTTTATATGAGTCAGTCAGACTGAGGGTTATCTCCATAAATGAGGAGAAGTCTGCAGAGTAAAAACAGGTGGGTTTTTTAGCGCTGCGTCACCCTGTTTCTGAAATTTTCCCACTTAAAGGTCTTCCTCACAGGCTGACTCATACATTTAACTTGCTCACTCTGCGTTCCTGTCTGTTGATGCTTGTTTCACAGTTTAAATTATTAATTCAACAAAGACAATCTTTAAAAAGCCACCTCTCAGACTGTTTCCATCTTTGTACCTCAGAGAACCTGGAGCCTCACTCAGCCCCGCTGGAGATCGGCCACCCGGAGGTGGGACGCTACTTCTCTGAATTCGCAGACACCCACTACGCTGCCAACGAAGAGCTGCAGACGCGATACCCCGAGGACATGGATGAGACTCTGGGCACGGTGCAGGAGCTTTACCACAGACTCACACCTGGCTCTGTGAACCAGGAGCAGGCGGCAACCTCAGACCAAAACAACCACGAAGCCATGCCCATGTAGCAAAACAGCTGTGTCCGACACTTGACTAACAAATCACCCACTGGTCACCCATTTTCAATTCACAATCCACTTAACTGTGCAGTGCAAACACTCAAGAGGAGGTGTGGATGAAGGAGCTGGGTTCTTTTTTGTACAAATGACACAGGATATTGTTTGAAAATGTTTTTATTTCTTGCAGAAAATTTACCACACAAAGCTTAAAACCAAAAGTTTGCTCAGTGTGAAAACAAAGCTTAAACAATGTAGTGTTTGGAGGAAAAACTAATGTAAACTTGAGCTGCACAGTTAAGTGGATGTGTAGGTTGAGGATCGGCGCCCAGGTGCTGTAAATTTCCCTTTACCTAGGAATGATCCTTTACCCACAAAACCCTGCACACAGCACCAGTCTAACAACCTCCAGCATTTAGTCCAGACCCCTCTCAACTACAGTTCCAGTGCCACATAAGAGACTAGGAGGAAAAACTTTGTAAATCTGATGTAATTCTCCATCTTTTAATCAAAGATTCATGCACTTATGAAAGTTCAGCTTTCACATTTATAGATAATCTGTTTTTTTCTGTATATTTACAAATGAAACATGTAGGATGTCGAGGCGCACCAGTGTTGCTGAAACACAACAGAAGAGGAACATTGCTGACTTGAAACAGAAACGGCTCTAAGCTTTGAGGAAATTACAAAAAAAAAATAAAGCGTTTCAAGTTTTTTTTAGCTTCTCTCTCTGACTCCTGTGTACAATGATTCATTTACTCTTGTGTGCAACATACTGACCATGAAATTACAGCATGAGGCAGAAGAGAGCAGGTTATTTCGTCACAGGCTGTGTGGATTTAGGACCTTGAGGATGCCAGCAGGATACAGTTGCGACGACATAGAGCGTGGTTAAGCAGGAGCGGCGCAGAAAGTCGAGCCAGTTGAGCGAGGTCGTGCGTCCTGACGCACCGGCAGCAGCAGCAGCAGCGATGGGGGCTTCACAGACGCGCTCCGATAACAAGTACCAAGATCTGGCGGACAGAACTGGGTGTAAGTAAGACAAAAAACGAGAATCTTTACAACGAGGAACTTTAAGATAACGCGGTTTCTGAGTGATTGGTTTGTAGACGCACGTGTGGCGCGAAATCAGCCCTTATTGACGCATCAGATCAACTTTGTTTTGATGAAGTTGCGCACGGTATTAACGTCAAATACAGCTGTGACTGCTGTGTAATGACAGATAACTGAGCAGATCGCCAGCCATGACACAAATATGTACAGTGGCATTGATAACAACCCTGAACATTCACATTTATTCCTCAACTTTTAAACGTTTACAATGTTTGTACTGGCATTGATTTATATTTGCACTTCCTCAATTTGCAGATTGTTTTATTGATGAATTCATTCTTGTGCCATGAGTTCGTCCAACTGCTATAAACACCTTGACACACCTTATTTGTTGCCATAAACCCCTCTCTTCTTCCATGTGTGGATTGAACAGTCTGTTAAAGAAATGAAACAAAAAGCAGACACAAACTGCAGAAGTATAGTGTGTCTATTTTTAGGAAGTGCACCAGGATCTTGGTGTGAAACTTTTGCATGCACGGACATGCAGAAATCAGGTTTTACACCCCACACTGAGCTTTATCTGATTGATTCTGTATTGGTGAGACTTTGAACCATTTTTACCACCTTTTGTTTCTCCAAGGTGGGGCGTTGACCTTGTTTCTCTCCTGGCTCAGATGCAGCATTTTATAAAATGTTTACTCTGGATACTGATGAAATGTCTGATTGTGCTGACATGCTTTTACTTGTTGGAAAAATCACAATTTGCAGCTGATTTTTAAGCATTTATTTACATCAATGCTTTTCTTGGATCCTAAAATACTCCTAACCTCACCTCCCACTCTGACTGAGAAACTTCTTCCTGCTTTATCTTTCTCTGATTATTCTGCAGCTACAGTTGCTACTGCAAACATCCACTTGACAGCCTCAGGGAAAGGGAAAAATATCAAAACAAACACAAGTGTTTGGTGGAAACACTTGAAAATGTCAAATCCATCTCGGTACAGCACAAAGCAAGACTCGATTATGATGTTTGAACCTTTTAGTGTGCGGTCACCAGTCCACACAGTGAGTTAATGATTCAGGGAATCCTCCTTAAGTGACATAAAAAGAGAGAATGCTGCTGCTGTACAGTGTTAGCTTTGCCATTAAAGTAAGAGCAGAGCTGCAACTGAACACATTAAAGGGGCTTTGAGGAGTTTGAAGGTGATCTTGAAAAAGCTCTGTTCTAGATATATGCCTGATCATAATCCACACTTTAAAATGAGATTATCAGCACCAATATTGCTGGTTACAGGTTATTTTAAATTGCTACTTTTTAGCTTCCAGTTAGGATCGACAAGGACCAGACTGATTTACGACATGTCTATTTCTCTATGACAACACCACGCCAGCTGACAAAGTTTAGCAGAGAGAAGAGATAAAACACAAAAATCTGTGTTGTTCTCTGCTAAAAACAATTACTGTGATCAATTTTGTAGTGATGGTGGACACTGGAGCCTAACTGTCAGACAGAAAAAGGACAGAAGAGCAGAAGAAAGATAAACAGGAGAGAGATACAGCCCAAGCTTAAGTCTAATTGGCCTTTAGCTTGGGCTGTATCACTCTATAGCACAGGGGCTAAACCAAGGGTCTTCGACCACATGTGACTCTCTGACTCATTTGCTGTGGCTTCATGAAGCTTTAAAAAATATAACTGCAATAAAGATTTTTTATTTTTCTTACAGAGGGAATTGATTATTTAAGACAGTGACATTAAATAAATTCATGTCTTTACCTCTTTAAATAGAGCGTTCACATTTTTTGAGATTTTAGCAAATGTTTTTGAACTTTTTGCAAACTTTTTCAATTAATTTTTTAAATATTTTTTTCAAATAAAGAAAAAAAAACATTTTTTTGAAAAGTGTGCAAAATTTAATATTTGTTTTAATTTCTGAAAAATTTTCTAATTATTTAAATTTGATCTTTTTTCTAAAAAAAAAAAAACTTTGCATTTTTTTGTAATTTTTACATTTAAAAAAAATCAGCAAGTTTTTTGAAATTCTAATTATATTTATTTTTGCAAATTTATAAAAATTTGGGCAAATTTTTAAAACTTGTAATCTTGGTCCTTTTGTAAATTGTGGCACATTCATGAATTCCATTCTTTGAGAAAATGTGCATAATTTCATAATTTCAAAACCTCTAAAAACTTTTGCAAGTTATTGAAATTTCTTAAGTTTTGGAAAATTTATGACATTAATGACATTACAATTTTTGGGGGGGTGTTTTTTAGAAACACATTTGCAAAATTATCAAAAACTTAGAGATCACATGTACAATTTTAAAAACGCAAAAAACATAGAGGGTTTGATGGAGACATTCCAGGTTATTTTTCAAAATAAAACATTGTTCAGATAAATCAAACCGAAACTTTTTAGGCTGAGTATTTATTATGTGCGGCCCACCAATTGACCCACGGAGCAGGGGTTGGTGACCACTATCTTAGAGCACCGGGCTGTCAGCTGCGCTAAATCTAAACGGCTACTAAACTACTTACAAACTGACAGTGTTTTTTTGTTGTCACCTTAGCCTACGGATGTGTTGGAACACGGGGCTGCCAATGTCACTAATGTACAGCCGGCTTGATGTCACGTTTCAAACCGTAGTGCTACATAACTGTACTGATAAGCCCCAGTAAAAAGTTGTCTAAAACAAAGAAAATTTGTTTTGTTCCAATTTAATTCAAAAACAAGCACACACTTCACTAAAAGTAATTTACGACAGTGTGCGGACACTCCGGGCCACAAGGCGGCGAGGGACTCCAATCAAAACAGATCTTCCTCATAGCATCTTAAACGCATCCATGCTGTGTTGTTTTTCTGTTTATCAGTGACTAATTATGTGTTGTGACTCATAATGAGCACCTAAAGGAGTGCAGGAGGTGTGTTTATGGGTGTGGACTGACTGCAGGTGTATCACTGACATACTTTCTTCTTGTTTTCAGTTTCACCGGAGCAGATTAAAAACCTTCACAAAAGATTCAAGTACCTGAGCGGAAACGAAGAGACCATCAGGTAAAATGTGCACAGCAGTACTATCTCCTTGGAGTGATGAATTGTGGGTAATTTGTGGTATCTCTGGCACAGACACAAACAAGCGGCATATGGTGACACCTGGGCTGAGCTAATGCAAAAGGAGACAAATACAATATGTCGATCCACCAGGCACACACACACTGTACACACACATTAATACGTCAGACATACACTCTGACTGTCAGAGAGGCACGCCGCCGCTGATACACGAGCCCTTTAAAAAGAAACAGGGAACAAGTGTTGAACATTTCTCCTGTCAGAGTAACAGTTCATGGTACTTCCCGTGAATAAAACACTCAGTTGCTAAAAGCTCAGTGTGTGTTTTATGATATCTTTGTGTGTGTTTTGTTCATTGCAGCAGACAGAACTTGGAAAACATCCAAGCCCTCGCCAACAATCCAATCAAGAAGCAGATTGTTGAAGCGTTCTTTGATAAAAGGTGGGTACAGTACAGCTGCTTTCACCATATTCTACCTCTGACTAATAATGTGCAGTGTTATGAAACCCTTTCAAAATGAAACCCCAATTTCCTAGCAGTAATAACTCATCAAAGGTCAGTTTGTTTAAGCACTGATGCTTATCTAACTCGCATGATAAATATTAATGTTAAAAAAGGACGTATCAGCCTTTATCTCCTGTTAGGAAGCTGCATTCAGACTCGGCTCAATATAAATAAACTAGGGGAGAACGGGGTTGCCTGTCACGCTCTTTACTTTAGTGTGACTTTCTTATCATCAGACCATTTTTCAATAGTCATTTCTACATTAAACTAAAGCTTAAAATGTTGGCTTGAAACGTGAAAACATCTCATTTTCCAACTGTAACAAAGAGGTAATTCACTACCAAAGACAAGGTCTCACACTATGGTGTCGTTTTCCCACAATGTTATTTTATTGGGAAAAAAAAAACTCTTTAAAAAGGTTTGATTGCATTGGCAAGTTGACAAATACATGACTTAATGCAGCTTTACACAAAGTGAGCAAAGAACCAAACACTGACAGAAGGGTTTCAAATACCTTCCAAAATCGAAAACCATTTTAATATAATTATATCAGCTATTACTGTAAAAAAAATTGCCCAAAAAGAGGGGTTCAAATGAATATAAAACCATTAAAGCAGGACAAGTTTGTCTTGTTTTCAGCATTTCTTTCTTAAAGACCCCCTGCTGTGACTGAACCAGGGTAACGACGTTGTCTTTTTTTAGATTGCTCTAATACTTAGTGCCATAGTAGGGGGTAACTGGTCTCTGGCACTGTTATTTTGAGAGACACAGGCTGAAAAGTTGAATAGCCTTGAGCTCACCTAAGGCCCCGTTTATATGATAACGTTTCATCTGAAAACGAAAACGCAGCGGGACTGAAAACACTGTAGTAAGCATGCCAGGCCTATAGGTGGTGCTATAACTGTCTTGTCAAGAAGCTGCTTTTCGTAGCTCTCCATTAAAGTAGAGTTGAGCCAATCATCTGGTGTATTAGGGAATGCTAAGAGCAGTAGTGGATCAACAGATGCACATTTTGTTGAAAGACAGTCAGCAGATTCAGCAGCACATGCACAACACGGTAGTTTGCGATGATCATAACATTGGTACTGTTGTCCTGTTGTATGTGCTCATGGGAGGCGGAGTGTGACATCAGCGTTTTCCACTGAAAACGCCGGCTCACTGTTTACATGGCAACGGTATTGGCAGCGTTTCAGAAAAATCCCACTCTGGAGGCCATTCTCAAAAGTTTGCATTTTAGGTCGGCTGAAACGCCGTTTCCGTGTAAACGTGAGGCTGAAACACAACAAAACTTTGTGTTTCACCCTAAAACCATTGTCATGTAAACGCCCCCTGAATCTTGTTACTCACACAACACAATGAAAATTTCCACTTTTCTTGGAGAGAAACAAAGCACACCTCAGCACCTGGCTGAGTTTTATTGCGACAGCTACAACAATACATCCTCAAAATTTCATCTAAGTATATGTTCAGCTGTCTCTGTTTTCATTTAAAAAAAAAAAAAAAAAAACTTCTAAAGATGCATTTATTTAAGCAGGCCTTTGACTCTATACAAATTAAAGTTTTTTTTTCTAACTGTTTGTTGTCTTTGCTGTTTGACAACATTTTTAATGTTTTTTGTGTTGTTATGATTTCATTTTATATTTCATATTTTTTATGAAGCACCTTGTGATTCTGTTCTATGAAAGTTACTATACTGAATAAAACGTACTTATGTACTCAAAGTATAAATATGATATAATATAGCTCATTTCAATGTGAAAAAAATTGTGACTGAGTCTGTGTTTTGAAATATAAAGATATTGCCATGAAATCAGGATTAACTTGTGCTAAAAACAGTCACATGATTTTCTTCTAAAGAGGTGCCTTAGTGTTATTTTAGCAGGTGTTATTGTCTCACAGCTAAAATGTTCTGTGTTTGTCTTTCCAGCTGACTCAAACTTGTGTTTGCAGAGTTTGTGCTGATTGGTGACCGTCAATTGCTTTAGACGCCTGATTTAATCAAACATCTGACAGCACAATACTTCTTCTCTGTTTGTTTAATCAAATGAAAACAATCCATTGATCACGGCCTGGTGGAAATAACTCAATTGACAATGCAAGGTTGATATGTGGGCCTTCATTCTGCAGCAAAAGAAGAATGCTGCACAGTTTAAGAAGCAAAAAATGTGATCCAGCATCAGCTAAGGTTGATAAAACAAAATAAAACTAGAGATTTGATGTTGAAAAGCACAGTTTTAAAGCAGCAGTTCTCTCATTTTGAAAGGATTAGCTTAACCCAGCAAACCACTAGCAGGACTGAATGACAAACAAGCTTTTTGTGAGTGCATGTGACTTCAGCTGTCAAGCTCACGAGTCATGTGCAAAATGAGACGCTGGAGGAAACAAATAAAAAGAAAGGGAAATTCCTTCATGGCATATTATTCAGAACCATTAGAGATAAATCTGTTTGCACCTTGGAGGCATTTAAGAAATACTGTTTGATGCATTTAAAGCTCAATCTCTCCTCACTGTGATCCAGAAACCAGCATCAAGAAGAGGCCGGCTCCTTCGAGGAGATCGGCTTCGAGCAGTTCCTCATGGTCATGTCCCACTTCCGCCCTCCGACCTTGAAGACGACGGATGAGGAGAAGGAAGCTTTGAGGAAGGAGAAGCTTCGCTGTAAGAGGCTGAAGTTAATTTTTAATTGTACAAAAGAACTGGATATACTTGTTGGTTGAGAATGTGGTTTGAGAGCTCCAGTTGCTCATTTAGGGTTAGATATTTCAGTCTCGTGTCCGAATGTGTGTCTCACTCATAAGAAAACGCTGCTGCATGCTGTAGATAAACTGGCGATGTGAGTATCTTGTTTCAATCACCACCTACATGCCGCAGAGAGCAGGATGATGCACAGCTGCTCATGTGAGCGCTCAGCCTCGCTGCGTGTCACAGAGGAGAGATTTGCAGGTTCTCAAGGCCAGAGCAGCAGCTCCACAACCACAACAGGATCGATTTAAAACCACCAATCTTGGAGCTCAGCACTCAGAGAGGTTACTGTAATAATAAAACCACAGCAGGTCATAATTTATGTTGAGTAGTTTCTCCTCCTCGTCCCTCCCTTGAACCCACCCTGTGTGATATGTGACCTCCTACGTTTCACACAGTAACACTCACATGTAGACATATTAGAGAGGTAGAATCCAACAATGCATCACTGGCTTTCAGTTGATTAATTTGTAAACACAGGAGTGTATCTCTGAAAGTGTCAAATATTTCAAACTACATTTGAGTCAGGGCCTTTGAGCCAGGATCAATGTATGGGATTAAAAATTGAAGCCTATGTGAATTTGCAAAAAGCTGCAGTTCCCTGAATGCCCACTTGAGGCTGGCTTTGAAAACTCAGAAGTCACATTAACGTCCATGTTAAAATGGACATTTTCACAGCCGAATTTAACATGTTTACAGCCTGGTTAAAAAAAATACGAAAGTCTCAGTGGTTCGTTTTTACATTTTTATAAATTTTACAGAGATAGATGGATTGCTTAAACTTTTTTATTTGTATTATATTGTGGGTAAGAGTTAAGTAAGGTTTGAATGAGCGTTAAGCTTCATTCATTTATTCATTCAGATGAGTTAAAAAGTTGTTAGTTGCCTTCAAAAAAGCAACTAGCGACAAATCTAGAGGCTTTTCATCGAGTTTGGAGACTCAAACTTGAATTCGGGTATCAATGTTGTTCTCCAATGACCTCTCACTCAGTGGTCCCTCCCAGCTGCAGCCAGAGCAGGCAACTGCAAACCTGCCACTCTGGGCCAGAGTGTCTCTTTTGGTGTAATTTTTGCCAGTCCCAAGCCGGGATAAAGGAGCAGGTTGTGAGATTGACACTGAAATGCAAAAAATAAGAAGTAAAAATAAACAAATAATAGATGAATACAAAAATAAATAAATAGATAAATAAATAAATAATGAAATAAGTAAATAATAGATAAATAAATAAATAAATAATAAAATAAACAAATGATAAATACATAAATAATGAAATAAGTAAATAATAGATGAATACATAAATAAATAAATTGTGAAATAAATAAATAATAAATAGATGAATAATAAATAAACAAATTACCAGAAGAAGGTTTGATTATGCAAATTAGGTAATGATATTGATCATTTAGTCTCTGAATTATCAACCACTCCATGAAAGAGACTCTAAATAAAATAAGCTGGAATTTTTAGCAGGAAAATTAAACTTAAAGGCCTAAATATTTAAAATAATTTCATGATTTGCTTGAGAATACAGATTAGTCCCCTGGGGCCACAAATATGAAGCAGGTAAGGGTTAAGGACAGTTAAAACTACCCCACAAGCTACCAGCTGCAACCATTTAATGCTTCTCAGAGGGGAAACGCGACCTATCAGGGCCTCTCTCTCACAGCTTCCAGAATAAATGGAGCTGTAGGTTTAGATAACAGGAGGAACAAAAGCAACGTGCTCCCCAGGCAATGACTGAAATAATGGAGTAATTTTCATGTTCTATAACCATGGGAATTCTTTAAATGAAGTAAAATCATTTGAGGGAAGTGAGGGGGTCAGACTAGCAGCAAAGAGAGAATATTTTCTGAGAAGAGTGAAACACTTTGGTGTGAAATCCACAAAAGCAGTGTCAGCTGTTTTAGCGGATTTGAGTAGCTCAGTTTATTGTTGTTGGACGTCGCCTTACGAAGCAAACTGACATTTTTGCTTCCTGTAGCAGCTGTAGGGCTGTTAAATGTACTGTCGTACTGTCATGGAGCTTGTTAAATGTCAAAGTTAATAAAAGACATTTTTGAGGTGTTTCTGCCATGGCCTTAAAGGGAAACACTCTGTTATTCAACCCTTCTATCTCTGCATCTCTACAAACATTCCTCTAATCACAGCTTCCTCTGCTCTGTCAGAAACATCCGGCCATCTTTGACTTGATGAGAGAAAGCTCCTTAGAGATCAGACCAAAGGTTAAAGTTTCTTTTGCTTTTCTTTACAGTCCTCTTCAACATGCATGACACGGACAATGACGGCACCATCACCCTGGAGGAATACAGGAAGGTAAGAAAACTCCACTACTTAAGAAAGGTGATAGTGTTTTTTTTTTCATTTAAAGAGGGGGTACTGAGCCTTTTTTTTTTCTTTTTTTTGAGGCTTTATATTGTCCCTCTGGTGCCTGAGTAATAGCAATTAAAAACTAAACTACTAACAAAAAATATCCATACTTTTCTCACACTGGTGTTTTACGCTTTATTTTAGCTGCTGTCTCTTTAAGGCTTCCCACTCCAGAAACCCCTGACCCTCTGATTGGCCAGCTCTTTGTGGGCCTGTCAGGGGCAGAGCAATTAGCAGACTTTGTTTGAACCCTGGTGCCCCCCAATGTGGCATTGAACCAGTTAGGGGACCCTAATGTGACAGCATTATTTCTGCAAGTCCAGTGAAGATCTCGTGCCATTTCATTTACAACAGGGTGTTTTTATCAGTTTACAGACAGATTCAAGGATTTATACAAAATATGGTTATGCAGAAGTTTGAAAATCTGCCCATTTTTAGTCTAAAAATCCAGCATTGTTATGTCCATGTCCATGTTTGAAAGTTTAGAAAAGAATGATACCCCGCTTTAAAAAAAAAAAAATTAAAGCTGGGGTCAAATTTTAATTTTTTATTTATATTCTATTATAATACAGTCCCCATACAAAATGTGCTGACTAAAATAGTATTTTAATAAGTTATTTTTCTGTTAGTAAAATAAGTGAAATGAGCTCTCAAAAAGCCTCGAAGTCGCCACAGCATCTCATGATTTTCAGCAGCTCTAACCCAGTCATTACTCACTGTCTGGTCTTTCTGCTGAGCTTACCGTATGCCAGAGCTGTTTTGAAAAATACACCAGGCCTTCAGACGTCATGTGTCGTCAAAATGATGAGGTTCACGCCGTCCTACCCAAACAGGTGCAAAGTGCTGTTTTGCAGAGTGAATCAGACGTCAGTAAACACACAGAGAACAGATATTATGAGTATAAATGAGTTTGTGTGGATTCTGGAGGTGCAATTAAAATACAATAACAAGCAGTCAGAGTGTCTCTGCTGCTTTGAAAATATGTAATTACATTCAGCATGTAAGCCATGAGATTGAATACTGTTGTTGGATGGTTTGACTTGGCTCAGCTGGGATGTAAACACACATGAAGCTCTCTAACTCTATTGTTTTTAGGATATTCATCCATTATCTTTGTACTGCTCAGACCATTAAGAATCACAGATGATTGCTTGCTGTACACAGAGGGACCTGTGCATACACAGGAGGAACATGCAAACTCCCGACAGTTTCAAACCAGGAACCTTCTTGCTGTGATGCAACAGTGCGAAACACTGCACCGCTGTGCAGGATGTTATAAGACATCCTGGTTGATATAAAGTCATGCTTCCTTTATTCAAAGCTCATCTTGTAGAGGAAGTTGAAATGGCCCAGAGTGCAAGAAAGGATGACAGAAGTTTGACTTAACTGTAGATCATGTAGATTATTAGACAAGTAATGAACAGCTTTTCTGAACAGCTTATCCTGTTCAGGGTCACGGGTGGCTGGAGCCTATCCCAGCTGTCATTGGGCGAGAGGTGATGTACACCCTGGACTGGTCGCCAGTCAATTGCAGGGCTGACACAGAGACAGACAACCATTCACGCACATACTCATACCTAGGGACAATTTAGAGTGTTCAATTAACCTCAAGAGAACGTGCAAACTCTACACAGAAAGGCCCACCGGCCAAGCTGGGAATCGAACCAGTGACCTTCTTGCTGTGGGGCTGCAGTGCCACCTGTTGCACCACCGTAACTTAAATCACACATTTAAAAAAAAAGGGATGTGGACAAAAAAAAAACACTAGCAGTTAAAGCATGCACTCCACAAACGGATGCTGCAAGGCCACAACCCTTTGCTGTATGCCCCCCCCCCATCTGCAAAAACTGAAATCTGAACAACTGTTTGTCTTATTTTAAGTAAAAAATAATTCAGCAAAAATAGTAAAAAAAAAAAAAAAAAAAAAAAAAAAAAAAAAAAAGATAAAAATTATTATTATTATTATTATTATTATTATTATTATTATTATTATTATTATTATTATTATTATTACTATTATTATTATTATGTTATTAAACATCAGATATAAATGTTTTCAGTAACAATACTACTACTACTACTACTACTTCTAATGATAATAATAATAATAATAATAGTTATTATTATTATTATTATTATTATTATTATTATTATTATTATCATCATCATCATTAGTAGTATAGGTAGTAGTAGAAGTAGTAGTATGAAAAAAAAGATATCTTTAAATTAATTATTTAAAAAAAGAAAGATCTAACCTAACTCTAACCCAACCCTCTTAGTTCAAGATGTGAAAAAATGAAAACAACACCTGAATGGCAATAAAAATCTAATGTTGGGATAAAAAGAATTGCTTGACCAGTCTCTTGAAATAAGAATCAAATCTTAATACAAGAAATTTAAGTACATTTTCCTCACTCTTTTGGCGTTTCTTTTTACTCTTTAAAAGCAATTGAGTCCTTTAATATTTTGAAGTAAGCCATTTTTCTGGAATTATCAGGCGAATGTGGTTCATTTTAAGTCCAATAAGACTTAAAATAGGACAAAAACACTTATTTCTATTTGTGTCTTTGTATGGCACATTACCCATTTTTCTTTAACTGTAACCACAAAAAGTCGCCTTAAAAGAAAAGAGTTTAGACAGATGAAGGCTTCAGCCAATTAAAATTCAGCCCTGATGCCACAAACGCTGCATAAGGTTGTCATTTAATGTTGTTTAACCAATGCTTTACCTAGCTGTTTTTCTAATCATGATAAATTACTTGATTCTGATTGGTCGAAACTTCTCAACATTTTCATTGAATCTCAGATTGTGAAGACTGCATATTTCAGCTCTTTACATCTACTCTTCCCATACTGAAGGTTGTGGTATTAGGCTCAAAGAAATGCAGTGTAGTGGTAATTGCATGTAACTTTAGGTGTAGTTTTCTAGCTTTGTCATGGAAACATTGCATCAGAGAGTAAATATCTGCAAAAATCCTGCATCATGCATCCTAATTCAAAAAGTAGATCTGACATTTCTACCATGTTTTATTCAGACTTTTTAAACACGTGCACACCATCCTGCAGTAGATCATTGCATTACATCATCCGATAATTATTACTTTGTTTTAATTATTCTCACCCTTTGCAATTAACCCCATGAGTCTGACGATTGATGCTACTCAGTTCCAGTTGAGGGATTAGAAACTACTAATTCTCTTCTCGTCCAAGGTAGTAGAAGAGCTTCTGTCTAAAAGCGGCGCCATCGGGTTGGAAGCTGCCAAGGCGATAGCAGATGCTGCCATGTTGGAAGTGGCGAGCACAAATGTTCCCCACATGGTAATGGATCCTCCCAGAATTTAAGTGTTACAATAAGTTCTCACATTTCTGCAGCAAAGTGACAGATACATGTGTGTGTTTTCATCACTTCAGGCTCCAGATGATTTCTATGAAGGGATCACGTTTGAACACTTTGAACAGGTCAGCACTTTTGGTCCAACCTCTAAATAAAAATTATGGCTCCTCTCTTTGCTGATTCTCTATGATACTGTTTTGTTCTTTTCCCATAGATTTTAAAAGGACTTGAGATGGAGTCCAGGATGCACATTCGCTTTCTGGATGTGGACACCACAACAATGCGCTGTGGGAAATCGACCTCTTGATGCAGTTGTTCTTGGGGAGAAATGTTTATGTTGCTGCTGTTTTTAGCAGAAACTCTCCAGTCCTTAAATGGAACTAAACCAAACACTTTTGATATGCACTAATATATTTTTGGATGGAGGATAAATAATTAACTCCAGCACAGTAATAACATTTTTTATAGCAGCTAAGAAGCTCGGATGGCGTGATGGTGCCTAAAGAAGGAATGAGTGTCCCATATTTCAGGAGATTATTTCCCATCTTCTAGTGAAACTGTCAGGTTTGAAACTAACAATCTACCTCCCTGTTTTCTCCTGCTTTTCTACTAAACGTTGCTTCACTGTGAAGATTTCTTTGTACTTCAGTCTAAAGCTTCATGCTAAGTGGCAGCTCTGGCATCCATGGGTCATCTGTTATGGCTGACATCCAGAGCGTGAGACTGCGGGCACATACCATTCCTCTCTGCAGCTCCAGAATAGTTCCAGGTTTAATTTTCCCATGAGTCTTTGTGTAACTACTTTTCTTTCAACATAAATATCTGTTATTTTTCACCATAAGTGGGGAAATTAACTCTTTCCTTCCCTTTAACTATAGCAGACTTTGCACTGAATGTTAGAAAATAATCAAATAAATTTATGACAAAAGTAAAAACAAAAAACATTTGAATATTGTTTTGTTTTGAACCCCAAAACATTCATAATTAAATCAATAAAAACAACATTTAAAAAAAATAAACCACCATTTTGAAGCTGAAAAGCTAAATGATGACATAAAAAGGTTATTGTGGAAAAAATTTAAGGAAATAAAAATGGACTTTATAACAAAAAGTTTTTTTTTTTTTTTTTTTTTTTTTAAGCTTGGGAAAAAAGTCATTATTTTAAAAAGGATGAAATTGTGAAAAATAATTTTTAAATATTTAATTAAAAAAATAAATAGTAAAGAATAATAAAACCTCTTTCATAATAACATTGCCTTTGTCAGTTATTTTTCAAAATGGTAATTATTTCGAAATGTTGTTTTTATTTATTTAATTATGAATCTTTTGAGGTCCCATAATGCTGTGGTTAAAAAGAAGTTTTTTCTCTGATATGAGGTAAAAATAAGACCTTTTTATTGCAGATGCAATCAACGATTCAAATGACAAATACCTGCACACATACAGATAACACAGATGAAAACTAGTCCAATAAAAAGACACAGTTTGGAGAACCAAACTGATCCTGGGTCAGAGTTCCTCCTGTCCGCTCAGTGGGATGGATGGGATCCAGACAGTCTGTCGTAAGGCACAGCCAACCCGATGTTGTAGTTGTATCCGTGTGACTCGGTGTAGTCAGACCTGCAGATTGGCAGGATGTGGTCCTGAGACAACGCGTCCTCGGAGAAGTCGTAATGGCAGATGACTCCACGGTGTCTGCAGAAGAAAACAACAACAGAGACATCACTCATTCATCCTTAAAATACAGCTCCCAGCTTTTATCTCACAATTTATTAATTATGGCAAAAAAATGAATCATGTTCTAAATTATGAGAACATTTACAGCTTCTGTCAATGTCACAAACCAAGCCAAAGTCTATTTGAACTGTAAGTAGTCTACTTGTATAAAGCTAAAGCTCTGTGCATTCTGTAGAAACTAAACAACTCTTACAGCTGACGTCTTTAAATGAACGGATTTATCATAATGTGAAAATGTGAGAGCTCAAAAAAACAGAGGACAGAAGACCAGATTACAGTTATAAAACAGACGGACAGACAGACAGACAGACAGACGTATAGATAGATAGAAAGATAGATAGATAGATAGATAGATAGATAGATAGATAGATAGATAGATAGATAGATAGATAGATAGATAGATAGATAGATAGATAGATAGATAGATAGATAGATAGATAGATAGATAGATAGATAGATACTTTATCTATCCCCGAGGGAGATTCAAGGCATCAAGTAGCAGTTACAAGAGAAACATGACAAAATGAAAAGACAGTCGAAAATTAACCCCAAGGACTGATGCCCCCCTCCCACACACTCGTTTATCGACAGAAAACAATAGTTTAAATAAAATAAAAATAAAAAAATAAAATATTAAAAACCAGTGCAAATAAGAACAAGGATGAAATAGAGCAAAAAAAGACAATAATGGTGCAAAAAAATAAATATTTGGATCAAAAAATGTTGTTTTCAGGTCAAAAAAGTCTGAATATGACAAAAAAAAAACTTAAGCCTGATCCTGATCCTGCCATAAAAACATCCTGACATTGATTTTAGAGACCCATAAAATGACAAAACCTCCTTTTACACTTTTAACACATCAGGTGTCCATATACTGAATTTTAAAAAAGGAAAAAAAGAAAACTTAAACTATAAAACATTCATACAGCTGTGGATTTTTTGGAGCCGAATTTGGGGTAGCACTTTTCAACTAAGCAGCAAAACTAGACAGAACACTGGCCACATGATAACAATATCATCCCTGGCAGCAAGCTGGTTTTTACTGTTCTCCTTCTTAACTTTGTCTAAATCTACTTGAGCATGAAGGCTTATTTTAGGATTAGTAAACAAAGAGAGCTTCACAATGAAATCCTTCACGTCAGCAAGGTCAAAGCGACCTGTGGGAAAATCCGGCTACGTCAGAGCTCTTAAACACTTAATGACGGGACGGCAGTAACTCATCTTGTGCTTAAGATCTTCATCATCACAAGACAAAAATATCAAACTACTCCTCATGGGGGGAGAAGGTGAAATTATTTGACTCACTAGTTGTAAGCTTGAAAGAAAACATGGACGTTGGATACAAAGGAGAAAGGAGAGTGGTAAAAGAAGAGTGTGGGATGATCAGCGACCTGCGGTGAGCTGTGAGGTCATCGTCTGTGATGCACGCTCCTCGTGGCGACTTGTCATCGGGGATGTTCGCTGTTAGCAGGGTGCTGGTGTTGAAGCAAACGTGGCGCACAGGATGTCTGCAGCACAAACAGAGAATAACACTTTCAGTTTAAAGCATCAAACTGCTTTTTTTTCTTTTGTTTTCTCACTTTGGAGTTTTTTCTTTTGCATGACAGGTTACTGAATTTTTTATTTCCCTTCATTTGGATCATGTGGATGTGAATTTAACTTATTAAAATTTGGCCTTAAATCATTTTATTTCTAGTTTTTCAGGGAAGAAAGCATCCACACTCATTGCATGTGTGTTTTGTTCCAGTCTTAATTAACTCTAATCTCAAAGACACACTTCACAGCTGTGACGTGTGAGCAGCTCTGCTACAAGAACAGATGTGGCGCCTTTCGGAAACCGTTCAGCTTCACGTTTTCAGTGTTTCTGCGAGTTTACAGCTCCTCTGGGGAGAATCAGAGGAAATCCCACCTGTTGTGCATCTCCCACAGCTTGGCTCCCATCCTCATCTCCCACACACACACCAATCCCTCGCCTCCACCGCTCACGATCTTCCAGTCGTCCGCCTGAACCGAGGTGACACCCAGGTGGTGGGCATAGAGGGAGGCTACGGAGGAGCCGGCTCGGAGGTCGAACACCCTCACCCTGAATCACAGAAGAGATGACACATTAGTTCATGATGCATTACTTGTGTGAAAGACGGGATAAAGTTATACACTTAGGAAGTCAGTGTATTTCCTCCTACACCCAGGTCACAGTTCCAAAAATAGAAGCGACTGTTTTCAATAGTATCAGTCACTTTCAATGAAGCGAGGTCGCGTTAGATTTTACTTCCCGTTTACAGAGGAGGAGGACTCCAAGGCCGCAGAAGAGAGGAGTACAGTGAGTCAAAGAGCGCTTTCATCAGCAGACAAAGGGACAACTATTCTCCTATTTAGAGGAACTTCTCAACGTCCGAGCCAGGAGAGCAAAGACAAACACAACCCGGAGCACATGTTGCTGACAGATTTGGCTCCACAATCACATGTCCTGCTCTCTATTTAGATCTCATGTTTCTTCTTCTCCTGTCTTCAAACAAAGATGAATTCAGGCGGTACAGTGGATCAGTTAAAAAAATTACAAGAAGAAAGAGATCATGTGAGGCAGGGGTGGAGCCAGGATTTTAGTTTTGGGTGGGCCTTGAATTACAAAAGTTGGTAGATCACTGTATAAAGAGGCTGTGACAAGTTTGAAAGTCATCTTGAAAATTTTGTATTTTGAAATGTGATCATCAGCGCCAATATTGCTGGTTACATGTTATTTTTAATTGCTGGGCTACTTCTTAGCTTCCAGTTTGGGTCAACCAGGACAGGATTGGTTCACGGCACGTCTAGGTCTCTATGACAACATCATGCAGACTGACGAAGTTTCGTAGTGTAGTGTTTTACCTCTTCTAAAAATGATTTCTGTGATTAACTTTGTAGTGATGGTGGACACTGGAGCCTAACTGTCAGACAGAAAAACGATAGAAGAGCAGAAGAAAGCTAAACAGCAGAGTGATACAGCCTGAGCTAAAGGTTAATTAGCCTTTAGATCAGGCTGTATCACTCTATAACATAGGGCTAAACTGCTAATGTTCATTCCAACCCACAGTCAGCAGTTATTCTGCAGTGGTCTGTTCAAACTTGAGAGTCTATCAATAAAATGAAGAGTGAGGTTACGTTAGCTCTGATTGGTAGATGACTGGCAGGACATAACCAGGATTTACTGACGTTACACATTGCAGACATGTCCTAAAACACTGGGCTGCCAGCTCCGCTAAATATAAACGGCTACTAAACTACTTACAAACTGACAGTGTTAACTTGTCACATTTGCCGATTTACCTCGGCCCTCAGTAAAAAGTTGTCTTGAACAAAGAAATGTGTTCGATCTGATCTCCATTTAATTCCAAAACAAACACACACCTCACTAAAAGTACTTTACAACAGTGTGCTGAGACTCCTGGCCACAAGGTGGCAAGGGAGTGCAATCAAAACAGATCCTCCTCATAGTACCTGAGGAGGGATGGGTACCTTTCACATTTGAAAGGATAAGGTACCAATGCCTGGTACCTGGCAATCAGTACTGGTACTCAACGGTACCAACTTTTGTTACTTTCTAGTGTTTATGCGGTAAAAAATTATCATTTTTTTTTAGTTATAAAATACTTCTTTTTTTTCCAATTACACATATTTATTCTTCATTAAATAACCTTGCAATGCTGTGTTTGTGTCCAGCATGGACACTCCCTCGCAGTCACAAGGATGCATTTAGGTACCTAAGCATGGTACCTTTTAATTTTACATGAATGGATACTTGGTACTTTTGACAGAATTTGGTCGGTACCTATAAAAGTACCTACTTCATAGCATCTTAAATTATGTTTTAAAATTGTTTTTGAACTTTTTGTTTTGTATTTTACATAAAGTGTTTCTTTTGTCTCATGTTAGCCACATATTTCATTTCGTTTAAATTATTTAATTTCTCTGTACAGCACTTTGGTCAACAGTATCCATTTTTAAAGTGCTATTCAAATAAAGTTGGATTGTACTGGATTGGAAACTCAGCTCATTTTATAAAGACAGAGCATCTAACAAAAAATTTTTAAAAAATGTACAACATTCCTTTTAAACTGATTAAATAAGTAAAGAAAAAGATAGAAAGTTTGAGGTGGGTCTGTTGGAAAGTGTGTGGGCCTGGGACTGTTGGGCCCACCCATAACGCCGCCCCTGGTGTGAGGAGCTATGAGTGAAACTAATAAAGCGTGAAAATCAAATCAGCAGATCACAGCAAAGAGCAAAAAATACATGCTCCTCATAGTCCTCATTGTTATTACCTTACTATGATTACTCGTTATTGTTATGGCAGTTTTTGAACCAGTGTGTGTCACGGATAAAAGGCAGCCAGGCTCTGGTGGACTCGTGCTGGGTTTCCTGAGCAGCAGCAGCCCAGGGGACCAGCAGCTCCATCTGTTGTCATTGTGGCTTTATTACAGCTGAAAGCATCCAGGACATGACTCCATCCAGCCTCAACCTTCTTCCAAGACCTCATTACCATAATCAAATCCACTTTGGGGACTCAGACAGCTTTCACTTCCAAATTCTAGAGTTAAATGGCTAAATGGGCACGGTGGACTTGTTGTCCTTGCAGTTACTTCTGTCTGTTCAGGGGCATTACGTGATGGAAGCACACGTTTAAACAATGAGGACTGAGCATTACTGGCAGACCACAGGGAGTCATAAATCTAACGCTGGAGGCAGCTCGGTCTTCAGCGAGCTGTCAGTGGACAGACTCCTCTTCATTAATCAGGAGCGGCTCAGTGAGGGAGAGGCTCAGATAACTCTGGTTACTTTCCTAATCCTGGACCAGACATGAAGCATTATGAATGCAGGATTAGGAAAAATGGATGGAGATGTCTTTTCTTTTATTTCAGATCAAAAACTGTATTCGGGAATACAAAACTTGGACAACTTAAAAAGTTTATTTTAATCCTTTGTGTAGGTTTTCTCTTCTTCAAGATCAGAAATAACAAAATGAATGCTACAGTTTGAGTTAAGACTCAAACACTATTTAAAGTGTGCAGAAAGAGTTGTAACTCCAAAATGAAAGATATAATTCAAAGATATCCACATGATATGTAGGGATGGGTACCTTTCACATTTGAATCAATACGGTACCGATGCCTGGTACCTGGTAATCGTCCTCCTGAATCCTGAAGTTTCTGCACAGCATGAGCTCACATTTTATATAAATACACGTGTTTTTCTTTATTATTTAGTGTGGATATGGTGGTCAATTCAGTTCAACTTAAATGTCTCAAAAGCATAAGTTAAATAAGGTTTTTGCGATTTTTAGTTTGTTTTTTTAACACTGGACCATGTGAAAGAGTTAAATAACGATGATAACGTTTACAGATATAATCATTTCACCCTCTGCTGGAGGAAAGTTGTAACTTTTTTCTAATCAAGTTTATAAGCAAAGACTGGAATGAAGAATTTGAATTTGAAAACACAAAATTGATTTTTTTTTTAAAAGAATCCTGTTTTTGATATTGTCAAAAAAAAAAATCGCAATTCATCATTTTTCGATTTTCTCCCACTCCTAGTAAATATGGTTCCTGAAGTTTGGGTCAGCACCAGTGTTTCTCCGAAGCCACTTTAGCAAAGCTTCTGTTCTTTCGTCAAAAAAACAAACTTCGAGGTTATTGTGAGTCAACATTTGAAGACCACTTAAGGCATTTCATCACAATCCATCAAAGTATCTTAGAGATTTCCTACAGAGGAAGAAAGAAAACAGACATAAACTTTTGTGGTGCAACAGAAAAACTAACTCCAAGATGTAAAAGTTTTTAAGTTAGCGGGGAAAGTCTAAGTCAAGTCTGAAAAGCTGGATTCAGTCGGTCGTAATCAAAAAGAAGGCCAGCCACAGGTGTGATTCTCACTTTTTCTTCTCTTTATTCAGTTTTGCTCTTTCCTGTTGGAACAAATGCGGCTCTCTTCCAGCAGCCCTTATCAGACGCCCTCATTTGCTCCCTGGATCTCACAAAAAGCCGAGGGACAGAAATCATTTGGACAAAAAGGAAGGGATGCATTAGAGTTTGGCCTGAAGCCACCCTGTTACAGAGCCAAGATCACCGGCCGTCCCTTCGTCTCTATCATTTCCATTTGTCTTCGACTGAGCATCAGCTGGGGCCAAAGTGGAACCTCTGAACGAAACTGCTCGTCTTTCAGAGAGAAAAATGACACAAAGGACGGACGCAATCGGAAGAGGGGAAAAAAACAATTTTTAATGAAAACAAAGCCGAACATTTCTGAATCCACTTGACAAACGCTTCTAACAGAGCGGTTTTTGTGCAGTTGCTAGGAGGCGTAACCAACTAGAAGAGGAAGAAAAAAACAGAACTTAACAATATGATACGGTCCATCTCTCCCTTTAAGCCAACTACTTAACAGCCAGATGGATTTGGTGCTGAATAGAAACAGCAGGGGCAGCTTTGGACGAGGAAGCGCCAGGGATTTTTGTCCTGCTGCCAGCGTGTGCACTGCGGCACTCGTTAACAAGTGAAGAATAGAAGAGAACGACTCTTTTATGCTTCTTTTCCTCATCTGGAGAGCCAGGTTAGCAATGTGGCAAGCATGTGCAAATGCACACGTGTGGCCAGATGTCTTTCTTGTATAGTTTCCCAGGTAACAGAGGAGACAGATGGAAAGATGTCTCTATTCAACACAAAGAACGTCTCGCATCTTTTTGAGTGTTTCGAAGCTTTCTCGCCGCGGCTGAGACGTGTGAAAATGCTCAGATCGGATCCAGCCTCGTCTTCCTTCACACCTGTTGCCCACTAACTGAACTTCTCCATCAGGTGTCACTTTGAGAAACTTTTCTTTCAGCTCAGTTTGTGAAGTTTAAGTAGCTAAAAAGTGTGTTCTACCTCCTGTCTTTGTTCCCACACACCAGCAGGTGAGGCGGGCTGTCCCTCAGGTTAATGCAGGAGAAATCTCCAGGAGAGTTTCCAACACAGACCACGGGTTTCTTCGTCTCCAGGCTGTAGACGTGGATCTGAAACACAAGAGTACATGTAAAAATCCTTCATTAGGATCACTTAACTCAGTCTATTCAGTTCAACTTCCATAAAAACATCAACCAACTTTAAAACTAAAACAAAAAAAGTCAAAAACAAAACCTGACAGAAGATTTGTCATCAGATATCTTCAATCTGAACCATAGACTGGATACAAGAGGAGGGTGCAGCATTTGGTTTCTAAAGGGGTGCTAGTGAAATCAATTCTTCACCCCATATTTTGATTCTTTTATTTCATGAAGATTCATTTTGGGGCTTTTATGCCTCTAAGAAGACAGGACAGTGGATAGAGAAAATACAGTTCTACAGTTCTACACTTTCATTTAGCAGATGCTTTTGTCCAAAGCCACGTACAACAAAAGCAAGAATTTTGACAGAACAGAATATTTATTTCCCATTTACATTCTACATTTGTAAAATAATGTAGCCAATTGACCATAATTAATTGCTGCAACAATACAGTTCAACCTTCAATAACAGTGAGTAACTAGTGCTGAAAATTCACTAAGAGCTGGGTCTGAGACCTTCTGACTCATTCTACCCCTGAGGACAAAGAGGAGAAGGCTCAGATGAAGTGCATGAGTGTTCCCTGAACAGATGAGTCTTCAGACATCTCTTAAGGTAGAAAGGGACTCTGTGGATTGTATAGAGTTAGGTAATTCATCCACCATTTGGGAACAACAGAGAAGAAGAGTCTGGCTAGAGATTTAGAGCCACGCTGGGCTGGGAGCACCAGGCGTCTTTCAAAAGCAGAGCGTAATGGGCGAGAAGGAGTGTAGACCTGGATGAGAGACCCCAGGTAGGCAGGAGCCGTTCTTGTCAATGTTTTGCACGCCAGAAGAAGGGATGCTTTTACTTATAAAATAGGAGACATTTAGATCTTCAAAAGATATGAAAAGCACAATGACTATGCATTGAGAACACTTCTCAATAAAGATGAAAATGTCCCATAATGGGATGGACATTTGTACCATTAATGCCATGCCAAGAATTTAGTCAAAATTATTAAAGTTCAATATCATGAGCTTTATGGATATAATCTTCTTGTAGTTGAATAAGCCCTCCTTCAGAGTACATCAAAAATTCTTGCTAAGTTTTACTTTTTTTAAAAGACAGTCACAATGCTGAAATGGCCCCGAATCGTTGAAATGACTCAGATTGTAAAGAAAGACCACACGCTGTATACTATATGGACGTAGTCTCAGTGATGTCACCCATCTGTCTCTGATACAGAGTTTTGAAGGCTATGTTTGGCCATATTGGAAGCCTGACTTTAGCTGATCAAGTATAAAGCAAGACAAGCTTTTAGCCTGATTTGTTTGACGGGCAGACAACAACAAGGTAACCTAGCAAAACTATGCCCTTTATTGGGAAAAGCTTCAAAAATAACAAGCCATTAATAAAAACAAACATGCTAAAATTGTTTTTCGTACCAGACAGGCGATTAAAAAAATTAACCTAATTAATTACAGGATTTGTTTTCAACTGGACAATATTAAAATGTCCATGTACGCTGCCATTGCCATTGTCAGTCAAACTCCTGCTCGTAAACTACTGTGGGTGAGAGCGGTGCGCTCACTTGATGAGAGCTCAGCATGGATATGAGGAGAAGATGTGAGATGACACAGGCATAGAGAGACGCTGCAAGTCAGAAAAGTTCAGGCAGCTCACGCTCCAACTGAGGATGTGTAGCAGTAGTTAAGAAAGAAAGAGCAGCGCCATCTTGAGAAAAGACGACGGAGATCATGGAGAGGATCAAAGGACTGAGCGCCCGAGATGAACACGATCAAAAAAAGTTTGATTTGTCTGTTTTGGATCAAACATGAAGAGAGGCATAAAAGAGGAAAGTCCACTCTTGTTGCGTAGTTTTGGTGTTTACAAAGTCATAGAAAACAATATTATTTTTAATTAAGTAGGAGACAGCCCTACTGAAAATAGGAAATTAGGCATAAAGATCAGGGTTTTTTTTTGGTTTGGTGTGTCTGTGGTTATCTGTGCTTCTAGAGCCAGCCTCTAGTGGACGCTTGATGAACTGCAGTTTATAACGTTTCGTTATTCAAGGACAAAAGTTGCTGCTTGGGAGTAATAAAGTGCAAAAAGCTGAAGAAGAAAAAATGTCTATATCACAGCTGACAGTTCACCTTTTTAAGGCCTTAATGTCCCAACAATTAAAGCAGGCTGTCTTTTGAAAAGAACCTCGTACAACCCCACCTCAAAAAACAAACTATCCCTTTAATTTCAAATTTGCCACAGATGGTAGCTCTACTTTCTGATTCTCTCCACACTGAACAATGTGCTCAGAAAAACACACAAACTGATGTTTCTGTGTCTCATGAATCATACAAACACAAGCCCAGCGAGCTGTAGTGACTCTTTGCCAGTTAATTAAAAGCAAAGCAGCACTTAAGTATCAAATCTGGGGAAAGAAGAAAAAATAAATCACCTCGAGGCATTCTTCATTTACAGACAGAGGTGCACACCGCCGCCTGCGGCTCCATGGCTGCAGCAAACTTTCTTCCTTCAACTCACAATGATGTCATCTGCAGGCGGCCTAATTGGTCAATTAGCGGCTGGTGTTTTCTCATCCAAATGAGACAGAACAAACAGGATAACCGCCAGGCAAAATTGACTTTGAATAATTAAAACGATAAAGAAATTAAACCGAGGGAGGGATGGAGTGAGAGTGAGAGGAGCCAGAAGGTAGAGGAGAGGAAAAAAAGGGAAAGAGATGGAGAGACAGCAGGGATGATAAGGAAGTTTGAGAGAAGGGGAAAAAACAGAGGCATGATGTAAGCCTTAAGGAGATGCCAGCAGTTTCTGTGTGTCCCTTATTACAGCCAAGCAGAGCTTTAATTGTGCACCACCCAGGGGCAAAACCCAAATCACACCGGACTTTGAAATGACAGCTTGATAGGATTTGGACAGCGGAGGAGAAAGAGGAAGTGGTGGGGGGTAGAGAAATGAGGTTCAGCCTGCTGTTCTCCATGAATTATTACAGTGTGGGGCAGAGATTTCTTATTAAATATCCACCCACTAAAACCAAGAAGTGCCGCTCAGGGACGCATAGGGACGTTTTGTGATGATGCTGGGGCCTGTTTGGAGTCTACAGCAGGATGTTTGGAGGAAGAATAATCATGAGGATGACTATGGATGAGTTGTTTGGTTAATGCACTTGTTGGAGCGCCTGTGAGGCTCGCAGACAAAAGAAACTGTAATGGTGGCTTGCACCGGGATGTTAATGTAATCACTTGTTTGCTTTTAAAAAGATGAAACATTTGGCAATGATTACGGCACTTTCAAGAAGTCTTTTTATGGAGCAAATTTGGGAAAGAGCAGACCTTAATTTGGGTTTTTATGACCTAAACTTTTATATATATATATATATATATATATATATATATATATATATATATATATATATATATATATATATATATATATATATATATATATTTAGATAATAAGAATAACCTGATGAATAATATCAGGAGCCATATCCTGAAGGTTTAGCCCATTAATGCTCAATTTTTTTTTCAGCTGTGTGAAGCACAGTTTTATCAGTTGAGTCCCTCTGAATCATGTTATGTATTTATTTTTTCCATTTTGTTCTTTGTTTTGAGGAAAATATGATTCTTATGACTGGCAACAACTGTTGCCGGTGGTCATACAGCTTGTTACTAGGTCACCTAAAAACTAAATAGAAATAATAATAATTATGATAATAATAAAGTAATAAAAATATAGAAAAATCTAGTAAGTTATTTTTTCATCTCTTTTTCATCATCTTTGTATTTGGAGTGGATCATTACTTTTTATGGCTCAATTGTTGGTCATAGACACCAAACTTTTTGTGTCTTCAGTGATATTTTTACTATTTTTGCTCCTGTGTTTGTCTGGAGATCCTACATGTAACCATGGCTGCATTGTTTTCATGTAAAAGCAACTCTTAGCAGTCTGTAGCATGTCAATGCTAACTGGTGCAAGGCCTGATGTCTTCCCACAAGGTGAGGAGAAGGAGGTGAGGATGACGTGCTGGTTCTCAGATGTGAGCTAAGAAATAAGTAAATTATAAACAATCCTGCAGGCTGTGTTTTTCTTTAGTTAGCAACTAGCAATGTGCCCACCGGCAACTTTTGTTGCCACGCATAGAAATAAGCCCAAGAACAGAAAAATATTTATCCCAGGTACAATTTTTGGGGGGGAGGGTTACCCTAGAGATTTAAATGATTAAATAATCCCAAATGTGTTTAGGGGGAAAATCATAAGAAATTTATAAAAACTGCCTCTATCCAGGATGATTTGCATCCGCCATGTGTTCCACGGGAAGGAGCAGGAAGCTGATGATGTCATGTGACAGGAACCATTTGGAAAAAGTTGCATTATAATTTTTCTCAAACACTGCAAAATGGCATGGATTTCAGTGATAACTAGTATTATACTTAGGTTGTTTTTTGCAACAATCAAATATAACAAAAACAACTTTTGAATTTACTTTTTAAATAAATAAACCACATATTCGCACAGCAACTTATACTGTGTTTGAGAATTACAAGGTGAAGTAAATGCATCGCCCGAGACGTGATGGTTCAGCAGCTAACGTCTATGTTGTTTATTTTTCTGCTTGTTATTATTGTTATTATTATTATTATTATTATTATTATTATTATTATTATTATTATTATTATTATTATATATTGAGTAGAGTATATAGTGTATGACCATGCTCAGTCAGATTTTGGGCATCACAACAAAATGGTGTATTCACTATACAGAGATTTTTTATTGTGAGTAGAAAATGACATTGATACACTTTGAGGCAAAACGCATTCAACTCCAATCAGCCAAACTTTACGTTTCCCCGCTTCATCAATTCAAGAGAAAAGCTCTGCAGCAAAATAAGGTGAGAGGTTTGGATGAGATCTCCAGACTCTTGGCCCTCACTCGCGCCTGATTCTCTGCCTGCGTCTTACACAAACACCCACATCTGAACCAAACACGGAGTCAGAGCCACGTTTGGTTTAGACACCATGTGGACAAACAGAGATTAGCACATTGGACCTGAGACGTGACAATGGCAGCTTTGCACTTTGATGTCATTTGGAGGTTTTTACCTCCAGCTCATCCAGCAGGGCAGAGTTTAAAACTTAATGAGAAGAACTACACTTTCAGCAGGATGCACAGTGCTCCCACAGTGTTCCCACAGTGTTCCCACTGTGGGACAGAATCACATGGGTGGTTTTATTTCACCTAACAAAAACAGAGCAAGGAGAGCAGAAAACAACAAGAGTGGAATGAGTGGTTTCTTTGTGCTTCTTCTCTTGTTTGTGGTTTTTGGTTTGATGTTTTTGGCCATGGCCCAAAATCTGCAGTAACAACAGTGAGATGAATATGAATCAAGATAAACAAACATCCGTGTGTTTGAGGTGCTCTAATACACACAGTGGTGGCACACTGGATTGGTGAAAGTGGAATTTGGTAAATAAATCAGCCTGCCATGGAGTTTCTATGCTTTGGCAAGGATTTAAAGAGAATTTACATATTTTTTAACTTTTATTTTAGGGCAAAAGTCTCTATCCTTGCATTGATGGTGCTTGCTAACGCTTACTAAACAGCTTATATGGGTCGATCGCAACGGTAAATCAGTGGCCACCAGGTGGCACTCACAGTTATAAGTTTACGCCTGACATTTTGTAGTTTTGTTGTTTCTTTTCAGTGTTTCGTTTTCCCCTTTTTTTTATCCGTATTGAGAGATCTAATAGTTCAGCCTGTCTCAGACCTGGATCAGACTAGTTATGCTATAGGCATAAACTGTCTATTCCATTTGGGGTCCACAACCAGACACTCTTTGTGGTGTATTTTTCATCCATTATTTTAAAAATGTGAACAAAATTGAAGTTAAATTAAATGTGAGGAACATCGATAACAACGGTATTAGTGGAGGCAGATTATTTAAGAAACACAGCAATATTTGCAAATGAAAAAATAATTTTCTACCAACCAGCTACCTTCAATATCTTAGTCATTTTTTTTTCCCAAAGTAGAGGTCGCTGGTCTCCAACACCACTATTTCTGGTTTACCTGACACACCAAGCTCCCTTCTCTCCATCTATAAATTATTATTATATTAATACGTATAACCCACTTTGTAGCTTCCAAATTCTTCCTTCTCTTTCCTATCACAGCATCTAACAATGCCCATCTTCACCTCATCTTGTAGGTCCTGTCTCATAGGTGATTGCTGATGTTCATGTAAATTTCTAGGGACCTCTGAGATCAGAATTCTGCATATAATACATTAATATTATCATAAAAAAACTTCTTAAATCTTATTAAGTGTTGTCATATTTTAAGTCAAAATTGTCTCGATATACTTGATATGAGCAATATTCAATGGGTCGGTCCAAGAAAGGTCTTGTTTGAATTTATTTAAAGATAAAATGAGGTCTTAATTGCTTGTAACAAGTAAAAAAAAAATTACCAATAGAAGAAGAGAAATTTGCTTAAAACTAGAATAAGTATTAATAAGTCTTAATACAAGTAACTTTTCTCTTGTTCCATTGGAAGTTTTTTTAATCTTGTTACAAGAAACCCAGACCTGAATTTTGTCTTTAGATAACTTAAAACAAGACATTTTTCTGGACTGGACAGGTGAATGTGGCTCATATTAAGTCTAAAAAGACATTTTCTACTGAAAATAACTTGTTAAGACTTCTTTTTTTCCAGTGTAGCAATCAATCTAGTTTCTTCAAACATCTTAGAACAGGGTTTCTAAAACTCCAACAAACCCCCTGCCATGTGAATACACTAACAAGCCAATCCAGAAACAGACAAAAACAAAAAGGCCACAAATGCTTAATTAAGCAAATTGGTAGAAAATTAGAGTACCTATGTGCACACATTTCTGAGTTTACTAATCTTATCTGCTTCCACTGATACCCTCGTTATCCTGGTTTATTCACCAAGGGGGTCTTCCACAACGAAATGTGAGAAATAGACCAAACAGTCTTAACAGTTTCTGTTTGCACCTCAAACTACGGTGGCCGGTGTGTGTCAAATGACTTGCAAAAGCCACAGCACAACGGAAATACAGCCACAACAGGAGTTAAAAGAGGTTAGTTATCCCAACTGACACAGAAGAGTTGCGAAAATAAGTGCATAATTGTCTTTTAATAGTTTTGATGTTGGGAGCCATTTAGTGGCCCCACTATCAATGTTTTGAGACCCCTTGACCACTGATCTTGACTTCTAGCATGCCATAAAGTGGGATATCATCATATACCGTATACCGTATCGATCGATTCTTTATCAAAATCATACTTTATACGTCTGCACAGACAAAATAGTTATACAATACATGGAGATTTTTTGTTTGTCGATATCAAAACCAGGATTCTTTGTCAAAAAATTGATTTATATTTCTTTCTGGCTCACATGATGTGCATTTTATATGAAAACATGGCTCATCATTTAACTTTTTCACATGGTCTGGTGTTAAAAAAGAAAACTAAAAATCGTAAACATCAAAGAATTGCAATTTAAATCAAATCAGCACCTGAAAAATCGTAACAGAATAGAATCATAAGAATAGCATATCGTGCCAGCCTTAGCTGATATTGTCATGGTTTTCCAAACTGAATGACCCTTGTTGGCTAATCTGTGGCAGAACTTCTATTCCTCCTTAATTTCTCCATCTTTCTCCAAAAAGACCAAACATGAAAACTTGCCCTCATCCATCCAGCCCTCTCGACTCAAAGCAGCGAGAGGCTGACAGCTTTTCAGACGGCTCTCCTGCTCTGAGCTTGGTGGTCGATGGGCTGTAGTGGACGGACACTTTGCCAGTGGAGATGCCAGCTTGTGCTGAATGCCCAGCCATGAGCTGGGTGCCTGCCTGGGTGCCCCCCAGTCCACTGGCAAGAAGGCGGCACGTAGTAATGAGGATCTGGAGACTGGCTCCGACCACACACACACACAAACATAAAAAGTGCAAAGACAAAGCCACCAGCTGAATGATAACGTGCTCCAGAATATGATAAAGAATCTGATTTAAAAGGGAACAAAGCAGCCTCTGTGCTTCAACCTGTTAGAGTTTAAAAACTAAACTAAACTAAACTCAGCCATTACCATAAAAATCTCAAAGTGTTGTTGTGTTCACGCTCCTGTTAATGAAAACGTGTCGCTCTCCTGTGAGACAAAAAGGTGTGACATGACTTCTTCCATGAATTCTGACAGATTTTAATGAAGCATATGTTTTCTGACTCAAATGTGGGGGAAAAAGGTTTCAGCCAATCCGTGCTTTGTCTCCCTGACTGTTTGAAACTCTTGTTAGAGGAGCAGAAGGTTAATTAAATTTGCGAAATACTTTAATTGGAAAGAAGAGCAGGTTAATAATGAATTCAGGAGGCACGCTGTGGAAAGCAGGAAAGTTTCAAAGACTTTCTGTGATTCAGTTCTGAAATAACAAAGAAATAAAAAAAAAAAAAAGTAGTTTAGGAGGTAAGAAACATTGGCTTTTTTTTTCACTGTGGAAGAATGGCGGCTTCAGTTGAGAATGAACGTTTCAGCTGGATTGAGAGTCTGAGGTTAGCTGCCTTTATTCTGAAGACAATTTCAATCATGTGGTTTTTCTAAGCAACATCACAAATAGTTCTCAAAGGCCATCTTCAGATTTCTGTAAAAATAAGAAAAACTACTACAGAATTCAATTTCTAACGTCTATTCTCTTTCTCATATTTTTCTCCTCTTTTTGATCTTCATGTTGCTGCCGCTCCAGAAAAAAAAGTCAGTAGTATCACGTTATAATGTGAAAAGTTTTGCGTTGAAACATGATTACTGTATTGTAAACTTAAAGTATTGATTCAATTTAATTGAGGTCAATGCATGGGTTTACTGTAGATGATATCATGATGCGTACACTAAAACAGATTTTGAGATGCATGGGGCTCTACAGAAGAAGAGACTTGTGTGTTGTAAAGATGCTTCACCATTTGCGTTTGGGGGCATTTGTTAAATCACAATCGTCAGTGTTTAGAAATAAGATCAAGTACACACTGCAAAAAAATGGAAATCTTATCAGGTGTTTTGTCTTATTTTCTGTAGAAAATGTACTTTTAGACATAAAACATGCCAAACTCACCTGCCCAGTCCAGAAAAAAAATGTCCTGTTTCAAGTTGTTTAAAGACAAAAAGAGAAAAAATGAGGTCTGAATTGCTTAAAACAAGTAAAAGAAAAAATCTGCCAATGGAACAGGAGAAAATTTACTTATATTAAGACATTATTCCAGTTTCAAGCACATTTTCTTGTAAATTTTTCTTGTCACTTCGTATCACTATGCACCTTCATATCATCACCTTATTTAAACAGTGGCCTAAGTCATATTTCAAGTTTTTGGGAAAAAAAAACTAAAAAACTTTACCAAATACAGAGCATATGATACTAATCATTTCAATCAAAAGGGCCTTCACAGTAGATGACTCTTGAAATGCAGAGAACATGGTGTGTTAATCATGTAACATTAAAGAATAAAGTGACTCAGGTCAACTTTAAACCTGGCTTAAACTGCCCTTTCATTCTATAGTGCAAACTCAGAACTGAATTATCCTGAGTTAAATTAAACAAATGTCAAGTAAATCAAGTTGGTCAGGAGGCAGTCCCTTTCCTCACTTCTCCAGGTCTTCTTTGCTGGGTTTTTATTGAACTTAACCCATTTCCAACATCCAGTTTTGACAACTTTTTAAAACCTGACCATTAACTGTCCTTTAATTCCATAAAACAAACTCAAAACTAAATTAACTCCAAGCTAAATTGAACAAATGTCAGGTCAATCAGACGCTGAGTAGGCATACTCATACATCTTCTACCAAGAAGCAAAAACATTTCTTTAATTTAAAACTTTGAGGGGGATTATTAGCTTGTGCTCATTTATGTTTGGTTACAGAAATAAGTGGGTTAGCCAGGAATAGGTAGCTAGCTAGAAGTAGCTGAATTTGTAAACTTTGTAAACTTTGTAAACTATAACTTGTGAAACTTTGACTTAATTACTACACAACATTGTACCCTAGCCTTTGTGTCAGTAAACCTAATCACTCACCAGTAGATTCAAGAATCATGTTCACAGCTTTTTTTTGCACTTAAGTTTCTGTTTCTTCTTGAAGCAGCAGCATCATAAAAGCTTGTTTAGTTGCCCAAGTCACACACTTGATCCTAAATAATCCCAATTTTTGACTTAAGCTGGCTTAAGTCACATTCTTGACATAGGCCATTTTCCTATAGGGCATAAAGAGTATGATCCTTTTAGCGAAAGATTTAAACAATTTTACCAGAGATGACCAGCATAATCAAGAGATGATTTAAGCCAAAAACTCATTTTTGTTAAAAAGACAACTTTGGTCATTGTTTTAATAGGGTGAGGATATGATTTTCTATTTGATCAAGGATAGAAAGGACTTGTAATGTGACTTGATTTCTCTTTTCCTGAATTGGACATTGCAACAATCCGTTGGTAGATGAGACATGTATTTACTCAAAGTCTTCAGGGCCACAGGTAAAAAACACATCTAAAAAACTGACAGGGTCCTTCAACAGGAGCATATGAGTTTCCTCCTTCACTGCTGCTCCCTCCCTGCTCCACTGTGTGGTGCTTTAGCGCTACCTCTGAATCCGCTCTACAGTGTGTCAGCTGTTCCTCTCTTACAGCCCGATGATGTCACTAGAGACGTTTTGCCAAAAACCTGTCCATCACAAACAGAGCGCTGCAAACACACACAATATGCCTGCATGGTACAAGCAGATGTCCAGTCTCTATGGCAACTCACATCTGAGATTTTAGGCTTAATTATAATTTGCCTGATAGAAAAACATGATGATGTGAACTTGAAGTCATATCTACCTCCTGATCCCTGCAGAATAGTTGGTCTCCTGGCTCTTTGTACTTTTCTAAGTAAAGGCTGAAGAGTCAATTAGTGCGCGGGTCATTAGAAACACTGTATTATTAGACGCAAACAGACGCAGCTCAGGGAACAGCGGTTTTTCAAAGTGCCCTTAAAGGCCGCAGCAATTAGAAGCTGAGTCTGACAAGGGGTTTGGAGCTATTTAAGAGTTGTATTTGTTCTATAAACAAACACTCCTCAGGTACATCACATCTATTACTGAGAGGAGTCAAGAGGTCTGAAGGGACATGGAGTAATAGTGATCACACCGTCAAGAGACCACGTTTACATTTACACAGACGAGACGTATCAGGAGAGGCTGGCTCTTCGATATCAAAAGAAAAAGATCAGTAGAACAAACCTAGCATGAAAGAAAATTAAATGTCTACTTTCAGACTGACACTGTCGTATTTCAGCATGTGATGGTGACCAGGGGCGGTCCTGGCTACTTTTGTGCCCTGGGTGAACCATCCCCCCTCTTGGAACCTAGACTCTAAAAACCAGTCCGCGAGCTGACCAATGTATAAAAAAATAAAAAAACATACACTCACCGGATACTTTGTTAGGCACACCTGTCCAACTGCTGGTCAACACAAATTTCTAATCAGCCAATCACATGGCAGCAACTCAATGCATTTGGGCATGTAGACATGGTCAAGACGATCTGCTGCAGTTCAAACTGAGCATCAAAATGGGGAAGAAAGGTGATTTAAGGGACTTTGAACGTGGCATGGTTGTTGGTGCCGGAGGGGCTGGTCTGAGTATTTCAGAAACTGCTGATCTACTGGGATTTTAACCCACAACCATCTCTAGGGTTTACAGAGAATGGTCACAAAAAGAGAAAATATCCAGTGAGCAGCGGTTCTGTGGGACAAAATGCCTTGTTGATGCCAGAGGTCAGAGGAGAATGGACAGACTGGTTGGAGCTGATAGAAAGGCAACAGTAACTCAAATAACCACTGGTTACAACCGAGGTCTGCAGAAGAGCATCTCTGAACACACAACACGTCCAACCTTGAGGCAGATGGGCTACAGCAGCAGAAGACCACACCGGGTGACCCTCCTGTCAGCTAAGAACAGGAAACTGAGGCTACAATTCACACAGCAACACCAAAACTGGACAATAGAAGATTGGAAAAACGTTGCCTGGTCTGATGAGTCTGGATTTCTGCTCCACATTCAGATGGTAGGGTCAGAATTTGGCCTCAACAACATGAAAGCATGGATCCATCCTGCCTTGTATCAACGGTTCAGGCAGCTGCTGCTGGTGTAATGGTGTGGGGGATATTTTCTTGGCACACTTTGGGCCCCTTAGTACCAACTGAGCATGGTTTAAAGTCCACAGCCTACCTGAGTATTGTTGCTGACCATGTCCATCCCTTTATGAGCACAGTGTACCCATCTTCTGATGGTTACTTCCAGCAGGATAACACTCCATGTCATAAAGCTGGAATCATCTCAGACTGCTTTCTTCAACATGACAATGAGTTCCCTGTACTCAAATGTCCTCCACAGTCCCCAGATCTCAATCCAATTGAGCACCTATGGGATGTGGTGGAACGGGAGATTCTCATCATGGATGTTCAGACGACAAATCTGCAGCAACTGTGTGATGCTATCATGTCAATATAGACCAAACTCAGGTAGTAGCAAGTTGTATATATATAAATATATGTCTATATACATTTTTTTTTTTTCTTTTTTTTTAATCCAAAAGTTAACATGAATAGTGAGAAATTCCTCATCACACAAAAAATAACATTAATAAATAGAATACACTATGGAAACACTAATCTAAATTGCAAAAATTCTTAACCCCCCTAACATGAATGAATAAGATAAAATAAATAACAAATACTATTTTATACATGGATTAGCTTGGATAATTTGAATAATTAAATCCAGGGTCAAACCTATGCTTTGAAAATCCCTGAAGAAGGTGAAGGTAGCTATGAAGCTGTGCTTGGCCACATGAAAGTACAGGTATGAAGTGAAATGTAAAACCTGACTTTGCTTGCCTTTTTTGATACAAAATCATCAATTAGATCATCATATGAAATTTATTGTGCAATTGTGTTATTAATGCTGATGGTAGCGAGTCCAGAGAGACGCTGGTGTGACAAGTTGAAGTAATGATAGAGGCGCCCCAGCACCCACTCCACCTGGAAATGAGTTAGTGCGGAACACTCTTTTTCTTTTTTTTTTTCTTCTTGTGGGCGCTTGTGTGTCCTCAGATAGACTGCCCACGTTGCCCATAGCAAAAAACCATCTCTGAAGGTGGCCCAAAGCCAGAACCTCTGTCCTCTCCATCATCATCATCATCCCTCCATTTCATCAAACCACATTATTAACCCTTTTTTTCATTACGAGCCTGTTTGAGAGCACATGTGACCTTGTTTCCTCATGTGGGAGCTTTTCATTTTTAATTACTAATGTCAGGGTAACATTTTTTATGACTACATCTAAAATCAGGACACAAAAGAGGCCTTGAAACCGCTCCATCAGTCCCATTAACATGCAAATTCAAGATCGCTGTTCTTTTTTCATACACAGGCTTGTTTTTCTCCGAGTGGACAGTGATGACATGGATTTGTGGAAGGTAGCATAACATGAACTTTAAACACAGCTGCTTTTTTAAGATTCTTGTTCAAATGATCAGCTCACTGTGTTTTGATTTTCTGTCAGGGTTTACCTTATGATCTTAAAAGCACCATGAGGGCGATCTGTTTGGCTGTGATCATAGTGACATCTGCAATCAAAAGTGGCTTTTTCTGTTTCAGTGCAGAACTCACCTTGTTCCCTCCATCATGCATGGCCCACCCTGAGCGCTTCACTCCAAATGCAACCTGAGAGTCTGAGGCGTCCAGGCAGGTAACAGGATGACCGTAGACTGAGTGAAGCATCTGTGGTTCCTCCTCCCAGGGGTCCAACAGGTACACGGTCTCTCCTGCTGACAGCACAGCCAGCGGGCGCTGCTGCCCCCTGCCTGGCACCAAAACCAGACCCTCTACCTGCAATGGGAGCCAGGTTACAGATGATGTTAACAGCAAGGAATTATGGGTTTCAGCCTCAGTTTCACGTGAAATAAACCCAGAACTTTGACTCACAGACTTGGGCAGCTGAGTCTGGCAGAGCGTCCTCCAGTAGCCTGGATCATCAGCGCGGTCCAGCCGAACATCAGGCCCAGCGGCTGAGCACAGGACGGGGCTGTCAGGGCTCAGAGCCAGAGCCTGGATGCACCCCGGAGTCTGGTAGTGGTGGATCGGCTCTCCTCCTGTCTCTGTGCTCCACAGGTCCACACAACCTGTAACCAGAGTCACTCAGCTCTTTCCAAAAGCAATAATTTAACATTTAAATGTCAGAATTTCCCTATGAAAAGCACCCACCGTCTTCATAAGCAGCAGCAGCCACTGTGCCGTTGACCTGGACGTGTCTGACATGTGGTCTGGGTTCAGAGTTCGCTGACAGGCTGTTTGTCTTCAGGTAAGAGGCTGTTGAGTCCCAGTGCAGCGTGTCCCACAGCCTCACATCTCCAGACGTGTACCTGGAGTCCAAACAAGCCCAAAAAATCAAGGTATAGATGTGATGTATTTAATATTTGTTGATATTAAAAAGGCACATGAAAGTGATGTCTGCAGAGCCGCGTGTTCTCCATCGCACTCAGTGAACTTTGTCTTTTCGAGAATACCTGACGTCACCTTCTCACCACTGAATCATTCCCCCTCTCACACCTTTCTGACTTGCTGTTATTTTGTTTTCCTGAGTCTTTGTTGCATGATCTTTCCAGGATTACAGGGGTGTTGTTTGGGCGGAACAAGGCGGAACATGTCGCATCAAACGCTCCAAGTTTACATAATTTGTACACAGTTTTAAAAACTGAAACATTTCTCTACTTTGCAAATCCAAGTATTCATAAATGCAACAGATTCCTTTAGACTTTATTTTCAGATTCACAGAAATACCTGAAATAAACTTCCAGCAACTGATGTGACAATCTTTCTGCATCTGAAGAGAAGATGTTATGTCCTGAATGAATTCTGGAGATTATTTGTTTCTCTGACCAAATATATGCAATTAAGCATCACATTAAACAACAAATGCTGTGATTTCACAGAAAAGTAAAGCTGAGAGCCTGTAAGCACACCTGTTACATGCCTAAAACTGCTAACTAAGGGTTTTTTGATCATTGATTTGAGTCATTTAGAAACATTTTCTAAGTTTTACCGTAAAAAAAAGTAGAAAAAAAACTTTTTGTACCTTTTATTCATTGGAGAACATGCCATGAGGATATTATTTGGGCCTTTGGAAAACTTTTTTGTATCTTTCTACAATCTATGACTCCTCCATGACTCGTTAAAATGGACTGAGGAATAAAAGATAAAGGATAAAGACTCTGTTTCCCATGAGCACCATCAACCACTCTCATCAAGAGAGAGTTGCACTGCAAAAAGCTGAAATATTATGAAGTGTTTTAGCTTATTTTAAGTAAAAAATGTCTCGTTATACTCAATATGAGCCATGTTCACCTTATCAGTCAAGAAAAATGTCTTGTTTCAAGTTGTTTAAAGAAAAAAATAGGTCTGAATTGCTTCTAACAAGTAAAACAAAAATCTGCAAATGGAACAAGAAAAGTTTGCTGGAAAATTTGCTTGAAACTTAAATAATGTCTTAATATGAGTAACTTTTCTCTTGTTCCAAGAAATTCAGAGCTCATTTTTGTCTTAAAATAACTTGAAATAAGAAACTTTTCTGGGCTGTTCTGGTGAATGTGGCTAATACTGAGTCTAATAACACAATTTTGACTTAAAAAAAAAAGACAAAAAAACACTTCATAAGATTTCAGTTTTTTGCTGTGTATCACCTGAGATCTTCAGCTTCTTATCCCATGCTTATAAAGAGACACAGATAAACTAGCAGTCAGCAGAAAGAGGCCGAACGTGCATTTGCCCGAAACACTCAAGATGTCACAGCAGAAGTTGCTGCAATACTGTTGAGCTGTCTTTTAACAGTAGCAAGAGCTCTTCACTCATTCAGCTTAAATAAATCTAAAAATAAAAAAATGATAATAAAAAAAATCCCTATGTAGAATTATATGTCCATAACGTACCACAATTAATCACTGCAACAATATTTTTCAACCTTCAACAACATTCAATGTCCAGCGCTTAATATTCACTAACAGCTGTGTCTTAGACCTTCTGACTCATTCTACCCCTGAGGACAAAGAGGAGAAGGCTCAGATTAAGGGCCTAAGTGTTCCCTGAACACATGAGTCTTCAGAAATCTCTTTAAGTAGAAATGAACTCTGAGTTAGGTAATTCATTCCACCATTTGGGTAAGGCAGAGGAGAAGAGTCTGGCTAGAGATTTGGAGCCGCACTGGGCTGGGAGCATCAGGCGTCTTTCACAAGCAGAGCGTAGAGGACCAGAAGGAGTGTAGACCTGGATGAGGGACCCCAGGTAGGAAAGAGCCATTCTTGTTAATGTTTTGTAAGCCAGAAGAAGAGCTTTAAATTTGATTGGAGCTGCCACTGGAAGCCAGTGAAGAGAGATTAACAGCTGGGTGACATGTGCTGTTTTGGACCAACTAAAGACCGCTAAGCAAAAACAAAAAGCAGTATTAAAGAACAGAATTTGTTCTGGTGGTCTAGTTTGCTTTACAGCTCATAAAGAGGCATGGTTGTTTGTTTTAGCCTGTTTCATGAGCAGCGAAAAACTTCTTATGTGGGCTTTAAATGAAAGCTCATAATGCTTTTTTTAAATTTTACGAATGTTTGGGGATTCAGACATCTTTCTTTTTCCATCACAAACTCAGAGGAACTTCTGCTATTTTCTATAAGTTCAAAGCTCTACCAACCGATCGTTAAGTACCAACACAGCCCTCCCCCTTCTGCTCCGTTCACTCCTCGCCCAAGTCAAGGAGCTCTCACTGTGGGAGACGACAAACTGCCAATGTTCCCACCTCCACAGATACCATCATGTCTGAGCAAGTCCCCGCCTCGCAGCCAGAGTGTGTGACACAATGACAGCAAGTGCGACAGAGGGTGTACATGTGAGCCCCCGCTCGAGTGTCTGTGGGTTTGGCAGGAAACACACAAACGGAAAATACACTTCGGATTAATTGGTGCGTCTCATCAGCAGGATGAAAACGCTGAATCCGCTCCAGATAAATCAGTCAAAACTTTCAGAGGAAACTTTCTGCTACAGTCTTGAAGCGAGCCCTGACAGATTTGGCCTTTTAGGTCTCTGTGTGACCCCCAGACTGTTTTGGGTTAATGAGGCAACATCTCCTCGGGTCCTTCTACAGTGGGGAAAATAAGTATTGAACGCATCAACTTCTTTCTCACCACATCTATTTCCAAAGATGCAATTCAAACGAAATTTCTACCAGACATTGGTATTAACTCAAATAATCCACACATGAAAAGAAATCACAATGTTCAGGTCCATAAATAATGATTATGTGAGATTAAGTGTGATAACACAGGAAAAAAGTATTGAACACACTAACTGAGACTCATCAGACTCAGACTAATACTTAGAAGAGAAGCATTTGTTTGCAATGACAGCTTCCAGATGCTTCTTGTATGTTTTAACTAATCGCCTGCACTGCTCAGGTGTGATTTTGGCCCATTCCTCTACACACGTCTCATCTTCATCATCCTGGTGGATGGCAGCAGATTCAGATCAAGAATTTCCCCATACATGGCTCCATTCATTGCTCCGTCAGTTATATGAAGTTTGCCAACACCATGAGATGAGAAACAACCCCATGCCATGATGCTTCCACCTCCAAACTTCACTGTTGGTGTAGTGTTTTTTTGGTGATGTGCAGTGACATTTCTCCTCCAAACATGGTCTGTAGTATGACAGCCCAAAAGTTCAGTTTCGGTCTCATCTGACCAGACAACATTCTCCCAGTATTCTACAGGCTTGTCAAGATGCTGTTTAGCAAACTTCAAACCAGCTTCAACATGCCTTTTCTTGAGGAGTGGAGTCTTAAGGGCTGAGCGTCCACAGAGGCCATGGCGGTAGAGTGCATTGCCTATTGTTTTCTCTGTAACAATTGTACCTGCTGCCTCCAAGTCTTTCTGGAGCACTTTCAGGGTGGTCCTTGGCTCGTTGAGTACTCTTCTGACTATCTTTTTGACTCCCTGGTCAGATATCTTGCAAGGAGCTCCTGTGCATGGCCTGTTGATGGAAAGATGGTGCTTCTTCCACTTGTGAATAATGGCCCCAACGGTGCTGACTGGAATATTCAGGTGCTTTGATATAAGTCTGTAATCAGTTCCATTCTGATGCTGAGCAACAATCAGGTTGCGAATATCTTCAGAGAGCTCTTTGCCTTTACCCATCATGAGGTGTGTGGTATTTAACTGCTTGGTGAAAAAACAACCTTTTTTTATAGGACCATCAATTTGCTCTAGCCCAGCTGATGTTGGTTTGCACTAATTGGAAGTTCAAGTAATAATTACTGACAGATTTCAGGTGGTATGGTGCATTTCCTTGCCAAAGTATACAGCCTTTCCATGGTGTGTTCAATACTTTATTCCTGTGTTATCATCCTTAATTCCCAAAATTGTGATTTATTTTCATGTGTGGATTATTTGAGTTAATACTAATGTCTGGTAGAAATTTGGTTTGAATTGCAGCTTTGGAAATAAATGTAATGAGAAAAAGTTGACGCGTTCAATACTTATTTTCCCTATTGTGAATACCAAATCTCATTCCAGCGCTCTTCTAACAAGATTTCCAGGTCGCAATTGCATCACTTTCTGATTACTTTTTATGACTATTGATCCTCTCCTTGTTTAAGAATTAAGGGACTTTCACTTTCCTTAACGACCCTTTGAGCACCGATAATGGGAAAACTATTGATGCTGTTAAATTGTTAATAGCACTGCTTCAAAACAAGAATACAGGAGTAAGCTTAAAAACTGTCCGACACTTTTTTTCCCCATCTGGACTCTTTCATCTTTACTCCTCTGACATCTGCCGACATGAAAAGATAAAAACAGACTGTTTTTTTCCAGTGAGACACAGCAGGACTGAGGGGAATCTAATCACATCTCCCCCACGAGACCAAACAAGCTCCTGTGGTTCATCACAATCCATCAGTGTCTCACTTACTTAACAGCAGGTTTGGCTCAGTGAGGCTGTGATTCACACACTCATGCACATCTGCCAGCAGTGAAGACATCAGGCGGAGTAAACAGACACAACAATGCACTAAAATGTCCTCATCAGTGACATGAAATATAAGATCTGAATACAGATTTAGCTAAATTTCATCACTGCTGGCTCACAGAGGGTAATAATTCAGAATAAAGCGGTCACTTACTTACACTGGGAAATTCTGACATCCAAACTGTTGCCAGAAAGTGTTGTTTCATTTGTATACCTTCTGTTTCTGTCCTTTTCCACAGTCAATGTAAAGATAAGTCTGTGATTGTGTTCAGAAATGTTTAGGGATGGGAACCTTTTACATCTGAAATAATTTGGTACAGATACCCGCTACCTGGCAATCGGTGTTGGTACTAAATAGTACAAATTTTCGGTTCTTCTGCATGTGGTTATAAAAATTAATTTGTTTAATACTAAAATCTCAAAAATTTTCAATTTTACACATTTACATTTATTTATAATTTATTATTAGTAATAATAATAATTTATTTATTTATTACACATTGTTGCTAGGCACCGCCCAGTTGGTTGTGGCTGCCTGTTGCAGGAACTCTCTCTTCCATGTCCATTTCTTGGGATTTTTTCACCTTTTTCACATCTTTATATTTGGAGTGGGTCATTACTTTGTATGGTTCATTTGTTGGTCATGGACACCAAACTGGTTTTGTCTTCAGTGATATTTTTACTATTTTTGTTCCTATGTTTGTCTGGAGATCCTACATGTAACCATGGCTGCATTGTTTACATGTGAAATCAGCTGTTAGCAGCCTTTAGCATGTCAATGCTAACTGGTGCAAGGCCTGATGTTTCCCACAAGGTTAAGAAAAGGAGGTGAGGACGATGTGCTAGTTCTTAGTTGTGAGCTAAGAAGTGAACACATGGACCTGTCTTTCCATCATTAATGGGAACGTATGATCTATCTCTAATAATATGGGCAAGCTAGCAATACTAACCCAGCAACAGAGGGAATACCAGAAGGCAGTGTAGCATCATGCTATTCACAGACATGGCTAACAGAGGTAACACCAGGCATCAACGCCACATTGGAAGAGCTTCACCTGCCGATGGTAAAACAGAACGCAGCAAACTCTGATACAGTGTATTTTCTTGTAGCCTTTCTTTTCGAACAAGCATTTACTTTTTCAGTGATTTGAGCTCCAGGTGTCCCTTCATTGGTTCCCAACCCAACTCAACTTTATTTTTATGGCATCTTTCAAAATAACGAAAGAATTAAAAATACAACCAAAATTAAAAGTAAGAAAAATAAATTAAGTAAATAAAATGAATAGAATTTGGTAAAATTTAGAATAAACTCAATACAAATTTGGACACAGTCATCATATGGCTTCCAATTGAAAGCTAGATTTGACCTCCAAGGTCCATTTAGATCCAACAACACAAGCCACCCCTCCTCTATCCCATAAGCTCTGGTCTTCCATGACCCTGTAAATTTTCCGTCCTGCAGACCAGGAAAACCTTACAAGAAGTGCAAGTTTTGGAGTGACCCAGTCACCTCTCCATCACAGGTCTTTGTCAAGACCGCATCATCTCCAATCTTTCAGCTTATAACACATCAACTTCAGGGTAAAGTGTTCACTTTCTGACTTAAAAACATCCCACCTATATCCACTTCAGCCTGTCAGTGGCTGTAATGTTTATACTGCATATAGAAAAGAGCTTCATGCTCACTTCTGTAACTCACCCAGCCAGTACAAAGTTGTCACAGGAGCTGACATCACAGAGAACCTTCCCCAGCTCGAACTGCAGCTGGCTGATGGATCCCACTCGATTCTGCACAGAGAATATGACTCTACTGTAATACGGGCCCATGCTCAATACAAATACACTTTCAAACAGCTGCTGTAACATTTTATGTAACGTAACATTTCATGCGAAATAAGTTCAAATCAAAAAGAAAAATAAAGATTTGGAGGAATATCCACAAAAATAATCCAGGTCAGGTGTTGTACTTTGGAAAACAGATTTCTCAGAGCCCTAGACTCACCTTCCAGTTGGAGCACACAGTTTTGGCTGAGTTCCTGCAGTCTCGCAGCGTGCTCTTCCAGCAGGGGGAGTCAGACACACTGGCATCCTGGTGAAAACCCTCCTTTTTGCATATCTTGTACCACAGGACGCTGTCCTCTGCAAGGGCTCTCCATACCCGGCTCACCTGCGAAGAGATTGGACAGCGTTACTGTGGATTGAGTCAGCATACATTAGCAGCTTGCATCACTTGATTTATGTTTGCTTAATGAGCCCGGCTGACTGCCAGACGGACACATGCGCTGTGTGCTGCTGTCCTGCTGGACAAAATGTAATTTAGTGATCTAAAGCCATTTAGGTCACATGAGGTAATAAAGCTTGCCTCAGCAGTTTGTGGAGGTAATGTAATTGCGGAGCTCAAACCAAGAGGTGTAAAAGCTTGTGAAAAACATGAAAAGCAAAACAAAAAATCCATGAGACAACATCTCATTACCTTTAACTAAGTTTTCAACAATACATTATTTCTGATGACATCATACCAACCTCGTTCAGAAAAAAAGACCCATAACCAAACCTACTGATACACACACCTTTACTGTGATGCATTTACATCCAGGCAGAGAGTGTACAGTGGCCACAAAAGTTACAATGAGCCAAAATGTTAAAGAATACTGAAAGATTTTCCTATTCATGTAGACTGCTTGTATTTCAGGCTTGCAATTTTTTGATAAGAATAACCAAAAGTAGTATGTGTCACCAGTTTCTAGAGCCTGGTCCACCAGTAAAACAAAGCTCCAAAGGGTTAACGCTTGGTCAGGAGACAGAGTCCTGATGGATAGTGCCAAAAAAGATTTAACTATGTCATACAAAATAATTAACATTAATCACAATCTAGAGAAACAGAAGAATAATATTAATGTAAAATGACTCTGGGAAACTGAATACTACGATTAAGAAAATTGGGACAATTTAGTATAATAAATATATGAGTTATATCTTATTTAACTGAAGAGTGGTTTTCCTCCTTGTCTTCCTGATTTATAAACTGACAAAGGAGGTAAAATTAAAATAATATGAATATATTTATAAAAAAAAAAAAAAAAAAAAAAAAAACAACCTGTGGCTTCTACTTTGGTTTGTATTTTAGATTTTTATTTTGTACCCATGTTGTCATTTTATCTGTGATGCTAAGCTGTTCATTGAGGAAGGTTTTACAGCTGCAGCAGCTCACCTGTGCACACCTGCCGAGCTCAGTACAGTCCAAATATTGGAATATCTTCAATGCCAACTCATACGGCAGCTCAACATCAAAAAATGGAATGTCATTGACTTCATTCTGCAACAGAGAAAAGGAGACTTACATTCATTATCTCATTCTAGCCTCCAACCATGTACATCATCATCATCAACTTCCTCTCACCAGATCCTGAATGAGTTGCTCCACCAGCTCCTTGTCCTCCTTGATTTTACTCCTTTGCTGCTGATGCTGCAGGGATGATCTGTAAACATCAGTCACTTCATCATATTGTCTCTTTCTCCTGCTTCTCTCCTCCTGGATCCTGTCCAGGAGAGGACTGGTCCTTCCATCCAACAAACTGCGAGCGATTGAGACATATTCAGGCTGATCCTCGGATTTTGCAGCATCTGTTCCTCTTCCCTCTTCATCCTTTTCTGGCTTTGAAGGACCAGAAGGATGGCTGTGGTTTTCTAAATCTTCAAAATATCTGTTTTGTAAGTCTCCTTTGCTTGACTGACCATGGGAAGAGGAGCAATTGAGTGGCTGCTTCTCATTTTTACTCGACAACTCTTGTTTCCAACGTTTCCTGAACGCAGCAAGCTCGTCGTCGGACATATTTAACACGCATTATAAATAAAATACAACGGAAAAACTTAAAATTGATAAAGGTAACGTATTTTGAAGTATTCCACAAAACCTGGTGGACACCATAGCTCTACGCCGAATCAAAACAAAAAACGCGTCCTTCTTTGTAAACATTCCGATGAGGGACAACGTACTCCCTTGCATTAGTTCCGTCAGTTTTTAATTCCGCAGCTTTATTATAGGCGCAACTTTAAAAAATAATGTCTTGGCCATTTCTTTCAATTCTCTTTATATAAAAGTCTGTATATCTCAATAATGCAAATTAGGAGTTTTTGTATGAAAATAAAACAAAATGTGATTTTTAAAGTACACAAATGAGAGAAAAGAACACAATGTCCTACATCCCCCATAACAAAAGACAGCCCACAACAAACCAGACAGGAGAAATTCAAGAGTTAACCATTGCATCCCTCTTTTGGGAGAAGATGATGTAAACCCCACACCATGTGACACTGTAATGAATAATACAGTAGAGAGAGAGGCAGTGAAAAGGGGGGCGCGAACACAGTTAAGGTTTGATGACAGAGGAGAAGGATGGTCATATATGCTTAGGACCTAAAGAGAGCAGACCGGTTGTTCTGACAGAGAAGATGTGCTGGTTGCCGATAGACCAGCCTCTGCTCCAGCCCGGTGACTCCACCTGCAGCTTCCACGGACCCTCTCCGTGCTCCGTGGCTCAGTTGCTCGCCACCCGCCTGCGGAGGATCGGGGACCAGCTGGAGAAGAGCTGGGCGGCCGGCGAGACGAGGAGCGGCTTCAGCTGCGGAGACAGAGGGAGGGCGGAGATGGTGACCGGGAGAGGACACCTGAAGAGCCTCCTGCGAACTGCAATACACTTCACCGTGCTCGTGCTGGTGGTTGCAAGGCGACACCTGTAGGGCGCGAGGCGGCAACAGCAGCAACAGGTGTGTAAACAGAGTCACACATCGCGTGTGGCGTTTGAGTAGCCTTGCCCCACTGTTGTTATAATGGGGAAAATGGTAAATCAGGTATTCTGATACGTGTTGCACGCTATTTTTTTTTTAAATCTGTAAATTAAAGTGTAACAGAAAATTATTAATTCAACGTGATGGTAGTTTACTTTAAATGTGTTTTTTTCTTAATTATTTATCTATTCTTTTTTTTTTTTTTTTTTTTTTTTTTTTTAATGAAGGCCTTCTTTGCCTTATTATAGCTTTTTTCTTTCTTTTTTTCTTTTGTTTTCTTGGTGAGTCAGTTAATTGGAATAACTGCAAAAATACGAACGGATTTAAAACAAAAAAAAGTAAAAATAAAAAGATAAATTTAAAAATAAATAAATAAAATAAAATGGACATAAATACAAAAAAAAAATCAAAAAGCCATACTTAATTTAACTGAAATACGAAACAGGTGCAATTGTGATTTTTCTGATTGGACTTTAATTGTCTTAATTCTTACATTTAATGATTATTGACGTTTCTTTGAACCCAAATGTTTCTGGTTTATTCTACAACTTATAATAAATTCGTAGTTTATGCTGAAGTGCTCATTTCTTGAGAACACAACACAAGAATTAAGTTTGTTTGTTGTGAAACGATGAGAAGCTGACTTTGCAAACCGGCAGACACACTTTTTTTTTCTTTTTTCGAAATACGTCTGTTTTGTTTCTCAAATTTGCCTTTGATAGTCAGTTTTGAGGCGCAGGTGGCCTAGCGGCCAAGGTCGCGCGCCCCAATAAGGTTCGACCTCGAGCGGGTGACACGGGTTTGAGCCCAGCCTATGGCCTGTTTTACGCATGTCACTCCTCACTTCCGCCCCAGTCTTTCATTTTTGTCCACGTTTCTGTTGAAAATTGTGCATCTTCATCTTTCTAGTCTGTATAGCTTAATTTTTTTTAATCCCTGACTTAATTCAGAGTATGCATTATATCTTCTGCAGATGGTGCCTTTAGGACACGAGGAGCATCTTTGCACTGAAAACGGGGCAAGAAGAGCCGTGCAAGAGGAGATGTGCATGCATTGACGAAAAGAGCGAGGAAGGAGGATTACATTCACGTTCCAGGGTCAGGACCCTGCGTCTGAAAAAAAAAAACTCCATGTGTCGCAGAGACTCGCTCAGGCTTGATGTGGACGCACTGAGCTCTCTAACGAGCTGACACACTGAACCCCAGCAGCCCTGCAGCCAGTCAGCTGCACGTCCTGCCCCCTGCGTGACTCTCCCATTCTGTCATCCCAGTTACAAAACGGTGATGTAATCCTCCCCTGGTAGAGTGGAGGGAAAAGCTTACTAATAGGACTGCTTTGATTTTACACCTCCTACAATAGGAGTGCATCAACTGCAGAGGAGTTAAACTGGTTTGACCTTCAACAGATCTGTTTTACTTCACGACGCACTGTACTCTTTAATATAAGCTATACTCTGTGTACAAATGTGAATAACGAGAGGATGATGGTTTTATAGATGTTTTCTACAGTGTTTAGATAATGTTTACACACTCTCCTGTGCTTTAGCATTATCAGTTGGGAGCAGTGTTAAGTGGCTTTTTAATCATGAACGTGATACAGGACCTGTGCAGAGGAAGCTATGCTGTTAATGCTGTTTGTGATCTCTGGAATAAGCTCTTTTTTCTTATATATCAAGTGTAATGTGAGCAAAAAAAGTGCTGAAGCTGTCTTTTATAAAGTGTGTGCTATTTATACTGATTCAACATTTCATATGAATTTTTAGTAGTTGGAATAAAAATATCTTCTGGAATAAACTCTGCAGGTGTTGTTAAAAGAAAACAAGAAGGAGAGTGAGCTGGAGTGCTTTAATTTACACCTGAACACATCACTGAGCTTTTATACAACCCAAGAACAGATTTATGTGTACACCATTTAAAAATACAAACAATGTATAGACAAGTAAATGCAACTGAATTTAATTTCTGCACCCAACGTGACACAAATCTTGCAAAGAAGCGTGGATGGAGGCAGTAAAAAGGTAGTGTTTTGTACCATTTACTGTCTGAATAATAAAAAAAAAAAACACGCCAACTTACATTCATCACTCAATATTTGAATAACTTGAAAAAGATGCCTTTTTTCCACTCTATCTTCTACTTAATGGCATTTCGTTCAGAGTGTGATTCATCATTTTGAATAACTTACAATAAAAGCTTAATAAAACAGAGTATATAAAACAGCAACAATATAAATACAAAGAAAAACAAAGCAACACAAATAATAAAAAATGCAGCCACTTTTTAACATTCTTACAAGATTAAATCAACATTTTTATGATGTGTTCATTGTAAAAGACCATGTTCACTGTGGTGTAGATGGTACGTACACAAGATTTGGTGCTGTGACTGTGACAAAAATCAAACTACAAAACTGACTTTGATCAGAAATGTGTTTCCACTTTCTAAACTGATGCCATTCTGATGTCCACTGACAAAATAGTGCAATTGTTTCCCTCTTCTTGTAGGCCTAAATACCTCTAAAACTCAATACTTCAGTGTCATAATAAAAGCAAAGAACCTACCCTGACGTAAAGAGTGACCCAAAGTAAGACAGACAGGAAAAACAAAGGCCCAAAATTCATCTAACTCACATTCTTCAGCTCATCAAATCTTTCTCTGATTTGTCGTCAAAGCTTAGTAGATCTGGAAGTGAGCCGAGGTTGTGCCGTCCTTCCAGCATCGCAGGGTCTCGATGACAGTGGAGCGGCACAGTGGGCATGTTCGCTCGCGGTCGAACCACAAGCAAAGGCAGTCCTCGCAGAAAACATGCTGCAGGGACACAAAATGTACACTTAAAAGCCAACAACGAGGAAGGAAGGATGATGCATGAAGCTGATTTGGGTCAATGTGTCAGCAAGCTTCATGTTTTAACCAAAGAGGGCAGCAAACACTTCTTTTTCAATTTCTACATCTGTTTCCTTTAATAAATGAGTCTTTCTAACTGCTTGAATGAATCCTTACCTGACAGAGCAAGGCAATGGGGTCTTTGAAGTCCGCCTGACAGATGGCACAAACATCACCAGCTTCACTGCACTGCTGAATGCCTGCCCTCACTCCATAACTCTGGATGAGAGTCAGAAAGAGAGACATTTGACAGGTTTAGGTTTAAACTTTTGAAAACGTGTAAACATCTGTGTGATTTCTGTGTTATAAAGTAAAATTAGTGTAAATCTAACCTGGGAGCTGCAAAGAATGACCATAGCTTTACGTATGGCAGACACTCGTCCACAGATGTCAAAAGACTGCAAACAAACACAGACAGACCAGCAGTCAACAATCAAGATTTTACAGGAGTGAAAATCAAAGTTATTTGTTTATTTGTAATAAAGTAGATAAAGATGTTCATAAAACGCCTTTTTCCATCTTGTGCTTGGGATAAAATTAAACCGTGATACTGTTGCAGGTCTCAAGTCTTGTCCTGTTGTTTATGAAATTTACATAATCAACATCCAGTATATCCAATTTGGCCAGCAACAAGCAGGGAGTTCTCTTGAACTGTGGGACACCTAAATTCAAATATCACGATCAGTCAGTGGCAAAACAAACCCCACTTAGCACTGCGGAGTGTGGCAGTGAACACAGCAAGACTGGGAAAATGTGGAATATGACATGAAATTGAGGAAAGTTGGACTCAACATTCATTTGTTAAAGCTACCAAAGAACCAGGGGTCCACGAACGTCTACATGTGGCCAGAAATTGTATCCAGACATTTATTCGTACCTGATTTCAACGCCAGGAAAACACACAATGTAAAGCCTGAAAGCTACGAAAGCCTCTGTAGGATTCAATTTACAGTATACAGTGGATTGACCAAAGTGAAGAAAAGTATCCATTTGTACTTTTGGTATTTAACACAGACTGTCCAATTAGTTGATGTAAGGTGTCCCCGACAGTATTTAGGTATAGTTGATTATAAATACTATATACAACACAGCTACAACTGTTTCTGGTGGAGTTCCCCCTTATTTGGAAAACTGGGTTAGGCTCATTTCAAAGGGGCTGAGAGGAGTTTCTAAGTGATCTTGGAAAGGTCTCCCTTCTAGATATATGCCTGATCGTAATCCACATTTTAAAATGATATTATCAGCGCCAATATTGCTGGTTACAGGTTATTTAAAATTGCTACCACTTAGCTTCCCAATTCTCTGCCAAAAATGATTTCTGTGACTAATTTTGTAGTAATGGTGGACACTGAAGTCCAACTGTCAGACAGAAAAAAGACAGAAGAGCAGAAGAGAGATAAACAGGAGAGTGATACAGCCGGGGCTAAAGGTTAATTAGCCTTTAGCTCGAGCTGTATCACTCTATATCACAGGGGCTAGTCTGTTTGTGCTAATGTTCATTCCAACCCACATTCAGCAGTTATTCTGCAGTGATCTGTTCAAACTTGAGAGTCTATCAATAAAATGAAGAGTGAGGTTACGTTAGCTCTGATTAGTAGATGACTGGCAGGACATAGCTAACCAGGATTTACTGACGTTACACATTACAGACACGTCTTAGAGCACCGGGCTGCCAGCTGTGCTAAACATAAGTGGCTACTTAACTACTTACAAACTGACAGTGTTAACTTGTTGTCACACCAGCCAACAGATACGTCAGAGCACCGGGCTGACGATGTTGCCAACGTATGGCTGGCAGCTACGTTTGCTTGATGTCACGTTTCAAAACGTAGAGCTACATAACTGCACTGATAAATATCTTACCTCAGCGCGTCGTATCCAGTAAAAAGATGTGATCCGATCTCCATTTAAATCCAAAAGAAACACACACCTCGCTAAAGGTCATTTACGACAGTGTGCGAAGACTCCGGGCCAGAAGGTGGCAAGGAAGTGCAATTAAAACAGATCCTCCTCGTAGCATCTTTAAGTGAGTTTTCAAATTGAGGTAGAGCACAAGGTTCATAATCACACAAAAACAAAAATGTTTCAGTTATGAAAAATAAAGCTTAAAAAATGTTAACATTTAGAGCTTTCATATTGAAAGGAATGATTAAACTTAAAAATTTAGCATAAATTAACGTTTCGTCATTTTCCGTTGCCTGATTGTTTCTGAAAATTGCAGTGATCCATCAGTTTCTCTTTTCTTTGTCTTCCAGTTGCCTTTTAAAAAATAGCCCTGAATGCTTTTCAAACATGTCCGTTCAATCAGTCGTGCAACAGCTCTTCCCCATTTTGGATTTTGTCTTTAAGTTCAGACGGTATTTAAGGCAGCACTGCCACTCATCTCTCTTTCTGCCACTCGGTGGGCGTAACCACAGTGACGGTGACTTCACGTGCTTACCCTCTACAGTGGGGATCACAAATGTTGGTAAAACAAGACGAAGCAACAGCATTTTCTCTGACTAAAACAAAACTTGCTAACTCTTTCTAAAAACGTCTGTAACTTTTCCCCACGATCCCTCCCTAACACCTAATTTACCAGAACCCACGTGCAAATTATTCTCTTTCCCTCTAAAGGCACACCTGTTTTCCAAATAACAAAAAAGTTGCCACTTGTGACACAACAGCATGAGAAACATAACATTAGTCAACAAGTGATGCACATCCGGCGCGACGGCTGACATGGGCAGATCCTGGAAAACACCAGTGCATCGTACCACAGCACGCACACCCCGGAAACTGACCACGTTTGGCTCAAAAAGGCCGTCTTCCTTAACTACACCCGCTGAATCACTGATGCATTTAAGAAAAAAAGGCCTGGGAAATATGACACAGTGTTCGTGACAGACTCAATGAGTAAATACTCGAATGATGATTGCATCATTTAGTGTTTCATTATTCCAAGTTCCACAAAGTTTCACTATTATAACTTCCTGATTCTTATTATGACTGACTTTAACTGACTCATACCTCCAACTGTCAAAGAGGGGGTGTTAGTGCTTTTTCACTAGACTGTATTCTGTCCTTCTGGTCCTTGTAGCAGCTTTACATGACTTACAGCTCAAAATGATTCATTTTTTTCTCACCCTGGTGCTTCACGATATCTTTATTTCAGCTTTTGTCTGAGACGCTTTGTTTTAGCTGCTGTCTCTTTAAGGCCCCCTGCATCACAAACCCCTTTCCCTCTGATTGGCCAGTCCCCTTGAGGCCTGTTGGGAGCAGGGCAACTGGACGAACCAGTTAGGAAATCCTTATGTGATGAGGTCATCATTTCAGCAAGATCACACACCGTTCTGAGCAGTTTCCGGACAGATTCAGGGATTTCTACCCCCTCTTTAAATTAAACTCTCTTTGCTCTGCTAGTTTTGCAGGCAGTCATTTGCCAGCAGTCATTACAAGAAGCCAAGGGAAGGCTGGCGGTGTTTAAGGTTCTACAGGATGACCCAAAGTATTGAATTTATCAAGAATTTAACAAGACAATTGCAATTGCAGAGAAAAATAGAAAGCTGGACATAAGGGATGCACGATCGGTATCAATATCGGTATCGTCCGATGTGTAAAAGTGGGCCAATATTAACTCATTGGCTGCCAGCCATTTTCAGAACATCTTGAAGACCCAAATAATATTGTTTTCTGTGACTGTGTAAACACCAAAACTACCTAAGAAGAGTGGACTCTCTTCTTTTATGTCTATCTTCCTAATTCTGATCCGAAAAAAAACAGACAAAACGTACTTTTTTTGATCACGTTCATCCTGGGTGCTACATCCTTTGACCCTCTCCATGGTCGTCTTTTCTCACGATCGCACGGCTCTTTATCTCTAGGAACTACCTCGACACATCATCTCAAATTGTGTTTTTTTCTTTTTACCTATATTGATATTGGTAAATAGCGGTTATCAGCCATAACAGCAATATTGATATCGGATATCGGCATAGGCCCAAAATTTCATATCGGTGCATCCCTACAAGACATCACAAGAAATTCAAAAATGTAGAGTTATTGCAATTTATTTCATGCTCCACAGAAGATGAACCCTGAATTAGGACTGCATGATAAGGCCTTTAACCAGTATCGCAATGTTTTTAAGCTATATTGTGATACATGATATATATATCTTTATATTCTGATTTATACAAATTTTAATCTCAACACTCTAATGCATAAAATGACACCTGTAGAATGATTCAATCAAACCCTTCAGGTGGATTTTGTGTTCTTTTTCGTAGGATTTATTAGCAGGATAAACTGTGTCACGCTATTATTTAACAGCTGCGGCTTTCGGCATCCTGCTTACACGCCGCCTAACACGAGAGGGCACAGTTTGCTGTGGAAAAGCAAACGGGATCAGGCTTAACTGCACCAAACCGTGCCAAACCGTACTGAACAGAACCAGACTGCTTGGTAGAAAACACCCTTAATCTGAGCCTTCTCCTCTTTGTCCTCAGGGGTAGAATGAGTCAGAAGGTCAAAGACTCAGCTCTTATTGATTTTTCAGCACTGATCATTGAATGTTGTTGAATGTTGAAGTTGCACCAATAAATGTGATTAGTTGGCTAGATTATTCTTCATTATTCAAAAAGAAAAGTCATGCACTTGATGGCAGCACCTGCCGCCAAATAACTTGAAGCACTGTTATAGCACTGACATGGTTTTTCCTTCTGTCTGAATTCTTGCTTGCGTTGTACATCGCTTTGGACAAAAGCATCTGTTAAATGAAACTGTAGAAGTGTAGAACTGTAGCAGCAGCTTCAGTTAATGACCCAAAGGTCGGGCATTTAATTAATATTGCACTTTTAAGCCAATATAGGTTGATACCGATAACACAGATATTATCGGGCATCCCTAAATTTTGGTGCTGTGGTGTGCAAGATCTTACTCCCAGGAAACAGCTCCAGGGATTTAAGAAAAAATTTGTGAGATGCTTAATATCCTGATGCCCTGGCAATGCTTACCTTACAGAGGCTGTAGATAATGATGAGAGTAGCTCCCAGGAAGTAACTGTTGGACGGGTCTTCTCCCATGATGTACTTGTACCACAGCTGGATGGGCACCAGGGCCCGAAACAGTTGGCTCAGCTCCTCGATCAGCAGGTAGAACTTTCCCTGGATGAAGAAACAAAATTGGAAACAGCAGCAGCAAAGGAGACACGTTTAGATGCTTCAATCAAGCTTTATGTTCAAAGCAGGTAGGACTGGCAGTAAATGTGCCCACTTTGTACTTTTCCAAATCAAGCAGAAACCTTTTCAAGTCACATACAACAAGGAAGAGTCATTTTAGTCCGGGGTTAAAGCAACTAAAGGAACTTTTTGGCGGCCTCTTTGGATAAAACCTTTTTGGGTATAACTAGCTTTACTAGACCTGGTGGCTGTGGTGACATCCTGTTTGCTTTGTCAGTCACATAAAGGCATCAATCTATATTTCAGTTTGTTTCAAAACCCATCAAAACTCCTTGAAGTACATTACAAAATCCAGGTTTCTAAACTGAGACTGTATTCTGTCTTTGATCCACTAACATACTGTCCAAACAATCAGAAAGAGCTCAACAGCTTCAGGGGACTCTTCTATCTAGTCAAGAGCAGTGCGGTATTAAAAGCTTAAAACAGCACGCCTCCAGCCCAAACATGGCTGCTGTCCAGAGCTCCACAGTTTCACAGCAGTACAAGCAATTTCCCCACACTGCAAGGGAAACTGGCAGCAGCTCTATCCACCTGCTACCCAGTGCCCGCATTAAACCCAGCCCTGCGGGGGGCTTGCTAGCTGCCTTTAACGGACCTCCCCTTCCCTGAATAATCACACAGAAGAAATGAACTCCTGACAAAGTCCCCACTGACAAAAAGTGCACAAAGTGAATTGAGGATGGTAAAAAAAAAACAGAGGTGACCAAAATGAAGGCAGACTTGATTCCCTGATGGCCCCTGCAGCATCCCAGCTTGATAATGACTTCCTGGATGTTGGCTGACAAAGATTGATGACTGTGGATAAAGAGCCTTGAGCAGCCAGGTTGGTAGGGGAGGAAGACCTCTGCTAGTGGCTAATTCATCTTCCTTATTGTCCCCTCAGCCTCGTATCCCACAGTGCCCATCACGCCCACGCAAAAAACTGTCAAATTTAAAGTTTGGACAGAAGCCAAAGAGTCTGAGTAAGCTCCACTGCAGGCCGTGTTTGACTTGTTTCCTGCTTGGTTTCATCACGCTTCCTCTTTGTGCTTTCGTTGGGTGGTCAAAGAAATTGGCAAAAACATCAAAGCTAACTTTATATTTTAAACTATGGAACTGTTACACTGTTATATTATCATAACTTTACTTTGGGAGGAAATGTGTGAGGGGACACGTTTTGTTTAAATCTTGAATGTATTCTGCCATTTTAACCTAGAAAAGGTTGGGTCATAATCTATTTGATTAACTTTAATAAAAAACACGGTTGTAATGTGTTGCAATCTCTATACAGTGGTTGTAGGACATCTGAGAGCTGTTTCCTTTGCCATTTAACAAGAAAAATCTTCCTTAATAACAATTTAAGATTTTGAATAAGAGGAACCAAGAGTGCCAATATCAAAATGTCTGAGTTTGCTGCCTTGGACATCTAGTTTTCTTGGGAAATGTCATCTAACCCCTAAGCTAAGATAGCTGTGGCAGACTAATCCGATCATTTCAGGAAACCAATCCCAGTTGCAACCATCAATTTGATTGCAATCATTTACTGCATGTATAGAAGTTAATTATGTTTTTGAGCGAGGGGAGGCGGGGTCTGTTGGAGCTTGTCAATCAAAATCATGCTTGTAAACTTCTGTGGGTGAGAGCAGTGCTCTCTTTGGATGAGAGCTCAGCATGGATATGAGGAGAAGATGTGAGATGACAGAGACAAAGCGAGACGCTGCAAGTCAGAAAAGTTCAGGCAGCTCACGTTCCAACTGAGGATGTGTCGCAGTAGTTCAGAGAGAAAGAGCGACTAGATTGTGAGAAAAGACGACGGAGATTATGGAGAGGCTCAAAGGATGGAGCGCCTGAGATGAACGCAATCACAAAAAAAATTTTTTTTTTTTTTTTGGATCAAAAACAGGAAGAGAGATATAAAAGATGAGAGTCTACTTTTCTTGGATAGTTTTGGTGTTTACATAGCCGTAGAAAACAATATTATTTGGGTCTTGAAAGATCGTTCAAGACGCTCTGAAAATGGCTGGCAGCCAATGAGTTAACGCATTAATTTGCAGAGTAGTTTATTAATCTAATTAGTGTGTTAAAGTGACAATCTTACTAAGTCATAAAAGTGATAACAATAATAAACACAAATCAATCAATCCAACAGCAAAGGAATCTGTTAAAACAGTTAAAACAGTTACAATGAGAGCAACAATGGTCAGTAATCAAGGTCTTCAACTCTGTAAGAGAGGGAAAGGCCGCTATCTTTAGAGTTTGTTGGTGAGTAGTCACTTTGCATTATCATTAAAAGGATCTCTCTTGTCTTATGTCTGCTGGGAGGGGAACTACTCAACTTATCAGTGAATAGTGCTAGCTGTGACTATCTAGTATTAATACTGGTGGAAATGTCCGTCCCAAATAGAAATCATCAGTGAGCACTCATTACACTGACGCCCTGAGTGTAGCTTAAGTTTGCAGAGCTACCATTACAAACCCTCAGTGAGCCTAGGTATGCTAGTCAAGAGGTTTTATGTCAATTTAACCGGACTTTATCTCCATTTTCAAAATCCAAATATTGCCAAACTTCACTATATTGTTAACTGTCATCTGTGCTTGTTTACATCCAGGTGTTAGAGCAATATAGCGTCATGGCAGGAAGTAATTACAGCTACAGCTTGGGTTTGTAGTGTGTGACGCTATATATTACTCACTTTGTGTTGCGACTTCCTCACAGACATGTAGAGGAACACCAGCAAACCAAGAAATAAACCAAATATAGGAGATTACTAAATTTAGGAACTGCTTACGTGCCAAGACATCCAGACGCCTACTCAACCTCGAAAATACTGACTCCTTCGAAAGGAGTCTTACAAAACAACGGATCTGACCAAAAGCAAAAACACAGCTGCTGTGGAAGCTATGTGTGTGTCCTCACTTGTGCAGACTTGCACTGATTATGTAGCATCATTAGTGTGTCTGCAGTCAGATGCTTTAATGAAGTGGACGGGCTGATGATGTGACTTCATTGGAGTCAAAATAGACGTGAAGAAGAGAGTAACGATGCCATCTTAGACTTGCTCAAACTCAACATGCGCCCCATCAAAGCTGTTTAACTCTGTGTTAATCTGTGTGTAAGTGTGTGTAGGGTTCAGGTAATGGTCCAGCTCCAGGGAGGGATGACCTCACCCCTGTAACCCCCTGGAGGGTGAATGAGCTCAGTTGCTGGCTGCCGTGGTTTTGACAGGCCTGTGGGTCTGTTTATCAGTGGAAAATTTAATCCTAATACTTCCTAACACTACCCTCCCCTCCTCTACTCTCCTCTTGACAACATTAGCCTCAGCCAGCACCTGTATGGAAATCAAACTCTATCTGTGAGAGTGTGTGTGTGTGTGTGTTTGCTGTCTGCAGCCTGAGGCAACATAACGCTGCCACACGGACACACACATACACAGGAGCACCATTTAAAACCTTATGAATACAAAACAGTTTCACACTGTGACCCTTTGGCACTCTCTTCACCCTGTGGAGCATTTCATCATAGTTCAGCTTTTTTTTTTCTCTTTGGATTTCTAACAACCTTTCACAACTTCAACGGTGAACTTCCTGTAACTCAATCATCGACTACATCATGTGAAGGATCATGAGCGGCAGAGCAGTGGAAACTTCAGTTCAGTTTTCATATCTTCACCTTTGCTGTACAAGATTTCCCAGGTCTGCACATTCAGTAATACGTTTAAAACCAGACATACTAGCTGTAATATTGTTACTGTGAAACAACTGTAAGAAGCCACAGGGGAAAATCTAATTTAAAGGAAACTTTTGTGTAAATCTTGTTTTGGTCAGATGATAAAATGTTCAAAAGGTTTTCAAGGACAACGTGTGAAAAGAGCTGCAACCTTTATGGAAGCTGAGCACTTAACTAGGGATAAATCGAACAAGCATTCTCAGTAATTAAATGTTTGAAGAGATACTAAAAATGTCTAAAAAACAGAAATCCCAGTCAGCACAAAGCAATGTCTTGGACTATTAGCATTCAAAAAACTTCAACCCTGATTCTGAAACGGGTGGGCGCCTCAAGTTTTTCCCCACAGCTTACCATACAGATAAGCAAAATTCCCCTGATAAGCTGTAGTAAGACTTGCCACCTGATTACGATTAGACTCATCTTCAGCTACGTGGCAACTTGTTTCTGCAGTCACCATTGAAACAGTGAGGTCAGAAGTGTGTGCAGCTCCCAATAAGTCAGTGCGATCTATATCTGCAAACAGAAAGCTAGCATAGCAGGAATTAAGAGGTTTGTGCTGGCTTTTTATTTCATTTTATGCTGTTTTTTTATTTTTCAAAGCTTGTAACATTCCTTATTAGTGTTTTATTTACATAGGTTTGTATTTCCTTTGTTCCAGATCATGTCTGCTCCTGTAGCTCCTCCAGTAGCCATTTCCTTTATAAAAACACAATAGTGTTAAATAAACATTGCGGTCATTCCTGTGTCAGTATTTGAGGATTTTAATAAAACAAGCACATATCTGTTCAGTGATTTTTTTTAATATATTTTTTGAGAAAACAGGGGTCATATAGTTCAAAAACTCGACGCGATAAAGAAAAACTTTGATCAGTTTTGGATTCTGCACCCAAAAATGAGTTAGAAACAGCTGTCAGACCTATCTCAACAAAAATTGTGTTCCCCAGTGTAATGAATGGTCATAATCCTCAGGCCCTTAGAAGGCACTGTGAGTCTGATCGGACTCTGTAGTGGAAATCACTGCATGTGCCCAAAAACTGCGGTCTGTGAACACAGTTCATGGAAACATCCACTAATGAAGGTTCAAACTCTAGTATGCAAAAAAGGAAAGAGGGTAATAAAAAATGGAAAATTATGAGTAAACTATTCAATCAGATCAAATTTGAAATGATTATTATTTCATGTTTTCAGACAGATTGAGGCGCATTTCCACCTGGAGTCCAGGCCATCCTCATGTGATCTCAACACCCAGCTGGTGCGTTGATACCACATGTAAACAAGGCCAGTGTTAAGAAAAGTGATTTATATGTTAATTTATGATTCTTAACACTTTTTTGCATGACCTGAAAATATTCATTTAATTATCAAAAGTCTTATTGGATGACTTACCCTGGATTTGAAGGCCAGGAGAATCTTGGGCAGAAAGAGAACAAAGCATTTCAGACCGATGGTGAAATACTTCAGGACAAAGTCAGTGATCCCCACAGCCCAGATCAGATCAAAGAAGTCGAAGCTGTTCAGGTTGGGCTTGGCGAACATGAGACTGGAAGAAAAAAAGACAGAACATGAAGATGACTTCTTCTTTGGTAGATTTGATGCTTTCACTCAGGATGGTGTAATGACAGCTGGGGAAACATTCAACAAAACGTAACGAAACGAAATAATGAAGTAGGCACAAAATACTCACAAGAAGAGGAACATTCCCTAAAGGAAATTGGAGTAAAAATAAAATGGCTTAAAAACATGCATATGCACAAACAAATGAAAACAAACAAAAAAAAGATGGCAGACAAGGAAACTGAGATTATATCAGAAAAATGCATGTGTAGTACCTGCTGTGCAGCTCCTCCTGACTGAAGGTGTAGTAGATGTATACGACATTCCCTGAGAGGAAGATGAGGATCCAGAGAGCCGTGAAGACAGAACGTTCCTCCTGTTTGCAGAGAAGATACATACTAATAATTTTGCAACACTCTTATACACATCTATTTTAATTACACAGATTAATTTCAGTAAATTAGCAGGATGAATACTGTATTGTGTAATTTAAGTCAGAAAGTACGGGAGCGTATTGCATTCACTTGAAATAAAAAAAACAACTCAGGTTTTTCAGAATAATTTATTCTTCGGTTTGTTTTTTGAGGTAATTAATTTTGTTTTTCTAAATAATATTTTTTATTGGTTTGTTTTTTGTTATAATTATCATATTGGTTTGTTTTTTGTTATAATTACTTCTGTTTTTATGAGTAATTTTTTTTTCTGTTTTCAGATTACTTTTCCTGTTTTTCGGAGTAATTTTTTCCTGAAGTATTGAGATACTTAGAAATCCTGCGAGAACCTCAACCTGCTGTTTTCTGGGATTTCGAAGTAACTCGATACTTCAGGAAAAAAATTACTCCTAAAAACAGGAGGAAAAAATTACCACGAAAAACATCAGGTTGAGGTTCTCACAGGATTTCTAAGTATCTCGATACTTCAGGAAAAAAATACTCCGAAAAACAGGAAAAAAGTAATCTGAAAACAGAAAAAAAAATTACTCAAAAAAAAAACAGAAACAATTATAAAAAAAAAACAAACCAATAAAAAATATATATTAGAAAAACTAAATTAATTACCACAAAAAAAACAAACCAAAGAATAAATTATTCTGAAATACCTGAGTTTTTTTTTTTCTTCAAGTGGATGCAATACGCTTCTGTAAGAAAGAGCTCCAGTTTTTTTCGTAAGTGAATAAACAAAACATGGCCACTAATGGGGATAATGCCCTTGTCTCAGCATTGGTTTAGGCTGACATTGGAAATGTCAAAAAGTTGTGTTGAATGTAAGAGAAAAGCAAAGGGTGCACAAAGTATGTATAAATGTATTTTTACCCGTAATGAAACTTGGTGCCTTAAAGTGGAATTGGCATAAGCAAAAGTGCTGGCCATGCCCACACAGACAGCAATACCTGCAAAAGAGAGGGGCATCATCATCACGAAACCAGATATCATGAAGGTAAAAGTTTGTTTTTGTAATTTAAGGTTCATAGCAAATGGTGTACCTAGCTTATGCTGGAAGCAGACTTTAGCCAACAGAATAAGGATGAAAGGGAAGCCCCTCTGCAGCCATGTCACTACTGCCTTTAACTCAGACAGGGCTGGAGCTGGGGTGGATGGGTCTTCTTGGGTCTCCTCCCTGGAGCTGTGCCTCTCTGTGGCAGACCCTGCAGCAGCCTGCTGGAGCAGGGAGGGGGTCCTATGCTGCAGGGGCTGGTGGTGGAAGTGGTGATGATGGTGATGGTGGTGCGGAGGGGGTCGGGGAAGATAAGGTCCAACCTCTGTGCGGTGAGAGCCACCTTCCTCTCTGGATGATGCTGTCATCTGGATGAAAACTTCAGGGGGGGAGCCCAGGACTAAGCCGGCTGCCTGGAATTGAGCGGAGGAGACGGAGCTGGAGGGGACACCCACCAGGCCGGAGAAGATCTGCTGGGGTGATGCTGGCGAGTCGGGTTTCAGGCAGTCAAACACACCACCCTCATCCAGACTGCTCTCTGATCCCAGAGTTTGGCTTCGGCTCCTATGTGGGGAAGGAAGGGACACAAAGATAAAAATATAAACCAAAAAGATGGTAATGCCTCATTTTCATACTGTATAGAATATCCCTTAAGAATGTAACATTATGCTGTTGTGGTTTATAGATGGACAGGGGCTCCACCTACATCAGGTAATATAGGATAAGGAGACAATGGAGGAACAAAAAGCTATCAAATAATCTGTGCAGCTTTCAGAGCTTTTGTCCCCACCTTTCAGAGGGCATGCCATCCGTGTTGCTGCTGTGTCTCCTCTGCATGGCATATCGCTCCTCACCATATGGTCCAGCCCTGCTAATGCAGACCAACATTAGCAATGACTGTCTGACAGGGTGGTTACACTTCACATTTCCATCTTTTCTCATCTTAATGAATGCTGGACTGTAAGTTTTACAAAAACAAAGCCTCCTTTACCTGAATTTTTCCAGTGAGTGGCCCCTTTTGTGTGAATTTTGTCATTTTTGTTTTCAGGTTAGCTGGGGTGTTGCTGCAAAAGATGCTCCGGCAGTAAAAGATGCTGGTTGACGTCACGGTCACATGCTTCGAACGAACCAATCAGCGTCCCTTTTCTAGCTATACCATATCCGTATTGGGAATTTGTTTTGCTAACGCTGGATGTCAGATTTCGCAGGATAACTGACACTTTTTCTTCCTTTGCGTATTTTTGGCAATACTGGAGCGACCTCCTCATAGAAAATGAAGCTACGTCGCTATATCTTGTACTTACATTGCGATATATTAGTATGAAATTTCTTTTTGATATCAAGCTCGTCCAAAACTGAGAGCTAATGCTAACGTCAGCTAGGAGGTAGCAAGCTAACAAAGCAGGCTTTATAATAAAATACCGTTAGTACTGTTTTAACTTATCCGGACTGCTATTTCTTTTTATACGGCCTGTGTCTGATTTCAATGGTAGTGAGAAATTAACGTGAGCAGCATGGGTTAGCTGGAAACTGGAAAGCGCAGCTCAACATTTGCTATTTCTTGTGTATTTCTTGTGTGATGCCGCGAGTTTTTCTAAGGTTTGCAAGGAAATAGTTGGTCATCATCACGTGTATTTTTAATTCTGATACAATCGTCAATCAGAGAGCTTGCTAAGCCGTCCAGGGTTGATGTTTTGGACTGTCACTGTCAGCGGATCCTCCCACAGAGAGTCATGCTATGATGGTGCTGCGGAGGTTACTGAGAAAGCGCTGGGTGCTGGGGGTAGTCTTCGGACTGTCTCTCATCTACTTTCTCACCAGCACACTCAAACAGGTACAGAAACTCACTCTGCAATAACGTACTATTCTCTAAATAAGAGGTTAAGTAAATTTATGGGAGATGTAGATTATCTTATGTTGGATAAAGAGAATACAGCTTGTATTTTTGAAACCATCCTGGAAATAACCCCATGAACATGTACCCAAACTAATCTCATAAGTCAATGTGACCATTAACATTATCATCAGAAAAAAAAGGAAAAAAAAATCAGATTTATTTCTATGGAATAGAATCTGCAATCTGTCTCCTGTCTGAATAAGATACAGCATAAAGCTTGTACCCCACTTCTGCAGCAGACAGACCAAATAAACACAAAAACATAGAGACTAGAACATTTTTGAGAGAACAACTAGGTGTCAAGTTTAATTCTGAAAGTAGAGGGGAAAAAAAGAGATCGTCCTAGAAATCTGTTGTATGGAACACCTGACTTTCTCTCAAGGCAACTACAAAATGTGAGTTATATTGAAAGAAGTGGAAAACTTAAGTGAACCTGTAATGACATATCTACATTCATTTTACTGTGAAAATAGTCATGTTTTTTCAAGGGCTGAACAATTAATCCATTTTGAACCGACATCGCAATGTAATAGAATGTAATTTTCAAATCGCAAAGGCTGCAAAAAAAAAAGTTTCATGTACACAGACCTGGAGGGAATATAGCAACTTGTAGGCAAGAGTGGGTGAAAGTGGGTCTGTTTGGCAATGAGAACTGTGGTTGTGTTCAGGTTTCCCTGGTGGCCCGTCGTGACCTTTCATAAGATAAACACATGAGTAAAATCTGTTGTTGTTAAATGTCATGGTTACATTTGTCATCCCCCTTTCACTCATCGTTAGACCAGTTAGCCCTGGTTTTTGTGCTGCGGCTGATGACTGTTTTTATCATTATCGCTCGTCTCTAAGAAGCAGTAGTGGGGACATTTTAACTATATTAGAGTCCAAAGAAGTGATCAGTGTTTATAAAAATCCTCAGCCCTAATTAGATGCTAAGTTGCTCACTTTTTAAGTTTTTAGCCTTTAAAAGTCTCACTGCTAACCTTTTTATACACATAGCCTTGATTGATCCAAGGGGATTTCTCAGTATTTTGACAGTAAAAACAGAAGAGGAGGATCTGTCATAAAATAGTTATTACGACCCATTTGAAGGTAATCACTTTAGCTTCTGCTTTACTTGGTTAGTTCCAAGCCCTAGGGTATGTTATGTCCTATCTCGGAGATCTTCAAATAAATACAAGTGCATTTTAAACATTGTTTTTTCTTAAAATAGGATAGCGTCCAAAAAAAATAAATTAATTAATAAATAAAAAACAAGAATGATTCATCAACAATCCAAAATATTCTCTGAAAAAATATAAAATGAATAAATATTCTCATTTTTTCTCAATTTTTCTATTCTTCAATACAGTTGCTCACACTGACTTTTTTGTTATAATGGCTGCCAGAAAATATAGATATGGTGTTTATGTGAATCAGTTATGAATGGGGAAAATTTATCTCATTTTTCAGCCTATTTAACTCTTGCTTATATTCACTTCATTGATCCCTTTTTGATAAAATTGTGTTTTTCGACTTGTTCATTTTTTATCTATTTATTTTTTATAGGAGGAGCGGACCATACGGGACCGCACCCTCTTGGAGGCTAGAGACCCTGACCACCGCATCCCCTGGAAAGTCCGTTTCAACCTGGGCAACAGCAGCCGACAGATCACACAGTGCAGGAACTCTATCCAGGGCAAGGCGCTGCTCACAGACGAGCTCGGTCAGTAACAAAGCAGAAACTTATCATCAGACAATCCTAGATTTGTGTCCTTTTAATCAACCGATGCTTTCTCTTATCTGTGTTAATGTTTCACAGGTTACGTCTGTGAGAGAAAAGACTTGCTGATTAATGGCTGCTGTAACGTCAATGCTCCCAGCACCAGACAGTACATCTGCAAAAGCTGCCTGGCAAACGGCTGCTGCAGCATCTACGAGTACTGTGTGTCGTGCTGTCTCCAGCCTGATAAGGTAATCTGTCACATGAGAGTGGTTCAGGGTTTATTACTTGAAATAAGAAAAAACTTCATCTGTCTGCATGCTGCATCTCACAGGACTGCTTTGTGTGCACATTATTGTATTCACATCTTGAAGTTTGAAACTGATGCTGCACTTTTAAACAGTTGTTACCACGAGAGACAAAGAGGATGATGAGATTAAATCTGCACTTGTGTGTCTTTTACTTACCCACCACCTTATCTTTGTACTCTTCTGCAGCAACTTCTCCTCGAGCGCTTCCTGAATCGTGCAGCTGACGGCTTTCGGAATCTCTTCACCGCCGTGGAGGATCATTTCGAGCTGTGCCTCGCCAAGTGTAGGACCTCTTCACAAGTATGTAGTGAGACAGATAATTACGGTCACCTCTGACTGACCGCAGTCCTTGCTTTCGAAAACAAACATCAGGCTTAAACATATCTGTCCGCTTGTCGATGTGAAACTTGGTGCCGTTATTAGAAATGGTTTTCCCACAGATTGCAGACACACATCCTGCTTATTTCTTTATCATCTAGGTTTATACATGACTCAGCAGTAAAGGCCTGATTGATGATATGCATGGTTTTCTTTAACACAGAAACATTACTCACCAACAAAGGTTTGATCAAAGACTGCATAGTTTGCTGAATCTGATTCAGTGAGTCTTAATGCGGTCATGCTGCATTCATTCTGCAGCTCGTTCAGCTTCAGCTTCTGCGAATCATTTGTTTTCAGAGACAGATAGATTTGCAAATCATCTGCAAAAAAAGTGAAAGGAGACACCATGTTTTTTAAAGATGGATCCCAGTGGAAGCATACACAAAGAAAAAAGTATTGGTCCTAAAATAGAGCCTTGAGGGTCCCCACAGACTAGTGGTTAAGCACGGCACAGTTTGGATGACCAGTGTGACTGTAATTGCTGATTCTCAGTCTAATGGTTCGTCTTTCCAAAACACATCAGCATCATTTCATTGTATGTGTCACCTCATGCACAATAACAACAAGCAACATAACACCATAAATACCAAATGTGAATCTCTTTGAGCATTTGATAAATTGATAAATCGAAAGTCAGGTGAAACTAGAACTCGAAAGAGGAGTTTCACAAGTCACTGTAGGCTACATATGATTTTCGTTGTTTTTGTTTATGTGTTTATATTACAGTATTTTGGGCTTTATGCATTTTCTTTCTACTCTGATGCAGGGAAGTGACTTTATGTGTGTGAATAACAAAGGTTACAATTTCCTTGGCTGTACAAGTCCAATGTGTGATGTCAAACCATCAAATCTATTTTATTTTTAACCAGCTTTATATATCATTGTTTTCTGTTAGCCAGACAAAAAAATGAGTACAGTAACCTTTGTCAATGAAGGACTGTGCTCAGACTGAGAGGTGGACATGAGGGATATTTCAGTGATCCTCTGCCACAGTGACAAAACATCTAAACATTTTGACCTGCAGTGCTCACACAAAGCCAAAATGACAATGTGTATGTATGGTTTTGACTCATAACTGAACAGTTTTGGGAGAGACATGGGCTTTTTGCAGGTGATCCATGGTGTTATGCTGATCAATCCTAGTTATTTTTAGCAAAAGCACCAAAAGAGTACCAAAAAGTTGAGAAGGTCCGGTCTGTTTCAAGAAATGAGCCAAAGCAACTGAGAAGGATTTTTGCATTTTTGGTGGCACTGACTTTTTGTATGGGAAAGAAATGTAGCTTTAAAGCATAAGTGAACAGTTTTTGGAGAGATGTGCATTTTACAAAAAAATAATAAAAGCTTATTTTTGTTTCTCTTTCATGCAGAGTGTTCAACATGAAAACACATACCGAAATCCTCAAGCAAAGTACTGCTATGGAGAGAGTCCCCCAGAGCTGCTCCCTGTATGAGCGCCCGTCTTCATTCTGGAGCTACAGGAGGAGAAGTGGGTCAGCAAGGCGTCCCCGCTCCGACACTCAATGGTGCTTGAAGACGACACTAAAACAAACTCTTCTCTCGGACAATTTTGCATTCTGGTGGCGAGACATCTGAAATCAACCTCAAACTGGACTAATGTTCATGATTTAATTATTTTACACTTCATAAGTGCATAGAAGCTTCATCCATTCATCCGTGATGATCATCAGGTCGACATAAAGCTGGCAGCTCATCCCCAAGAATCTGCTTCAAACCTGTCCGGGTCATTTAACAGGCTTCATTTTAAAGGAAGGAAACAGCTGTTTGATGTTTCATTTGATCATTTTTAGAAAACAGCCAAGAATGTGTCATTAACTCTGTGTATCAGTGCATGCATGTGAAACTGTTATTTAATAAATGTGACTGTGAAATTGTAGATTTTGGTTTTGCTTCCTGCATTTTTGAAAACAGATACACATTAGATTTTTTTTATTAATTGGGTTCGAGCCAGACACTGGACCCCCAAACTGCTCCTGCGTTCAGCAGCTTTCTTACTCAGCCACCAAGAGGAACACAAACCAGTGGTCTCATTAGTGTTAGTCCTAAACTGGGATAAAAGGAGAGGATCATGTCATGAAGGGAATCAGACCAAAACTGTGCCAAATCAACATGCTGGACATGACATTGCTATGACAACGCTTAAAGAGGAAGAAGTTAAAGAAAAAAGGGCAGCAGATAGTAAGAAACTTGGTAGAGAAGATAAGGAATGACATGGGAACAGCCAAGCAAAACTAGCACCTTAAAGTTTAATCAAAGTTTGTTGTGTTGCAGGTGGAAGGAGTGGTACAACATTTGTCAATGTGTTATTTATTCAAAGAAAGAGATAAACATACGAAATACGGTACTAAGTGCCACAAAAAATGTCATTAAGTTTGAAGGTTACAGAAAATTATCAAGCAGTGCCAAGTAAAGAAGTAATAAATGGTGTTTTTATTTTAACCAGCCAATATTATTGATCTTGTTTTTTTTTATTTCATTTCATTCTATTTTATTTTATTATGTTTTGTGTTGTTTTATTTTATTTTATTATTTTATTGTGTTTTGTTTTGTTTTATTTTATTTTATTTGGTTTTATATTATTTTATTTTTTCTGATTTTATTTTATTTTTTTGTTTTTTATTTTATCGTGTTTTGTTTGGTTTGGTTTTATATTATTTTATTTTATTTTTTCTAGGTTTTTTTATTTTAATATGTTTTGTTTTATATTATTTTATTTTGTTTTTCCTGTTTTTTATTGCATCGTGTTCTGGGTTTTTTTGTGTTTTGTATTTTTTCATTTTATATATATATATATTTTTTTTTTTTTCTGTTTTTTATTTTATTGTGTTTTTTATGTTTTGTTGTATTATTTCATTTTGTTGTTATTTATTTATTTTAATCTTTTTTTCCCTTTTTTTTTTTGCACATAACGGAAAAAAAATCAAAGTAAACCATACATAATGATTTGGTCAAATAACCAAACCAAACAAAACTAAACAAAGCCACAGACAGTAACATTAGGAAATGTGCAGGAGGGGCCAAGAAAACCCCTCAGGGCTTGTCAAGTGGCCCCTCCAGAGACACGAACAAATACACAAATATATATTTCAGCACTTCAAACAAATAAAATACAGTTAAACAGAAAAAATATATATATTACAGTGTTAGCAAAAGAGGGATAGAAGGGATATTTGTTAGGACAGCAGGAATAACTCATGAGCTTACAAGCAAATTCTTTTCCCACTGCAGAGTAAAACATTCATGACCTCCACAGTGGATAAAGATTCACAAACTTTACGCATTTCAACATTATCCAGTCACTATTTCATTCAGACCCACGAGACTGCAGAACTTGCATTAAATATTAATCACGTAATTTTAGCGGAGCGAGTCTCACATTAATCTTTCTTCCAGTGTTGTTCTCCTGCATTGTTGTGATGGAGCTGTGACAGACTTATCTGCGTCTCTGTGCTCTGTCCATCTGTCCACACATTCACTCGGAGTCCAGTGATTGGAGTCCTAACTCTCGCTTTCCCTCTGAAGGTGATTTTATCAGCTTCTCTTTCTACCTCAGGCCATGCAGCTTCGCTCACGAGGGATGCAGGACCACGGTGAAACAATTAATCATCATGAAGGCTGAGCAAACAAAGTGTCGTAATTAAGAAATGTATCAGAGCTGAATTTCATTGCCTCTTTGGCATGTTGATTAATTACCGTCACATGGGAGCAATGTCAGCTGGCGGAAGGTAGCAAATTTATTTGAACATAGCAAATTTGATAGTCTTATGAGAAATAGTTTGATAATTTGGGGAAAAACTTCCTGTCGGTTTGAGAGTTTGGTGATGGGATTGACATAAAGGTGTTGTGTAGAATTCCTTTAAGGCCCCTTGAGTAAACTAGGCTGGTGGGCAAAGTTGAGTTGAGCTGAGAAGCAAGATCTGTCCTTTTTCTTACGGAGGCCGGTGAGTGACAGACAATTTGCAAAGGCCTCAGCACAAATGCAAAAGCTACAACTTGGATGCATATATAAAAGAGGTTAGTTGTTCCAAAGGACACAGAAAATTTGTGAAAGTAATCAAATAATTCTATTTTTTTAACCTCTATCTATTTCTTTATTTACCTGAAAAATATGTCATCTTATATTATCTGTTTGAATCAGTCATAGCATCAGCATAAGAGCTGTATTCATCATACACTTATCATAGATGAAGTTATAAATCATTTACAATGTTTCTGTGCCTGTTAGGATAACTGTTCTCTTGTCTCCCGCTGTGACTGTACTTCCATTGTGTTGTGGCTTTTGCATTCGTGTTGCTGCTTTTGCAAATAGGTTGACACCTACCGGCAACCATATTTTCTAGATTAAAAGTGTTTCTTTTTGTAGTGATGGTGGACACTGGAGCTGGACTATCAAAAAGGAAATGGATATTAGAGAAGAAGAGAGCTAAACAGGAGAGTGATAGAGCACAGTTACATCCTGGGAAATGTGGCTGTGAACAATAAGAAGCAGTAAAGATTTGCTCTCCAAAACAATTGCATGCCTTGGTAAAAGTCACATCTTACCACAGTGGGTGATAGTGCTCATGGGTAATGGTGTCTGTATACTGGACAACCTCAATTGATTCTGACCACAGGTGTCACTATCGTCAAGTTTTTGATTATCCCAGATCTATGTTATATAATTTTTTCAATCTCAATCCAGAATGCTAAAATAAAGTGGCTTGGGGTCAGGTTGGTTGTACCACATCAATGAACTATGGTTACAGCACTCCTCTTACATCAAACTTTTTACATTTTATTGATTTGAGGTTTTTGTTGTTTTAGATGCTTTAGAAAAGAAAAATGAACAGATGAGTTTCTGCCAGTTTATTAAAAAAACATCTGATGGTATCAATAAAAAGGGGAAGGTAAAAATGACAGAAACTGCAGAAAAGCAGGATTTATTTAACCTGCATTTGATTATTTATTTTGACCCTTGTCTAATGTGATAATATGGAGGAGGTCACCCCCCCCCCCCCCCCCCCCCCCTTTTTTTTTTTTTTTTTGGTAGGGGGAGCTTCAAATAATTTTGCTTTATTTTCTGGGAGCTGTCATCCTGTCCATTTTTCATCCAGTCCAATAAAAAATAATACAGACATACTACCTGCCTACTTAAACTGTATGTGCAGCATAATGCTCACTAACTTGGGGGTTAGTATGCTGATCTCAAACTAAATGTCATCCTTTAATCCTTAAAAGAATATATATATATATATATATATATAATTTTTGTTTTTCAAATTAAAAAACTAAAATTGTAATTGAGTAAGTTTTAGTGTGCTGTGATTTCAGGTTGCTGATCCCATATACAGTACTAACTTAAAGCTGACCTCCAGTCTGTTTTGATTCTGGCGCCCCCTGTGGCCAAAAAATGTACACGCCAAGGTTTTATTTTCCAGACAAAAATCCCACCCTGCTTTGTCAAATGTGCTCCTCACTGTGAATCTCTGCTGTAGAAATAGTTAAGAATGGCTGTTTCCCTTGGGGTGCTGTCAAAATTAGGTGTAATTAGTGTCCAATAAAAATAGAGTATAGTCAGAATGCGTTCAATCCACCATTTATTCCTAGTGTGTAAAATGAGACATGCCAACATCTCATACAAGCAAATTAAAATCTTAAAAAGTTGTGTATTGTTAAAAAGCTGTAATAAAATCTGCCTTACAGAAACTATAAGAAGTATCCGCTCCCCTCGAGGTAATTCTGATGGCTACGATTTATCTTATCCATCTTTTTAGCAGCTGCATTAGAAACCACACGTTTGATCTTGTTTTTCTCTCCGTTCAATGGTGTCTGGACCTCAGTCTTGCTCTCCATCCAGTCCAGATAGTCCTTCGCTGACTTCAACAGAGTGTGGCTCCACTGTTTCCTCTCAAACACGTGATTTGGCATCTCTGGTGGTGATGGCTTTGAGGTGCACTCTCCTCCGAAGGTTGTCTTCACGCAAACTACGAGCATGTTGACCCTGTTGATGGTTTCTTTCAGCTTCTGGTGAAGTGGGACATCTCCAGGGTTCAGGTTGGTCTTCTGGTCCTGCAGGACTCTATTCAGGCCATGAGCCATGAAGAGGAGGCTGCACTGAGCCTCTGGCCCGATGAGGGAGGCGTTTTTGTCCACGTGGAGAATAGGGAAGCCTGGAGACCAGGTGCCAAGGTGCTTCCCGTTGGCTTTGTCCTGGAAAAAAGAAGACCAACAGGGAATAAGCTGCAAACTCTTTACATCACTGTGTCGCAAGTATTTTATTAATCTCACTGTTGGATTATCATTAAATTATGATGTTTTGAAAGCCCAAATTCTTGTGCAATGAATAATTCACAGAAAAGAGCTGCGTGGAGCGCAAATGGCCTGTTGTTTAAGGTCGCGCTCCATGAGGTTTGCCCTCATGCAGGTGGTCCAGGTTCAAATCCAGCCTGTGGCCTCTTTCCTGCCTGTCACTCCTGACTCTTGCCTGGCTTCCTGCTCTATCCACTGTCCTCTCTACTATCTTATCGAAGGCATGAAAGCCCCCCAAAAAAATTCAGAAAAGAGCTGTATGTGTAAACTTTTAATATACTGCCAAAGCTTCAATTTATAGCTCAGAAAAAATTAAGTATATTCATTGATAACTGTCAGTTTTGTCACTTAAGATCTAGAAGTTTGGTTTAATCTCCACATAATGCTCCTTTAATCAATATTTTACACTTTTCAGACAATGATTAAATTTTCTACAATATTGCAATAAATATTGTAACTTATAAAATGAACCTATAAGTAATTTTTTACTTTGTAAGAGCTGATTTAATTTTTCATTTTCTATAAAAAATAGTATTTAATTTCTTACTTGGTTTATTGACTGAAATAATAAATAAAAGAAAAACTGAAAACTTTTTATACCCGTTTTTTTGTTGGGGTTTTTTTTGTTTGTTATTTTTTTCCCCCAAATTTTAGCCATAACACTGGGAATCTATGCAAATTAAGAGTTCAGAGATTAATCATGAATAATGTACAACAACTAAAACATGCTTCTATGTTCAATAATGAAAGTAAATTACTGTAATTTGGAAATCAGAAATATAATTGTGCTTTTACATCCCTGTTTTTTTTCTCTCTTTTTATTGTTTTATTTATTTTATTTTAGTTTTTTTTTAGTTTTTTTTTTTTTTTTTTTTTAAAAACAGTACATTTAAATACAACAATAATTCAACTCCAGCTTTACCATTATCATTGTGAGTAAAGAGCTTGTGCACTGGTGGATTAACCATTACAGAAACATTAAAAAAAATGGGAGGTGGTCTGATAAATTTGTTGAGGGCTTAATCTTAAAAACCTCAGTGCTACGTCCTTTGAAGCGATGCCTTTTTACAAACACAATCTTTCCTTCATTTGACAGATAAAGATCAGATTTGTTTAAAATTAACCAAATACATTAAAAAACGTTGATTACATTTCATCTCAAAAGTTTTAGTACTTCAGAAATAAATCATATCCTATTTTGATTCAATTAAGTGATTTTTTTAATTTTATTCCACATGTATAAATATAGACTTTAATTGTACTCATCTCATGTTCTCAACGTTTCCTCGTCACATCACACCAGGTCGCTTAATCATGCCACCTACAGTAAAGATAATCGTAAACTCTCCTGTTTAGTTCTTTTATTTTGAAACACTGTTTACCACTTGCATACATTGCTTATTCTTTTTTATTAGTCTTCTCAAATTTTAACGATATTTGCTTATCTGACGATTTATTTTTGTGTTACTGTAATTTCACCAGGGATCAATATCAAGCAGTATCTTGAATACTAAAACGAGCCGGACTGCATTTGCTTACTTGTGCATATACAATTTGAATGCACACTTCTCTAAAAACTTCTTCACTAGCAGAAGTATAACGCAAAACTGATGCATTTGCACTTTTAAAGGCATAGTAATTTTAGGTTTAAAATCCCTTCACAGTGCAGCTCTTAAAATCTTTATCTTCATCATTTGACAACCTTGAATGAAAATGCTAAAATTTGAGGTTTAAGTCCAAGCAACAGCTGTGAAATACCCTAAAGTTTTAGGAAAAATATATATTTTTTATGTCACTTACAAATCGTATCATGCTCTCTTGCACCAGACTCTTAGTGAGCGCTGTCATCTCCCTCAGCCTGCATGATGTCTTTGCAGCATTCACAGGTGCATGCAAGCCATGCATCAGAATCAGCATCCAGATGCACGCAACTCTCAAAACACCTGCAAACAAAACATGCACAATCACAAGAAGTTTGTAGAATTGTTGAGGTTTGATTTAGTTTCGAATCATCGAAGAAAAGTGAAGGTTTACTGTACCAGCATCGGAGCTCTTCATGACTCTGCTCAAGTGTGTAAAAATGATGGGCATCGTTTTCTCAGGTAATGCAGCACAATCACGCGGGATCATTCTTATATCAGCTCACACAGGATGCATGCGAAAGAAAAAAAGATAAACTGCTCTTATCTCTGACTTCCTTTGATGGAAAAAGTTGGGTTTTTGGACAGATAAAGACTGGGTTCAACTCACAGGTCAGCTCTGTCAAAAACGCTGAATACTATTACTGATGAAGATTGATAACTGTCATAAAGATTTACCACAAACAGAAAAAAAACATTCAAAGAGAAAAACAAACAAATTCAAACCTAAGTGTATTTGTTAATGATTTTATTTCATGTATGTTTTCTTGAATCTCACCACCAAGAAAAACACCTCTCTGCGTCATTCAACTTTAAATCCTCTTTGTGACAGTCTTTGATATGCGTCACCTGTTATCGTACTCCTTTGTGATGACATATTACAGTTCAGTTGATTCATTTCTCTCAGACCCACTTCACAAACAAACTTCCTGTACGTAAGTGTGACGTTAACCACAACTCAACAATATCCTTTGAGTTCAGACTAGTTCAGAGCAGATTGACCTTCCAGCAACATTTTAAAGCTTGACAGAACTGGTTTGATTTCTTCATTATGACTGATTAAATATGAGTGAAAAGTCATAGTTAGTGGTGCAATCACTGACTGAGAAGTTGGGGAAAAGTTTTTCTTAAATGAAAATCATTTGACAGTTCATGGTGAGAGCGACATGATGATAACTAGGACAGGGTTTAAAAAAATACAAACTGCTCCTTTAAATTCAAATAAAGACACTCACAGAAACAAATGAATAGCTTTCATTTACCATTTTAACTCCACTAATCACACTGATTTTAAAGACTGTGAGACAATCTCATGTTCTGTTGATTCTGGGATGAGGACTTCATTTCCCATGAGCACCATCACCCACTGGGGCAAAGACGGGGCTCCCATTAAAAGCCTACATTTGCTGGTGACACAAATAACAGAAAACAGGTTGTTTTAACATTATTTTGCTTTGTACAAGACAACTTTTAGCAGGATGCAAAGCGATGAGGTGATGCATTTATTTGTAGTTACATTAAATAATTTGCTGAGAAGTCAAAGGGATCTCTACCTCAGTAATGGAGAATGTTACACCAGTTTGAAAATTTTTGGGGAAACAAGATGAATAAGTCAGTTTTATCTTTTTAATTGCCCCTTAGAAAGGAGGCTTCAGGTGAAAAAAAAAATTTAACTTTTGAAAGGCTAATCCCTTCTTCGCTCTCCTTCCTGACATATCTTACAATACCTGAAAAGCTACACAAGAACAGCAGCTTTTAATTAACGTAACAGATGACCCAAAACCCTGTTTTTTACATATAGAATGGAATAGAAAAGAAAATACTTTCTTTATCCCCGAGGGGAAATTCAGGAGGAGTCACAGCAGCAAACAAGAAAACAAAAGTAAGAAAGTGTATAGAAAGTGCAAAAAAGTCCATAAGAAAATAGATGATGACAGCTTGTCCATCATTGTCCAGTCAGCCAGCCTCCACCTCCACAGGGTTCAGGACTGAGCTTCTTCAACAGTCTGTTCAGTCTCTGTCTCCTGGATCCTGTCTGCTCACCGCAGGTGAAGCTCTTCCAATGTGGGGTTGGTGTCTGGTGTTAGCTCTGTTAGCCATGTCTGTGAATAACACGATGCTTCTCTGCCTTCTGGTATTCCCTCTGGTGCTGGGTTAGCATGGCTAGCTTGTCCGTGTTATTGGAGACGGCTCTTACGTTCCCGATAACGATGGATGGAAGGACAGGTCGATGTCATCACTTCTTAGCTCACACCTGAGAACCAGCACGTCGTCCAAACCTCCTTCTCCTCACCTTATAGGGAAACATCTGGCCTTGCACCAGTTAGCATTGACATGCTACAGGCTGCTAACAGCTAATTTCACATGTAAACAATGCAGCCATGGTTACATGTAGGATCTCCAGACAAACACAGGAGAAAAAATAGTAAAAATATTGCTGAAGACAAAACCAGTTTGGTGTCCAAGACCACAAATTAACCGTACAAAGTAATGACCCACTCCAAATGCAAAGATGATGAGAAAAACTACAAGAAATTGACAAAGAAAACAGAGCTGCTGCAACAGGCAGCCACAACCAACAGGGCGGACACAGCACAGCCAAATAATATCTTCATATCACCTCAGCAAACACATGTGAGAAACATTTCTAGCAGGTGTATTTATTTTTAAAAGTTTGTTCACATCCCCACTAGAATAAATGGGGGAGACAGAGTTTTCGACCCATACTGCAGCCAGCCAACAGGGGGAACTATGTTTACGGCGACCTCACTTCAGGCCAAGTTTTTTTTTTTTTTTTTCAAAGTCTATGCTTAAAACACACTTTTACCAACATGTATCATCTTTTTATTGCCTTCTCTGCCTTTTACCCTATTTCTACTTTTTATCATGTAATCTATTTATTTGAACTGTTTTATTTACCTTTATCTTATTGTTGTGTCTCAATCTATCTTTATCATTTTTGCTAGTTTACTTCAATAATTCTACTAGTCCTAACATTATCATAGCTATTTAAACTTTTGGCCTTACCATGATTATCATAACTTTAATCTTCTTTTATGTATTTATCTCCATATTTCTCCCATCATTTCTGCTTTCACCTCTAGTCCTTGTGGTCCCAGTCTATGTTGTGGGGTTCTTGTGCTGCCTGGGTTCTCTACTCCTACTGCTGGGTTTTTATCTATTTGTAGCAAGATGAGTTCTTATCGTCATATTTCCTTTCTGTCTCCACTGGTGGTTACCCCTATTACTTGTATCGACTTAACATTATTTCTATGTCTTCTCTTTGCATTTATCTAGAATAATCAGACTCTCTTCAGGTAAGTATTCTTTCATTCTTTCAGGGGATATTCATAATTCATAATGCCATTGGACCCCCTACATGGATTATTTTGCTTAACACTTGAAGGGGTCTAACTGCCAAACTTTTCTTTGCATTTTTTCATTAAATCTATTCATAACTCTTTCTGGTGTAAAAGTCTTTCCTGATTATAATGTATTTGCTGAACTTTTTGAGGTTTTAGCCCTTGTTTAGGTTTTAGTATTTCACTGTTTATTGCTTGCTTTTTATATTGAGCTGCACCTGTTCGATAGGTGAAATACAAACCACAAAAGTTATGTCATAAAAAAATGTTTGACATGGGCTGAGAAGATTTGGTAAAACTTTTCATGGGCACAATCCACATACTCTTCTCTGCTGCTTATCCTATGAATTTATATTCCTTACAAATGTGGCTCCATTCAAAGGGGAAATAGAAAGGTTAAGAGCCAACACTGTCAGTAAGGGAGTGTATGTTAATATGATGGATGCAACTTGAGAATATAATAACCAATCTCACAATTTTCTGACAATGTTTATGTTTTAATGATGTTTATAATGTTTTAAGCTTTTAGATCTGCATTTTCAGTTGTGTGAAGTGTGATTGTCATGTGTTTCATGTGTTGTTATGGCCTGTCTTTTGTTTATGTCTTCCTGTGTGGACACCAAGAAGATTAGCTTGTCATCTTGGCAGCAGCTAATTGGGATCCTTTAAAACAATAAACAGTATACGATTTATTGCAGAAAGGCATTGTTAAAACAAACCAAATTTTCCTTACTTTTTGAGCTAAGTTTGGGTGCAACACATTCTATTCTTTTGCTTATTTGTTTATATGTGAAATACGTTCATTTCTCTGCAGTGTTGAATGTCAGTACAGAAAGGAGTAAAATATTCTACAGACCAGACAGAGCCAGGGTAAAAAGTGGTATTTATTACAAAATTTGATGTAAAAGACACAAAAACAAACTTAAAATAAATATTTTTTAAAAAAAAACAGAAACAGCTGGTGACCTATTTTTTGTTCAACATTTTCACTTTTTATGCAGTCCACACACCGCTAGCATCATTCATATAAAGTGCTGTTTTCAGTGTTAGCTCTGTCAGCAAAACACAGATGAAATGTTACAAAATACAATAGCACATAAATTATTATAAAATACAAAATACTGAACAAATATTAAATACAACATAAAACATGAATTAAACTTATTAGAAACAGTCTGTTGCCTCAATGTTTTACTCACATGACTTCATGGCCTGTTGAATAAATATCTATAAATAGATTATAAATATAAAAACATACTCCTTCTTTCAATCCCATGTTCACATCAGACAAAGGCAGCTGTTTCCAGAACTCTCCTCCTGACTCTGACTTTTCAGCTGAGCTCAGAAACAGGACCACACCTCAGCCGCACCTTTTCCAGCTCTCTGAAATTCAGACTTATTTCCCTCCTCCTGTCCTTCACCCTGACCCCCCTCCTTCCTCTTTTTTTTCTTTTTCTTTCTTTCCTCTCATTCATAGGAACTGAACAGGAACTCTTCCTCAAAATCACCCCTGGTGAGGAGTTCATAAAATCATAAATCATTATCAGGTTGCATCCTGTTGATAGCGTGATCATTGCTAGTTGATCAGAATGGTGGCCTGTTGGTGTCAGATGATTTTCATAAACTACAACAGGAATGTAAACAATGTGTAAGGGTCCCACCTTGTGATATTCTTTATGGTGCTCATATTTCTTAATATTTAACAGTAATATGTCATGGCTTTGGCTTTAAGAATAAGCCATGCCATAACGTTAGCATTAAAGCTATATTTATCTTAGCTAAAGTTTAAAGAAAACAATGTTTTACTTTCTTTTACAACTTTTCTGTGTTTGTCAGGTTAACCACCCACTAGAAAACCACTAAAGATGAGCTCTCTTGGCTTTCGTTGTGGCTGTTTTCAGTGATGTAATTTGCCTTTTTTTTTTTTTTTTTTTTTTTCCAACAGTATGGTTTTTTTTCTTTTTGCAGAGCATTTTTAATTTGCAAATTGTCTGACTCCCACTGTCCAATGTAGATTGCATTGCAAAAACTTAAATTTCATCAAGTGTTTTTGTCTTATTTTAAGAAAAAACTGTCTTTTCGTACTTAATTTGAGCCACATCTAACTGGTCAATCCAGAAAAATGTCTTGTTTTGAGTTATTTAAAGACAAAGGTGAGGTCTGAATTGCTTGTAACAAGTAAAAGAAATAACTTGAAATAAGACATTTTTCTGGACTGGTGGTTTTAACTAAGTCTAAAATAAAATTTTCTACTTAAAAAAAAAAAAAAAAAATCACTTGATGAAATTTCAGTTTTTTCCAGTGCGGCATTTTTAGCTTAGCAGGAAGTATGAGATCAGTTAGGTAATCAGACAGCATTATCACAAAATCTCTACTGACCAGTTCTTACACTCTTCCTTTCCTTCTTCAAGTACCTGAGCCACCTGCGCCCCCCAGGACTGGACTCTGTCTATGACAAACCAGCAGTACCTCTTCTGTGCATAGCCATGATGGGTGAAGTTCAAAGGTTCTGGTTCTGGTGGGAAACTGGAGTCCGGGTAGAGCTCTGAGACTATCTGCTTTACCCTGGTTAAAAGGTTGGAGATCGAACCTTGGACCTGCGCTAAGTTCTTCTTTATCTTCTCTTTAGGTACTAGATTAGCAATAATATCGTCCAGATACCTGTTCACCTTTGAAAGGTGCCGAGAAAAAAGCTCATCCTTGGCGTAGATGTCCAGAAGCCTCTCAGAAAAGTTTTCACCGGTGACGTTGGAGTCAGGGACGTCCTCGGGAGTTTCATCAGCGTGGGATTCAAAAGTTTCAGTCTGAGACAGAAACAGGAAAACATCTGTCAACTGTTTGGAGTAACAAACAACATGTTAGCTTCAAATGCTAGCTGTACACTTGGGATCACTTTGTTTGGAAGAGTAGTTCCTTCTTTTTGATTCAAGAATACATCAAACACAATTTATTCAATCTTAATATATAATGTAAATGTAAATGTAATAAATATATATATATATATTTGGAGTGGCATGAAGCACAACACACCCAACATATATGTCTTTTTTTTTTTTTTTTTCCTTGTTACTTATTTAGGACAAGGCTTGTAAATCAGATTTTACAGTTTAGGTGTTATTTCTTATTTTTCAAAAGCTAAGAAAGGTTTTATGGAAATCCAGGTGCATCTCAAAAATTTCAAATATCTTGAATATTTTGCATGTTTTATCATTTCTATTTTTTTATCTACAGTTTTTTTTATTATTATTATTTTTATTAATTTATTATAGACATCTATGGCCTGAGGCTCTTGAAACTCAGATATCCACCATCTCCGAAGATTAATCAAATTAAAAAAAATCAGATTTCAATGCAGAAATGTTTAACTTGCTCTCACATTCACACTCAATATTTGGTTGGGGCCCATTTTTCTTCATGTTTATTGTGTTATTCTATAAGCCTGATAAAGGCCAAAATACAAAACCTGATGATCTGAGAATAAAGATCTTTATGTGACAAGTGTGTGCTGAAGTTTTGACTCTCAAAGACTTTTAATTCCTTAAACTATTTCTGAAAATGTGAAATCAAGCATGACAGAATACTGCAATATTACCCAAGATAGGTTAAAAATAAAAGAACAAAAGATTTAAATAACAGGAATGTCTAACATCTGAGTAGTACGCTCATTTATGCACGTACGGTCATCCTGATTTGTTGAGATGCACCTGTGTTCTTTTCTCTGTTTTTGTCATTGCATTTCTCATGAAATGTATCTGCTGTTATCAGCAGTGACACAGTCATGAATAAACCTTCAGATTAAATTCTCAGCCTCTTAACGCTGTCACAGAACACAAGACGTCATTCATTTTTGGTTAAAGTATATAGGATTAAGTTTTTGATATAACTGCATGCTCACTGAGGTTTATGCTACAATTTGAGGGAGCGCAAGAAAGTTCAGTAACGAGCAGCAGGTGAAACAAACGAGACACAGGCGAAACTAATCAAAGGGGAGGAAAACACAAAATTACAGGAAGTTAAGCACAGCACGAAAGACAGGAAGCAAGAACTTCAAAATAAAACAGGAACAATTATACAAAAGCAACTCAAGCCTGTTACTTGCTTTCTGTGACTGATCCAGGATGTGTTATCTCAAGACACTTTCCAAAAACATTAACAGTGTTATTAGCAGAAACCTAACCTCAAGACAAGATAAGGAGTCTTATCTTTTCTTATCTCTTCACCATGAGTCCAGAGCTTTGCAGCATTTAAGTTACAATGGCAAAGACAAACCTTGCAAACACACACTTATTAAATATTTCTTTAGCTTTTAGAGAGCCTTTCCTGGTTGAATATACCTTTAAAAGATACATAAATAAACTTGCAGGGGGTAGAGAAAAAGAACGGTGCAGTCACAGCGCACAATATCATATTTAATGTTTTAATCAAAACATCAGTTTGTTGAGCTACTTTTTGAAGATAAACTCACATTTATTTTTGTATTTTAGATTTTAAAGCAGCTTTTTTTAGGAGTCACTAAACACTATGTTAACATTTGCTTGCTCAACAGGGATTGACTGTACATCCAAAGGATCAGATCATCCTGTGTTTCTGAGATTAAATTCATTTATTTTTACTTATTTAAAGGGACAGCGTAAATTAATTTTTCATTTTAATTATAATGAGTATTTCCCTGCAGCATTACTGTATTGTAAATATGCCAGATTTAGCCTTAAGGCTCATGTTCATCTGTCGCCCCTGGCAATCCTTGAACAATCCTTGGAGGTCATATTCAAACTATGTAAAATAAATATACAAATTAATCCAGATATGTCGCTAAACGTAGCTCAGCTGCTCTGTAAGTTTTTGATTGGTTGGTTTTGGGACATTAGATAAACACAAATGTTTTGCAGAAGTGACAGAAACTGTTACAAAGAAAAAAGCACATTTGCTGAGCACAGAAAATAAAAATAAAAATCTTCCTGGAAAAATGACAGCATTTCAGAATCACTGGTTTGTACTTACATAGAGATCCAGGAGCTCTTTTGCTTGATTATCCAAGACTTCTGATATTTTCTTTGTGCTTTCCACAGCATCCTTACAGCTGAAGGGCAGTGGAGCATGACGCACAGGCCTCAGCTGGACCTCCAGGAGGAGAGAGACCAGGACTGGGAAGACATGGTGCGGATGCAAGTTAGTTAAAGTGTAACAGTGTGAAATAGCTTCAGAAAAATTAAAGAAGGCGGCTTTAGCTCATATTTTAAGGGTACAAGCATGAGCATAAAACAGAGGTAGAATTACAAAAAGTAGATTCTGAAGTACTGATTCATCATGTATCTCCCTCTTTTTCTGTTAAAAACAGAAATCTTTTAGCTTGCTTGAAAAGTGCGACAATTTAGTTTCTCTACACATGAGATAAATCTGTCATAAGGATGGTTCTACTCATCAAAAATGTGACCCAAATAGCTGACACTGGTGAAAGAAAAAAAACTTTCCTTGTTGGATATTTTTAGTATAAGATAAAAAAAAAAAAAGTACTTACCAAAGAGTCTCAAAAGTCCACTAGGCTTTAAATCCATTGTCAAAGTAAAAAGTGGCTCCTGAAAAACCCACGTAAACACAGCAGGGTGTAATATTGCAAAGTACTTCTCATGGCTTTAACCGGCCTATATATACTAACTTATGCTTGGTCATCTTTACCCACCCACACTTACACACGCTGCAAAGAATGACAAGTTCCATGATGAAAGAGCAGAGGTATGACTTCAATACTTGAAGATTTTTATCTTGCAGACAGAGTTGACAAATGAGACAACAAAAAGTGACACATACAGTCCCGAAGGATGATAAAATATCAGCAGTTTTAATGAAACACCCTTTCACTGTGTGCAGTGTGTTTCTAAATATGAACCCAGGGAACTCCAGGGTCAGAGCAGTATGAGGGTCATCACTAAGAGGATACAGGAGATGTTTACAGAGGGGATGCTGTGCTCATTTTTGGGCTCTACATTGTCCTTATAGCAGGTTTGAAAAATGTCTTTACTTACTTCAGGTTGGCTTCATTTCAGCTACTGTCGCTTCAAGCAGCTCTCTAGAATCCTCCTTCACTGTTGTCACCTTGAAGTCATCATCATCATCAAATTAAGCAGATTTCAGACTACTTTATTTAGCGACAAAGAACAGGTAAGTGTTAATCACTTCCTCTTAAGAAGACTCACTGATTAGTGATGTCACAATTTCAGCAAACTTCATGCCCCTCATGATTAGTTCTCACGTGACTTTGTGAACAAACTGTTCAGAGCAGCCAAAGGTCTCACAATATGAAACTTTTCACAGGTTAAGCAATGACATCCAAGCTTTTATTTCCAGGGCAAGAGACATTTTTGCCTTGCAAGCCAGGGTGGGGCATAGAAATCAGCAACAACTGTGACGCGTTATCTTTCATTTTAATTAAATATTTGTTTGTATAGAAAAAAAAAGCATGATAACACCTTTTTATGGGATGGTCAGTGGGAATTAATGCATATACTGTATATATATTTTTTAAATCTTGTGAAATTATTTAAAAAAAAAAACAAAAAAAAACCAGACTTTTTGTCCATACAAAATATGGAACCAACAAACTTGAGAGTGAAATCACATAAAGATTTTTTCATATTTAAGAACTGCTTCCATTTAAGAGCCCAGAAGGACATATCTCTTTATGCTGATTCTCGTGCCCCTGGTAAGACAATCAGTAAATCTAATCTCTTTGCTGATCTGACCTTTTCAAGCATAAATTGTGTTTCCTGTAAAGCACATCCGTCCTTAAGATTGGAAAAAGTGAAAAATAGCAGCCTGCACTGGCTCTGCAGGCTGCTGCTAAGCGCCCCTCAAGTGTTAGCTTATTGCAGCAGCTCTTCCCTTTGTTATTCTTTTCTTCTCCTCTTGTCTATGTAGTTCTCTTCATATTTGGTACCTGTACTTTTTATGGCTCATTTGAGGACCTGGCTGCTTTTTATGTTCCTGTCTGTGTCCAGAGATTCTACTTGTAACCTTAATTACAGCTGTTAGCAGCCTGTAGCATGTCAATGCTAACTGGTGCTAGACCCAATGTTCCCTGGGAACTGAGGAGAAGGAGGCAAGTATGATGTGCTGGTACTTTGTTGGGCTAAGAAGAGATGACATCAACCTGTCCTTCCATCCATCCTTATGAGGAATGTAAGATTGAACTCCAGTAAGATGGATGAGCTAGTAGTGCTAACCCAGCACCACTGGGCAGATTAGCATAATGCTATTCACAGACATGACTGATTGAGGGTACACTGTCATCTCCAATGGACCTTTTTGTTTGATTGTTTGTTTTTCCAGTTGACACTAATTTTAGTATTCTATCTATATATTCTTGATTTTTTTTTGCACAATACACTTTCTTGTATTGCTAATCTTAATTTCTCTTCAGGGATAAATAAAGAACATTTGATTCCTTTCTATTCTATTCCCCTTTCCTCCCCCTCATTGAGCGCTGACATAACAGGCTGGCTGGCTGTGTCACACACCCTCCTCTGACCAAAACTCACATTTCACATGCTGTACTATGTTGATTAGTGGGTAATGGGTGACCAATCTAGAAAATAAGGGTTAAGGCCAGGGTTAGGAAAACAGCATGAGGGATGAGCTGAGTCAAACCAAGGTTGAAAAAAACTTAAGAAAACGGATGTGAAGCAACCACAGACCACAACACGGTACGGTAAAGTCACACGAAAGAGGACCTTATACAGGTGCTGCTGTTATTTTCTGCTTCTGTGAAAAAACGCAAGTGGACAAATGTTGTAACTCGCTTCCTCTTCACTCAGTGTGGCCATTACACCTTCCATGATTTAACATAGTCTCACTATGTAACTCACTTTGTCCAACGCCCACCTTGTGGCACCAGTCCCGAGCACTTAAGATTACACCTAACATCGGAAACAATCAGTCCTGATGCTAGTTTGCTTTTCAAGGTCAGATGAAGGAGTCAGATTCACTTTGAGTCACTCTCACAGCTTGACAGAAACCCTGATAAGATATTCAACAACATTTGAAACAGATTGCATTGGTAAATTTCATAAAAAGGTCATCAAATTTACATTGCTGAATGCTCCGGCATGGCACTGCCAGTTAATTTCTGATTGTACTGGATGGCAACCTGTAAAAAATGTTCTTCTTCCTCCTGGATGGCTGTGTTTGGATGCATAAACTTGTCTTCTGGAGTGCCTCATGGTCATGTTTTGGGTCCTCCATTGATTTTTTTCTCACATGCTTTCTCTGAGAAGAGTCAGACATTTAAAGGTAAATCCTAGATTTGTATTACTACACAAAAATTCTTGACACTTACTGAGACCATTTGAAGGATCTAACTTTAAGCTCCAACAAAAGTTTGGATAAGGTTAACTCTTCAGGCTTTGCTTTGCGTTCACCTCAGGGATTAAGACTCAGTGTAACTCACTTTTTCTGATGCCTATCTCGTGGCACCAGTTCCAGGCTCTTAAGATTACACATATCATTGGAAACAATCAGTCCTGATGCTAATTTGCTTTTTTAAGGTCAGATGAAGGAATCAGATTCACTTTTAGTGAGTTGAATCTGATTTGCATACATATTGCACTGGTAAATTCCATAAGAAAAAGGTAATCGAACCGCTCTTTTTTCACTTGAATTGCTGAATGCTCTGGCATGGTGTGGCTAGTTAATTTCTGGTAGAGCTGGATGGCAACCAGCAACAATTTTTCTTCTCCCTGTTTGATTGCTGCTTTTTGAATGCATAAACTGGTCTTCTGGCTTGCCCTAGGGTCACGTTCTGGGTCCTCTTTTATTTCCCCTTATGAACTTTCTCTGAGAAGAATTACACGTTTAAAGGTAAATCTTAGATTTGTATAATTACACAAAAACACTTGACACTTACTGAGACCATTTGAAGGATCTTACTTTAGGCTCCAACAAAAGTTTGGATAAGGTTAACTCTTCAGGCTTCGCTTTGCGTTCACCTCAGGGATTAAGACTCAGTGTAACTCACTTTTTCTGATGCCTACCTCGTGGCACCAGTTCCAGGCACTTAAGATTACACATATCATTGGAAACAATCAGTCCTGATGCTAATATGCTTTTTTAAGGTCAGATGAAGGAATCAGATTCAGTTTTAGTGAGTTGAATCTGATTTGCATACACATTGCATTGGTAAATTCCTTAAAAAAGGGTCATCAAACCACTCTTTTTTCACTTGAATTGCTGAATGCTCTAGCATGGTGTGGCTAGTTAATTTCTGGTAGAGCTGGATAGCAACCAGCAACAATTTTTCTTCTCCCTGTTTGATTGCTGCTTTTTGGATGCATAAACTGGTCTTCTGGCGTGCCCCAGAGTCACGTTCTGGGTCCTCATTTGTTTCCCCTTATGTGCTTTCTCTGAGAAGAGTCATACATTTAAAGGTACATTCTAGAATTGTAAAACTACATGGCAATACTTGACACTTGCTTGGACCAATTCAAGGATCTAACTTTAAGCTCCAACAAAAGTTTGGATAAGGTTAACTCTTTAGGCTTCGCTTTATTTTCATCTCAGGGCTTAAGAATCACTGTAACACACTTTTTCCGATGCCTACCTTGTGGCACCAGTTCCAGGGACTTTAGATTACACATATCATTGGAAACAATCAGTCCTGATGCTAATTTTCTTTTTAAGGTCAGATGAGGGAATCAGATTAACCTTCAGTAAATCATAGCTGATTTGCATACATATTGCATTGGTAAATTCCATAAGAAAAAGGTAATCGAACCACTCTTTTCTCACTTAAATTGCTGAATGCTCTGGCATGGCACTGCAGGTTAATTTCTGATTGTACTGGATGGCAACCTGCAAAAAAAAATTTTCTTTCTTTTGGATGGCTGTGTTTGGATGCATAAACTGGTCTTCTGGCGTGTCCCAGGGTCGTGTTCTAGGTCCTCATTTGTTTCCCTCTACACACCAACAAAAGTTTGGAAAAGGTTAACTATCCAGGCTCCTCTGCTTTTATCCCAGGGCTTGACTCATAACAGCTTGGTTGATCACAACTATGAGATGTTGAAATTAGACTTCCTTAAAAGAAGGAAGATCCTCTTTAGTCGTTGTCTTTTCCTTTGTACATTCATCACTCGCTTCCATTCCTGTTAAAACAAAAATACCTCCTCTATTCGTTTGACTCATAAGTGATGAATCCATCATAGGTCATGAAATTGTCCCATTTTCTTCAGTTCATTTGTGTTGTGTATCTGAACTTTACATATTTCACTGTATCAAGAAGTTCACAAAGACAACTTAATTTCATAACTATTTATTGAATGAAGCAGCACAAAAAATACAAATGTTTCCAGATAACTTGACTTCAAATTGTACAAAATGTAGTTGTACCAAGGAAAAAAGTCTATAAGATAAAAGCTAAATGAAAGTTTATTGTGCAAATAACAAAACGTAAGACATAGTGTTATTGACCTTGGATAATACTAGGGTTACGAAATGCTGACCTCGCAAAAGAACACTGACCAAACCTACTCCTGCTTGAACTTGTTTGTGGCAGTCTTAGTTAACAAGAATTACCAACACATCCTTCTAAAACCAAAATATATGAGCTCTGTCGTCAAAAAGTATATAACTTTCGGTTCTTTTTTCCCCGAAAATTAAGTCACGTCCATAATTCATCAAACGGGTGTTTCAAGCATCAACCCTTCAGTTTCACAAACCATAAAAATCGCAAATCTTGCAAATGGCCTTTGACTAAAAAATAAAGAAATAACATTTACACACATTACATTTTCACATAAGCATAACTGGAAGACCAAGTGTATTGTCATTAGGGATGTTCCAATCAAGTTTGATAGTCATTTCATTTTGAGTATCTGCCAATCATACCAACTGATAATTTCAGATCACGTGATCTGATCAGGACATCCCTAGTTGTCATGAAATGTGTGTAAGTTTATGAACAGTTTGTCTTCAGATCATACTTTAGAGAACCTAACTTTGTGCTTTATACTGTATGTGTGTGTGTCTGGATGTGTTGAGTGTCTGAGGAGTCATCGTGTGTTTAGATGTGCAGATGTGAGCTTGTGGGCCCCCTGGGAGTCAGTGCATCATGCCTCAGAAAGGTAAGACAGGGGGCCTCACAGACAAACCGTGTGCACACCGTGGAAAAGGGCTTCTGGTGGTCTTTGCAAGTTCGTTGTTAATACTGCTAGTGACGCAGCGCTAATCTAGGCACAGAGTTAGCCTCCATTTCCTGCTGACCTGCCTCCCCAAGGCCTCTGGGGCTGGAGTGAGGGGTGGCACAATGAGACAGCCTCTTTCAGCTTAGGCTGCACTTCAGGAATCAACTTGTGGCTTGTTCTTTTCGCTGATGCTGAAGCATGTCTGTCACACTCACTATGTCCTCCTCGGGGACCTAAAAATTAAAATGTTATCAAAATGTTAGTTAGGTTTTTTTCACACCAGAAGTAGCAGAACAATAACCCTAAAACAAATAGCTAAAAGAACAATTTTACCAAAAGGTAGTGGTCCCAGGATTGAGCCATGTGGTACACCTTTCCTTAAGTATTATTGCGTTACAGACATGTCCCTCCAGTGGACTATATACACCTGAAGATTCAACTTAAAACAGTATGAACTTGAACATAAAAAATGAATTTACTTCATTCATTTCATTCTGGCGAAAAATAAAAAAGTAATACAAAAAAAAAAGAAATTATACGTATGAATGAAAAGGGAGCAAAAAAAAGGAAAGGTTATCGATATGTCTGCTGCCCCTTTCCTTACAAAATATTATTTACAGATCACCCAGTGCAAAATGAAAAAGAGCTGCAGGCCCACATGCCATATTACACGCCATTTTGTTCTTGCCCCCCCCCCCCCCCCCCCCCGAAATGAATGTGGGTCCCAAAACAGACCCCTGGGGCACTCCACATGTTAATTTACATTTGTCAGATTTAACATTATTTATTTGCATGAACTAGCTTTTGTTTTCTGGATAGCTTTAAATTAATTTTAATTATTTTGATTTTTTTTTTTTTTGTATTTTCTTTTTTTTAATTAATTAATTTATTTGGTAATTCCAGAGATAATTATTTCTTTTTTTATGCTCTAAAAAATATTTTTGCATATTTTAACACATTTTAACTTTGTAAATTTTGTAGCTAATATTTCAAAAAGAATAGAAAACATTATTTTCATGCTCTATGAATAATCAGATATGATGATATGCAGTTCCAAAACTGAAACCATTAAGGAGAAAATTAACTGTCCACTGCAGTGACCACTATGCACTGGAGGGTAAAGTTGGTGATGACCTAAAATATACATTAAAGCCCTCACTCATTTATAATTCCAACACACAAAACCTGGGAAAAGATATTTTGGACCAAAAGGTAGAGGACCCACTTATAAGCCATGTGGTATGCCACATTGTAAATTGCAAATAACCTTTCTTAAATTGCACTGACATGCACAAAAAATATTGCATTTTGTCAAATTTTGGCAGGTTGAAAGGATGTAGAGTATAACAAAAATACATAACTCAAGTAGGAGATATGGAGAAATGTATAGCTATCTTACCATGAAAAGGATTAACAATATTGAGAGTAGGATTTCAGTTTGTCACTTTTGTGTTGTTGGAACAAACAACCAGTTATGAAACCAAATTCATAACCAGATGTGTGACCTGCCTGGATTTTCCCTGGGCCTTCAGATAAAATGACCCTGACTAACTCAACACATGAGCTAAAGATTGTACTCCCATCATCCCATACGCACATGTTCTTTCACATGTTTCAGTGACGTAGCCCTGGGAATGTCCTTAGATGATCTTTCTAAATGACCTCCATCCTCTTTGAACACTGCAAAAAATGAAATCTTATCAAGTGATTTTGTCTTACTTTCTTGTTACATGGCAGATTTTTTTTACTCGTTACAATAAATTCAAACCTAATTTTTGTCTTTAAATAACTTGAAACAAGACATTTTTCTCAACTGATAAATTGAATGTGGCTCATATCAAGTGTGACAAGACAATTTTTATTTAAAATAAGACAAAAACACATGGTAAGATTTCATTTTTTTGTAGTGCACAGTTACAGAGAGTGAAAAGAGCCTTCTTTATCCAGTAATCTAATAACAATAGGGTGTTGATATTACTGCTCTATGCAGAAAAACAAATAGATTTGTAATTTGCATTAAAATTTTTGGAGGTTTTTCTTTTGGCTAGAGAGTTATTTAACACCACAAATTAAAACCATACACCAAAATTTCCTCTGTAGTTTCTGATGACACAAACCATGTTAATCATTCAAAGGATGTGATGCATTACCATTCATTACACATATATAGTATATTTACCATGAGTGAAAGCACTTCCTCAGAAATATTCATACAGACGCAGCTGTGATGTCACCGGTGTCTATTTTTTAATGGTAATGCTTATTTCAGACTAGCTTGTGGTTGACACTGAGCCACTCGGGTTGAGAAGCCGATTACAAAGACGATGATGCTCCATGACACTTTTAGGCTATTTTTAGCTTAGGTTATTTATCTGTCAGGATATTTAATGACAAAGCCAAGCTATCTTAAATCATAAGAATGTATGAATAAACTTCACTGCAATGCAAGGAGGAGGGTTATTATCAGTACACACATGCTACCAAAGAATTTTAAGGTTTGCTCAAACCACATTTGTTTCAGGGAACCCCTTCACACTAACCTGTATCTGTCAGGTGTTAGAGACAATTTTGTATACGTGTTTCTCTGAGAGCAGTTTAAATGCATGTCAACCCACAAAGCTGCCTCCACTATGACAGTCGAGTGCTTATAAATAACTCTGATGATCAGTCTGTTTCTGAAGGGTGTGATCTAACAGATAATAAGCATGGTGAAGGATGCTCAAAGATAAGTTTCTGGGTAGGACAGGGTAACTTTATCTTTTCTCAGTAACTTGTAAGATAAAACTGGTGGCAGGAGTTGATGACTTAGACACAGAAAACGCAGAGGTATTCACCTTAAACACTCTCTGACTACATGAGGGAACAAACTCAATGATGGTTTTCTAATGGGGTCGGAAAACCAGAGCATCAAACTTAAATAAGTCTACACAGAATAACATATCCTAGATCTGCTCAGAGGTTCATTGATTGTTTGTGATGAATTGTGGTGTCCAAACTTTTTTTAAGAGAAGACAGGCCCTCGGATCAAGTCCCTTTGATACGAGTCATTTGGTCCAAGTCTTAAGCAAGTCTCAAGTTTTTCTGTTGTGGGCAATTCAAGTCAAGTGGAGTCACAAGGCTGTCAAGTCAAGTCAGTGGTTATATCTCAGGTTTGTATCTTTCAGAGAGAATTCTCATCTTCCTAGAGTAAATGTCAAAAAATACCATGCAGTTTATCCTGCAGCTCTGCATGGATTAAACCATTTTTAATATTATACTGGAGAGGTATAGTTATATTTTAATATGTCATTTATCATCAGGCACAAATTTAGCTGCCTGGCCACATGCATTTGTTTTGCTGGCATAGGATCCTTTATCCATGCTCCTAAAGAATAACAGATTGGACTGAATGAAACTATAGCTAGAGGGAAAACTTAGTGGAGGCTAAATGAGAAGGAATAAAGGATGTGCATGAGAGTTATTTACTCTGCCGACGAGTCACGACCATAGACTGTATATAGAGTGGACAGCGTGGCTCCGCCATTTACGGTTTTGAAGCCAAAATATCTCCATCATAGGCGCAGCCATTGGCAGCAATTGCAGCCAGAGTCTGAGCAGTAGAGACTGTGAAGGATTCTGGGAGAATTTGAGTGGAGCTGGGTGACAAAAATAGGAATTATTTTTTTCTTTTCGAGAGTATAATCACTTCTTGGCTAAACCTCCCGACATGTTTTACAATCCCCAAAATAAATACACAAGAACAGCAGCTGTCAATCATCGTTAAACGTTACGTAAAACCTTGTTTTTAACCTCTTATAACTAATGGAAACGAAACTTCTCAGAAAAAAGAGGACTTGAATACAAGACAGCTAAATATCTTCAAATCACCACAACAATCAGACGTGAGAAACATTTCTACGAGGTGTATTAAGTTTTTTAGAGTTTGACCACAGCCCATCTGGAATGGCTGGAAAGCCGGATTTTTTAACCTATACTGCAGCCAGCCACCAGGGGGAGCAGTTTTTGTGGAGACCTCACTTCGAGCCGAGCACGATGACTTCCATTTTTTTTACAGTCTATGGTCACGACTGGATGTTTGTTATGAAGAGTGATAAAGTGTTGGAAGACGGGGGCTTGCTACCATGGATGGATATTATTGATGCAGTCACATCAGCAAAAGTAGCCCATATCAACGTTTACGACAGTGGCGAGTGGAATTGTTGTGTGTTAGCTTGGTTTCACTTCCTTAGCTCCATGTGCAGTCTTTAAATGGGGGATAAAGTTGCACTTTGTTCCCTCTTTTCCTTTATTGTAGCATATATTGCAGTGTGCGTTCCTCCTTTTTCCGATTGAGTGGAAGTTTTTAAACACAAACTGCTCGGGGGCAGTCGCCACTATTAGCTAACAATTGCATTGTGTTGTGTGTCCATTGGCTGCTTGTGTACTTATGATCTCGCCACACCTGTCTCTAGTCAATCAATCAATCAATCAATCAATCAATCAATCAATAAAAGTGTGAACCTATAGTGTGGTCAAGTCGAGGTGAGCCTGAAGTCATTGTCTTTCAAGTCAAGCCGAGTCAAGTTGCAAGTTGTCAAACATGCGACTCAAGTCAAATTTTTCTGCTGTTAACTGTTAAAGCCACACGGAAATGCTCTTTTTGTTACCTCTCGTCAATAAGTGTGCTCAAACATCCTTGTTCCATCATCACAGACTGATGAAATCAACCCTCACCCGTCCCTCAAGTGTCTTTTGATACCAGATGATCAGTGGTCAGTTTTCTGCAGTTACATGCTGCGTAAACATCAGCAAACTCTGCTTCTGACCAAGGAACATGTTCTCCATTAGGAGGCGATATGGGGAATATGTGTCAGGATGTTTTTGTGGCAGGATGAGGATCTGGATTTTATCAGGATTGTTTTGATATCCAGACTATTTTGACCAGTTAACATCAACTTAGCCCCAAATTGTGTTTTTTAACTCTGCATCATCTCCATTTCTATTTTAAATTTTGCTTACATCAGCAAACAGTCCCACAAACTGATATGAAATCATCTGCCAAACTTCTGACTGAACCTCATAGGAACGCCATTTACCGCCCTTTATCTATCTACACCTCTCTTATTCATACGCCTAATCTTGAATTCCTTTTATACTTGGGTAGAAAGTCATGGTTGTTTGAGTCACAAATTACTCGAAAGTGAAGACTTTTATGAAAACTGGTGATGTAGGGATGTTGGACTCACCAGAGCGTGGTCGAAGCTGAAGGTGCTTATGTAATAGGCAGAGATATCGCTGTCGGCCAGAGGCTGAGATATCTGGGCGACTATTCCACATTCATCTAGGAGGGAGACACACTGAGATTAGAGTCACGTTCACTTCTGTGTAGAAGCTTAACCAAATCACTCACAGTTTTTCAGCAGTTAGAATGAAAGTCTCCTGACTGTGGTTCAGATGCTTAAAGATGCCATGAGGAGGATCTGTTTTGATTGCACTCCCTCGCCACCTTGTGGCCTGGAGTCTCTGCACACTTTCTTAAATGACTTTTAGTGAGGCGTGTTTGTTTTGGAATTAAATGGAGATTGGATCAAAACAAATTTTCTTTGTTCAAGACAACTTTTTACTGGACACAACGCGCTGAGGTAAGGTATTAATCAGCACAGTTATGTTGCACTACGGTTTGAAACGTGACATCAAGCTGTAGCAGCCAGCTATATGTTAGCCCAGCGCTCCAATGTATTTGTAGGCTAACAAAACAATTAAACACTGTCAGTTTGTAAGTAGTTTAGTAGCAGTTTATATTCAGTGCAGCAGGCAGTCCGGTGCTCTAAGACATGTCCGTAATGTGATACAGCTCGAGCTAAAGGCTAATAAGCCTTTAGCTCGAGCTGTATCACCCTCCTGTTTAGCTTTCTTCTGCTCTTCTGTCCTTTTTCTGTCTGACAGTTAGGCTCCAGCGTCCACCATCACTACAAAATTAATCACAGAAATTGTTTTCAGCAGAGAAAAAATGCAGATCTCTGTGTTTTATCTCTTCTCACTACTAAACTTCATCAGCTGGAGTGGTGTTGTCTTAGAGACCTATACGTGCTGTAAATCAATACGGTCTGGGACTAAGGAGCTACTAAGAAGTAGCATTTTTTAATAACCTGTAACCAGTGATATTAGCGCTGATAATCTCATTTTAAGGAGTGGATTACGATCAGGCAATATATCTAGAAGGGAGACTTTTTCAAGATCACTGAGAGCTCCTTACAGCCCCATTCACAAAATAAGGCTGATCATCAAATTCACATATTAAGACAAAAACTGCCCGATTATTTTTTACAGTTTAACTCCAACAGACAGGAGTCTATTTTTTAACAACAGAAATATGAAAAATGACTGAAGCCAATTTGATCATTAGAAGCAGAGTAAGAGCTCAAACAATGAGTTAAAGCTCATCCGAATGGAGACCTCCAATAACAAAAGTTTTTCAGACTCACAGTCACTCTGAGTGATTCATTTAATCTCAAATTACATGACTTTATCCTGATGTACATTAGAGGCAGCGTATCCTTACCAAAGCCCAGTGGTTGTCCTCCGATACGCACCATCCTCCACAGCTCCCCGGACGAGCTGGTGAAGAGAAGATCGGCTGGAAACCTGAAGCACAGAGATCGATTGCTGATCACTACCATGAAAAATCAAGATCCCTTTGAAGGTGGACTGGGAAAGACCAAGCTATAGAGGTTGCCAAATGCTTTGTGACACCCACAAAGTAATGACTCAGCGGCAAATCGAGGATAATCACTATATTGAGCCCTGAATCATTATGGTGCAATTTAGGGGTTAGCGTTGTTTACATGAAATTAAATCTAAGGAGGGTTACATTTTCTCTCTTTGCTATCTAAAATCAGATCATCATAACTTTGATTAAAACTAATCAGAGCTGTTTATTTGTTTGGCTACATTGTGATCGTGTTGTCTTACTGTCTCTGAGCCTCTGTGTCCATCACCAGAGAGATGTAGCCGTCGATGAGGGAGAAGGAGAAGAACTTAATACAGTCCAGATCCTGGCTGGGAGACGACTGTGCGTCCTCTTTGGGACTACAGAGAAGAGGAGACATGAGAGAGTCTGTCAATTTAGATTTCAAAGTGACATTAAGTTGAACAGAACTGTAAGGGAAGAGGGAAAAGCAAGTAAGAGTAATTTGAAAGAGCTAAAAAGTTGAACAAAGAGAAGTTTTATTCATTCTTCACCCTCATACAGAGTTTGAACTTTTTCTCTTTTTGTCATTTAGAAGAAAACATGAAAATACTTTGAAAGACACAGAAGCAGGGATAGAAAAACAGTCTTATTTTTCACTTTAACTTCTAAAAAATAATTAATTTTGTAACACATAGAATGTCAAATAATCACTAAATAGCACTTATTCATTGAGAACTGATAAAAACCTGAAATACTCATGAGTCAGAAATGGTTGAAGCTGACTCTCCATCATGTGCTGCCCCCCTCTGGCTATCAACGGTACTGCAGCAGTGTGTGTGTGTGTGTGTGTGTGTGTGTGTGTGTGTGTGTGTGTGTGTGTGTTCACTGAATCTCACCTGCTGGAGTAAAAGAGAACATCTATGAGCGTGGTGGCGATGGACGGCAGCGTGTCTGGGTCCAGAGACATGACACAGAAGTGGTTCTGGGGGATGAGCACCGGGTGAACTGTCGGCTGGATGGCTGCAGGAGGACGAGAGTTTGAAAGAACAGAGTCAGATTAACTGATACTTTGAATACAGTGAAAATTTCTGTGCTTCCTGACTTAAACTGTCTGAAATTAACCTTTTTTTTTTTAACCACATAACATCCTTCAACCGTGAGAAATGGTTTCCAGGATGAAGATAAAATTGTTTCTAAAACCACAATTCAGTTTTTGTCTTATGTGTGAATGTAAATCCATAACGAGCCACTTTTATCCATATGTTTTGGAAATCTCCTGAGTTATCTAATATTTGGCTCTTTATAGTCAATATTTTTTCCAAAACTGCAGGAATAGTTAAAGAGTTACCTGCCTTCCACGCATTTCTGGGTGTGCTGACAAAATTTTGGTTTTGAAGGATCACGCTCAAAGTTTTTTGTAGAATTTCTTATTCAATGAAAACAGCCTCCAAAACAAATTTCTGAACACTTTTTTTGAACAAATTGATGTTGTTGTTTTTTTCCAAGGCTATGATAATAAAATTAAAAAACCCAATTTATATAGCATATTTCAAAACAGAGTTACAAAGTGCTTAAAAAACCACCAGTAAAAAGAAACAGAAGATAAGAAGTACAAGAGAGGTAAAAGAGAAATGTGAGGAAAATATAGAAACATATAAGAGGCTGAGAATCACCACCAAATAAAGGAAAGGGAAAAAAAACAATTAAAACAACAAAAGATAAAAGATTTAAAATACTGCATGAAACTGTCAAAGAAAAAAAGTTAAAAACAAAATTACAATTAAAATAAAATAAAAGCAGCAATTTGACAATTAAAAACACGCTCAGCTAAAAGCCCAAATAAAAGCACATATTAAAATTGTGTCTTTAAAAGACATATTCTGATCTCCTCAGGGGGGTTAATGGTCTATGATCTATGGTCTTAAACTTATTATCAACTTAGAAGCAGTCTGAGTTTAATGCAGTTTTCAAAAAGTGAACGACTGCAGGGTTTTTTTGTTTTTTTTTTTGGTCTTTTGCACCTGTTTCTTATTTTTGCATTTTGAAGCTCTACTTACAACCTGCTTACCATCCACCAGTGTGAAATGCAGATTCTTGTGGTCCTAAGATTTTGTTCAGGAGTGTATATTGCATGTATATTTGACTGAAGTTAGACCTGAAACAGAAGGATAAGATGCACAACACTGAAATCTAATCTACCATTCTGCAGAAGACCTGCACGCACATGTAGCTTAGTTTCACAATCTGCAGGATTTCTGCGTCACAGCCACAACTTCAATTCAACAAAGTTTTCTTAACTTTGTAATTCTTCATCTTCACTCTTGCAGATAAGCACAGAACTTGAGGTGTAACTGGTGGCTGAAAGGTTTCATTGTGTTCAAACATTCATTTTTCTGACACGCTGACTTAAAGCTGACATCTTGGAGATGCACAGATATGAATAATGAAAGAACGTCAGAGCAGAGCATGCATTTACCAGCATGCTCTGCCCTCATGGTACAGCATGTCCTGTGCTTTATGGCCAGGTTAAAAATAACTTCCTGTGGAGGACTCAGGGTTTACAGCAGTTTAAGTGTTGCTTTGTTTGAAACCAGCCTGTTTGCATTGTTCCTTTATATAACGTCCTGTAAAGTTTGTGTCTTCACGTCAGCGATGGTAGGACAGCAGATATCTTTGAACAGCAGGTTCTGTTTGTAGAAACACATTCCTCTTTTCGAAGCTTAGAGTGATGTGTGGAGCTGAATTCATGTCTGAAAAAACAATCCTGAACCTCCAGTCCTCACGAGCATATGCTTATTTATTTCTTATTTATTTTATTTAGCTTATTTTCAGGTTAAAACTATGATAAAAAGTAGATCCTTTTGTTTCTCTTGTGGTTATTTTTTTTCTTAGTAATAAAAAATCTTTTAAATGATGCTTTTCGCTGTACAGACTGTTTTTTTGTTTTTGTTTTTTTTCGCGACCTGAGCTGATTGCACATTTCATAAATTTACTGTCAAGGTTTTACACTTGGATTATAAACTTGTGAAAATTTAATAAAAATATCTTTGAGAAAAAATGATGCTTTTACATTTTTTTTAGTCATTTTTACCTCCACCAAGGAGGTTATGTTAATGTTTTGTTAAAAGTAACAAACGGATCTTGATGAAATTTTCAGGAAATGTTCAAAATGGGATAAGGAAGAAGTGATTAAATTTTGGAGGTGATCCGAATCACCGTCTGGATGCAGGACTTTTTTAAAGGATTCTTTATCATTGTGAGATAGGGCCGTTTTCATGATATGTGTATATAACTTCACAATAAATGGTCGGATTGCTTTGCCAAACATTACAAGACAAGGTCACCATAAGTTCTGACAGATGTAAAAGTATCATCCAGATCCTGGCAAAATTCTGGATACTAACAACTGGATTATGAAATATGTACTGGGTCATCATAATTTTCAACACTGTCAGGTAACAAATTATCATACAAACCTGCAACTAACACCAAATTGTAGCAGACAGTCTGCTGAAAGAGAGTATAACATTAAAGTAGGACAAATGTGTTTTGTGATAATCACAGTATGCGTGGCGGAGGTCTGTATTCTCTGAGTGCTTTTTTAGTTTCATATTTCCATCCTTTCTTCCTAGCTCCTGCACCTCTTCCACTTTGCATAAAGAACCTGAAGATGGTGCTAGAGCATCTTAACTCTTTTCCTATCTGTGGCGTATGAGACGTCATACTGAACACTCTGTGACCTCTACCTTCTTTGCCGTTCTTCTGGAGCCCGTTGGAAACATCCTGACAGTGCATGGGGACCGACTCTCCTCCCACCTCCTTGTAGATATTAAACTCCTCCTCCAGAGTGCTGATGACCACAGACAGGTCTTTCTCTCTCACCTACATGACAGGGATGTGAAACATAAATATTGATGGTAAGACATACAGTGAAACATGCATTAACTCCTTGGTGGTGGACTTAAGGCTGATATATGTTGACACAGGCTCTTTTGAGAGAACGTTCCGGCTCCAGGAGCAAGTGGAGCGTTTATTAATCTGCTGACACAAACGTCTGACTTCTTTGTGTTATCTATTTTTGCCCACTTAACACTTTCACGTGTTATACATCAACTAACTTTTCAGGGCTCTCAGCTCCGAGGGGAATTAATTCCTGGCATGCAGAATTTGTGGAGTGGACAAAACGCAGACACCGTGTCTTCTTTTGTCTGGCAGAGCTCAGTATGTGAAGATAAGACGTCTGGAGTTTTTCTACGTTACGCTGCTTTTAAAAAGCGCCCCAGACGTCGCTGAATTATAAAACACAGAACAGCTTAGAGTGCCTCTTGCGTTTTAAAGAGACAGCCCCAATATAACCGAAGAGGAGGTCATGTACAAGTTCAGACTCACCAGGATGAAGTCAGTCTGATACGTCGAGAGCATGAAAACAGAGACGTGCTGCTGAGCCAGAGGCGCGATGACGGACTTGGCGATCTTGGTCACGCCGACCGCTTGCGAGCTGCTGGAGGCGTTGCCGTTGGAGACGACATTGAGTGGGAGCCAGATGGAGCTTTCCACCTGGAGATGCTCCGAGGGCCTCAGCTCTGAGCGGGGTTGAGAAGAGAAAAGTTGAGAGTTAGTGGGACTAAGTGCTGAGAACACACCAAGTGAGTGTGATGAATTTGTTCCTCAGCTTATCAAAAGATGTAACAATAAAAATGATGCCGAATCTGATTAAAAGCATGTGTTGGTTACAGTTTCAGAAACACTGCAGTGACAACATTATAAAGTATATGGCACGTCTGTAGAATGCTGCTGTTGCTGCATTAATTCAGAGAGATTTGGAAACTGAACAGTTGAAGATTTCTAATCCGTTGATGCAGCTACAGTATTGATGAGAAAAACCTCCATCCACACATACACTACTAAAGTGAAAATACAAGACCGTGCCTGAATCTCTTCAAATCATTCATGAAAATTTCCAAAGTTAATGTTTGAAAGGGGCAAAAAAATCCATTCATCCATCTCCCACCACTAGGTCCTGCTCCAGGTCCAGGTCTCAGGGGCTGCAATGCCATCCGCAAAGATCAATGATCGCTGTCCCGGCCACTTCCGCCAGCTACTCTGGAAAGACACTAAGGTGTATCCAGGCCAGCTGAGAGATGTAATCTCTCCATCATGTCCTGGGTCCAGCCCAAGGTCTCCTTCCAGATGGACATACCTGAAACACCACCCCAAGGGGGCATCTGGAAGGCATCCTCACAAGATGCCCTAACTACCTCATATAGCTCCTCTCCTGGATTCCCTAGCCTAAGCTTCCATGGCTCTTCAGTGTCTGCCACCTTATCATTGTGGAAGGGACTGAGTGTCTCAGTGATCCAAGACACTACGTTGTTCCATAATTGCCCTTGGTAGGGTCTCCCAAGACTGGTCCTAGGTGAGGGGCCAGACAAAGTGTGGTGAAGGCCCGGGGTTGGGGCCTGCAGCGAGCACCTAGTGGCCTCTATCCATGGGAAGCCATAGGGGTCTGGTGCAATGTGGATTAGCCAGTGGTCAAAGGCCTTGGCAGCCTGATCCCTGGTTACAGAGACAGTTTTGGGACATGGAATGTCACCTATCAGGGGCTAAATGTTGTAGGGGCAGAACCTCTAAACCAGGGGTCTGCAAAACCTTTACTTTCAAAGAAGCCATTTTGCCTCAGCTCACCTGGATTAAAGTCATTTGGGAGCCACAAAATCCACTTTATCTTCACAATAAAGACAAAAGAGTGCATAATATTCTAAACATCGTAAATCTAGAAAATAATAATCTAAATGGCAAGTTTTTTGTGTTTTATAAAATTAAATGTGTAATTTCTTAGATTTTTATCTGAAATAAATTTGCAAATACTTTTCAAAAATGTAAAAAAATTTATGTAACTGTCAGAAATTAGCAAATTTTATTGAAATTCAATAAGTTGCTAAATGTTTCGAAAATTGGTAAAATTACCCCCTCCCAACCCAAAAAATAATTTTAAAAAATGTGCAAAAGTTTGCCAAAATTCCATTAAAAAAATTAATGCAAAAGAAAAAAAATGCTGTTTCTAAATTTGCTAAATCCCCCCCCCCCCCCCCCCCCCCCAAAAAAAGAAGTTGAATTTCAAAAATTGTCTAAATTAAAAAAAGTGGAATCTCAATAAATGCAAAGTTTTGCAAAAATTCGTAAAAAAAAAAAAAAACTGGAGTTTTTTCTCATTTCAGAAAAAAAATAGAAATTCAAAAAAGAAATTGCAAAAAGTTCAAAGAAATTTGCAAAAATCTTTAAAGACTTAGATCAACAAAATGTTAACACATGATTTTGTTTAGTGTCAACATCCAGGCTTGATGTTTAAAGCTGGCATGTTTACATAAATGTGTTGATGGGAAAATGTGCTCCATGAACATCCAGATCTCAAAATAGAACATAAGAGGACACAAGACCGGTTTCAAGTTATGAAATGGCGCAGAAAAGATAAAAAGTGGTGCAGGAATTAAAGATATTTTGGCTTAAAATGTTTGCAGGTCAAAAATAGTCACCATGAAAAACAGTCCTGATCCTGATCCTGCCATAAAAACATCCTGCCATATTTTCCCTATATCACCTCCTTGGTCAGAAGCAGAGTTTGCTGATGTTTACGCAGCACGTAACACTGCAGAAAACTGACCACTGATCATCTGGTATCAAGAGACACCCGAGGGACAGGTGAGGTTTTGTTTCATCATAGAAATGGTTACCTAATGAAGCATTTATGCATTACTTTCATGGTCAATAAATGAGTCAGTAAGAGCTGTTGGTTCTTGCTTATTTTCATACAATCAAATGTGGCCCTCTGCAAAAGTTTGGACAGTTTTTATACAGTTTTTGGAATCACAGATGCAAACACTGCTAGTATCAGCAATGCTTCATATGCCAGAAACAAATGAGATGACAGGAGCTCCACCAGCACCATGTTTCTGCAGCTAATACTGCTGTGAAGTGAAGTGTGTATTTCACATCAGAAACTCTCTGTCATGTTTATGAAGGTGTAAACTATGAGGCAGCTTCAAGTACCAACTTCCTCTTGTTTGCAGCTCGATATACATGCACACTTACTTCCTCTCCCCCCACCTTCTGTCGCTGCCTTCACCATGGAGACCTTAAACAGCCCTGCTATTTATACACCACAGTGACACAAAAAAACACAGCTCCTTCACCACCCTCCACCACCACAAACACCACTTGATACAGGTGCATCTGCTGAGGGGTCAAAGGTCAAATAAAAGAGAACTCCTGGGTGGAGCTGGAACAATGTGAGGGAAAAGCAGGATATTTCACTCTTTGTCCCCAAACATGACACGAGCTGAAGCTGGCAGCTACCTGGGAAACAGATGTGTGTCCAGGAAGTAAACAAGAAGCTGAAAGACAGAGATACTGAGGTGATAGCTGCAGGTTGTGTGCAGCCAAACTCTGTCTGTGTGTGCCGGTGTGTGTTAACTTCAAAAAGCTGGATGTGAAACCTTCCAAACAAATCCTTTTGGTTTGGTTTCATCACCTAATGTTGCTAAAACACTGAGAACTGTTTCCCCTGTTTCTTTTTCTTTCCTTCCCTTCAAAGAGCCACAGCTCTGTTTGGCATAATTTGTCACAGACGGCCCCTTGTGGCTACGCTACACCGGCTCTCACCTCTTAAAATAGGCACTCAGTCAGGAGCAGAGCAAAGGAGACAGGGAGAGAAGCAGAGCACCCAGAGGCGATATGTGCCTTTAACAAGTTCATCTGTGAGGACAGACCAGGCAGAGGAGGATGAGGGGTGCATCAGTGCATGCACAAAGAAAGTTTCTCTGCAGACTCAGACAGAAGGACAAATTCAAAGAGTTGGACTACAACTGAGAAAAAGCTGTTCCTACTGATCAGACACTGGAAGAAACACCCAGCAATTCAAAATATGTATTTCAAGTCATTCAAAAGTGCTTTTAAAATTCTAAAACTGGTCCGAGACTGGTCCAAAACCTCATGTACTTGTGCTGAAAAGAAATCTGTAACTTTTCACACTCTCACCAGGAAAGATACCCAAAACAGGAAGTGTGGGTGTGAACACAGGCACTGCTCTTCATTTAAAGTGGTGAGACTTTTTTTTTCTTCCTCAGACTTTCCCAGCCTCTCTTGATCAAACTGAAATTAAAACAGCTATTCAACCTTAAGGAGCCATACAAGGAAGAAAGGAAGGAAGGAACATAAGAGTGGTTAAACAACCAAAGGGTATGCTGTGGTCATACTCAGGACCATGCAACAGTTACAACCAATCAGTTAATTCCTGATAGTTCAGTAGGGCTGCAACTAACGATCATTTTCATAATCAACTAATCTGGCAATTATTTAAATGATTAATCGATAAATCGGATAATGACACATTTTTGCACTTTCCTTTACAATTTCGCTTAAAATTGTTTTAGGTATTTTCTAAACAGCAATAAAGACAATAAAAGCCTTTTTCCTTCAGTAATATTTCATTACAGCTTTCTCTTTCTTGGAAGTAGAGCTGAATCTGCTGAATCTGAATCTTTTCACCTCTTTCAGGACCCCATGGCAAGAGAGCGGGCTCATCTCCTCCGAACTTACATTCTGTAAGCTACAGTTTCATGCACCAAAACACCCACGATTAGTTGCAGATGAAAATCGATTATTAAATTAGTTGCCGACTAATTTAATAATCAATTTAATCGATTAGTTGTTGCAGCCCTATAGTTCAGACAAAAAGAGATGACATTTGCTTTTTTTGGAAAGCAGAAGATAAGAGTGATAAACCCTAACACATACATGATGTGTCTCAACATTCATCAAAATATTTTATATTTTTATTTTGAAAATCCTTCCCCTCACTTGCTTCTTTAGATGCTGCTGCCTGCTCAACACCTCAGACCAACATCTTTCCAAAAAAGCCAAACCACACCTCTTAATATGTGAAGAGTGTACGTCTGCAGTTTCATTTTTCATCTGTGAAAAACTAAACGCTTCAGAGAGCGACACGATACTTCAGTGACACCTGCATACCGAGGCCACAAATCAACTCAAAGAGGAAATAACGTGTGGAAAAATAAACAGAGAGTGTGCTCTGTTCATTACAGGGAAATTCAAGCTGGTGAAACAAATAAACTAAGATTGTTCATAAATTCAAGGTGAACTGGGGCACCTGAAGGGGCTGGACTGATTTTCGGTACATCCAAGTCTCTATGACAACACCACGCCGTCTGACTAAGTTTAGAAGTGAGAAGAGAGATCTGTGTTTTTCTCTGCTGTAAACGATTTCTGTGATTGATTTTGTAGCGATGGTGGACACTGGAGCCTAACTGTCAGACAGAAAAAGGACAGAAGAGCAGAAGAAATATAAATGAGAAAGTGATACAGCCCGAGCTAAAGGCTAAAAGGGCTAAACTGTTTGTGCTAGGGTTCATTCCAATCCACAGTCTGTTTAAACTTGAAACTTGTCTATCAATAAAATGAAGAGTGAGGTTATGTTAGCTCTGCTTGGTAGACGACTGGCAGGACATAACTAGGATTTACTAATGTTACACATTACAGACACGTCTCACAGCGCCAGGCTGTCAGAGCCAATTATGGACGGCTACTAAACTACTGCACAAACTGACAGTTTGCTTGTCACTGTACTGATAAATACCTTGTCAGGTTGTATCCAGTAAAAATTTGACTTGATTAAAGTTTTACTGGTTAAAGTCACATCTTCACGACAGTGTTCGTGGGACTCCGGGCCAGAAGGTGTCCAGGCTGTCAAATTAAAACAGATCCTCCACATAACATCTTTAAAGGAGCTGTGAGGACTAATAGCTTGGCACTGATCGCAGTGACACCAGTGGCCAGAATCTGTGCTGCTTCTCAGGAAAGACTGTTTCCAACAAGCACTGTCACCCTGGGAATCGATACCTTTCACATTTGAAACGATACGGTACCGACTGCCAGTACATGGCAGTCGGTACTGGTACTCAACAGTACTAATTTTAAATACTTGTGTGTGTTTATGTGGTAAAATATATGAATTTGTTTAATTAAAACAATGTAAATCCTTTTCAATTTACTGTCCAACATATCACCTTGCAATGCTGTGTTCATGTCCATCATGGATAATCACCTACTCTTCCACTCCCTCACAGTCACAAGGATAAATTCAGGTGCCTAAACATGGTACATTTTGATTTTAAATGAATCTGGACCCGGTACTTTTGACAGAATTTGGTCAGTGCCTATAAAAGTACCTAATTCGGTACCCGTCCCTACCGTCACCTCTTCTTATTAGGACATGACTCTTGCCTAGGAATGGGAGCCTTTCACATTTGAAATGATATGGTACCGGATGATACCTGGAACTTATTTTTGTTACCTTTTTGTGTGTTTGTGGTAATAAGTATTAGTTTGTTTCATAAAAAATCTAAGTTTTTATTTCTTAATATAAACTTGCAATGCTGTGTTCATGTCCATCATGGATAATCACCTACTCTTCCACTCCCTCTCAGTCATAAGGATGTGTTTAGGTACCTGGACATGGTACCGTTTTATTTTATGAGAATCAGTACTACAGACAGAATTTCATATGGTACCTATAAAAGTACCTAATTCATTGCCCATCCCTATTCCTGCTAAGGTATGCATTTGTTTTGGAAGCAAATGAATCATTTTTTACACTTCTTTTCCCAGGAAGCAAAGCGGCGAGGTAATATATTTATTTGTTAGTTATATCAAGCTATGACACCTCTGTTGTCATTTGACAGAGGTCCTCCAGACCCAGAAAATAAACTGAACTACAGTTTTAACATGACAAATAGAGGAGTTAGACACTAAAATGTGATCTTGTTGACTAGAAGTTACTGACTTTCTTGAGTGCTGTAGCTTCCCTAAACCTCTGTTGATTGTTGGTTTAAATCAGTGCATGCCTCTGTTTCTACAAAATATCACACCAAGTTTCTCTTCTACACAAAGAGTGATTGGTACATTTATATTCATTATTACATCAGAGTATACTGTAATAGTGAGTCTATGTTTAGACAGTGGGAGGACATCCTGTGTCTTGCATTAAAGATGAAAGATGTGCGTGGCCTGTGTTTACCTTTGAATCCTTCTTCGTCCAGGACGACTGTGTAGTTCTCCGGTGTCTCTGTCAGGCTGAAAAACTTGCATCTGAATGTGGAGGTGCAGATGAAGAGAGGGAAGAGGAAAAGAAGGAGAAAGAGAGAAGAAGAAGAAGAAGAAGAGAGTTATTCATCTGCTAACAACAATGAAAGAGGCTCAGTTTTACATAAAAACAAACAGCTACCAAGAATCCCATAAATGGATTTCCATGAATTTGTCCTGGCTGTCACTCAATTAGCACGAGCACATGCTCAGTGTTATGCCAGCATCGCTTCTTTTGTCTTCAGCAAGTGGTGGGGAACGCTCCAAACTGGGGCACGGCTTCAATTATCGACTGCTGCATTCAGGGAGACCAAAACATTGTGTTATAATGTTCAACTTCTATAACTCAGACAGCCAGAAAGAGTATAAAGAGCTCTTCATAAGACCAACTTGTGCTGCCTTGAGCCAAAAAAAGAGTCATGTCAGTTAAATATTTGAAGGACTGAGTCGCTTTGTGGACTGATACAGTCTCAACAGGGTTAAAAATTTACCAAAAGAGAAGAACGAACATGTCTTTTGGGCTTTAAAGATTTCTCTCCACTGGCTGATCTTTTATTTACTTCATTACAATTCTCTCCCAGCTCTGCCTCTTCATCAGTCTTGAGGCCAGGAAATAAAACAGCTTGCACAGGCTCTTCTTGGTTTGGCTGCAGTGTTGTTAAAAAAAGGAAAACTGCCCCCCCGGGTTTTTTTGGGGTCGACACTGAGTGAAACTCATCAGGTTTGTCAATGGTATACTTCAAATTACATCTCCGGACAGGAAAAATTTAGTTTTTCCACACCAAATGTAATATTTCTACCAAATGTGATGCTGAAAACAAGACAGCAGAGACAGGATTATATCATATGGTGAGCTGTGGGCCTAGAGGAGTGATTACTGTGTAACTGAGGAGTAGACTCACCCTGCAGTGAGTCCGTTGCTTTGACATTAATGGCTGTTTTGGTCGGTCTCCACCGCTTAGTCCAGACTTTAGGGTTTTAATAAACTCTTATTTTAAACTCTTGGAGGCTTCAGGCTGTGTGGATTTTTTGTTTTCTAGGAAGATTTTCAACCAGTGTCAAGTTTTCTTTCTTCTTTAGAGTTTAAAGTTGGAATAGGGTACGTAATAGTCATTTTTCCAAGGTGACCTTGAACGCATCATTATACAGCCTTAATAAACTTTACCTAAGCAGTCATAAGTTTTGCTTTTTTGTGTACTCTGATGCACAAAGCTGATGTGCATGGAGGTGAAGACTATACTTTGCATCACAAATTGTATTCTGCCTCCTCTTTATCTTTGGTGTTGGTAAAATGTGGCCAAACAAAAGACCATTTTGCACATCAGTTAATCAATATGAGGCAGTTAATGGCAGTCATAGGCCCACAAGACTGGACAGCAGTCCATATCAATAAGCAACAACTTGGTTTTTATCCTGATCCCTGATCCTGTCTCTTAAAAGCTCCACTTACCCCCTTCCCTCTGATTGGCTAGCCCTCTTGAGACCTGTTTAGGGCGGAGCTATGGGCAGGCCATGGTGTTTGAGGCCCTACCTTTTAACATGTCATTAACAAGTAAAGAGATTCTTATATGGTGATGTCATCATTTCAGTAAGTCTTGTGAAGATCTCATGCTGTTTTTTTGAAAAAAGCATCTTGATCAGTTTATAGACAGATTTAGGGATTTCTATAATATATGAATATGTAGATGTTTGAAAATCTGCACATGCTCAGTCTAGACTTCTATCATTGTTACTTTGTATTTATGTTTAAAATATGGGAAGCAGAATACCCCCTCTTTAAATTCTTCCAGATCCGATGAAAAACAGGGTTTCATCATAGGAAGAAGCCTGACACTGAAAAACACCAGCCACAGTGGTGATAAACACAGCTGAAAGAAAACCTCTGCTTACCACAGAGAGAAGATATGAGCAGTCTCCACTTGGATGACCTCTCTCTGTTTTCTCCAATTCCCTTAAAAAAGGAAGTGCATATTCCTGTTTTCTTAAAACGTCCCACTGGAGATACACCTTCCTCTTCCTCTGCTTATCAGTCAGCTGAGGCCGTTACAGTAGAGGCCTGAGTGAGACCGCCAAACTCATGACTCAGCAAAAAGTAATCCCTGCCATGAGATGAGACAATCACCCCACAGAGACAAAGAGAGGTGGAGGCAGGACGCTGTATCACGAAATATCAGCTGTGCTGGCAAACTCAGCTGGTCCATTGTGTTATAATACCCTGCTCATTTCCTGTTGACCCTTCACCTTTCCCAGATCGTGGTTTTCCTGTTGGTAGTTTCTGCTAGAAACTCATCCTGGAAGTGGGACTGGGTGTTTTTAGTTTGGAGCAGAATCACATGTGGAGAAGACAATAAAAGCTTTATTATCTCAACCTGCGGGGGAGTTAAACTTTCCTGCTTCAGCAACACGAGGGTCCAATGGCTGAACAACATCTGTGATACAACTTAGCTGGTTTGTGAAATACAGACAGTATTAAATCAGATAATCCTCCATCACTGAGGCCAAGGGTGACTTAAGGCTGTGTTATGCTTCCCGCACGAACGTGACGCACGTAAATGAGACACACAAGATCCACACGAGAGAACGCGTAAGACTTTAGTGCTTTTCAACAACACTCCGTGTAGCGTCTTTTGGTGACCATTCCCAAACTGCAGGGGGCGGTGTATCACAAACGTCCATCTACCAGAGTACTAAACGAGAGTCGAAGAAGTTTGCCTTTGTTTACAACACATAGATTATTGTAGGTTCTTTTAACAGATTCCTCTTCTCTGCTGAGAGTGGCCGCAATTTCACGCCATGAATTGTTTATCACTTAGTTATCACTGTGATCTCTGAGTGAAGAGTCATACAGATTTTTGCACTTCAACCACTAGGAGATCCTGTTCTTTCCCCATCTTATCCGTGCGTCTCTATCTAGGTTAGAAATTTTCAAGTATGTGCAGCACTGAAATTTTGTGTGAAGGACCGCACAAGGGCCGTAGGTGTGAAAATGAGGTCATTCGTCCGCACAAAGCTGCGCAGACGGCATGGACATGTCAAACATAAATCAGTTTTTATGAAATCTAACCTCATCTGTCTCTCAGGTGTCTCTTGATACCAGATGGTCAGTGGTCAGTTTTCTGCAGAGTTACTGCGTAAACATCAGGAAACTCTGCTTCCAACCAAGGAATGTGTTCTCCATTAGGGGGAGATATGGGAAGAATATGGGATTTTTTATGGCAGGATCAGGATCTGGACTTTATCAGGGTTGTTTTTCATGTTCAGGTCCTGTCATAACTTTACGCCCTGTTTACACGACAATGTTTCATCCAAAAACGCTAAAGCACAGTGAAAAAAAAAATCTGTATTCATACAGGAATGCTGAGGGACTGAAAACGCTGTAGTTAGCATGCCAGGCCTGTAGTTGGCGCTATAACGGTCTTGTCCAGAAGCAGCTTTTAGGAGATCTCAAGTGAAGTAGAGTTGTGCTGATCATCTGATGTATTGGTGGATGTTAAGTGTAGAAGTGGAGCAACAGAGGCACATTTTGCAGAAAGACAGTCAGAAGATTCAGCACAAGCACAACATAGTAGTCCGCAGCGATCGTAACAATGGTACTGCTGAACTGTTGTACACACATGCATTAAGCAGAGCGTGAAGTCAGGATTTCCACTGAAGATGCTGGCTTACTGTTTACACTGCAACTGTGGTGGCACAAGTCAGAAAAAATCCACTCTGGAGGCTGTTTTCAAGAGTTTGCATTTCAGGTTGGCTAAAACACAGTTTCTATGTAAACGCGAGGCCAAAACACAACAATACTTGTGCGTTTATCCTAAAACCGTTGTTATGTGAACGGCTCCTGAATCTCATCTCGTATCCTCCGACGCTTTTGTTTTGAACGCTCACATTTTCACGTCATGATAGACATTCATTTAAAAATGCTGGCTGCAAGAGCTGTTGAGTGTCTCTAGGATATACAGAGCTTTAGCTTTATACAAGTAGCTATGCACAATCCAAGTGTAGTTTATAGAAACTTTACTAGTTTTACGTTGGTTTTGTTTGTGAACTTGACAGAAAATGTAAATGTAAGAGCTGCCCCCTTTGTCATTTTAACAAAACCAAATCTGTCCCACTGTGATAAAAGTTTGCCCACCTCTATGCAAGAGAATGGAACAAGAAGCCAGCCTCAATAAAAGAGTAGAAGGCAAAGTATTGGCTAAAGGGATGAAACATTAAAGCTAGAGAGGTAAGTTCAACTCTCCTTCCTCCTCTCTGTAGACCTGGTGAGGTGTGGGCGTGAACACTGGATCAGTGGTTTTTGAGAGTAACAAAAGTTTACAGACACGGCCTCCTCCTGCTGGGAGTAGAGAGTGTGGGGGGACAGAGAGTCTCAAGGGAACTGAACCGTGCTCTGAGGAGACATAGAGACCTCGACCTTTAAAGAGAAACAAATAAAATCACATCCACAAGCGGTCAGAAATGGCCTTGCAACCATGTGTCTGTTAGGGATTTTGTATGTTGAATAACCCAGTTCCTTACACCAGGCACACATGGGTATTTTTAACCATTGAGTATGATGCAGTACTGCTTCTGACCACCAGGTACGGCTGTAACTATGATGTGGATATCATCCACAGCAATGTTGATGCGAGGTCATTTGGGAATCTGGATGTTTTTTAAGCATGTCTGAAGGTGTATGGGGTTAAATACTGCAAAAATACTTAGGATGAGTTCGTTAGAGTACAAATTCTGCAAATCACCAAAATACGTCATTTAATTCATATTTAGTACCTTCCTGTTCGGATTTCACTTTGGTCTTAGGCCCCGTTTACACAACAACGTTTCACCCGAAAATGCTTAAATGCAGTAGGTCTTGGTATAATCGCTACGCACCAAAAATTCATGTGTGAAGGTGAAAGTAGCTGCAGTTTTAAGTCACTAGGGGGCGCTACAGAGCAAATATCAGCACAAAAGCACTGGTTTCATACATGTTTTGCCATGACTGACTTTGGTGCAAAGTTTCTTGAGTTTTGGAGCATGCTTAAAGGACGCAACTTGAGGTCTGAAAGAACACTAACAACAAACGATTTTTCTGATTCTCTTGATTGAAAATATGAAAGTTTCAGCTTCTCTTATGGAAACTTCTGTTTCCACTCTTAGCAAGACAAACATTCCTTCAGATTGCAGTCTGCTGCCTACTTCAGGCTGTGGGAACTTGTGTCTCCATGATTAATCGTGTGATTACACATGTTTACACAGCTCTCTGTAACCGTGCCCACATAGCCTGCCGGTAATGGGTTCAAGCTCCTTCTGCTGCGGATGAAGAGGAGGTGGAAAATAACCAAAAGAGAAGCAACAGGTATGGAGGAAGCAGCCGAGATGTGGAGATGAAAACCAACCACACGAGACTTTCGACTTTGATCCAGCTTCAGAGGCTGCAGTGGTGCGAGCTGGTGACGGTGGGGTTTCTGTGACTGATGCTCCAGCTGAGGAAACATGATAAGAGCGGAGCAGGCCGATGTAGCTGAAGTGTGAGGTGTTCGCCTTGAGCTATCTAAGCCACATTGTTCGAGCTGCCTTCACAGCTTCCTACAAACAGACCATCAGCGTTCTCACGGCTCTACTTTTTTAGGAACAATGGGAAAACGTGTGTTTTTTCTAGAAATCCTTGCTTGTTATTAGAGGGGGTGGAGGGGCCTGCTCTGAGCCCCAACCTTGAGGGATCACAGAGGCAGACACATGGAAAACTCCCCGCTGGGTTTCTGGCTCAGCTGAGGCTTTGTTCGGGCTCATGCTCTCGTTAGTGAGCCTGTGGAAGAGAAGAAAAGAGGGCTGCGTGGAGCCTGCTGGGCTGCATCCACACACCACACACAGTACAGTAACTCTGATTTACTGCACTGATACTGAGCTTTGATTGTTACCACACCTAAAAACTACAACCAACAAAACAGGACTACAAAACAACAGATCGCAAACTCACTGTCAAAACTTTCAGCTATGTTTTTTTAGACAAGTCTGAACATTTCATCCTCTGCATCTTCAGCATTCAATCCTCTCTTTCTCTCTGCCAACTCCCAGCGACTGAAAGCGATAACCTCTTTAAAATTCTGCTCAGGACCGCTTTCAAACCACTTTGAGCACATTCTCGGGGAAGTGTTCCTCCATTGAATAGCAGAGGCCCAAGAGAGGGAGCTGTATTAAACAAAAAACACATGCAATCAGGTTTGTTTTTCCTCTGTGATTGTTTTGAGTCGCCATGAACTCAAGCGTCTCCACCACTCCCCGATCTGCATTGTGTATAATTTCACCAGAGGGGGGGAAGAATAGGATAAAAAAACAACCTCTGTGGCAGAAAAGGAACAGGAAAAACAGGGCAAAACACTGCCGAGCCACAGTCGGATGACATAACTTGAAAGCATGCAGAACAAAACACTGCAAAACAGACCGGGCAGCTAATCCAAGGAAGCGTGGCTTGCATGCTTTTTATGGCTCACTCTGCATCCTGCCTGCAATGAGCCTCTCCACATTAAAATTTAGGATTGCACTTTTAGCATATGATGAAATATAGATGCTAACCCCGTAGTTAGAGTTACCCTAGAGCTGACACGATTCCTCGAATGGTTCGAGGTACTCGGTTACAAAAATTACTCGACTAATTTTCTCTGCCTCAAGGAATCGTTTAAAAAGATCAAAGAGTGGTATTTCAAATAGAGCTGAGGCCATATTAAAGGGACAGTTCAGTTTTTTTGAAGTGGGGTTTGATGTCCAGTGTCCGTGGATGTTTCCTCTGTATTCCTTTCAGTTGCCATCTGTAGCAGCTCTTCTTCTGTGTACTCCGGTTCATACAGGTGTCCTTTTGGTTCCAAAGTGAATGGAACTTCATCATCGCTGTCATAGTCACTCATTTTGAATTTCCTACGCTGCCTCACAATCCTTAGAGTACAAACAAAAGAATTACGATACTTGATCAAACTTACACGAGGCTACAACCAGCGCCCGAAGCATAGCTTGTTTACATTCCCTACAGCTGAAAGGAGGAGGGGGGACGGAGCACACTAGCGTTGCGCGGAAGGATACATGACCAGTTAGTTAGGTCCAGATAAATGTTTATATTTCCGAAGACTTAATGCACTTAAAAAATATTTTATGTAGCGTACTCTTAAACTGTGGTATTACTTTTTGGATTTTAGTTCTTGTAGGCAGAGAAAATAGCCTTTGAATTTGGTACGGTATTTCCCTATTAGCGCCTATTTCCTCGTCACCAGCAATTACAGTCTGTGTCTTACTGAGGGAGAGGAGACAACTTTCTACTGTACCTAATGTCCTTAGTGGTCACATAGAGCTCATACAGCCCCACTTCAAAAAAACTGAACTATCCCTTTAAGAGAGTTTTTAGACCCCTCAAGCTACCTCTTATACAAAATAGCAACTAGCAACAAATCTAGCTTCTTTTCTGGAGTTTGGAGACTAATGGATCATTCTACGCAACGGGTGCCATTTGGGTCCACAGCATTTGATGAGATGTACAAGGCACAAAAAATGTGTGTGTTTAAAAATTTTGGAGCTACCAAAGCAAGTGCTCTTATTGACATGCTGTATCAGAAAATTAAATTTTTTAAAGAGAAAAATTTTCATTTGAAAAATAACTGCTCTTTAACTAAACAAAAATGTTTTTTATCCAATTACTCGATTAATTGATGGGATTTTCAGTAGAATACTCGAATACTAAAATATTCGATAGCTGCAGCCCTAAGTTACTCATACTGATGCAAAACGCAGCACATCAACCTATTACTCACTCTGACCGGTTATTCACTCAGTGAGTTTATGAGGTGCTGCAAGTCATCATGACAATTTGTCTGGTTCGGAGTCGGACATGTTAAAACCTCATAACTCCTGCTGGGTGCAGCTAGGCACACATCCAGGTTTCACATCTGTATGTCAGTTTACATGACACATTTACATGCTTATGCTTTCAAGGATCCCGATCCGCCTGCTGAAAACTTGTCTGTAACTTAATATGAGAACAGTAGCTGGGCCACCACCTGGCCTGTATCAAAGGCAGCTTGAAGACAGATGTTGAGCTCCTCTTTCCTGCTATATGTGGAGCAGCCAGAGGAGTAAACAATTACATAACAATGGGAGGATGTCCAGAGATTAGCTGAGAAGTGGTACTAATGCCTACATGACATCCTGGCAACTTGTAAACTGGATGTGGTGTTTGAGCAAAAGAGGTCAAGGGTTAAGTTTGTGCACAGTGCATGCAGATGTATGAAAGCCAACTGCTGCATGCATACTGTGCACTCGTGCATATATCTAAGAGGATTACATAATAAATGCATGGTAACACATGGAATTGCATTGTGTTTACCAAAGTGCTGCAGGGTTTTTTGTAGTATCATACCATGGGAAAGGTAAAACACTGCTGAATGAAGTACAACTACCCTCAGTTACATACATGGCAGTGTGTTATTCATGCAGGCGGAGCAGGGCATGCACAGGCAAATATCCAAATAACAGCTCGGCCACCCAGTGAATGAAAAGGCGCTGTAGGTGATCACATTAAAGACCAGGCTGATTCACAAACATACAACCCAGATCGGTGAGCCCTCTTACCGTGTTCTGTTGCGGAGGAATATGAGTTTAATCAGGGGGTGTGTGAAATTCACCAGCCCGTTCTTGGATATGCTGATGACTCGCAGCCTGTGGTCCAATATGTGCAAGTCCATATTCTCGGTTGCGAGCGGTGCAGTCTCCTCCTGTGTGTGAGCATGCGGCGGTGGGAGCGCCTCTCTAGCTGAAAGGTCTCATTCAAATGCTAAACACAGGCCCGGATGATAACCATTACCGAGGATTCCTCTAGACCACGTCCCGCTGGGCTCGACTCACCAGCCGAAAAACATCCGACGCAATCCGACTCCGGGCTTGCTGAACTACTGTATATTCAAACAACAGGGACAGCCCCGAGGAGGACACGCCCCCTCCTCTTAAAGCTACAGGTTTGTGACGTGGAGTGTGTCGTGCATGCAGGAGAAAGATGGCTTTTAAAAGTTAAAAACCAGCCCAAAATATTAGGAAATTTCCGATCACTTTTGGTCTGGTTAATCTGAGATACAACTTTTAGTAATGAGATATGAGGAGTCATTCTTATACCCTGAACTCTACAGGAAATCAAGCAGACTTTCAACGTAGGATGAACCAATGACATTTATTAGCAGCACTAAGAGCCACAAAGGTCTAAGAAATTTAAGTAAAAAAAACAAGGTTCTAAATGTGCTACAAAAAAAAAAAAAAAAAAAAAAAACTTTACTGGTATTGGACACACTATCATATTTAGATGAGTGATAGCCTGTCTATTTTTTGACTTGACCCAATACTACTACTACTTATAATAATAATAATAATAATAATAATAATAATAATAATAATAATAATAATAATAATAATAATAAATTTATTCATACAGCATCTTTAGAAAAACAGTTAATTAACAGGCAAAAAATTATAAATAAATAAATAAATAAATAAATAGATATATAAATCTAGAGACCTAAACACAAAAGAACTCACACAGATCCCCAACCCAAAATCCCATTCCCAAATCAACAATTCTGATTATTAAAACCTTGACATGAAACACTAAAAAAATAGTAAAAAGATAAGAGCAATTAAAATAAATAGAAATTAAATATAAATAACTAAATAAAAGGGATATTTTGGAAATAAGAAGACAGATTTACTAAAACTACACAAATCAAGAACTAAAAAAAATGTCATCTACATAAATGTAATGACATTATGAAAATAAAGACAACAAAGTGTATTGAGAAGACTACTCCTAATAAAAGAAATACTTGAGAAGTAAGTTATAAAGAGGAATTTAAAAATATATATCGATAAAGAACATCATAAGATATCTACATATCTACATTAGATATCTACGTTCTAAATATGACACCATTTGAGCACATTTTAGATAAATGAGTTAACTCTCCACATTGCTGACAACATTTTTTAATATCAGAGAAATTCTGTAAAATTAACTTTATCTGTCTTTTTTTTCTTTGAAAATTTACATTTTGAAACCAGGTAATCACAAAACCCTTTGAAATGATCCTGACCCTGTTGACTGAAGTCTTGTTAGTGCCTGATATGTAACAACTTCTTACATCTTTGGGTTTTATTCTGTTTTAATTACATTTGGAGGGCAGCACTTTTGTTACATTGTCAACCAGTCATTGTATTTCTGGTGTTATTATTATTAGTATTATTATTTTTCAAATTACATTGGGGTTGTTGTTACATATTGGGCTCTAACAAGTCTACATGAAGAGAAGGATCCTAATATATATGTCTGAATAGGGGACTAACTTTAACCCATACAGTGATCTTAATGTGCTGACTTCATGTGCCAGATTTTTTGCCCATATATCACTAACTAATCCCTTTGTCAGGATTCATAACAGTAAAGCCTGACCGGAAGTATAGATGTTAAAAGCAACTCTTCCTGAAAACAGCACTTCTATAAATGATGTTCCTTATCTTTTTTTTTTTTTTTTTTTTTGCTATAAATACAGGAACTGTGCAAGAAAGATAAATAGCCGTTATGATAACATTTGATTTTACAGTTCTTGATTCAACCTCATTTGTTTTCTTGGTGGTATGAGGACCTGTCCTGCAAACCAAAACTTCATGAAAATAACACACCCATATTGTTTTTAATTCAACATTTATTTTGAAAATACAGACCATATTCATCACCTGAGGTTACATTTCTGCTCCTTGATGAATCTTAGAAATAATCAAACATCTGAATACCTGAGGTAGTCTGGCATGTTTTGTTTCATCAAACACAGAATTCACCGCCATGCACCACAGTGAGGCTTAGTGTGACCCATTACGAGTGATTCATGATGCAGTCATAAAAGTGTAATCATAAAAGCCTGGGTGGAGACTAATCACCGTGAAGTACAACAACATGGATCATTACCTTAATTCATGATAAAAACAGAAAACAGAACCACACCACACCTCTCCATTACATACAAGCTAGAATTTCATTGTGCCACATTATAATTCCTTTTTCCATGTTAGACCTTAACCGCTCGACACACAGGGATTTTCACTAGTACATGCACACAAACACTGCATCCTTTTTTCTTAGACTAGCCTGCTGCTGTAGTTTAGCTTGCATGCATGAACAAAACAATGATTATCAAGCAATTAAATAAAACTGGATGCTGCTTTGGGAAAATGAGCTCCAGGCCAGAGTTGAGACCTTGTTTCAGTCTACATCTTATTGTAAAGGTGAGCTCTTGGTGGGAATCATTATTCTAGACTCCATGCTTCGGATCAGAGGTACTGAGGACAGAGATGGAAACAGGATCAGTCATTTTTCAGAGTCAAACAACAAAGGTTTTTTTTTTCCATGTTACAAGTATTTAGGTAAATTAGTAGAACGTAACGTGATTAAAATAATATATTCAGTTTGCAAAAACCTTTCTAGCTATAATTGTCTTTATGAGATATCACTAAAAGTGGAAATGACTGTGCTATTGATGAAGCCAAGTTGTAGGTTTGTGATACTTTGCATAAGAAGATAAACTCTCTGTATCCAAATTGATTGAAACTTATAAAGTATAGAAAACCAAACTACATTTAAAATCCAACTTTTTATTTGAAAGTCTTCCCCTGATAACTGACATTTTCAGAAGTATAACCCGCATCTGCTACAGAGGCTACAGCCTCTGCACCCAAAGTGAAGGCTTAAACCTCAAAAAACTAAACTGGCACTCAAAACTCAATGTTTTTGAACCTTTTCACATTCCTAAGCCACTATAGCTTCATCCTGCCGTTTAACCTCTGAATATTTATATGGTAATATGACAAACACCTTTAAAGACCCTTAATTCCATCTAATTATCAACAGACGCAGGACTATCACTTAGAGGCATGATACATTGATGTAAGCTGTACAGTGTCTTGTGTGAGACACTGGCTTTTAATGATTTCTATGTGTTTCTCTTACCTGTATAATACACATTTGCATCCCATCCCTGCTTCATCCAGGCAGAGTTCCTGGTCTCCTCTCGGGAGTGGAGGCTTTCATAGGCTGTAGACACACGTTAAAAAAAAAACATACGTTAGGTCTTAAATAATTTTTGGCCACTGCAAGAAAATTCACTTAAAAATTTTTAAAGAGAACAAATTTTAGCATGAACTGTATCAAATCAGGCAATTTTTGAATAACTTAAATTACTTTTTGGATCAGGTCATCAATAAAGATAATAAGTAAACACGACACTTCTGTAGCATGAGACAAAATACTCGTCTGTGGCAGGTTCAGTTCTCAAATGTCAATGCTAACTAGTGCATGGCCTGATGTTTCCCCACAAGGTGAGGAGAAGGAGGTGAGGATGACATGCTGGTGCTGAAGAGAGAGCTAAGAAGTGACGACATCAACCTGTCCTTCCATCCATCGTTATTGAGAACGCAAGATCTATCTCCAATAAGATGGACGAGCTAGCTGTGCTAACCCAGCAACAGAGGGAATACCAGAAAGTAGAGTAGCATCATGCGATTCACAGACATGGCTAACAGAGCGAACACTGGACGGAAGGAGTCCTGGACCCTGTGGAGGTGGAGGCTGGCTGACTGGAGAATGACAAGGTGTCATCATCTATTTTCTTATGGAGCTTTTTGCACTTTCTATAGAGGGATTATTAGTCAACGTCATTATAAAGATGCGCACACAGAAACAGCGTTTAGCTCCATTCATTCAGACGAGTTAGCGTTTTTTTAAACACTAATTTCAGCCTGTTATCAGCATAAAAATGTTCGGTTGTTCTGTGGTCAGATTTTAGAAACAATACTACACAACAGAGGAAACGTCTATCAAGTTTTGACCGTCACAGAGCAACCAGTGTTTTGGAGTTAATAGGGACCATGCTAACTGGTGACTCTCAGTCGACTGCATCAGTGATTAACGGCCAAGAGTCACCAGTTAACAGGGTCACACTTTACACTGAAACACCAGCAACGTCTGTGGGTGACTAATGAAATGTGCCGTCTTTATCTGATTTGGTGAAGTTCTCTGGACGTAGTTTTGGTTCTTTTATTATGAACCGGGTCTCAGACTCAGCAGTCTGTGTGCTCTTTTTGGTCTGGGAGGGTTTCTGATTTATTGACACATGTTTACGTCCTGGTCTGTCACAATCTGGTAAGTGTCCACGGATAATGCAGTCATGAGCATCGAGTGACAGTTGTGTGTTTAAATTGCTCTCTGGGTACACGCTAGATTGCTCCTCCAAAAAAGTCTGTCCACTTGCTGATCTCTTATATCCACTCACTGCTACTTCACAAACCTGGGAGCCAATTACCATCCGTAAAAGTGATGATATTAAGTTTAAAAATGCATTTTTTGGTGGTTAAACAAATAAACAAATAATCCCTCTATACACTTTCTTACTTTTGTTTTCTTGTTTTGTTTTCTTCTTTTCTAAATTTAGAGGACAGAAAGTGTCTTTTCTCAATGCAACTGCCAATCCGTTTGTCAGGCATTTACTTGGTTGCACCAAGACAAAGAACAGTAGAGAAGACAAATTGCTGAATGGTGTACTACAGTGATTAAATGCTTGCTTCATCACTTCACCTTGATCATAAAAACCCAACATATTTCATTTTGAAATCCACGTTATGTCCCAAACTTTGTGATTGACAGAAACGTAGTGTAACATACTCACCCCACAAGTGATGAACAACATAGAGGTCGCCAATCTGTGAGAAGAACCCTCCCACTGCTTCATTATTCTCCTGTCTGAATTTGATAGCCCTGGCCCTGTTGTTTAGAAAGTTCATGTTAATCCTGATCACATTCAAAATATTTCACTCTTGCTACTAGAAAAAGTTCAGGGAATTTGTCCATATTTAGATGGTTGAGCCTTACCAGTGGTTTCCCCATTCAATCATAGTTCCTGGCTGAAAAACAAAGAGGCATTAATGTGGTTTAAAAACTAAGACGTCACAATCAAAGCTGCACCAGCACTTCTCTACACAGGTCAGTCCTTCTCTGTGTACACATACAGTTTAATCAGACAAAAATGCTGCAGACAAACCAGTTGGACAGCACATTCATAGCTTGCTTATTCAAACAGACCAAACAGAAAGAAGAACTTCAGTGCTGTCTGTACACACACTGTAGTCTCTGTTTAGTCAAAATCCTCCTTTCTGACAAAGACAGATATGAGATTCAGTCTAACAGCAGCTCCAAAGTGTAAAAACATGACATCCTGAATGCAACTTAACAGCTTTGTCATGACAAGTTATTTCATGGTTGTTAGGAAAGAAACAAAAGGGTTCTTCTGACGTCAAGAAAAGCTGTAAAAAATTTCATCCACAAAGATTATTTTATTCTAATGGTTTGTATGACTTTTAATAAACACTTCAAGTATCCTCTAACAGGCTTCAGACTCTGTTTTTAGCCTCTTCCTCATGGGCCAAACCTTCCAGCTCAGCTTAGCAAATTGGTTTCTGTGGTGTCACAGCTCTCTTTTAACCCAAGTGGAAATTTTCAGCGGAAATAAAATCCAAGAAATGTGATTTACACACTGAGGGCATCGCTGTCCTCTCTCAAAAACCAGCTTGTATTCAAAGTGCTCTTTTGTCACACAAGGTTAGGTCTGCCAGTTTGCTTCACTTTTTGATGCATTTTGTTCAAGTATGTGGTTTCTGACCATGAAGTTGTTGCTTGTGCAGTATTTTTCTGAAAGTCTGTCATCAGATCCTCCTGTAAGTCTTTGGTAGGGTTTTCTCAGCTGGTGTTTTCAAACATTTGACTCCCTCAGGAGACACTTTGCTCCATCCAAGAATATTTAATGTTTAAATCTTTACATCATGTTAATCTTCATCTATCCTGGCTGTAATCTTACCTCACTGACCATCAACAGTTCATTTACATCAACAACTGCTCCTCTGACTCAAGGCGTCCCCCAGGGCTAGGTGTTTGGTCCCCTTCTTTTCATCATATATCTGCTCCTCCTTGGTGACATGATCCATCAACATAGCCTCCATTTTCATTGTTATGCAGATGACATTCAGCTCAACATTTCCACCAAATCCATAACCCCAGACACACACTCCTCAATCATAAACTGCATCACTGGCATAAAAACTTGGATGAACCTCAACTTCCTATCACTTAACTACAACAAATCTGACCTCATAATCATAGGCCCATCCAGGACTTCAGTCTCACTTTCAGCAACTCCCTACTATCTCCCTCACCTCACATCTATAACCTTGGTACCATTTTTGACAGCAACCTTTCTTTTCACCATCACGTTACTCAGCTCACTAAAAGGGCCTTTTTCCGTCACAGAAACATAGCCCGCCTCCGTCCATTCCTCTTCTTTTCTGCTGCTGAAACACTTATTCATGCATTTATCACATTACGCTTAGACTACTGTAACAGCATCCTCTATGGTACATCATCCAAAGTCCTCCATAAACAACAGTACATTCAAAACTCGGCTGCACGCCTCCTCACCTGCACCCGCTCCCATGACCACACCACCATACCCGTGGGTATTAAAGCCCGACCCGGCCCGAGCCCGATCAATTAACTTGATTTGCAGGCCCAAGCCCGAAACAAACCCCAAATTTTAATTTATCGCAAGTTTTCTTAATGTTAAAAAAATCAATATATTTTATGATCATTATAAATGCATTTACACAATGAAATAATGCTGGAAAAGTTTGTTGAAGATATTTCTGTGTGAGATATTGTGCTCACATGGACGCGCCTCTCTGACAAGGAGAGGAACAGCAGCAGGAGCAGGTCTCTGGGCTTCATTGTAGATCACAAGGAAGGGCATCTAAGATACACAGGGTAAAGCCTCCAGAGCGCAGCAGGTTCACTATAGTCTTCGTTACCAAAGGCGGAAACAAACAGACTTTAAAAATCCTCCGCTGGAGACTGTGCGCACGGATGAATCCATTCATACATGTTTCTGGACCTGCTGCTGTTTGCAGAAGTCAGACCTGCTGAGGTAGGTGGTCCAGGGCAGTCATCTCGATGTAAAGTACGTATTGTGCGGGAGTTCAGTCTCGGGTCTCGTCCTCTTGAACATCTGGCATTAAGCACTGCGTAAAGCACGCACGTGTCCCGAGCCGTGTATTTGGTTATTACAGACTTCAGTCAGCAATGGCTCGTGAAACAGGTGCTACTGCCTCTGGTTGAAAAAGCGGGGCCCTAAAGCTTCCCAGTATGCTTTTGACTGTGAGTGTGCAATACTATACATAAAATATAAATATATATTCATTCAAAAAAATTAGCGAGAGAGAAGCCCGGCCCGACCCGACCCAAAAATTTTGGGCCGGCTTGAGCTCGGGCTCGGGCTTAAGATCTTACCTCTACTTCCCGTCCCCTTCTGCATACAGTTTAAAACTCTCCTCCTCACCCATAAAGCCCTCCACCACCAGGCTCATTCCTACCTCACTGACCTCTTCCACTATCACATTTCCTCCCGTAACCTCCATTCCTCACACACCAACCTCCTGTCTCCCCCTCACAGAACCAAGCACCAAACCTGGGGGGACAGAGCATTTTCCATAACTGCCACCACTCTCTGGAACTCACTCCCCACGCATATCCAAAACTGCTCTGACTTCCCTACATTCAAATCTCTGTTAATAACTCACCTTTTTTAAATGATCTTTTAATTTGTGACTGTGCATCAGAACATCAGAATACTTTGTTGATCCCCGAGGGGCAGTTTCATTTCAGTTACATCCCTTTCAAGACATATAAGAAAACAAACATGGGGAAATACAGAAATGAGATGAACCTAGGAGCTCGCTAGATACCCAGCGCCCCCTCTGCAATAGATTTGCAGATTTGAGTTCCTGAAAAGCACTACATAAATAACATTTATTATTATTATTAAGTGTGATGATACCTTGAGGTTATACGTCCGCATTTCATAGATGTTGGGTCCTGGTCGCGGAAAGGGTTCATTCCAGAAACTGAACTCCAGGAGGAGCTGATTTCGCCGTGCAATCAACATTTTTGCCCTCTCCTTTCGAAACTCCAAATACTCCTGAAAGACATCACGAAGAAAATCAAAGAAGCACATTAAGATTTTACCATTCATTTTACCAACATGACATTTTAGAACTTTCACAAACCAAATTAAAGCTATGGTCTACGAGTTGGAAGCTAAGTAATTATTAATATCACCACTTATGAGGCTCTTATGGTCCGATGGTCTGATCTACAGGGTTAGGGTCAGGGCGCAATATAAAAAGCAAAAAGAACGAAAAAAATCCATTCAGTACATCAGCTGCAAGACGTTTTTCAAATGTGTCTCATCAGCCAAACTGGGTTTCAGATCATAGACCATAGCTTTAAGATTTGATAAAATGTCTTGGCACAATATTCTATATTACACAGGGTTCAAATGATTTGCAAATCATGAAATTCTTCCAAACTTTTGAGAGATTGAGGTTGTATATCCTGGAACAGAGCTCTGGATAAAAATGAACAAACTCTTCACTGCTGACCTTGTTTTTGTTCAGCTTTTTCAGGCATTCAGTCAGAGCTGGGTATCCTCCTCTGTACCGCCATAGATGCACTGCAAAAAAACAACCAGCAGATGTCACTGTAGCTCCGTATAAGTATTAATTCCACCCACATAACCCAGAGCTCCAGCACCTCCATCCTGATACCACTTCTCTCTGAGCACTCATGTATATATACATGGTAATAGATCAGATGTACAAGGAGAAGTATTGGCGATGAGTCATCCGACAGTGTCTGTACAGTCTTCTGTGATGCTCTGCCAAACACTTAAAATAAGTGCTGTTGTTCATGAAGCCTTGAGACAGAAAAATGGATCCAAACAGAGAACACTTCTCATCATGTTTGCTGCTTACCTGCTTGGTCCTGCTCTCCGTACCAGGTGTTCCAGCTTCCTACCACCTCACAGGGGTAGTCCTCGTCCTGATGGAGCCTGTTCTGCACTTCAGCTCTAAATTTAGAAGCAAATAAACAGAGAATCTTCACACACTTACAGTGCGCTTAATTATATCATACTGTTACTTCACTACAATGAGCAACTTGAGGGCACTCAGAGCATCCAGACTGCAATTAACTAGCAGTGTTGAGACATTACTTCTACGACTTTAATTCAATGCTAAATAAATCTTACGATCTGGATAAAAACCAGGGAATAAAGCGAGGAACTCTCAAGTTGTGTCGTCTTCGAATCCCTGAAGTCGTCTAGTTTTTTGGAAATATTTGATGTTACAGTGAATGTACTCACTCTAAACTGTTGTAGGCTTCGAGGCACTCTGGCTTGACGTTGTGAACTGGGGAAAAAAAAAAAAGAAAAATCAGACTTGTGATTTTCTTCTTCTTTTTTTTTTTTAAATACAAGCAACGATCAAATTCTCCAACAAAGTAATTTCACACTCCGATTCAACAAAGACTTCTATACACAAAAAAACAGATTTGCTTTCAATGGGTTGTAGGCTACGGCTGATAGAGTGTTCAAATTGAAATCCCCACATGGTGAGACGTACGCCACCGAAAAAAAAAAAAGAAAAAAAAGATCAAAGCTCGGGGGAAAGTGATAGATTTCTCTTCAAGACACAGACACAGAAAGTTATCACAAAGAGAAAGGCAGACAGTATTGTATTGATGTCTCTTAGAAAACTTTACAGGCTTGATGTGTGGTACACAGCGTCAGATGGGTTGTGCTGCTCATAAATGAATAACAAACAACTCGTAACAATGCTCGTCTTGAATGTTGCTTTCACTTTTCTGTGGGGGGTCACTGAGGCCAGAGAGGATTGAATCTCATCCGCATGATTCAGTGAGTTTTCTCCACAAACAAATCAACTGTCGAGACTCGAAAGCACAATCGATTTCATTAAAACATAATAAAACCACATCTTACATATCGTCTCCTACACTCCAGTTAAGAGTAAAGATTGTCTCTTACATTGAATCTTATAGAGGTTACTGGTCTCTTTCTTTGACAGGAGGTTGGAGTGGGCATCTTTCCTGGCATCCACTTTGTGCACAAACAAGGAACGTAACCAGCCTTTGTCGCCGCTCTCTGAAAACCTCCTACACACAAAAAAGAAGATGAGAAAAAAAGTTGAACAAAGGCTCTGAGCGACAACATAAAACAGAAAAGTTATGGATGGAGAGACAAACTTGAAAGAAAGAGAGAGATGTGCGTGACATATGGGTTAAAAAGATAGTCATGCTAATATGCTTTGATGTGGAAAAACATGCATACTGTATGAGTGAGTGGGCTGAATGCCGCACAAGAAACTTCACTTTAAGAGCTATTGTTACAACCCAAGAGGCTCTGATGAGTTTTTGATCACAAATAACTTTGCCTCAAATTCAGAGAGGGGAAAAAGTCAGAGTTGTGGCGTCAGTTGATCGTTATTGTGCTCATCTTGCTGATGCTACACAAGTGGTGGTCTTAGCTGTCTGTACTCAACTGTCTCTACAGATTAGGGATGTACTGATCTGATCCTGGTATGAGGCATCAGTCTGATACAGATTTAAAGGAGACATATCATGCTTGTTTCTCCTTTTCACTATGCCAGACTAGGATGCCTATAAAGCATATCTGCCCTCAGTACAAGTCATTTAGTTCCTTCATTGCCCCACAATAGCGTTCTCAATATCCTCATTTTAGGCCATTCTGAAGATCTCGTTGAAACGCTCCGTTTGGAGAATGACCTCCAGTAACCTCGCAACGTCACAGCCCTTTGTGCTCTGATTGGTCAGTTCTATCAGAGGGGCGGAGGGGGTAGAGCCAGGGGGCGGTTTTTGCATCATGGCAGAATTTACAAAGTCGCCATATTGGATGGAGCAGACCGAGCGAGTTTGCTGTTTGCCAAAACTTCACCGTAAGGCATTGATAGCACTAATAAAATGGCAGAGTGTACGATACGTCCTTTTGTATTGGACCCCGAGTCAGACCCAGACGGTTCTGCAGCTCAGGAGGAAGAAAATCCACCTCCACACAGATCATCTCAGGACGCTTCAGTGTGGTGAGTCAAAGCGGTACTGTAACATGTATAGTTTATAGGTGGAAATATAGGCAGACTTCACCAATAAACTATTTCTATAACAGGGCTCCATCCTGCTCCTTCACTTTTCTCTGTCTGTTTTATCCATCATGCTGAAAGTGTAGTCTAAAGATCGCCTCTACCGTCAGTTTGTCACTATGTTATTACTGCAGCATTATTGTGGTACAGGCTCACAGTGAATGTCAGAACAAGCATTCAAATATCACAGTCTCACAAGTATTACCCCGTCTGCTAAAACTACAGTGTTTTAACTGCTAATTCACCATGTAAAGCCGAGCTGCTAAGCAGAGCAGAGTCCCTGCATCCAGCACTCAGTCAGTCGGCTCTTGGTGGGTGTATCCCTCGGTGGCGGTTGTGTGACTAACTGACATCACAGAGGAGGAGCTGCTTTATCAGATTACTCCAATAAAAAGAAAGGATCCTCGTGTCATCACGACAGTCGAAATCTCGCGGCCAAATGGCAATGACCTATTTTCAGAGGCATCAAATCTCGTTCTAGGATATCAGAAAAAATACAATATCTCATTTTTTTGAAAATTCAGGGGGTGTAAGGTCTTGTTTTCAAATGTATTATATTATATGTAAGTATTAAATCAGGGATCAGCATGGTATGTCCCCTTTAAACATTTTATGGGATTATGAATGTGTCAGCGCTTTGTCATCAAAATATAATCTTATTTTGAGTTAGTATCAGAACCATGTATGCAATACCAGAATCATGTCAGTGCTTTCCTATTTGTTACTTTGTATGTGTTTGGCTCATAAAGGGTCTCTGGAGATTATATAACAAAGAGTAAAGGTACTTCTTTGTACTTCCTTGAGATAAGGGTTATCATGAGTTTGTGCTGTTTCAATAAAAATGAAGGATTGATTGAATATGGAATTTATCAGCTGTTTCACCAACAACACAAAAAATGCCTTCTCATCAGCCGAGTTAAACTGAGTCCCCACACTCTTAAATCCAAGGACATTTTTCTATTTATAAACTCACCAGTTTGTCGTAATTCTGAGACCACTTTAAAGCTGCTTTAACGTCATAAATAACCTCTGATTCTGTTTTTTTCTCCCCTCTGGATATGAAATGTTAAACTAAGAGCAGCCCAGTAAGAACCACTTAAGGATTAGGGGGATATATTGTACATCTGTAGCCCTTGAAAGTCTAATCACAAACACTGTGAGTCTGTAATTCATGATTTGAATATCCAAAAACTTCCAAGGTTATTGTGGCGCCTCTTTTAATAAGCATATGGCTTTAATTGGGAGCTATAATTAGAAATGAAATTCCCATGACACCCTCTTAAAATTAGCAGTAATTTAAGTGAAAGATTTGCTTTTGAATGGCACAGAGTGATTGCAGACAGTGTGTAAGCAGAGATAAGTAGTTTACAAGTGGGGGGTATACTTAGTGTGGCTTTACAGGACAAAGTTCAGGAGCCCAGCAAATGATTAAAGCTGGTTTGGAAAAGTGCCATGTTGTTTTCTGAATTATGACCCTTGTTTTTGACATAAAACGGTTAATGTAGCACAAGTTCTGTTTACAATGTGCTGCATTTATGTGAAAGAATTGTGACATATGGGGTCACAGAGTCAGCAAAGGCAGCAGGAAAACGACGGTTGACGTTTGATGGAATTGTACGTTTGCTGATTAACTGAAACAACGACAAAAACTCCTTATATACTGCTATAGTTTATAGTTAATCAAGCTTATTTTCTGATATATTAGACTGGGGAGACATGGAGAGTTACCGCTAGCCTTCAGGTATGCTTACATAACGCCACACAAACCCCTTTATGAGCTACCGTTACTTTAACATAAACACCAACTTACCTGGTAGCTTGACGCAGATTCACAGGATACTTGAACAACATTTGTCCTTTAGACCACACAGAGCTGTTAGTCGCCATGTTCCCCTGTACAGTAAAAACTTCTTCTGACACTCAAACAGACTGTTCAGGTTAATGTTTACCCCCTTGTCTGTGTTTTTTTCACGGCTAATCCTGTCAAACCTGCTAACAGTTAGCCCGCCGGAGGTTTAAAGGACGGGTGACGCTGTGACGTAGCACGCACAATCGATCAGACCTGAGGAGCTGATAGAGGCGTTCACTTAAAACAGGAAAATTAAATGCCGACGGACTTAACACAATATTTGTTTTGGTTTTTATTTGATTATCTTATATATTCCATGAAACGAGCTAAGCTATGTTTATTTAATAATGATTCTAAATTAGTAGAAATGCCTTTTAGGATGAAAAACTTAAGACAGTTGCATAGTTCATCCATTGTTGCAGAAATATAAACTAAAATTGAGGTCAGATTTTATATAAACCCATGCAAACAGAAATGTTACATCTTTTCCTCACATTTCTTTAGTGTCACAAGATCTTTCCTTTTTTTTGCTGTTGTTGTTGCCTGTTTTTTGGATTGGCCAATAAGTGTATTCTTACTATTTACGGAGCTGGCAAGCTGGAATATTTTGGGACATTCTGTTTCAAATAACTACATTTATTTATTTTTTAATCTTTATTTTTATTAAATTATTCAAATATTTTTATACATAAATATATATTTATTAAGTATTTGTATTTATATACTATATTAATTTTATTTTAAAATAATAAGAAAAGGTGAGTGTCAAAACAGAGAAGGACTGCAGTAGCCTTCTTATAGTAGACAGCCCCCATTCTGAGACCTTCATTGATTAATTTATCAGTGAATAAATACCTCAGAAATGTTAGTTAAGTCATTAAAAGGCAGCACATATTGCTGCGAAGAAACTCTAATCTTCAACGGCAACATTAACACAAAATAAGCGACATGATTTTACAGTTTTTCTCTCATTCAAGTCAGCTTTACCTAGGGATGGGTACCGAATTAGGTACTTTTATAGGTACCGACCGAATTCTGCCAAAAGTACCAGGTACAGGTTCACGTAGAATCAGAAGGTACCATGTTTAGGTACCTAAATGCATCCTTGTGACTGTGAGAGTGGAAGAGTAGGCAATTTTCCAAGCTGGACATGAACACAGCATGACAAGGTTATAAACTGAAGAATAAATATGTTAAGTTGAAAAAAATATATATTTAATTCTCAAACAAATTGATATTTTTTTACCACATGAACACAAAAAAATACTGAAAATTGGTACCGTTGAGTACCGGTATCGATTGCCAGGTACCGGGTATCGGTACTGTATCGTTTCAAAAGTGAGAGGTACCCATCCCTAGCTTTACCCCTCAAATTTTCAACTGCTTTATTGTCCACCTTTTTCAACGCTGGGTGGAATTAATACATAATTAAGTTGTTGTATGTTCTTGTGACAGAAATGTATTTTCAAACACTGTTGCATTATCACAATTTTATCAGTTTATAATTTTTACTTTAGGATTTGTAAACACCATAGTTTAATTCAAGTTTCAGTGGACTTTTCTTTTAAATTATGTTTCAAGGGTTTTATGCCTTAATTCAAAGACAATAGGACAGTGGATAAAGCTTGGTGACTATGTCCTTTATACATGAGATGCACAATGTAACTACAAGGCCAAACCCACACATCAAATCCTGATGTATTACCCAAGCCCTTAACTTCTTGATTTTTGACCCGATACCTTAAAACCAAGATAAAATTACTGCTATGAGATCAAGACATCTAAAAAAGTTTAACCATAGTTGTCATATCTGCTTTTAAAAAGGGTACAAAGGTCTAAATCAGTTAATATCATATGGATTTATAAGAAAAAGGCCATGTTTGATGTAGTTACTGAGTCTGTGTGGGAGGAACACATGTCTCCATATGGTGGCTCACTGTATCAGTAACGGTGTTGGAGCTGTCCTGCTGCAGTAAACAGGTCTCTTATCTAATCGTGGACTGTTCTTTCAAAGCTGGTTTCTCTATTAGACTAGTCATGCAGTACTTAAATCCTTTTTGTGCAACCCACTTTCACTTCTTTTCATACACAATGCGCTGCACTCTGATCCTCTCTATCATTCTACCCACTGACATTATATAACATCAAATCAGATCATACCTGAAAAGAATCACTCAATACCTGTATTGTATGCCTGCGCTGAATGGCTTTAACAACACCACATTCAAAGCCAGCACACATGTCGTTTATTTGCTTTCTCTCAGAGGAAATGAACAAACTTTTTCTTAATCATCTTTATTTTCACTTGATTGGGTATTTAACAAGATTTATGCGATATAAAAACATTCCAGAGAGCGATATTCTCTCACGCAGCTCATTTAACCAGAACTTTCTCTTTTATAATTATATCCTGGCATGCATCAATCCTTTCGCTCATCTGTCGACAAAATCGTCCGCAGAGCTTTGATGAGACCATTTGCATCTTTTCTGGCATAAAAGTGCAGCAATTAAACTTTTTTTCTCACAACTTTAAAACACTTTTCAAGCCTTTGCTTTCCTGAATGTGCCAAATTTGCCCCCGTGAATTACTGTAAGCGAAGGGAATGTTTCTTTCACTGCCGCATACAAGTCTACAAAATCCTGGTTCACTGTCATGTCCTAGAGAGGGAGCGAGAAAAAGACAGATACACAGAGAAGTGGGTGAATATGTTTAAAAAGGGAGAGGATTAACAGAATGTCTCAAAGACGAGAGTTGTATGTGTGACTCACTGAAAAGTCTAACGTCTCCATGGCTGAATCTGGGTTTTCCTGTATTGCCTTCAGGATAGCATAGGAGCCAGCGTTTTGGATAGGGTTCCTCCCCATCTGGCCAGAGACAAACAAAACACATACAATAATACGTCACAAGCATTTGACTTGAGGCTTTTTTGAGGCTTTTCTAGCATTTTAAACTGGCAGGAAGACAGTTACTGTCCCAGATTGATCCTAATTACCTTATGGTATGACACTGACCTCTGATTATCACATGCCAGTCAGTCAGTGCCACATACCGGTAGGTCAACACCATGTGCCATTCAGTTGACCCATGTGCTAATGGCACATAAGTGCCAGTCATTAAGTGGCATGTGCCAGTCAATCAACGGCACATGCCAGTAGCTGCACCTTATGTCAGTTGCTAAGTGATCTATGTATGAAGCTAACTGCCCTTTATGTGGCGCTGTGCTATCTGCATGTTGTGCCTTTTCATCACCACATGGCACTGGCTGACAGACATGTGCCACTTAATGACTGGCACGTAGTTTGTTGTAATGATAAACACCCTTGAGACAAATGTGAAACTCATTAACGATCTCCCCCACCGTTAACCAAGCCAACATTCTCTACACCTACAAACTGAAAAGGCCGCCAGTGATGCAATAGACCAGGTCCCACTTCCTACGCGACAACGGCATAAGCCACGGAAACGGTGTTTCAGCCTACCTAAAACACAAACTTTTGAAAACAGCCCCCAGAGTGGCTGCCGACACCGTTGCCATGTAAACAGTAGGGCGGCCTTTTCAGTGGAAACGCTGACTTCAGACTCCGCTTCGTGCAAGCGCATACAACAGGACAACGGTACCGTTGTTACGATCATCACGGACTACTATGTTAAGCTTTTGCTGCTGAATCTGCTGAAGCTGTTGACTGTCTTTCAGCAAAATGAGCATCTGTTGCTCCACTTTTGAACTAAGTATTTTCCAATACACCAGATGATTGGCCCAACTCTACTTGGGTGGAGCTCTCCCAAAAGCGGCTTCGGCGACAAGACAGTTGTAGCGCCGACTATAGGCCTGGCATGCTTACTGCAGCGTTTTCAGTCCTTCAGCACTTCCGTGTAAACACAGATTTTTTTTCCACTGTGTTTTCAGATGAAAACGTCGAGTAAACGGGGCCTTGGTAGAAGTCTACCATAAAGCCCTATTGATCCCACGTGAAGGAGCAAGGCTAGCAGTCCACTGTAGTGTTCAACACTGACCATGTCCCTGTCCATGTAATTAATTGAAGTTTCACAGCAGGACTGACCATTGATGGATTGGCCTCCTGTTGATTGCTGATTGGTCATCCTAAGTACAGTCATTACCCTAGTTTCTGAGAATTGTTTGGGTCACAAGATGTCTGGTGTATGTGTGGCCTTGCTTGCTCAGAAAGACAATTCAAAACTACAATAAATGTTGGAGATAAGAAGTGTCTGAGGTGGTGGTGGCCTCACAACTTGGTCAGCAAATGTACTCAAGATGATCATAGACCCCAAACAACTTTAACCCCAAACTAGGTTAACAGCTCTGTTAGACCACATGTGACTCAATGGCAGACCAACGACCCTTTGAGACTCATATTTTCTTGCTCTGTCCAGTCAGGTAGACCTGAAGAAGCCTGAAGAGGATAGGTGAAAGGCCTCCAAGACCTTAACCAATTCATATTCAATCTCTGCAGCTACTCTCCTCCAAGGATGTCTTTGGAATTGTTGTCTTTGCAGTTTTATGTCTTTTGTCATAAAGAACCAGGTGCTGGGACTCGAACACAATCAGCGTTGAATGTTTTAGTATGTGACTTGTCAACAGTGTGCTTTTTGATTGTCCAGATGTGTACTTGTCGCAAGCAAAACTTTGGAAAAATCGACCTTGGTCCGAAAAATAAAAGCCGCAAATTGGCTCAGCAAAATAACATTGCTGGTGTGAAAGCTTGGAATAATAAACGGTAGGTTAAAAAAAATAAATGATGTGCAAAATATTCGCACAAAAATATGCGTCCGGTGTGCAAAAAAGCTTAACACTGGAATCAAAAAATAGGTTAAATCAACATTTCCAACATGGTGCTCACCATCATAGGGATTAAAAATGTCTCTCTGGAATCTAACCAGTGATGTCATAGGGATTAAACACATTTTTTAATACAGATAATGGTTTAAACAGCTGGTTTATTTCCACTTTTATGCAAAGCTGAGCCAATAGGCTGCTAGCAGGAAACTTTTCTTGATGACGATTAGGCCCAAACTTATTCTTTCAGCTCTTAACAGTAAAAGTAACTTATCACACTTCTGAATCCTGAATGGCTGAAATTTTGCTGTTCACAGAAAGTTTACAGACAATTTAACATCCAATTAATACTTCATCTTATGAGAGCATATGTTTCCATTACATCTTCAGGCGATAACTTAGTTTAAGTGCAACTTTTCCCCATCATTTCTTCTTAAAAACCATCTCACTCCTGGATTAAGATGAGTCCCAAACTCTGCTTGAGATCAACATTAAAACAAAGTACAGTGCTCCACTTATTCATCTGTTGCCCCCTGTAGCTTTCACAGCTCCAACCAATCTGTTTTCAGCAGCTTACATTCAGGGATTTGATTGTCCTATTTGCTTTGAGGCCCACGGCAAGGCAGATCGCTCCTTCAGGGGGTATTCGGTTCTCACTGCGGCGAGAAACAAATGGAGAAGTCAACAAAAAAGAAAGTGTTGGGGTGTGAGGGAAGCAATCAGAAAGTGTCATCTTTAAAAAAGCATTTTCATCGATGTTGCTCAAATGTCTCTAAACTGTGAAGAAAGCTTTATTTTGCTTGAGAAACAAAGAGGTACTGAAAGACAGAAGGGGAGCACTGCTTAAGATTTATTACCAAAACAACTAATCAAGTGGAGCAAATTGACCACTAGGAGTCTAATAAAGAAAGGGTCCTGTAGTTTTTCTCTCAGAGTTCGAACCAAACGAGATGAAACAATCAGGGTAATTTCCTCTCATTGTGATTTACGAAATAATAATCTCAGAAATTAAAGGTCCATACCTCACATTCAGCTCCTCTAATATGGTGTTTTCTTTCAGAGCCTGTCCCAAGGCGTTGGCTCCTTCTTTACCAAAACCATTAAAAGACAGATCCACGGCTCTGAGGGAAAAGTTTCCCTACAGCAAAGGAACAAATAAATGCAAGAAGAAGTTAGAGTTTAAACAAGCTTGACCAGAGACCAAAAGAACAACCGGATTTAATGTAAGAGAGCCCCAGTATAGATCCTGAGATAATAAGCCTCTCAGGACCTGAATCAATCAGAGCTGTCAGCGTGGCGTGATGATCAGAGCCCTCCTGACCACTCCGGTCATTAAGGAGAAGCTGCTTCTTCTGTTTCTCCTGCTGGGACTTACTTAATGAATACTTGACCTGAGGGTTGCTGCACAAACTGCATAAACAAGTGAGGTTTTATACACAACATTATCCTTTGAAAACCTGCAGAGGTGAGTCATAATATCAAAATTAATACACGTCAGTTTAGAAATTTAAAATATTCTATAAAACTCTGATTGGTTCAAACCAATTGATTCTTAATAGATAAAGTGATACAAGAGATTTGTCGTGACTCACACAGGTCATGTCAATTTGATTGGTGAAAACACCTCTGCCTGTTGATACAGTGGCTAAAATGTTTCTGACAAATGCTGGTCTAAAATGATGAAATAATGACAGAAACCAGGCAAAAGGTATGAGAGCAGACTGAGGAACTACTTGACCCTTGACATCTCTGATGGGAAAAACTGGAGCAAGGCAGCCTGGGTTGTGAAAGCATCTGTTTACTTAAATCAGTGATTCTCAGCTGGTGGGTCGCTGCAAAAACGTCATCCATAAGTAAGTCAATCAAGGGCCTTTGCCTGGGAGGAAAAAAAGCTTTTATTTGGAAGGGATTTTTTTTTTTTTTGTCTGTTCACACTCCTAAACAGTAGGTGGCGATAATGGCCTGTAATGCTAACTGACACCTGCAGATTCACAGTGCAGAAGAAGATCCACAAAGTTTGCTCTCATGTTCAATTGAGCATGGCAAAATGCAAGTTCAACTCCATCTACATGAGATATGGATTTGGAAAAATGTTCCTGTATCTGGGTCACAGCTTGTCTTATTGGAGTGAAGGTAGGTCCCAAAGCCAGACCAGCTGAAATCCACTGGCGTAAACCAACAATATTTGAGGCAGCTGTAACAGCAGCATGTCTGTTACTACCTACTGACCAGGTAAGCAAGAAATTTATATATTGCTGCATTTAATGTTTTTCTCACTTCTTATAATCACTTTCTTAATGCTGCTTCTTTTAAACCTTCAATTTTTGCACTTCTTTTTCTCTTCCGTTGTTTCTTATGCTTGCATATTTTAAAAATTCACTTAATGCTTCTTCCTGCTTGTATTTTATGTGTTTTATGTCTATGGCTGCTCTCTGACATGCAACTTTTTTGTGCGGTTACTGCTGTTGTCACAGACAATAATTTATGGAAGTGTTTCTGGAGGTCACAAGCATCCAATACTGACTTTCCTTCTTGGTCCTTGCAAAAACTTAAATCTTATCATGTGTTTTTGTCTTATTTTAAGTAAAAATTGTCTTGTTATACTTGATGTTAGCTACATTCAACAGGTCAGAGGTCAGTCCAGAAAAATGTCTTGTTTTAAGTTATTTAAAGACAAAAATTAGGTCTGAATTGCTTGTAACAAGCAAAAAATCTGACAATGGAACAAGAAAAAATTGCTCAAAAAAAAAGTTTAAAACTAGAAACATGTCTTAATACAAGTAACTTTTCTCTTTTTCCATTTGCAGATTTTTTTCCACTTGTTAGAAGTAATTCAGACCTGATTTTTGTCTTTAAATAACTTGAAATAAGACATATTTCTGGACTGGTTGGTAAATGTGGCTTATACCATGTCTAAAAAGACATTTTCTACAGAAAATAAGACAAAAACAAAAGATTTAATTTTTTTCCAGTGTAGAAATTTTTCCAGATTGCTTGGCTTTTCACTCAAAGAGGACAGGGCATTGGATAGAGCAGGAAACAGGGTGCTTCATTAGGCACGCAACCTAGACCTCTTGGCCATACTTGAGGAATTTTTTATTACTACCATGATGATGTTAGGATATTTAAAGTCTTTCCAATTTTTGCTGAGGACTGTTTTCTGGAATTGTCTCACATTTTTTCAACAAAGTTTTTCACAGACTGAGGAATATCTGCCTATCCGTACTTCTGAGGGACTGGGCCTCTCTGAAATAATCTTTTTATACCCAGTCGTTTTGCTGACGTGTTGCCAGTTAATCTGTATGAGACAAGTTCTAGTTATTCAAGTGTGGTTGAATAATGAATATGTTGATCTTGTGCTCTGCATAAATTTGTAATTGTTGTCTTATTCTGGGTTTTGTTGATACAGCTTGAACTTTATCTTGGTGTGGTGCTTGGCTGCAGATTTTGGGACTTATGAGATTTTGATTTACTGAAGCTTCTGGATAATTTTGTGACACTTCTTAAAAAAAAAGGTTTTTGTGTTTTGAATTTAAAAGAAACATGAAGTGGATTAATGCCGCAAGACACAAGAAGACAGGCGTATACCACGACTGTCGGCTATCCAACAGTTTTTGACTCATGCATAGTCTATTTAGTTGCGAAATGCTTCTGAATTGACCATGGTTACTTAATGTTGTTGTTTCCCTTCAGGTTTATTTGCAGGGTGTTATTTGTATTCTGTTTTTTTTTTTACTTCCTTTGCTTCATTTTAGGGAGTCTCTTTTAACATCTGGCCTTGGACTACAGATGGAAACTAGCTTTTGACTAACTGGCACAATTACAGAAATGTTACCTAATATGCATTGTTCCTATAAATCAAAGATGCTATGAGAAGGATCTGTTTTGATTGCACTCCCTCGCCACCTTCTGCCCTGGAATCTCACACACACTTTCATAAATTTCTTTTAGTGAGGCATGTGTTTGTTTTGGAATTAAATGGAGAGAGCATCGAAACAAACTTTCTTTATTCAAGATATATATTATTATATCCATAGGCTAATATGACATGTCAGTAAGTAGTTTAGTAGCGGTCTATATTTAGCGCAGCTGTCATTCCGGTGCTCTAAGACGTGTCTGTAATGGGTAACATTAGTGAATTCTGGTTATGTCCAGCCAGTCATCTACCAATCAGAGCTAACGTAACCTCACTCTTCATTTTATTGATAGACTCTCAAGTTTGAACAGACCACTGCAGAATAACTGCTGACTGTGGGAGGGAATGAACATTATCACAAACAGATTAGTCCTTTTAGCCTTTAGTTCGGGCTGTATCACTCTCCTGTATCATTCTTCTGCTCTTCTGTCGTTTTTCTGTCTGACAGTTAGGCTCTAGTGTCCACCATCACTACAAAATTAATCACAGAAGGGAGACTTCTTAAAGATCACTTAGAAACTCCTCGCAGCCCCTTTAATTAAATAAATAGAAATGTTTGCCCTGTGATAGGCTGGAGGCTTGTCCAGGGTTTAATACTATCAGCTTTGGATGATGTCTCTGAGACGGTGCTAATGTTTTACACAGTCTTTGGTTTTCTCTCTTTGCTGTAGTCTGTGAAAAGCATTGTCCAGGTGCATTACCTCGAGCCCATTGGCCAACAGCACAGCTCCTCTTCCTCTGATAGAGTTCCAGGCCAGATTTAAAGATTTCAGCCCCGTGTTCTCTGACAGGGAGTCTCCCAAGAACTGCCCTTTGGATAGGAAACGAAATGCAAATTAATGGCTTTATGAAAATTTAAAACTCCAATTTTGTTACATAAAACAAAAAGTCAGGTCTCACTTTCAGCTCTCAAAGCCTGTGACATTTGTTTCACATCCAGACTGGAGCAGGAAGGAAATGACACAATGACACATGACAGATGTACTTATGATACTGTAGTGGCAGGGAAGTATAATCAGAAGCACTTATTAAAATCAAACACTCACTTCCACTATCTCTGCGGGCAACTTATCTCATCTCCGCTGAGATGGTGTGAGTGTGTTTCATTGCCTTAAAGCACCAGTGAGTAAGCCTGACGCAGAAATCACAAAGAGAGGGATCCCTGATATTATCACGCCAACGATAAGAAAGTGCACGGCCCTCAGCGGTTCGTAATCACAGAAAACACGCTCATGGTGCGCTCTGGAAAAGTAATAACACCAGCTTGGGTGTCAGTGAGCGTTAGATTAGTGTACTTTCTCTCCACTGTTCGGAAGTGTGCGCTCAGAACCAATGAGGACGCTCTTTGATATTTCAGCCATGGAGGAAATTGAGTATGTGGGGGTGATTCATCTACACGAACAGCAATAAGACGTAGCTGTGCCCCTTTTTCCCACGGACAGATTTATTTTCTATTACCTCCATCACACACTCAGTACACCCCAGACGGTGGTTCCTCCGCAGACTGCCTGTCACAGAGCTCATCCTCATCATAATTGAAAGAGGTTTTAATGAAGGCGGTACGTTCTTGACCTTTGAATGCCACAGTCTGCCGCAGCCTGCTGTCCTCTGTCTGCTCAGAGATAAGGCTGCACCATTATGGCGAGCTCTTACTGGTTTTATGAGGATAGCTTTCTAAATTCTATTTAAGTAGATAGCACTTATCATACATGGTCAGAATATCACATTAATCTGCACTCTTTGCTGTAATTGGTTTATTTATAGGGCTTTATTGTGCAGTCAGTCAGGGGCGTATCCAGACTTTTCAGACTGAGGTGGCCTGAATAAGGTCATGACTGAAAGACCACCTCCACGGCACACAGTGTTCTACATGTGTTGATTTGAAGCAGACACTCATGGCAAATGAAAGTTTAATGACTCTTGTGTTAGTGTTCAATACGTTTTCTCAAGCTGTTTCTCATCTACTCTGGTAAACCAATACCAAATTCTTCAATCAACAGAGCAGTAAATCAAGAATCATAGTTAGCTGACCATTTAAAGCTAAACTTCTCAGAATAGATAGATATAAATCAGCATTATAAGATCTCTGTTTGAATTGCATTTTAGTTCCCACTAAAAGATGCGATGAGGAGAATCTGTTTAAATTGGACTGCCTCGCCACCTTCTGGCCTGGAGTCTCAGCACATGTGTTTTTGTTTGGGAACAAATTTTCTTAATTCTTGAAAAGAATAGAACGAGGTAGGGTATTTATCAGAACAGTTACATTGCCCTGTTGGTTGAAACATGACAACAAGCAAACACATGTTTGTTCCGTATGTCAGTAGCTGGCTATATGTAGCACTATCAGCAGCCTGGTGCTCCGACGTATCCATAGACTAACGCGTCAACAAGCAAACTGTCAGTTCTTACGGTAGTTTAGTAGACACCCATACGTAGCTCTGACAGCCTGGTGCTGTGAGATATGTCTGTAATGTGTAACGTTAGTGAGTCCTGGTTGTGTCCTGCTAGCTAACGTAACCTCACTCTGCATTCTATTGATAGACTCTCAAGTTTGAACAGACTACTGCAGAATAACTGCTGACTGTGGGTTGAAATGAACATTATCACAAACAGTTTAGCCCTTTAAGCCTTTAGCGTAGGCTGTATCACTCTCGTGTTTAGCTTTCTTCTGCTCTTCTGTTCTTTTTCTGTCTGACAGTTAGACTCCAGTGTCCACCATCACTACAGAATTAACCCAAGAAATCAATTTCACCAGAGAAAAACACAGATCTCGTCGTGGTGTTGTCATAGAGACTTGGACGTGTTGTAAATCAATCCAGTCTTGCTTGACCTGATTGCCAAACTAATTAGAAGCTAGGAAGTAGCATTTCCAAATAACCTGCACTGGCCCTGATAATCCCATCTCAAAGTGTGGATTACGATCAGTAGGGATGGGTACCTTACACATTTAAAATGATACGGTACCAATGTTCAGTACCTGGCATACGGTACTCAACGGTACCAATTTTCGGTACTTTTTTTGCGTTTATGTGGTAAAAAAAATATAAAGTTGTATAATCAATAACAAAATCTCATTTTTTTTTTTAATTCAACATAATTATTCTTCAGTATATAACCTTGCAATGCTGTGTTCATGTCCAGCATGGAAAACTGCCTACTTTTCTACTCTCTCAGTCACAAGGATGCATTTAGGTACCTAAACATGGTACTTTTTATGTGAATCGGTACCCGGTACTTCTGACTGAATTTGGTCGGTACCTATAAAAGTACCTAATTCTGTACCCATCCCTAACGATCAGGCATATATCTAGAAGAGAGACTTTTTCAAGATCACTTCATCTCCCCACAGCCCCTTTAAACAAAGTTGGGTTGAGTTCCAACATTTCCAGTACAGCCAGAGACTGTGGCCAGGTCCACACGAAGCAGGTTATCTGGGAAACTGCATGCACTTATGTATGTTGACATCTACATGAAACTGCAGATTAAAGTCACCAAAAACAGTGTTTTCTGAAAACTCCAACCAAAGTGCAGATTTTGGCAAACTCTGGATTTGTGGTATGGATGGGTACCTTTCACATTTGAAATGATACGGTACCGATGCCCGGTACCTGGCAATTGGTACCAGTGCTCAACAGTACCAATTTTCAGTACTTTTTTGTGTTTATGTGGTAAAAAATATCAATTTGTTTAATAATAAAATATAAAGTTGTTCAGTTTAACATATTTATTCTTCTATATATAACCTTAAAATGCTGTGTTCATGTCCAGCATGGAGAATTGCCTACTCTTCCACTCACAAGGATGCATTTAGGTACCTTAACATGGTACCTTTTGGTTTTACGTGAATCGGTACTCGGTACTTTTGACAGAATCTGGTCGCTAATTTATGGTTTCATGTATATATATATATATATATATATAGAAAACAGAGTTTTTGGATCTCAAACGTCACAGCTGAATGGCCAGGGTTCATCCTGATTGGCTTGCAGGGGTTTCTCGTCTGAATAACGTCACCACATATGGGTTTTGCATGCTTCGAGCCGCACTTACCAGAGGATTTACCTGGATACGTGCGTACAAAAGTATTTAAAACTTAATGAGGGGGGATATTCATTTTTGAAAATACCTGGCTATGTGTGTGCAAGGCCTAGGAACAGGGCTCAGGGTTTAGAGGCACTTGTACTGTTGTTGAGGTCTTTTATTGGGTTGTTGTTTGATGTCTCGTTGGTTGTTTCAGCATTTTAGTCAAGATGAGATTTTGTTTTAATTGTGCCTTTATCAATAAATAAATAAACAAAAGCCTTTACTTGACATTCATGACATTGCAAAAATTATACTGATGTAAAATTCACCAAGTTTATCTCCAACAGATATTTTCAACCAATTAAAATTTAACTTACCCTTGCTAAAAACACTATTTATGTTCATATTTTTTTAACCAACCAGTCTTTTTCTAATTATTTTCTAATTATTAATGCAACATGCCCTAAGGTTGAGTTATCTGGTTGTTTTAATAAATAAGTGAATAAAAAATGGGAGCACTTGAAACTGTTTCCTTTTTAAAATGCTTAAACCTCAGAGAAGTTTTTCTTTTATAAAATATGAAACGTGTTCACATAACTGCAGCCGTACCTGCACGTTCTCCCAGAGCGTTGTAGCTGAGGTCCAGGTGCTGCAGCTTTGTGTTGCTGATCAAGGCCGGACCGAGGTGTTCAGCACAGCGGTCTGTTAAATGGTTTCCCGACAGATTAAGCCTCAAAAGAGAGCTGTTCTCCTTCAGCATAGCAGCAATTGCTCTGGCTCCGTAATCCCCAAGTCTGTTGTTGGATAAATCCACCTCTGGGATGAAGAGGCAAGGGAAGAAAACGTCACGAGTGGAGGAGAAATGTGAAGCAAGAGGAACATATATACATATCATTTTTATATAACAGTTTGATAAAATAATTGCTTCAAATGTTCACAGAAAAAAAGTTCAGCTTCTTCCAAAGATTTTGAGTGTTTTCAGTCATGATTTTTTTTACCATCGTTTTCTTTATTAAATGATTACTCACTGGAAAGGACAAATCTGATCAAATCTTAAAAACCTCAGCACTTCAGAGGGTCCTGTGAGGATTCTTCATCCATGGATGAAGGAGAAAAGATGATTTTAAGGTTAGATTTGCTTTTTTATCTACAATAGCAAAATGCCTCTTCAAATTTTGAGGAGACATACGATTTGAAGACTCTATCTTCTTCTCTCTCCTCTCCTTTATGATTAAAGGGTATTTGGAGGAGATGGAGCTTACAGCCTCATCCAGCAGAGGGAGCTCTAGCCCAAACAAGCTTCTCACCCCTGTTCTGCCTTCCCTGTCCTTTTTCTGACATTAATCCACACACTCTTTGTTTAGTCTCTTGTCTTCTCTGTCGTGTAGAGTGGGTTTGGTGAGAGGTGGGAGCTTGCAGCTGGTAAGCAGTATAATTTGACAAAAGCCAGAGAAGAGAGAGGCCCCAGAAAGTGTTGTCTGGTTGTATCCACAATTTTTGTTTTACAATTTTAAATCAGGATTTTCAAAAATTATTTATAATTTTTTTTGTTTATTGTCAAATTAAAGTCATTCATTATAGTCTTTGTTTATAAGCTTGGTTGGAAAAAAGTTAACATGTCAGATATCCTGAATAAATCTTAAAAACTGACCCAAATTTGATGTGGATTTTTCTGGGAAAATATGGCTCCTGATATAGTTTGTAGACATCATCCTTTTTGTAAAACACGTTGGTATTGATCTACTAAGATCCCAAATAACGCACTAAATTGCGTGTTCAAACTAAAAGAATTCATGTGCTATTTGTGGGCATGTTGTGAGTGATCTACTATGATTGCATGTGCAATTGATAACAGGTGCAAAAATTATGCAGAGCTCCCTACTAAAATGCGAATTCTGTGTGTGCTGCCGGCTGTCACCATCGAGAGTTTGGGGAAGCAGAGTGTCTGCAAATGAAAAATGAAGTTTGGGACGTGGAGTTGGAGCAAAACCATAAGGTCTGTCCATGAAATAAAAAGAAGATGGTCAGTAATCAATTATCAGCCACTTGTGCGAAAAGCTGTGCCAGTTTGCGCCTGCGTTTCAAACATGCTAACTGTAAGTGCAAAAACACTCCTGGTATTTTGCACGTTCAGATGATCAGCAAACATTAGGGCGTTAGGGCGTGCTATTCTGCTCATCCGACAGACGCAGTCCTCGGTGCACCCGGTTAGTACATCAGCGATCAAGTTTGCACATTTTATACACACAGACCAATAATGTTATAATTGGCTGGGATAAAGACTCTGTTTCCCATGAGCACTACCAACAACTGTTATAATGCTGTGTTCCATTTGTACTCGGAAGTCGGAATTTCCAAGTTCCAAGTGGGAACACCCAGCTGGAACGCCTCCTCGAGGTCAGAATTTTTTGACTTGTGAGTAGGAGCATCAACACAACCCTGAGTTACCAGTAGGAAATTCCAAGTTCAGGGGTAAACAGTAATTAAGCTAATGTTATATCCTTTTTATTCTAGAATTTTTGACTAGAGTTTGTTGCAATAAATCAGCCATATGTTTAGTGTTATTCAATGTTTATATACAGAAATAGTGCTGTTATGGCAAGTTTTTCCGACTTAGCAACTGGACCCGTGAACTCAGAGATGATGTCATTCCCACTTCTGACTTCCCAGCTCTGAGTACAAATGGAACGCAGCATGAGGATGTGACTCTTCCAAGGTGTGCATTTGTTCTGGAGAGCAGATCTTGTTTTTTGTGTTTTCATGAACAGCAAATAAAGCTCTGGTGTATATTTCTGTCTGCAGGATCAGCCCAGAAAGTTAAACCAACTTTGCTGATTAAGGATGTTCAATAGAAAACAAATTCTTTGATGGAATTATTCTCCATCAGTCCCTCTTTAGCTTCCCGAGCATTAGGCTGACATTAAATTAATACAGAACACACACCCCAGATGTTAGACCATGTGCTGTGGCGTAGAATTGAGGTGAGAGTGCCATACGAGTGGGCGTGGGGGTGACACTGCTGCTAGAAAAGGTGAAACAGAGTGGGGCTGGGGGGAGAGGGTGACACCATACGTGCATGCTTGAGTGCCCGGTGAAACCACCTGTAATGTAACAATTTTCCTTCAACATCTCAGCCACGGCAGCTCCTCCCATTCCTTCCATCCAATTATCTCGAAGGTTCAGCCTCAGTATTGAAGTGTTGGTTACCAGGGGAACCGCCAGTGCTTTGGTGCCCTGCAAACACAAAACCAAGCCCCCCTTGAGTGAAATTCTGCTGTTTGTTCCCCGCAGTATATTTTCATATCTGTGTTTCAGTTAAAAGAGTTCATGTACTGATGCAGGTGGGCAGAGAGAGAAAGAATGGAGTATTAAACCTGTTTGAGACAAATGAGGCAGAAGGGAGCTGTGTGGAGGCGTATAGGTCAGAAATGAAGCATACAGAACATGAAAATTATAGTCTCCAGCTTTGCTAATGAGAAAGTTGAGAGCATGAAACCCTCTGTTAACTTGATCCTTCAAAAACCAGAGCATAAAAAATGCACATCAAAGGTTTCTCAATGCATGCAGGCCATCTTTCTATAATATTCAAGAAGCCGTTCTACCTCTGAGACACCAAACAAAAACCTTTTGCAGAAGCTCATACTATACTGTAGTTTTTGACCTCTCTGCTCTGTGATTGGAAAGGGGAACATTTAAAGTCAGCTCTGATGATGCTGGGTGTTAAGGAATGGATTTACTTTGTCAACTCTCATTTGCAGCATTATGGAGCAGTGGGAGGCTGTGAAAATGTCAAAATGTGTCTATAAGAGCAGCAGGGGGCACGTACTCACATTTTCATGATGTGCAGAGCGGTTTTGCATCGATTAAACATCAATATGCTTTTAATTGTAACAGCTAGTGGTTGTTATTGAAGCTATAAGTGTGAGACATGACTTAGCATACGGTACATCTTTCACTCTCCGTTAATGCCTGTCTGGGAAAATGAAAAACGTACGACTTGTTTCTTGTTTTCTTTGTTCTCAATCAGTTGATGAGAAGGTGGATGGGTTTTTTATTCATCCCATCTTTTTTTTTGGCAAATCTTTCAAGCTCCTCAATATTTGATGCTTTTGAATTTTACAGGAAATGTTTGGGAATTTTTAACAGATTTTTCCTGTTTTCTTATAAAACAACACAAGAATAGTAGATTTAAATATATTTTCAGTTATTTTACACTTAAAAACAAAATAGTAATTTTATGGTTGATTATCCTAAGTTTTTTAAGATTTTTTTCTGTTTCTCAAAAATATTTTACACAACTGTAGAACTACAGAAATTAACTGTAAAATGACATCCTGGATGTTTTTTTTTAAGTATCATGCCAATGGACCCTGGACTTTAATTCAGTCCCTTTACAGGTTTTCGATAGTCCGGTTTTCACCATGCAGTCCAGTTTAGATCAGTACAATTTGGTATGGGTCAGCTCGGTTAAGCCTGTTCTGTTTGCTTTTCTCCAGCCCCCTCGTAGTAAGGCAAGGCAAGGTGAGTTTATTTATATAGCAGATTTCAGCAAGGCAATTCAAAGTGCTTTACAGACATAACAAAACAAATAAAACTCTATTAAAAGGCAGATTAAAAATTACTAAGATACAATAAAACAAAGTGAGAAAAAGAATAAAAAGTTAGAACAGATTTTAAAACAGATTTTAAGATAAGAGTCACAGTGCAGAGTTGCAAATTGTATGTTTGTTTTGTTTTTTTTTTTGTTTTGTTTTTTTAAGAAAAATTATTGTTAAAATGCTCTAATAAAAGGCAACTGTAAAAAGGTGAGTCTTCAACCTGGATTTAAATTAGCTCAGAGTTTCAGCAGACCTGATATTTTCTGGCAGTTTGTTCCAGATATTTGGAGCATAGAAGCTGAATCAAAACATGATTGCAATTGTAGTAGGTGGCATGTAAGCCGGATGCTTATAGCCACATTAGTTAAATAAGAGCATGAAGCCATGGCAGCGCAACACAGTGTACCTGGCCAATAAATCCAACGGAGAAGAAAAACGCTACACAGCAAACAAAGAGCAACGATGAAAGACATCCAACAATTTGTCTTCTTTGTGATTTCCATCTGGCTCTTTGTTGCAAAGCGCAATCAAGCTTTGTTTCAGAGAGGGCGGAGTACCGCTAAGAGAATTACAGCCTCGCACGCTAAGTGATGATTCTTTCGATCAATCAACTGTCTGTAGTGTTGTAGCTCCACCTCCCGGGCTCAGATCGGTTTAGTCTGGCATCCTTACGGAGGGATGCTAAGGAGTTGGATGGCTTGTCTTGGTCATTTGGGGATCTGTCTTGGGATTAATATTCTAAAATGTGTACCCTACCAAGACAAACCAAACTGAACTTCTTGGTGGAACCGAAGCCAATGAGATCCAGGACAGGGCGAGTCAACAAGGCTCACTTTGGTTTTCTGGAGCTTGTTCTTCACCAGGAGCCACGTACGTTTCGGCCCCTTGTCATGTTCAAAGACAAAGCCACAACCCAGACCAAGACCCAGTTTTGCTGCTGACTGCTTGAGGTTTTCTTTCCAAATCTTGGCATACCCTTCTTTCTTCATGATTCGACCTTGAGGAGATTCCCAGTTCCAAACTGGGCTCTGAAGCATCTCCCAACCATACTTATCTGTGGAGACAGTATTCTACTTCGGTCTCATCTGAGCAAAGAAGACATTGTCTGCAGAATCCACCTCCAGATGGTCCTTGGCATCCTCCAGTCTACTGGCTTGAAGGTTTCACTCTCTCCTGTAGAGAAGTAGAGATTTTCTTGGCCTGCATCCTCCATAGCAGTCCATGTCTGGGGCATCAGGGCTCTAGTGCCAGTCTTCTTCGACACTTCAACAATTCCTGACTTGGCTGAGTCATGGGCTCATGTAGTTTGGTAGTTGTTCTGGACTTTTTAGAGGATCACATCTCTTTCTTTGGTTTTCTTTCCAGAGTCCAGTTTTGAAATCTTTGTCTTTCTTCCTCTGCCAGACTTGTTCTGGACTGTGTGTGTCTCTCTTTGAATTTCTTGATGAAACTTCTCACTCCATTTCTTCTCCTTCGACCCTGGTAGTTTTGATTTTTTTTTTTTTTTTTTTGTGAAATCATTTTGTTTCTGTGTGCCAAAACATTCAAGAACTGAGCGTTTCAATGCTGGTTCAGCTGAGGTTGAATTGGATTGAAAAATAAACAACGCCGGCCCATCGCTGTTCTCACGCTAACCACCACACCTCCAACCAGAGTTTGATGAGTCAGGTGGCTTTGTCTTAGTTGATGGCAGGGTTGGTTTGATGTGTTGAAATGTCAGATGACTTTCTTTGGCGTCTTGGGTCTTATCACTAAAAAGTTGTTGTATTGATTTCTGGTAATTGAGCCATCTCTCATGTTTGCGTCAGAATAAAACCACGTAAACAGTTTCAGTTGTGAAACAGCTCAGATTTGTTAGAATAGGCGAAGGAATTTTCGTGGTGGTGCTAAATTTCCACTGAGAAACTCGCAGTTCAACGTCTGACTTTTGGCGTTGGTGTTCCCCTTCAGTTACCACTGAAATGCCAAGCTGTTTATCCAGACAACTTCACGACTTTACGAACTCAATTTAACGGCAGCTAACGTGAGTTATGATTTTAAACAGTACAGTTGATGTTCACAGACTTGATTCAGTTACAAACATTTCTTTAGATGTGTGCTCAAACCTTAAGTTCTGTTAACTTCTTCATTTCACACATGACTCTTCCCAGAGTATTAAACCTCTGTCAGTTATTGCTACATTTGAGATCTGAGAGTATATGAAACCTGTCCTCAGGTGACCTTCTGATCTGGCACAATATCATAGTTAAAAAACAATTGTTGAACTTGTTCCAGGGAAAGCCAGTTCTTTTGTTTTATTGAGAATCAACCAGCATGAACTGTTCCGGTCATGCTACCAAACTGCTGAGATTTGTCAGAACAGGTAAAAGAAAAACAGTTTGCACCGTGAAAAACAAATAAAAAAATGTTGTGATGAATGGCAGCCAAAATAATCCAGGTATATTCTCAGTACAACATAATCACCTTACAGATACAAAATGTCAAAAGTATGAGATAGTATAAGGGCATTTTGAGATACTTAGTCTAAATTATGACATAAGAAGTTAAATCAATGAACTAAATTAAAAGTATGAGATTAAGACTCAAATTATGAGAAAAAGTCAAATTTATGAGATACTAAGTCATAGATTAATTTAAAAAAAAAACAAAATTAGGGGAAAAAAAGCTAAATTACGAGATACTTATCTTAAATTATGAGATAAAAATGTGAAAATATGAGATAAAACGTTGAAATAATAACTTAAAGCTGACATTATGACATAAAACATTGAAAATATTAAATGAGAAGTTAAAATTATGAGACAGTAAGTTGAAATATGAGATAAAAAGTTGAAATTATGAGAAAATAACTTAAAAATATGAGATAAGAAGTTAAAATTGTGTGATATTAAGTCAAAGCTATGATGAAAAAACTGAAAATCATGAGATAAAAGGCTTAAAATATGCGATACTTATATTAAATCATGAGATAAAAATGTGAAAATATGAGATAAAGAGTTAAATTATGAGACAAAAGTTAAAAAATATAAGATGAAAAGTTAGAACTTTGCAATAAAAAGTTAAAATTATGAGATTAAAAATTAAGATTATGAGATTTTTAGTCAAAGATATGATAAAAAATAGTCAAAATCATGAGATAAAAGGCTAAAAATTTGAGATTTTTATGTTAAATTATATGATAAAAATTTGAAAATATGAGATAAAGGTTGAAATTATGAGATAAAAGTTTGTAAATATGAGATAAAAAAGTCAAAATTATAAGATAAACTTTAAAGTATGACATAATAAGTTAAATTATGAAATACAAAAATGAAATATGAAATGAGAAGCTAAAATTATGAGGTAATAAGTTGAAAATGTGACATGACAAGTTGAAATTATGAGATAAATTAAAAATATGCGATGAGAAGATTTAATTATAAGCTTAGAGGTTGACAATATGAGATGAAAAGTTAGAATTATGCAATACAAAGTTAAAATTATGAGATAGAAAAAATACAAATTGTGAGATGGAAAAAGCTATGCTGGAAAATGATGGAAAAAGGTCAAAATTATGAGATAAAAAGTTGAAAATATGAGATACTTAAATACAATTGAGATGAAAATGCAAAAATTTGAGATGAAACAATTTAAATATGAAGCATTTGTTGAAATTTTGAGATATTGATTTGAATTTATGAGGTAAAATAGATAAATAGATGAGAATTTGGGATTCAACTCAAATGAAAATATAAAGGCAAAAGAAATTAATTCAAAGTGAGGACATACAAATAGAAATAAAAAATAATAATTCAAATTATGATATTATATGTTACATTTTGAGACATAAAGTAATTTTAATTACCATATTTTTCCTTTACAAGTGCAAGTATCCCTATGTAATTTTTTTCCCCCCTGGCAGAAACAGGCCTCCACACACACTCATGCAAAACTCCTGAAAAACTCTTGAACTCCAGCACAGATTGAGATTATACTAAGGCATAAAAAACAATTGATTCTGATAAAGATGCCCAACCAAAACCTTCAGTCTTCTTACTTTAAACAAATAAGTCTAGTACTGGCTTTGAATATTCATGTGAAGTCATACTTAACATGCACTGCAGAGGTGTGTACATGCATGATCTAACCCCAGCAACCGGACTTGGAACTTGTTGAATCCCAGCTGCTCTGGTTTGTGCACAGATTCTGTCATGATCAGCTCAGTCCCTCCAGGGCAGGACGTGACTTTGAATTAATGAGCCAGACACTGATCAGAGGTCTGTGCTGATCTGACACAAGAGTCAAACGTTTGTGGCAGATTCAGTCAAAGTTTGTTCAATGAATCAGGTCTGATGAGTGAAACGGGAGGAAAAAAACAAACCACATTGAGAGCTGGATGAGAAATGTTTAGGTGAGGGTGTTTAAAACTAATGCTTCACGTGTTCAACAAAGCAGGATCATCCACAGTGTTATATTAAAGTGTTAATCGATCCATCTCATCTGTCTAATTTCACATGGAGGACCATGAGGTTATTTTCAGCAGCAGGGGCTTGGCAAAACTGAAAACTTGACATAAAAAGACAAAAATACACAGTTTTATGTCAAAATGTGTACATAAAAAGACCGTTCCCTTATGTTTAGTCCATGTCTCCTCTTAAAGTTTTCATACTAACAAAACCCCTGTTTGGCTGCCTATTACAACAGCACTCTCTTCCTTGTCCATTTCTTTTAATTTTTTCATCGTTTTTTTTTTTTTTTTGTCATTTTTGCATTTGGAGTGGATCATTACTTTGTATGGTTCATTTGTTAGTCGTGGACACCAAACTGGTTTACATGTGAAATCAGCTGTAGCATGTCAATGCTAACTGGTGCAAGGCCTGATGTTTCCCACAAGGTGAGGAGAAGGAGGTGAGGACGATGTGCTGATTCTCAGGTGTGAGCTAAGAAGTGACAACATTGACCTGTCCTTCCATCCATCGATACTGGGAACTTAAGATCAATCTCCAATGAGATGGACAAGCTAGCCGTGCTTACCCAGCAACAGAGAGAATACCAGAAGGCAGAGTAGCATCATGTTATTAACAGACATGGCTAATAGAGCTAACATCAGACACCAACGCCACATTGGAAGAACTTCACCTGCTGTGAGCAGACAGGATCCAGGAGACAGAGACTGAACAGACTGCTGAAGAAGCTCAGTGATGGCCAAGCTGTCATCCTCTATCTTGTTATGGACACTTTTTTTACTTTTGTTTTCTTGATTGCTGCTGTGACTCCTCCAGAATTTCCCCTTGGGGATTAACAAAGTATTTTCTATTCATTTCTATTCTAACATAAAATCAAAGTACCTTCGGCCCCAGACCACGATGCATCATGTTCAGCTCACTGTCCTGCAGGTGCCGCATGAAGTACGAGGAAGGAACCACCTGTAACTTTCCACACACCTCCATGTAGCGCGTCTGTCCTGTGGGGTCGTATCCCCCCTCTTTATCTGCAGAATGAATAAAGACACTGTCAGTACTGTCTGTCTGAATTGTTCCTCGTCAATACCTCTTTGTGGAAGCAGAGATGTGGCGCTCTCACTCCCCCCCTCCTGGAGGAGGACCTTTTGAGTGTGATATTGAAAAGTCCCTCATGGCAGATTTGGTCCTGTCAGGGGAGCTCATTCAGAGCAGATGGTTTCCACTTCAGCCTGACACAAAGACTCAGATGAAACCATTAAGATGCAAAGCGGGGCTCCACATGCGTGGGCAGGCGTGTGGAGGAGTCAGAGTTTTTCTTTGTTTTTTGTTTTTTTTTTCTCCCTGTTTCTGAGATGATTTCGTGATGGAGAAATCACAGAGGCGAGAGAGGAAAGTTAGAGACTGGGTCGCAGGCTGTACAGTGGACAAGTATGGTTATGAAATGAAAACTGGATTTTATTTCTTATCTTGTTTATAAATTTTGGACTGGAGATATTATCGATACATGACACAATAATGAAATCAAACTATTTTATGACTAAAAGGAAGATAATATTGAGAGCCATCATACTCTTGAAGCATTGTCATCATATATAAACTAATGTATCATCCTTTATATCCCAAAACAATTTTTGTTTTTACCCTCAAGCTCTATATCTGTGTCGTAGTCTTCATCAGAGATCACCTGCTCCTCCTCTTCATCCTCCTCCTCCTCCTCTTCACACTCTCTTTCACCTCCGACGAGCTCATCCCCGTCAGGGCTGGAGCGCCGGTCCTTTAGCCCACGCACGCCGACCTCTGTCCGGCTCGCTCTTTGCTGGGAGGAGAATGACACAATAAGACATCGTGACTCCTCAGAGCCACTGCGGCTGCTGCTGGCAGCCTGAGTGAGGAGATTAGATGGATTCACTGCCAGGAGAACAAAACTGATACCTACAGTTTGGACAACAGAGTCCGACACTGTGGATGGAGCATTTTAACTCCTCTTTTTAAGCTCACATCCCTTTGTCCTCACAGCTTTTGTCCCTTTTTCCAACCCCTCCTACTTCTTCTCTTCAACTTTTGAACCAGAGGCTGTTTGAGCTGTTTCTCTTTATTTAAAAAATGATGGCATATTTTTCATCACATTTTATGCTGTGATGTACTGAATATTGTTTCCTTTATGGTCCAGTCATCAAAAAACATCAAAAACATACTAAAAATTAAATAAACTTTTGAGTCACTAAGATGAGTCATGATGATGTAGACCACTTGACTATAGATTGTAAATATCAATATGGACCACATTACAGTTCCACAAAAGTGAAACTAAAACATCTGGAACTCTATTTTTATTGGCATCTTTACTGAACAACCCCAATTCATGTAAATGTTGGATAACTGTAAAATGTCAAAATAGAGAATTTGATCGTCTGCGAAACATTTAAACCCTTCATTTAACTTAGAATTAGGGGTACACTGATCACAATTTTTGGCCGATCACCGATCTTTAAAAAGCCTGACCTGCTGATATGGATTTGGGAAGATAACAATTTTTATTTTTAATAACTGACAGCATATACCTCCAATGTTCCAATCTTATTTTATTGCCCCTTTAACAACACGCCCAGCTAGAGCCTGTATTTGTGGATGCAGTCACAAACTGTTCACTGACAGGTTTTTGAAGGTAATTAGAGCTCATGTGGTGATTTCCACTACAGAGCCATGACTACTTTTTAATAAAGTGTAATTGGATAAGTGCTTAAATGCTCCTTTAGAATTTGCATATGCAATATTTACTCTTTATGTTCAGCTGTTTGGATTTGCTGAAGCCTGTATGCAGTGAAATTTTGTTCCCATGTGCAGCTCTTAGTGTCAGTCTTCTATTGTTGTTTTTTTGGCCTTGTCCGTGCTGAAAATAATGAAATGCCCAAATTATCTTTACACCGGGAAACACAGTTTTGAAACTGTCAACTCTTTACTCACACAGAGTGTTGAACATGCCTTTACCTCTGAGATACTCCGCTTCTCTGGAGTATCTTTTTCCAAACACAGTCATGTTAGCAACCTGTTGGATTTGTTTTCAGTTTTAGCATCATATGGGATATTTTTTTACTACTTCTTAAACTAAATGTAAGCTTTAAATGACATCATCCAACGTTCAAGTTTGTTTGGAGTTTGGGTTGTTCAGCTTGTGATCTCAGGCTCTTATTTTGTGAGGAAAAGCTGGATATTTATTTTTAGAGTCACACTGCTAACATGTATTTATCTCTCTGTGAAGTGCTTCATGCAGCCCAATGACTATGCCATAAAACTGTGATTATAACAGGCTCTCAAGGTGAGTCCTACCATTAAATTAATTCATGTAGCCGGCACAGGTCTAAAGAAAAACCCATAAAAAGGAAATAAAATGTCTCAGCCTGTTTTTCCTCGGCACAGAAAAGTGTTCAGACGTGTCAAGAGCTTGTATTTTTGTCAGGACCTTGATTCCTATACTCTTGCAGGTGTATATAAAGGCCATCTTCTGTGTCTTATTTAACACCATAACAACCCTTCTCCCCTACCTGGTTGTTGATACTTCCCTTTCTTTAAAGTTTGCAGACTTGGCTGGATGCTTCAGCTTCCTACCTCCCACAGCTGCAGCTTCTCACTTTGTGTTCCTGCGTCATCGTCTTCCAGCACAGAAGGCAGCAGCGTCTCCTCGGCCAACTTCTCCCCGTGAACCATGACTTCAGCCATGAGTAATGGTGCTATCGATGCTGTGAAAGATATATTTTGCTACCTTTATGCAATAATCGCCCTCTGAATTCTGCTGGGGTGTGTTTTTTTTTAAACTCAGGGTGCTGTGAAAATATTTTACTGCCAGTGAAATCACTGCCCTGGGTTTGACCAGCAGGTACTTCAGTGTGTGTTCACACAACCGAACTTGCTTCATAGGAGGGTCAAGCTCTTTGAGTGGACAGTGGAGGGACTTTGCTTCTTTATGTGGCAGCTGGTGACCAATCAGAGCCCTTCAGTGAAGTCTGGGTGGTTTGTTTTGTTGTTGCGTTGCCATGGCGCTGAGAAGCAGCTCTGTGTTGTGATTGCATACCAGCACTCACAGAAGCAGGGAAAGGGAGGAAGTAAATGAAGTGTTTACTCAGCTACAACATGGAAACGTGAACCTCTAAACTAAAACAATTTCCCCTGTGACAACTCCCACCGCAGGAAGAAACCTTTTCAACAACAAAAACAAATGAAGCAAATGTGTTGACATATTCTGTAAATGTTTCTCTTTATTTGTAAGTAAATGCAAAGTCCTTGCAGTTGATGCATTAAATCCTCAATCAATAACACGACAAAGGTCATTACAGCAGAGGCTGATTGGATCAGAGTTGTTTGTAGCAGCAGCGATATGCAAACACAAGAAAAGGAACCCCTCGGGAATGGTTTTTATCACTCCGAGCGCTGTGAGAAAGGCCAAAAAAACCTCACGAATACAGTCTTGACTGAGAGACACAGTGCTGGTAAATAGACAGAGCTTTTTAAATATGAACAGGAGACAGAAGATCACCATGCATTTATTTACTGCTGCTGCTTCATACCCACACCCAAAGGATATGAGAGACACCATAGAATATGCCTTTTTTTGTTCTTTTTAAACCAAGCAGAGTCATAGTGCTCATTTACATAATCAAAATACATTCTTAGAAAAGATCGGAGTGGTACTCTTTATATTTCATACTTTTTCTTTGAATATATATATTTATATTTATATATAGAAGCTATATATAGAAGCTATGTCTTGTACGAATTGTTTTTGTTGCACATTTTACATCACAGACATTTTCTTGACGGCTCTCATTCCAATTAAACTAAATCTGCTTAAAAAAAAAAAAGATACAGAGGAGACATTCATATAGAATGAACAACAGTGGGGACAATGAGAGTTACTCATTTCATCCCAGCAGTAAAAATAGTCGACACAGGAAGGGAAATAAAACAAAAAAAAATCAGCAAAATTGGCAGCTTTAAGGGACGTTTGAAGATCACATCAAAACTTTTTTTTTTTAATCATGCTGACAGCTATCTTTAATTTGAAGGACAAAGAGAGGAAACAAACAAGACCGAGAAGCTGACGAGAAAAGCATCAAGTTACTGCAGAGTGAGATCGATAAACAACATGGCCCCTGCACTATAAATTCAAATTACAACCCTGACTCATTGGAAAGCAGCGAATGACCACAGCGGCAGTGTGATCGCCTTTTATACCTGAATGAAAAACTTCGACAATAAAACCAAACTGCAGAGATCAAAATGAAAGCCATGTGGGCAGGTTTCCTGTCACCAAAACAAGATGTTAAATTAAATTTGCAGGCTTGTGTGACTCATAGAGCAACATGCTATTTTCAAATCGGACCGGTTAGGTAAGGTGACGGACGAGAAGCAAGAATACTCATGTAAAAACGTACACCTGAGCACATGCGTGTGTTACACCCACTCTTATAGACATGCAGACACTTAATGACACACAAACGCGCACACTCATCATGCATGCTGATGCTACTGAGCAGGTGTCAGGTCACAGTGAAAGGGTGGCGCATGAGCTGCAGGGTTGTGCATAATCATGCAGAGAGACATGAAAGAAAATGAATGTGCTGTGTGCAGGCAGAGGCAGAGAGTTAAGCTAAGGCAAGAGGCAGAGGAGTCGTGATGCTGACGCTGTTGATGCTAAAAGCTCCGCTAAGAATTTTCAGCTCTGGCAGAGAAACTACAGCTTTGAGGAGTTTTTTGAAACTTCACTTGTTTGCTTTTTATGCTGAAAGATGAGTAAATTGACACCACAATCATATTCACACAAGACTTTTCAACCCAGAAGTTAGTTAGCCTAGCTTAGCTAAGCATATTGAAAAAGCACTGAAAACAGTGGAAAAAGACTTCACATCCAAATTTTACACTAAGTAACAAGCTTTACCCCAGAAAAACTTACAACAATTTAGAAATTGTAGTTTTTAGGGGTTTTTTTGTTTTGTTTTGCTTTTGTAGCATTAGCTAAGAGGCTTGTTGTAAGCTACGCTAAAAGATGCATGGGGTGCCCAAAAGTCAAGCATAAACAAACCGAGCCCTTCCGTATAGGTCAAATTTAGTTCTAGGGTAATAAATATCCTTGAAAATAGTTACCATATACATATACTCTTATATGTGTCAAAATATCCTCATCAGATAAGTATTTTACAGACAGATTTGGATGAAATTTTCAGTTTATGTTCAAAATGAGACAAGCAAGAAGTGATTAACTTTTGGAGGTGATCTGGATCACCGTCTGGATCTAGGATTTTTTCTAAGGATTCTTTATCATTGTGAGATAGGGCTGTTTTCACCATATTTGTATATAACTCCACAATAAATGGTCAGATTGCTTTGCAAAACAGTACAAGATGAGGTCACCATAATTTCTGACAGATGTAGAAGTATGATCCAGATCCAGGCAATATTCTGGATACTAAGAACCAGAATATGAAATATGTACTGGGTCATCACAATTTTCAACACTGTCAGGTAAACTGTCAGGCAACTAACACCAAACTGTAGCAGACAGTCTGCCAAAAGAGAGTATAACATTAAAGTAGGACTCAAATGTTATTATATTTTATATTTTGCGGGACAAAAACAAAATGCTTGGCAGAGGTCTGAGCTCCGAGGGCTTTTCTTGTTGCTTATAAGCCTCTGTCATTGTGTTACTGCCATCTACTGGTCTGGCAGTGAATTGCAAATGTCTTTTTTTTCTTTATGTCTCTGGCTTGATTTGGATAATCTACTCAGGTGAACAACCACAGAAAACATGTATTTTTTGGGCCCAGGAACTAAGAGTTCCTGGGCCTTCTAGTTGAAAAACACCTCATGCTATCAGATGAGACACTAGTCACACTTTAAAATGCTTACTCAGGTCAAACAAATTCTTCCTTTTTTTTTTTTTTTTTTTTTTTAGCGGAGTAGTTTTAACTCATTAATTGATCCCACAAAAAGACATACAGATTGATAAGAGTGGCTGCTTTGGAGCTTTGTACTCTGGGTTAGCAGAGCAGTTGAGGATCAGTTAGGAGACAAAGCTAGACTCAATTGAGACCGTCGATTGCAAACTGATTCCAATAGATGATTGGACACTGTTTTTATCAGAGTTAGCTTTAAGTTTTGGTCAGTGGAAGGGAGGGATGCCAATTTCCTGCTCATTAATCCTATATATCTTGATTGATATTTTGTCTTCAGTTTTGTACAACTAGAGTAGCGCCCCCATCTTTGTGTGCAGACAACCAGGCTGGTAGCTAAATGCTACAAATCCTCATTCTTGCTATTTTATGCTAACTAGCTAATTAGCTTTAGAAGTAAACCAGATTTTCTGGAGTTTAAGCCTTTGCTTTGATGAACTGCTAGCCTTAGCTTATAAAACAGCTAACTAGCATTTCTAGCACACAGAAAGAAATGCAACCTAAGAGAAAGATATCAGATTAGTTTCTCCAACTACATCTCTTGAGTTAAACTGCAGGTCTTACCAGTCCCTGACACAAAAGCATCTGCCATTTCAAGGTCATACATGCTAACATTAGGGTTTTTTTTAGTCTAAATTCTAGCTAAATGGAAGTGGGAATCTTGCTCATATTTCCTGAACAAACATTATTGTGGTGTCAATATTCTCATCTAGCTCTGAAAGAACAAGCTTTATGTAAAAAACAACAACCAAAAATGAATTTATAAATGATTAATCATCAATAATGATCAAATTCAATCTTCCCTGTCCCATGAGTACATATTTAACAGAGATATTTCGGTATGTACAGACGGGCTAATGGCTGCCCTGCATGTTCCCATGCAGCTGCTGTAGGTTGAGTGGCACCAGCTGGGAAAAACGTTACGATGCTGTGAGAGAATGGAGAGGCCACTAAAAACAGAGCTGGCACAGCGACTGATGCATTTGGATGGTTTGCCAATGCAGAGCTAGAGAATGATGTGTGAGGTTGTGTGTGTGTGAGTGTGTGTGTTGAGGCTGTGACAGAGTCGCTGTTTTCATAATTCAGGGTGAGCTGTCAACACGCCAAATTGTGTACAAAAAAATCTGTTTTTTATCTGCATGCCTGTACATCTGTCAAATAAATAACCCTTTTTAACTTTTCTCAAAACAACAACCTCTTACAAAAAAAAGCTCTGATTCTTTCTTGAAACATGTCCTCATCCAATAGTTTTCTTATCTGGCGTCAGTTTGCAAGGGCAGAAGTCCAAGTATATCAACCAAGACGTCCCTCTTCCCAACAACTCTTTCCTGCTCCCTCTGAGAAACCCCCAGGAGATCCATTTAAAGACCCAAGATCTGGGTCCTCCCAAATTGGACATTTCCTCCAAAGGGATGCATCCAGAAGACATCCTTCTGTACTACGCTCTACTCTACGCTCTGGTTGTCCAATCTCCTGACCCCCCCTTTAAGGCTGAGCCCAGACAGCCTTAGAAAGAATCATTTCAACTGGTTGTTAGCACAAACTTCTTCTTCCAGTCAGAGCTAGAGGCTCATGACCAAAGGTAAGAGTCGAAACATGGACCAAGTGGTAAATTGGCAGCTTTGTCTTCTAGCTCAGCTCTTTCTTGGCCATGACGATCAAGAGCATGACCCCAAAATACTTAAACTGCTTCACTTGGGGCGAAGACTTGCAATCCACCGTTTCCATGTGAAACCATGGCCTTAGACTTCAAGATGCCCGCTGAAGAAGCCAAAAGAACCACATCATCTGCAAACAGAAGAACTGACATTTTGAAGCCCCCTAACTGGAGACCCTGTGCCTCGAGATTGTGTCCACTAAGACCAAAAACAGAATCAATGACAAGGGACAACCCTGTCAGAGAACTGACTTGCAGCTACCCTAACCCCCCCCCCCTCCTGGTGGAGCCCCTTAAGACCCCAAAAGGACATGGTAATAAGCCATCTCCAAGTCCTCAAAACATATATAGACTGGATTGACCTACTCCAGAAGTCTTGCAATGGCAAAGAACATGACCTTGGAACATGAACTCGACTTATTCCTCTGAAATATCTGCGAGTTTGTTATCAATGCCACACGTTTCCTCGTAAATATAAAACCCCAATAAAGCCTTTTAACTGTAACAATAACACAGAGTACATTATATTTCTCGAGTATATCTTGTCTTGGTCATGCATTCACAATGAGGCAGGTCATTACACTAGGTGCACACATCATGAATCAAAATGATCAATTTATCATTTTTGGAAGTATCATCAACAAGCAAAGAACAAAGTCTCTGAGAACAGAACATTTCCAACTTGCTACAGACAAAAATTGCAGAGCCCAACAGAAACATTGAATTGGTATAAAAAAAAAAAAGAAAGTAACCCATTTTTTACAGTACAAAAATTGGCACAGTATTCTTTAACCAGCATCGCTGTGTCTTCCAGACCGGTTTTCATCAGACAGCTCCGATTCTTAGACTTATGAACAGAAAACCCTGGAGAAGAGAAGAGGACAGACAGACAGAAAGAGAGAAAAACATAGAAATAGACATGTTACAGTCATTACTCATCCAGCTGGCTGGGGCTTTGATGGCCAAATGTGAAATTCAAGTGACAATCCACACAGGAGCCATCGTCTGTGATGCACTATGTTGGTGTTTAATGAGCTATACTGGCGATGTAGGGTCCTTGTTTTGCTCTCATGGCAAGGCTATATGAAGTGTTTCATCTTGAATATGCGCAAATAACGGCGGAAACAACAACAGAAATGGAACAGAGCCACTCGCTTTCGCTCTAATCCTGTTAGTTTAAAGGCTCGCCCCTCAGGTTTCCATAGATACAAACTCTGCTTCCATCTGAAAGTGGGGCTGATAACACATCAGCAACGCCAACAACTACAGGTTGCAGATTGGATTTGGGTTTATTCAAACGTCTCTATGAGATAAAGCTACTGCTGTAATCTCACTGGCTGAGATAAATCTCAATGGGCTGAGCAGAAACTGTTTTGTTTTTTTTTATGAAGCACAAGTTAACAGCTGGAGTGAAACAAAAAAAGATGAATGAACACATCAGAGATATTTGGCGTCCCACACAGTTCAGGGGTGGTGCCGAAAAGTGAATTGAGTTCAGGATTTAGTGTTTATACTACACATCACTTTGCGTCCCAGAACCCAGGCAGAACAAATGAAACACTCCAATGAGAGAAGAAAGAGGATGATATATAAATAAAGAAAGGAATATATTTACTAAATTCTGGGTTTATTTAAAGAATAAGAAGCTGTTTACAATTTTGGATCATTAATGACTGAGTCAGCAGCAGGTTCCATAACTGTGACATGGCTCTAAATTCATATTGTTGATTTGATGTATTTAGGTTGTGCTTTTACAGGTCTTAACAGCACCAGATGCATGTCCAGTCCGACTATGCCCTGTTGTGTGTTGACTCTCATTCATCAGCTTACTACAGCACACTACAGGATTTTCAGGCTGATTTTTGTCCCGATCTCCCTCTTACAATCAAAGCCAGCAAAGGCCCGATTGTCTGATGACATCATGTGTGATTTTCCTGTGGTGCGGGGTGTGTTAAGAGTGATTTCTTCTGGTCATAGCCACTCAGAAGGCCTCTGATTCAGAGATCGTAGATAATGAACATGTTTAATATTTGCGACTAAAAATCCTGTAGTTTGTTGGGCGCTCTGAGGAGAGCCGAGCAGTGTGTAATGTCTCGTGTACCGGAGCAAAGCCAATCAAGACGCAAGCTGACTCAGCTGACTGACCGAAGAGGAAGTAAGAAATTTATCTGTACTACTTAAAACGACTTTACCCACCAACAACTCGCATTTTTATTCATACAGCCCATATCCCCGCCATCTCCACAACCATTTCCATATTCCCTTTACTTTTCTGAGTTTTGTTTGAAATTCTAGAGTCCGAAAACAAACATCTTTGCCTTTCTCCTTACATCCGTCATGTCTGTTTACACCAAAGTCACATTTTACTTTTTTGCGAGATTTGGAATATTGAGCGTGAAGAAGCTGAAGCTCTGCTGAAGAATCTGTTAGTGTGTGGTGTCTTCGGAGTGCACACCACACACTGTAAGATCAGGAGAAAGAAATCTTGTGCGATCCGTCTTTTTGTTATCATCAAGTGTGTGCTCTCTAAATGTGTGAAGTTTTGGAGAATCCTGTAATAAGCACCAGCCTTAACCCTGGCTGCATGTTCAGCCTCATTGCATGACCACCAGACAGCTGGAGTCAGGAGAACAGGAGGTTCCCAAGCTAAATTTTGGTTTCGTTTTATTTTGGAAGTCAATGGGTGTTCAAATGTTGTTTCCTTGTACGACTTCCCACCCTGCTTGATCTGCTTTTTGTTAATTGATACATTACTGCTCAGAGAGCTCCAATTTGCCGGGGCTGGGATGCAGCTATGAGCGGATACAGCGTGAGTGGATACGCTGACTTGTCACCTATCTCACCCAGTGCCAAGCACACCGCAAAAAAAACTGAAATCTTATCAAGTGTTGTTTTCTAACTTTAAGTAAAAATTGCCAAATTATACTGAATATGAGCCACATTCAACTGATCAGTCCAGAAAAGTCTTCTTTAAAGTCTGAATTGTATAACAAGTAACAAGCTGATAAGCTTGGATACTGTCTTAACACAACTAATTTTTCTCTTGTCCCATTGTCCCAGGCAATTCAGACCAAATTTTTGTCTTTAAATAATTTGAAACAAGACATTTTTCTGGTCTGATTAGGTGAATGTGGCTCGTATTAGGTCTAAAAAGACATTTTCTGCTGAAATAACATAAAATCACTTGTTTGCAGTGCAGCGCCAGTAACATCTGGTGGAAGCATCCACCTTTAGTTTTCTAATCTGCCTGGACATGCTGTTGTTGTGAAATTAGATTATGTAAACAAAACCTGAACCTGCGATTATTTTACCAAACCTGTCGATGTTTATCTCAGCCAGTGACAAAAAACTTTAGGGTTCTGAATGTAAAAGGTAACACCTTACGCAGATATCTCTTTGTATAAAAATAACAAAAAATAACAATAAAAGGAAACCACTTACTCATCTGAGTCCTTTTTGCTTTCTTCAATGTAGGCGATGGACTCTGAACGAAGCCGGTTAGTGACCTCGTAGGTGCGCAGGGTGACACCAAAGATGTCCTCATGGTAGCGGTTCTCATCCTGGAAAAAAAAGGGCATGAAAGAGGAGAGAGAACAAGAAAGGAATGTGAGGTGGATACTGTTTTGGATTTATTACCCAAGTATCATACAGGCCACCTGGACTTTTTTTTATTTTGGCCTTAAGAGGGTCAGAGATCAAAAATTTATCTTCTCCTCTTTCAGGAACCATTTGAGTTTTATCTCTTGCCCTAATGGTTGAAGAGTTACGGTAACGAGAAAAGCTTGCATCAATTACAAGTTGTGGATTTTTATGCAGTGCCGTAATACTCTGGATATCACAGAAAGCTTGTGTTTTCTTCTTCAACAAGCTGTCTGAATTATTTGAGTTGACCAATTTGTTGAAGAGTTACAGTAATGAGAACAGCTTGCATCAATTACATTTATTTATATGCAGTACTGTAATACTCTGGATATCACTCAAAGCTTGTGTTTTCTTCTTTAAGGAGTTGTTTGAATGTTTTCACTTGCCCAAGTAGTTGAAGAATTACGGTAATTTAAAGAGGACTTGTAAAATGGGAGCACCAGTGTTTTAATGGGTTTTAAAGATTTAATTTTACATCACACAGGCTGGGGAAGAGGAGGAATACTGTGGCAGTAACTGTCTCCTTTTGCACCTTAAAATAATGAACTAATGATTGAACATGAGGAAGCAGAGCAACTGCATATGTTTGATGTCAGCAGAAGGTAGAGTCCCTTTACCCGCAGCTTGCTGATGAAGAACCCAGCATCCTCCAGGGTCATGTTGCCCTGCTGTTTGATGATTTGCTGGACGGTCTTGAGAACATCCCCAGCCATTGTAACATCCCCGCACACGTAGATGTGTCCCCCCTCCTCCCTCAGGCACTGGTACACCGTCTCTGACAGCTGCTCGCGCAGAACATCCTGTACATATTTCTGACAGAGAGGCAGAGGAGGAATGATGTGTGAGTGTGAAGGAGTCAATTGTGAGAGAAGTGGGAAAGGGAACAATGTGACAACTGATGGACAGGTAATAATGTCAAATGAAGCTGAATTTGCAAACTGCGGCTTGAGCAGTTTTGGCTTGTAAGAGACTGAATAAGTAACGATTTTCTAAGTGACACCCCAAAAAACCCTGGAACAGAAGCACTGAGCAAACGTCCTCTAGAGTATAACCACAGATTTCTTCAAAACAGCCTCTTCTTCACTCTGATTTCACTTCAAACCCACACAGCAATCCACAGAGAGTTGTGACGGGCTGACTCATCCACAGTTGTGGACAGTTTAGCACTCGTACCTTTGGTTTGCCGGGTTCTCTGGAGTAGGCCGCGTACAGCTCCTTGAACACCTCTTTGTTCTTGGCCTGGATGGTCTCCTCCTTGTAGATGTGATCCATCTCAGACTGCCGACAGCCAAACACCAGGATCATGGGGCACAACTCCATTCCTGGAGGCGACAGGCAGAGAGGCGTCAGGATGGCATTGTGGGAGTGATAGCCAAAATCTCTGACAGGGATTTGCTCTGAATTCCATTATTTCGCCGAGGTGCATATGACAGCATTGGAACTGGATGAATAAATTTAACACCTTGTCGTGGGTATTCTGAAAATCTGCCTTCATATTTCAGATTCAGTCTGCAGGTTTTTGTGTGAAGCAATAATGAATACACCTCGACTAAGTGAGGAGAAACCCTACCTTTGTGTTCAAGGTCATATAGTCTCTGCTGCCAGAAGCTTCTGAACGGAGCGATTCCCGTTCCTGGACCCACCAGGATGCACGGTGCTTGGTTGTCTTTGGGAAGCTGGAATGACGGTGCGCTGAAACAATACAGTTGATTAAGAAAACATGAATGAGGTGATTAGACTGTAAATAGCTACTCTAGCACTGTACATTAACGAAAACACATCTTCTCCTCAGGCTCCCTCTGAGGCTAAATGGAGACGAAATTAAAGCTGGTGTAGGCAAAGACATAAATAAAGAATGATGCAGGAGCGCAGCATGCTACACGTGCACCAATCATGTCGCGTCTTTGATCAAAAGACTTCCCCGGAGGATTAACCCATGCATCCTCGCTCGGGGCTCCTACAGAAACCTCCTCTCATCAATCCTCGTCTACTCGAGGTGCAAGTAATGAATTCGTAGATCCGTCATGATGGTAGGGGGGAGACAATTTCCAGGTCAGGCAAGGAGAGATGACGATTTAATGAACTGAGAAACAACTGAGTAACAACCGAGAGTGCGTTTAGTCAACTAATCAATGAATTGTGTTAGTATCTCTAATTGGCAACAGAATAACGAGCCAGTTTAATGGTTTTGTTTCTGTTGGCCTGAAATGCAGCTCACATGCTTCATCTAAGCTGGAGTGCTGCCATTTGTGCTGCTGTAACTCCAGTTACTACAGCTACACTGTTCTTCAACCCAGACATACTCAAAGCACAGATCCGGAGATGAAGTTGTACGAAGGCTGGGGTTAGTGAAACTCTCATATGACCATTCGACTGGCGTCAACAAATCCATCCGTAGTGCAATGAAACACCATCAAAACCAGTACAAGCTGATTATCCTACATATACCACTTTTGGTGGATGGCTTTTGTCGTTGTCTTACTGCCCTCTACTGGTTTTGTGGTGTGTTGCAGTTACTTTTTTCATTTCTACAGGTTACGCCTCAAATACACCAGATATGTCTGCAGTCGGTCTCTGTTCCGTTGTGTGTTGTCTGCCTTTGTCAACTTGGCTGCATGTTCAGCTAACCCCAGCTGGAGTTACAAACCGAGGAGTCCCTGTGCTTCCCACTCCATTGATAAGTCTCTCTTCATTCAGATTTGGTTGTCCCAAACGTCTTGCCTCCTGGTCTGGCTCCATTGTAGTTACGCTAAATACAAACTGATTTCAACAGTTTACTTTATTTTGAAGGTCACTTGGTGCTTTTAGGTATTTTCTGGTCACGACTTCCTGTTGCGCTCCTTATTCCCTATGCTGAATTTATGCATCACAGCTCCGCGTCCGGTAAAAATAGGAAGGCTGCGTATTACCGGCAACATGATGGAGCAGCCAAGCAGACAAACAATGGGCTACAGGAACCAGTCTGTCCGGGAATTTTTTTTTTTTTTTACAAGAAACCATTCCAATTCCTGGACCCTCTAATGAAAAAAACACCTTTTGATCTTTTGCTTAGCTATGATGAGTGTTTTCTTACCTTTCGAATTACCTTTAAAACAAGAAAGATCAAAACATCCCTAATGTTATCGATAACTATCAACCTTTTTGTGTCATTTGCACGACTGTCATGCTACATGTAGCTGGGTTCATCTTGCAATGCATAAGACGGTAGCTGTGAATAATTGGTGACACAAGAAAGCAAGTATGAAAGTTTTCTCATCATTGAATGAGAAGAAATTTCCTACACACTGGCTAACTTCCAGAAAGAAAAAGAAAAAATATTGCGACGGTTTGGTCGTAGACTTTTATCAAGCAGGTGTTTGTGCTGCCAAAAGAAGCCGTTTAAAATAGGAGTGGCTGTGTGGCTCCAACCAATCGCTTCTCTGCACATAAAAGGTTTAAAAGAAACATTTGCTTGAAAAAGGTCTATGACCAAAACGTTTCAATATATTTTTTTTCTTTCTGAAAGTTGGCCAGTGTGCAGGAACTTTCTTCTGATAAATTTAGACTTTGTTGTCTTTATCCAATGCACCGGCTCGAGGAGTAACCGTCATTTGCCTGCTGTTGGGAATATTAAGATTAGTTGCCTACTCCAGCTTTATAACTTTTTTGTAGTTTAGAAATGACAGTAAATGCTTGTAAAATAGCTGTTTGGTGATTTTTTTGTATTGGTTGAATGAGATATAAAACATCAGATGAACCCTGCAAGTTTTCAAACGGGGGTTTCCAGTTTTTTCGCTGAGCTCAGCACCCAAGTTGATGTTAGCCCTACTTAGCATTCAGATTTGTTCGTGGCTTAAACATTGTTGTGTAAATGTCTTAAGAAAGAGGTGATCATCGTACTCTATTAAATGCAGCCTGACATTCAGTAAAACCCTTTGAAAAAACATGCAACATTTACCTTCTGACAAAACACGGCACCATCTCTCCCTTCTCTATCCTGTTGAGCCATGATGAACACACTCCATGGTGGATGGGTCCTCCTCCATCTGAAAAGCATTATTACCAAGCAAGCACTTTAGCTTTTTTTCTTCCTCACCTCTGCCTCCCACTCTCTCTGAGTGCACAAACTAACAGGAGAAGAGTGGCCTTTACATGCTTTCCAAGACTAGAGCTGTTCTTCTCTTTCTAAAGAGGAAATTACAGGGATTCGGTCCCGGCTTTTCCAAGCACGCTAACATGTTTGCTGTAGGACGTTACATGTGTGGGAGAGAAAAGAAGTGATGGCGTCTGGGGATGTTTGCAGACTGCTTTAAAGGTTAAGTGTATGGAGGATAATTCACAGTTGGAGCTATTAGGGTAATTAACTTTGCACTAATGCATTTATAAGAAAGGCAAACATGCAGTTATTTTCTCCAACGTTTACGTTTGTGTCCAGATCTGTAACAAAAACCTGTTTGGAGATTCAGAGAGTCCCTAAACTGTTTCTTGTATTTACAGTCATGGTCTGGCTGCCAGTCCATGATGACTCCCAATCCATTGCTTTTAAAGTGGCTGAGTCATTTTTCTATTTAAGTCTTTGCAGCAACCTTGAAAAAGCACAGCAAACTCCCTTTTATCCCAAAAAAATAAAAATGAGCTGAGGGGAAATGTACATACAGAATATGTATGATGTATTTTTGATAAGCACAAATTTCAGATTTAAAGCACAGGTGCTGAGATGTCAAGCAATTTACAAGTGAGCTGCCCTGCAGCTACGCCCACACAGCATTAAATCCTCAGAGAGACGTTAGCTCATCTGAGCAGCTAGGTCCTCACCTCTGGCTCGGTAAGAGACCACAGCGACGGTGAGATGGATCTCCCCTGGGTGCAGGTCTGGGGAGGAGCTGATGGAGTAGTAGCGAGGCTGCAGCAGGGGCAGCTGGGTGAGCAGCAGAGTGGAGGGCATCTGGATGGAGGGGAACTCCTCCATCACCTCCACCAGCGTTGGATTGTTGTACCACTTCCACTCCTCGTACTCCTGCAAGCCCTGGAAAACAAGAGAAAGACGAGAGGAAATAAAGAGGTTATTGGATTTGATTTGCTTTGTTGAAGCATGTTTTAAATTAGTGGAACCTTAATAAAAGAACTGAAGGTGGACAGAGGATTGGTTTCCTTTTTGTGGATCTGCAAACATCCCTGACTGAAGAGCATGAGGCTGCAGAGTCATTCACCATTCACTGCCCAACTGTTTCTCTGTGTCGTCGCTGACATTTTAGCACCATGAATTTAGAGCACTAAAAATCTTTGATGTGTTTTCCACACTTATGCTTTGTTCTCAGACTGCTAAAAAGTGACACAGAACCCATTAAAAGACCCGACATGGTCTCCACTTGCAGCCAGCAGCAGAGCTTGAAGCACAGCGCGAACAATTAGCAACATTTCAACAGTAAGAAGGACTCACAGGACGGTTTCTGACCTTGATGCACAGCAGGGGATAAAGGACTTTTCAAACGTGGTTTAGTCCCTTGAAGTATTGTAACTACATTTAAAATATGTTTGTTTGGGCTTTTTGAAACATGAGACTAATAATAAAACAAAAAATATTTTTTTCCATTCCTGTTTAATGGAAGCCAAAAAAACATTTAGAAAATGGGAGACGGGGATAAAAAAGAGGCACTTATGAGCTACAAAGTAAAAACTGTGACATAGTAAGAACAACTATGAGATAAGAAGTGAAAATTATGAGTTAAAAACTAAATGATGAAGTGATAAAAAAAGAAAAAAATTAAGAGAAGTTTAACAAGTGAGATATTTATAGAAGTTGCTAGACGCCGCCCTGTTGGTTGTGGCTGCCTGTTGCAGCAGCTCTCTCTTCCTTGTCCTTGTCTTGTAATTTTTTTAATCTCTTTTTCATCATCTTTGCATTTGGAGTGGATTATTACTTTGTACGGTTCATTTGTTGGTCAAGGACACCAAACTGGTTTTGTCTTCAGTGATTTTTTCACCATTTTTGCTCCTGTGTTTGTCTGGAGATCTTACATGTAACCATGGCTGCATTGTTTACATGTAAAATTAGCTGTTAGCAGCCTGTAGCATGTCAGTGCTAACTGGTGCAAGACCGGATGTTTCCCCACAAGGTGAGAAGACATAGACCTGTCAGCTCAGTCCTGGACCCTGTGGAGGTGGAGGCTGGCTGACTGGACAATGATGGACAAGCTGTCAGCATCTATTTTCTTATGGACCTTTTTGCACTTTCTATTCACTTTCTTACTTTTGATTTCTTGTTTGCTGCTGTGACTCCTCCTGAATTTCCCCACTAGATAAGTTAAGTATTTTCTATTCTATTCTATTCTATTCTATTCTATTCTATTCTATTCTATTCTATTCTATATTTGGTATAAGTTATGAAATAAAATGTTAAAATTATGTAACAATGTTCAAGGTTATGAGAAAAAAAAGGTAAAGTCATGTGAAAAGTAAAAACTATGACATTAACGTCAAATTTAAGAGAGAAAGTGTCAGAATTACAAGGTGCCAAGGGATGTTCTAGGGTCAAAAGTTTAAAAATGTGAGATAAATATCAAACTATGAAAGAAAGAGTCAATAATAAGATAAATTGTTAAAATTTTGGGTTATAGTCAGAATTATGAGATGCAGTCATATTATGATAAGTCAAAATTACAAGATTAAGAGTCAAAGTTACGAGGTACTGTGTTATTTTATGAAAAAATTATAAGATACTCAATTTAAACTCATCAGATATTAGTCAAAATTATGAGATAAGTCTGAATGATAAGATACTTAGTCAAAAATATGTGTCTATCCTCAACACACGGACAGAAATCGGGAAAAAGGTCTTTGGGTACTCGAGTACTCTTTGAGTACACCTACAGCTTGGAACCAGTTGCAGAAAGACTTAAAGCTCAAGGAGCTGATGTCCTTAAGTGTTTTTTTTAATCTTAAATAAAAGACATGGAGGCTTTTTCTATAAGATGTCAGTGTTTTAGCTCCACTGTTTGAACAATTTAACGTGATTTTAATCCATGATCTTGAGTTTTGTTGACTGTGCTTTGTCTCTTTTTCTGCCTTCTGTCTGTAACTTTGTGTTTTTGCTGCTGCCTGTCTTAGCCAGGCCTCCCTTTAAAATAGGTTTTTGATCTTAATGGGACCATCCTTTTTAAATAAATGAAATTAAAAAAATTAAGTTAGAATTATGAGATAAAAGTCAAATTTATGAATTAAAATGTCAACAATACAGGACAATGAGCTGAAATTTTGACTTTCTTGTAAAACATGTGCCCTTATGGCAGTGATTAAATCTGCTGTATGTTGCAGACCCAATTGTGTGGAGATGTGTATTTCTGAATAAAGTTACTGTTTCCTCTGACTGTTTTATTTTAAAAAAATTAGACACATTTCTATTGTTTTTTTGTTGCATCATTGTTGCAGCTGCACATAGTGCAGGGACCACTTTCTCAGGTGATTTGACAGTTGCTGACTCCAACGTACACTTCAGAAGCCTTCCAACTTTTACCCTTTGCTTCAGTGACAGTGATTCAAAGTCTGGGCATATGACTCACTGCTTGGCCTTAGCAAGCCTTCTCCACACATTGACAAAAATGGAGAGTGAATTGTGGGAGGCACAACAAGGGGGGGATGGCTCCTGGGTGGAACAATCGGTGGCTTCGATTTGGTGCCAGCTCTGTCCTACCCTTCATACTCCCCTCATTGCAAAGTGCATCAAATTGGCTTTCAGATGTAAGAAACACTGTCTTTATGTTGGCTATTACCAGAATACTGCCTTCAAAGGTATCACGAGTAAAGAAATGACCTCATACGTTGGGCTTGGATGTGGCACAGTTCATTTTCACAATTATCCTATGCACTTACACAGCAAATACCCGGTCACGAACCAAGCCAGGCAGCCTCCGCAGCTCAATATTTCTAAAGGTCAACGTTTGAGACCAGGAAGAAAAAACGAGTGACTGTACCTTACTGAGGATCTCGAGTTTCTTTCTGTGTTTGTCGTTGGTTGCCAGAGCAGCAAACTGCTGCAGGAGCACAGGGCTGGGTGGGGTGGTGATGTCCAGGAAGTACTGGAAGGCTTGGTAGATGGTGCAGGGCGGGATGCGTGTTTCATTTGTCCAGTTACTGATAACACCTGCAGAGGAAGACAAAGTGCAATAATTGTTTTTCTTCTACAATTTCCAGACATGCCAGCTCTTATCAGCTGTGTTTTCAGGCTCAACAGGAAGCTATTAGCATGGGGAAAAGCACAGTTTTCAACTTGCTGGGCAGCAAACTCTGGAAAGACTTTTTGAGTTTGTGGTGGACATAGCGAAGCCTTCAAGTGATAAAAAGAGGAGTAATCTAGAACAGGGGTGGCCAACCTGCGGCTCGCGAGCCACATGTGGCTCCTTGTCTTTCAGTGTGCGGCTCTTTGATCCATTCATAAAAATTCATTATAAAGTTATGAGTAGTGGTGTGCCGATCAATCTAAATATTGGTATACTGATGCCAACATTGGGTTCAGTGTCGATCAGTGTTTGGGTGTACAGGTTGATACTTAAGTTTCAGTTTCTCTTCTGTAGTATGAATTTAAACACACAAACACTGTAAAAAAATGGAAATTGGAAATGTACTGATTTTCATTTTATGTCATTTTGTTCAAGTGTGAGAGAGACCACGTGTGTGCCGTGGCTCTCTGTAGTACCATGGCCATTTTTGTGGCTCTTGGTCTCTGACTGGTTGGCCACCCCCGATCTAGAAGTTAAGGACCAAAACAGAGACAATGTATAAAACCAAAATTGATCCAAAGCTGATAATCTTGTCTTGTGTTTTTGTCTTTTTTTCTGTAGAAAATGTCTTTTTAGACTTAATATAAGACACATTCATCTGACCAGTCCAGAAAACTATCATATTTCAAGTTATTTAAAGACAAAAATTAGGTCTTAATTGCTTGTAACAAGTAAAAATAAAATCTGCCAATGGAACAAGAGAAAAATAACCTGTTACAAGCAATTCAGACCTCATTTTTGTCTTTAAACAACCTAAAACAAGATGTTTTTCTGGACTGACCTGTTGAATGTGGCTCAAATCAGGTATAACCAGACAATTTTTTCTTAAAATAAGACAAAAACACTTGATAAGCTATCAGTTTTTTGCAGTGTGTTGTTCTGCACTAGACTCCAACAAAAAAAACAAACAAAAAATTAAAGCTGCAAGCAGCGTTAGACGGGTCCTCGGGGCTCATGCCGGTTTTGCTCACTATCATGGAATTGGCCCCACTGTGTCCAACAGAATAAGACGAACATTTTGGTGGTGGTTTCATCTCTCTAGGACATTCCTAGCCCCAGTTAGGGCTATTTTGCTGTGCATAGGTGGAAGTGAGCCTTGTGGCTCTGAGAGAATATTATGGGATGTCAGGGAGTCAGTTGATACCATGGCAACGTATCCTCTGCTGAGCTGAATGACATCACCAGCTGGATGCTTGGAATTCTAATTAGCGTGACACTAGTATGATCAGAGTGAAGAGGTGGAGTTTATCAGCCATCTAATGTAAAGAAATCCTCACAGAGTCAACAATTTTACCCCAATCTGTGTCAAAAATATCATGTTGATAGGAATTTTTGTCAGGAATCCATTTTTGGCATTTTTAAAGCTGTACGAGTTTTACTTTTTTCTCTAGAAGCACAAATGCGTCACAAGACAGATGGAAGAGTGCTGGAAATGGATTTTTTATTTATGAGAAACGTCCAAACTACTTGTCCTGTAGGTCACAATGTTGGCTTAATCTGTGTAAAAATATCATATGGTTGTAGGGAATTTTGTCAGGAATCCAAGCATGTGATTTTTAAAGCTCTATGACTTTTAGTTTTTTGTCTAGAGGCCCAAATGCGGCACT